>NC_138351.1:65473475-66756808 GCF_046562875.1 Panthera onca
GAGAGAGGAGAGGAGAGAGGAGAGGAGAGGAGAGAGGAGAGGAGAGAGGAGAGGAGAGAGGAGAGGAGAGAGGAGAGGAGAGGAGAGGGGAGGGGAGAGGGGAGGGGAGAGGGGAGGGGAGAGGGGAGGGGAGAGGGGAGGGGAGAGGGGAGGGGAGAGGGGAGGGGAGAGGGGAGGGGAGAGGGGAGGGGAGAGGGGAGGGGAGGGGAGAGGAGAGGAGAGGAGAGGAGAGGGGAGGGGAGAGGAGGGGAGAGGGGAGGGGAGGGGAGGGGAGAGGGGAGAGGGGAGAGGGGAGGGGAGAGGGGAGGGGAGAGGGGAGGGGAGGGGAGAGGAGAGGGAGAGGGGAGGGGAGGGGAGGGGGAGGGGGGGAGGGGAGGGGAGGGGAGGGGAGGGGAGGGGAGGGGAGGGGAGGGGGGAGGGGAGGGGAGGGGAGGGGAGGGGAGGGGAGAGGGGAGGGGAGGGGAGGGGAGGGGAGGGGAGGGGAGGGGAGGGGAGGGGAGGGGAGGGGAGGGGAGGGGAGGGGAGGGGAGGGGAGGGGAGAGGGGGGAGGGGAGGGGAGGGGAGGGGAGGGGAGAGGAGAGGAGAGGAGAGGAGAGGAGAGGAGAGAGGGAGGGGAGGGGAGGGAGGGGAGGGGAGGGGAGGGGAGGGGAGAGGGAGAGGAGAGGAGAGGAGAGGAGAGGAGAGGAGAGGAGAGAGGAGAGGAGAGGAGAGGAGAGGAGAGGAGAGGAGAGGAGAGGAGGGGAGAGGGGAGAGGAGAGGAGAGGAGAGGAGAGGAGAGGAGAGGAGAGGAGAGGAGAGGGGAGAGGAGAGGGGAGAGGAGAGGAGAGGGGAGAGGAGAGGGGAGAGGAGAGGAGAGGGGAGAGGAGAGGGGAGAGGAGAGGGGAGAGGAGAGGGGAGAGGAGAGGGGAGAGGAGAGGGGAGAGGAGAGGGGAGAGGAGAGGGGAGAGGAGAGGAGAGAGGAGAGGGGAGAGGAGAGGGGAGAGGAGAGGAGAGAGGAGAGGAGAGGAGAGGAGAGGAGGAGAGGAGAGGAGAGGAGGAGAGGAGAGGGGAGAGGAGAGGGGAGAGGAGAGGGGAGAGGAGAGGGGAGAGGAGAGGGGAGAGGAGAGGGGAGAGGAGAGGGGAGAGGAGAGGCGAGGGCGAGGAGAGGAGAGGCGAGGGGCGAGGAGAGGAGAGGCGAGGGGCGAGGAGAGGAGAGGCGAGGGGCGAGGAGAGGAGAGGCGAGGGGCGAGGGGCGAGGGGCGAGGGGCGAGGGGCGAGGGGCGAGGGGCGAGGGGCGAGGGGGCGAGGGGCGAGGGGCGAGGGGCGAGGGGAGAGAGGAGAGAGGAGAGGAGAGAGGAGAGAGGAGAGGAGAGGAGAGAGGAGAGAGGAGAGGAGAGAGGAGAGAGGAGAGGAGAGGAGAGGAGAGAGGAGAGGAGAGAGGAGAGGAGAGAGGAGAGGAGAGGAGAGGAGAGGAGAGGAGAGGAGAGAGGAGAGGAGAGAAAATCTGAAGCAGGCTCCAGGCTCTGAGCTATCAGCACAGAGCCCTACACAAGGTTCAAACTCACTAACTGTGAGATCATGACCTGAGTCAAAGTTGGGACACTCAGCCAACTGAACCACCAAGGTGCCCCTCAATTACACTTCTTTAGCACTAATTTGCTACTACTAGGATAAGAATAAAGATGATTTTCAGCCCTCAAAAATATTAAAATAAAGTTTTAGGATTAGCATTTTAAAAGGATATAATTACAGTGAGGTATTATAAGGTTAAAATGAAAAGTTTATGTTGTCACAGGAATATTTATAATGATCTGAGATTTAAGACCTCTTTGGAAAAGACAAAGGATGAGAAGGAGTTACTGAAATGCAGGGGAAGCAATGAAAGAAAAAGTCTCCCAGAAAACAGTGCATGCAAAGTCTAGAATCCAGTAAGAGTTGCCTACCCAAGAGCCACAGAAACTACTTAAAAGCCAAAGAAACTCAAAAGCCCAGATTTTGGCTCAGATACACATACACCAAATTCCCTTTCTACCTACAGAGTTCAAAGACTCTGTTTTACTAGTTTCCCTCTCTCAAATTTGCCCCTCTTTGTTTACCTTCACCATACTGAAAGGGTTCTATTCAAAGCCCCCTCCCCAGCCACGCTTACAGACAAAACTCAGTTGTCTGTACTTGGCCTTAACTTTTTGTTTTTCTAGGTCACAGGGCCTCCTTACATTCTTGAAAAAATAAACCACAACTACAAAACGTATTCTTGTCTAGCCTGACCACATCCACTTCCCAGAGGAGCCCCAGGCAGAGCCCCTCAAGAAACTTGCCACCTCCTGTTCTAGATGGCCAAGAATCAAAACCTCTCCACACTTCCAACAGGCACAGCTACAACCCTTTAGGTAGGTAGGTAGGTAGGTAGGTAGGTAGGAAGGAAGGAAGGAAGGAAGGAACTCAAAAGGCCCAATCCAACAGAAGCTAGCGCAACAACTCTTGATGTCTGGCCCCTCTCTTCCCTTGGAAAAGAATAAACTATCCTGCTTGTTGCTCTACTCTTGGTGCAATTCTTGGCCACCTGTGTCACTAGCCACCCTAATACATACTACTCATATTTTTCCACAGAGTCCTGAGTTTTAGTCTGCAGTATATTTGAACAAAGGTTGTAAGCTCTTCATGTCTAATGATTTCCTTGCAAAAAATCTTTTTGTTGCTGGTGTCTAGATTTCTCTTTAAAGGTTTATTATTTTATTTATATGCATTGTGATAAGACTATTTCCCATTAGATCTACCCTCTTAAAATTTAAGTGCACTATAAATTGTTAACTATAGGCACAATATTGTACAGCACATCTCTGGAACTTACTCATCTCATGTAACCAAAACTTTATATCCATTGGATAGCAATTACTCATGTCCCTCTTCCTCAAGCCCTTGGAAACCACAATTTTATTCTGTTTCTATGAATTTGAGAGTTACCTCATGGACAAGCGGGATTACATCAAACTACAATGCTCCTATATAGCAAATGATTATCAACACACAGAAAATGCAACCTATGGGATTACAGAAAATATCTGCAAATTATTTCCTATTTCAATTTAAATATTCTGAGAGGCCCACAATAACCTGGAAAGCCATAGACACCTACTCCACAAATAGTAATTGTTAGAATATTGACAGTAGTTTAGGGAAAATAAAATTTTAGGGCAAAATTTAGATGCAAGACGGTATACTTATGCTGAAGGTCCATCATGGAAATATGGGATACCTTATTTACAATCCATGTTTTTAGGGCAAGAAAATATTCTGGAGCCTGTATGATGGCCAGCTACATGTTCTTGTGATCCATTCTCTCATTTCTAATAGATTTTAGAATTCTCTCATTTAGAGCATATTCTCAGCTTTGTATCCCCCTCCCTTCAGAATTCCATCAATGATTCTACCAAAGAAATCAAAGAGCATGCATAGTGGTATTCATATTATTATATCCCTTCTCCCCTTCCCCTACCATCCTTCTTAAAAATCTCCACATCCAACAACTCATACACAAATTTAGATTTTCTCTTCCTCTAGGATACAGGTCAGTGAATATGCTCGATTGTCAATGGTATACAAGATTGAGTGAATGTATATATGTGATTAAATCCCATTCTTCTTGTTAAAATATTAAAATTTTATAAATTATCAAGACCAAATTGATCAATATTATCAAGGTAAAGCAATTCTACTCCCATTCTAAAATCAGTAGGGTGACATTATGTATACCAACTTCAGAACATTGCTTATAGAAAGGGCTGGAGTGATCTGCTCATATAATTATCTTCACAGGAAAATAAGCTGCTTTACAAAAATTGCTTTTTATGTGTCATAAATAAAGGAAAGTGTTCTTCGAGTGTTTAATACTCTTAAAATTGTAGCTTAAGATATCAGAGGTGATTGTCTGGGACTATGATTTTAAATACATGAAGTATTTTTGCTAATTTTTACAAGTTGAAGATTATAGTTGCTACAATAGCAAAACAGATCTCTCGTGTATTTTCAAGATGGTCAGTACTATTCCTTTCAGCACTATAGTTTATTTATACACAGAATTCATATAAGTTAAAATATATTTTTGTTTTGAATCAATTTTCTCTAATTTTAGTGATTTAGAGTACTTATATTATTCTTCATCTTTTGGTCATCCAAAAGTGATTTTATTTCTAAAATAAAGGCAAACTTTGAAAATTCCAGAGCCAACAGAAAGAAAAAGAAATTTCTGTTGTTTAATTATGTAACCAGATGTTCACTGTTGCTACCCTCAAATAGAAAAACAAACAAAAAACCAAAACTGCCCTTACCAAGCCCTTATTCTAGGTTTCCTGATTTTCAAAGACATTTACTACTTTTATTTCTCTTCCTCTTTGACTTCTAAACAGTGCTAGATTACTTAACAAAAACAAAAACTCCTCTTTTGCATTTGATGATTCACCTCACATTAAAGCTCATTTGTTACTATTTCTGTGGATGCCCCCTCATCTATCTTGTCCTGTGAAGGTTTGTATTCCTCAAGAAGTCTGTACTTGACCCTTCCATCCTTTCTATAATCTCTGCCTTGAAATGTTCTACATTCTTATGACCTGACTGCAATAATCTATAGTCTAAATTCTTACTCTTATTTCTGTATCTGTAAAATCTTAGCACTTGCTGCATACTTACTGGACATGTAAAATTCAGTTTAAAATACAATTTATCTCTTCTCTCACCAAATTTGTCCTCTCTTCTATATTATGTATCTATAATTGAATAATATATGGTTATATTGACTGTTTACCACAACAATCACATCAATTCATATATCATGTTGATTCTAATTCCCAAAACTGAATCAAACTATATTTTCTTACATTGTCAAGACTGATTAAGAAAGGCTAACCTAAGGGGGCGCCTGGGTGGCTCAGTCGGTTAAGCGTCCGACTTCGGCTCAGGTCATGATCTCACGGTTCTGGGGTTCGAGCCCCACGTCAGGCTCTGTGCTGACAGCTCAGAGCCTGGAGCCTGTTTCAGATTCTGTGTCTCCTTCTCTCTGTGACCCTCCCCCGTTCATGCTCTGTCTCTGTCTCAAAAATAAATAAACGTTAAAAAAAAAATTAAAAAAAAAAAAAAAAAAAAAAAGGCTAACCTAAGCATAAAACTTAGTCTATGCTGTTATGTCTTACTTGGATACCTGCAAAGGTTTTCAGACTTTTTATTTCACTGATTTTCCATACTTCCTCCAAGATAAGGTTTCTAAAATATGGATCTGATGTATTTCATATCACCAGTGCCTGGTACATACTAGTGGCTCCACAAATATATACTGAATTCAGACCATTCACTTTGTCTTCTGAACTCTACAACCTATAACAGAGTATCCTGTTTGACAAAGGAGAATAATAATGGAACCACTGGCTATATGCTGTTAGGAGCTTTTATCTTTTAGCAAGGATAAAAATCACTTTGAAGCAGATTGTACATGTTTTGCAAATATTCACTTAAATGATCCCCCTAATTATGTAAATGTTGGGCTAGTCAGCATCCACTGACTTAGAGAAAAATGTAAAAGAAACTTTGGTGACTTCATCCAGGACATTACTGAGATCCAAAAATATTTCATAATATCAAAGTTGGCTGTGGGGCCTCAGGACCAGAGTGTAATGTCACCAACATCTTTCACAGACACAGGTTTTTAGAGGGAAGGAACAAGAACTCCAGAATCTGCCCTCTAGATTTAAAGTTAAGGAGGCCTATCATGGCAGGCTGAAGGGTCTCTGACAAAAGCACACAGATAGGGAAGAACAAGTTGCCTGAAATAAAATTACCTAAAAAATTGAGTCTAGACTCCTGTTGAAGCTCAACACTGAGGTTTTAAAATAGTCAAGGCCATTTTGTCCTCTTTTTGTAAGTCTTTCTCGAAATGTTCATTAGGAAACTAGAATGTCTTATGCCTTAGTTCAAAAGATATCCAATCAAACATTAGCAATATCCAAAATTCTCAGGTTTTTTAATTTAGTGTATATGGAAAATTAGATGGATTTGTAAACAGTGAATTAATCTTGCATTCCTGTCATAAACCCTTCAATGACATAATTTTTCATACTGTGGGATTAAATTTCTTATAATTTTATCGAGGAAACTTTTGTCTATGTTCTTAAAGTTATTGGTTTTCTTCTGATTTTCCCCTTTAAGTTTTGATACTGATGGAATTTTTTATAATATAAAATACTAATTTTACATTATTTCCTACTCTTATTTCCTAAAAGGAGGTTTCTCAATCTCAGCATTATTGACATTTCATGACTATTGTTAGTCTTACTTACCTTGGACTTTTTATTTAACTCTGGAGTTTTAGAAATGCTCAGTTTTATATCCAATTAATTAGGAATTTTCCAGATATCTTTTGATTACATTTTATGGTTTAATTATGATTTGGTCTAAACAATTTCTTCATGTGATTTAAATTCTCACATTTTAGAAGTTTAATATTCCAAAACTGATCTATGCTGAGAAGTACTATGCATTTAAAAAAATGTTCTGCTGTCTGTGATGGAATGTTCTATGCATGTATATTAAAGTACTTGATTTGTGTGATTCAGTTTTATATTGTTACAAATTTTGTCTACTTTTGCTTTAGAGAGGTGTTGAAATCTCAAAAAAAAAAAAAACATGGAATTGCTTTCTTTTCTCAATACCATCAGATTTGGTTTTATGCATTTTGAAACTCTACTATTAGACATGTACAGGTTTATGATTTTTAGGTCTTATTTATCAAATGTCCTTATTAATCTTTAGTAACATTGCTTTCTCTGAAATCTACTTTATCTGATATTAACAATGCCAGGTTTCTTTTGAGTAATATTTGTGTAATATATGTTTGTCTATAACTTTAGTCTTAACCTATATATGTCTTTATATTAAAAGTGAGTTACCTGTGGACAGCATATAGGTGGGTGTTACAAAGAAAGCCACAGGCCCAAAATGGTGTTGCTTTGGTTAAGGCCCCAAGTCAGCAAACCAATACTTAATACCTAACCTCACTGCAGTTTGAACCCTCCAGAAATATAACCTTTTAACCAGTCAACATGGGATTTCCTGGTTAACACTAAGAAATCTAGACCATTTCTGTTCTCCCTTAGAAGGGTTACATTGACTAAAACAATGGATTCTTTGCTAGTAATTCCCCTTTTTTCACTCCCTACCTTTAAAAAACCTTCCTTTTTCTGTAGCCCTTTGGTGTTCTCTACTTTGACAGATGGGATACTGCCCAATTCAAGAATACATTAACGAAGTCTATAGTTTTGTCTGCTTGTTTTTTTAACATTTGATTTTGACAGAGACCGGGCATGAGGCAGGGGAGGTTGGGCAGAGAGAGAGAGGGAGATACAGAATCTGAAGCAGGCTTCAAGCTCCTCAGCACAGAGTCCAATGTGGGGCTGGAACCCACGAACTGTGAGATCATGACCTGAGCTGAAGTCAGATGTTTATAACCCACTGGGCCACCCAGGTGCCCCAAAAGTCTATTACATCTTTAAAATTTGTTGGAGTTTTTATTTAACACGGGTTTGGTTTTTTAATCCAATCTCGCTCTCAGGGTTCATCTGGTGCATTAGACAATTTCCATACAAAGTGCTCATTGATTGTTTTCCATTTGTTCCATTTGTTGTTTTTTAGTGTTTACTCCTTTGCCTGCTCTTTTGTTATATTGAGTTTTGTGATTCCATTTTAACTCCAGTTTAGGTTTGTATGTATACCTGTTTAAAAACAGTGGTTTCCCCAGAGTTTAAAATATACATTTTAACTAATTAGGGTCTTCTTTTACATTATATTACTTTACATATAGAGAGAGAAACCCCAACAGTATACTTTCAGTTCCTTTTTCCCATCTTCTGTGCTAATCTTGTCACACAATTTTTTTTTAACATGTACTGTAAATGCACAATACAGTGAAATGAGTTTTACTTTAGATCAGTTGGCAAACTATATAGTCTGTGAGCAAAATCTGGTCTCCTGCTCGTTTTAAGTTTTAGTAGAATAGAGCCAAGCCCACTTGTTCACCTGTTGCCTGTGACTAGTTTCACACTAAAACAGCAGAGCTGAGTAGTTGCCACAGAAACCTAATGGTCCACAAAGTCTAAAAAAAAAAAAAATATGTTTGCTCTTTCTTAACAGAATTTGCCAATTCCTGATTTAGACAATATGATCAATTTAATTAAAACTACTCAAATGTTTTGTAACTGAATCATTTCCAGATACCTCCATTTCTTTGTGTAGATTGATTTTATCCTATATTTTTTCCCTTCTGCCTGAAATATTTTAATATATTTCTATTAATGCCAATTTATTAAGGAACGGTCTCCGTTCTTTTTTCTATTTAAAAATCCCTTTTTTCACCTTAAAGTTTCAAAGGTATTTTCACTGGTTATAGCATTATGGGTTGATATTTTTTTTCTGTTCTTGTAATGATCTATGGGTCACCACATTTTCACAGATTCTCACAAAATGAAGACCTTTATTTTTCACCTTCTTTCAGGAGCAGTCTTATTTTCTCTGGTTGCCTTCAGGGGTTTTTCCTTTGCTTTATTAGCAATGTAAGACATGTCCTGTGTTTATTTTCAAATATCTATCCTACTTTGGGTTCTGTAAAGTTATTAGTTCCATGGTTTAGTGTTTCTTTTTTTTTTTTAATCAATTTTGTAAATTTTGAGTCACCATCTCTTTAATTATTTCTCTACCCCATCAGCTGTCTTCTTGAGATTCCAGTGGCAGATACTAAATGGTTTGACATTTTCTCACAGCTCTTTGATGCAGTGTTCTTTTTCTCTTCTTTTTTTTGTTCTATTTTTGTTTCACCATATGTACCTACTATCAACCTATTAAGTATATGGATTATTTGGATGTATCAAAGCTACTGATGAGTCTATCAAAAACACATTCTTCATCTTTGCTACTCTATTCTTTATCACTAGCGTTTTCTATTGAATTTTTCTCATACTTTTCACCTTTCTACTAAAGTTCTCCATTTGTTAGTGCATGTAGTTTACCCATTTCCCTAAAGCTTTTAAGATATAAGTCATGAATATTTAATATTTATATTTATTTCCTGTCTGGTATTATTAACATAAGTGTTATCTTTGAGTCTCTACTGACACTGAATTGCCTTTTTCTGATTGTCTTTTTTTAATTAGAAGCCTGACATGATTAATACAGTTAAAAAAAGGGGGGGGGGAATGCAAACTGGTGCAGCCATTCTGGAAAACAGTGTGGAGGTTCCTCAAAAGAAAAAAAGAAATACAACCATAACCCAGCAACTGCCCTACTAGGTATTTATCCAAAGGGTATAGGTATGCTGTTTCAAAGGAACACATGCACCCTAACATTTACAGGAACGCTATCAATAATAGTCAAAGTATGGAAAGAGCCCAAATGTCCATCGACTGATGAATGGATAAATATGTGGTACATGCAGTGGATTACTTGGCAATCCAGAGGACTGAAATCTTGCCATTTCCAACAACATGGATGAAACTAGAGTGTATTATGCTAAGCAAAATAAGGCAGAGAAAGACATGTATCATGATTTCACTCATGTAGAATTTAAGATACTAAACAGATGAACATAGGGGAAGGGAAGCAGAAATAAGATTAAAACAGAGGAGACAAACCTTAAGAGATAAACAGAACAAACTGAGGGTTGCTGGCAGGGTGTTTGGTAGGGGGATGGGCTAAATGGATGATGGGCATTAAAGAAGACACTTGTTGAGATGGGCACCCAGTATTATATGTAAGTAATGAATCACTAAATTCTACTCCTGAAATTATTACACTGTATGTTAACTTACATTTTTTATTTTTTTCAATATATGAATTTATTGTCAAATTGGTTTCCATACAATACCCAATGCTCATCCCAAAAGGTGCCCTCCCCAATACCCATCACCCACCCTCCCCTCCCTCCCACCCCCCATCAACCCTCAGTTTGTTCTCAGTTTTTAAGAGTCTCTTATGCTTTGGCTCTCTCCCCCTCTAACTTTTTTTTTTTTTTTCCCCTCCTTCCCCTCCCCCATGAGTTTCTGTTAAGTTTCTCAGGATCCACCTAAGAGTGAAAACATATGGTATCTTTCTCTGGATGGCTTATTTCACTTAGCAAGCCTAAATGTCCATCAACTGATGAATGGATAAAGAAATTGTGGTTTATATACACAATGGAGTACTACATGGCAATGAGAAAGAATGAAATATGGCCCTTTGTAGCGACATGGATGGAACTAGAGAGTGTTAACTTACATTTAAATAAAAATTTTAAAAAACATAAATAGTAATTATCTCCAAAAATGGACATCCTGTTCTTTTGTTAACCCTTTCTTAGTACGTGGGCTGAGTGAAACTAATCACAAGCTGGGCTACATTTCGGTGTAGGTGGGGTGGCAGCCTTATTAATGGTTGCTGGGGTTTGTTCTTATCGCACCACTGTTTTCAAATTCTTCAAATGTTAACCCGCACTTAAGACAAAAGCTAGATTCCTAGAATTTTCCTCCACATGGAGCTTTTACTCTGAGGTCTCTCTTCACACTACTGCCCTTCTACCAACTACAGACTGCTATTGCTTGTTACTGAGGAGTTTGGCTCCTGACTAAAAAGCCTATGAGTGCTTTTAGGCTCAACCATAGGCATTTACAAAGGCTGTACCCAGCAGGCTTATAGGGGAAAGCTGCCTTCCCCCATACAAGACTTGAGGCACAGCCAATACGTCGCAGATCGTGAAGGGAGTTATGGTCAAGGATTCAGGCTCCCCTAGCCAGCAAGGCTCTTATACAAATCTGCATTCCTCATCCAGAAGCCTCCGTTCAGAACCCTCTATTCTGGGCCATTTGGCAAAAGCCTTCCTCAGTTTCCTCTGTCAAGACTTCTTTATTGGGGCATGGAGAAAGGAGAAGAACCTTAAATATACTTTTTACTCAGTACTTTTGCACTTCTAGCCCTTCTCCCTTGCTCCCCTCCAGCCCTTAGGTCCATGCAATGGCAAGCACTGTTTGTTCATGGCTCCCCCAACAATGAGATGACCCCCCATGTGTGTGCCAACTCACCTTATCAGCAGGTGAGCCATTCGATGTGGAGAAATGGAACCAGGAGGAGTTGGCATTTTCTCCAGTTTATCTCTTGCCTCAACTATCAAAATAGGCGATTAAAGCCTTGATTATTACTTTTACTCTGGGTTCCTGTCTCAGTTGTGTACTTTGACTCCTGGCAGCTCAGCTCCAATAGGACTTAGCTAAGTTCTTAAGAGTTGCTTCCATATATGCTAAGCTGGTGGTGGGAAACAAGCTTTAAAAAATATTATCTCCCTGAGTTTCAAGGTTGTACTATTTCAGAGATTCTAAACTTCCTCCAGTGGTAAGAGGGTTTCTAATATAAACACAAGATGGTTTCCTTTCTCTAATAAATCAAGGGATGATTTTTAATCCTTCCTCCAGGCACAATGTGTCTCCACCTATGTTGGAAGCTACAGGTCTTACTGCCCTTCTTCCAATGGCTTAAAGCTTCCATAGCTAAGAAGCATCTGGTTAGGGCTTTGTTATCTTTTAACAAAGATTCAACATATCTTTGTTACCCCTCCTCCTGTACACATGACTGACAGATGACTGATTCACTCCTCCATCCTAAGCCCAATCTTTCTCCTTAATGCCTTCTTGAGGTGTACAGAGAAGAGCTTACCTGTGGGCCCAAACTATGCATGTTTCTTTGACTCTCATGGGTTCTACATCAGTACACTAGACTCAGCTGTTACTTTTTCCCTATTTCTATCTCTTTTGTACAGTGCACAGCAGGTCTTCTTCTCATACGCTGTAAGAGAAGACCATGTGTTTCCATCTTGTTTCTCTGGATTTAAAACATTTTCCCTGTTATTTCAGCTGTCTCATGGGTTCATGAAAGATTATGATTTTCTAGATTACCTAGCTCTTTCTGTTAGTTTGGAAGTGATGCTCTTTCCAGCCACTCCTTCTACACTCTATGCAGAAATAGAAGCTTATATTTTGATCGAAGTATTTACTTGTGTCTTCATTTCTAAAAGCAAAGTCAATTTTTGGTTCAATTCATAGATTTAAAGCATAAAATTGATATAATAGGTATCTCCCAAACTGTGTTCTTATTCTTAACATCACAGTCTACTTAAATTGGTTTTCATTCCATTCTATCAATCAACTTACCAGGCCTTTTCTTACATCAGATTTGTGACAGATTAATGTTGATCATGTAACAGAAAAAAAGTATAACTGTTTTCCAATAGAAATCACCTCTTCCTATGTATCACATATTCTCATTGACAGTTGTGTGACAGAAGCCATATTTTAGTTTTAGTAAACTCTGGCCTCTGCTTTCCAGTTATAACCATATTCCACATATCCTAGTATAGGTTTTACAGGTACAGGTGCCATTATGTAATATTGAAACAGTAAAAACACTGTGTCATTCTTTGATCTATCCAAACCCAACCAACTGCATCATAGAGAAGATCCATGTTATTTTCTATACCAAGCCATTAGAAAACTAGGATATTCGCTCAACTGTCCAGTGATAACCTGCCTTAAAATTGTAACAAACCCCATTAACACAACTTTCTATTCCCTTCCAGCACTCTCAACCACTGACCTTTAAAAACAGTAGATTCCAGGGCACCTGGGTGGCTCAGTCGGTTAAGTGTCTGACTCTTGATTTTGGTTCAGATCATGATGTGACATGTCATGTAGTTCGAGCCCCACATGGGGGCTCCGTGCTGACAGTGTGGAGCCTGCTTGGGATTCTCTTTCTCTCCTCCTCTCTCTGCCCCTCATTTGTGCTCTCTCTCAAAATAAATACAAATTTTAAAAATAGATGCCATAAATACTAGAATATTCACTAGTCCTTTCTTTATATGAGAATACAAGACTTCTCTCAACGTTGATAGTGGTTTTCCATGAGAATTATTGCCCAATTAATTCATTTGTTTATAGCAAATTACATCTTCCAGATTGATTCCAGCCATGGTTATGCTCTTGAAACAGAGGTCCCTCTAGTGTTCCTATTTGAGTTAAGCACATCTTTTACTCCTGTTGACAAAGCTCTAGAAATGTTATTTTAGTCATACTCACTAATTTCAAGACCAACTCCTTAACTCTTCAGAATATCTTAGGCTGAGTGGACTTATCTGATAAAGCCACAATATATATTACTGCCATTGAATATCCACTGTTTATGTGCAATTTTGGAAACTATATGTACCCAGAAACATTATGTTCCACAAAACTGTCACTTAGGTACTGTCAAGGTCATACGATAACCCCATCTGGGTGTAATATAAAGTATCACATAAATGTCCCTTATTTATCACCTGAGGGATATTATTGCTAATATCAAGACATCAAATCACATCCAAACTGACCTCCCTTGAGGCTCTTCAGGTCCCATTTGCACCTCCTTTAAATGCATTCCATTGATATTCACATTCCATATATTCAAAGTAGCAAATAAACTTCTGACATGCTGGGAAGGCAGCAGCAATCTCCTTTGTCACACCCAGGCAGCTGTCTTAGCAATGCATCACATTGATTAATAGCCACAGAGAATGACAGAAGCTCTGTTCAGCATTCTCCACCTTCTATGATTCATTGGTAGTATTTTTCTCAAGTCATCAGAAAAATAACAAGAATGGTAAACATAGACTATAAACCATGAATCAAATGGTAGTAGGTGGTTACTGATAAGTTATCATGGGTACTGTGTCACATCTTTTTACCAAATTATCTAGGTGGAATTTTGAAGCAGAGTTCATAAATCATCAAGAACCCAATTCCTCTTGGGGCACCTGGGTGGCTCAGTAGGTTAAGCACCTGACTTCAGCTCAGGTCATGATCTCACAGTTCGTGAGTTCTAGCCCCGTGTTGGGCTCTGTGCTGACAGCTCAGAGCCTGGAGCCTGCTTTGGTTTCTCTCTCTCTCTCTGCCCTTCCCCCACTTTCACTCTCTCTCGGTCTCTCAAAAATAAACCTCAAAAAAAAAAAAAAAAAAAAAAAAAAAAAAAAAAAAAAAAAAAAAAGAATCCAATTCCTCTTTGTGGAGAAAACAGATGCAGAGGTTTCTCCTAGAATCTGCTGCTAGTAAATGTTAGATTTGATGAAGATAGCTAACAGTCTTATTCTATTGTTCTAAAGCGCTCCTGTGGAAACAGTGTGATTGCTTTCTTACCAGAGATTGTAACTCACTTATGAACATCCTTCATTTGCCACAACTTCCCCTGTTTCCATTTACCATTCACTGGTCTACATATTTCCTACCATGGTGAAGTTTTTCTAGCTCAGATGTATAGTCCTCTATAGGGTACACAATAACAGCACGTATGCTAATGCTTCTTATCTTCTCCAGACCAGAAGGATTTCAAATTTTTGACAAGTAACAAATATGCAGACAAGTGCATACTGCTAAGAGCATTTCATAGAAAAGGCCATTCCTTCTAGTAAGCCCTATAGCGTATTTTCCAGAATTTCCGTAATCAGCATGTTTATGGTTGATTTTACAGCTTATATTTCTTTCCTGAGTGTCCCAAATAGAAGAGAAATAGGTTACAGGCCTAACGCTAACTCTTTCCTTTCCGGTACTGAATAGACAATATATGATGAAGAATTACTTGAATGGATTTTGTACTATTCATATGGTTGAGTTTATATCTATTGTGTATGTTACTGATGAATAAAGAGAAATCTACACCATACGCATAAAATACACATGCCTTTCTACAGACCAACAACACAAGTTAAGGGACAGTTATAACTGATTTTGAATGTAACTAAGTGTGTTTAGTCAGATTTATAGAGAAAATACCTATGCAGTAAAATTTACTGTATTGAATTATGTAAATATATATTTTATGCATTATATAACAAATATATGCAGACTATATATAACAAATACATGGTTATCTGTGTGTGCACTGATTTTTATAGATGCTTTGTGTATTTTCTATGGCTAAAATTGGCTAGGAAATTGACACAATACATATCTCTAAAAAAAATCCATTTGTTTGGAGACATGCCAACTTTGTAAATAAATTGATCAACTGAAATGATGTGAAAATCCAAAACTAAAAAACAGTAAAGGTATTGTATTCAACCTTACTCACTGCTAAGGGAAACATTAATTACTAAAATGTTAGCAAGGCCATTTGTAGATGGAGAATAAGAATCAAAATTTTTTCACTTTTGGTTATATATCTGAAGAAATAATGTGTAATAGAGGCAAATACTTCCAAAAAATATTAACTGCTGGAATATAAAAGATTACATTTTCTTAAGGTATCTTAAATCATTTCTTAAATATACATATTTCCAGGGCACATTTACAATAGCTGGAAATTCCAGTTGGCCAGGAGTTAAAGAAATTACTACTTAGTTTCTCAAGGGAAACTGCAAGAAGTTTTGTTTTGTTTCCTTCTTGTTCATCCCAACCCATATTATACTCTCAGTATTTCTCAAAGTTTTCTTAAAGATTTACAGTCCTCTGGCTATATGGTCAATGTCAGAGTTCAGATTATGGCAAGGTAGAAAAATTTCTCTTTAATAAAAACTACCATACTTTGGAAAAGATTAGGTATTAGATATAAACTTAGACAACCTAGCCATCCCCAGAAAATACTAAAATGCTCTTCTCTGCCCTACTTCAGTCTCTATTATTCACAAGGGGAACATGCAAAGTTCATAGAGTTTCATATGCCATAATGAAAACAATTACCAAAACCATGGATAACATCACTAAAACCATTGATCTGTTCCCTAGAGAAGTGATCAAAATTGTGAAGACCATAGATCAAAAGCTAAGAGCACAAGATACATTCTTGAACTCACACGGAAAAAATAATTTATGTCCCTAGATACCCCTATGGACTATTTAGAGGGAAAAATAAATTTGAAAAATAAATCAACTGTTAACCCACATTTAGAACCAAGATGTTTTCTGGAAAGTAAAGTTTAGTAATTCTTCATGTATAATTTTTAAGATTCTTTCCAGAGTTCTGTTCAGCTTTATTTTCTTTATTATAACTCTTCTTTATTCACTTGGGTTGATATTGCTCTGGCTGGAAATTTTTTCTTGAACAGTTACGACTCTACAGTCTTTTCTAAAACTACCAAAACTGCATAGGTTTACTCCTAACCCAGATATTGCCATGAAATTTATTGAAAAGTTTGGTTATCACTGCAAAGCACTCAAGAAGCCTTCAAGATCTATATGACTGTTCTAACTATAAGCCGTGTAGTTTGAAGTCCCTGCCCCCCATTCATGTTAAAGTTCAGCTAACGGTGCCTATCTTTCATCTGTTGTAAAGACATGGCAGCAACCTATAGGAGTTGCTATTTCTCTAGCTATATCAAAATGAGAATGAGGATCAGTGTATGTCTGTTTCATTTCCCTATTACCATATTAATATCTTTTCTTTGGGTACAATTTGCAGACTATACAGATTAAGTATACACATGAAAATCTTTATTATTTACTGTTTAATTGTCCTCAGTTTCTTTTATAGCTATACTCTCAATCTAGGCTTGGTTCTACTTCTCAGACATGAATAAACATAATTTGTTTCCTAACTTTGATTTACTGACAGAAAGCTAAGGCCTAGAATCCTTAATAAATTTCTTACTCTTTTCCTGAAATCAGTTTTCTTCACTTCCAACATGACTTCATTATCCTTGGTGTTCAAAGACCAGGTAAACAGTGACAACCTTTATTCCTCATTGAAGTATTGATACTGTGCCTTAAAATAACAACCTGATATTAATAATAGCTAACATTTTTATAGCACTTAGTATATGCTAGGCCCTGTGCTAAATATTTTATATGTATTTGATTCATATAACCTACATAGCAGCTGTTTAAACTTGGTAAAATTATCTCCATTTTATGGATGGGAAACAGATACTGAGCTGTTAAGTAACATGTTCAAGGTCACATAGCTAGTAAATGGCAAATTTAAAAACTGAACCCTTTTGTAAGTAATGTCACATTTATAAGTAGCCATTTGATAGGATTCCAAGTGATCTGCAGAACGTGTACAAAATCAACCATGGGTTTACTGCTTGAGCACAGTGCTGAGATATTGGTCTTCTACAATAAAAGACATTTCTATTAGCACATAAAAGTGTGTTTTACTGTGAACAGCATCCATATCACTGATCATAAAACCTAGATTTTATTTATACCCCACCAATATTTTAGATCCATGCTAGTGTGCTAAGATACACTTCACTCATATGATAAGTGGAAATAATATTATTGGCCTGGCTCATAGAGCCCTATGAATATAAAAGAAATTTGAACAGTTACAATCATTAAACTACTATGTAATTGAGTTTAAGAGAATAGGTAAAATGCAGCAATAATTAAACTTTCAACTTTGGAAATGTCAAATGACCCTATTCCAGAGGATTTTCTAGGAATTGACTGTTCCCTATATATAGGTAGAATATACTAACATAATTTCGAGAATTAAACTGCTTCCCCTCCACACCCATTTATTAAAATATGCAGATAAAATATTAACTGAGTTTATATGGGACCAATGAACCCAACTTTTACTAGTTGAAATTGATAAGCAAGCTCCATTCTCTGATATCTTACTGCTAAATACTTATTTGCCTCTTAATTACTCCAATTCCTTGGGAGTGAAAAGTTTGTGTTTCTTTAAATCATAATACTAGTCTTGAAAAATCCAAAATTACTGCTCACTGCTTATTACCCAAACCCTGGATACTTTTCAAATATTGCAAAAATTGCACTAAAATATGAATCACCATTGATGAATATTAACAGCATATATTTAACTACTGAAGGGGGAAAAAATGTCAGCTGAACGACTAAAGAAAACAAGAAAATACAGAAATATATTCTTCATATTTACTGACTTTCACTGCTGCCTTTTTCCTGATTTAGGTACGTGAGGGTTTCTACCAAACATGCAACTGAGCAGCCCTTCTATGTGTCTAATGTAACCCAAATCATTTTTCTCAATCTGCCACTACTCCATGAAATTCTTCTCATTCTGCTTGCATCCAAAGCTGCCATTTCAAGAGAGTAAGAAGGAATAACACTGGACCATCACCTGAAGGAAAGCATAACCCTGACAAGTAGAAAATACACGAGAAAATAGAAAAATATACGATGGAAAAAATAAGGAATCTGAATGCTTAGAGAAAATGAGAGAAAAGCTATCACAAGATTAGATTCTTTCCACCTGTAAACTTTAAGCAAACAAGATGTTCCATGGCAACATTTCTCCCCTCCCCACAGTGCACATGTCTAAGTGCTTCTTGATGGTTCTGTCATTTCAATAAGAAAGTTGATAGATGAAGGTCTGGTTTTGACTGATGGTTTCAGCATCAACAACATGGTATCTAAGCAACATGGTCTCCTTGGTTCTGTCACAAGTTTACAAATTCTAAAGAGGTAATGGCAATGGCTACTAGAACTGCAGGCTGCCTAATGTGGGGTTTCAGCAGCTACAAAAGTTAGTTTCTGCTCCCTGAATTTCACCTCTGGGGTGAATTTAATTATAAAATTCTTCATAACATTCCTATATTAGCATTATTCATTTTCATGTTTTGTATCTTTATAGTACCTGTCACCAATATGGAAGAATTCTTCACCCCTATTGAAGGCGGGTTTGGCCATGTGATTTTCTTTTAGTCAACAGAATACAGGTGGAAGTGACAGAATGACAGCTCAAGATCAAAGTTGAAAGAGGTGTCAGATGTTTACACTCATGCTCCTGCCATATGCCATAAGGAGAACTTGTCTCAGATTGTTGCTTACCCAAAAATAATGTAGAGACAGTTCAAACAGCCCTGAATCCAAACTGTAGCTGGAACCAAGCCCAGCTCATAGGCATTCTGAAAAAGTATCTCTGCCTTGATCAGCCAAGCCAAAATTGACTTGCACGTTTTGGTGAACATGAAAAACCAGCATACTTGTTGCCACAAACTATTGAGATTGGTTTGAAAACAATACCATCTACTTGATTGATGAAAGTTGCTACAGTTGCACCATTTGGTTGTAATGTTCTCATCATTTGACTTGACAATGAATTCCATTCTAAGACACATACTTTCAGGACATATAGGACTGTTAGGATTAGTCATGTTTTCTTCTTTCATGAGTTAAAAAAAAAATTAAGTAGACTTCATACCCAGCAAGGAGCCCATCCCGGGGCTTGAAATCATGACCCAGAGAGCAAGACCTGAGCTGAGATCTGGAGTTAGTCACTTAATGGACTGAGCCACCCAAGTGCCCCTTTCGAGCTTTTCTATATAAATTCTCCATTATACAAATATTTATTCCAGAAATAAATATTTTATAGAATGGTAAAGATGCTGACTATACTATTTGATGAGTATTTTCTTCTCCCCACAATACTTTGTGTCATTTTGGATTAAAATTTCACAAGTATTTTATGAGGATTCATATCCTACCACTCTGCACTCTGGCTACACTAGCCTGAAATTTGAAGATTTTCCAGATCTTCAAAAGGTATCATGCTAATTTCCCCATCAGGACTTCTAATAAAGTGTTCCTCTACCTTCAATATCATCTTCCCATTCATTTATCCAAATACAATCTGGTTACCCTTGAGATAGCAGTTCAACTATATCCTTGGTTAAGCTTTCCTTAATGTATCCAGGCTAGATCAGTCTTGCTTTCATATGCTCTTACAGCCCCCTTATAAAACTTTTTAATGGTTTTAGCTGATTATTACCTATCTCCCCCACTCATCTGTAAACTCTGAAAGGAATGTATGTACTATTTAAACACACACACACTCATATGTTGAAAGTGGGAAGAAATTGAACATTTGATTATTTAGAGGAAACCTTTTGTTATGTGCATGAAGAAGTCTAGTATTTCATCTACTTGTCTAAGAACTTTGAATCCTGTCCTGAATCCTGAATCCTTTGAATCTTGTTCTTCAGAATACCAGCAAGTTCTTCTCTCCTACTTATCAGACATTTTACATTTCTGTTACTGAACTCAATGTATAGAAGTTAATGAGGTTAGGGTTAGCCTTACTGGTTAGTAAATAACTTATGTAAATTCTCTTTAAATGGAAATATTTTTGTTGAGAAAACTTCATGCATGATTTCTTTTTGTACTCAACAACTTCAAACAACAAATCTTGAGTAATTTATATAATAGCAGTCCTGCTTACCATGCATGTGTCACAATATAATTCTCAACAAGACAAATATGTGTGATTACATTCACTAAGTAACACTGAAGAGCTCCAAATCATTCACTGTGAAAGCTTTAACTGCTTAAGTAAAATTAGTTTGGCTTTTCATTTAGTTCCTACTTCCTTTCACTTAGATATTTAGTTTTCAATGATTGGGAGGAATAGAAATATTTGCCTTATTCAAGTTCACAAAGTGGAGGGATCAAGGAAGCCTTGGATATTGAGCTCAATAATTGGTCTCCAACATTTTTGTGTGAAACTAGGAATATTAATATAGAGAGGGTCAAAGACAAAGGAGTTAGCTTTACTTAAAATTATGAATGACATCAAATTAAGGAAATAAAGTCATTATAACATTGAGTTTTATTGTTCATCTATGCCCTATATAGTTTTTAAAAAAAAAAAAAGGTTTCGTAAATATGATATAATGTAATAGGTGGCTAAAATATGTAACAATATATTGAACACTTTCTACTGTTCAATACCAGAATATACTTTAAAATATACATGTAGAATACATAGTAATCCTCAAAGTTCTCTTCAGATAGATATTAACATTATTTTACCACATGGAAAATTCAGACCTGGGGATTTGAAGTAACTGAAATTCACACAGCTGCCACCTGACAGAACTGAATTATAGCAGAATCTATGTGATTTAAAATCCTACTACCATGAGAGAAGATTAACAGATGAAGCGAGGATAAAGCTTCTGGCATATGCCATGCCATAATAACTTGTGTATCTGCCTTAAGTGACAGATTTGGCTCAGATTTTTCAAGAAGAATGAAAAGTTATACTATTTACAAATTTTGCTTTTTTGATAGAGTCCCACCTAAACAAATACAAATTAATTGACTCTCAACATCTGCTTTTACAATGCTCCCAAAGGGGACAAATAATTGGTAGTCAATTATCTATGAAAAATGTAATCTAAACAACCTTACATTTTTCTCAGTGGATTTTGCCTGGCTCTATAATTGAAACATCAGTAATACTAATTCATTTTCCTAAGCACTGCATCTTTAATATTGTTAATACAACATACCCAGGCACTCTTCACAAATGAGAATGCTGAAGGTCACAGAATTAAAGTTTGAATTTGAATCCAGGTTTGCCTGAGTCTTATAACATGCTTTTACTACAACTGTACTCAAAATGCTCAAACAATGCTAAATACATTTCAATAACTTGTTTTACATTGAGCTATATAGTTAATACACACACATATCTTGCCTCTTTAGCTTCATTTAATAGGGATAAGGAAGACATCTAGATTTCATATTCATAGGATTTAATGTAACTTGTATCATAAGATCGTTATTAATGATGAAAGTATACAAATAAACGAACTTTATGTTAGATTCAGAGTTATTACTACCAAAATACTTTTGCTTGCATATGGGCAATAGGGTCTTGTAAGGAGCCCAGGGTAGGATGACTAGACTACAAATCTTAAATCCTTTCCTTCCATCTCCTCTCATTACATCAGTCTTGATTTTCAAGGAAGAAACTTGAATATATACATTCCTTCTCTTAAGCGTTAATTAAAAATTTATTTTATTTTTTAAACTGGCATTTTACTTTATTCTCAACCAAAAATAGAGATCACTTACATTATAGAAATTTAATTCAATACTTGAGGCATATAAATAAAAAATTTCTACTAAGTTCTGTGGTAGGTAACTGGATTACAGGATTTCCCAGGAGAAATCTTTTGCTCTAGTAATAAAACTGAAAAAATTTACTTAAGACATGCAAACAACTGCTCATTTCAAGTAAATGACAATTCCTCCTCTATAATTCCATAATTCTCTATCTGCACCTCTGTTAAAACCTTACTGTTAAATCTCTGTTCACCCTCTATTCCTCTTCCATCTGTGAGTCACTGGAGATTTAGCTAATGTCTTTCAATACCCTGAGTCCTGGTGTATTTAAAAATATTTTTAGACTTTCAACCATTTTATATGATGTATGCATACATATGTACACAAGAAGATTAACTGAGCACAATGCTCTAGAGGTGCTTAGAATGATTTAGTTTAATTCCTGATTATCAAAGGTTTCTATCTGGGACAAAGTACAAGAAATCCAGAAGTTAGATGCAAATTAATTTCAGGGGAAAACTGGATTTATTTAATGGGCATATGATATATACCTCCATCAGTGTGCACAAATTGTGACAGAATCCTCACAGATAAATAGGAGATTAACCTGGGCTTGGCAGAAAAACTTCAGGTTCAGCTATCAAGATTGAATAAAAATGTATTTATAGAAAGGAAACAAATAAAAGTGTTGCTATGTATCAAAAAAGTTTAAAACTTAATTGTGGACTTTTGTTTACAGGGACCATTTTACAACCCAACTTTTAAAGTAGAAGAAAAATGTTTGAGTAAATTTGAACACCAACTGAAACTTGTTCTGAAATTTAAGAGGGCTTAATACAAATAAAATATTGAGGAAGAGAGGCAAAAGTAAGCCAAAATAAGACCCCCCTCAAAAAAAAGCCACCCCCCCAAAACCAGAACATGGTAAAAAATGAAAAGTAACACTAATGACATAACCATAAGTCACATGCAAAAAGGTAATAAATTGGCTGCAGACTTTGCCTCTACAATATTAAATTCAATGATAAAATAAGTTGTGAATTTACAAAAAAACATGATGAACTTAAACCCAGCTATTTTCTCCTGCATAAAGAACAGCAAATTTTTCAAATATACAAAGGATTGGAAATAGTGAAACCGGTTTCTTGCATAGGACAAAACGATCATTTATATTCTGTAGCCAACTGACAAGACCTAAATAAAAATTAAGAATCAAAGCATGGTAGGTAACAGCATACTTTAGCAAGAACCATCCAGCTTAACACTGCAATGGCATAAAGAATTGAAAATCAGAAGCTCTCGGGGAACCCATCTGATGCCTGATTTTGGCTCAGATCATAATCTCATGGTTCTGAGTTTGAGCCCTGCATTGGGCTCTGCGCTGAGAGCACAGAGCCTACTTGGGATTCTTGTTCACTCTCTGCCCCTCACCCACTCACACTTACGCACCACCCCCCCTCAAAAAATAAACATTTAAAGAAATTCAGAAGCTCTCATTATGAATCCTGGATAACTAGGTGATTTGAAACAAATCAATAGCTTTCAGATTGCATAAATACATATGTATATAATTTTAAAAATTAATGATCATTCCTTAGTGATGAAAACTTACCCAGCAGCAGTAACATAAGTTTGTGCTTCTCTTTCTGGCCTGATATACATTAAGATATAGTTAAGCTCTTCCTTTTTCATGACTACTGTTTGATATAGAACATTAGTTGAAAAAATTTCATTCTTTATGACAAAGACTAAACCTATTTAATGCAAATTTAATTGGCCCTTGCTAAAGGAGATAATTCTTTTACCTAAATGCGGTGCCCAGAACCTGGCCTTTTCTTCTATTCAAGTTTTCCCTTCAACCTCCCATCATGAATCCAGTCAGCTTGCCCTCTTAGTGTATCATCCCCTCCTTGGGCTAACGCCTCAGAAAACATTCAGTTTTCTCTTATATTTTCTTCTCACATTGTAGTCCATTTCAACAGTATTAACATTCTCTGTCCTCCACTGATTTCAATTTGCCTATTCTATACAGTACTGCTGATTACTTTAACCATTATTGGTGTCCTGTAACTCACCATTTAGTTTATTCTAAATGGCAAATCCTAGTATAGTCATGTTTCTAGATTTATGGGTGTAATGTATTAAAGATATAAAGTCTAAAATAGATCTTCTAAATAACCTTCATGGCCATTGAGTTAAAGAGCAAGGAATGGAATGATGAATTTAAGTAGAAAAATTATCTCAACTAGCTAGACATGTTCAGTAATATAAAGGAGTCTGAAAGTATAGGTTTTCTGCTAATTCTCAGAATCTGTCCTTAAAAGTCTTAACTAAAAAATATAATCTGAACAAAAAATGTATACAATACCAGAGTAGACAACGGACACTCAATAGTTCACACTTAACTACTGAACAGTCACAGAAACAGGAATAAAGGTCATGCCCTTAGTATTGGGAGATCATGATAGTGAAGCCCAAAACATAATGAAAACTTTATTTTTTCTGTCTTCTTACATGAAAAATCTTAACATAGTTTCTTTGAATTTCTCATTGCACATTAACTATGTTCAGTATGTGTTGAATACTGCAATTTCAATGCAACTGAGTAGGTTTTCAATATTTCCTGGAATATTTCAATATTTACCAAATAGACTTCTTTGGAGCTATCTTTTCTCTGGATAACTTTAATTTTCCCCTCTGTACTACTATTTTCTGTGGCCTAATTTTGTCTTGCTTCTACAGATTTACTTGGTCTTAAGCTAGATTCTCATAACTGGATTAGGAGAGATCCATAAGCTTTTCCTACAACTAGCTCTAAAAGGTTTTGAGTTCAGAATTTACCAAATTCCCCTGGTAAATATTTGTTCCCTAGTTTATTTCCTTAATTTTTAAGTGTTAGGAAGTTGCTTCACTGTTTCACTCAGGAATTGAAAACAGGTAATTTTTTAGATTTTTGAGAGAGAAAGAGAAAGAGCGTGCGCTAGCGAGAGCCTATGCCTGAGAGTGCATATAAACCGAGGAGGGAAGGGAGGGACAGAATCTCAAGCATTCTCCACATTCATCATGAAGCCTGAGCAGGGCAGGACTCCATTTCGAAACCTTGAGATCACCACCTGAGCTAAAATCAAGAGTCGGACACTTAATCAACTGAGCCACCCAGGCACTCTGAAAAGAGGTATTTTTATAGAATATTAAATGCCCCATAAACATGATGCAATCTCAACTAGTATTTTAATGATAGCTATACATTTTTTGCTCATTACATACCCATGGCAGATTTAGCAAAGTTTATTTGGTTTATCTATTCATCTTTGATTCAAGTAATTAAGACAGACACGTGCTTCAGTTTTTATTATTCAGTCAATCTCCATGGGAACGAACACCCAGATTAGATTTCCCTCACAAGCAAGTCTGAGGTGTCCACTTTATATTAGCGAACACATGTATTTCTGAATAAAACGGCAATACAAAGATTACATGTAAAATCTGAAATTCCCTTTCAATTTTTTATTAAAGTAATTTCGAATTTTCTGTGGATTCTACAGATCTAAATTAATCCGAGAGATGATTTCTGAACATTTCCACAATATACTGTTACTAAATACATTTCCAAGAGCTTAGTGAAATTTGAAAATTATACAATGCAACATAATTCAATAAAGTTAACCACTTAACATTAGTTGTATGTAATCAAAATAAGAGACAAAAGGTCATGACTGACTTGAAGCCTTACTTTTTCCAGAGCATTTAAAGATGTTCAAAGTTACAACCTTTTTATGAATCACAGTTTAAACAGAAAGTATTATGTTGAGGGCAGAAGCCTATAAAGGGATGTTGTTAGATACACATATGGGAAAGGAGTTCTATGTTGTATCAAAACTACGTAAATTGCTAAATTCCGTATACATCTTAGTATTGCCTGAAACTGAGGTCTTATATCACGGAGGAGCAGGAGACCCAGGCCAGCCCCAGTACTTGTTTCTGGCTCTTCATCTCCTGTATCCCTCAATGGAGTTTGAAAAAAAAAAAAAAAAAAAAAGACAAGGACTGTCAACTTCTACCATGGTCAAATAGCTCCTACTATACCAAGCTCTCTTGCACATTACTATAAAGTTCAAACAACAAAAGGACTTCAAAGCAATGGATAGTGATCAAATTCAAGTACATTCTAGAGCAGGAGTTGGCACTTGTTAAAGAATACTACTGTGTGAGTTATGTGGTTTTTCCCTGGCTTTTTGTTTAAAGTTAAGCCAACATTTTCAATGCATAAAATGGCTATAACACTTAGAACCTACAGACTTTGACTTTAAAAACCAGAAAACATGGGGCAGCTGGGTGGCTCAGTTAAGCATCCAACCCTCGATTCTGGCTGAGGTCATGATCTCACGGTCATGAGATGGAGCCCCGTGTCAGGCTCCACACTGGGCATGAAGCCTGCTTAAGTTTCTCCCCACCCCCCCCCCCCCACATTCTCTCCCTCTCTCAAAACAACAGAAAACCGAAAACGTATTTCAAAATGACTATACTTCTTAAAAATTTACGCAAGATTCCTGGTAAGGAGAAAGCCACAGAAAAAGAGCCCTAAATCTGGAGTATAAAACCTACCTGAGGGGCTCCTGGGTGGCTCAGTCAGTTAAGCGTCCGACTTTGGCTCAGGTCATGATCTCACGGTCCGTGAGTTTGAGCCCTGCGTCAGTCTCTGTGCTGACAGCTCAGAGCCTGGAGCCTGCTTCAGATTCTGTGTCTCCCTCTCTCTCTGACCCTCCCCCATTCATGCTCTGTCTCTCTCTGTCTCAAAAATAAACAAACATTAAAAAAAATTAAAAAATAAATAAAACCTACCTGAATCTCAGAATGGTTTCTGAAGCATACGGGCACAGAGCAGCCTCAAAGTAGCTTGCAATGAAGGTCAAAATAAGTACACTGAGATTTGAGATGTAATAAAATGTTTGAAATTTGAACCTAACCAAATTGTCTATTAAAAAAGAAATCCCACCATTCTTAATATAATCAAATGCAAATTACCTATATAATACCCCCTTCACAATGAGAGGAATATAATTAAAAATAAGGTATGAGAAACCAGAAAAAAATGCTAGTCATTCTTACAGGAAAAATTAACAGATTTTAACCTTACATTATCCAGATGTTGAAATCAGCACAGACTTTAAAAGAGCTTGTGTGTGTGTGTGTGTGTGTGTGTGTGTGTGTGTGTGTGTGTGTTTGCGTGGTGTTATGTATAACACACACTATGTGATGACAGAGAAACACTCCACGTATAAAAACCTAGGAAATCTAAGCAGAAAAAAATAAAGATGGGGCGCCTGGGAGGCTCAGTCAATAAAGCACCGACTTTAGCTCAGGTCATGATCTCGCCATTCATGAGTTTGAGCCCCTTGTCGGGCTCCTTGCTGACAGCTCTGAGCCTATTTCAGAATCTGTGCCTCCCTCTCTCTGCCTCTCCCCAGCTCGTGCTCAGGGTCTCTCTCTCGCTCTCGAAAATAAAACATTAAAAAATTTTTATAAAGAAAAAGCTTGATAATGTTCCAGATAAAGTCAAAATAAAACAGTTTTTGGATAAAAAATAGAGAGGACAGTAAAGAAAATCAGTGATCTTCAAGATCTAGCAATAGAAAAAAAAACCTCAGTCTGAAGAAAAAGAAGAGCTTCAAGGATCTGTGGGACATATCAAAATTATAAAGTGAACATAATTTGAGCTCAAAAAGGATTGAAAGCAGAGCAGGGAAAAAACCATTTAAGAAATAACCATCAAAAACTTCCCAAATGTGTGGAAGACATAGTTTTATACAAACAAGAGGCTTAGTAAACCCAAGTAGGAAAAAAAACTTAAAACTAAACAGCAACACAGAAAAAATTGTTGAAAATTAAAGAGAAAAAATTTTAATTATCTAGGGAACATGGGCAAGAGTAACTCATATTACCAGAGATTTCATATGAGCATCCATGGAAACAAGAAGGTGGAAGAATATCATTAAGAAGAAAAAAGAAGGTAAACACAGAATTATGTTCACATACAAAAATAAGGAATTTTGTCTTGAGTACTGCATGTGTAAATGCTAAAGGAATTCCTTCTAACTGGAGAGAAAAAAAATTTTATATATATATATATATATATATATATATATATAGAGAGAGAGAGAGAGAGAGAGAGAGAGAGAAGAAGAAAGATGGACCATCAAGGAGAAATGAAGAATAGCAATATATATTAACAAAAAAAAAGTTTTTCCCTTAGTTGAGCTAAAATGCACAGGACTTTTTGAAGCAAAAATTATAATGCTGTCTTTTGGGTTCATAACATCCATAGCATAAGATAACATATGAAGAACGAGGAGGTTACAGTAAATGGGTCCAGTGGCTGCATGTTTTCTGTGTAGCATATGAAGTACTACAACATTGATTCTACAGATTGCAAAGAACGATCCTAAAGAACTACTGAAAAAGGGTCAATAGGTAACTTAAAATGGAATTCTAAAATTCAAATAGTAAGAAAGCTAGAAAATATGGCAATAAGTAGAGGGGATGTACAGAAATTATCTAATAAAATGGCAAACCTAAATCAAGTATCAATAACTACACAGGGTGTTTATGGATAAAACAATTCTAATTAAAAGGCAGGGATTATAAGAATCAACGAAAGCAGGGGGCGCCTGGGTGGCTCAGTCGGTTAAGCGTCCGACTTCAGCTCAGGTCACGATCTCGCGGTCCGTAAGTTCGAGCCCGCGTCGGGCTCTGGGCTGATGGCCCAGAGCCTGGAGCCTGCTTCCGGTTCTGTGTCTCCCTCTCTCTCTGCCCCTCCCCCATTCATGCTCTGTCTCTCTCTGTCTCAAAAATAAATAAACGTTAAAAAAAAAATTTAAAAAAATAAATAAATAAATTAAAAAAAAATAAAAAAAAGAATCAACGAAAGCAGGATCTAACTCTATGCTATATAGAAGCCAGGAAATTTAAAGCTCACACAGGTTGAGGGCAAACAGATATAAAGGATATATAATACAAACCCTAAGCACAAGGCTGGATTAGCCATTTTAAGAAGATAAAGTAGACATCATGAAAAATTTATTGTCAGAGATAAAGCAGGCTATTTAACAAGGATACAATGCCCAGTTCATCAGGGAGACACAACAACCAAATGTGTATTACCTGACAGCCAACCTTTAAAACATGGTATGAAGACTACAGAATTTTAAAAAAGCTAGTTAATTCCATGATTATAGGATATTTTAATAGTTCCCTTGAACTGAGTAAACCACTAGGAAAAAAAAAAAAAAACCCGAAGACAAAAATCTTGGTCTAATAATTATAGGACACTATACATATATATACATACATATAATGTCAGAAAACACATTCTCTTTGAGTGTTCGTATTTTATTTACCAAAATGGACCATGAACTGGGCCATAAAGTCTGAATCAACTTATCAGAATTGAAATCAGAGGAAATAAATTCTCTGATCCCAGTTAAATAAGATATCAATAACTACAACGCATCTCAGGAGAACTACATATATCTTCAATTAAACCACGCTTAGAATCCAGAGGTGAGAGAAGGGAATCAAAAGGAGAAATCACAGTAGTTTGAATATACAAAATACAGCATACAAAAATTTGGAGAAACAATTATCAGAGGGAAATTTTCACCTGCAAGTGTTCATACGGAAACAAATTTTAAAGGTCTAAATTTTAAAGATTTTAATGACCAAGAACCTCCATTTCAACAGAATTTAAAATAGAGCAAACTAAAAGTCGAAACTGGAAAGTTGAGAGAAGGAGAAATCAACGAAATAAAAACCCAGCAAACAAAGTAGAACGTTAACAGCACAAAGCTGCATTTTGACTCAGAAAATCTAGTAATCGGGCTGGAGAAGACGCCTTCTCCCCCACCCCCGAAAAACGCAGGCACCAGTGGCTGCTGGCCCCGCAGTGGCCTCATCAGGGCGGCACACCAGCTGGTAGCAGGAGATTTGACACCTGTGGCCCACAACCCCCCGCGGAACCGACTGCAAAGCTTACCTAAGAAATGGAGCCTGTCTGTCGGGACACCAGTGGCAGTCCCCAGGATGCTGAATGAGAGCCACACAGAAGTGGCTTCCGTTAGGCGGGATCTGCTGGTGAACGCCTCGAGGCAAAGTGTAGCTTCTGGACCCCTTGAGGAGACACAGCCCCACACTGGAGGGCAGGAGAGGCCCGTGAGTAGATGCAAACGCTGCCGAGGCCTGGAGAGCCGCTGGAGCGGGCCTGCCCAAGGTGCCACACTGCGGGCACAGGTGGGCTCTCTGGGGAGCAGGGAACGGACGGTGTCTTCCCCGTCGGTGTGGAGGGCCGCTGGGAGGAGGCCCGACAGGCTCGCAGGAGCCCCGACACCAGGCAGCAGCAGGCAGCCATGTTCTGAGGCTCACCGCCAAGTTGCTTTCGGTTTGTTTTATGCTTAGTCTCAGCGAAGGGGGCGTCAAGGGACTCGAGGCCTAAGGAACGCGGGCTGGAGTCTTTCAGCGGCCTGGGTGTGCAGAACGCCAGAGCTGTTGCAGAGGCGAGGTAGCAAGCTGCGAGCCTTGAGGTTCTTCAGGGGGAAAGATGTGGCTGGCTGCTCCGACCGGAAGTGGGCACTGGCAGTATTTTTGCGCTAGCTCCGACTGAGGCTTCAGCTTAAGTGGTCTTCCGGTGTACTCGGTTCGCCGTCGTCTGCTGCAGAGACTTGTGACTGATTTATTCTCTAACCCTATCGAAACTACTGGGAGAGTGGTTTTTATGATGATGGGCTGGGAATGTTCCCGAAACCCCATCCCAGCAGGACTAGCGCCAGGTCTCCAGGTTGCTGTAGTTAAGAGTCCAGGCCAGTCAGTGGCGGCACCTGCTCCTGGAGCTGCTGGAAGAGCATGAAGTCTTGTAATTGCCGACAGATGGTGGTCGAGTAATTGATCTGCCCTAGCCCACACTCCAACCGCAGATCTTTGATTTCCGTTTCCTTCTCACTCTGTTGCCCCTGCCCCTTCTCTTGCCCTCTAATCTAAAAAAGGAATAGAAATAGAAATGGAATTATCAAAAGAACTCCCACCAAAAAACAACAACAACCTTGTGATCATATATTTTCACCAAGAATTCTATCAAACATTCAATCCTGGAAGTTTTTTGGACAAAGCAGAGGAGATGGAACTTTCCCTGACGTCTTTTGAGACTAGCTACCTCTGAAGATGTATCCTGACAATAAAATTAGAAAAATTCCTGACAAATATTCATCATGAATAGAGGAACAGAAACCTTTAACAGTATTATTAAAATGGATCCATATGTGAGGGAAATACATTATGAACAAATAGGTTCAATTCCAGGAACCTGGAATGGAAGGGTTATTTGAACTTGCTTAAATTAATCAATGTAAGTCGTCATATTAACAGAATAAAGGACACAAAACATATTATTTCAATAGACTGAGAAAAAGAATTTGACAAAATTCAACACTCCTTATTCATCAAGAAAATTCAACAAAGAAGAGAAAGAAATTTCTTCAATTTGATATCCAGGAGAAACATAAAGGTAATATCATGTTTAATGTTGAAATATTTAATGCTTTTCCTCTAACATTAGTAAGGGGACAGTAATGCCTGCTCTCATTTAACATTCTGCTTAAGTACTTATACTTGATTCATGTGCCTAAAAACTAAACAAGTTTAAATATTGTGTGAATTCACATGTCCACCACTATAATCAAGATGGAAAACCATCCTAGAGTTTTCCTTGTTTTATTGATTTCTAATTTGATTTTATTATGGCCAGAGAACACATTCTGTGTGATTGCAATTATTTTAAATGTGCCAAATTTTGTTTTGTGGCCTAGGACATGGCCTATCTTGTTGAATGCTCCAAGGGCCCTTGAAAAAAAATGTACATTTTTTATGTTAAGTGGAATATTACATTATGTAAAATACAGTCTTTTAGTTGATGGCATTGTTCAGGTCTTTTATGTCTTTGTTGATTTTCTAAGAGTTCCTTCAATTTTTAAGAGGTGGGTTGAAATCCCCAACTACGATTTCAGATTTGTGTTTCTCCTTAAAGCACTATCAGGTTTTGCTTCATGCAGTTTGAGTCTTTCTTGTTTGATGGGTACATATTAAGAATCGTTTTCTTTTTCTTTTGGATCTTTTATCTTTATGTATTTGAGGAATGGAGGAGTGTTTCCAATGGCAGTTTAATTTTTAGGGACTTTGCAATCTTACTACTTTGGTCTGCTTGGTTTACCTTGTACTGCTTGGACTCCTACCGGCCTCTGTTGATGTTGCCTAATTGGGCAGAACAGGTTTTCCCAGACCAGCCAGGAATGCCTCTCCCTGGGGAAATCTTGTGTTGGGGTGGTTTTATCAGTGCCCCCCCCCCCCCCAGGTTGCCCTGATAGCCCCTGCTCAGACAGAAAAGCCTCAGCCTATGTAAAGAGATGGGCTTCCCAGACTAAGGCACTTGCAGAGAATGCATGCCTTTTTCTTCTGTGTTCCTTGGCAGGAGAGGAGATTCTCAGGCTTGTGAGATCAGAAGCTTCCCAGATTGATAAACCTACTGTAGCTGAGTTTCTCTTCCAAGTTATGCTCTCCCACTTTTTAATCTCTTGACAGAAAAGGGGTGTGTTAGCCCCAATGGGATAGAGAGTGCTTTACCTGGCCACTTATTTTTGGGGGCTCCTGATTGATACTCCTTGCCAGTGGTGTCGAGGTTGGTTGATGTTCCCCTAGGGACTCCCATTTCATTGTGGAAGGATGAGCCTACCTGGGCTGCCTTCTGTTGCTGTATTGGAGGTGAGAAACATTCAATCTACATCCTTTCTCTGTTGGCTGGGAGGACCCAGACACCTTTCCACTATGATATTCTTTCATTACTCAGTCTTCTCTTATTACCTTCAGAATTCTTTGTCTCTTGTACCATTTCTAGGGTATATACGTGTGCTTAATGGTGAGCAAAGGGGGGCGGGGAATGGATTTATACCATCCTCCCCACTGGAGTCTCTGAGAGAAATTTTTAAAAAGAAGAAGTCGGAGAACTTACATTACCTGACTTCAAGTCTTATTATAAAGCTACAGTAATCAAGAGAGTGTGGTATTGACAAGAGCATAGTCACTGGATCAAGAGAACAATTAGAAAGTATAGAAATAGAATCGCTACGTACTGTTAATTGATTTTCCCTGAAGTTTCCAAAGCAGTTAAATGCAGAATGCAAAGATTGTAAACTACTGATGCTTAAAGAACTAGATATTCATTCAGGGGCTTGGAGCACCTGGCTAGCTCCCTTGATAGAGCATGTGACTCTTGATCTCTGGGTCATGAGTTCAACACTCAAACTGGGTATAGAGCTTAATTAAAAAAAAAAAAAAAAAAAAAAGGAAAGAAAAAAGAACCTTAAGCTTTACCTCATACCATACACAAAATTAAGCAAAGAATGAGTCATGGATCTAAATATAAAAGCTAAAATATAAATTTCTATAAAATGTTTATGATTTTGATATTATTAAATATTTTTAGATAGTAATACAGAGCAAGAACCATAAAGTTAAAACCATAAGTAATGAATTCGAATTTATCATAGTGAGAAACATTTGATCTTTGAAGGACACCATAATGAAACTAAATAGCAAGGCATAGATCAGAATAAAATATTCTTAATCCGAGAAAAGATTTGTACCATAATGTATAAGGAACTCTTACAATAGTAAAATAGTAAAAAAAAAAAAAAAAAAAAAAAATCAACCCAACAGGAAAAAATGACAAATGATTTAAACAGATGATTAACAAAAGAGCTAATAAGCATACATTCTCAACATCATTAATCATGAGGGTATTACAAACTAAGGACATTTTGTGATATTAATGTACAACTCTTAGAATGGCAGAAATTAAAGAGACTTAAGTTCACAATTATTGGTGAAGATGTGGAAGAACTTGCACTCTCATGCCCTGCTGCTGGGAATGTGAAATGATACAACCGCTTTGGAAATCTGTCCAGCAGTTTCTTTAAAAGTCAAATATTCACCCATCATACCACTCCCAGGTATTTACTCCAAAGAAATGAAAACATATCTTCACATAAAGAACTGTGAAAAAATATTCATTGTAGCTTATTTGTACTAGTGAAAACTGAAAATAACCCAGGTGTTCATTAACTGGTAAATGGCTAAGTAAAATGTGGAATATTCATGCAAAAGAATGCTACTTAGCAATAAAGATGACCATGTCACTGATACAAAAAAACTCAACATGATGAATCTTAAAATCATTATGCTGAGTGAAAAAAGTCAGAATATATACTTTAGAAAAAGTAAACCAATCTATAGTGACAACGAATAGTGTGGGAAAGATTGCAAAGTGGTACAAAAAACAGTTGGTGATGGAAATACTCTGTACCTAATTGTAACAGTGATTTTACAAATGTATACATATGTAAAAATGTATCAAGTTATATACTTTAGTTAAGAGTTTCTTTCCTCTCTCTTCATGGAACCTAGATGAATAAAGAAGAAACCAATTTTATATCAAATAGATCAAGATAGGATTTTTTTAAATGTTTAGTTATGTTGAGAGAGAGGGCAAGGAGAGAGGAAGAGAGAGAATCCCAAGCAGCCTTCACACATTGTCAGTGCAAAGACAGATATGAGACAGAGCTGGATCTCATGAACCTTGACATCATGACCTTTCCAGAATCAAGAATCAGACGTTTAACCCACTGATCCACCCAGGCACACTAGTCAGGATAGTGTTAAATTATTTCTCTACCACTCAAGGAACAGATGGCTTATCATTCTTTTCCCTACCACTGTGTATGTGAAGGTATAGGTCAAACTGTTAAAAAGTAGATTTTATTTAGGAAAAAAAAAGAGTCACATTAGGATTGAGTCCAGAGATACTAGTGTTAGTATATTTTTAATTTCTAAACTATGCAGTATCTGTTGTTTAAATTATTGCCATAAAGCATATATTCAAATTACAATTTAAAATTACAGTAATAAAAATAGAAAACAACACTATTCATTTTCCCATCAATCTAGGATAATCACTGTCAATATTTTAGTATAAGTGTTCTCACAATTTTCCTTCTATTTTTCACAAGGGAACTGACTCGATTATAAAATAAATGGTTTACTGTAAATAATTTGAAGTGTACATACATATGACTGTTAGGAGGAAAATAAGAATTGCCTAAAATCTCATCAGCCACAGCCACAGTTTGGTGACTATTCAGACCTCTCTTTTATTCATGTGTATACACATATATACTCATATATAATTTTTAATGTATTGAATTATGTGCTAAATGGTAATTTTTAATAGGTACCTCTTTTTTCTTTAATGTATTTATGCTGAGGGGTACCTGTGTGGCTCAGTTGGTTAAGCGCCCAACTCTTGTTCTCTGCTCAGGTCATGATCTCACTGTTTGTGAGGTCAAGCCTTGCATTGGGCTCTGCACTGACAGCATGGACCCTGCTTGAGATTCTCTCTCTGCCTCTCTCTCTACCCCTCCCCTAATTGAGCATACTCTGTCTCTCTAAAAATAAATAAATAAACTAAAAATTGTATTATTTATGTTTAGACAGTGAGGATCACACTAAAACACTATATAATAAAAATGTCTATGTTGTTACAATGCTAACTTAACATCGACTTTTCCCACATTGAGAGTAGTTGGCAATACCATTCCTACAAAATAGAAAACTTCTCAATTTTGCAATGGGAAAAAATAGGTAATATGACTACTATCAGCTCACCTGATTAGGTCAGGCCCACACAGGATAATGTCCCTTTTGACTCACCTAAAGTCAGTATATTAGGAACCTTAATTATATCTGAAAAATCCTTACAACTTTGCTATATGAAGTTACCAAATTACAGGAGCAATATCCTATTAATATTCACAATTTCCTCCTAAACTCAAGGAAATGAGATTATGCAGAGTTTCCACATCAGGGAATGGGACTGTTAGTGTTCAATTTAGAATTCTATCTACCACATAGGGAAAGCATAGGAAGAGAAGCCCACATCTATATTATAGAGAGAAGGAAATTTGAAGTCTTTAATCACTAGATTCTGAAAGGTGTCAAAATTTAAGAGAAAGAACAAAGTTTACTTTTTCATAAATGTGAGATATAGTTGTTTTATTTAACCTAGATATAGTAGTTTCATTGGTAGGGTTTATACTATGTTAACTACATTCATAAAGAAGAAAATGTGTAAAATCTATATTAAAAAGCCTGCAGAAATTGCTTAAAGTTTCTTTTTTTTTTTTTTTTTTTTTTTTTTTGCAAATTCCTATGTCATTGTTAGTAATCTCTTAATAGATAAAAGTTCAAAACACAGACTCCAGGTCCAAAATGCCTGGGACAAAATACTGGCTCTGCTATTTTTCCTGCCCTGTGACTTCGGCCAAAAAACTTAACCTTTCTATACTAGAGATTTATTACCTGCAAAATAGTCAATAATAACAATAATAATAATACCTATCTTCTAGTACTGTTGCCAGAACTAATTGAGTTAATTATATAAATTATTAGAACACTAGTTGTAACTTACTAAGTAACATAAATACTATAATTATTATCTTTATAGTTTTAAAAGTCTCTTTCACATTGAAATAAGACTTAGAATGTGGCACTGATACATGATTGCAAAAATCATGAAAATAAGTAATCTGCTCAAAATTACAGAGTTGAAATTCAATTCCTAGACTTGTGTTATCCATGATAAACTGTTTCCACTTGGCAGCATTTGATGATGCTTTGAAAGAATATCAGATATTTTACATAAAGACTCTCTCAGGCTATAATTTCTTTTTCAATTAATCACTCACTGCTAAATGACAACTACTAAAGAGGGATAAAAAGCTGGTTTATATCTAAGACTATCAGTTGGCTACTCTCATGGAAAAGACAATTGGCTGATAGAAAATTCTAGATACACGGGGCACCTGGATGACTCAGCTGGTTAAGCATCGACTCTTGATTTCAGCTCAGGTCATGACCTCATGGTTCATTAGATCTAGCCCCACATCAGGCTCTGTGCTGACAGTGCATAACCTGCTTGGGATTCTCTCCCTCTCTCTCTCTCTGCCCCTCTCCTGCTTGTGCTCTCTCTCTGTCTCTCTCTCTCAAAATAAATTGACATTAAAAATAAACAAATAAATAAAATTCTAGATATGAAATATTTTCCTTCATAATCCATTGCAAATCTCCCCTTTATTTAGTTATTTAGAACTACAGAAGAAAAGTCTGAGCCTAGCTTTTGTTTATAAAGTTTGCAGCCCAAGTTCTTCAAAGATACTTTGTTTAAATTTCTACTGAAAAATTTTTCCACATGTATAAAGTGTGATTTTTATTCCATCATTTTTTCTGTTATGTTAATAAGTTCACTACCTTTTTTTTGTCTTCAGTAATAATTTGAGGCAAATTTAATAAATGCAGACTGTGATTACAAACCAGTAGAAACTTCAAATTTAAAAACCTTTTTTTAAATATTAATCAGTATGTTTAATTACTATGAATTTGTAAATGTTTAATGTGGATAATTTTAATAAATAGAGAAATATTTAAATCAGAAAATAAAAACAAATACTGAAATTTATAATGAATTACATCCTAATCCATTTGTAGTAATGAAAGCCACATTTGTTTAGCAAAAATATTAACATATCTAAAAGCAAATAAGAGTGTGATTTTATTCCTCCCTCACTGAGAATTCGTAAAACTGTCTTTCACATACGACCAAAACTAAATGTTTGGTTCAGCTCAGCACCAATTTTTTATTTTAATGTTTATTTTCTAGACGGAGAGAGACAGAGTATGAGTCGGGGAGGGGACAAGAAAGAGGGAGACACAGAATCCAAAGCTCTGAGAAGTCAGCACAGAGTCCGATGCAGGGCTCCAACTCACAAACCATGAGATCATGACCTGAGCCAGAGTCAAAGCCTTAACCCACTAAGTCACCCAGGCACCCCATCTCAGCACCAATTCTTAAAAGAACTGACGTCTCTTTAAAAGTATCAGTTACAAAGAATTGCTTAATTGTGTGATTTTGGAGTAGAAAGGATAAGTGAAGGAGTAAGACAAGATTAAAGGCCAGCAATGGAAGGAATATATAGCCCAGACAGAAAAATGCAATCAATGCATTTGCTATATTTAAAGTCTTACATTTAAGGAATTGCAACCAGAGAGCTTAGTGTCAAAAGATATCTTTTCAAGATCCTGCTGTGAATACCATCCAGTTTAGAGCTAAGAGGTATGAATTAGAATGGCTGTTTCCCTGTGTTTGGGGTTTAACACCAAGTAAAAACAGTAGTTCCTGATCTAAGCAAGTATTTAGCCCCTCCATATTTAATTAACTTTTTAAAATATTGCTGTTTACTTTGAACTATCAATGACAATTGAATGAATATTTTTAAATGAGGTCACCAATGAATGAATGATATCTGTCTTCCTTGCAGTTACTTAGCAAATATTTCTTGACTAAAAAACAAAAAGCTATTTACCCATTAGGATTTGCTTCATTTGAAGTCCAATGAAAGTCTATAATATATATTTTCCAAGCTTTTACTTTGAACTGATGTTTTATTAAAACTATCAGTCACAAAGAATTGCCTAATTGTGTAGTAGGGCCATACTCAAATATCCAATTACATTTTCTTCAATTAACTTTCACTAGCTAGTGTTTACAAGTAATTTAGTGAAATTAGGTAAAGGTTAAATTACTGTAGCAATCAGAGGTGTATTTAAGTGGTAAAATACAGAGAAAGTCTGACTCGTTCTTATAAATATGCATATTAACACTACTGCCCTTAGAATATAACATCAGCCCTCCTTACTTAATGCTAGTAATAAATCTCCACTTGCCACTCCTTCAGAATGCAAAACTACGTGATGTGTACTCAGTCATTTAAACAAATAAGCTTTCCATAAACAGATTTTTAATCTATGCTCTTTAAAGCTGTACTCCATTTATCTGCAGTTATCTACAGCTATTCCCCATTCTATATTCTAGCTCTAACTTTTTTTGAAATTCATACCTAAACTTCCAACTTCCAAGTAATTATTGCTAATTTCTAAGAAATGTCCACCATTTTCTAAATTGAGCTTTGAGCCTCCAATATGACTTTTCTTTCTCATGAATTCTCAATTTACATGTAGAGTGTTACCATCTTGTAAAACACAAATTTTATCTATCCCCATATCCCGCCGCCCCCCAAGTTTTTTAGTTCTTCCCTAGAATCTATTTACTGCAACCACAAATAGCATTTGTTTTTCATCTCATCTCCAAATGCATTTATTAGAACCTATTTCAGGAATAATTTAGTAATGCTCATTTTAGAAAATGTAAAAATTACAAATAGATCTCAGCAAAATAAAAATGGTCTCCAATCCCATAAGTTGGAATTAGTTATCTTTAAAATGTTCATGTATAAACTCTGGTTTCTTACACATAGTGATAAACATTTAACATATCATTCAACATGCTAAATTCTAGTTTTAGTGTTTTTGGATCTATTGTTATATTTGAAGTGAATTTTTAAAATATCATATAAGTGGGGCATATTTTTCCCTTATGATAATCCGTCTCTTAATTAGTGTGATTTACATTTAATTTAATTACTGATATTTGTGGATTTAGATCTACCATATTCTCCCTTTTTGGAGGAAAAATGTTATTTAATAGTTTTTAGTATTAACTTACCATCTTAACTTACCTGTCACAATTTTGACTATATCTAGTGTTTTTTTTTTTGAAATTGCTCTAAGAATTACAAAAGACATAACCTGTCACAGTTTACTAAGTATCAGTATTTTACCATGTCTATTATAATGTAGAAATGTTGCCACCATATGAGGTCATTCAATCTATAATTTTCTTACATATTATATCTATTTGCATCGAAAACTCCAGCAGAAATTGTAATTTTTGCTTTTAATCATCAGAAAAAATTTTAAAAACTCAGAAAAGGAAAGAACTTTTTCTTAATGCTTATTTATTTTTGAGAGAGAGAGCGAGCGCATAGGGGAGGGGCGGAGAGAATCCCAAGACATTCCATGCAGAAGCTGATGTGGGGCTCTATCCAGGACTGTGAGGTAATGACCTGGGCCGAAATCAAGAGTTGGACGCTTAACTGACTGTACCACCCAAGAACCTGTAGAAGATATTTTTCAAACCAATCTGTTGTCCTTCATCTCAGATTATTCAGTCATTATTTCATTTTTATTTCTAAAGGATATTAGTACTGAATACAGAATTGTAGGTTTATATTTGTTTCTCCTTTTAGTCCATTAAAATGTTTTGCTGTATGCTTCTGGACTCCACAATTTCAGATGAGAAATATGCAATCATTCAAATCATTGTTCTCCTATAGGATGTGAATCATTTTTTTCTTGTGGCTTCTTTCAAGATTTTGTCTTTGTCTTTAGCTTTCTCCTTGTTGATTATAATATACCTATACTTGTACTTTTAAATATATTTAGTTTGAAGTTCAGTCAATCTCTTGAATTTCAAAGTTTGTGTCTTTTTCCAACCTAGGGAAGTTTGGGCCATTATTTCTTAAAATAATTCTTTAGAACAGCACTCTTTCTTCCCTATTCTGAGATTCCAATTATAAGAACTTCTGTCATGATTTCACAGGAAAATTAGCCTTTTTCTCTTTTTCTTTTTTTCCTTATCTTTTTTCCCCTCTCTCTGTTGCTCAGATAAGATAATTTCTATTGATTTTTCATGGACTCTTCCACCATGTCTATTCTGGTATTAAGTCTATCCAGTGATTTTTAAAACTCTCATTATTGCATTTTTAAGTTCTAGATTTCCACTTGGTTCTTCTTTATATCTTAAATTTCTTTGCTGAAACATTCTAATATTTTTTGTATGAGTGTTCCAGGTTGCTCATTTGAGCATTTTTATAGTAGCTGCTTTAAAGTGTTTGTCACGGGGCACTTGAGTGGCTCAGTTAAGCATCCAAATCTTGATTTCTGTTCAGGTCATGATCTCACAGTTCATGGGTTTGAGCCCCATGTGGGGTTCTTTCACTCCCCCTCTCTCTCTTTCTGTCTCTCTCTCCAAAATAAATAAATAAACAAACAAACAAATAAATAAAAAAATAAAGTGTCAGATCTGTGTTGGTATCTGTTGATTACCTTTGTGAGCAGAAGTGTAGGTGGTGTTCATATGCTGAGGAGTTTTGTATTCTGGATATTTGGAATATTATGCTATAAGATTTTTGGTTTTGTTTAAATCTTATAGAAAATATTATTTTGTGTTTGTATGCATGTATGCATGTATTTACTTTTTATGCATGAAGTCCAATCTCATTAGATATATGTACAACACAAGGCTAAGGAGATTTCACTATTTCTTCTAAGGGTTTCTTTTTAGCTCTCTATGTTCTCATTCATTCATTCCCAAGGTTCATCGAAAAAAGTTATGGAGAAAGCTGGCAATACCTTCTATGTCCTGTAAGTGTTGAACTTGTTACTTCATAACTTCCTGATTACCAAAAATTTTCCTGGTTTCTCTATTCTCTAGGAAAGCTAAGTCAAATCTATACCTTGCAATAAGAATCCATAAATTCCTCCCAAGAAGAAAGGGATTAGAAATCATGAGTTCATTTCTAAAGCCTACTTTCGCTATGAAATTCTTTGTTGCTTACACAGTTCTCTTAGGCCTTTAAAAATGTGATTTTGTAATTTCTTCACTATTTTTCAGGTCTTTTTAATTGCATTGACCTTCCATATTTTATTACATCACAGCTGGAAGTAGAAATTGGAGTTCATTTTTAATAAAGAAAAAAATCAATGCCTTTGGTAGACTTGAAATGAAGATTCCTTTTATTTGACAATAACATAAAAAATAAGTTGACAAGTGAAATGTAAAATATATAAATACATGTTTCTGCAATTAAAATTAAAATTTTTTTAATGTTTATTTATTTTTGAGACAGAGAAAGACAGAGCATGAATGGGGGAGGATCAGAAAGAGAGGGAAACACAGAATCCGAAGCAGGCTCCAGGCTTTGAGCTGTCAGCACAGATCCTGACGCGGGGCTTGAACTCACAGACCATGAGCCGAAGTCGGATGCTTAACTAACTGAGCCACCCAGGCGCCCCTCTGCAATTAAAATTTAAATTCACCAATTTATTTGCAGCAAAACATCATTAATCATTTTAAATTAACAGCTCTACTTTGAATCAAACATAGTTTCATGAAGCATAACTCATGTCATTTAAAAGATAATATAGAATAAACATTAATACAAATAAGATAAATGGAAATATTGAAAGAATTATTTATATATATTTCTGGAAGATGGTACTAGATTTACTTATTTCTTACTTTTAGTTATTCTATCTTTTGAATTCTTATATCTTATTTTCATCTTTCTTATGTTTTCCTTAGTAGAGAATGCAGATATTAGGATATATTCATATTATCTGTGTATGTCATTTCCCCATATAAGAACATCAATTCCATGAGGAGAAGATTATAATTGATTTATATTTTTTCTCCATTACACCTATCACAGTGTCCAATAAGTAACAGCAGAAAGAACACAAAAATTTGTTGAAGGTCTACTGTTTTTTACCTAATGGGCATCATATATACATATATATAATGCCATTTACCTTTAAATGTTTTTGAAATATAGTTATTATTTCTATTTCATATATTCAGAGACTAATGATCAGAGAATTTAGGTAGTTATGCATGATAACAAAACTACTCAGATACAGTTGCTACTTACAACCTAGTTTGGCACTAAAATTTTTCCTCTACAGTATATATTTTATGCTCTTCAAATAGTAGATACTCCAAATATGTTTGGTGGAAGAATAAGAGAATAAATAACTTGATAAAAAAGAAAATAAAATTTGTTGATTACCTACTATGTATTTTAGAATAGAATCTTTAACATTCTGTTTACATTTAATTATTTCTCACATGTGTCCTGGGGTAATATTTTTTTTCCTTATAGTATAGATGAAGGGACAGATGGTCAGAGAGATTAAATTGTCCAACAAAGGACAGTTGGTATATAGTTTGAAAGGGTTCTTGGCTGAGCTCCTTGCAGACAGTACATAGAACCCTTTTAAATGTCATGTAATATCTCACTAATTTGTAATAAATTTTGTGCAGACCAGGCTTAAATACTGAGATTTCACTCTTCTTTATTCTAAATAAAGTCCCATTACAAGTGTTTTTTTTTCCCCTCATTACTTTGCTAAGTAATTCATCTCTGTGAGTACCAATGCAATTGGATAATTTCTTTAAGTTATCACACATTCCAAATTAGTTGTGCTTTTTAAATGTTGTATAGTTCCTTTTTAAAAATATGTAAATAACTGTAAAAATAGATTTCTTAATCTGTTGGCAAAAATAGCAAAAATGGAAATCTTCCCTTTTAGCCTGCCTAATTCATCCATATCCTTCAGGTCTCAAGTTACACACAATTTCCTTAGAGATGACTTTTCTGATACCACTTATTCTCCATATTAGGATAGATTCCATTATTACGTATATAGATGTTTATTAAAAATATTTCTAACTAATTGCTTAAAACTTTCATCTTCAGCAGGCCAGAAGTTCTGTAAGGGCAGAGTCTATACTGCTTTGCTAATGGACCTATCTCAAGTGCCTCATTCACTTCCTTGCATATAAAAATGTTTTAAAAAAAATAGTTGACTTGGGGTGCCTCAAGTCAAAAATAGTTGACTTGGGGTGACTTGGTGGCTCAGTGGTTAAATGTCCGACTCTTGATTTTGGCTCAGGTTGTGATCCCAGGGTCATGGGATTGAGCCCCATATTGAGCTACATGCTAAGCATGGAGCCTGCTGGGGATCTCTCTCTGTCTCCTTCTGTCCCTTTCCCCATCTTGTGCTCTCTCTCTCTCTCTCTCTCTAAAATTAAAAATTGTTGATCTACTGAATAAAGATTATCCTCTCTAAAAGAGATCTCTACATTTAAATAATTTTATCCAAATATCTGCTTCTGTAATACTCTTGAGTTTTCCCATATATGACAAAAGCATAATATCTTTCTATATCGTATTGCCAGCAACTAGTAGTAGAAAATTGAATGAATGCAAATTAACATTCACCCAGGTTTATCTAGCCAGATAGCACATTTTTTATTTACAAAAGCATTCCACCCTCGAGTTTTTTCTTCACCTTTCTACGGCACTGAAATCAACATACATAATGTTAAAATAGACATCATAAGCACAGTAGATTGCCAAATGGCTTAGGTAGTATAGAACATAGAATAGTTCATCTCTTGATTTATTTAATCACTACTCTCCATGTGTATTTCTTTTCTTTTCTGAATGCATTTTTCTTCCAAGTACTTGGTGTACTGTTGCTTGGTGTAATTTCAAAACCCTTTACTGATAAAAACAAATGAAAATCACTTCCTTAATCACAGTACCAAATCAAAGAGAAGACATTTATAGCTTTTTTTTTTTTTTACTAAAATATGGCAGACAACAAAATTGTTTTGGAAAAAAAAATATTTTGAAAAGAGGCAGGACATGAAGTCAATTTTATTAGTGTGCAGAAAATGTTATTTCAGATTTTTACAGCTTTTATATGCTATTTATTATGTGTTGTGACGAACAAGTCAAAAGTTTTTCACAAATATCCCTTTATCATAGAGCTTACTATTCAAGCATACCTTCTTATGGAAGGTGGTAAATGATATTATGTAATAATTATTCATTTATTTATTCATTTAACATATAAATAATGGGTTCTTATTATGTAATAGGCACAATGCCAATGCTACCGTTACAGAGCTGAATAGGATAGTCCCAAACTTCAGGATTTCATAGACTCACACAGGCAGGGTTAGATGGGTATATAACCTGCAGGGCTCAGGGCAAAACAAAATGCTGGCACCCTTGTTCAAAAAAAGGGAAAGAGGCGCCCTTAGAAGTAACAATATCAACGGTTTTTGTTTTTCACAGTACCTTTCTTTGACCTGGGAATTTTTTTTTAATTTAGTATTTAATGTGGCATTGGGAATAATTTTGCTCTGTTTCTACTGGCTCAGAGCCTAACCCCTCACACATAGTCTACGCTCAGGTTACAATCTCTAATCATGCAGCCTTTGATTCCTGAATCAGAGATAGGTGGTCACCCTCTGAATACATAGTAATGTACTAGTCCTGGGGTGGAAACAGCCATTTGCCCCTCACTGAGAGACCCTAGAGCATACACTTGGCCATGACACAACTCTTTGGTGTGCCTTATATGTGAGAGGAGGGGTAGGGGAATGGTATTTGGACTCAGAGTACCACGTGTTAGAGGATTGGGCAGCTGACAATCCATTCAAGGGAAGTGGGAGGCAATAGGAGGCCAGATATCTATGAGCTAGGGCTGTAAGCCTCCTCCCCATCATACACACACACACACACACACACACACACACACAGTATACCCTCTATTGTACAATCAGACTTCACTTACAGAACACAAATTCAAGGTAAGATTATCAAACATTTCAAGGCCGTGACTACAGATCATTGGAACCCAAATGTGGAGACCTTCTGAGAGTTGGGTGCTATGCAATTGCACTAATCATATGCCTGTGAAGCTGGCCCAGCAAGCAGAAGATTATAGATAGTTTAAAAATCATGATGAAGATTTGGTAGCAGAATATTATTGGAGACCTAGGAGAGGAACACCCATCTCAACACTCATCTCACATCTTTGTATGTGTATATTCAAGTGGGTACAGAGAAGATTTCTTAAGAAGTATGACCTCTGGGGAGCCTAGGTGGCTCAGTCAGTTAAGCAGTTGACTCTTGACTTCAGCTCAGGTCATGACTTCACAGTTTGTGGTATTGAGCCCTGCATTGGTCTCTGCACTGACAGGATGGAGTCGGCTTGGAATTTTCTCTCTCCCTTTTTCTCCCCACCCTCCTCTGCTTGTGCTCTCTTTCTCTCAAAATAAATAAACTTAAGAAAAAAGAAAGGTTGAATTCTGAATTTTAAAGATGAATAGGAATGAGCTAACTAAAGAGGCAAGAGAAAAATGTTCCAAGTAGAAAGAGAAAAATCAGCAAAGACACAAATTCAATACATGTGTGTTTTCGTCTTAAAACAGTGTTTCTGGAGCCCAGAAACTGGAGCAAGGAGGTATATGAAGTGAGGCAGAAGAAAGCAGGGCAATGCTAGTAGGCCTTATGTGTCTTACAAAGGAGCTTAGGTGTCATCATGAAGAAAATTGGAAGAATGATGAGATATGTTTCATCTGACAATAGCCTGGTAGAAGAACACAAACTAGGTCCAGACAGCCCTAGGTTATGAGTTCCCAAAATACCTATAGAAGTAAGTTGACCCTTTACCATGAATCTCTTTCACCTGTTTCTTTTAGGGTCCCAAGGAGTCTGGACAAACTGGTTGGGATTTGATGATTCAGAGTCACAGAAATCTCTTTCTGTAGAAAAGTAAGAACAGAAGACTCTATAGCCATGAAAATTTTCACTGAAAAACTGAAAAAACTATTTTCTCATTTATGAAATAAGTGTCTTGCCCTTTTGGGATTCCTGGAACCAATTCCAATGAATGTGTGTTGGGGGAGTAATTCCACCAAAAAGCAATTCTCACTAACACCAGTTGGTGTCCTACCATTCAAATCAATTCTAGCACTTTATACCCAGAGACAGCATCCAATTCCACAGGTTAAGCGTTCCATCCTACAAAATTATTTCCCCATCCTTTTAGGACACCAGTTGCAAGCCCAGGTTCTGGCCAACCAGCTACAGATTAGAAGTTCCTACAACCCCTTCCTTGGACTTCAGATGGCCAGTGACAAGTCCAAGTTGTCACCCGTGCTTCTGACTGGCTATATATCATAAGTTAAGACAACTGTGCCCTTGGTTCAATTTATTTGCTAGAGTGACTCATAAAACTCATGGGAACATTTTACTTAGTAGATAACTGGTTCAATGTAAAAGGATAAAACTCAGAAACAGCCAGATGGAAGAGATGCAGAGGACAAGGCACAGAAAGGGTGCAGAGTTTCCAAGCCCTTTGTGAGCACACCTTCTTCCCAATTCCCCATGTGTTCACCAACCAGAAGTTCTCCAAACCCAGTCCTTTTGGGTTTTTACGAAGGCTTCATTACATAAGCACAATTGCTTAAGTCATTCACCATTAGAAACTGATTCAGCCTTCAGCTCCTCTCCCCTCTAGGGATGTCATAGGGAGGACTGAAAGTTCCAACCCTCTGATCACAAGATTGGTTCTCCTGGCAACTAGTCCCCCTCCCTAGGTGGGTTCCAAAAGTTACCTCATTAATACAACAAAAGGCCTTCATGGCTCTAATCACTTAGGATATTTTAAGGGTTTTGAGAGCTCTGAGCCAGGAAAGAGAACAAAGACCAAATATATAGTTCTTGTTATAAATCAAAATATCATACCTGCATATATTATAATGATTAAATTAGATATTGCTCATGAAGACACTTTTAAAACACAAGTTTTTGCAGAATTTAGCTTTTCAAGTAGTACTTTACAGAAGAAATGTGAGACTCAAATTAATCAGAATTACAAATAATTTATAATCTTAATATAGATAGTGTGAGGAAAGACAGAATTCAGTAGGCAGAAAGGGAGAGGCTAGGGCTTGAAGGTCCCTGGGTAGGGAAAAATACATTTTAAAGCATTTCTTCTGAGAAAGTCTGGACTTTAACAAACTCCTAGTTTACAGGTGTAAATTTCCTCTTGAGAATGTGACAGACATGGCCTACTCCCCCTCGGGTTCCTCTCAGGAATTTGACAAAAGACCTGACTAAAAATAAATAGACCTTTAAACATATGGCCCACAAGGAACAGTATGGCCATAGACAACTCCTCATGCAATGGAACAGATCAAAAAGGAATGACTAGGCATTTAGTATTACCTAGCTAATAAGGGTAGAACCTGAGAAGGAACAAGGGGGAAGGAAAGGGGCAGACCAAAACCTTGTAAAACAACCCTAAGTCCACAATTATTCACTTTCTATTCACTTTTGATGCCCTCTCTTTGTAAAAAGAGCTTTCATACTATTCTTACTTTCTAATCATCTACTCTAATAAACTTTTGCCTGCTGCTCATTTTATTCTGTGTCCACCTCTTCATTCTTCAAAGCAGCAAGACAACTAATCCAGGGCATTGAGGTCAAGAATCCTACAACAATAGGAAGTATGAAGAAAATGGTTGGAGGCTTTAGGAGAGAATCAGTTAAGAGATAGCTAAGTCATCTGGGCTCTTGTCTAGAGAATTCAGTTTCTAGTAAAAATATTCAAAATATCTATCATCTATAAATCCCTGAATTTATTAAATGTGAGATATAGACACGGTTGTATCCATTACTCTTATTTTACTTTTCCAGAGTATCAAAAATGTTCAAATGGATTGTATAATGATTTCAGAAATAGGTACCATATTTTTTTCTCAAGGGAAGAATTCTTAATATTCTATACAATGTATGAAGATGGGAAATATAAATAAGAACACACTGCGAACTCCATAACTGAACAACTTCCTAGTATAAACTGGGTAGCAATCAATTGGGAGAGAATAAAGGTCTGTCGTAGTAATGCATGATGGTGATTATATTTTGTACACACATTTCATATCTGGAACTGATAACTAGGAAGTATTTTGCAAGTCAAGGATGTTGCTGCTAGTTAATTTAAAATGCATTATTTATAGAAACCTGTTCTTTCAGTCATGGAAAATGCTATAACTAATGCTATTCTTAGCATTACTGATTCTAATGCTTGGGAAAAGAATGGAAGCAGAAAATATAAAATGAGTAATTCTGAAAGAATCAAATATAGTCCTATCTGTATTTCAGCACTTCTAATAATAGAATTTGTACTGTAGTTCCCTTTTTAAACTACTTATAACTGTATTAAGGCATTAAGTTAAAACTTAGGAAGCAATAGATTAGAAAAGCTATTTTGGATTTATATATTTTATTTAACAATATGCCAAAAAATATCTGCTGATATTAAGAGACCCAGGGAAGAACATTTCTATCCAAGTTGATATGCTATAAGCATGATTCATATAAACCAGGATGAATGGATATAAAAAACACTGGACTCTGATCATGAGTTTTTATTTTTTTATTTTATTTTATTTATTTTTTTTTTTTTTAAATTTTTTCCCAACGTTTTTTATTTATTTTTGGGACAGAGAGAGACAGAGCATGAACGGGGGAGGGGCAGAGAGAGAGGGAGACACAGAATCGGAAACAGGCTCCAGGCTCCGAGCCATCAGCCCAGAGCCTGACGCGGGGCTCGAACTCACGGACCGCGAGATCGTGACCTGGCTGAAGTCGGACGCTTAACCGACTGCGCCACCCAGGCGCCCCTGATCATGAGTTTTTAAATGTGACTTTTACATTCCAATACATTTATACATTTAAATGCAATCAGATAGGAAATCTGAGGAATGTCCCTTATCTAAAGTAAATTCAGGGCGTATAGTCTTATTAAACCAGAGAGATTTGAATCATGAAGTATTACAAAGAGCTCTGGTCTTGTCAAATGCTTTTAAAGGAGTGATCCTGGGTTATATTCTAGGTGTTCCCACCATCTTGCTAATGTATTTAATCAGATCACTTCTTCTTTGCTTCTTACTATGTGTAAAATACATGAATGGTCTATATGATTTGACTGGTCTCTACAGTGCTATAAATATTATCAATTCTTTCATTGTAACTCATAAGATATTGGTGTCCTAGATCTCTCTGGATACTTGAAAGCTAGATATGATAGCTTAAATTGAAATTTTCATGCTCTGAAATCGTCCCCAAGTATTTCGAGATGTGTTAGAGGATGGTAAAAATGTTCATATTCTCATGGGGCAAACATTACTTCTTTAGTTGATATGCTTTCTTGCCATCCTATGTATGCACCATCTGACCTGCATAATGTCAACCTGAACTGCAAAATGACCCTACCTTTTGCTTTTGAGGAAAAACAAAGCAAAACAAAACACCCATTATCACTACCACATATGAAGCAGTGTGCGCGCACACACACACACACACACACACATACATGCATACGCCTTTGACTCAAGAAATGGAGTTGCTTGCTAGATGTTATTGAGGATTTGGGAAAAGTTGGGAAGGTGAATGTCATATCACATCAAAATTATTAGCAACGCTGTTTCACAAAGAGCCTTTGGCCACTGGAGACTTTTAATACCTATTTAAACTTCGGTAGCCTGAATCTGACTGGATTATTTCATGCTTCTCTCTTTTCTCGTTTTTAGTTTTTCATGATGAAACTGAATCTCTCACTTTAACTTGCTGAGAGTTATGACTGTTTCTCCCAGCCCGTGCCTCCTGGTTTCCTTTCCCTACCTTCAATCCATTAAAGAAGTCTGCTGCCAACTTTAAATGTTCACACTTTTCACCTATACTACATAAATGCCAAGCACCATGCTGGCATGGAAGATAGACTGTTAGTTTCAAACTAGAAACAATTTTTGTACACAAGAAGTAGATAGGTGATTAATACATACTTTACTCTTTGTACTGAGGGAAGGGAATATAGTGGAATTTTTAAAAGTTCTTCTCTGCTGGAACCAGCACCATGGAACATGTTTTACAAGAAAGCAACTATAATTTAATAATAATTATTAAACTAATAAACACTCTTGAAATCTGGGATTGTGATACCTCTAGTTTTGTTCTTCTTTTTGAAGATTGCTTTGGCTATTTCGGGTTTTTTTATGGTTCCATACAAACTTTAGGATTATTCTAGTTCTGTTAAAAACGCTGTTGGTATTTTGATAGGGATTGCATTAAATCTGTAGATTTCTTTGGGTGGTATGGACATTTTAACAATGTTCGTTCTCTCAATCCATGAGCATGGAATGTCTTTCCATTTGTTTGTATCATCTTCAGTTTCTTTTATCAGTATTTTACAGTTTTTGGCATACAGCTCTTTTCACCTCCTTGGTTAAGTTTGTGCATTTATAAACGGGATTGTTTTCTTGATTTCTTTTTCTGTGACTTCATTATTAGTGTATAGAAATACAACTGATTTCTGTTCATTGATTTTGTATCTTGCAACTTTACTGAATTCATTTTTGAGCTCTAGAAGTTTTTTGGTCGAGTCTTAGGGTTTTATACAGTATCATGTAATCTGCAAATAGTAGAAGTTTTACTTCTTCTTTACCAATTTGGATGACTTTTATTTCTTTTCGTTGTCTGATTGCTGTGGCTAGGTCTTTCAATACCATGTTGAGTAAAAGTAGCGAGTAGACATCTTTTTCTTGTTCCTGACCCAATAGGAAAAGCTCTAAGTTTTTCCCCATTGAGTATGATGTTAGCTGTGGGTTTTTCATATATGGCCTTTATTATGTTGAGGTATGTTCCCTCTACACCTACTTTTTGAAGGTTTTTGTCATGAATGGATGTTGTGCTTTGTCGAATGCTTTTTCTGCATCTATTGAAATTATCATATAATTTTTAGCATTTCTCTTTTTATGTGAGGTATCTTATTGATTTACAAATATTGAACCACCTCGCATCTCGGGAATAAATCATACTTGATTGTGGTGAATAATTTTTTAATGTATTGTTGGATTTGGCTTGCTAATATTTTGTTGAAGATTTTTGCATCCATGTTCATCAGAGATATTGGTCTGTATTTCTCTTTTTTCTTAATATCTGTATCTTCTGTATCTGGTTTTGGTATCAGGGACATTTTGGCCTTGTAGAATGAATCTTTTATTCTTCTTCTATGTTTCTGGAATAGTTGGAGAAGAATAGGTATTAATTCTTGTTTTTGTTCCCCTGAATTTTCATATTTATTGTACCAGTATTCACACCATCCAAGCCATAGAAACAACTTAAGTGTTCAGTTGACCCTTGAACAATGCAGTGGTAAGGGGCATCAACTCTCATGCAATTGAAAATCTGTGTATTAACTATTAATTCACCCCAAACTTAACAACTAATAGCCTACTGTTGCCAGAAAACTAATTGATAACATAAGCAGTTCATTAACATGTTTTGTATTTTACACGTGTTATATACTATATTCCTACAATAAAGTAAACAAGAAAAAAGACAATGTTATTTAAAAAATCATGAGGAAGAGAAATATATTTACGGTACTCTGCTGTATTTATTGACAAAAAAATCCACAAGTAAGTGAACCTTCACTGTTCAAATACATATTATTCAAAAGTCAATTGTAGGGGCGCCTGGGTGGCGCAGTCGGTTAAGCGTCCGACTTCAGCCAGGTCACGATCTCGCGGTCCGTGAGTTCGAGCCCCGCGTCAGGCTCTGGGCTGATGGCTCGGAGCCTGGAGCCTGTTTCCGATTCTGTGTCTCCCTCTCTCTCTGCCCCTCCCCCGTTCATGCTCTGTGTCTCTCTGTCCCAAAAATAAATAAAAAACGTTGAAAAAAAATTTAAAAAAAAAAAAAAAAAAAAAAAAAAAAGTCAATTGTATTCATCCAGGAAGAAGAAAACCCTGCCATTTGTGACAACCTGAATGGAACTTGAGGAAATTATGCTTCATGAGATATGCCTGACAAAGACAGATATGATATAATGTCACTTATATGCGACTCTTGATCTTGGAGTTTTAAGTTCAAGCCCCACATTGGGTGTAGAAACTATTTTATAAAATATAAGCAAAACTGCAATGAGATATCACCTCACAAAATAAGCTAAAATTAACAACATAAGAAACAACATGTGTTGGTGAGGATGCAGAGAAAGGGGAACCCTCTTACACTGTTGGTAGGAATGCAAACTGGTGTAGTCGCTCCGGAAAACAGTGTAGACATTACTCAAAAGTTAAAAACAGAACTACCCTATGATCCGGCAATCACGCTACTAGGTATTTATGCAGAGAATACAAAAATACTAATTCAAAGGGATACATACATCTCATCTCCATGTTGACACAACATTATCAGCAATAGCCAAAATATGGAAAGAGCCAAAATGTTCATTGACTGATAAATGGATAAAGAAGTGATATTTATATAATGGAATGTTACTTAGCCACCAAAAAGAATGAAATCTTGCCATTTGCAATGAAATGGTTGGAGCTAGAGAGTATAATGCTAAGTGAAATAAGTCAGAGAAAGACAAACACCATATAATTTCACTCATGTGGAATTTAAGAAACAAAACAAATGATCATAGGGGGAAAAAAGAGAGAGGCAAACCAAGAAACAGGCTCTTAATAAGAACAAACTGATGGTTACCAGTGGGTGATATAATGGGTTAAATAGGTGATGGGGATTAGGGAGTGCCCTTGTTGTAAGAAACACCTGGTGTTTTATGTAATTGTTGAATCAATAAATTGTACACCTGAAACTAATATTATACTCTATGTTAACTGGAATATAAATAAAAACCTTAAAAAAATCTTTAACTCCTTTTATATGTTTGGTACAATTTACCTGTGAAACCATCTGGTCCTGGACTTTTGTTTGTTGACAGGTTTTGAATTATGGATTCAATTTTATTGCTGTTAATTAGTCTGTTCAAATTTTCTATTTTTTCCTGACTCAGTTTTGCAAGATTTTATGTTTCTAGGAATTCAGCCATTTCTTCTAGGTTGTCCAGTTTGTTGGCATATAATTTTCATAATATTATTTTATAATCCTCTGTATTTCTGTGGTGTTATTTTCTTTCATTTCTGATTTATTTTTGAACTTTTTTTTTTCGTAATGAGTCTGGGTTAAGGTTTATCAATTTGTTGATCTTTTCAAAGAAGCAGCTCCTGGTTTCATTGATCTTTTTTATTGTTTTGTTTTTGTTTTTGTTTTGCTTTTGTTTTTTTGTCTCTGTTAATTTATTTCTGCTCTTATCTTTATCATTTACTTCCTTCTACTGGTTTTAGGTTTTGTTTATTCTTTTTCTAACTGCTTTAAGTGTAAGGTTAGGTTGTTTGACATTTTTCTTGCTTCTTGAGATAGGCCTGTATTGCTAAAAACTTCCCTCTTAGAAAAGCTTTTGCTGCATCCCAAAGATTTTGTACTATTGTGTTTTCATTTTCATTCACATCCATGTATTTTTTTTTAATTTCCTATTTGATTTCTTGGTTGACTCATTCACTGTTTAGTAGAATTTTTTTAAGCTCCATGTATTTATGTTCTTTGGGATTTTTTCTTATGATTTATTTCTAGTTTAATGCCATTGTCATTGGAAAAGACACATGATATGATCTCAGTATTTTTTAATTTGGTGAGATTTGTTTTATGGCCTTATGTGATCAATTCTGAAGAATGCCCCATGTACAGCTGAAAAGAGTATGTATTCTGTACTAATCAAAACAGTATGTTACTGGCACAGAAATAGATAGATCAATGGAATGGAACAGGGAGTCCAGAAACAGACCCATGCTCTTATGGTCAATTAATCTATGAAAAAGTAGGTAAGAATATACAATGGGAAAGGACAATCTCTTCAACAAAGGGTGTTGGGAAAACTGGTCAGCTACATGTAAAAGAATGAAACTGTCTTATACCATATACAAAAATAAACTCAAAGTGGATGAAAGACCTAAATGTGAGACCTGAAACCATAAAACTCCTAGAAGAAAACATAGGCAATAATCTCTTTGACATTAGCTATAAAAACATTTTTCTAGATATGTTTCCTTTGGCGAGGGAAACAAAAGTAAAATTAAACTATTGAGACTACACCAAAATAAAAAGCTTCTGCTTAGTGAAGGAGACCATCAACAAAACAAAAACCTGAATTGGAGAAGTATTTATAAATGATATATCTGATAAGGGGTTAATATCCAAAATATATGAAGAATCTATACAACTCAACACCAAAAAAAATCAGATTTAAAAATGGGCAGAGGGCCTGAATAAACATTTTTTTCCGAAGAAGAGATATAGAGGGCCAACAGATACATGAAAAGATGTTCAATATCACTAATCAGAGAAATGCAAATCAAAACAAGTGAGATATCACCTCATACCTTTCCGAATGGCTAAAATAAAAACACAAGAAATAACAAGTGTTGGTGAGAGTGTAAAGAAAAAAGAACCTTTGTGTCCTGTTCGGGGGAATGCAAGCTGGTGCAGCCACAGTGGAAAACAGTATGGAGGTTTCACAAAGAATTAAAAATAGAATTACCATATGATCTAGTAATTCTACTGGGTATTTACCCAAAGAAAATGAAAACATTAATTTAAAAAGATATGTGCACCCCTATGTTTATTGTGACATTTACAGTAGCCAAAATATGGAAGCAACCCACGTGTTCATAAATGAATGGATAAAGAAGATGTGGTAGATATATACAAAATTAGCCATAAAAAAGGAGATTTTGTCATTTGCAACAACATTGTTGAAACTAGAGGGTATTATGCTAAGTGAAATAATGCAGACAGAGTAAGACAAATACCATATGATTTCACTCGTGTGTGGAATTCAGAAAACAAAACAAATGAACAAGGAAAAAGGACAAATACAAAAAAACTAACTCTTAAATAAGAGAACAAACTAGTGGTTACCAGAGGAGAGTTGAGTGGGCAGATGAGTAAAATAAGTAAAAGGATTAAGGGTACACTTACAGTGATGGACACTGAATAATGTATAGAATTTTTAATAAAATAAAATACAATAAGTATTCTTTACAGAAAGTGTGACTGATGCTTGAAAAAGTTTAAGATGGCCGCAGGGCTATAGGCATGTTCCTAATTTCAACTCTACCTAAATGATATTCTTGTTAGAATTACCTATCACTTTGGCGCCCAGGTGGCTCAGTCTGTTAACCGTCTGACTTGGGCTTAGGTCATGATCTCACTGTTCATGGGTTTGAGCCCCACGTTGGGCTCTGTGCTGACAGCCCAGAGCCTGGAGCCAGTTTCAGATTCTGTGTCTCCCTCTATCTCAGCCCCTCCCTTGCTTGTACCCCCTGTCTCTCTCTCAAAAATAGACATAAAAAAAAAGAACTACACTTTGTTGTACATAAGGAACTTAGGATCCACTTTGCTCCTTTTGATCCTTTTATTCACTTCTATACAGTTGTTTCCTTAAGAACTTCAGGCAATAAATCCATGTAGAAAGATTGGTACTTGTTAGAGTGGAGGGACAAACTCTAGCTACCAGAGGAACTGATAGCTGTGAAGTTGATGGCTAACTTCCCAGTTATCTCTTTGATACAGACTCAGAGTGCCTGTACCAGATATCAGGGAGAAGCAGAAAGATGAATCAGTACCCTTTTTTTCTTTTAGCCTAACAAACTTGTTCTTTTTAGGTAGTAAAACCTGCATTCATCACTGAAAAGAATTCCAACTTCAATGCCATTGTCTTGTAGTTATTAATAATTTCACTAATATTCAAGCATTATCTTGGTTTTCAGACATCTCTTCCAGAGTTATTTATTTTAATTTGTTTCTCATTTTCAAATAATTTAGTAGGAATTGGAGAGGCAGCACCAGTATTTCCTAGGAAGATGATATTTTAGACTAGAAATAATTTTGAACAATTAAAAAGGTTATATAAGTGGTGGAATAAATAATATTATTATAGAGGCAAGGATAGAGTGTGAAATATAATCATAATAATTTTAAATAATAAAAACAATAAAAGATCTTTAAATAACTGGGAGTTTTTCTGAGATGCATTTCTAAGCTTCTATTTAACAGAGAAAGAGGAACAATCTTTTCTGATAGGCTTATTGGTGACATTTTATGTTATGAAACAAGAAAAAAGTACTTTGTTAAAAAAAAAAAGTTAAGTATTGCCGTAGTCTGAATCTATTTCCCCAAAATTCGTATGTTGAAATCCTAACCCCCATAGGTGACAGTGTTAAGAGGTGGGGCCTTTGGGAGGTGACTAGGTCATGAGTGTGGGATCCTGATGATTGGGATTAGTGCCATTATCAAAGAGACCCCAGATTGCTGGCTTGTCCTTTTTGCCAATTGAGGATATAATAAGTCTGCAACCCCAAAGAAGGCCCTCATCCGACCGTATTGGTGATGTGATCTTGGACTTCCTTAATCCAAAACAGTGAGAAATAAAATCTGTTGTTTATAAACCACCTGATCTATGATATTTTTGTTATAGCAGCCCAAATGGCTACAACATGTGTTATTTGAATATTAATGAGTTAATTCATTCATTCAACAATTCATTTATTCAGCTTGAGTCCACCATTTGCTTCTCAGTGGAAGTTTTGCAAAATTAAGTCACACTTAATGACCTGTCAGTATTGTAAGTTTTAAAAAGCCACAAAAGACCATCTAAAAATTATTTGAAAACTTAAAGGGCCTGATCTCATCCTTTGGTCCTTATAATGGTATGCGGGCATCATTTATAATTATGTAGTTACTGTTGGTATATACTGGTAGTTATAAATCAGAGTATTTTTGTGCTTACTTGTAGGATATTCCTCTTCTGTATGGTGCCTTACTGAGTTAGACTCAGGCTTAGTATGTGCAGATGAAATCATAGATCAGGGACCTCTACTGCTGCCAAAAACTATTACGCTGAGGGTATTTAATTGGAAGGAGGTCTTTCACTGGAATTAATACATATGTAATAAGTATTTTACTTAATTCTGCGGTTGACACTTTGAATTTTTGCTCTTATTTCTTGAATGATGATTCTCATTTTTATATAAGCTTTCTAGTCCCAAAGTTCATTCATATATCTTATTTGAATTTATAAATAATTTCAGATGTTTACTCCTTGCTTAAAAATATTTCAATAATTTCTCAGGTAAACAATAGCAGTGCTTTTAGAAAGCACTATCAAGTGTCTAAAATTTTTGCATACATTAATAATATGGGGAAACATTTCAGTATGATGTGCACCTCTCACACAGTTTGATTCTAAGGTATGTATAAATCAGGCCTTGGTGGCTAGGGTATTGCACTAGGTAAATAATATACTGCAAAATCCAAATTTCCAACGTCTCTTGATGTCATTATTCATAGATTCATTTTGCAAATCAACCAAATAGTTGGTTCCTTAGAGGTCTAATTTAGTCAGACATAGAGTCCTTTGTAGATAATCAAATTACTCTTGAATACAGCATCTATTTTTCATAGGAACTAGTGGTGACCTCCATAATTAGTGCACAGAAATATATTAAAAGATGAAAAGAGTACTTCTGGAGGGTCTCCTAAAAAGGATATATCTTCATAGCCCACAGGCACACACACATACACACAAATATATATGTATATACAAATCTATTACTAAATATGTATAGTGTTCATGGGTTTTTAATTTTAAAAGAAGTATTGTTAAGTGTTGAGTCATAATTTTAACCATATTAAAACTGTTTTTACTCTTCCTCAAAATTTATCATTTATCATTGTCACAAATAGTATAAAGAGACCTGTTTCATTTTCCTTTTCTAACCTTTTTGCAATAATATACAGTTGACCCTTGAACTGTGTGGTTCTACCTATGTGGAATTTTTACAGTACACTACTCTAAATGTATTTTCTCTTCCTTATGATTATCTTAATAACATTTTCTTTTCTCTGGCTTACTTTATTGTAAGAATATGGTATATGATAACATGTAACACACAAAATATGTGTTAATCAACTTAATGTTTTGGTAAGGCTTCCAGTCAACTGTAGTGCTTTTGTAGTTCAGTTTTGGGAGAGTCAAAAGTTACATGTGGATTTTCAACTGTGCAGGAGTCAACCTCTCTAGCCTCCGTATTGTTCAGGGATAGCCTGAATGTTTCTCTATTTGATAATTGATAAAATGGAGGCATATTTAACTTTGCTTTGTTCCAATTACTAGTGATGTTAAACATTTTTATATGTGTTCTGGCTAGGCAGATAGTGGCATCTGCACCTACTGAGTATATAGTTAAGCACCAATGATTTTTTCCATTCATTCATACATTCATTGGACAAGAATTTATTAAATGTTTACTGTGAACCAGGCAGTGCTTTCTGCTGGATTTACAACATTAAACTATTGGATTAAAAATCTTTGAAGTCAGGAAGCTTTTACTCCTGTGGAAGAAATGAACAATAAATATAATAAATTAGTGAAAAATACATGTTAGATAGTAAAAAGTTCCAAGAAATGAAGATGGAAGGAGTGTGGTATATGGTGGTAACAGTGTAATTCTACCTTGCAGTAGGGAAGTCAAGGAAGGCCACATAGAGAAAGTGATTTATGAGTTAATGACTGATGTAGATGAGGGAGCTGACCACTCAGATAGATACCTGGTGTTTCAGCCTGAGAGAATAGTAAATGCAAAGGCCCTGAGTCATACATTTGCTTAGTGAATTTAATTAACAGGAGATCAAAATGGAGAGAGTGGAATGAAGAAAGGAAGAGTGGAGTCAAGGAGTTCATGGCAGATGCCCAATCCCAGCCAAAAGCAGAAAGAGATGTATTTTCTGTAGAAAATATATAAATTATGATAAAACTAACCAAAAGTAGTATTGCTTTTAATTGTTACCATGTACCTGGTGATACACAATGTCAGTGATAACACTTTCCTCTCCCCCAGGGCAGACCACGTCCATCACATTTACTTTGGTATGACCCTGATGAAATGTGAGATCAAATGTTAATGGGGAAATCAGATCATATAAGTCCTTAAAATTATTTAAAGGACTTTGGTGGTTAATCTGCATTAAATAGTCACTGGAGGATTTGAATAAAAAGAGTAACTTGATCTGTCTTGTATTTTAAAGGCTGGATCTAGATACTGTGTGGAAATAGAATGAAATGGCCGGGGACAGAAATAGATCAATTAGAGGCAAATGCAAAAATCTAGATTAAAGATGATATTGGCTTGATGTATAACAGCAAATGATGAGACAGAGAGAAGTGATGTTTTTAGATCTATTTTGAAAATTATAATTTTCAGGGGGCTATGTTTTATTGTGGTAAGATAGACATAAAATTTACTATTTTAACTATTTTTAAGTGTATAATCCATTACCAGTAAGTACATTCCTAATGTTGTGGAATTATGACCACTGTCCATTTTCAGAACTTTTTCATCATCAAACAAAAGTTTTCTTTTAATTTTTTTTTAATGTTTATTTTTGAGAGAGAGAGAGAGAGAGCGAGCAGGGAAGGGGCAGAGAGAGAGTGGGAGACACAGAATCCGAAACAGGCTCCAGGCTCTGAGCTGTCAGCACAGGGCCTGATGCAGGGCTCGAACTTGCCAACTGTGAGATCATGACCTGAGCTGAAGTCGGAGGCTTAACCAACTGAGCCACCCAGGTGCCCAAAACAAAAGTTTTATAATCATTAAACAATAATTCCCATCCCCCTGACAAGCCTCTGGTAATCTCAACTCTACTACCTATCTCTGTACATTTGTGTATTGTACAACCATACAACATTTATCTTTTTGCATCTGGTTTATTTTAATTAGCATATTGTCAAGACACATTCATGTTGGGGAGAATTAAGATGGCAGAGTGATATGGAGAACCTGTGCTTGTTTCACCCCTGAAACACAGCTAGATCAGCATCAAACCATTGTGAACACCTAAGAAATTGATCTGAGGATTAACGCAGCAATGTGCATAATTTAAGCCAGAGAACTTGACAGGTATGTGGTGGGGTGAAGTGTACTGGAGGAGAGAAAAGCCACAGAACCACGGAGGGTAAGGAGCCCTTTTCGCGGAGAGAAGACAGAGAAAAAGGAGAAAGTGCAGCCTGTCAGGATCGTGCAAGAAAAACACTCCTCCTAAAAGTAGGTGGAGAGAAAGAGAGAAACAGTGAAAACACTTGTAGGGGACTGGACAAGAAATTTGTTCCCCAAAAAACATTAACAGGGAAAAAGAAGAGGGTTTCAATATCACCAGTTTTCTATAAAGAATGGAATGCAGACTCTGAAGATTCAGAAATCATTGCCTGTGTAGAGCTCCAATGAGAAAGTAGTGTGAATCCCCAGGAACAGGCAGCAGAAGCTGAGTCCCTGTGCTACATAGGGAGAAGCAGTTTCCCTGCTTGGAGAGCATTTGGTAGAGGTCATATAGCCTCCCCGCAGGCAAAAGTCCTAGCGGAACTGGGACAGCTGCCCTGTTTACCAGTATTGGGACAAAGACGCCAGCTGAGTACAGCAAAACCTGATATAGGCTGTGTGTTGTGCTTTACCATAAACTCTGAGCCTCTGCTGATGCATGATCACATGAGTGTTTTCTAGGACAAGTCAGTACCTGGCTATTGCTTGGCAGACCCTCCCCCAGAAAATCAGCATGGATCCAGGCCATGGGCGTCTCTGAAGTATGGGGTTTTGAAACACAGCCTCATCTGAGATAAAACTTTGGAGAGAGGTGCCGCCTGGCAGGCAGACAGCTTGGACACAGACAGGGGAGAGACGGGAGCGGATGGAGGCCTAAAACAAAGTAGGGGTGACTGACCGTGCTGCTCACTGTGAGTGCACAAATTTCCCACACCAGAGAATAGAGAGCAGGGTGAAGCCATTTTCACCTATGGTTCATGTGCAAGGACCGGCCCCCAGTGAACAAAGTAGTGCCACCAAGTGGAGAGTGGAACCGTTACACCATGCCGGGCCCATCTGGGCACTCCAGGCATATCCCCCAGAAGATCAGCACAAATCCCTTCCGCTCACTTAGTCTATTGACCATAGTGTATTTATTGCAAAGTTTCAGTTCTAGGGGAAACTGGATCTAACTTCGTTTCATTCTCTTTGTTCATTTGTTCGTTTTCTTTGCTTCTGTTTTTGCTTATGTTTTCCTTTTTCTTTCTTTTCTTGTTTCTTGGATACAGAATGAACATTTTAAAATTCTCTTTTATTCTGTTATTTTTTTAACTTTTAACTTTTAACATTTTTTTCCTTTCTCTTTTTTTCCTTTTCTGTCAAGCTTCTCTCAACAAGCACGGTAAAATACACCTAGGATCTAGTTTTCTTGATTGTTTTGTTTTTATTTATTTTATTTTATTTTATTTTATTAATTTACTTTATTTCTCCAAAATGACAAGACAGAAGAATTCACCATAAAAGAAAGAGCAGGAAGAAATGATGGCCAGGGATTTAATCAACACAGGTATAAGTAAGATGTCTGAACTAGAATTTAAAACCATGATTATGGGGCACCTGGGTGGCTCAGTTGGTTAAGCGTCCAACTTTGGTTAAGGTTATGACCTTGCAGTCCATGAGTTCAAGCGCTTCATTTGGCTCTGTGCTGACAGCTCAGAGCCTGGAGCCTATTTCGGATTCTGTGTCTCCCTCTCTCTCTGCCCCTCCCCTAATCAAGCGCTATCTCTCACTCTCTCTCAAAAAATAAATAAACATTAAAAATAATTAAAATATAAAACCACGATTATAAGAATACTAGCTGGAGTTGAAAAAAATATCAAAGACACCATGGAATCCCTTTCTGCAGAGATAAAAGAACTAAAATATAGTCCGGCTGAAATTTAAAAATGCTGTAACTGAGATGCAGTTTCAAAAGGATCCCATGATCACAAGGATGGACTAAGCAGAGCAGAAAGTCAGTGATATAGAAGATAAAATTATGGAAAATAAAACAGAAAAAATGAGGGAAAGAAAGGCATAAGATACAAGATTTAGAGAAGTCAACGATCTATTAAAGAGGAATAACATTTGTATAATAACAGTCCCAGAAGATGATGATAAAGAAAAAGTGGCAGAAAGTTGATGATAGTAAATTATAGCTGAAATCTTCCCTAATCTGGGGATGGACACAGATATCAAAATCCAAGAATCACAGAGAACTCCCATTAGATTCAACAGAAACCAATCATCACCAAGGCATAGCATAGTCAAATTCACAAAATACTCAATCAAGGAAAGAATCATGAAAGCAGCAAGAGAAAAAAAATTTCTTAATCTAAAAGGGAAGACAGGATCACAGCAGATCTTTTCACAGAAGCCTGGAAGGCCAGGAATGAGTGGCAGGATATATTCAAGATACAGAATGGGAAAAAATATGCGGCCAACAATTCTTTATCCAGCAAAGCTATCATTCAGAATAGAAGGAGAGATAAAGAGTTTCCCAGACAAACAAAAACTAAAGGAGCTTGTGACCACTAAACCAGCCATGCAAGAAATTTGAAGGGGGACTCTTTGAGTGAAGAAGAAAACTGGGCCATCTGGAAGAAATGGACAAATTCGTAGACACTTATTTACCACCAAAACTCAAACAGGAAGAAACAGAAAATTTGAACAGACCCATAACCAGCAAAGAAATGGAATCAGTTATCAACAATCTCCCAACAAATAGGAGTCCTAGACCAGAAGACTTCCCTGGGGAATTCTACCAGACATGTAAAGCAGAGGTGATACCTATTCTTCTCAAATTGTTCCAAAAAAAAAAAATAGAAATGGAAGGAAAGCTTCCAAACTCATTTTATGAAGCCAGCAGTACCTTGATTCCAAAGCCAGACAAAGACCCCACTAAAAAGGAGAATTATAGGCCAATATCCCTGATGAACCTAAATACAAAATTTTTCAACAAGATACTAGCAAATCGAATTCAAGAGTATATTAAAAGAATTACTCACCATGATCAAATGGGATTCATTCCTGGGCTGCTACGGGGCTGGTTCAGTATTCGCAAATCAATCAGCATGATACACCACAGAAGAAAGGATAAGAACCATATGATCCTGTCAATAGATGCAGAAAAAGCATTTGACAAAATACAACATCCTTTCTTGATTAAAAACCCTCAAGAAAGTAGGGATAGAAGGAACTTTAACATCATAAAAGCCATATATGAAAAGCCCATAGTGAATATCATCCTCAATAGGTAAAAAATGAGAGCTTTCTCCCTAAGATCAGGAACAGAAAGGATATCCATTCTCACCACTGTTATTCAACGTAGTACTGCAAGTCTTGGCTTCACCAACAGACAACCAAAAAATAAAAGGCATCCAAATTGGCAAAGAAGAAGTCAAACTTCCAGTCTTTGCAGATAACATGATGCTCTACATGGAAAACCTAAAAGATTCCAAAAAACTGCTAGAGCTGATCCATGAATTCATCAAAGTCACAGGATATAAAATCAACATACAGAAATCGGTTGCATTAATCCAATTTACACTTGCACCAAAAAACATAAAATACCTAAAATAAACCTAACAAAATTAAAAGATCTGTACACTGAAAAGTGTAAAAAATTTATGAAAGAAATTGAAGAAGCCAGAAAGAAATGGAAAAACATTCCATGCTCATAGATTGGAAGAAGAAATATTGTTAAAATGTTGATGCTATCCAAAGCAATCAACCCATTCAATGCAATCCCTATCAAAATAACACCAGCATTCCTCACAGAGCTAAAACAATTCTAAAATTTGTATGGAACCACAAAAGACCCCAAATAGCCAAAGTAATGTTGAAAAAAGAAAACCAAAGCCGGAGGCATCAAATTTCCTCACTTTAGGCTGTATTACAAGACTAATCACCAAGACAGTAGGGGACAGACATTAAGCCAGACACATAGATCAATGGAATAGAATACAGAACCCAGAAATTTACCCAAAATGTATGGCCAACTAATCTTTAACAAAGCAGGAAAGAGTATCTTTTGGAAAAAGACAGTCTCTCTCTCAAAAGAGGGCAGTGTAATTTGTTGTGAAGACTAATAAATTAATGTAGCATGCTTACAGAAATGACCAACACATAGCAAGTACTCAATAAATAATATTTTATCTCTTAGATACTTCCCTGTTACAAATAAAACTCCACAAAATTATTCATTGAAGGTTTCAAGTCTAACGTGTGACCTAGTTAACATTTTCAATAAGATCTATTTGAACCTCAGAATTTATGCTTGGTTTGAGCTGGGTAGTAGCATAGCTCTTGTTGACCAACCCGAAAAGCAAAACAAAACGAAACAAACAACCAAACAAAAACTGTAAAAAGAAAGGAAGTCAAACACCTGGAAAACCCATAAACTGGGTAATCCATTTCTGAATAATCAGTGTGGATAAATTGTGTTTGAAAAAGACTTCAGCTCAGTGGATTTAGCTCTGCAGCCAAGAAAAAACTTTTTATGAGCAGCTCACGTGGGCTTATTTGTGGAATTATATTTGAAATACACCCTTTGAATTGTGGCAGCATTTTGCTGTTGGAGCTTGGTACAAGAAAAATGAATATAGTTTTCTAAGAATATCTTTGAAGGTAACATAATGACATGGAGGATTTAAACATTTCAGCTTTAAACCACAAATACACTATAGCTATTCCATTTATCAGAAATATATATACACATATATATGTGTGTATATATATACATATATATGCGTATATATATATATATATACACGCATATATATGTGTATATATATATTTGTATATAGAGAAATATATATATGTATATATATATATTTCTCTTTTGGATAATCAGCCAGTTCTTTCCAACAGATTTAAATGCGATATCTGTCAGATAGCAGTTAAAGCACCTGCAGATGTATAAATTAAATTCTCTAATCTGTTCTTCTATTTACCTTGTCAGTTTTTCTATAGAGCAGCCTACTTAGCATTTTCCCTGCCTTCACTTTTGGAAGATTAACATAAAACATGAGAAAAAGCTCCTCACATATTTGAGGTTCTGCCCCGTGTTTTGAAAGGATAATTGCTAACCTCATGACATTTTTGTTCCAGTCTTGTTTTCTTTATTTAAACAACAAATAAGAGATGAAAGGTTTCAAAGAATTATCTTAATCAAATCCTTATTAAAAGTATTTTTATACTTTTGTGATTAAAATTAATAAATTTTATTTGCCTCTGTAGTTATAGAAACCATCCAAAACTTACTATAAAAATGAATATTTTCATAATGAGCTATCCAAATTTTCAAGTGCAGCCTTTTAAGTTTAACACAAAATTTATTATTTTTTTCTAATATTTGACATATATATGTATGAGATACTGCATATTAAAATTACTACATATACATATGAATATACATATGAATGACATTTTATTTAATGCTATTTTCCACTTTGTCATTTGAATGTCATAAGTTACTAAACATTTCAAATCCTGATTTATTTCCTTATTTTTTAAACTAATAATGACATTGTAAGGGCATTTTGATTTCTCCCATACTTTGCTGTTAAAAAATAATGTTAAGTATTTTGCCATCATGATAATAGAAATATATGTATCATTAATGGTTTATTTGCATGTATTTAATTTTTGCTGTGACTTAACAGTTTTTTAAATATATTATCAGCCATTTCTATTATTTTCATTATATTTCCTATTAATTTCCAATACATTTCTTCCCTGGAACATTAGTTTAGTTTCTTGTTGAGGTTACTTATACATTAAGGCACTGCACCCCTATTTTGGGTGCAGAAAATCAGGCATAAATTAAAGCATGATACCAGTGAAAGCTAATATTGCAAACTTAGCAGTATTCTTTGTCTTTACATGTGTTACAGGTACTCTTAGTCCATTATTTGCCTTCAGTTCTGTTTGACATGTTAACTGGCATAAAGTTCCTTTTTTATATATAGCTATGACTAACATTGTGTATAATTTTTAAAAGATTTCTTCCTTTGATTGTATATATGCAAAAGTGTATCCTAAATGAATGCCAAAGACATCATGCCTTTCTTATGTATTAGATTTCAGTGTTTTCAGGTTTTATTTTTATATAATTCTTACATTTTAATTAATTTATTTTATATTTTCATTGTCTTAATAATAGCTGCAGTAGGCTCTCTTTTTTTCATGTTACTTTCATAATATTACAAGGAGAGAACAGGGGGTGGGTGATTAGTTGGAAAAGTTTTTTGAAGAAAACCATTAATTAAAGGTTCATTAGATAACTAAAGAAACAATGTATGTAAAAAGTGCTTTGTAAATTTCAAAGCACTCTTTAAATGTAAGCTATTATTATTGATGCTACTAAATAGTCTTTTTTTTTCTTCTCACATCACTAGTAATGAATGCCTGCATGTTATTGCATTAATTATAATTCCCTTTCTATAATCAGATCAAATAGAAAAGTTGTAGAATAATGAAAATGAAGATCAGGCATTTATAGCAAGGTTTATTTTTCTTGTCCTGTTGAAATATGCCCTTGTACATATAACCCAGGTTAGTGGTTTTATCCTATTTAAACAGTTTCATCTGTCTGTTCTTTTCCTTTTCTACATGTAATGCTTCTTCTAAAGGGAGAAGAATCACGGGGCGCCTAGTGGCTCAGTTGGTTAAGTGACTCTTGATTTCCGCTCAGGTCATGATCTTGTCCTGTGCTGACAGTGCAGAGCCTGCTTGGTGTTTTGTCTCCTCCCTCAATCTCTACATCTCCCCAGCTCATGCTTTCTCTCTCTCTCTCTCTTTCTCTCTCTCTCTCAAAATAATAAGCCTGAAAAATAAATACAGGGTAAAAACTCAATAAATTATGTGGGTGGTTTTGCATTCAGCATATTTCTCTGTTGATATCTTACCCTGTATTTATTTACCACCTTTGTTATTGATGGGCAAAGTACAAGTCATAGTGGGTATAGGTTGAATTTAATTAAAAATAAAAAAAATAAATTGTCCAAATACATTAGCCATGAAATTACACCTTAAAAATTTGTTCTTAAAAAAATTATCCTTAAGTAACTTTCACATACTAATCTCAAAATAAATAATTTCAACCTTTGTTAATATTGATACGTGAGTTAAAATAAGTCATTTGCAACTCTCTTGACAAATACATGTAAAATTAGCCAATGTTTCAAGAAAAGTTCACTTTGTATTATTAATATGATCCTGATATAATAAAGAGGTAGTGTATTTTTTAAACTGCTTATTTCAGTTTCCTAGACAATGCTGTTTATATATGACATCTATCCTTTATTGCATATAAAACCTCTTGACAAAGTTGATTTTGCAAAACTATTGTTTCCATCTTTTTCCCCCCTCTTTCCCAGTGTTTACACTCCCCCCTGGAAATCCCCCAAGAGTCTAGTTAACATCTAAGGTAGCTGGGGAAAGCCTCCTTCCTTAGAAAACAACTAAAGCTTACTGAATAAAAAAATTACAGAGTGCAACCCCCACCCCACCTTCAAGGTTTACTTGTGTGCTATCTTTTCAATTATCATTGGTGAAGCAATTATTTCCCCTACTGCACTCTGTGAAATCAGGAGCATTTGCAACCTGAACAGTAAGTTGCAAAGTGCTTACTTATAGACGAGGTAGGCAAATATGATAAATGGTGTGCAGAGAAGCTTTTTTCCTAACTCAGCAAGTTGAGATAATTTGCATTTGCTAAACTTGGTATTATCACATAACAGTTTATTGTACACATTGGTATTAATTATTTAAAGCTATACATATTAAAATGTCTACCTCGTGCTTTTTCTAATAATTCTTGTCCCTATGACCTGAGTCCCTAATAAATAGAAAGTACTCAATACATAATTTTTAAATGAAAAAGGTAAACTTTTAGAAATTTTAGAAAAATAATATTAGGTTATTTCTTAAAATATCCATCTTCTATTCATTATGTCTGTGCTTTTCAGCTAGAATTCTTAAAGAGCCCTGGAGCATATATTGATCAAATCCTACATAGTTATCCTATACAGATAATCAGTCAGTCATTAAACACTTTCTAACTTCTTTGAAATTAGGGGGGGGAGATAAAGATCATTAGTATTCCAAAATGTACTCTGCAATGAGCTCATTGCCCAAGGCTGACAGTCACCCATACCCATGTCTTCAACCCTAAGTCACAGGAATGAACTTGCTGTCATTCCAGTGGAGAAATCACAGCAAACAGACACTTCCTCCTCAGAAATTTGTTTGAATGTAGTATATATACCGTGACTAACTAAATTCTTGGTTTTTAATTTGTAGACAAGTGGGAAGACTTTAAAGGAAAGTGAAGCAAGATAATAAAAAAGCTCAGATTTATGTGTTAGAGATGTTAGTCACCATGGCTGCCTTGTGGAGAATGAATATGGGAGGTGTAAGATACCATGTTAGGAGGCCAATCATGAGAAGAAGAAAATGAAAGTGAGCACCAGTCAGAGGCCGTAATATTTGGAATAGAAAGAATGAAATGGATTTGAGAATGCCTCGGCGGTAAAAGAGGAAGTGAAAGCCCCTGACTCTGCTTATTGTTTACTTGTGAGCAAGAGAACATAGGGGAAGAGGGTTTATGGGGTAGATGATAAAGTAGTTATTTCAAAATGTTTGCAAAGTGTTCTGCATTGTAGACAATGAACAATAGTTAAAGTAAAAATAAAAAATAAAAACCACACATAAATCTCACTATATTTTTCATGTAGATGAATTCATATAAAAACATATATATATATATATATATATATATATATATATATATATGATAAAATTGTGATCATGCTGTATAGATAGCCTTATAAATTGCTCTTTTCATTTAAATGATATTATGAACATTGTATTAGTATGCTTGGGCTGCCATAACAAATACCATAGACTGGGTGACTTAACAGAAATTCATTTTCTCACAGTTCTAAAGACTGTTAAGTCTAGATCAGAGTGTCATAATGGTCAGCTTATGGTGAGAGCTTTATTCCTGACTTGCAGTTGGCTATCTTCTCACTGTGTCCACACATGCTGGAGAGAGAAGGTAGGGAGCAAGCAGTGTGGAGGGGAGAGAGAAAGGAGAAAGAGCATGAGTGAGCAAGAGAGAGGGCAAGCTCTCAGGTATCTCTTCTTATAAGAGAACTAATTCCATCATGAGGGTCTACCCTAATGACCTTATCTAACCCTAACCACCCTTCATGGTCTCACTTTGATTACCATCACACTGCATTAGGGCTTCAAAATATGAATTGGGGGGGGGGCGCAAAATATTTAGTGCATAACAGACATTTTAGCTGATGGAGAATATTCCAAGTTGAATTATTAATTTTGAAGTCATTATAGAAAACTTCAGATGTCAGGAGATACCATATACTATTTTATACCTCAGACCTTGCATTGTTTAGAAACTAAATGTGAGTACAATTTATATACCAAAATATGTATACCAAAGTAGGACTTTTTTGCTCTGAAACAAACTTAGGGACTACCTTGGAGTAAGTTATTTCTAAATTCTGTTAGCCAGAGATAACGAGCAACATAGTTGTAGTCAAACAAACTAAGTTTTATTAGTGTGCTTAGGAAGGGACAAATAATAGCAGAAGACTCCCATAATGTTTCAAAAGGAGCAGGGGGGTTGAGGTGCCTGATTGGCTTAGTGGGTTGAGCATCTGACTCTTGATTTCGGCTTAGGTCATGATCCCATGGTTGTGGGGTCGTGGGATCAAGCCCCACAGGAGCCCCACATTGGGCTCTGTGCTGAGCGTGGAGTCTGATTGAGATTCTCTCTCTCAATCCCCACTCTCTCTGCCCCCCTCCCCTGCTTGCACTCATGCTCTCTCCCTCTCTCTCCAAAAAAAAAAAAACAAAAAAACAAAAGGAGGCAGGGGGGATCCAGGGATAGTACTTGCAAGATTTGGAGGGAGAAGAACTGGAGTTAATCAAATGAGTCTTTTTGGAGTTACTCCTAAATCAGTTATCTGTGTCTTATACCTTCGCACATTTAATTACTGACTAGAATTTATTTATATATGTATAAATACTGCTTTCAGATTATGTCTTTATACATGCATCATACACAGTTACCTGTGTTTCTAATCTGTTGTTTAAATGTTCAGGTAAGCCTAACACTTTTAAGTCTTAAATAAAATGAGTCTACCCAATACTCATGAATGATACATTCTGAAGGGGAAGCAAGGAGAGCCGTGACAAAACAGCCTTTCAGACTTATTTAGAATGTATGAAAATTCTTTTTAATAAATTTTTTAGTGTTTATTTATTTTTGAAGGAAAGAGAGAGTGTGAATGGGGGAGGGGAAGAGAGAGAGGGAGACACAGAATCCAAAGTGGGTTTCAGGCTCTGAGATGTCACCACAGACTGTTGACGTGGGGCTCAAATTCACAAGCCATGAGGTCATGACCTGAATCAAAGTTGGACGCTTAACCGACTGAGACACCCAGGCACCCCTAGAATGTATGAAATTTCGAGACCATGTATGTTGAATATTTTCTGAAAAAGGGAACATTTTACTCCCTTTAATAAAAGAAGCTTGTCAGTGACAAATGGTAAAACTGATTGTTACAATTAAGACTCACAGAGCTACAAAGAGAAATCACTTCATTCCATACATGTATCCTTTGATTTATAAGAGACCTCATTATACAGGAAACATATTAACTGGGTATTAAATTATCTTTTTTGAATTGAAGGGAAATGGAACCATATTGGGCCTAAAATTTATGCAAATCAGTAAAAACAAGAAATAGTACATTGTTTTATCCCTCTCATTAAGATTCTGTTCCTCAGAATTCATTCAACAGTGTGCAATACTTCCTACCTCAGATACATGCTATCAACTAACTACTCATATTTTAGAGACCTGGTTTAAAAATTGACTAGTGCCACTTAGACACCTGCAACCATAATTAAAAGCAAAAAATACACTGAAACAATTTATTTTAATTTAAAACAAAGCATACTAATCTCTAATATGAAGGACCCAAGGTCCTCTAGACCTTGAAAATATATACACTATATTTAGTATATATAGACCAATTGAAAATATATAAAATAAGTTGTAAATTCATTTCTTCTTTTAAAAGACAGGATTGTTGGACTTGTAGTTTTACCTATAAATTAACCGCAGTGATAATTGCCATTCCACTTTAAACAGCAGGAAAAATGGAAAAATATATGAGACCACATTTTTTCAGACCCTGGAAAACACATAGCACAAGATTGTGATCTCAGAAAAAAAGGGAAACAAATGAGGCGGGTCTGATGATCATCTCCAGGTTACTGGCTAGAGGCAATAAAGCAGGGAGGAAGAATCCAAAAAGAGTATGTCAGTCACATTAATTTGAGAAGACAGAGACTGGGATTTAAGAAGGTAGGGGTAGTAAGAATTTGTGGGGCAGAATACTGAAGAAGAGGGAGCTCTTGACATGTCTAGGTCCATGATGGAAGAATGCAGGATACATGGGATTGTATGGGGTGAAAGGGCCAGGGCCAGAGGCTGGATGGTAAACTGATCTTCCTCAAACATGCCGGTGATCATCTTCCCAAGAAATGGTGCTAAAATACCTGTATGTTCAGTTGAAAATAAATAAATGAAACTCAAAACTTCTCTCACCAATATACAAAAACAAAAAACAAAAACTTGGCATGGATTATAGACCTCATATAAGAACTTAAAACTATAAAACTTTTCAAAGAACATATAGGAAAAAAATCTGTGTGTCCTTGTGTTAGAGAAGGATTTCTTAGACACTCTTAAAAAATAAGTTAGTGGCACCTGAGTGGCTCGGTTGGTTAAGTGTCCAACTTCGGCTCAAGTCATGATCTCGCAGTCTGTGAATTCGAGCCCCACATCAGTCTCTGTGCTGACAGCTCAGAGCCTCAAGCCTGCTTCAGATTCTGTGTCGCCCTCTCTTTCTCTGCCCCTCCCCTGCTCATGCTCTGTCTCTCTCTCTCTCTCTCTCAAAATATAAATACATGTTAAATTTTTTTTTAAATGAGGTCATAAAAGAATAAAGTGATGAATCATCATCAATAGTATAAACTACCCCCCCCACCCGTTTGAAAGATGCTTAAGCAATGAAAAGGTGAACCACAAACAGGGAGACAATATTTGCAAAACATGTATTTGATAGAGGTCTTATATCCAGAGTATATAAAGAATTCTTGCGCATAAAAACGAGAAGACAAACCATCTGAATGTTTAAAAATAGGAAAAATCTTGAAAAGAAACTTTATCAATGAAGGTATATGAATAACAAACACATTAAAAGATGTCTATATGTGTCCATAATTAGATAAACACAAATTAAAATCATAAGAAGCTACTGCTACACACCAGCTAAATTGGCTAAAATCAAACACATTGACAATAACAGATATAATAAAGAACGTGTAACAACGTCATTCTCCTGTTGCTTGTGTGAATACAAAATGGTATGACCACTTTGAATCACAGGCAGTTTAGTTAAGTGTATGCTTACTATGTAACTGAGAAATCACACTCCTAGATAGTTACCAAAAGGAAATGAAACTACATATTCGCACACAATCTGTACACTAATATTCATATCAGCTTTATTCATAATCACCAAAAAGCGGTAACAACCAGAACGTCCACAAACTAGTGAATAGATAAACAAATTGTGGTACATCCTTAAAATGAAATACTACTCAGCAATTAAAAGAGGAAAGAAAGTCCTGATGCACATAACAGCATGGGTGAATCCCAGAAGCTTTATTTTGTGTTGAAGAAGCTAGACTCAGAAGGCAACACACACGATTGTTTCACTTATTGTATGTTCTCAAAAGGCAAAAATATGGTAATAGAAAACAGATTAGTGGTTGTCTTGGGCTCATGGTGGTAGATGAGGATTGCCTTCAAAGGAGCTTGGAGGAATTCTTTGGGGGTGGTGGGCATGTTCAATACTCTGATTATGATAATGGTTACACAGTTGTGTACATTTTTCAAAACTTATTGAATTTTACAAATAAAATGAGTGAATTTTATTATATGTAAGTTAATTATGGTTAAATATTTATAAAATAGAAAACAATGAAGAGGGCTGTGTTGTCATAAGGACCCAATCCTGAGTATCATTATGAGATATAAGCTAAGGGAGGTAAACCACAGATTGTAGTCTGAGAGCACTATACCATAATGAGAGAGGAATATAAAAATGTGACTGGTTTATAATTATGTTGTATTTAAATTTTATAGATCATTTTTCATTTCTTTTCCTTCTCCTTTTCCTCCTTCAATTTTACTTATTTTCACACATCAAGATTTCAATGATGTTTGCTTAATTTTTTCTATTGAAGTATAATGTACATAAAACAGTGTGAACAAATATTAAGAGTATGGTTCAATACATTTGCACAAAGGGAACACACATGTGTAACTGAGACACACATTATGAAATGTGATTTACCCAGGAATCAGTACCCAAGAATCTCCTTTATGATCCACTTCTAACTACTAAACCCTCTTCTCCTCCTCCTCCTCCTCCTCCTCCACTTCCTCCTCCTCTTCCTCCTCCTCCTCCTCCTCCTCCTCCTCCTCCTTCTTCTTTTTCTTCTTCTTCTTCTTTTAGTATTTGTTTATTTTGAGAGAGAGAGAGAAACACAGAGAAAGAGTGAGAGTGCAAGCAGGTGAGGGGTAGAGAGAGAGGAAGAGAATCTCAAGCAAGCTCTGTGCTGACAGCAGGGCTCAGTTTCACAAACCATGAGCTCATGGACTGAGCCAAAATCAAGAGTTGGATGCTTAACTGACTGAGCCACCCAGGGGCCCCTCCCTACCTACTAAACCCTCTTCTGAATTCTAACAATTAATTCATTTTTTCTGTTTTACTTGACAGGATTGAAATAATAAAATATATACCCTTTTGTGTCATATTTTGCTAGGGATATTCATGCATATCTTTTCCTACACTTGCTAATTATTATTTATTGTCATTGCCATACAAATAGCTACCTACATAACTTAAAGAGACCCTCATTGAAAAATTATTAAGAATTTTAGTTCATGACGGCAGCATATTAAACCAAGTAAGCACAGGGCCCCTTTGACTAAAGGGCTCTGAGTGGCTTCCCACACAGCACTCATGGGACACTGGCCCTCACTGTACATACAGTATTTCACTGTGTGAACATACTACAATTAAAAAAAATCTATTGTTAATAAAAACGTGTGATGTTTTCAGTTTTTTTATACTGTGAATGATGCCGCTATGAATATTTTAATTACTTTCTTTAAGATAAAATTATTTCCATGTACAATTTATATTGGATATATACTTGGAAATGGGATTTTAGATAATGGAGTATGTATGCGTCCAGATTTAGTACATAATGTCATTTTACCAAAATAGTTGTGCCAGCTTATAGTGTCATTAGTAGTATGTAAATGTTCCTGTTGTCCTTCATCTTTACCAATACTTGGCATTTTCCTTTTTTTCTTTTCCATTTTAGTGGAGAATTTGCTGGATATGTGTGGTATTCCATTATGGTAGTCTGTTTGAAAAAAGGGCTGCAGCAATTTTCCCATCCCTGCACACAGTCTTCCTTATGATGTGACTGAGGAAATAGTATGAAAACTATAATATATTAATATTGCAGTATTTATTATGCCAAACATTCCTATATTCTTATGGATCCTCTAGTTTTGGGGCATGGGTTCTTTCTTTGAATCTTCAATGTTAAAGATCTCTGTACTTCATCTGAAATATTATTTTATCACTTCAGGTAACACTATTTTCTTCTCATTACTGGCCATTCAACAAAGAAATATCTAAGTGGATTCAGCATTTTCATTCAAACAGTTCTTTTTGACTTTTCATATTCTCCAGTGTTTATTCACATGTCTGTTTTAGATTTTCTTCTCAAATGGTAGCCAGGTTAGAGTTCATGTCACAGACCTTAGGTATCTAGAAGATTTTCATCATCTCCTCAGGATATGTAAGTCTCTCTGATATTTTAAGTATATAGAATATTTACTATTTTTTCTTCTCAGTATTTACTGATAAAAGTAGTGTTCCTACATGAAACAATTCAGAAATTTGGACTAAAGTACCTAATTACAGTATGCTGCATTCAGACCCCTGATCCATGAATTTTATTTTAATAATTTCATTTTCTGCCTGAAGGTAGAAAGACATCAACTGACAATCACTGGATAAAGTGAGAAGAGAGGAATCATTATGGCTGGTATTAAAAAGAAAAATACCTTCTTGGGGCACCTGGGTGGCCCAGTCAGTTAAGTGTCTGACTTTGGCTCAAGTCATGATCTCACAGTTTGTCGGTTCAAGCCCCGCATCAGGCTCTCTGCTGTATCTATCACAGCGCCCTACTTCGGATCTTCTATCTCCCATTCTCTCTGCCCCTCCCCTGCTTGTGATCTCTCTCCCTCTCTCAAAATTAAATAGAACTTTTTAAAAATACTATCTTCTACAAGAAAAGTGGTTGATTATAGAAGATATCATTTACCAATGGCTTATATGTACCAAAAAGAAAAATACATGTATCATAATGATTCCTCTCATTAGCCATGAACAAAAGATGCTGATATTTTTACCTCACAGATGAGGAAATAGAAGTATAAAAAATTTAATATGAACAAATTTCCTCAGTTAACAATTAGCACAGACTGCACCTGGGTGGCTCAGTCAGTTAAGTGTCCAACTCTTGATTTTGGCTCAGGTCATGATCTCATGGTTCGTGAAATCCAGCCCTGCTGTCAGTATAAACCCTGCTTGGTATTCACTCTCTCCCTCTCTCTCTGCCCCTCCTCCGCTTGCATGCATGCCCTCTCTCTCTCTTTCTCTCTCAAAAAATAAAAAAATAATAATAATAATTAGCAGAGACAGAATGTTTCCCAAATATTTTTCTTTCAAAGTTAAACATTTTAAGGTTTATAATATATAACGAATTAACATGTGCATCACGGAGCTGGCAAATGAATCCAATATAAAATACCAATATCCTTTAAAAGCATGGTTTGTAACACATGTATATATTTATAATTAAAGGATGACTAGCTTATAAAATAACTGAATGATTATTGAAAGTTCATTAACTTTATATTAAATTTTAATTAAAGTTCATTGAACTTTTTAAAATTCCTGATTTCATAAAGAGAATGCATTTACTTATATATCTGTATCTTAAAAGAAGATATATTTTAGGAGATAAGGAGGTGATATGAAATTAACTTATGATCCTGTATTTGTTTTCCAGAACTGTACTGAGAGCAATAGTCAGAATGAATGTTATTCCAGAGGTAAGTACAATGACATGTGATCTTATATTATTGAGCACAGTGAACAGTTACAATGACTAATGTTTTTATACAACCACCTGAAAGTACTAAAACATGAATTAAAATGTCTAATGTTTGATTTAATGTCACATTTTAGCACTGAACACATGATTTAATTGGGCTGTGCTTAGTTAAGAAACTACATCACTCAACACAAGCAAAGTTAAAATAACACATCTTTTTATTTCTTAAAATCAGTAGTAGAATGTGAGTGAAAGAATGACAACCCCACATCTTCAAGCCTTTTAGTTCCCACAAAAATATATGTATAAAAGCGAATGATTACTTGAAATAGCAGCATGGGAAGTACATTGTAATTGGAATTTTTTTTTTTCAGTCATAGCCAGGATTTTTTACAGAGATTTAGGGAATATCATAGGAGTGTCAGTAGGTCATCTACTATAACTTTTGACTCATCTAAATCAATCTCAGAATGTAATCCAGATGGCACATTTTTCATCCAGCCTTAAACACTGCTTCTACTACAAAAGTGCTATCTCGAAGAGTTCTAGCTGACCCACAACATTCTTCTCTAGCATTGTCTCCATGGACTATGGCCTTGGCAAAAGGCCATTCACTGGTGGACAAGACTAGCCATCAAAAAGTAGATACAGTTGTCAACTGTTGTCAAGTGTTTATGAGATAGAAATCTCAACAGTAGTTATAATAGAATGGTTCTCAACCAGGATAACAACTTCCTACAGAATTATTTTGTAAATCTGTAGAGGACATGTTATTTGTCACAGTGGTTGTGGTGCATTAATGATATTTTGTGATCAGAGGCCAAGGATGTCAGACAGATGCAAAAGACAGAACATTCCTGTAAGTGAAAAATGGGCTCCTGTTCCACCAAGTTTTCATTGTGCCACTGAACATTCACTTAGATGAACACAAACCGTAATAGTTATCTGAGCCCTATCCTAACAGATGTAATTACAAACTGTTTTTCCATGGGTCAATATACACTAAATTCAGCATGCAGTACAATAGATTGCTATTTAGTTGTAAAAATAATAAAGAAACTCTATGTGAAAAGGTCTCCAATATTTAATTTTTATGAAAAAAGCTATTTATAGAACAGTATAAATACCAGACTCCATTTGTGTTAAATAAAAATGTATTTGTTTATATATACAATATGCACATATGCATATATGTATATAAAAAAATGCTGGAAAGATAAAGAAGAAATTAATAATGGGTTATTTATGGATAGGCATGAGAGGGAACTAGACAAATGGATGACAGCATGGGAGAATAATAAATAAGAAAAAAACAAATAAATGTGTGTATATAGTTTTATGAAAACTTTGCCTGCATTGCCTATTAAAATTAGGTGAAAACAATATACATCACACCTATTTTTTTTAAATCTGTTTTATGTTTTCTTGTCTTACTGGATTTTCTAAAAATAGGAACTATCAGGCTTAATTCAGGCTTCTTAGTTTTACTGAATCCATAAGATCCACTTCTATAGCATTTTGATGAAAAATAATTAATCCAAAACTTCTTCCTGATTCAAATGTTCTCTTACATATGAAGGCAATATAAAGGAAATATTTGTAGATATTCAAGGCTTAAAATTTGATTTCTGAAAAAAGAAAAAAGTTTAACTGTCTCAGCTATCTACAAGATTCAACAAATAATTCAAAAAGAGAGAAGACACGATTTAGATGAAATGATTTTTTTTATTACAACACCAATTTATACCAAGGTAATGCTAAAGAACCCAAAATAAGTGATAGGAAGACAATAAAACTAAAAATCCAAATCATCTGGATTTGATTCTTTGTGTCATGTTTACAGAGGCTGATCTAGTAAGAGATCTTTCCATTTCTTTGTGCCTCAATTAATTTCATTAATGAAAATAGATAATGGCAGATACTTCATAGGTATATTTTTAGAATATAGTAAGATATTTGTGAAAGGATTTGAAAATCGGCTGGATAATCTCTTTATAGCATCTTCATGCTATCCTATGTACTATGTTGTTGGTATTTCTAATTTACTTTCTTTGCCTGATATATAAAGTTTCAGTCTCCCTAGTTAGCAATTTCCCCTACTTTGCAAAGTCCATCTCAAATTCTGTCCATGTAACTAATTATCTCTCATGGTATTAGACGCTGATGATTTTTAAAACATTTTTTTAATGTTTATTTCTGAGAGAGAGACAGAGACAGAGACAGAGTATAAGCAGAGGAGGGGCAAAGAGAGGAGACACAGAATCTGAAGCAGGCTCCAGGCTCTGAGCTGTCAGCGCAGAACCTGACGTGGGGCTTGAACTCATGGACTGTGAGATCATGACCTGAGCTGAAGTCCGACGCTTAACTGACTGAACCACCCAGGTGGTTTTTTATACATTATCTAAATCATGCCATATTGTTGTACTAGTTTATTATTAGTGTATATATAATCTATTTAATACTTCCCTTTAATTATCTCAGATGAAAAAATAATACCCACAAAAATTGTCATTGATTTGTGGGAAAATGTATGACATAGTATCTTGAGAAAATAGTTTCCCATTGTTTAAAGGGAATACTTTAAATAATGTTAACTATGTCTGTGATGGTGTTCTTAATAATTAATAGCCTCAATCTAATTATGACAAAATATCAGATAAAAAACAAATAGAGGGCCATTCATCAAAATATTTGTCAATCATTTTCAAATGTGTCAGGATCATAAAAGACAGAACTGAAGCCTGTTACAAACTGCAGAAGAGTAAGGAGAAATAACAACTAAATACAGTGTATCTTATTTTCCCAGAACCAAAATAAGACATTAGTGGGAAAACTGATGACTTCTGAATAGTCTGTAGTTTACTTAATAGCATAATAACAGCATTAATTTCACGGTTTTGATCATTGTATCATACTTATGTAAGATGTCAACATTAAGGGAATCTGAGCGAAATATATACAGAAATTCTCTGTAGTATTTTTGAAACTCTTCTTTATGTGTAAACTTATGTCAAAATAATAAGCCAAATGAATAAATGATAGTTTAGTAAGCTTAAAAACATATAAAGAAGACTCCAGATAAATATGTTTTATGTTAGTTATCATGTAATAGATGTTAGAATTGAAGAAATTTTCTTTACATATTTATACTTTCTATACTTTCAAATATTAATTTGTATCAGTTAAATTATAAAGATATATAAATGGGCAAAAATCAAAATACAAAGTATTATGAGCAAACTAATGCTGCACTCACGACCCTCATGTCCTCATTTCCATTAGAAAACATTGGCTGTAACCAATCTAGTAGTATCTTTATCCTATCTAGCATACATTATATTAGTTGTTATGGTGCTTGATTTGTTTTTTTTGTTTGTTTGTTTTTTTGTTTTTTTTTTTACTCTTGCAATGTCCTTTATATGGACTATTCAATAGTGGACTGTTGAAGAGACCTGGCCAGTTGGCTTGAAAGCCTCTTTTTATTTATGTGGTTATTTGTTTATTTGTTTGTTTATTATTTTTATTTATATTTTATTCTATTTTATTTTATTATTTTATTTTATTTTTAAAGCAGCACACATTAATTTCTCATAATTCTGGAAGCTGAAAGTCCAAGATCAAGGTGCTAGCATTCTGTGTCCAGTAGGATACTCTTCCTGGTTTGCAGACAAGCCACCCTTTTGCTTGCTATATTTTTACATGATTTAGAGTGAGGGCTCTTTGGTCACTTCTTATAAGGGCATTAATCCCATCATAGGGGCACCTCCTTCATGAGCTCATCTAAATCAAATTACTTCCCAAAGGCCCCACTTCTAAATACCATTACATTGAGGATTAGGGCCTCGATATATGAATTGAGGTGGTGGGACACAAACATTCAATCCCTACCAGTCTCTTTTTAAGCACTTAAACCAACACTAATGCCAATGATAACATCTTCTAATTGTAGAGTACTTGCACAGAACCAAGTGCTGGTCTAAGGATGTCGTATATAATATATATATATATATATATATATATATATATATATATATATATATATGTTCATCTAATCCTCATAGCAACTCTTTGTAATAGGATACTATTATCATCTCCATTTTACATACGGACAAACTGAGGAAAGTGATATTAAGTAGCTTGTAAAAACTTGTCTTGTAATTGAGAACAGGAGACATACAGAAGGGACTATATCATGTGACATTCTAATTGCATTGTGGTGGATCTATTTATAAATGCTTTTTCATTTGTTTTTTACAAACTTTTGGTGTATTCAAAGTTGTTGTTTCAAAGTTATTATGATTAAATAACGTTACCCTGTTGGGTCTCTCTTAGCTTATTTACCCCTTTTAAGACTTTATCAACAGGGGCACCTGGGTGGCACAGGCTCAGTTGAGTGTCCCACTCTTGATTTTGGCTCAGGTCATGGTCCCAGAGTTGTGGAATCAAACTCCATGTCTGAGTGTGCAGCCTGCCTAAGATTCTCTCCCTCTCTCTCTCTGTCTCTCCCTCCCTCTCTTCCTCCCTCTGCCCCTCCCCTGCTGACGCTCACTCCAAAATAAAATTTTAAAAACAGAATTTTCCAATATTCCAGATTCTCTACTGAAATACCATTATCTGTGTCTCTCTAATTTATTCTCACCCTGAAATTTTTCATCATTTTCCTTTGTCAGCTTTGTAAATTTTCATACAGATGGATTTTTTCCTGGTTTACCATTGCTATCTTCCATCCTTTCTCCATTTCCTGTGGATAAGACATAGGCCTTACTTACCTTATGTCATATAAGTAAGTTCTCGTGTAGATAAATCAAAGCACACGTGAATTTTTAAAATTAAGCCATCTATTCCTTTCCAGCACCCTCCCCCACCCAAAACCCATAATTTTTACTTAAGAGGAAATAAGAGAAGTAGATATCTGCAATCTTCATAGATTTTACATAAATTTGCCTATTAAAATTATACTGTAACAAATTAACAACCAAATTCAGCAACGGACAGGGACATTAATCTTGGCATACTCAGCCCCACATTTCACTTAAAGGGAAGAGGATCTGTTAAAGCAGTTGCAGTGAAGGGAAACTTTGCATGTTCAGGCGTTATGAAAACTGATACTTTGGAAGTTAGAGAGGTTGGTATGGGTGGCAGATGAGGCTGGAGAAATAGACCTGGATGAAATCTTAACTGTTTTTTTTTTTTTTTTAATTCTCAAACATGTTAATTCTAGGATCTTACAATTTTAAAAATCATTGAGAATCCCAACAACTTTTGATTATGTGGATTATATCTTTAAGTATTACCATGCTAGAAATAAAAACAAAAGTTACATATAGTAATTAGTTCATTTAAAAATAATAATGTTTATTATTATATTTATTATTATAATATATTTAAATGATATATAATTTAAATATATATTTAAATAATATATAAAATTTGTTTATTATTTTTAAATGGGCTAACTACTATATGTAACTTTTACATAGTAAGTAAAGTTAGTATAAATAATATATATTTATGAAAAAAAATGGCTGTTTCCCAGAGCTATAACTCAATGTAAGGAATGACATTGTTTTACCTTTTAAAAATCTCTTTAAAATTACTGACTTAATAGAAAATAACTACATTAGCTTCTGCATTTTGTTGCAACAATTTTTGGTTGAAGTACTTGAAGAAAATTTGATCTCACACAAATTTGTAGCTGGGAAGGAGAGGAATATTTTAAGAGACATTTCACATAATTGTGGATATTCTTTGATAAGACAACAAAATTTGACAAGTAGTTTTATAAAGTTTAGTTGAAATGTGAAATATAATACGATGTAAATTTTGCAGCTACATTAAAATACATTTATCTGTCTTGCATCTTGAGTGAACCTTTCACCCATGCATGATTTCATAACATTATGTGTTATTTGGAAAATAGTCATTCACTGAGTCATTATGCAGATCTTTCAAATGGTGACACATTTTACTACACAGTATCAAAAATATGATATTAATAGGAATACAATCTCATCAGAAAAGCCTTTATTATTAGGAAAAGTGTGGAGTTTATAGTGGATACAAGTTTTGCAAAATTCTTTTTTTTTTTCTTGAAAGCTCAAATTTTATCATTGGAAACATAGATTGTCACTTGTTTTCCTTTCCTTCTTTTTTGAGAATATGTCTGCCATTTTTGAGAATCCTACTCAGGATTGAATAATGATAGTTTTTCTGCTGTTCTTTCATCCAAATAAAATAGTGTTCCATTAAAAAGTCACATAAAAATAGTGTTCCATAAAAGAGCCATTAGCTGACTATATAACCTATACAATTACACAGGTGATTTTCTTTTCTTGAACAACCATCACACTTAACATATGTAGCAGACCTGCTTTATATATACTTCCCATGTCTTCACACAGAAAAATGATACACATTCGAGGGGTGAGATTTAATAAAGTTAATAATTTTTACTACTCCATAAATACATTGTTAAGTGAAATTTGCTTTTTTTTTTTGGCAAGTTCATGTAGTGAAGAATACAGTGACAACTTACTTCAATCTGTCACAACTGCTGCGACTCATGAGAAGGCAGCAGCAGTTTCTGCATCCATGTTGTTGAACCATCAGTGTAAATATTGGGGTAGTGAAAAAGGCGAATAATATTTTTGCATTATTATGAAAATAGTTTTAATCCCTCAGATCCCTTGAAAGGATCTTTGAGATATCCAAAAGTCTGTGAACCATACTTTGAAAACCAAAGTTGTAAAGGAAATTCAACTTTATCCCATGGCCATTTAAATATCTTAAGCATAGGAATGATGTGGGCATAATTATATTTCAGACACTGGTTTTACATTTTGGGAAAAAAGACTCTTTTCAAATTAAATGCATAAGATTAAAATTGGCACCTGGCCAACATCTCCTAAAACAAATTCAATAATACAAGTACCCACGAAGGTACAGAAAGCTAGGACAATTCATAATACTGAAAACTAAGAAAACAAGACAGCATGTTAGTTTATTGAACAGATGCAACTTTATAAATAGTAAGGGGGAAGTTTATTTCAAGAGTGAACATCACAGATCCATCAGGGTGGATTCAGACACTCATGGTAAGAGAGAAGCTATTACCATTCCAGGAGTGAAGGAACAAAAGGAGAAATGGGTTACTGAAGCTAAGTGAGATGGAATTTTGACAGAGAGGCCTCCTGAGGGTCACTGTAGACCTAGCGAGATACAACTAATGTCAGAACAGGGAGGGAGCATGTAAGAAATATCTCAGTGTCTCTCCCCTCCTACCTTCTGATCTTTGCTTGTTGTAATATCCATGGGCTGAACCCAATCTGAAACTGAGTATAAAGGAAGTCTGAGTGAAATAATATTCCATAGGGCTTAGTCTTCATTTCACATATCAGAGAAGAGAGAGTGAGTAATGTATTCCTGGGAAAGAGGTAAATGAAAATAACCAGCACTTGCCCTCCTCAATTTTTATCCTTTTTTTTCTTCTTCCCCTAAAATCCTGGGTATTCTGCCTTAAACAGGGAAATGGTAAATTTAGAGATGATTGGGATTTGTTTAAGGCATCTCCGTGCAAGTTTTTATAAGAGGAGAGATTTTACATAGATTTGTTGGATTTGGGAAAATATTTAGGGTTTCTCATGTAAATTGGGAATGGAAGTCATACATGATACAGAGTTAGGGAATGTGTAGTCTTCACCTTGCATTTCCTTACTAAGAGAACTGAACTGCTTGGAAAAACCTCTGATTTATCAATGTCCACAGGCCATGTGTTTGACTTATACAATTCCTGTATTTGCTTTCTGAACTAATAATACTGAGCAAACATAAAGTTTGCAAGGTATAAGATATATAATAACGTTTAGTCATTTAAGGATTTGTAAGTGGGTGTCAAAAGTGATAAAAAAAATGCCTAGAATTCTAAGGAGACTTTCAAGGGATCATTCACAGAACAAAAGGTAGAATTTTAGCAGTTGATTTATTTTTCCTTTGCTGGTAACATTCTCTCCATGTACCCTCATCTTGTTATTCACCTTCCAAGCCTTATAACTTGTATTTGGTCAGGGGAGTATGATAGAGAACTAGAGAAGTGAAGACTGGCCTATAGAATCACTAAGTCAGGAGTGAACTTGAAAAAATTCATAATATCATTGGTTATTAGGAACAAGACAAAGTCAATAAAATCTCTTAAATTCTATAATTTTAGGTCCCTAGGACTCATGCTACATGAGAATGTATTCTTAAACAGAACTCAGGATTTTGACATAGTGAGTTTCAAAAATTCAGAAAAGTTACTTTCAAAGAGAAAGCATTTGCAGTTTAGCTAAACAACAAAACAACCTATTAGCTCCTGCATTGCAAATTTAACTAAGCAGGAGGATTTTCTGACCAGAATATGAAAAAAATTTTTTCATTATTGAAGAACTGTGCTCAGGCATATTGTACCCTAACCCTCAGATTAATCTTGCTGTGAGAATCCTATTGCAAAGGCAATTTTTATATGCTGTTAAATATTTAATAGCTATCTCTAAAAGAATGACTCCATGCAGTATCATGTTCCTTTCAGAACTTAGCTCCAACTGACTTTTGACAAGTAAATGAATGAAACCTATTATAAAAAGAATTCAACACTTCAAAACTCTGAAACATGGAATATTTTTCCTCTGAGGCTGCACCTTCCTTGATGTGTTGTCATTGGGAAAAAAATACATATTTTCTGTGATTATCAACAAGGAATATTGCTTTAAAAATAATTTTTATATTCAAAATAGCACATGGGTATTAATAAAATTTTAAAATGGAACCAAAAGTAGTAAGCAAGAGTGTCACTATCTAAACACATCACTTAATATTTCACTGTGCTACATTTCCAATTTTTTTCTATGCAATTTTTAACTTTTACTTTTCAATTTACTCTTATTTTGTAAATGGTAGCCTTAATGAGGGACGTTTAAATCACATTCCACTACACTTATCTCAGTGTCTCTGAGGCTCACATAACATTTACATTTTGAGAAAAACATCAAACAGAAATGCGAATTGCCTTCTTCCTTTGTCTGGTGTAGGACTCAGTATTATCAGTGATGGTAAAGCACAAGCACATGCTCAGTAAATGTCTCCAAGTCACATAACCAGAATGTAGGGGGTTAGTGGGCTGACAAATACCCTCTTGTTATTCACAAAGCATTCCCAACATAGATGCCTCAAGACTTCACCATATAGCTTTTTACATAATGTTAAATGAAGTAGAATTGTTCTATTTTGACCTTCATTTTATTGTGTATGTGCATTTGTTTGTTTGTTTGTTTGTTTGTTTGTTTGTTTTGAGGTATACATAGCTTTGAGTTGATTTCTTTAAACAAAAAGAAAATATATTTTATAAAAAGTCATATACTTGGGCTCAGAGACATTTTGTATTGGTGATTTGGGGGAAAAAAAGCAACAATGAGGAGACACATTTTTCGGGTTCTTGATATGTAATGGGCCAATTTGATTAGCGCCTAGAGTATATTACAGAGTTTAACTCATGGAGCTTCCCCTGGTCAATAGAAAAAGGAGAGATAGAAAGTCATTCAGATTTATTCCAAAAGGAATAGAAATGCAGTTAGTGCCTATGGATAGAGAAATCCTGCTTATGTAATTTTTCAGTAGCACGATAATCTCTGCACAAGAATCCAGGGATATTCTTTAAATCCCAATAATTAATACATCTCTATTGTTCAGACAATAGATTTCTCAGGCTTCACCTTTTCAGCGATTATGGACCTATCCTATGAGTTGATATTCTGATAGTCTTAATTCAGGAAAATCACCTTGATGCCTCAGCACTTTTGAGGATTGTTTTCTCCCCTATCGCTGTTGCCCACTGCTTAAAAGCTGTTCATCCACTAGGGGCGCCTGGGTGGCGCAGTCGGTTAAGCATCCGACTTCAGCCAGGTCACGATCTCGCGGTCCGTGAGTTCGAGCCCCGCGTCAGGCTCTGGGCTTATGGCTCGGAGCCTGGAGCCTGTTTCCGATTCTGTGTCTCCCTCTCTCTCTGCCCCTCCCCCGTTCATGCTCTGTCTCTCTCTGTCCCAAAAATAAATAAAAAACGTTGAAAAAAAAAAATTAAAAAAAAAAAAAAAAAGCTGTTCATCCACTTGAAGGGTATTTCCCAACATTCTTGCTGCCACAACACACATGAACCACATCCACAATACACCCGACACACTTACCTCCATAAATCACTACAGCAGAGACTTGATCGTTCTGTTCTGGAAAGCAGCATATGTTGGGTGGCAGTGAATGATTAGGATACACACGGGGTTAAGTTTTGCCCTTTAAGCACATGGACAGACATGCATTTGCACTCACACATCTGCACATTCACAGGTAGCATTGGCTTTGCTTTCCAAGAACCAGTGAGAAATACTCACTTTTTTGATAGTTCTCTGGAGATACTTGTTAGTTAACTGTTTGTCATTAGCTAACTTTTATCATGATGTTTTTCCTTAGTTTTAGAAACAAAAGTGACAACAGCTAAATGGATAGCAAAATCTTATCTTCCAAAACAAGTGGGAAAACATGCCATTCTTTATTTCTTTTTATAATAACAATAAATATATTTTAGTATCTTAAAAACTGGCAGAGTTATTCGTATCTTCCTTAATCCTTTTGACCACCAGCAGTCTAAAAAAGAAAAGTAGAAAATATTATAGGGAAATCTTCTTGGGTATACCATGCTGCTATTGCCCCCGAGACCAGCCATACACTTTAATTAATTTTGAAGTTTTATTCTGAGCTCAGTTCTTGTTTCCCAACAGAAGCTTCCTACAGGAAAGAAATTCCATCAGTCTGATGCACATGGAGAGAGGTTCAAACATAATTCAGAGTTAATTAATCACAAGGGAATAAGTGCTGAAAAAATAATGAAAGGATGAAAAACTCAGGCCCTATTTGCCATCAGAATGAAACAGAAAGAAACCTAATCAATATAAAGAAAAACATGGTGATTTTTAGTGACATATGGGTGGACGGGAAGGAAGTTGTTAGGCTACACGTTTAAAAAATTCAGAACACATTCTCAAATACAAGTTAGGCTTTTCAATTTTTAAAAATCTGTCCTTTCAATGGGAACTTGAAACCAAGAGTTTCAGGAAAATATAGCTTTTCTGATGAGTAACTAATTTTATGCCATAGATGAGAAATTTCAAGATAAAAATTAAAGAAACTTTAGGTGATATTTGATATGTGGAACCTTAGTAAAGCCTGGACCCAAGGGAAAAATAAATTGTTAGAATCCTCCAGGTACAAGTGAAGAATTAGTTGACACCAATTTTGTTTTGAGCAACTTCAAATTTAGCCGGATTAGCAGGTTATTGTCGTGTGTGCTTCCCTTCTCATCAGGATTTTTGCCTTATGAAAATTCTATTGACAGACACTAAAATCAAAAGAGACACATCTAGAAGAGCTTTTCAGTTTTGAATCAGTTTGAGCTGCTGATGAGATGAGATAGAAATAACTGGAATAAATTACCATAAGTGAAGAAAAATATTACATTAGAAGTTTGAAATTACCCAAGAAACTTTAAACTCACTGTTTTAAGATTTTGACATTATACCTTAGGGAGAAGGATGATGTGGTTGCTCTTTATTGACCTTCCTTTTCTAAACTGAGACTTGATTAATCTTCTAATAAAAGAAAAATACCTCAGTTTCCTTATCTCTCTAGGATTCTTTGCTCATTTGGTTTGTGAAAGAAACTATACCCTCTTTGTTATAGGGCATTTTAGTGGAGGGAGGAAAATAAAATTTGGGACTTTGTAGCCCTAGATTATATTCTTTGGGCAGGTTTCCTAATTATTTAGTAAAATACTAAGTAGGATAATTAGGTTATTCTCTGAGGTTATTCTAAGCATAAAGACATTATTAATCATGGATTCTTACAAGCCTCACCTCAAGAAAATATACCTGTGTCCAAAGGTGAGGACATTGTGATTTAAGAAAAGAGTTAATTAAATAACTGTATATATCTTTCAAATAATCACAGATTAATATTAACAGTGCATTGCCACATTAAGAGTTGGTATTAACAGGAGATAGCCCCTCACTGAGCTGAAGCATGGGAGAAGGGAACTATTGGTTACCATAAAGCAGTCAAGATAACTAATCCGAATATCCCTCTGGGGATTTCCATAAAATATTTTCAGTAACTGATGGGAATTTCATTTTAATGTATAGGAGAAATATTGCTTGGGGCTTGGTATGACCTGTAAGTTCTAAATTCCATTATTCTACCATCCAAAATTTAAATAATTTTCATTTCTATGTTCCTTTTTGAATATGAGACATTGCCATACCCCAAGGAGTGCTACTCCTAAGGAAAAAAATAACAAGTGTGGACTATGTAATTAACAAGGTGGTTAAAGTATACAGTAATGTTGGATTCAACTTAACTTCATTTAGTATGCATATTTAGTGAAATTATCTCAAAATATCATCATTTCATTATTGGAAGCAGAATTTTAAAGGGGCTGAACTTTTCAGAAATAAATACATCACATAGTGAGATCTACCCTAATCTGCATGAAATGCCCAAAAAGTACCATAGCTTCTTAACAGATGTTTTTGGTGTAGCATAGCTTATAAGAAGAAATGAGGCCTCTAGTTGAGTATGAAAGGGATTAAAAAAAATAGAACAAAGCCTCCCAAAGAAAAACAAGAAATATATATCCCAAATAAGTTTTCATTTCTTCCCAAATATATATACCAAGGTATGATGAGTTTCTAATATGAAGTCTACCATCATTCAGAACAACACCAAGTATAAAAAAGTAGATACTAAAATCTTTCAGGAAAAACTGATGGTCACCTAAAAAGAGAGTACACACATGGCACATAGCTTCTCAAAAGTGATAGTCAGACAAGACTCCCAGCAGTCAACGGCTTCAGTGTTCTGTGGGAAAACTGTTTCAGCCCAGAATTCTATGTGAAGGCAACTTTGCAACCAATCATATATGTTTTAGCATAAAAAGGAGACATATTAAAATAGACAGTAACTTAGCAAGTTTACCTATGGCATACCCATTCTTTCTTGGAAAGTTACTTGATAAACCACTTAAAAATTAAAAAGAAAAAAAATAGAAACATGGGATGTAGAAACCAATGTAAAGAATTCTGGAAAGCGGAGAATTGAAAGGCTAGTTCAATACTGTTTAGCATATCTAAAGACCAGTAAGTCTAAATTGAAGCTATTCCATGAAAGTCTCTGAAACAAAAACTCTATAGGATATTTGATTAAATGAAGTTGGAAAAAAAATAATAATAAGTTTAATAGTAGCAGAAAAAAATATTGATTTAGAAAAAGTACAAGACGAAAGAGACAAAATGATCATTAGGATTTACAGTAAATAATATTTGGTAGCTCAAAACAATGAAGTACAAATTATGGTTACAGAAGAAAGCATAATTGTCATAAACTTTGAGATATTAAAAATAAAAGTGCAGAAAGCTATAAGAAAAGGGAGAGTGGTGATACCATTTCACAGGTTTGTTTATAATTGTTAAAAGAAGGACATAAAGCATTGGTGCATTATTTAAAAGTTACAAAGATAACCGAGAGAAAAAATTATTTTAAAAAGTGATAGGGGTTGGAGATGCCTGGGTGGCTCAGCCAGTTAAACTCCCGACTCTTGGTTTTGGCTCAGGTCATGATCTCATGGTCCGTGGGTTCGAGACTGCTTGGGATTCTCTCTCTCTCACTCTTTCTGCCCCTCCCGGCTCAAACACACACTCTCTCTTTCAAAATAAATAAATAAACTTAATTTTTTTAAAGTGTTAGTAGTTGAATGGATGGATATATATGAGCTAAACCATAATATATCAATAAAAATCATATCTAAAATTGATGAACCAGGAAAATAATTGGTGCAGATTAAATGCAGCTGTGCCGTCTAATAGACTAGCCATTAGTTTATGTGGCAATTCAAACTTAATTTTTAAAAACTACATTTAAATTTCAAGTCCTAAGTCACACTAGCCATATTTCAGGTGTTCAATAGTCACATGTGACCAATGACTATTATATTAGTTCAAATATAGAATATATCTATAATCAGAATCACACGTGCTATAACATGGATGAACCTTGAGGACATTATGCTAAGTGAAAGGAGCCAGTCACAAAGAACAAAGAGTATATGATCCCGCTTACATGAGGCAGCAAGAATAGTCAAATTTATAGAGGCAGAAAACAGAATGGTGATTACCAGGGGCTGGAGGGAGGAATGAATGGCAATTATTGCTTACTGATCGTAGGGCTTCACTTCTGCAAGATGAAAAGAGTTCTGGAGATGGATGATGGTGATGGTTTTTCAACAATGTTGAATTTAACATCCCTAAATCTTGCACTTAGAAATGGTTGCAATGGTACATTTTATGTAGTATTTTAATGTAACTAAAAAATTAAATACAATTTAGAAACACATAAGAAAAGCTAACAATGTGTATCTTTCCATTGTGGATCTTAATCAGTCACATTACAAGAAAGAATATTACTCCTGGGGGGGTACTTTTCAGAAAATTCTTCACTTACTAAAAATTCCAATACTGAGTTCTCCATACAGCTTAGTAAAATCAAGCTCAGAAGTTATATCCAATGATTCGCCTTGAATCTGGAAGAACAAGCTCAACCAAATCAATATATGTCTTTAAGACAATTAGGATCTTTGGGGTTTTTGCAATCCATCTTTGTACAAAGGTATTGTGAAACCAGTGTGAAGACTCTCATGACCCACAGGTGGAAGAATAGATTTAGTAGTAGAAGATGAGTGAAGATGACCTGAAAAATCCTGGCCTCAGTATGAGGGACATGAAGAATTATAATTTCATGGGCTTATATGAGATACAATTAGCTACATTGAGCAATGAGAGAGCAAAGCAAAAAATATGTTTGAGAAGAGATCTTTGAAAATAGAATGAATATTTGTCTCTCCAGATTATTCAAATTTTGACCAAACTCATCAGTTAAGTGATTTGTTTTCAAGAATCTTATTCAGGATGAAAAGGAATTTATCTGTATATTGGCTCTGAAAATGTACAGTAGGCATATAATTAGCAATTTAATAGAAATGTGTGCTTTACAACCAAAAATTGTTCAGGAACATCAGTTGGTTTTCTAAGGATCACCATAGTACTAAATCCCCAGCCTGAAAACAAATTGCATTTTAAGCTATTCAAATTATATGTATGACAGAACATTTATAATCTCTCCAAAGAGAGACAATCATCCTAATTGTCCTAAATGGAATATAATGTGTCTTTTCCTTTCAGAGAAACATACAATGAACAATAGCTTGAATTGCTACTGCAGTGATATTCAGTCAAATTAGTTCCTCATCTACCATTAAATATCATAGATACTGTGAAATGAAGCTTGAAATGTAGGGTCAGAGACCATTCTCTCCTGTCTCTGCATCTCATTAATTCCAGTATGGCTTCAAGATAAATACTAGATACTGGACAGAGAATATTGAATGCATTAGAGAAAATAGTTTTGATTTGCAAAAAGAAGTAATGAAACCAGCCATTTTTCATCTTAATACAGCATGCTATTTCTTTGAGAAAAATAGATGAACAATGCATAACCCTTTCCTTCAGTGAGATAATATTCTAGTGAGGGATATCAACAGTAGACAACATTTAAAGTACCTTATATTAGTGGTCAAACACTTTCCATTAAAAATAAAGTCAGTATTTTAGAAACAACTCAGATATCAGGGTTTTAGTGAAGGAAAGTTAAAGATTAGATGACACTAGATATGAGTTATAGCAATGAAAGAGGTAACTGCTAGGTAGAAAAAAAATAGGAGACATTCCAAAAAGAAAAAAGAAAAGAAAAGAAAAAGCTATGGAAACTGTCAGAAACCAAAATGAGCACCATGTGCTCATAAAATTGAAAGTAGATTTGTATCGCTGAAAGACATGATAAAACAATGATAATGATAATAGTGTTAATTCATACAAAAATCTTTCTAGAATGTCTTTAATATGTAATACCCTTGATGTAGAAGCTAGATATAATTTATTGCATCTTTTCTAGGTATCTGATACCATTTAAAGCAGTGTGTGTGCTTATGTTTGTATGTGACTTTAAGTAGTATATATACTATATGTATATATTACGTCATACTAAAGAACATACTATATATATGTTATACATACTATGTATATATATATATATATCATGCTATTTAATTAATGTAACAAATGCTTAAGATTTATATATATTTTATATGTGAAACATATATCATATCATTTAATTCATGTAAAAAATAGTAATATAGAATTTATTCCCATTTTAAACATGAGAAAATTGATTTTCCAAGAAGTTAACTAATAGCCTAAAGATGTCCCACTCAGTAAGTTGTTGAGCCAGGATTCAAATCAGACTCATAAAATGAGGTCAGAAATAAGGTTGGAGAAGTAGATAACTATTAGGTTAAGGCTTCTAGTCTCCCATAGCCCAAAGCAAGTGAATACACAAGATTTTTAGATCTGTAATTTTCTTTCATTCTTTGAAAAATATCATCAATTTTTATAAAGGCACATTAATATGCCATAGTTTCACTCTAAATAAGATGATGGATGATTTGTATCATAAATCAAGTAACGATTTATGATCACGTTCTCAAGTAACAAATCACCATTATCAGTGCCATGTATGAATCCCATGAACTTCCTTTAAATGAAATCAAAGGGACTGTGCCTTGCTATGAAGACTATGAATATCTTTATTTACCTTTACAACAGGCCTAACTTTAGTGGAAAGCATCTAAGAAAATCTATGAACACTGTAATTTACAAAACTTTTGGTTTTATTTTTATTACCAATGTTATTATGTCACAGAACTCACAGTTTTGAGTTTGTGAGCTCAGATCTCTTGCTAATGAAAGCAAGAAGCTAACAAGACTATAGAACTACCTTAAGTGTGTCCATCTTTATCCTTTTCTTCCCCTGCTGAGTGTTTTGGCATGAAGAATACTGAAATGTAAAAGGCTGGAATCATATGAAACTGATCAAGCAAAAACATAAATCTAAAAGCATTGCCTCCATAGCTGCTTGAAAGTTTAGAATTGTATTGCCAAGCCAGAGAAATCAGACACGTTTGGTGCCATATTTATGAGACAAGTTTTCTGGGAATGACGGAGCTGTTTTATGACTTGAAGCAGTGGAAGAATGTTGAAACAGATTCTTTTAACAGTGATTCTATCAACCCTATACCAAATCTGCTTTATATTCCGTAATTGGAAGCATCCTATGGGAAAAGAGAAAAAAAAAGTGTACGACTGTCCTTTACTTTTACCATGCAATTGAATAATTTTACTGTTAGTTTTCAGTTCAGACAGCAGCTGATTTTCAACTGCTGTATACTCTTGCTGATACCAGCAAAGTAGATTTCCTAACTGTTGAACCACTTGTGAAATGTTAATGGGCGGTGCCTCTTTAAAGAGGTAAATATATCCTTTCCTAGAAAAACAGCCTGGAATGAAAATCTTGGTTCTCTGACCACAGATGTAGCCCCAGGGATGCCTTTCAATACATGTGATTTTGCTGTTTTTATACAGAAATAAGCACAGATGTCTCTGTAAATTTTATGCTTTGATATTGGCAAGTGTTGGCTTAGAGATCCTCAAACCATCTTATTTATTGAAATGAAAATCATTACCATCAGAGTCTAGGCATTTTAAAGAAGTTTTTTAAAGAAATGAAAAGAGAATATGCACTTGTCCTCTACCAAACAAATTCTTTCTTTCTTTCCACAATCTAGATCTTTAAATACTTGATTGGATTTAGAATGGGTGTTCTGTTTTCTTTTGTTTGAGAGAAAATGAAAACTCACTTTCAGAAAAAGATTAGTTTTTGCATGGCTTGGCCTACTTTATTCAAGGGAATAAAATTATGCCTTAACGTCAGTCTTTTTGGGGCACCCGGGTGGCTCAGTAGATTGGGTGGCCGACTTCGGCTCAGGTCATGATCTAGTGGTCCAGGGCTTCAAGCCCCGCCTCGGGCTCTGTGCTGACAGCTCGGAGCCTGAAGCCTGCTTCGAATTCTGTGTCTCCCTCTCTTTCTGCCCCTCCCCTGCTCACACTCTGTATCTCTCAAAAATAAATAAACGTTAAAAAAAAAAAAATCAGGGGTGCCAGGGTGGTTCAGTCGGTTAAGCATCTGACTTTGGCTTAGGTCATGATCTCCCAGTCTGTGAGTTCGAGCCCTGCGTCAGGCTCTGTGCTGACAGCTCAGAGCCTGGAGACTGTTTTGGATTCTGTGTCTCCCTCTCTCTGCCCCTCCCCTGCTCATGCTCTCTCTCTGTCTCTGTCAAAAATAAATAAACATTAAAAATTAAAAAAAAAAATCAATGTCTTTTTGTTACCATTATGGCTACTTTTGATTTTTTTTTTGGTTAGATTGTCCCTCAACAAGAAGGAAGTGAAGCAGACAATTAGACAAACTTCCCAGTACTGGGCAAAGCATTTCTATAGGCTATCTTTAGTTAAAAGCCTTGTAAATGCATCTATAGGCTGAATTCTTCAAACACTTAGATACACTACTTAAATCTTTTGACATATCTTATGTCATTTAAGTATGCAGGTATCATGTATGCCAGATTCATACTAGTACCTATTATTGTCCTCAGTCCCTCACCTCTTCCCATACCTGTGCCAATTGTCATGCAACTTTGCAATGCCCTCCCATTGGGCTTTGTCATGACTTGCTTTGGCCAATGGGGTTCTGTTAGATGTAATACAATATAGGTTTGAAGATCACTAGGCTATTTTTATATGCCTTTTTACACCTTTGCAATCTCTTTAATAAGAAAATACCTAGAGAGGTGCCTGGGTGGCTCACTAGATTAAGCCTTCGATTTGGTTCAGGTCGTAACCTCCTGGTTCCTGAGTTTGAGCCCCATGTTGGGCTCTGTCCTGATAGCTCAGAGCCTGAAGACTGTTTCGGATTCTGTGTCTCCCTCTCTCTGCCCCTCCCCTGCTTACACTTTGACACTCTCCCTCCCTCTCTCTCTCTCTCTCTCAAAAATAAAAAAATAAACATTAAAAAAAATTAAAAAGAAAACACCTAGATTTTTACTAGCCCCAGAGGAAGGAGGAGAGACACATGTTGCAGGGCCAGTTTGAATTAGCCCAGTCTAGGTCTCCACATACATGAGGAGTGTATATATACAAATTGTGTACCACAGAAGTTTCATGGTTTTTTTTATTAAGTATTATTGTGTCAAAATATAACTGATAAGTTTTCATAATTCTTTCTTTGCTGATAAAGGTAGAATTAAATGTTCCATATCAAATATACTCCAATTATTTGATGACAAAGGAAATTTTGCAACACAAATTCAACAATATTGCATTTTAGGTAATTCTGCTCTCCTGTGACACAGGTTTATCCTTTTATGGTAAACCACATTGTGAGTGCTTTTCGTAAAATTACCCCTTCCTGAGAACTCGAGTTTACCAGGAAAATACTATCTTTCAATCATGAAAAAGGTATTCTCTTCATAGATATAGGCTGGTGCCAGGGTGCTCAAGTAAGGTAGGGGAGTAGAGGCTGAATTTGAACCTTGTTTTACATCTTCAGCTCAGTACTGCAAAACAGTTATAACATTGTGAGTCAAGAGAAAAAGTTAAATTAAAAGTTAAATGTAATGAACGGAATGATTAGAACATAGAAATTTGGGGCAGTGAAATTACTTTGTATGATACTATAATGGGGGATACATGTCATTATATATCTGCCAAACCCATAAAATATAAACACCATGTACATACCCTAATGTAAACTCTGGGCTAGGATTTCCAGTACTGTGTTGAATAAAAGTGGTAAGAGTGGACCTCCTTGTCTTGTTCCTGATCTAAGGGAAAAAACTCTTATATTTTCACCAATGAGTATAACGATACCTGTGGGTTTTTCATATATGGCTTTTATTACTTTGAGGTATGTTCCCTCTAAACCTACTTTGTTGAGGATTTTTATCATGAATGGGTGTTGTACTTTGTCAAATGCTTTTTCTGCTTCTATTGAAATGATCATAAGGTTTTTATTTTTTCTCTTGTTGATGTGATGTATTACATTGATTTGTGAATACTGAGCCACACTTGCATCTCAGGAATAAGTTACAGTTGAAAATGGTGAATGATTTTTTTTAATGTATTGTTGGATTTGATTTGCTAATATTTGGTTGAGGATTTTTGCATCTGTGTTCATCAGAGATATTGGCCTATAGTCCTCTTTTTTTGTGGTGTCCTTATCTGGTTTTTGCATTGGGGTAATTCTGGCCTCATAGAATGAATTTGGAAGTTTTTCTTCCTCTTTTATTTTTTGGATAGTTTGAGAAGTACAGGTGTTAAGTCTTCTTTAAATGTTTGATAGAATACTCCTATGAAGCCATCTGATCCAGGACTTTTGTTTGTTGGGAGTTTTTAAATTAATGCTTTCATTTCCATGCTCGTAATCAGTCTACTTAAATTTTCTATTTTTTCCTGATTCAGTTTTGGGAGGTTATATGTTTCTAGGAATTTGTCTATTTCTTCTAGTTTCTCGGTATATAATTTCTTAGTATTCTCTTTATACTCCCTTGTATATCTCTAGTGTCAGTTGTCATTTCTCCTCTTTCATTTTTGATTTTATTTATTAACAAATGTTTATAAACACTGAGTCCTTGGGGCTCCTGGGTGGCTCAGTCGGTTGGGCGGCCGACTTCGGCTCAGGTCATGATCTCGCGGTCTGTGGGTTCAAGCCCCGCGTCAGGCTCTGTGCTGACAGCTCAGAGCCTGGAGCCTGTTTCAGATTCTGTGTCTCCCTCTCTCTGACCCTCCCCCGTTCATGTTCTGTCTCTCTCTGTCTCAAAAATAAGTAAACGTTAAAGAAAAAAAAATAAAATAAAACAAAAATAAACACTGAGTCCTTTCTATCTCTCTGTTTATTTATTGATTGATGAGCCTGGCTAAAGGCTTATCAATTTTGTTGATCTTTTCAAAGAACCAGTTCCTGGGGCACCTGAGTGTCTCAATCACTTAAGCATCTGACTTCGGCTCAGGTCATGTTCTCATGGTTTGTGGGTTTGAGCCCCGTATCAGGCTCTGTGCTGACAGCTCAGAGCCTGGAGCCTGTTTCGGATACTGTGTCTCCTTCTCTTTCTGGTCCTCCCCAACTCACACTCTGTAAATAAAACATTAAAAAAAGTGACAAAGAATGAAACAAAAACAACAAAAAAACCCCAAAGAACCAATTCCTATTTTCATTGATCTATTCTATTGTTTTTTTTTTTCTTTTTCTTAGTTTGTATTTCATTAATAACTGCTCTAATCTTTAGTATTTTCTTCCTTCTACTGGTTTTTAGTTTTGTTTGTTCTTTTTCTAGCTCCTTTAGGTGTAAGGTTTGGTTGTTTATATGAGATTTTTCTTGCTTCTTGATATTGGCCTGTTTTGCTATAAACTTCCCCCTTAGAACAGCTCTTGCTGCATTTCAAAGATTTGGGACCATTGCATTTTCATTTTTGTTTGTCTCCATGTACTTTGTGATTTCTCCTGATTTCCTTGTAGAAACTGTGTCCTTATAGATTTTCTATTTGGGTAAGTTTTCCATTGATGTAAGTGGGGTGTTAAAGTCCCCTGCCATTATTATACTACTATTGATTACTTCCTATATGTTTGCTAACAGCTGCTTTATGTATTTGAGTGTTCTGATATTGGGTGCATAAATATTTATAATTGTTATATCTTCTTGCTGGATTGTACCCTTTATGATTATATAGTGCCCTTATTTATCTCGTTACAGTCTTTGTTTTAAAGTGTATTTTGTCTGATATAAGTATTGCTACCCTGATTTTCTTTTCACTTCCATTTGCATGATAAATAGTTCTCCATTCCTTCACTTTTTTTTTTTTTAATTTTAATGTTTATGTATTTTTGAGAGAGAGAGCACAAACAAGGGAGGGGCAGAGAGAGGCGGGGAGACACAGAATCTGAAGGAGGAGGCTCCAGGCTCCGAGCTGTCAGCTCAGAGCCTGATGTGGGGCTCGAACCCATGAACTGTGAGATCGTGATCTGAGCTGAAGTCAGATGCTTAACCAACTGAGCCACCCAGGTGCCCCTCCATTCCTTCACTTTCAATTTGCATGTGTCTTTTGGTCTGAAATGAATCTCTTGTAGGCAGCATATAGGTAGGTCTTGCTTTTTTATCTACTCTGTCACCCTGTGTCTTTTGATTCAAGTATTTAGTCCATTTACATTCAAGTAATTATTAATAGGTATGTACTTATTGCTATCCTGTTACTTGTTTTATGGTTGTTTTTATAGTCTTTTCTGTTCCTTGCTTCTCTCACTCTCTTCTCTCATGGCTTTCTTTTGAGATATATTTGGATTCCTTGTTCTTTAGTTTTTGCTTATCTGTTACTGGTTTTTGATTTGTGGTTACCATTAGGTTTATATTACATCTTATGCATATAGCAGTCTATATTACGTTGATGGTTGCTTAAATTTGAATCCATTATTTTTCTCCCCTCCACATTTTAGGTATATGGTGTCATACTTTACATCCTTTTATTTTGTAAATCCCTTCACTGATTTTTATAGATATACTTCATTTTACCATTTTTGTGCTTCCTACTTTTCTTATTCCTGCTTATGGTCTTTTCTTTCCACCCAAAAAGTCCTCTTTAACATCTCTTGTAGAGCTGGTTTAGTGGTCATGAATTCCTTTAACTTTTGTTTGTCTGAGAAACTCTTTATCACTTCTTTTATTCTCATTGATAGCCTTGCTGGATAGAGTATTCTTGAGTGCAGGGGTTTTTTTTGTTTGTTTGTTTGTTTGTTTTTTGTTTTGTTTTTTGGTTTTTGTTTTTTTTTGGTAAAGATGCAGTTTAAAAAAGTAGAGTTATTGAGAAGTTAACATTGGAATAAAGGCCAGAAAAGATGATAGAGGAGAAGGCCATTTTAATATGTGAAGAAAAATTAGAAGGTAAAGAAATCAGCAACTGCAAAAATCCCTGAGTACAAGTTTGCCTAGCATGTTCAAGGAACAGCAGCGTGGCCAAAGTAGCTGGTATAGAGTGAGGAAATCAATGGATGACGTCAGAGAGATTAAGGGAACGGGGGCAGGGATCTTGTGGTACTTTTTAAGAATGTCAGGGGTGCCTGGGTGGCTCAGTCGGTTAAGTGGCTGACTTCGGCTCAGGTCATGATCTCGCGGTCCGTGAGTTCGAGCCCTGCGTCAGGCTCTATGCTGACGGCTCAGAGCCTGGAGCCTGTTTCGGATTCTGTGTCTCCCTCTCTCTGACCCTCCCCCGTTCATGCTCTGTCTCTCTCTGTCTCAAAAATAAATAAATGTAAAAAAAAAATTTATAAAAAAAAGAATGTCAGAACAAGACAGGAAGCCACTGTGCAGTCTGACAATCATGTGCAGGCACTGAACCATTAACTTAGAATACAAGTATGATGTCTTCGTGACTGTGCACTGTGCTAAGTTTTATAGTTGAGAGATAGATTACTTATGAGCCAGTAATTCCTGCTTTTAGAGCCTTTACAATGTGTTTGATTCAAGAATAATACATATGAAAATTTGAGCAATAATTTAGTGTTAAACTACATGGGACTGTTAAAATGTACAATAAAAGTTGAGAGAATTGACATAGTATGGAATGGGAAAGTTATGGAGTATTTTACAAAGGAGGAAAGTTAGAAAATGGCTTTAGATAAAGGAGAAAAGGCAGATAAAATTTCCTAAATTTTCAGCAATGTCTTTTTCTCTCTCCTGCCTTCCTGCCTTCCTGCCTCCCTTTTTTCCTTCCTTCTTTCCTTCTTTTTTCTTTTAAGTTTATTTGTTTAATTTGAGAGAGAGAGAGAGACTACATGTAGGCACAAGCAGATGAAGGACAGAGACAGAGGGAAAGAGAGAATCCCAAGCAGGCTCCACGCCGCCAGCACAGAGAACCATGAGATCATGACCTGAGCTGAAATCAAGAGTCAGACTCTTAACTGACTGAGCCACCTAGGCACCCCTTCCTTCTTCATCTTTTTTTTTTTTTGTTTCTTTCCTTTTCAATAAATGGTATGCTGACAGGAAGTTTGCCTAGAATAAGTGGATAATTATTAGCCAGGAAACCAAAATGTGAGCATTTCAAAAGGAGAAGCAAAGTCAACTGTGCAGAATGCTTTGAGAGGATGATATAATCATAGAAAGAAAAGCCAAGTAGCCAGAGGAATTGTCATCATAGAAATCACTGGTGACCTTGAGAGGACATTTTCATTGTAATTGAGAAAATAGAAGGCAATTAGAGAGGGTTGAAGAGTGACTGTGTTATTTAGCTTCCAGCAGACTTATCAAGATTAGATATCAAGAAAAGCCCTCATGATGCAAACTGCGTAGATTTTTACCAAAAAAATTTTGTTGAACATTTAAAATGTATTGCTGAACTAACAAAACTGAGGGAAATCACGAAAGGACTCATTTAAAAAAAATTTTTTTCAGAAACAAGAATATAAAGCAAATTCAGACACCAAGAGTGTCCTGGAAAAAATACCAGTCCTCGGAACATAGATCTTTAGGAATGGACAATCTTAATTAACAGCTGAACCTGAATGGGGTCCCTTGCAGTGGCTACAACTGCAGTGAAAGTGAGGAGAAAAAAAAGTAGGGAAAAGAAAAGAAAACAAAAGAAGGAACATGTCTGGGTTACTCTAAATAGAAAATGGAAATAAAAGTCCTATCTGAGAATAAGTAATGATAGTCTTCTCTCAGTGATCCTGAGGATAGGGTATTTAGTAACCTTAAGGTCAGAGAAACCTCAAGCCAAGATATTAAATGACAGTGGCTACAGATTAATATTACCTAATGAAACCCAGCAGAATCAAACTCAGATTGCCTCCAGAGGAAAGCAAATCTAGCATAACTCTGTACTTAATTCTCAAAAATTAAATACCACAAAAACATATTTAGACACCAAGTAATCCAAATATTCACATAAAAATTAACTGTGTTAAATGTGTAAGCAAAAGAGTGACTGCATACATAAATGAGATACGGAAGGTTTCAAAATTCACCAGGCAGATTAAAAATCAAAGCAAAGATCTCTGGTTTAAATTGAAATGTAAAGAGCTTAGAAAATGTCACTCCCATTTTTACAAGACAAAGCTGAACAAACTGAAATCACAGAGCTCTCTTGGACTCATCAGAGACTTAAGGTTCATAGAAAACTGTACCCCGAGATCTGGATGTCCGTATGCTTATAGAGATGGGAACCAAGATCTGTTTATCTGGAACAGAAATCATTAGAGCCATAAACTAGTAGGAACATTTCAATAGTAATTTTGATGAGATGCTAGTAGAGGCTGAGTGTTACAAATGAAGTAGAAGAATAAAGGAAAGGGAATCCTGTGTTGGAAAATTAGTGTCAGTAGTGTATAAATTGGAATATATTGCCCAGATATGGGGAAGGAAAAAAAACTAGCTGAAAACATTTGTTAACATAAAGATCTTTCCCAGATGATACAGGAACCCAGGAGAGGTGTTCCTACCTTGTGTCTTAATTGAAATCAAGATAGGTTAAACAGAAATGACAGGAATCCTTAGAGAAATTGACAAATCAGCTTTGTGCTTATGATACAGGAAGAGCCTGGGTCAAATGGGTCACCTGAAAAGAGCTGAGGTCGGTAGTTTCAGGAAGAGATCCAAAGACTTGAAAGATGACAGCTCCCAAGAGATGAGAGAGGCTTTAAACAGTGATTTTGGCTGCAACCATAACTGATCCGAATGTGAAAACAAGTGGGTGGGGTATAGTTAAAAGGAGAATTTTGGATGTTCTCAAAAATCTCTAAACAGCCCTCCTCCCATAACAAACAGCATAGGATGCCACCAGTTTATGAGAATGGTGTCTGGAAGGATAAGAGCTCACACCAGAGGACTGCAATATATTATGAAAACCCAGGGAAGACTGCTTTCTCATTAGTGTTAGAGCAAGAAGATAAAGGAAAATAAAAGCTAGGCACTTGGAGCAGATGGTATAATGTTAATAAAAGATTGAGGATGATTAGAACACTTTGAAAGGAAGGCAATCTCAATATTTGCATCCATAATCTAATGAAACAGTTAACACATCTAAATCTTAGTCTATTTACTTTTGAATGCGAGAGAGAGACAGGACTCAGTGGGGAAGGGACAGAGAGGGAGACACAGAATCTGAAGCAGGCTTCAGACTCTGAGCTGTCAGAACAGACCCCCAACACAGGACTCGAAATCACAAACCCTGAGATCATGACCTGAGCTGAAGTCAGACACTTAACCGACTGAGCCACCTAGGTGCCCCCTAAATCTTAATTTTTTAATTGATAAAACAGTGGATGAAGTTACTGATGATACTGTGGATAATACTGATGATATTTTGCATAGTCACAGAGAACTTTTAGTAGTTCAAAAGCATGTGCTTATTTTTGTACCATAATGCTGGTTTTCATGTGTATATTTTGGCTCTTGATTTCTGGTTTTTGTTGTTGTAATTATTAAACAACACAGTCACCACAGAAACTAAACATGGTGTAAGTGTGTGTTCTTTTGTGGCCCAATGTGTTTTTAATCCTTGTTTTAGTGTCTGAATAATGAATTATCAGAAAGGACAGGAATAAAAATGTAGAATATGGTATTTTGGTAATATTTTTACTTTCCAAAATTGCTTTTTATTTTTATTTGTATAAAAATTATTAAAATACATTCACTTTGTTGTTAAATATATATCTAAACATGAAATACGAAGCCTTTAGACATTAAAACAGTTTGCTCTATTTTCTTTAATGAAATATGGATAAATTTCTTAGCCCCAAATCTTACATTAATGAACAGATCTTAGAATTAACATGATTTATAAAATTGATATATTAGTATTTAAGTAGAGAATAAATTATTTAGAATATTCCATGGTTCCAAACAAACAAATAATAACCAAATTTGATTTTGTATCCAAACTATGTATTACAGACAATTCCCAACTCAAAGCACTCATTAACACAAATTGTCAAAGTAGAAAGAATTCATAAATTAATCTTTTCTGTTTTCTTTTCCATCTCTCTTTATCTCCATTTCCTCCTTGTCCCTTCTTCCCTTCCTACCTTCCTACTTGCCTTCTTCCTGCCTTGTTCAAGGAAATCTACTAAACTGTCATTCTGTTTCCTTTAATTCCATGCCTAACCTGTACCCAAGCACATTTCATGGACATCAAAAGGAAGACCTTTGTTTAAAACTGAAAAATACAAGGGAAGCATTGAAGGGCATATGAATAAGGTGAATTTTAATACATATGGCTTGCCCCCTCTATGAATTATTAAAAAAACCTTCCAGAATGAGTCCCATATCCATGTATACAATTATTTGTCTGATGATCCAGATCCTTCTGATTTGAATTCTTTTGCCTTTTTTACATTGAGGTATAATTTTAACTATTAAAATGCCCATATTTTAAAGATATACCTGAATTAATTTTACTAATGTATATAGTCATGATTTTATATATATATATATATATATATATATATATATATATATATACTGAAGATTAGATATATAAACCACTGTGTGGGTATGTAGTTTTATGTCATTATGTTTTTGAATTATATTTCTCATATGCATAATTACTTTAAGCATTTTTATATATACTATTGTCCATGGGAATGTTCTCATCTGTGAAGTATCAAATCAAGTTTTTTTAACCAATTATAAAATTTCATGTCAATTTCATCTTTTCTTATTGATTTATACTTGTTATTTCTATATTATAAATAAGAATTTTCAGATATTCTCTCACACTCTGTCACTTGCCTTTTCATGTTTCCATTACCAACATAGTGTAAAAAATAATTTATTTTTATTTCATTCCTTAATATTTTATATACACTGTTCATATTTTATTGAATTAGTGCATTATTCAGCTTTCAATAGTGGGGAGTAGATAATATGACTTGTAACATTTTTTTATAATTCCACAATTATATAGATAATCCAACCAACATAGAAAGTTGTACATCATTTCTTTCCATCTTTATCTATTTTAGCTCAACAGTATGTGATTTCTCTAAGAATCAACAGCAGGAAATTTATTCATAAAAAATAGGCTCTTTTACTTTACTTCAAGAACTGTGCTCCTTGATATGATGGCTATATATCCATTTTTCCATTCACTATATTTCCTAAGAGTGAACTGCAGATATCTCTGAAATGGAAGTTCTGTGAGCTTTGAAAGCAGGTGTTATTAATTTAAGCAAGAGGCAGAAAATGTTTAAAAAGTATTAACGGGGGAAATAAGGGCATATCTATCTCAGAGCTGGCAAACTACTGATTTATGACTTTCATTATGCTTTTACAATTAGAAAAAGAGTGTGAAACTTTGTGCTTAAATTATTATTTTTTCTATGAGCAGATTTAGTTTTAGATAAACTCCATGAAATAGTCATGTTAATAATCTTACACAAAAAGAAGAATCAATAAAAAATTCCCAATGAGGTTTGCTTTGTTTTCTGTTACGTTCTCTTTCATTTCCTTTCTTGAAAAGTCATAATACACTAGAATAATTGAATCTAAATTATTCATGCTTTTTCTACCTCAGCTAATTTTTCAATAAAATAACTGGAATATATAAACTATGCACATAATTTCCCTGTGAATAGTGATTGGAAGGCAGAGTTATTATATTTTTTAGCAATACCATTTTTCTGGATGTTCCAGAAACTTCCTAGCAAATATAATCATTCAGCAAATATTTATTTAGTGCCTAGTAATTTCAAGGTCCTATGAGAGCCAGAAAGATAAAAAGATATTCCCCATCTAAAGGGGAAAAAATGATACCAAGCTAAAAGAAGAAGGTTGTACAAATTATACTATAGAGGGTGGTATAAGGGATACAATGTCCATGCAAAAAGTTGAAGTGATGCAAGAAGATAAATGCACAGATTACAATGAGGACACTAAAAAGAGGAAGAGCCATTGTGACATGTTTAGAAAATAGAGGGAATGCTTAAGAGGGAAGGCTTAACTCGTTCTTGAAATTTATGTTGGTTTCAGGCAATTGGTCTTAGAGAAGATACTCTAGCTAAGGCAGAGGACATGTGAAAAGTCATAAGATTATGAACAGGGATAGAAATCTTAGGATCTTACGGTTAATTTCGTATATCCTGATGCATAAGTTTGGGGACAAACAAAGAATGAGTAGGATTGCCTGTGGCCAATCTGGATTTTATCCTGAAGAAGATGGGGATATCATTATGCAGAAATATAATGTGTCTATTTGGAATTTGAGTTAGATCTCTATAGCCAGTGGGTGGTGAAGATAGCAGGCATAATAAATAGACTGGTAAATTACCACAGAAGCTGAAATTTAGAGTTCATCTTCTCAATTCATGTCCTAGGCTTTACAAGTAGCAGAATGATCAACTCTGTCATCTGAAACTATCCTGCTGACATTGCCATTAAAACAGTTTATGTATCCCTGCACACAACAGACAGGTTCATAGAAAGTAATACTACTAGATGCCAACACCCCCACCTAATTGCTGGTCTCTAGAAACTATTTCCATCAGTCCATGCTGTTTTTTCTGAGGATCACTATATGTGGGTAGTTGAACAAATGCCACATGCAGGAGTAATGGACTTTAATTTAAAACTAACAAAATTACATCAAAATAACAGAAATAACAAGGACAAACATGGAGTAAGGGGGATGCTAACAGGGTGACCATAAGCAATGACCACAGTCTGAGAAGGAAAAATTTAAAGAAGTGGAAGAAGGGAGGACAGAGGGAAGCTTATGTTAACAAAATCAATAAGATCCTAGACTTTTACTTCCCTCTTTATTTTATATTTTTTCCAATGTATGAAATTTATTGTCAAATTGGTTTCCATACAACACCCAGTGCTCATCCCAAAAGATGCCCTCTTCAATACCCATCACCCACCTTCCTCTCCCTCCCACCCCCCATCAACCCTCAGTTTGTTCTCATTTTTTAAGAGTCTCTTATGCTTTGGCTCTCTCCCACTCTAACCTCTTTTTTTTCCCCTTCCCCTCCCCCATGGGTTTCTGTTAAGTTTCTCAGGATCCACATAAGAGTGAAAACGTAATTTTAGACTCCAAAGACAATATACTCAGGTTTACCTGGAATTCACTGGTCTACCACATGAATTTGTTTCTACCTGTTCCACTGTCACTCAATCTAATTCTCAGAAATAGCCATGAGGAGAGTACTCAATACAAATGTTCTTTAGAAAAAGAATATATTAGGGCACCTGGGTGGCTCAGTTAAGCGTCCGACTCTTGATTTCAGCTCAGGACATGATCTCACAGTCCATGAGATTAAGCCCCATTTCAGGCTCTGTGTTATCAGTGGAACCTGCTTGGGATCCTCTCTCTCTTCCTCTCTCTGCCACTCCCCAGCTCATTCTCTCTCTCTCTCTCTCTCTCTCTCTCTCTCAAAATAAATAAATAAACTTTTAAAAAAGGGAGGAGATTACAAGTGCAATATAAGGATCAAGGGTGTAAACTTGTATCCTTATAAAAATAGATTGACTGTCATGGGAACAGGAAGATACAGAAACTGAAAGAATGAGAAATGCTGTGATGGTGGAGATATGTGGACTCAGAGACCTAGGATTATTCATCTTTGTATTTCAATACCTGACATAATTCCAGGCACATAGAAGGTACTTAGCAAAGGTTCACCGAATCAATGAATTGGGAATGTTCTTTAGCATACTGAATGAACCTCAACCATATACTATGATTGCATTATTTTTATTGTTGTGATGAAGAGGAGGGGAAAGATAGGGAGAGTAGGTACCACAAGCTTAGTGCAATTGGATTTGTCCAACCTGGTTAGAACAGTTTTTGTTTTGTTTTGTTTTGCTGTAATTATAGCACATAAGTTTAAAATGGTCATTATCAAATGGCTATAGAACTCTAAAGAGTAGGATGTTGCTATTTTCTTAAATACCAAACATGCTATGCGGTCTTTCATTTGCCTTTTAAGATTCATTCTTCATCTTCTCATCGGATTGCCCCAGAAAACTGACCTCCATTGATTAAATTGGCTGGTTCTTTTGCCTTCTGGCTTCCTATTGGCTTCAGGCAAATGGGAGCACCATTAAAAATTGTCAGTAAGGAGAAGGGGATAAGATCACAGTTCATGTGCCTCTGGCACTTGTTCTGCAGGTCATCTAGGATTGGCTGCATTCCAGGTAGGGGCTGTCTTACCTTCCACTCTATCCCATGTCTTTTTATGCCTGGGAGGATACATAGCCTCACTACTGCTAGCCCAAATTGCTGCAATATCCCTGTGATTTCTCTACACCGTACAGAAATGTTTTATTATACTCTGCAAATTATTCAATCCTATTCTGACATTCATTTTGTGGTGGATACATGTGATAATCAACATTAATCTAATACATCTAATTTGACATTAATTTGGTAAAATAGTCAACATATTTATAATTAATCTATTTTAAAGCATACACAAGTAGAACTGTTAAAGCTATGGTAGTTTTTTTTTTTTTTTTACTTTTAGAATCCTAGTGTCATTCATTTATTTAAATTCCTCATTGGATGGCTGACAATCTATAAAAGATACAGAAACATATAATCCTAGCATGGATTATGTGAGAAATCAATAATGTTGGCTGCTAAGAACAGAAAATATACCTAAATAGAAATAACTGTGAAAGCAGTGCCATTCAGTTTCATAAGTGACATTTATAAATGAGTTTAATAGAGAGAACAAGTGTAAACTATTCCAGATCCAATAAAGATATGATTCATAACCCTAAAGCTCTGTGTTTTCAGGTTATCTGTCTTCAAATATATAAAAATAGGCATTATAAATTTGTGAATTTATAAGTTATGAATATAGTTATAGAAATAAGAATATTTTCTTAATTTTCAAGGGAAATCATCTTGGAAGTTTAGTACTTAGGTCAAAAATGATATTAAATAGATTATATAAAAGATGAACCATGTCTATAACATCATATATATGTGTTTATATATATATATACATATATATAAATCTTTATAAGAAAATTATAGTTTAGATGAGTGTTATTTTTTTCAAATTAGAACAAGTTTTATTTAGATTCTTAAAATTTATTGCTACAGGGCTTTCCTGTCAATTTTTATTTACTATCAGACTAAATTCAGCATGAAAATTTTAGAGATGAAAGGCTATTAGAACAACAGTACTTGAATGAATGACACTTTGAAAAATTAAAAACACTATTTATTGAACAAGCACTTTAATTTTCTTTTTAATTTATATATTATCATAATAAATGTTTTCATGTAATTAAACTTGATAAATAGATTATTTAAGGATTTATCTTCTTTTGTAGAATCAGAAGCAAAGACAACTATAGAAATTATAAATAATTATAAAATTATCTTTATCAAAATATTTAAGAGACATCTGCAAACAATATTGATAGGAAACGAATTCACTCCTCCCATATCCTGATCACTATTGACATTAATATCAGAAATACAAGATTCAAGGAGGATCACAGATAGCTTTGAAACTTGAAAAACTATTCATCCATATGCCAGAATCTTTTGCTTATAGAGAATAAAAGTAGGAAATGTGTTGATTTGTAGTTACTTCTCCTGAAGACAAAAGAGAGAAAATGGCACATATACAACACATCATTAATGTCCCCAGATTGTAAGGAGTAAGGACTGAAGGAGAAAGTAAGCCAATAGGAGCTCTTTGTTTACCTGCTTGGATCACCAGCATTTGAAAACAGTTTTTCTTAGGAAGCTAAAAGTAATACAGCAACAGCTAATCTAAGGCAAACAGCAGTAATGAGATTATCTTTAATTTGGCAGTACCACTATCCTGTAACAATGGAAACAAAGCTAGGCATAGACATAATTTGTAACAGATGTAATGCCTGGGCCAAAACTTCCAGGATGTGCAAAATTGGCTCCTTACAGAGTGTACACAAAACCTTCATCACACACATAACTCTTGTCAAACATCTTGTGCTGAGACTGCCTATGGCTCCAACTCTGTTGGAAGTAGTACAATGCTGAGATAGTAACGTACGTTTATATCAACTAAGCATTTAATCTAACGTACATTGGGTAGGGTCTGATGGTAACCAGGTGCACTGGATGTTGGCATAGAATCTCATTTCTCTTGCTTTTGGGAAGATATCAAAGTCATAAAAAGCTCTGTTTATTTAAGGAAGAGTAGATTTTAGAACAAAAAACAACAAAGTGCCTGGAGCTCTTAAAAAATTGCCCATCGTAAAATCCAGAAAATGTGTTAGTTAAGATTCAGTAAGTAGAAATCATGTTTAAAAATTACTGTAGTAGAAAAAAAATGAGCAGTTTCTCAACAGATTTGAGGAATCACTGGCAGTGAAGGGAATAACAGAAATCAAGTTGAAAGGTTAAGATGTAAGATAGTGGGATATTTTATGGAAAAATTCAAGAATTAATACATAGAACACTTCCAGGTAATGATGAATCACCAAGGAAGCTATAAGTGTAGATGACTGAAGTGGATTGGAGGTGAAGTTCAATAGACTTGAGAGAAAGGAAGCCAGAGATTCAGGTATGGATAGGCTAACCTTGAGGTCATTGAAGACACATAAAAATAATTAATGTCAAAGGTAAACTGAGAGCCAGAAATGAGAGCAAATTGTAGGATATCAAGTGGCAGCAATAGAGACAGGTTAGAAAGTAGTGCTGGAGACCATAAGCCCCAAATAGTTTTCATATTCACACGAAGAGGAGGAAATAGACTGAACAATCTGTCAAATACACAGTAATATGACTGACATACCACAGGAGCTCCATGTATGGCAACTAATATCATTGTAGTTTTTGTCCTAAAGCAGGATATCAAGTGGTCTACATTTTATTAATGAAATAATTTCTTTTTCTTTAAGGGCATTTTAATTGTATCATGGAGCTGCCAAGATAACATAAAAAAAGAACGAGTTTACACTAAGTATAATAATTGGTGGTAATCCAAATCAACTGAACATCTCTTTTAGAAAGTCATCCCATAGTACTTCCATTTCATAATACACAAAGACTTTGGCAAAACTCTGAATAATATAATAATAATGTGAATAATATAATACTATAAAATTATTAAATACATTTTAAATACCTATATATATTTTTTCAAGGCAACAGGTGGGGATGGGGTAATACTGTGCATTCTCTCAATGACATATATCAGCTCTGCTAAAAAATAAAAAATAACAGTATGATTTAGGCTGCTAATATGCTTGCTGCACCACACAGAGAGGATGTAATTGGCTCCTTCAGATGTTTAAATGTATGATTGGATTAATTTCACCCATTTCACAAATTTCATTTTTTTGTGTCATATATGGAATATAACAATGCATATAACTACCATATTTTAAGTTTATATTTTAGGATGATGGCTATCGTAAAGCATTCTCTATCCTGTGCCCCTTAAGAGAAGCTAGAAGTAGGTTCTTTGGTGCCAATATGCCTGGGTTCATATTTTGCCTTTACTTCTTACTAACTGTATAATCGTAGGTGATTTACTTAGCTTTTTGGGACTTAACATAAGTTTTTAGTTACTCCCGTATTCAGACCAATTAAACATACTATTTTAAATACTATGTGATAGAATCTCTGGTGGTTGGAATATCACCATTTGTGTGTGTGTGTGTGTGTGTGTGTGTGTGTGTGTGTGTGTGTGTGTGTGTATAGAAGCAATTGGTGCATGATTTAAAACAAATCTTACCTTGCAATGACATTGATGTCCTCTTTGTTGATTCTCTACAGTATCAAGATTGCTTATATAAGCTAAATTAACTTTCAGTTTAAATAATATTTCCAACTGTTTCTGATTGCAGTTAAGGAATGGGTGAGAAGGCCATAATATTCATTACAACCTTTATCTTCCAAAAATATTCTTTGTGTCTCTAATAAAATTGGTAGCTTTTAAAGGAATCCCGATAATCTAATGTTATCCTGTTTTGTACATTTAATATAACATATTCACTCTATCTGTGCCACCACCTTTAAGTTCATTGTGCTTTTTGACGTACTTGTTTAATATTCCACTCTAGGCCATTTTGCAACCCGAAGACAAGCAAATCAGAGAGAGACACAGATAAATATAACACGTCACAACCACTTCTACCAGCTCCTCCACCCAGAAGACTACTTAGTTAGGGGGTGTATATGTGTGTGTATATACAGGTAGTACTTTTAGAGGAGGCCTATATACTTCCTCACAAAACTTGAAATTTTCCTTGTAGTTTTGAAGAAGCGTACATTTTCTTATGTGTATTTCTCTAACTTGGACATTTTGATGTAATTCATTTTAATCCATTACAGCAGAAGTCATAGATATAATCGTTTTTAAATGGTTTAATTCATTAGAAAGCAATTATTGCCGTTTTACTAAAAATTCACTATCTAGGTATCAATAATCTCTCTCAATATTTGCCTTAGAGATGAAGCAATGTTGCTTTACCTGCCTCTAATTTTATAGCAAAATAGAGGTCTTTCGTATCAATTCATTTAAAAAAGCATTTTTTTCAACATATGAAGTTTATTGTCAAATTGGTTTCCATACAACACCCAGTGCTCATCCCAAAAGTTGCCCTCCTCAATACCCATTACCCACCCTCCCCTCCCTCCCACCGCCATCAACCCTCAGTTTGTTCTCAGTTTTTAAGAGTCTCTTATGCTTTGGCTCTCTTCCACTCTAACCTCTTTTTTTTTTTTTAAAGCATTTTTTAAAACCTGGTCCAGGCAACTACTGCTTGCCCCTCAACTTTGAACAAGTACAATGCTTTTTCTCCCCATTATTCAATAGTTCTAGTTTGTATCTTTAAGATGTTTCCAGAAAAATAATCAATATTAACTCAAACTTGTCTTCAATCATAGTTACAAACAAGGAATGTGAGAATATCACTGCAGGCCTTACTAAAATTAAAAAAAAAAAAAAAAGATTTATATGCCAACAAGTTAGATAACTTAGATGAAATTCCTACAAAGATAAAACTGCCACAATGAATAGCATATCTGTATAGAACTGAACCTGATTCTGATCAGTTAAGATATATGTGATAAACCCTATAGCAACCAATAAGGAAATAACTCAAAAGATACAGGGACGCCTGGGTGGCTTAGTCAGTTGGGCATCTGACTTTAGATCAGGTTATGATCTGTGGTCTGTGGGTTTGAGCCCCATGTTGGACTCTGTGCTGACAGCTCAGTCTGGAGCCTGCTCCAGATTCTGTTTCTCCCTCTCTCTCTGCCCCTCCCTGCTTGTTCTCTCTCTCTCTCTCTCTCTCAAAAATAAATAAACATTTAAAAAGATACAGTGAAAAATCACTGCAAATTTATAATGCTACATAGAATATACAAATTTAATACAAAATAAATCAGTTAGGAAGAAACAGATGAATAAAAGAGACATGAGACATATGAAAAATGTAAAATTACAGATGTAAACACATCTATATCAGCAATAACAATAAATGTGAATGGATTAAACAATCCAGCCAAAAGGCAGCAACTGCCAGGCTAGATTAAAAATAAGGTCCAGCTATATGCTGTTTATTGAGGAAATAATTAAGATTCAAATGTAAAAACAGATGAAAAGTAAAGAAAACCTCAAAAGACTGAGAGAAGATAAATCATCCAACCACCACCCATAAGAAAGGTGAAATGGCTATATTAATATGAGGAAACATAGACTTTAAACCAAAAATTAAAAAGTCACTAGGAATACAGTTTATAATGATATAAGGGTAAATCCAATAGAATGATATAACAATTATAAATACATATTCGCCTAACAACAGAGCTCCAAAATATGATGAAGCAAAAACTGGCAGAAATGAAAAAGAAATAAACAGTTCAACAATAACAAATGGAGACTTCAATACCCTAATTTTTTTAAGTTTATTTATTTATCTGGAGAGAAAGTGTGAGCAGGGGAGGTGCAGAGAGACAGGAAGAGAATCCCAAGCAGACTGTGCTGCCAGCACACAGCCCACTGTGGGGCTCAATCCCATAAACCTCAAGATCATGACCTGAGCAGAAATCAAAAGTCGCTCAACTGACTGAGCCACCTAGGTGCCCCAACCCTACTTTCAATAATTGATAGAACAAGGTAGAAAATCAGCAATGAAATAGAAGACTTTAACTATAAACCAATTAGACCTAACAGACATCTATAGACCACTTCCCCCATGACAGTGGACTATTCATTCTTCTCAAATGCACATGGAACATTCTTCAAAAACTGCAATGTTAGGCCGTAAAAAAAACAATTTTTACAAAATGGAAATAATAAAAAAAAATTGATCATTGAATGCAATGGGATGAAATTAGAAATCACAGCAAAATGAAATTTGGAAAACTCAAGGATTTGTGAAAAATAAAAAAAAATAATAAAAAAGACAGTCCTAAATCACCAATGGATCAAAAGCAAATTTAAATACATTGGGATGAATAAAAATGAAGGCAACAGCATGCAAAAATTTATGAGATGCAGCTAATGCAGTGCTTAGAGATTTAAAGCTGTAAATGCTTATAATTAAAAAGTAAAAGTCTCAAATCAATAACCTCACCTTCCATTTTAAGACTCTAAAAAAGGGGTTCCTGGCTGACTCAGTTGGTTGAGCATCAGACTTTGTCTCAGGTCATGATCTCAGGATCTGTGAGTTCAAGCCCCACATCAGGCTCTGTGCTGACAGCTCAGAGCCTGGAGCCTGCTTTGGATTCTGTCTCCATCTCTCTCTGCCCCTCCCCTTCTCTCTCTCTCTCTCTCAAATAAAAATTAAAAAAAATAAACTTAACAAAAGACTAAAGAAGAAGAGTAAATTAAACCTAGAGCAAGCAGAAGGGAGAGTATAATAAATATTGGAGAAGAAATTAAATAGAGAATCAAAAAAGCAATAAAGAAGTTTTGGTGAAATTGGGGTTTAGGTTTTAACCAAAATTTGTTGCATGCACATACACACACATGCACATATAGTTTTAAAAGGACAAAGGAGGGGCGCCTGGGTGGCTCAGTCGGTTAAGCGGCCGACTTCGGCTCAGGTCATGATCTCGCAGTCCGTGAGTTCAAGCCCCGCGTCGGGCTCTGTGCTGACAGCTCAGAGCCTGGAGCCTGTTTCAGATTCTGTGTCTCCCTCTCTCTGACCCTCCCCCGTTCATGCTCTCTCTCTGTCTCAAAAATAAATAAACGTTAAAAAAAAAAAATTTTAAAAAAAGGACAAAGGAGCTCAACATTTATGCAAAGATTTCAAATGACACATAAGTATACAAAAAGATACTAAGTAGCATTTGTCATTATGGAACTGCAAATTGAAACAATAAGATACCACTACATACCTTTCTTTAGAATAGGTAACATCCCCACAAATTGGCAATACCAACTATTGGCAAAGACCATGGAGCAATAGAAACTCTCATTATTGCTGGTGGGAATGCAAAATGCTACAGTCATTTTGAAAGACAGTTTGAAAGTTTCTTCTAACAATATAATACAATCAATCGTACCATATAATCTGGCAGTTGCATTCTTAGGTGTTTAATTCAACTGACCTGAAAATGTGAGTTCACCCAAAAACCTACACACACATATCTATAGCAGCTTTACTCATAATTGCCAAAAACTGGAAGCAACCAAGATATCTTTCAATAGGTAAATGGATATACTGTGGTATATCCACACAATATAGTATTAGCGATTTGAAAAAAAAAAGATCAAGCACAAAAAGACATGGATGAATTATAAATGCAAATTACTAAATAAAAGAGACCTGCCTAAAGAAGCTACATACTCTGTCATCCCGATTATATGACATTCTGGAAAAGACAAAACAATAAAGATTGTAAACAAATCAATGGTTTCCAGGGATTAGGGATGGTGGGGAGGCTTAAGAGGTAAAGCACAGGGATTTTTAAACAGTGAAACCATACTATATGATACTCTGGTGAATACAAGACATTAGGCATTTGTCAAAAACCATAGAACTTTACATCACCCAGAACTTTACAGCTTTAAACCTTGATGTATGCACATTTAAAAAATCAACAAAGTGGTTGGGGAATCTCAGGATGGAATTGGGGAAGTTACAAAACAGTCTAAATATAGTACAATGTATAAAACATCACCGAAAGGAACAGGGAAATAAAGTGCTGACTTAAGTAAATTTTGAAATGAGTGGCGTCTCTAAGACTAAAGACAAAGGAATTCTATATAATCATTGTAGTATTGTTGATAAAGTTGTTTCTTGTGTGGGTGTGGATTAATAGTTCAGAAATCACTGTTCATGTATATTAGAATTGAACAATTAAGTAAATGGAGGCAAGTGGTGGGAGCCAGGTGTCTCATTGGTGGAGTGAGAAGATACAGATAGGAGAGGGGAGTAGGCTAGAATGTTTCATGTGGTAATGGATTAGAGTTGGAGACATCAATATGGACTCACATTTAACTTAATATAGATATATATGATTAAATATAAAAATATATGTGTGGAGGCTGGGGGCTTAGTATGTTTGCACATGGGTTAGTCTACACAAATCTATGTCCTTGTTTTGTCAGCTGAGAGGACCCAGTAACAATGAGCATATGCCGCATCTAGATCTTGGATTCAAATACTATTCTCCAATGAAAGCAAACAGGGCCCCTTAGAGAATCACTGATCCTACAACTGATACTGTAGCAGGATTACACAAGATGAGCTTGCAGCATCTGGTATTGACAGAAAGTAAGAATGCGCTAAAAATAACAGTAATAATAATGAGAGTGTGTCAGAGGGATCCAGGAGCCAACTGAAAGAGCTCCCAAAGGTCAAAACTGGAACAATCCAAACAACTAAATAAGGAAAATAGTATTGGATTACAGCCCCAAATAGAAAATAAATATCCATGAGTCCCTTCTGATATAAGTAGATAAATGGGGAAGACTAGACTAATCTCCCATGGAGAAACTTTCCAAATAACTCACGTAGATATTCCATTCTTAAGGAGGTGGAGTGTAATTCCCCACTCTTTAAGTGGGAACTGACCATAATGACTTTCTTCCAAAGAATACAACATGAATGGGGGGTGGGGTGGGCACGGGAATTAGCTTTAAATCTGACAAGTGAGAAATGTGTATACTAGCCAGGTGATCAAGGTTACTATCAACAATGGTAAGTCATATTGATATACCTATTCTTGACATATGATGAGAATAGCACTTGACCTCTGTGTTCTTCTTCCCCAAAATATGACCCCAGTATAATCATGAGATGAATATCAGACAAAGCTCAATAGCAAGACATTTTACAAACTACCTGACTGGTACTCCTTAAAACTGTCAAGGTCATCAAAAACAAAGAAAATATGAGAAATTGCCATAGCCAGGAAGAGCCTGGCTTCTCTATGATTTTCTGGATGGGATTCTAGAACATAAAAATAACATTAATGAAAATCTGAGGAAATCTGAATAAAATATGAACTTTTGTTAATAATAAAGTATTAATTTTTGGTTAATTAATTGTAACAAAGGCACCATCCTAATGAAAGATGTAACTAATGGGACTATGGTGCATGGGTTATACAGGAAATCTCTGTGCTCTCTACAATAATTCTAAAACTTCCAAAATGCTTATTTAAAACTAGTTACAGTGTGCCTGGGTGGCTTAGTAAGTTAGGCGTCTGACTTCAGCTCAGGTCATGATCTCACAGTTTGTCGGTTCGAACCCCGCTATGGGCTCTGTGCTGAGAGCTGGAAGCCTGGAGCCTGCTTGGGATTCTGTGTCTCCCTCTGTCTCTGCCCCTCCCTGGCTTGTTCTTTCTCTCAAAAGTAAATAAACATTAAAAAAAAAGTTATATAAAAAATAAATAAGACTAGTTAGTAGTCCCTAATAGAGTTTCTGATTCACCAAGTTGTAAAATCTGGCACTCTCATTTCCATAATTCTGCACCAGTTGCTAAAAAGGTACTGATATATCCAAATAGAAAGCCCTCAATTTTGGAAACTCCCGAAAGAAGACTGCCTTGATAAAAAAGTGTTTATTTTATTCTACCAGATCTGCTCCCCCTTCCCACCTACCCTAAAGTTTGCCTTCAACCTTTCCTGGTACTTTTGTCATTACTACCTTTTATCCCACATTCACTTAGGCAATGCAGCTATCCAAAAACAAAACTGGAATATTAATAGTTAATTGCATTATATGAAATATATTACTTTTTTTAAGTAGTGGAAGAGACATAAAACACCCTAAGGGAATACCAGAATTTGAGAATTTTCAATAATCACTCCAGAAAATAGAAATTCTGAACTTGCTAATAGGAAATAACATAACTGCCTTTGATAAAAGCCCATTACAAAGTGGAAATTGAAAAGTCAGCAGTTTCGTCAGTATGCCCTTAATTCTACATCTATAAAGAAATTTTAGTGCTTCACAGGGGTCTTGAAGTCAAACCACACCCCTGCCTGCTGTCATGTACTGTCTATGAGTGAATTTTACCAAGTAAGAAAAAAAAGCAAATAGAAAATAAAAACAAGCTATTAAAAATGGCAACAGTGGGAAATGAAAAATATCTTAGTCTTAATGAAAAAGCATACTTTTAAAACTTACCCACTGTAGCATCAAGTAGAAGATCCCATGAAACTGTTTCCATCCTCAATAGAATGCAAAAAGATATGACTTCCATCAAATAGAAGCAGAAAGCTCAGAGAAGAGAACAGAATGAGATGACAAGATAAATGTAAAAATAACAGGAAGAGGAGGAAAGATGAAGGAAATTATATAAGAAAAAATTGTAAAATACCCAAGAATGTACCAATAATATTAAAATCCATACTTATAAAGGCAGATATAAAAGATCACAAATCATAAGCCTCTGCCAAAATTGTAGTTCAAACTACAGGTCATACATTTCAACAGAATTTATTGAGAATTTGTATCAAGAGATGTTTTTCACAAATGCTTTTTCAGAAAAAAAGCATTTGCAACAAACAAAAATACTGGGCCAAAAATATAGAAGGTAAACAATAATTTATAAATGCTTATAAAAACAATATCCAGATGAAGTACAGTTCTGGTTAGAGAGGTATATAATCTGCAACTTTCACCATGAAATTGAATTTTCTGACAGTATGCTTGTCAAAAGGTGTCTTAGAATTTTATTTAACTATAATGGTTTTCTATTATTTCCTATGAACTATAACTGCTTACTTCAAGGCTATCCTTGCTGTAATTTTTTATATGTTTGCTGTCAGAAATTATGTTTACTTAATGTATATTTGTTATACAATTTACACATAATTATTAACTTTAATTTTGACTCAGTAAGTATGACTTTTCTGATTTTATTTTAATTAATGTAACTTATTTAAATAATGTATAGAACATTTCAGAGTTAGCGAATCCATCTCTAAGATTTATGCCAGAAAAAAATAAAGGGAAATTAGAGCAAAATTATTTTTAAAATTGAATGCAGGAAATTTACCTCTTATCTATGAGAGAAAAAATAGAACAGTGAAATCAATCAGTTATACGAAGGGAAAACATGAAATTAATTCAGTATAAAAAGGCAAATAAATGAAAATTAAGAGATTTTGCACAAGATATACAAATACAGATACAAAATTTAAAATATTTTTGTTTCTTAATAAAGTCTAAAAGCAAATGGAGTTAAAGTTTTTATAAAACATGTTATATATTATTTTCATTTATATAAAAAGAACTTTTTTGTGACAGGGCTTACAGTGTTTCAATCAATATACTAGCAAATATAATTAAAAATACCTATCCAAGAGATTTTAAAGTTAGATTAGCTTTCTTTTTTATTTTCAAACTAAAACATGTTATTAACAAGTCAACAATACAGAAAATCATAAACAAAAATAAAACTTTATTCCAAAAATACTTATTATTAACCTGTGGTGTCTGTATATTTTGATGAAGTTCTATGTATACCCTAACATAACTAACATATTTCCCAATTAAGATAATAGCACATTCCTTGGGCTACGTTAACCACTATTTTTAAATTAGCAAAACATCATGAACATGTTTCTATTTTAGTACCTTATAGAATTAATGTCAGTGTTTAATTGTCTTATGACTATTAGATTGTAGGGTCTTCTGCACTTTTTTGCCATCTTAAACAGTACTGTAATATATACAGTGTGTGAGAATGTATAAAGTGATGAAGAAACATGGTGTTGAGGAATGGTGGGTAATATATATGTGTACATAAATTCATTGTAAATTTTATGGAATGTGAGATGAGGGTGTTGACAAATGTAAAAAAATAAATTGCAACGGGGCACCTGGATGGCTCAGTGATTAGGCATCTGACTCTTGATTTTGGTTCATGTCATGATCTCGTGGTTGGTGCTCTTGAGCTCTGAGTCCGGCTCTGTGCACAATGCAGATCCTGCCTGGGATTCTCTCTCTCCCTCTCTCTCTGCCCCTCCCCCACTCACACGCACTAGCACTCTCTCTCAAAAAAATATAAATAAACATTTAAAAAATATTTAGAAAAATAAGTTACAACCAAGTAGTGAAAAAATTATCTGCTGTAAAATTGAACAATACCAAAAAAGACTGAAAGTCTGACTCATGTTTATCTTGGGTGTAATTATTTCCCACTTTATTTTTATTTTTATGCATCAGTAAGTAACCATAATCACCTTACCTAGCTTTGTAGAATGATAAATTAAACTCTAATTTGGAAATCCTGCATCTTAGATCTAGTAGTTCTATATGACTTACCCATGCCAAAGAAGTTCTATTTCTTCGATTTAGTAAAAATAATAATTTAAAGTGTGTTCAGTTGCAATCATTGCAAACTTTACTTCCTGGGAGGCATTTTATTCTGAAGGAATTATAATCACTTTTTTCAAATAACTGATTAGGCACTATTTCATCTTCATGAGAAATACAGGGGCTGCCTTGTTAAACCATTTTTGAAAATGAGAGCCATAAGTGAGGTGAAAGTGAAGTGATTCTGCAGTTCTGAAGTACTTTATGTTTCGAAATTAAAGGTTCTCTAAACCTGCCTTTTTTGTACTTCATTAAGCATTTGGAGAATAATTATAATGCATGTTTTAAATTAACTTTCTAGGTTCATATCAATTTTTGATTGTGGCATTCAGGCAGAATGTGTTAAATTGCTCCAGCTCCAATCTCAAGACCTTCTAATTTCGTCAAAACAAATATATAATTAGTTATCAAGAAATACTTAGAGTGTAGAGATGTTTAGAGACAGACCTTAAGACATATATTTTTTTCTGTTTGGACAATTTGAGTCAACAGATGAAACGTGATGCTTTATGCTACAGAGATAGTCAATTAATGAAATAATCCTTCTATTTAGGTAATTAATAAATATTGATAGGAGTACATTTATAACAAAAATCTTCAGTTGTTTGTATTATATTAATTTCCTTTCTGACATAGTTTAAAGAGTCAGCAATCTATGTTGAAATTTGATGCACTTTAAACTCAGAATCTTATATGCTTATCATAAAAATAAAGATAGTGCATTTAAATATTTTATAATTAAATAAAGGTTGAATTTGAGCTTGGCTTATAAAATCTTTAGGCAAATAACCTTATTAAGTAACTCTCAATAACGGTGCACATTTAAAAAGAGCTTCTAATATGTGAAAAAATTAAAAATCAGAAACATTTATAAACATTTTTGAAATTACCACTATTATTTACGATTATAATTTTATCTATAGTTTATCCTTAAGGTTAAAAATAAAAAGTAAATGTTTTCTTTTAGCATATGATTTTTAAATAGTGAGAAAGCAAAATCTTCAAAATGGTTGGATATAGGAGCATACCTGAGCTGCAAAGGCCAAGATAGATAACATTAATACTGTGGTTATATTAATGCTTGTACTTTTTCCTTCTAGACCTTACATTGCTTTTTTAAATAGTTGTATAGTTGTCTATTAGCCGTATAATATTATTCTTCAAGTACTTATTATTGAATTAATATGTTGCTATGAAAACCAAAAAATAACTTTAGTTAAATTTCAAAAGTTTAATTACAAATAATTGAAATGAGAAGGTAAGCACACTCACAGAATCTTCTTTTTATTTATGTTTTTAAATTTATATCCAACTTAGCATACAGCAATGATTTCCCATTTAGCCCATCCCCGCTCCCACAACCCCTCCAGTAACCTTCTGTTTGTTCTCCATATTTAAGAGTCTCTTATGTTTCCCCCCTCCCTATTTTTATATTATTTTTGCTTCCCTTCCCTTATATTTATCTGTTTTGTATCTTAAAATCCTCAGGTTAGTGAAGTCATATATTTGTCTTTCTCTGACTGACTAACTTCACTTAGCATAATACCCTATAGTTCCATCCACGTATTTGCAAATGGCAAGATTTCATTCTTTTTAATTGCCGAGTAATACTCCATTGTATACATATACCACATCTTCTTTATTCACCCATCGATGGAAATTTTGGCTCTTTCCACACTTTGACTATTGTTTATAGTGCTGCTATAAACACTGGGGTACCTGTGCCCCTTCAAAACAGCATACCTGTATCCCTTGGATAAACATCTAGTAGTGCAATTGCTGGGTCATACGATAGTTCTATTTTTAATTTTTTGAGGAACTTCCATACTGTCTTCCAAGTGGCTACATCAGTTTGCATTCCCACCAGCAGTGCAAAAGAGATCCTCTTTCTCTGCATCCCCACCAACATCTGTTGTTGCCTGAGTTGTTAATGTTAGCCATTCTGACAGGTATGAGGTGGTATCTCATTGTGGTTTTGATTTGTATTTCCCTGATAATGAGTAATGTGGAGCATTTTTTCATGTGTTGGATGGCCATCTGGATGTCTTCTGTGGAGAAGTGTCTATTCATGTCTTTTGCCCGTTTCTTCACTGGATTATTTGTATTTTTGGGTGTTGAGTTTGATAAGTTCTTTGTAGATTTTGGATACTCACCCTTTATCTGATATGTCATTTGCAAATATATTTTACCATTCTGTCAGTTGCCTTTTAGTTTTGCTGATTGTTTCTTTCACTGTGCAGAAGCTTTTTATTTTGATGAGGTCCCAATAGTCCATTTTTGCTTTTGTTTCCCTTGCCTCCAGAGACATGCTGAGTAAGAAGTTGCTGCAGCCAAGGTCAAACAGGTTTTTGCCTGCTTTCTCCTCGAGGATTTTGATGGCTTCCTGTCTTACATTGGGGTCTTTCATCCATTTTGAGTTTATTTTTGTGTATGGTGTAAGAAAGTAGTCCAGGTTCATTCTTCTGCATGTCACTGTCCAGTTTTCCCAGCACCACTTGCTGAAGAGACTGTCTTTATTCCATCGGATATTCTTTCCTGCTTTCTCAAAGATTAGTTGGCCGTACGTTTGTGGGTCCATTTCTGGGTTCTCTATTCCCTTCCACTGACCTGAGTGTCTGTTTTTGTGCCAGTACCATACTGTCTTGATGATTAAAGCTTTGTAATACTGCTTGAAGTCCAAGATTGTGATGCCTCCTGCTTCAGTTTTCTTTTTCAAGATTGCTTTGGCTATTCGGGGTCTTTTCTGGTTCCATGCAAATTTTAGGATTGTTTGTTCTAGCTCAGTGAAGAATGCTGGTGTTATTTTGATAGGAATTGCATTTAATATGTAGATTGCTTTGGGCAGCATTGACATTTTTAACAATATTTGTTCTTCTTACCCAGGAGCATGGAATATTTTTCCATTTTTCTGTGTCTTCTTCAATTTCTTTCATAAGTTTTCTATAGTTTTCAGTGTATAGATTTTTCACCTCTTTGGTTAGATTTATTCCTAGGTATTTTATGGGTTTTGGTGTAATTATAAACGGAATTCATGCCTTGATTTCTCTTTCTATTGCTTCATTATTGGTGTCTAGGAATGCAACCGATTTCTGTGCATTGATTTTATATCCTGCAAGTTTGCTGAATTCATGGATCAGTTCCAGCAGTTTTTTGGTAGAATCTTTTGGGTTTTCCATATAGAGTATCATGTCATCTGTGAAGATTGTAAGTTTGACCTTCTCCTGGCCTATTTGGACGCCTTTTATTTCTTTGTGTTGTCTGATTGCTGAGGCTAAGACTTCCAGTACTATGTTGAATAACAGTGGTGAGAGTGAACATCCCTGTCTTGTTCCTGACCTTAGGGGGGAAGCTTTCAGTTTTTCCCCCTTGAGGATGGTAGTAGCATTGGGTCTTTCATATATGGCCTTTATGATCTCAGGATATGATTCTTCTATCCCTACTTTCTTGAGGGTTTTTATCAAGAAAGGATGCTGTAATTTGTCAAATGCTTTCTCTGAATCTATTGAGAGGATCATGTGGTTCTTGTCCTTCCTTTTATTGATGTGATGAATCACATTGATTATTTTGCAGATATTGAAGCAGCCCTGCATCCCAGGTATAAATCCCACTTTGTCGTGGTGAATCTTTTTTAATGTAGTGTTGGACCCGGTTGACTAATATCTTGTTGAGGATTTTTGCATCCATGTTCATCAGGGAAATTGGTCTATAGTTCTCCTTTTCAGTGGGGTCTTTGTCTGGTTTTGGAATGAAGGTAATACTGGCTTCATATAAAGAGTTTGGAAGTTTTCTTTCCATTTCTATTTTTTTGGAACAGCTTCAAGAGAATAGGGGTTAACTCTTCCTTAAATGTTTGGTAGAATTACCCTGGAAAGCCATCTCGACCTGGATTCTTATTTTTTGGGAGATTTTTGATTGCTAATTCAATTTCCTTACTGATTATGGGTCTGTTCAAAGTTTCTATTTCTTCCTGTTTCAGTTTTGCTAGTTTATATGTTTCTAGGAATTTGTCCATTTCTTCCAGATTGCCCATTTTATTGGCATATAATTGTTCATAATATTCTCTTATTGTTGTTTTTATTACTGCTGTGTTGGTTGTGATCTCTCCTCTTTCACTATTGATTTTATTTGTTTGGGTCCTTTCCTCTTTCTTTTTGATCAAAGTGGCTAGTGGTTTATCAATTTTGTTAATTCTTTCAAAGAACCAGCTTCTGGTTTCATGGATCTATATTACTGTTTTGTTTTGTTTTTTTTTTAATTCAATAGCATTTATTTCTGCTCTAATCTTTATTATTTCCTGTCTTTTGCTGGTTTGGGATTTTATTTGATGTTTTTTTTTTCCCATTTCTTTAAAGTGTAATGTTAGGTTGTGTATCTGAGACCTTTCTTCCTTCTTTAGGAAGGCCTGGATTGCTATATACTTTTCTCTTATGACTGCTTTTGCTGCGTCCCAGAGGTTTTGGGCTGTGGTGTTATCATTTTCAATGGCTTCCATGTACTTTTTAATTTCCTCTTTAACTTCTTGGTTAGCCCATTCATTCTTTAGTAAGATGTTCTTTAGTCTCCAAGTATTTGTTATCTTTCCAAATTTTTTCTTGTGGTTGATTTTGCGTTTCATAGCGTTGTGGTCTGAAAATATGCACCATATGATCTCGATCTTTTTGTACTTGTTGAGGGCTGATTTGTCCCAGTATATGATCTCTTCTGGAGAATGTTCCATGTGCACTGGAGAAGAATGTATATTCCACTGCTTTAGGATGAAATGTTCTGAGTATATCTGTTAAGTCCATCTGGTCCAGTGTGTCATTCAAAGTCTTTGCTTCCTTGTTCATTTCCTGTTTGGATGATCTGTCCGTTGCTGTGAGTGGAGTATTGAAGTCTCCTCCTATTATGGTATTATTATCAATGAGTTTCTTTATGTTTGTGATTAATTGGTTTATACATTTGGGTGTTTCCACATTTGGAGCATAAATGTTTACAATTATTAGATCTTCTTGGTAGATAGACACCTTAATTATGATATAATGCCCTTATTCATCTCTTCTTACACTCTTTATTTTTTTTCTTTTATTTCTTTTCTTTTCTTTTATTTATTTTTTTCAATATATGAAGTTTATTGTCAAATTGGTTTCCATACAACACCCAGTGCTCATCCCAAAAGGTGTCCTCCTCAACCTCATCACCCACCCTCCCCTCACTCCCACCCCCATCAACCCTCAGTTTGTTCTCAGTTTTTAAGAGTATCTTATGCTTTGGCTCTCTCCCACTCTAACCTCTTTTTTTTTTTTCTTCCCCTCCCCCATGGGTTTCTGTTAAGTTTCTCAGGATCCACATAAGAGTGAAAACATATGGTATCTGTCTTTCTCTGTATGGCTTATTTCACTTAGCATCACACTCTCCACTTCCATCCATGTTGCTACAAAGGGCCATATTTCATTCTGTCTCATTGCCACATAGTACTCCATTGTGTATATAAACCACAATTTCTTTATCCATTCATCAGTTGATGGATATTTAGGCTCTTTCCATAATTTGGCTATTGTTGAGAATGCTGCTAAACACATTGGGGTACAAGTGCTCCTATGCATCAGTACTCCTGTATCCCTTGGGTAAATTCCTAGCAGTGCTATTGCCGGGTCATAGGGTAGGTCTATTTTTAATTTTTTGAGGAACCTCCACACTGTTTTCCAGAGTGGCTGCACCAATTTGCATTCCCACCAACAGTGCAAGAGGGTTCCCATTTCTCCACATCCTCACCAGCATCTATAGTCTCCTGATTTGTTCATTTTGGCCACTCTGACTGGCGTGAGGTGATATCTGAGTGTGGTTTTGATCTGTATTTCCCTGATGTGGAGTGACATTGAGCATCTTTTCATATGCCTGTTGGCCATCTGGATGTCTTCTTTAGAGAAGTGTTTATTCATGTTTTCTGTGCATTTCTTCACTGGATTATTTGTTTTTCGGGTGTGGAGTTTAGAGAGCTCTTAATAGATTTTGGATACTAGCCCTTTGTCCGATATGTCATTTGCAAATATCTTTTCCCATTCCGTTGGTTGCCTTTTAGTTTTGTTGGTTGTTTCCTTTGCTGTGCAGAAGCTTTTTATCTTCATAAGGTCCCAGTAATTCATTTTTGCTTTTAATTCCCTTGCCTTTGGGAATGTGTCAAGTAAGGAATTGCTGCGGCTGAGGTCAGAGAGGTTTTTTCCTGCTTTCTCCTCTACGGTTTTGATGGTTTCCTGTCTCACATTCAGGTCCTTCATCCATTTTGAGTTTATTTTTGTGAATGGTGTGAGAAAGTGTTCTAGTTTCAATCTTCTGCATGTTGCTGTCCAGTTCTCCCAGCACCATTTGTTAAAGAGACTGTCTTTTTTCCATTGGATGTTCTTTCCTGCTTTGTCAAAGATGAGTTGGCCATACGTTTGTGGGTCTAGTTCTGGGGTTTCTATTCTATTCCATTGGTCTATGTGTCTGTTTTTGTGCCAATACCATGCTGTCTTGATGATGACAGCTTTGTAGTAGAGGCTAAAGTCTGGGATTGTGATGCCTCCTGCTTTGTTTGGTCTTCTTCTTCAAAATTACTTTGGCTATTCGGGGCCTTTTGTGGTTCCATATGAATTTTAGGATTGCTTGTTCTAGTTTCGAGAAGAATGCTGGTGCAATTTTGATTGGGATTGCATTGAATGTGTAGATAGCTTTGGGTAGTATTGACATTTTCACAATATTTATTCTTCCAACCCATGAGCATGGAATGTTTTTCCATTTCTTTATATCTTCTTCAATGTCCTTCATAAGCTTTCTATAGTTTTCAGCATACAGATCTTGTACATCTTTGGTTAGATTTATTCCTAGGTACTTTATGCTTCTTGGTGCAATTGTGAATGGGATCAGTTTCTTTATTTGTCTTTCTGTTGCTTCATTGTTAGTGTATAAGAATGCAACTGATTTCTGTACATTCATTTTGTATCCTGCAACTTTGCTAAATTCATGTATCAGTTCTAGCAGACTTCTGGTGGAGTCTATCAGATTTTCCACGTATAATATCATGTCATCTGCAAAAAGTGAAAGCTTGACTTCATCTTTGCCAATTTTGATGCCTTTGATTTCCTTTTGTTGTCTGATTGCTGATGCTAGCACTTCCAACACTATGTTAAACAACAGCGGTGAGAGTGGGCATCCCTGTCGTGTTCCTGATCTCAGGGAAAAAGCTCTCAGTTTTTCCCCGTTGAGGATGATGTTAGCTGTGGGCTTTTCATAAATGGCTTTTATGATCTTTAAGTATGTTCCTTCTATCCCGACTTTTTCGAGGGTTTTTATTAAGAAACGTTGCTGAATTTTGTCAAATGCCTTTTCTGCATTGATTGACAGGATCATATGGTTCTTATCTTTTCTTGGATTAATGTGATGTATCACGTTGATTGATTTGCAAATGTTGAACCAGGCCTGCATCCCAGGAATGAGTCCCACTTGATCATGGTGAATAATTCTTTTTATATGCTGGTGAATTCGATTTGCTACTATCTTATTGAGAATTTTTGCATCCATATTCATCAGGGATATTGGCCTGTAGTTCTCTTTTTTACTGGGTCTCTGTCTGGTTTAGGAATCAAAGTAATACTGGCTTCATAGAATGAGTCTGGAAGTTTTCCTTCCCTTTCTATTTTTTGGAATAGCTTGAGAGGGATAGGTATTATCTCTGCTTTAAACGTCTGGTAGAACTCCCCTGGGAAGCCATCTGGTCCTGGATGCTTATTTGTTGGGAAATTTTTGATGACCGATTCAATTTCTTCGCTCGTTATGGGTCTGTTCAAGCTTTCTATTTCCTCCTGATTGAGTTTTGGAAGCGTGTGGGTGTTTAGGAATTTGTCCATTTCTTCCAGGTTGTCCAGTTTGTTGGCATATAATTTTTCGTAGTATTCCCCGATACTTGCTTGTATCTCTGAGGGATTGGTTGTAATAATTCCATTTTAATTCATGATTTTATCTATTTGGGTCATCTCCCTTTTCTTTTTGAGAAGCCTGGCTAGAGGTTTATCAATTTTGTTTATTTTTTCAAAAAACCAAATCTTGGTTTCGTTGATCTGCTCTACAGCGTTGTTTTTTTTTTAGATTCTATATTGTTTATTTATGCTCTGATCTTTATTATTTCTCTTTTTCTGCTGGGTTTCAGATGTCTTTGGTGTTCTGCTTCTATTTCCTTTCAGTGTGCTGTTAGATTTTGTACTGGGGATTTTTCTTGTTTCTTGAGATAGGCCTGGATTGCAATGTATTTTCCTCTCAGGACTGCCTTTGCTGCATCCCAAAGCGTTTAGATTGTTGTATTTTCATTTTCATTTGTTTCCATATATTTTTTAATTTCTTCTCTAATTGTCTGGTTGACCCACTCATTCTTTAGTAGGGTGTTGTTTAACCTCCATGCTTTTGGAGGTTTTCCAGACTTTTTCCTGTGGTGGATTTCAAGCTTCATAACATTGTGGCCTGAAAGTGAGCATGGTATGATCTCAATTCTTGTATACTTATGAAGGGCTGTTTTGTGACCCAGTATGTGATCTGTCTTGGAGAATGTTCCATGTGCACTCGAGAAGAAAGTATATTCTGTTGCTTTGGGATGCAGAGTTCTAAATATATGTGTCAAGTCCATCTGATCCAATGTATCGTTCAGGGCCCTTGTTTCTCTATTGATACTCTGTCTAGATGATCTATCCATTTCTGTAAGTGGAGGATGAAAGTCCCCTGCAGTTACCACATTCTTATCCATAAGGTTGCTTATGTTTGTGAGTAATTCTTTTATATATTTGGGGGCTCCCTTATTTGGCACATAGACATTTATAATTGTTAGCTCTTCCTGATGGATAGACCCTGTGATTATTATATAATGCCCGTGTTCATCTCTTGTTATAGCCTTTAATTTAAAGTCTAGTTTGTCTGATATAAGTATGGCTACTCCAGCTTTCTTTTGACTTCCAGTGGCATGATAAATAGTCCTCCATCCCCTCACTCTCAATCTGAAGGTGTCCTCAGGTCTAAAATGAGTCTCTTGTAAATAGCAAATAGATGGGACTTGTTTTTGGATCCATTCTGATACCCTATGTCTTTTGGTTGCTGCATTTAGTCCATTTACATTCAGTGTTATTATAGAAAGATATGGGTTTAGAGTCATTGTGATGTCCGTAGGTTTCATGCTTGTAGCGATGTCTCTGGTACTTTGTCTCACAGGATCCCCCTTAGGATCTCTTGTAGGGCAGGTTTAGTGGTGACGAATTCCTTCAGTTTTTGTTTGTTTGGGAAGACCTTTATCTCTCCTATTCTAAATGACAGACTTGCTGGATAAAGGATTCTTGGCTGCATATTTTTTTTCTGTTCATCACATTGAAGATCTCCTGCCATTCCTTTCTGGCCTGCCAAGTTTCAGTAGAGAGATCAGTCACGAGTCTTATAGGTCTCCCTTTATATGTTAGAGCACGTTTATCTCTAGCTGCTTTCAGAATTTTCTCTTTATCCTTGTATTTTGCCAGTTTCACTATGATATGTCGTGCAGAAGATCGATTCAAGTGATGTCTGAATGGAGTTCTCTGTGCCTCTTGGATTTCAATGCCTTTTTCCTTCCCCTGATCCGGGAAGTTCTCAGCTGTTATTTCTTCAAGTACACTTTCACCACCTTTCCCTCTCTCTTCCCCCTTGGAATACCAATTATGCGTAGATTATTTCTCTTTAGTGCATCACTTAGTTCTCTAATTTTCCCCTCATACTCCTGGTTTTTTTTATCTCTCTTTTTCTCAGCTTCTTCTTTTTCCATAATTTTATCTTCTAGTTCACCTATTCTCTCCTCTGTCTCTTCAATCCGAGCCGTAGTTGTGTCCATTTTATTTTGCAGTTCATTGGTAGCATTTTTTTGCTCCTCCTGGCTGTTCCTTAGTCCCTTGATCTCTGTAGCAAGAGATTCTTTGCTGTCCTTTATACTGTTTTCAAGCCCAGCGATTAATTTTATGACTATTATTCTAAATTCACTTTCTGTTTTATTGTTTAAATCATTTTTGATCAGTTCGTTAGCTGTTGTTATTTCCTGTACGTTTTTCTGAGGGGAATTCTTCCGTTTCGTCATTTTGGATAGTCCCTCGAGTGGTGCGGGACTGTGGGGCACTTCTCCTGTGCTGTCTTGAATAACTTGTATTGGTGGGCATGGCCACGGTCAGACCTGATGTCTGCCCCAGCCCACCTCTGGGGCCACAGTCAGATTGGTGTGTGCCTTCTCTTCCCCTCTCCTAGGAGCAGGATTCACTCTGGGGTGGTGTGGCCCATCTGGGCTACTTGCACACTGCCAGGCTTGTGGTGCTGGGGATCTGGTGTATTAGCTGGGGTGGATCTGCAAGGTGCACAGGGGCGGGAGGGGCAGGCTCAGCTTGCTTTTCCTTCGGAGATCCTTTTCGGGAGGGGCCCTGCGGCACTGGGAGGGAGTCAGACCCTCCAGAGGGATGGATCTGCAGAAGCACAGTGTTGGGTGTTTGCACGGTGCAAGCAAGTTCCCTGGCAGGAACTGGTTCCCTTTGGGATTTTGGCTGGGGGATGGGCGAGGGAGATGGCGCTGGCGAGCGCCTTTGTTCCCTGCCAAGCTGAGCTCTGTCTTCCGGGGCTCAATAACTCTCCCTCCCGTTGTTCTCCAGCCTTCCCACTTTCCGAGCAGAGCTGTTAACTTATGACCTCCCAGATGCTAAGTCACGCTTGCTGTCGAAACACACTCCATACAGCCCCTCTGCTTTTGCAAGCTAGACTCGGGGCTTCTGCTTGGCCGGTGGGCCGCCCCTCCGCCCCGGCTCCCTCCTGCTAGTCAGTGTAGCGCGCACCGCCTCTCCGCCCTTCCTACCCTCTTCCGTGGGCCTCTCATCTGCACTTGGCTCCTGAGACTCCGTTCTGCTAGTCTTCTGGCGGTTTTTTGGGTTATTTAGGCAGGTGTAGGTGGAATCTAAGTGATCAGCAGGACGCGCGGTGAGCCCAGAGTCCTCCTATGCCGCCATCTTCCCAGGATCCTTCTGGACTGCAAAAATCACAGTCTTTATTTTAAAGTCTAGATTGTCTGATATAAGTATGGCTACTCCGGCTTTCTTTTATCGACCATTAGTGTGATAGATGGTTCTCCATCCCCTTACTTTCAATCTGAAGGTGTCTTTAGGTCTAAAGTTGATCTCTCATAATCAGCATATTAGATGAATCTTGTTTTCTTATCCATTCTGTTACCCTATGTCTTTTGATTTGAGCATTTAGTCCGTTGACGTTTAGAGTGAGTACTGAAAGATATTAATTTATTGCCATTATGTTGCTTGTAGAGTTGGAGTTTCTGGTGTTCCGGTGTTCTCTGGTCCTTTCTAGTCTTTGTTGCTTTTGGTCTTTTTTTTTGCTTGTTTTTGTCTTTTCTCTCCTCAGAGAGTCCCCCTTCAAATTTCTTGCAGGGCTGTTGCAGTGACCACAAACTCCTTTAATTTTTGTTTGTCTGGTAAACTTTTAATCTCTCCTTCTATTTTGAATGACAGCCTTGCTGGATAAAGAATTCTTGGCTGTATATTTTTCCAATTTAGCACATTGAATATCCTGCCACTCCTTTCTTCTCTGCCACGTTTCTATGGATAGGTCTGCTGCAAACCTGATCTGTCTTCCCTTTGTAGGTTAAGGACTTTTTTTCCCTTTCTGCTTTCATGATTCTTTCCTTGCCTGAGTATTTTGTGAATTTGACTATGATATGCTTTGTTGATAGTCAATTTTTGTTGAATCTAATGGGAGTCCTCTGTGCTTCCTGGATTTGATGTCTGGCACACTCACAGAATCTTAAAGTTTATTTTATTTAACCAATATGCCTCATTATATGTATTTGAATACACTTAAAGAGACAAATGAAACCAAATATTGAAGGGATTTCATTTTATGACAATAGTCCCCAATATGAGGATGATAATACTAAGTATATGTATGTTCTAGAGAGAACACCAAGAAAAGATAGGACTGTATCACTACCTGCAACCATCTGGATATATCTTACATATATGTAGTTAAAGAAAAAAAGGAGGACAGATTCCTTGTTTATAAATTTTTAAAACAAGCAAAAGTAAACTTATAAAAGAAAACTAGTCATAAAACGTTGGAAAAAAGTAAAAGTAAAGAAAACAGATGATTATCATGAAACTCAAGGCAGTGGTTACCTTTGTGGGAAGGAAGACATTATGATTGGTAAGATGTGCTAACAGTTTCTTGACCCAGGTGATGGTTATATGGGTTTCACTTTATAATATTTGTGAAATTGTGCAATTATGTTTTGTGCCTTTTTTGTGCGTGCATTATTTTTGCAATATAAAATTTTAAAATAACTGGTAATAAAGCAGCATCTTGTTTGTACTCTACTGAGTTTATTCATTCAGTAAGTTAGTGTTACACATATTTGAAACTCTGCATTCCTGTACATTGGATAGGCCATAAACAGAAAATAGCTTCACAGTGTGTAGTTCTCCTCAAAGATCCACACTTAACTGGGAAAAAGGTTAACTAAGTCTATCAGTTACTACAGGAGGGCTTCTTTTCTGCTATGCTAAACACCAAGCGCTCATGGCTAGTGGGCCACTCTTCACTAACCTAGATGCTTCCTTTAGACCAGCTGAGTTATAAAAGAATACAAAAACTAGTTAAGTTGGATTACAGAGTGGCTGTTATTTTTTATCACACTTCTTCAAACAAGAATATTATATTTTAAAGGGATACCAAATTCTGTGCCATTCGTGATGTATTATAATTTCAGTTATGGACCTCTAATCAGCAGTCTTAAAGAAAAGAACTTAGCCCTACATTAAATCATGGCCATTATTTTTTTTCTATGCAAAGGCTTGGTTTGTTATAAATGACATATCCTAATCAATGAATTAATTTAAAGTTATATGCTTATATATGTCTATCTGTGTATATGTGTGTATAAAATTAAAGTTTATATTTATAATTATAAGTGATTTTATCAGTTATCCAACCAAAGACTGTTTCTGAATGAATAATATCCAAGTGATTTTTACTGTCCTCCCATATATTATCAATCATAAAAATAAACAGTTGGAAACCATCAACAAAATGAAAAGGCAAATACTGAATAAGAGAAAATATTTGCAAATCATGTATCTCATAATGGGTTAATATCCAAAATATATAAAGAACTCATAATACTCAATAGCAAACAAACCAATCTGATTTTAAAATGGGAAGAAGACCCGAATAGACATTTTTCAAAATAAAATACATAGCCAGCAGGTACATGAAAAGATCCTTAACATCATTAATCATCAAAAATCAAAACCCCAATGAGATATCACTTCACTCCTGTTTGGATGGCTATTATCAAAAAGACACACAATAAGTGTCAGTGATGGTGTGGAGAAAAGGGAATCCTCATGCACTGTTAGTGGGAGTGTAAATTTGTTCAGCCACCATGGAAAACTGTATGGAGATTCCTCAAAAAATTAAAAATAGAACTACCATATGTTCCATCAATTCCACTTCTGGGTATTTATCTAAAGAAAATGAAAACACAAACTTGAAAAGATATATGTACCCATATGTTCATTACAGTGCTATTTATAATAGCCAAGATATGGAAGAAACCTAAGTGTCCATTTTTAGATAAATGGATAAAGAAAACTGGCATGTGTATAAAATGGAATATTATTTAGCTCTGAAAAAGAATGAAATCTTGCCATTTGAAATAACATGGATAGACCTCAAGGGCATTATGATAAGCGAAATAGATCAGAGAAAGATAAATACCATATGATCTCTCTTATATTGGACTCTTAAAAGAAAAACAAGCTCATAGAGAACAGAGAAAAGACTGATACTTGCCAGAATTAAGGATTAGGGTGTGTGTATTGGAGGGTGCGTGCAGAGAATGGGTGAAGGAGGTATTAAATTTTTTAAAAAATGAATATGGAAGTCAACTATGTATATTACTATGTCAATTAATAAGAAGAATTTAAATTGACAACACACTTTACAGTTTAAAATAGTACACTCTTACACAAAGTTTTATGAAAACTGTGAAGTAGAACCATGTATTGTTTCAGGATGATAAACCTAAAATTGGGAGTTACTAATTGACCCATTAAAAATCCATTTTCAATTCACACTATTATTTCACTGATAGTGCTATTATTCCCATTACTGCCTCCTATCATTTATAAAATTGCTGTTACCCATTTCACTTATTCTATAATCAGAGGTACATAGTTACTATTACTATTTTGAACTGTTATCTAGTAGATTAATAATGGTGTAAAAAGAAAAGATTTTAGGGGCATCTCGGGTGGTTCATTTGGTTAAGCATCTGACTCTTGATTTTGGCCCAGGTCATGATCCTAGGGTTATGGGATTGGGCCTGCATCAGGCTCCAGGCCGGGCATGAGATTTTTGGGATTTTCTCTTTCTCTCTCTTCCTCTGCCCCCTCCCGCCTCAAAAAAATAAAATGAAGTAAAATAATGAAAAAAATAAGAAGTTGTATTTGCTTAAAAAAAATAAGTGTTACTGTATTCTTTTGTCCTTAACTTTTACATAATGCATTTTCCACTGTTTTCTTAAGTATGTTTAAGAATGTGTTATTTATTGAATGCACAGTTATATATTTTATGAATGCACTACATTTTTTGTAATTTCTTCACTTTTGGATATTAAAATTCTAGGCTCTAAGTTTTCTCTCTGCATTTTCCTTACCTCTGAGGTTGAAGTGCCTCTTGTGTTTTCAGAGAAGTATATGTCATCTTCTCATCATTTTCTTTACATATTCGAAGTTGGATTTCCAGATTCCTGACAGGGATAATATGCACAGTCCTGCTTAGTCAGGCATTAATTAACAAAATATTCATCAATACCTATTTGCCAAGTACTATTCTAGAAACTGACAAAAACAACAATAAAAGATATCATGATTAAATATGGTGTTTAGGTTCCCATCTCTGTGAGCCCAGCACAGAAAAGTACTTCCACGAGAAAAGAGAGTTGTTGAGAGCTGAATAGACTTAACAAAATGTGCTTACTATAGAAGTAAAAGATCTAAATCTTTTTTCCCTGCTTTTACTTATAAAATGTTGATACCACTTTAAGATGACCTATACATTTTCCCATGGTTTTTTTTTTTTTTCTACTTTTCACAGGGCTTTGTTTGTTTTACATATATTTCAAGTGACACTGTTTTCATATGTAATGCAAGTATGAACATAACTTTATTTTTTTAAACTTAACTGGTTATCCCCGTACCAACTATTAAATAATCCAAACTTTCCCTACAAATATGAATTGACATCTTCATTTTCCTTGGGTTTGTTTTTAGGTTTTCTATTCTGCTCTTTTCTCTGCCTGACCATTATTATGACTGCATTACTCTATCTTAATTTATGTAGCTTGTTAAAATACTCTGAATTCTTGATTATCCCGGAATATAATTTGGGTTATGTTTTAGGTACCAAAAATAATTATCATTATTATTTTATTATAATCACATTAATCTAACAAATTGATTTGAAAGTATTATTTTTGTGATATCTTTCCATCTAGCTATTTTGTATGCTTTTACTTCTTTCTATTCTTCTGTGTATCAGAAAGATATTTAAAATTTTTTGTCTTTCATTCTTATCCATTTCCTGCTAATGTTTTTAGATATTGAAATAATTTTAGTATACTTCTTTTTATTAAAGGAATATAGGAAACTATTGATATTCAATGATTATATATCTAAAGATTTATTTGCATAGTGCCTTCTATTTTCATTCTTTCTCAATTAACATATTGGAGCACAAAGTATACAATCATATTATCTCTAAGTATTGATTCTATAGCATTCTCTTTTTCTTATTTCTTAATAATTTTTACTCTGTTGCATATGCTGGAATTTCAAGAGCAGTATGATATAATACTGTTGAAATATACATAATTTTCATTTTTCTGATATCATTGGAAATACCTTTATTGTAAGTATGGCAAATTTGTTTTATATTATAATGCTGAATCCAAACTACTAATAGTAGTTGCTTTGAGAAATACATTGTGAAAGTTTCCAAAGTCATGTCTGAGCTCAATGGAAAGTAATACCCCGGTTAGGTAACAATGTCTGTTATATATGGAGGTAAAAAAGAAACAAAAATGATACATATTTGCCATCCCTGTTTTAGTGTTTAGCAGTAATGACAAACAATTTGGAGGAAATTTTGAAGCTAGAATAATTAAAAGCTTTGAAATGTTCCAAATATTTCACACTTACAAAACTTACACTAAAAAAATAGGATTTTATGGAGAAAAAAATATATAAAAGCTCTTTATGTTCAAGAAGCCACACAACCCTAGCATTACCCTTTTACACGTTAATATCCAAGGGTGATGCTCTCCGAGCAAATATCTAGCCTAATGAACTGGCTTATCCAGGCTCATGAATCTCAAAAGCTCAGAATACCAAGTGGAGATAAGAGACACTATTCATGTATGAATTTCACTTTAATAGTGAAAATTTTGACCACCATGAGGGAAATGTTATCTCTTATGTAGGATAAGTTAGGGTCAGGGAAGAGTGTTCATGAATCCTCAGAAATAAAATATAAACACAGAAGCTTCCGTTTATTATCTCAGCAAATAAAAAGACATGTTATATATTGTTGTATTAATAAACTGGTCTTAAACTGAGTGGATTAAGACATCATTCATTTTATGATCTGCTCTGTTGGTTGATGGGTTCACCTTGGCAGTTCTTTTACTTGACATCTTTTGTGAGGTTGAATGAAGACCCCAGCTGGTGCTGGAGTTTTCTTGAGTCTCAACTGAAATGCTAGAATGGTTGAGTTTCTTTTCATTATCATGTAATCACAGTGCCTCACCTTTCCACATAGCTTTTTACATAGGTCTCTACAAACTATCTATCCAGCAGAGTAGTTATACTTTCTACATGGAAGATTGGGGTTTCCAAAAGCAAGAGTTCTAAGGGAGAAGAAACAGAAGCTCTCAGTCCTCTTAAAGACAAGGATTGGAAATTACACAATTCCAGTTCTAACATATTCTATTGGTTATTGCAAGCTACCAACTTGCTTTGAAAATTGGCAACCACGGTTGACCTTGTGGCCCCTAAAGAGTAATACTCTTATTACATAAAACTACACTGAAATCCAAGACTCCTAAAAGCCTACCCTACCAGGCTCAATCTTAAGGCTTAATAAATCTTCCTTTAAATGAGGTCATTTAACCATATAGATGTGGTTTCTTGAGTTTCTCTTATTCTGAAAACTTATGAACTAAAATGACAAATTATCTGTACTCCACTTACACAGCATAAAATTGTGAAACAGGTTCAGGAGAACTGCACAAATAACAACAACAACAAAAGAAGGCGAATGTCAAGATGGGAGGCACATAGCAGCCCCTGGCCATAGCAGTGCTAAAATCCAGCTAGGTGTGGGTTGACAGTTTCTCTTGCTCCACTGATTAGGCTCTATTTCTATTCCCTCATTTTACTCAACTGAGTTCTGCCTACTGGGGTCTTAACTTTTCCATTTACCATCAAAAATGGTCCATTTTTTATATTGCCTTAGCTTTCCTACCCTGGTTCCTCATGCAAGAAACTGGAGACTCAAAGATCACTTTGCATTTTAACTATATTTGTACTTTTCTTTTCAAACTGTGTAACGTCTTTGAAATCTTTGCAGACTTTCTGTGTATCAAGTTACAATCCACTCCATTACATAGAAGCCATACCTACAAATCTTGAGACAAGTTTCTCTCTCCCTTGGGCTGAGAGTAAAGATGCTAAGTGAGAAAACTTTAACAGACTTTTACAAACCCTCTAGAAGAGAGGCTCTAAGAAGAATGCTCATAGAAATCTTTGTGTCTATCTGAGAGCATTTATGAGGCACCATCATAAGTGGTGAGACCTTCCAGAGGTTGTACAATAAAGTATTACAGCCACACCCTTGGGATATTAACCCCCAGACCTTCTTTTACTGACAGAGCCCTGTATTTGATCTTTTCTTTCAGGTTATTTCTTATTTTGAAACCTATATGAAAACGAAGTTTCAAACCCAGCAGTTCCTTAAATGGAAATGTATTCTCTAGATTCTATTAGAAATTTATATTTCTTATTTGTTCATTTCTCTATATCAGATGGCAGATAGATAAATAGATAGCCTTACTGAAACCAGTTGGCACTTTCAAGCTTCTGCCCAGAAATCTTCTTACCCAAATACTGAATTCCGTTAGGTATATTATGCATTTTCCAATTTGCTTAAGTATCATTGGTGGCTTAACTTTTCATCACCACGTAACACTGGTCACTTTTTTCCCCAGCTTAGAAGCGATGAAAAGTGATAGGGGTAGTACATATGAGGGGGATCAGCAACCCATGCAGAGTGGATGTCATCACAGGTTCTTTATTTAGGGAGAGATTCACCCCCTCCAATGTGGAAAGAGGGTTGCTTGTACTGTCAAAGGAGGATCAGTTGATGCAGGTCTTCAAAATCCTTGGCTCTCCTGGAAATTGCCCGAATGACTGCATATCAAGTTTAAGGGGGTTCTTTGTAATAAAGCCTTAAGTTTAACATTAGATTCTGCAAGATTGTAACTATATTTTGTGGAGTAATGCAGTGACCTGTAGGATTAGAGTTTGTGTTTATTTTTGAGAAAGTCCTGTAATTATAGGAGAAAATAGTTTCTTTTAGGGCAGTTATCAAAGTGTGGATCATTGCCAAAACCTGAGTAGAGAATTAAAAGCCTAAGCTTATTATTTTATTTCTCCAAGTTATTCAATGCAATTAAAAGTAACAGATTAAACTCATTATATTATTTATGTTCAATTATGACATTATTTTCACTCTTGCAGCAATTTTGTGTTCACCCAATACTTGGTTTTTATTGGTGATTGTTGCCTTGCCATAGTGAAAGCTTCTGTAATTTCATCGCCACATATTTGGGCTTTGGGTTACTATTGTCCATCGTGACCAAAAATTGGGAAAAATACATAGTAGTACATACAAACAAGGATAAGCTGGAAACTGCTGGAATATCTCACTCTGCCTGCAGCAATGACACATTCTGTGTAGAGTGCCTGCTGTTTCACTTATCACATCCCAAAGCTCATGACTTTCTTGGTTTTCTTTTCTTTCTTTCTTTTTTTTTTTTTTTTTTTTTTTTGACTAATGTTAACCTAGAATCAAACAGAGGAGGTATTCTCAGAAAATTCAGTTTCAGCTGAGCCAAGTTTAAACAATCACAATGGAACCATAAGAAGTAGTATCATTTCAGCCAGGTTCACAGCAGCTTAGCCAGGTTAACACAGAGAAGAATGCAATACTTATACAAGCTCAAGTTATCAATTTTTGTTAATATTAATTGCCCTTTTTTCACATAAGCAAAATTTCTTTTAGGAAAAAAAAGCCGTCTATTGTTGTTATGTTCTAGACATTAAAGAATTATCAAATTTGAAGGAAAAAGTTGTTCACCATTCAGCTGACAGGCTTGGAAGATATAGAATCAGAGATACAATAAATGATGATGCATCCGGTAAGCATATTGTATGGGACCTAAAGCGAAGTATCATGGGAAGATAAGGAGGTGTTGGAATTTGAGAATGAAGCCCTAAAAGATGATAATAAACAGGTTTATGTGGTAATGGCAATGTGTGTGTGCATGTGTGTGTGTGTGTGTGTGTGTGTGCGCGTGATATGGAATATGGAATAAGAAACTTATTGCTTGATTCATTCTTGAATTTGAGCCTTTGTGATTTGTAAAAGAGAAACTGAGAGTGTATATAAGCTTAATATAGAATTTACTTCATGCCAACAACTTAGATCTTAAGCTTTGAATTTTAGAGAAATAGTTTTGTGTTATTATCTGAAATTTATGATCCTATGAATAATTTAAAATAAAAATGGAATGAAATTATTCTCATGTATCAAAATAGGTACCTTGAAGTGATTATAAAATGAGTGGTATGGGGCCATATGAAAAACACTACACTTGATGGAAGAGCAGAATGGAGTAAGAAAGACAATGATTGATTTTGCCTAGTCATGGTTTTAACCTGTTAGAACTTGAGGTCTAGCAACTCTAAGATAGCAGAAGTTGATATAAGAAGTAACAAACCCAGGAAAGCCACAGTGGAGGCAGATGCTGCAAAAGCATTGCAGTGAACAAACATATTTCAAAAGAGGGCACTGCCCTTTACTCTTTGTTGTGTGTTGCAAGCATCCACATAATTCTAAACAAGTGAGAGTAACAGAAAAATACAATGGTTTGCTTGCTTTTGTCAGCTTTTTTCTCCCCATTAATTCTTTCTAAGATGCACATCTGAACTTTACATCAGGTCATTGCTCAGCTAAAGCAAGAGCTTCTTGTAATAATGATGCCTTGATTTGCCCTTTGCACCATTCTTAATGAGCAATTACTCACAGGGATTTTTCTGGGAAAGACAGAGCAAAGGGACTTGGAGAATATTGGTAAGTGAAGCTTTATCAGTAGAATAACACTTTTATGTAACTAAAAATACATTAACAAGTATTATAGTCTTAAAACTATGTCTCTGTTCCATAATGTCTGTTCTCTGCAGTTTTGTTTCAGTGTATGGAAATAAATGGGGGAAAAAGGGATATTGTATTTAGTTTTCCAGGGCTGCCATGACAAAACACTACAAACTGTGCTGTAGTGTGTTTGTTTTTCACAGTTGTGGAGGATAGAAATCCAAGATCAAATTGCCAACAAGTTTGGTTTCTCCTGAGGCTTCTCTCTATAGCTTGTACATGGCCTTCCTCTTGCAACATTTTCGCGTCGTCCTCCTGCTTTGCACTTTTGTCCTCAGTGTCTCTTCCTCTGCTCCTAAGGACACCAGCCATATTGGATTTTTGCCCCACTCTAATGGTCTCATTTTAATTCAGTCACCTCTTTAAAGGTCCTATATCTAAATGTGGTTACATTCTAGGATACTGAGAGCTGGGACTTCAACACAGAATTTAGGAGGGATACAATTCAGCCCATAACCGATATTTAAAAAAATTTAAAGGCACAAATAAAAGTCTAACACATGTAGTTAGGTTTGTTTTTTGGTTTTTTTTTGCAAATATCTTGATGAAATAATATATTCATATAAAAATGATCTAAACTATGCCTTATCCAGATTTCATGATAGATACTTTATTTCTCACATCAATAGCATGGGTTCATATTATTATTACTATTTTCAAATAAGAAGGCAAAACTCAGAAAGATTTAATCAGCTGTGCTTTTTCATTTAGGAAGAAAGTGCAACGTCAGGATCTGATTCTAGTTTTGCTGACTTCAGTACTCTTTCTAATAAAGCTGCCTCTGGATTTTATTCAAGAAGTGTTAATAATTTGTGACTCAACATCAGGAATTGGCAGATGGTGCCTAGCTATACACATAATTCAGTTTAATTATATTTAATTAGAATGATCAAAATGGGTATGTGCAGGAACATAGATAATGTGTATTTAAAAACACACTAGGTTTATTAATGTGAGATTGAATAGACAGTCCATTAAATTGTCTTTTAAAATCTTAATTTCTTACAAATTTCTTAGAAGTTTTTTTTAATTAGAGACTTGATTATAAAACAATTTCTACAAATGTAAACTGTGTACCCAATTCTAATGTAGTGTTTATTGTGAAAGATGGACACAATGTAGTTTTAAAATTGAATTGTCAAAAATAACCTTCTATCTTTAAAAATTATAAGCTACGATTTAGACCAAGTAATCTAAAGAGAATACAAATTACATTGGCCCAAAAGTTACCCACAGATTTTTAGCATGTTATGTGCACTAGCCATTGATTTATTATAATTGTGAATGTATTAAATGGAATTTCAGAAATGTATGAGGTCCCTTAACTGAAACAATTCCATCAGGTTCAGTCAAAAAATACAATAAAGGAGGAATAATTTTTAGCCATTCTTCAATATTGGAACCAGGTATGTCTCATGAAAATTGACCTCCTAGCCTTTGTCATGTGCTCACATGTCCCATAAAGGCAGAAGCAACTAGCCCCAGTTTCTGTCTTCTGCTTGTGATCCTTATTCTTGTTTGGTTTTCAGTTAAGTTATTTGTTTTAACAATCTGCCTTTCTTTGTCTTTGACTCTAAGCTTTTTCCAAAGCCTTTAGCTGAACCACCATACTCAGTGGGCACTTCATCTCAGTGCTCAGTGTATGGCACAAGTCACTGCATTCTAAGTTACATGCAATGGCTGAGTTAATAGGAAGCTGCTATTCTTTAAGTGCTTATGGTTTACCAGGCAACAAACTAGGTGATTTATATAAATTTAATCTTCTCAACAACCCAATGAGGTATAATTTATTATTTATGATTTAACTATTACTTTCAGAAAGCCAAGAGATTGAGATAATTTAAGAAGTTTGCTTAAGATATATACATAGCAGAACTGAGAGCAAAATCTATACGTTGGATATGTTGTGAAAAGAGCATAGCTGTTGTAGGAAAATAGAGCTTAGTTGAAATATTAGCTCTGCCAATTACCAATGAAACCTTAGTTTTCTTATCTTTAAAATGAAAAGATAAATGATGTTTATCTTAGAGTATCACAGGAATTAAGCGCAAAAAAACATGGAAAGTCTTATAACATTATTTTGAACAAAGTATATCATCAATCATGTTAGGTTATGTTATTTTATGATTGCACTATTATCCCACCATTTAGCACTGCTGAATTACTTGAAGAATAAATAGGGTTGCTCTAGGATAATAGCAGCTGCCTACATCTAAATTTCTCAACACATCGTCCCAGATAAGCATAATATGAACAAACAAAATACAACAAAGAAATATGAAATAAAAGCACATGCTTCACAACTTAGCAATACTAGGAGGCAGAGATTTTCACAGGTGAAACTATTTATAGAGAAACATACACCAAATTTCACTAGTGCATACTGTACACGAAAGGAATGAGGGAGAGGAGAAGTAAAAGACTCTGAAAAAGAGAAGGGAGTGGGAGGTCTTATACAAAGCACAGATAAAATCACCTACAGGAAGAGAAAGGCTAACACTAAATTTGAAATACTCATCACACATCTAGGACTTAACGGGTCACAAGTTAAAACCTACCATAAAACCTACCATAAAAGGGGTTCAAGGAGAAATGGACCAGAAGTGACAACCTTAAATAAGCATTTTTTTTCCTAGGAAGAAAGCAGATATATAGAGACAAACAGTCCTTCTTAGAGAAATGTCAATAATGGGATAGAAGACATGATGGGATATCCAGAAATAGGAGAAAGTCAGACCAACTGTCTATGAAGCTACTATATTAAACATACAGAGAATTTAAATCAGCTGATTAAAATTTCTCACAACAAAAGAACTTCAAAATGAAAGGCAACTGTGCTAAAACACTGAAAATCCTCAGTCAAGCATGAATAAATATTAAACTAGAGTGGAATATGAAATTCAAAAATTAAGAATGAATTTAGAATGAATTTGATTTTAAAAATTGTGGCATGAAATATAATGAGAGTTGATTTAACTTAAAAAAAATTGATTTTAATACAGTCAATCTCGCTATTAAAATGAAAAATAATTACAAAATACCCAAGAGAATATAGATTGAAATAATCTAGTAAGGGCCTTTGAATAATGATAGGAAAAATAGTCAAGAGAATAAAAATTACATTCTAAAAAGGATCAGATTAGAAGTGACTGAAATGGAAGACAGGCAAAAAACTAACCAACCAACCAAAAAACAAACAAACAAGTAACCTATTAAACACACTATATATATAATTTGAAAATATGAAGAAGAAAAAGAAAATAAAAAACCAGAAATGTTTAAAATTATCATACAAGAAAAATGTTCTTTTTTCAAAAAAAAACTCACATGAACTTGGGAAAATTGACACAGAAAAATCCACTATGACACATAATTTAGTAAAACTGTTGAGCCAAAATTCACAATATATATATAACATTTTAAATTTTGCTGTGCCCAGCAACCACATATTGAAGCAGAAACTACAGAGGGTGAAAGAAGAAAAAGAAATACTCTGATGATTGAATACTGTGATGTAACATTTTTAGTGCAAGATATGTCAAGAGATTAAAAAGTCAGTAACGAGGTGCCTGGGTGCTCCGTTGGTTGAGTGTCCAGCTCTTGATTTTGGCTCAGGTCATGATCACAGTTCATGGGATTGAGCCCCACATCAGGCTCTGCACTGACAGCAAAAAGCCTGCTCAGGATTCTCTCTCTGCCTCTCTCTCTCTCTCTCTGTCTCTCTCTCTGTCTCTCTCTCTCTCTGTATGTCTTTCTTTCTCAAAATAGTAAATAAACATTAAATGAATAAATATAAAAAATAAAAATAAAAAGTCAGTAAGAATAAGATCTAAGGAAGATCTTATGGCTATATATTACATAGTATATCGTGATAATAGCAAATATATGTGTTCTTCTCAAGGACCTGTCACAGTTATAAAATACTGATCATATATTAGGTTGCCAAAAAAAAAAAAAGAACAAATTCCATAAAATATAACAATTGCAAACAACATACTCTGATCATAATGGGATAAACTAAAACTTAAATTTAAATTTAAAAATAAAATTATTTTTATCTAAGTTATGTAAGTTATCAATATCTAAGTTAATTATAAAATATATAACCTTTTATTAAACAGCACTGAGTGGAGATAAAACAATAAACGAAGAATTTCTGAAAAATAATGATGATGAGTGGCACCTGGGTGGCTCAGTTGGTTAAGCGCTGACTCTTGATTTTGGCTCAGGTCATGATCTCACAGTTAGTGAGTTTGAGCCCCATGTCAGGCTCTGCAATGACAGCACCAAGCCTACTTGGGATTCTGTCTCTCCTCTCTCTCTGTCCCTCCCCCACTTGCTCTCTCTCTCTTCCTCTGTCTCTCAAAATAAATAAAAATAAACTTTAAAAAAATGATGATGAAAACAAAACATATCAAATCCATGGCATGTTATTTTAAGCAGTGATCATTAGTCCCTGACTAAAAATACAAGAAAAAGCTCAACAGTGTGATCCAGAAAAAGCACAATGAAAAAATAATACATAGTAGATAACAGAAAAGGTAGACAACAGAAAAAATAGCAGATCATATTAATAAATGAAATCTTGGTTTTTGAACAGAGTTGAAAAATCAGTTGACAAATTTGATTAATTAAAAAGTGAGGCAGCACCAGCGTAGAAAACAAGAAATGACAAATGGGAAATAAATATCCACACATAAGAAATTTTTAAAAAATCTGAAGTTATTACTTGATATATCTCTATACACGTAAATATGAAAAACAAATGAACCAGATCATTTCTTAGCCAAATACAGTTTACCAAAATGAATCCCAGTGAAGATTAAAGGATTAAAGAGACCAATTTACATATATGGATATACAGGAAGTTATCAAGAGAACATCCCATTTAAAATGCACTGGTTAACAGCTGTACAAGGAAATTCAACAAATCTTTGGAAAATAGAGGGCATTAATTCTACATAACTTCAGAGCATTAAAAAACTGAACAAAAATCTCCTAATTCATTTAATGAATCAAGTATTAAACTGATGAATACCTGACAAATAGTACAAGAACAACACATTGGTATCGTGATTGTTGATGTAATATTCCAAAAATAAAAATATTGCAGATAAATCACATTAAGAGATGTTACCATGAGATGATACTAAAATAATGCTATATGTCAGGGCGCTATAATGGGTGCTATAATAATGCTATATGGGTGGCTCAGTCGGTTAAGTGTCCGACTTTGGCTCAAGTCATGATCTCACAGTACGTGAGTTCGAGCCCCAAATAGGGCTCTGTGCTTACAGCTCGGAGCCTGGAGCCTGCTTTGGATTCTGTGTCTCCCTCTCTGTCTTCCCTTCCCCCACTCATGCTCTGTCTCTATCTCTCAAAAATAAAAATTAAAAAATTCAAAAAAAAAATAAAATAATGTTATATGTCAATTGTGTCTCAATAGAAAGAAAAAAAGAAGGAAGGAAGAGAAAGAGAGAAAAATAGTGTTTATTTCATGGGGATATTAGAAGGACCAAAAGTGTTTCTATGTATGAAGTGTCAGAAAAGTGCTTGGCTCAAAAAATATTGATCATTATTATTGAATAAATTAAAACATTAGGTGAGTATAACACACACATATACACAGAGATTATACCAGGATTTATACATATGGGTATGATTGTGTCAGAAGATATGTACTCACTTTCTTCTGGTCTTAGATAATAGCACTGTGATAACCAAGAGAAGAAAAATTATCTGAGTATCGTGAATGTCCTAGCATACTACTTAAAGAGTTTTCAGGTTCAGGGCACGGAGTGGTAATCCAAAGAGAACCAAGAATCTTACTGATATACATGATAAAGATTATTGTTGGAAAAGCCATGGTAGCTAGAATTTGAGAAGGAGTCTCTCTTATGAGAGAGATTTTCATGGAGAATTTGAGAGATCTAAAAAGATTCGCCTCAACTTTTTGACTGAAAACTAATCTGCACATGTGGGAGAGGAAATTATGTGAGAAAAAGGAAAGAATCACTTGAGGGCAATATATTAATATACTCATATTATTCACAGAGATTAGTTTGTGTTTCCACCTGTCAGAATGAAAAAACTTCATAGTGCATGAGTAATGGAGTAGAGTCTTCAGATCTACTCTAAATCTATTTTCCTTGTTTGAGAAAAACAGTAACACATTAAATATAACAAGAAAAAATATATCAAAACCTCAAATGGAATCCTGGAGATCAAAAATGAAAAAGAAAACACAAACATACTGGATAGGATAAGCAGTATATTTGAAACAGCAGAAGAAAATATCAGTATACTTCAAAAATATACAAAATGCAATAAGACAAAAAAAGAATTAAAAATAATAGACAAAGATTCAGTAAGCTGTAGATCAATATCAAACAGCCTAACATTTTTTTTTGTTTTCATCTTAATTCCAATTAGTTAACATACAGTGTGACAGTTTCAGTGTACAATACAGTGATTTAAAACTTCCACACATCACACTGTGCTCATCCCAAATGCCCTCCTTAATCTTCATCACCAATTTAACCCATCCCCCTGCTCACCTCCCCTCTGGTACCCATTAGTTTGTTTTTATAGTAAAGAATCTGTTTCTCGGTTTGCCTCTCTTTCTTCCTCCTATGATCATTTGTTTTGTTTCTTAAATTCCATGTTTGAATGAAATAATATGGTATTTGTCTTTCTCTGCCTTATTTCACTTAGCATTATATTCTCTCTCTCCATCCATGTCATTGCAAATAGCAAGATTTCATTCTTTTCTATGGCTGAGTAATATTCCATTGTATACATATACCACTTCTTCTTTATCCATTCATCAGTTGATGGGTATTTGGGCTGTTTCCATAGTTTGGCTATTGTAAATAGTGCTATTATAAACAGGAGTGTATGTATCCCTTTGAATTAGTGTTTTTGTATATTTTGGGTAAACACCCAGTAGTGTGATTGCTGGGTCACAAGGTAGTTCTATTTTTATCTTTTGAGAAAACTACATACTGTTTTCCACAGTGGCTGTACCAATTTGCATTTCTACCAATAGTTCACAAGTGTTCCTTTTTCTCCACATCCTCGCCAACGCTTTTAGTTTCTTGCGTTGTTGATTTTGGCCATTCTAACAGGCAAAGTGACAGCTCGTTGTAGTTTTGATTTGTATTTCCCTGATGATGAATGATGTTCAGCATCTTTTTATGTGTCTATTGGCTATCTGTATGTCTTCTTTGGAAAAATGTTTACTCATGTCAATATGCCCATTTTTAATTGTATTATTCATTTTGGGATGTTGAGTTTTAGACATGTTTTATATATTTTGTATACTAGCCCTTTATCAGATATGTCATTTGCAAATATCTTCTCCCATTCCATAGATTGCCTTTTAGTTTTGTTGATGGTTTCCTTCGCTGTACGGAAGATTTTACTTTGGTGTACTCTCAATAGTTTAATTTTGCTTTTGTTTCCCTCACCTGTGAGACATATCTAGAAAAAAGTTGTCACGGCTGATGTCACAGAAGTTACTATCTGTGTTCTCTTCTCGAGTTTGTATGGTCCCACATTTAGGTTTTAAATCCATTTTGAATTTATATTTGTGTATGATGTAAGAAAGTTGCCCAGTTTCATTTTTTTTTTTTTTTTGCATGTTGCTGCCTAGTTTTCCCAACACCATTTGTTGAAGAAACTATATATTTTTAAAAAGTGTTTATTTATTTATTTTGAGAGAGAGAGCACACACAAGCTGGGTAAGGGCGGAGAGAGTAGGAGAGAGAGAGAATCCAAAGCAGACTCACCACTGTCAGTACAGAGCCCAACACAGGGCTCAATCTCACTAACCAAGAGATCATGACCTGAGCTGAAATCAAGAGTTGGATGCTTAACCAACTGAACCGCCCAGGCACCAAGTAGATATTCTTTCCTGCTTTGTTGATTAGTTAACCACATAAATGTGGCTTTGTTTCTGGGCTCTCTATTCTGTTCTATTGATCTATGTGTCCATTTCTGTGCCAGTACAATACTGTTTTGATGACTACAGCTTTATAATTTAACTTGAAGTCCAGAAATGTGATGCCTTCAGCTTTGTTTTTCTTTTTCAAGATTACTTTGGCTATTCAGTGTCTTTTGTGGTTGCTTACAAATTTTAGTAATGTTTGTTCTAGTTTTGTGAAAAATATTGTTGGTATTTTGATAAGGATTGTATGAACTGTGTAGATTGCTTTGGATAGTAAAAATATTTTAACAATATTTGTTTTTCCAAACCATGAGCATGGAATGTCTTTCCATTTATTTGTGCTTTCTTCAGTTTCTTTCATCACTGTTTGATAGTTAGCATCTCAAAAACAAATCACACTTGATTGTAGTAAATTTTTTAATGTATTGTTGGGTTCGGTTTGCTAATATTTAATTGGGAATTTTTGAGTCCATGTTCAGGGATATTGGCCTATAGTTCCTTTTTTAGTAGAGGCTCTATCTGGTTTTGGTACAGGGTAATGTTGGCCTCATAGAATGAGTTGGAAGTTTTCCCTCCTTTTATATTATTTGGAATAGTTTGAGAAGAGTAAGTATTAACCCCTCTAAATGTTTGGTAGAGTTCACCTGTGAAGCCATCTAGTCCTGGACTTTTGTTTGTTGGGAGTTTTTTGATTACTAATTCAGTTTATTTGCTGGTTATTTGTCGTTTAACTTTTTTGTTTCTTTTTGTTTCACTTTTGGTAGTTTATATGTTTGTAGTATTTTATCCATTTCTTCTAGGGTGTTCGAGTTGTTGGCATATAGTTTTTCATAATATTCTCTTATAATTGTATTTCTGTGGTGTTGGTTGTTATTTCTCCTCTCTCACTTGTGGTTTTATTTATTTGAGTCCTCTATTTTTTTTATAAGCCTGGCTAGAGGTGTATCAATTTTATTATTTTTTTTTCAAAGAACCAGCTTCTAATCTGTTCTGTTGTTTGTTGTTGTTGTTGTTGTTGTTGTTGTTGTTTAGTTTCTGTATAACTTATTTCTGATCTAATCTTTATTATAATTTCCTTCCTTCTGCTGGTTTTAGGTTTTGTTTGTTGTTCTTTTTCTAACTACTTCAGATATAAGGTTAGATTGTTTCTTGGTTTTTTTCCTGCTTCTTAAGGTATTACTGAAAACTTCCCTCTTAGTACCACTTTTGCTGCATCCCAGCAGTTTTGGACCGTTTTGTTTTCATTTTCATTTGTTTCCATGTACTTTTTATTTTCTTCTTTTATTTTCTGGTTGACCCATTCATTATTTAGTAGCATGTTATTTAAACTCCATGTATTTGTGGTCTTTCCAGTTTTTTTTCTTCTAGTTGACTTGTAATTTCATAGTGCTGTGGTCAGAAAATATGCATAGAATGATTATGATCTTGAATTTGAGGCTTGTTTTATGGACTAATATGTGATCCACTCTGGAGAATGTTCTGTGTGCACTTGAAAAGAATGTATATTCTGGTGTTTTAAGATGGAACATTCTGAACAAAACTGTTAAGTCTGTCCCAGTGTGTCATTCAAAGGTTTTGTTTCCCTGTTGATTTTCTGTTTCTGTCCATTGATGTAAGTAGGGTATAGAAGTAACCCTATTATTATTGTATTATTATTAATTAGATCTTGTATGTTTGTTATTAACTGTTTTATGCATTTTGGCGCTTTCATGTTGAGTGCATATATATATTTACAATTGCTATATCTTCTTATTGGATTGTTCCCTTTATGATTATATTGTATGATTCTTTGTCTCCTGTTACAGTCTTTACTTCTTTATTTATTTATTTTTATTATTTTCTTACAGTTTTTATTTTAAAGTCTACTTTGTCTGATAGAAGTATTGCTACTCCGGCTTACCTTTGATGTTCATTTGCATGACAGATGTTTCTCCATCCTCTCACTTTGAATCTGCAGGTGCCTTTGGGTCTAAAGTGAGTCTCTTAAGCCAGCATGTAGAAGGGTCTTGTTTTTCTATCAATCTATGTCTTTTTATTGGAACATTTGTTCCATTTACATTCAAAGTAATTATTGATATATATGTATTTATTGTAATTTTATTATTTGTTTTGTGGGTTGTTTCTGAAGATTTTTTTTCTGACCCTTTCTTCTCTTTCTCTCTTTTGTGGTTTGCTGATTTTCTTTAGTGATATATGTGTCTTTATTCTTTGCATATTTGTTACTGGTTTTTGATATATGGTTACCATTAGGTTTGTATATACTCTCTTCTGCATATAGCAGTCTACATTAAGTTGATGGTCATTTAAGTTTGAACCCATTTATTACTCCTCTCCTTCCCATGTTTTGGGCATATACTGTTATATTTTATATCCTTGTATTCAAATAGCCTAACATAAATTTAATTAGAGCCACTGAAGCTGGAGGTGAGGGATTGAAAAAGCATTGAAGAAAAATGATAACCAGAGTGTTCCAAATTTGAAGAAAATTATACATGGGAAAATTCAAGCAGTTCAAGAGACCACAAAAAATTTAGAATAAAGAAAATCATTTAAAGAGACATCATAATTAAATAAATTAAAATCACATAAAGGGAAAATATTAAAGGCAGTCAAAGAAAAATGACACATTGATTACAGATAAATAGACAAACAGATAAATGTGTGATAGAATAAATCCTTTCCTGATAATAGAATTCTAATTACTTTAGAATGGATTATGATTTAGAAAGTTACTATTTTAAAATCAATGCAGTAAATTACATTCTTGTAAGAACTATTGATGGGGAATAAAACCATGGAGTGGAGGGAGTATTGTGGAATGGTATATTACATAATCTCAAATAGCCCCCTTATAAATGTAGTAATGACAAAATGAAAAATGGTAGCTAAGTGGTGAAGGAATAAGAAAATACCATAGCAGGTCTTACAGTGTGGTGGGCAGACTTTTAGATGGCTCCCAATTATACTCTCTTCCTGGTAGCCATGACTATTATAAACTCATTTCATTGAATATGGGCAGGATCTGCTACTTAAATCAATAATACAGCAAAGATAATGAGATGCCACTTACAAGACAACACTACATAAGTTTGTAACCCATGTTGCAAGTAGACTCCCTTGATGCTTTTGATGAAGCAAGCTGCTGTATTCTGAGCTGTCCTGTTGAGAGGCTCATGGAATTCAGGGAAGCTTCAGACCAATAGCCAGCAAGAAACTAAGGACTTCAGTCCTATGGCATGCAAGGGTTTGAATTCTGCCTATAACCATGTGTGATTTAAAGCAGATCCTTTTGCAGTTGAGCCTTGAAATACCACAGCTCAACTGACACTGACTATAGCAACATATGATTCTGAAGCCAGTTGAGCCACACCACTTTTCTGACCTAGTGAAACTGCCATACAATAAAGTTGTGTATTCTTTAAGCTGCTAATTTTGTGGCCCCACAGCTAGGCAACAGTAGATAATTAAGACACCAAGCTGTCAAAATTAACATTATTAAAATGAGATAAATAGGAATTCTATTCCTACTGGAATATATGCTACTGGATGTGGTACTCTGAAAAAGATACATTGCTTATGTAGTGTCCTAGTCTATAACGCATACTTGAAGCTATTCATGTGGAGACATCAGCAAATCCTAAGTTGAGGAATATTCTATAAAATTACTGGTTATATTCTTTAATGGTATGAAAGAAAGAAACTACAAGAAACTGGTCTAGGTTGAAGGAAACTAAATAGACATGACAGCTAAATACAATTTCTGACCGAAGACCAAATCTTATACTAGAAAATAAAAAACAATAAAGCATATCACTGTGACAAGTGATGAAACTGGAATATTCAGTGTAAAGTATATAAAAGTTATATTGATGTTACATTTCTTGAATTTGATTACTGTATTATGGATTATAGATATGTGATTAAATAATTTTGGTCTTAGGAAATGCATGCTGAAGTATCATGGGTTTATAAAACTATTATATGATTTCATATAGAGAAGATAAAGCAAATGTGGGAAAGTGTTAAAAATTAATAACCCTGCAAAAATTGTTATTTTGTATAATTTTTGTAATGTTCTCTCAGTTTAAAATTATCTTACAATAAAATGGTAGAAATAATGATAAACAGACAATCAATTGTTCCCGAATACATTGTATTACACTGAGAAACCTAACAGAACTTAGGATTTCTCAGGATACAACCAAGAGACTGTCACACATTGAGCCCTATACATCGTTAGTTAAAAATGCACAAACTATTAATGCCTTTTAGCTTCTACTAGCTTGCAGAAATCTTGACATGTAGAGGTAGAAAAAATGCAATTTTTCTCCATTTCTAGTTTAGAAAGTATTCTTATGCATTTTATCAAAAGCCAATTAAAATTCCATGCCACTGCTAAAAAGAACATGAACACGAAATTTAGCAAAGGTAGATAAATCACTAGGACACTGGGAATTGACTGTGGGGGAAAAACTTGAATATTGCAGCAAAACTAGCCCATCTATTCACTTCAGCAGGAATCGATAGCTTATAATTTATCTGCAGGGCTGACTGAGAAAAGAAAGGGAAAGCCACAGTATCATTATCACCATCATACAATTACTTACATGTTAATTGGTAATCAACTGTGATGATATACATAGCTCTGAAAAATAGGGAAAGAGAAGGATCTGAATAGGACATGGAAAGAGCAAAATTTTAGTTTCAGGGAAAACATAAGCCATTTTTCTCTCTACAACTTTCTCTCTGATCCCCTGGCTGGAAAAAAAAATGTAATTGGATTTTACTAAGTTACCACTGCCTCCTTGGTAATTACAGTGACATAGTGAAATTTAAAGTTTCAGAGCATATATATATATATATATATATATATATATATATATATATACACTCTACATTATTTTACTCTGCAATTTTCAAAATGTTATTTTATGACATAACTTCAAAACCAAAAGAGTGTTTAAAAATTGTTGGCAGGCTGGATGGCTCAAGAGATTTGTAATAGGTTATACACTGCCTTTGATTTCTAGGTCATTGCTTTAAATCCATTCTGCTTAATGACTATTGGCTGTTTAAAGTGAAATGAACTGGTGAGTTTAGCAGAGTCCCATAGTCATTTGTATTATCTACTACCTTTTACAAAAAGTTTGTATATAGAGTCTCTAGTCACCCCTGTGCCTCAACAGCAAGTTGAGAGATTCAAGTTAGAAATATGGGTCAAAATTGAGATGCAATCACTTTTTTGACCATATGATTGTCAACAACTAGCTTGCCTTCTTTTAGCCTTAATTTCTCCATTTTTTACATTTGTGTCTAAATGTGGGTGTATTTCACAAATAAATCATCTACTTCACTGAATTGTTTTATCAAATAAATACTTTATGTGACCATAGCAACACTTTAAAAAAAAAATTTTAATGTTTTTATTTATTTTTGAGACAGAGAGAGACAGAGCATGAGCAGGGGAGGGGCAGAGAGAGAGGGAGACACAGAACCCGAAGCAGGCTCCAGGCTCTGGGCTGTCAGCACAGAGCCTGACGTGGAGCTCGAATCCATGGACTGTGAGATCATGACCCGTGCCGAAGTTGGACACTTAACCAACTAAGCCACCCAGGCGCCCCATAGCAACACTTTTTGAGGGTCTTGTAAGGGATAAATATTGCAGTTCACATTACTTCATTTAATTTTATGTGATGCCTATAACTCACTGTGAAGTAGTTGCTATTTTTTTAATAAATGGAAAAACCACCTTACAAACATTATGCAGCTTCCCTAAAACACATAGATTGTTTCTGAAAGTAAGTAATCATTAATTTAATGATTAAGTCAACAGATATCACTGATTCAACTTAATTCTATCAAATATTGTCCAAGGCACTGGAGAGACAGTGGTGAACAAAAGGAACAAATACCAAGTCCTAGAATAATCCAGAATAGATTAGAATAATCCAGAAAAGACTCTAGGGAAGGTGACATTTAACCAGAGACCTGAATAATGACAAGGAGCCATGTCCTTTGTCAATGTGCTAAGATTGATGTGCAAACTTACTATAATCCAATTTAGGTCTATCCATATTTCTTTGAAGTCTTAATTTCTCTTTTTTGTCTTTCTACTGATTTTAAAAGACAGATAATTTAGCAAATTATCAGAGATTACCAACCCAAAGTTGGAGGTTATTTCACAATCCTAAAAATAGAGGGAAGAAAAAGAAAGACAGTTGAGGAAAATGAAGATAGCTTTACATAGTTCATAATAAAATGTGAAGTTTAATTTGGTCTATGCCACTTGCCTGTCATGTGATTTATGATTTGGCCAAATTCCCTCCTTCTTCTCACATACACACACAAAATGCTTTTGTACAGTATATTCAGTTGCTTTGAGGATTAAATGAAATGACTTTTATAAAATATCTGTGATATAGTTAGTGCTCATGAAGTAGGAGTACCTGGAATTGGGAGAGGGATGGAAATTGAGAATTCTCTTATCTAGAAAATTTTTTAAAGATTGTGACTCATCTTCTTTATGATAACATGCCATTGGGAGCCAGCCATGTTAGGAATTTTATTTTATTTTACTTTTTAATGTTAATTTAATTTTGAGATGGGGGAAGGGCAGAGAGAGAGGGAGAGAGAGGATCTGAAGTGGACTCTGCACCGACAGCAGAGAGCCCCATGTGAAAATCAAACTCACAAACCATGAGATCATGACCTGAGCCAAAGTCAGATGCTTAACCGACTGAGCCACCCAGGCACCCCAGGGATTTTAAAATATGAAAGTAATATGAAATAAATTGTAAAGAAAGAAAGATGGTTCTTTGTGACTCTAGAACATATCTGTTGTAAGCAAACCTGGAAACACATCCATCTATTCATTCTCCACTCAGAGTTCTTAGTTATCTATTCTCACATTGTGTGCTACACGTTAGAGAAATAAACTCATATTCCCCTTCAAAAAAAGTAAAACGAATGTGATTAAATACCATTAACAATGTGCAGAAGTTGAGAATAGACCTAACCTTTCTGTGCTACCCAAGGAGGTGTCCATACGGCATTGTTCTTCATCCCCTTGGTAACTCAAAGGGAAACTTCCACAATGAAGGAGGAGGATGTCCTTAAATTACTTGTAGCAGGAATCCACTTAGGTGGCAACAACCTTGACTTCCAAATGGAACAGCACATCTACAAAAGGAAAAGTGATGGTGCCTGCATCATAAATCTGAAGAGAACCTGGGAAAGGCTTCTGTTGGTAGCTCATGCCACTGTTGCCAATGAAAACCTGCCTGATGTCAGTGTCATATTATCCAGGAATACTGGCCAGCAAGCTGTGCTGAAGTTTGCTGCTACTACTGGAGCCACTCCGATTGCTGGCTGCTTCATTTCTGGAATCTATACTAACCATATCCAGGCAGCTTTCTGGAAGCTGAGACTTCTGGTGGTTACTGATCCCAAGGCTGACCACCAGCCTCTCACAGAGGTGTCTTATGTTAACCTGCCTACCATCGCTCTGTGTAACACAGACTCTTGTCTGTACTCTGTGGACATTGTCATCACTTGCAACAGCAAGGGAGCTCACTTAGTGGGTCTGTCTGATGTGGATGCTAGCCTGGGAAGTTCAGCGCATGCGTGGCACTATTGCCTGTGAACACCCAAGGGAGGTCATGCCTGATCTCTACTTCTACAGACATCCTGAAGAGATTGAAAAGGAAGAGCAGGCCACTGCTGGAAAGGCTGTGATCAAAGAGGAATTTCAGGATGAATGTACTGCTCCAGCTCCTGAGTTCACGGCCACTCAACCTTAAGTCCCAGACTGGTCTGAAGGCGTCCAGGTGCCCTCTGTGCCTATTCAGCAGTTCCCTACTGAAGACAGGAGTGCTCAGTCTGCCACTGATGAGTGGTCTACAACTCCCACTCCTCTAGCCACTAGCCACTGAATGGGCAGGAACAACCACTGAGTGGTCTTAAGCTGCTCTTCCACAAAGGCATACAAAATGGAAAGAAGGTTGGTGGAAAATAAACTGTTTGTTAAAAAAAATGGGGGTGACTGGGTGGCTCAGTGGGTTGAGAGTCCGACTTCGGCTCAGGTCATGACCTCACAGCTCATGAGTTCAAGCCCCGCATCGGGCTGTGTGCTGACAGGTCAGAGCCTGGAGTCTGCTTCTGATTCTGTCTCCCTCTCTCTCTGCCTCTAACCCACTAGCATTCTATCTTTGTCTCTCTCAAAAATAATAAATAAACATTAAAAAATTTTTAAAAATGGACCTGAATTTCGTTTTAGACTCTATCACATCTTCAAATTTTGAAATTAGAATTGTAAAGAAAACATTTTCCTCTACTTAGAGAAAATTGGACAGTTTACATATAAATATTGTAGAGTCCTGAGAAATAAGCATTATTTGTCTAAAATGTTTCTATTGATGTTTCAAATTTAAGCAATAGGAATAAGATTGGAGCTGAACCCATAGCCAACTGAGCTTCAGGGTTGCTATCTTTCAGCCTCACAATATTTTTCAGTGATACATATATCTTTCAAAATATTTAAGTTTGTGTTAAGAATATTCTAAGACCTAGGGGTGCCTGGGTGGCTCAGTCGGCTGGGCATCCACCTTCGGCTCAGGTCATGATCTCACGGTTCGTAGGTTTGAGCCCCGTGTCAGGTTCTGTGCTGACAGCTCAGAGTGTGGAGCCTGTTTCAGATTCTGTATATCCCTCTCTCTCTGCCCTCCCCCACTCATGCTCTGTCTCTCTCTGTCTCAAGAATAAATAAATATTTTTAAAAATGTTTAAAAAGAATATGGGCTGTAACATTATTTAAAAAAAAAAAGAATATTCTATCTAAGACCTATACCTATTATTAATGAGGCAATGTTTTATTCTTTTATACAAGAAAATAACATTAAATGAGATACTTTATGGAAATCTCTCCAAATAAGTGGTCAAGTCATTGCTGTTATTGATTCCTTGTGAGGAAACATAATTGCAGAGATATAGATTTTTTTAACTATAATATTTAATCTTTTGGAAGGAAACCTAATGCTCATGACAGATCAACACCCAGAATATCCATGGGCAAGTTAATTGCTCAGTTGATGACAGGATTGATTAGGCAGAAAAACAATCTCTATGAAGCATAAAATTTGGGAAATGAACTGTTTAATTTAATGAGCAGAATTACTGTTTAAATCATTCATGGCTGATTCTATTATTAGTTCTACAAGTATTAAGGTGAACATCAACTCTTATCATTTATGATACCACAGACTATTAGTGTTAGATCTTTCCTGGAAAGTCTTGTTGAAGTATTTTCATACAAGTATACTATGGAGAAGACATGAAATACTAAAAATAACACTAATGAGATTAATATACAATCACTCTTCTGAAAGAGCATTCCAATCAATCTTTAGAATGGAAGAACAAGTACTGCTAAACTCATTATGCTTATGGAAAATTATGAGGCAGTGAATTTAAGCAGCTTGTTCAAGGTCACAAAATAAAATAATTTCTGACATACAGATAGGATTCCATCCTTCAAAGCCCAGCCCAGAGCCTTGTCTACTTAATCTGCACCCTCTGTAATATATAACTGTAACCATTAACTATTTTCACTATTTATAACTTCTGTTCTCTCAAAGGAGATTCTCTTTATACTATTATGTTACATCTATAATATCCTTAAGTAGAACAGAAATATATTCTGTTTAAATTGGAGGATAGTTCCCTTTTTCTCAGCTTAGTCAGTCTTTTCTCAAATAGGAAATGAACTATATGATATCACAATCTTGTATGTAGAAAAGTAAAGAGTTCCACTTTTTAAATAAACCAATAGTTGATTTTTTTTGTGTATACTAGTTATATATTGCTAAGGTGAAATATGATATTAAACTCTAATATGTCTTAGTATGTCAGGGTTTTTTTCTGTTATTCTGGTTTCATTCTAATATCTCATCTTCTATAAATTTGAGATAAAATCAAGTTTTCTCTTTTCTCAAATATTTCTCATTTTGAGACTAAAAAAAAAAAAAAACACCTCAGGATGTTCACTGTTAAAATATAACAGGCATTATTTGCCTTTTCATAGAAGGACAATAGTCAAGCTTCATGGAAAAATGTACCAGGAAACTGCTTTTTATATCTAAGTTATAGACTGAAATGTAAAATTATAAATAATATTTCTGTGCATCTCATTATACTAAAACATCAATAAAGACCATAATTTCTGTCTTAAGTTTTATGTGGAGAAAAGTTAACCCCTTTACTGGCCCTTGTTTGCTATAAGACAAGAATACACTCTGACTTATCTCAGGGCAGTCTTATACTCTCTGGGATTTTTTCTGCTTTTTAGCTAGGGCTATTTCTGGTTACAAAGTTCATTAAAGGATAGATAATACTTCTTTACTATTCAACCATTACTCTATTTTTGTTCAGTCACATTTAAGAATCTTTTCCTTTAGTAGCCCACATATGCCCATTCAAATCTTACAGTTTAGGAATGTTTTTTATCAAAAATATTTTTTATCTGGGGCTGCTGGGTGGCTCAGTTAAGCGACCAACTTCGGCTCAGATCACGATCTCACGGTTCGTGAGTTCGAGCCCCATGTTGGGCTCTGTGCTGACAACTCAGAGCCTGGAGCCTGCTTCAGATTATGTGTGTCTCTCTCTGTCCCTCCTCTGCTTGAACTCTGTCTCTATCTCTCAAAAATAAAGAAACATTAAAAAATTTTAAATGTATTTTTTATCAAAAAATAAATTTTGGAAAGGTGTGCAGCACAAGAAATATTGAAATATCAGAGCATACATAACAATGAAAAGCAACTGATCTCTCATATCATTCTGTAATGATCAATGCATAATTACTTTGGAAAACTGTCTATTAACGCCAATAAAAACTGACATATGCATTCTCTGTGTGCATTACATATGTGTAGCAAAAGACATGTACAAGAATGTTAATTGAAAATTTTTCTCCAATGATTTCAAAATGTAAACTACCCAAATGTTCCTCACTGGTAAAATTAATAATGAAAATGTGGCTTATTCACATATTCATTCATTGGAATACTGTACAGTGACAAAAACAAATTGTTACAACAAATAAAACATAAATGAATCTCACAAACATAATTTTAAGTAAAAGAAACCAGACATCAAAGTAAACATTTGGTATAATTGCACTTAAGTTTAAGATTAATCTTATGATGGTAGAAATCAAATTAATCTACATGGTCTGTATTTTGACCTGAGTGGGGATTACATAGCTTTGGTCATTTTGAAACACATTATTTGAACTCTAAACTGTCTTTTACATGTCATACTTCAGTACAATTGTGGTCCCCTCTAAAATGCAGTAATTCAACTTGGCCATCTAATTTTGTTTGGGGTTTAAATTTGTCCTTGTTTTAAATTTTTTTTTCAGAGTGAGAAAAAGGAACAATGTCAAACAATATTAGATAGAATGAAATTCTCTGTTTTGTTAATTGGTTGAAGAAGATTTCAAATACAGTCTACGGACTTGAAATGCTGAATTGGTGTATCACTTTGGTCAAGGGCAAAACCTGTTAACAACAACATCTTTCAATGGAGCAATAAAAAGCTACTGATGATGGGAATTTGAAGGGTTCAGATCTGAGTGGTTTTAAGCTCTGTAGTCAACCAAATGATACTGGATTGAGTCTAACATAAACACTAATAGAAAAAAAAAGGAAATTCACATCACTTAATATATCTTTTATCTGGTCTGGTTTTTAGTGAGAGCTTCCTGAAGGTAAAAACTTCACTAAAACCCATTGGTAATGACAGTTTGAATGCCACCAATAATGGCTGCCTAAGAATACCAGGGAAATAAAAGTATTACTCAACTGCAGAACACAAGAAAACATACCTCTGCAGCTTATGACATATCAAGTGCATTGTTAAGGCCTAATTCTGGTTCCAGTAGTTCACCTGTTCTACTTTAATTATCTTTGCTTTCCTATCTGGGGAAGTCCTGGTCTGTGATAACACATGTCATGTTTTATTACCTTCCATTCACTATTCTTAGGTTGTGAATGAACTTCAACTTCAATTTGAGGAGTCCTCTTAACCTATAAAATTATATGTTGTGATGTCACAACATCATCCTTAAAAGTTCTGATAAACAATCTAGTAAATTAATTTTGTGGAATTCCTACTGCTTTGTTTTCTTACTTCCTTTTTCTCAGCCTTTCTGGAAAGGGCTGCTAATGCAGTGAGCCTTGTTTTTGTTGTTGTGAAAGCATATGAAAATTTTAAGTAAAACAAAACCTATATAATTACTATCTAAGGTAATATCAACTGTGTATCTGGACAGTGAAAAATTTTAAGTAACTCCATCCTACAGAATCCATTTACCTAATCCGTTGGCACTCTAATTCCCTAGTGGTGCAGAAGTGACCTCAGTGAGAACTTACTCCTCTTTATAGTCTCTCATCTTTCCTAGGACTCTTGATAAAAATCAGAATATCAGGACTTTTTTTTGCCTCAATACTTGAGGAATCATTATTTTCCATTTTCTCCCCTTCTAGCAATGGTGCTATGTCTTTGGCTGGTTTTCTTTACTTACATATATCCAGGAAAATAAAGATTACAAACAACTACTCATCTATCCTATTTCTGACCAGGGTACCATCCTCACTCACACTATCTTTTTCAAGAGAAAAAGTCATTTTTTTAATCCTTGTCCATAATTCTTTCTGTATATCTTTCTTTTCTCTTGTGTATGGGAAGACAAAGAATCCCTTTCATCCTTACTGAATCCTTCAATGCTCTCCCTGTTCCTCAGCCCTCCATTTCTTTCCTTAGTACTTCACTGTAGAAAATATGCCATGTTATTTATTAGAGAAGTACCATTAGCCGTATGTCACAACTCAAGTTTTACTTATGCTCAACATGTGTCATGATCTGGTGATTAAAAGCCACCAGTGGTAAATAAATTTTGACAAAAATATATTTCACCACCAGATGAATACGGTAGAATTATACTCCGAATGCATAGAGTAAGACATCTTTTTTTAATATTTAACCCTAGTATAAATTAAAATTATTTGTTATTAGGACAAATATTAATGAAGGAGGAAGATAGAATAACAAATAACATTCTTTTCTATTCAAAATGGAAAATGGGTGAACAGCATTTTCTCTTCTAAAAATGATATAGCTTATGGAATTGTTACCTTTATTGAGCTAAAAATGTATCATTCCTGTTTTATATCCTATAATAAATTGCTTTATAGAACTTACATATTTATACATTTTCTTGATGTTAATTATATAAATTATACATGTAAATTATACATGTAAATGCCATTCAGTGCCTTAAAAACTACTATCATGCCAATACCTTAATAGTTTGGACCCTAACGTGTCACTAGCAGCCCATAATTAAAGACACAATGGGTTTTCAAATGGTAATCATGCAACAGCACTGCTCCTTTTTTGACAAAAAATGTCAGCTTCCTAGGTTTCAGGTATCATAATTTCAGCAAGAGGCCTTCAAGCATCACTCAGACTCAGATACTTGTCTGTGTCTGTGCAAGACTCTAAATTAGGAGGCAGTGATGAGAAAAGCAGAAAGAATGGATTTAGAAGGAAGCAGCAGTTCCCAGGAAGTATCCAGTTTCCAGGAAAAGCAGTGACAATGGAGTAACCTATGGTTTTAGTCTCCCTTGGTGGCACTGGTTTCCTCAGTGGACTGGTGTCGTGGCATGACTTTTGCATCCCTATACTATTGCCCCTCTTCTGAACTTTCTCTTCAATATCTCTATCAGTTGAGTGATTTTCTAAATGTCCTATTAATAAATTCCTTTTTTACTTAACTAAGAAAGAATGCAAATTAATCCTTTGCAAATAAAAATGCTTAGTTGTCAATCACAGCCCTCATATGTCCATGGCTGATTAGTCTAAACCTGAAATGAATGCCTCAGAGCAGTAGAAAATAGTTATTCTGAAAGCCCAAAAATTAATCATGACAAAATTAAAACTCTCAGCATCTATGTGTTCAAATTAATCTATGTGCAAGCTGTACTACTTACGGATATTTCTACTAAACCATTTTCAAATCTATTTTAACAAGCTGGAAATATACGCTACCAATAAAACCCATGAGGGTAAAAATAGAAAAAAAAAAGTATTGAGACAAAGACACAAATTCTATTATTCTTGACCTGAAATGAGATCTCATGTCCCTTGACAACTAGCCTAGTGTTTTCCTACTAAAGTGCACTGCCTCCCAGCTATTTTAGGGGAGAAAAGTGTTCTACCGAAATTACTGGTCTGGTTAATACTTTGGGAAGTGATCTCTGATCTCTTTTTCTGAAATCATGGGTATTTCTAACTCTTTAGGGAGAAGACTTGAAATACTGAGCACTGTCTTAAAGAATAGACTTTTTTTCTGGTGTAAAAGCTACCGCAGTAAAAAGAATATGAGAAATGAGGGATTCAAAGGAGGGAAGGCAACTACAAAAGATAGGTCCACATTGGCCATGAATTATTAAAGGTGTTCAGGTGAGAGGTATTACCTTATGGGCTTTGATGGGGTTTATATTTGTTTTATGCTTTGGTTTTGTTTTTAATTCTTTATATAGTTCTCTACTTTAGGAGCTAAAAATTTTGCAAAAAGAAATCTTTTGATTTACCCACCCATAATATTGAAATATTTAGTGGAGTGTTTAAATATAGAACAACCCATATTTAAGACCCTAACAATCCCATAGAGCAAAGTGAAATAAATTTATACCTGTAAAATCTATACCTTGAATGTTTCTGGGGAACTTATTAAACAATAGAAATATACTTTATTAGTCCCTACCACATTCCTCTACAATAATTTAAATTATAAAACTGAATAGCTGGACTCTTCTTTCAAGACAAAGACATTTTAAGACATTTACTAAATATTTATTTTCCTTAATAAACATCAATAACCCAAAACAAGCACTTAAAATCATTTGCCTGTTGAGTTCCACCATTTCCCAAAGTGCTGAAAAATTAATAAAAAAATTTTTAATGTTACTTTTTCAGGATTACAAAAAGAAGGAAAAATATTAATTTGAATATATAATATCAAAATTACATAGTCATTTTAGAGAGACAGAAATCCAAATAAATTGGTCTAGGTCTTTCCACCAAAAGCAAAGTGGGATATTTAGACAACGTTTTATAAAGGGGCCCAGAAAAGTGTATTGAAACATTTGTTTTGTTGCATAACGCAACTGACAATTAAATAATAGTACTTCATTGAAGGTGATTTTCTAAATAAATAAAGAAAACATGCCTTACATATAATTTCATAATGCATTATCTATATGTAAGTATATGTTTTTTGCTACCTTTTTTTTTTTTAGTAAGCAGAACTTTCTATTCCTTGAGCTTGTTGGAAATTAAATTTGTGATTTGATTTGATGGTAAACCCTAAAAACACATTTTCTTTTCTTGATACACACTATTCAGAGAAGCCATGTTAGTAATACATAAGGAGCAGGTAAGATAGTGTGTTAACAGAGGGTACTTGCCATTTTTCTGCTTTTCTTGTTTTTTTTTTTTTTTACATGAACATCTGGGTTTTCCTTTTTCAAGCTTTGCCTTCTGTAGCGGGTGAGAATAGGACCATCTTAGAATCCTGTTGTTAAGGAACAAGATTAAATGTGGTAGTTACAATTTGAGGAAGAAAGATTTGGGATGTGTGGCGTAAGTCTGTGAGCCATTTGTTGCAATGTTCAAGAGTGATTTTTTTTTTAATGAATTTGACTTGGTCTCTGTCTACCTTTATAGTTTCCTGACTAAACATTACACACACACACACACACACACACACACACACAAATGAACATAGATGCACACACACACGCAAATGCACACATATGCACACATACACACATGCGTGTGTACACACAGACACACACACACACAGTATGCTACAGCACATAAAGTTGTATTCAGTTCCTCTAACATCTAATGTTTTCTCTTACTTCCAGGCATTCAGGCATGTTATTTCCTGTGTTTATGTGTTTTTTATGACTTATTCCATCTGGCTAATTTCAATTCATACTTTAGGCTTCAACTTAGATGTCATTTCCACTAGGAAGTTTTCATAACTGCCAAGATTTCCCCAACCCCCATCCCAGTAGTTACAGTCAAATGCTTTTTCTATCTGCTCCCATTCCCTGTATTATCTATATCAGGTGCATTTATTGACAACATTAAACTTACCCCTGTACATATTTGTATCTCTATCTAAATTGTAATTGCTCAAGAAATGTGGAGGTCATATTTACTCAATCTTTTCAGTATGTAGCATGCTTTGTGTATAGAATATCTTTAATAAATTATTGCTAACGTCAGTCTTTAAAGTGGTCCTTATATCTGTGGTCAAAATAGATCATAGTGGATGACAATTACTGAAGTGTCACTCCTGAACTAGGAAAAATGAAAGGAACAATGCATAGTATTTATTGTGTTTTAGGAGAAGTACACTTAGGATAAAGCTGAGTACAAGACAAGTTAGGAATCCAAAGGTTTGAGTAAAAAGATTATCCTGTTGTTCTGCATTAACGTAGTGCTATGAATTAGAAAGTTAAGGGGCACCTGGGTGGCTCAGTCAGTTGAGGGTCCAACTTCGGCTCAGGTCATGATCTTATGGATCCTGGGTTTGAGCCCCAAATCAGGCTCAATGCTGACAGCTCAGAGCCTGGTCTGACACAGCTTCAGGTTCTGTGCCTCCCACTCTCTCTGTGCCCCTCCCCCACTCATGCTCTGTCTCTCTCTGCCTCTCAAAAATAAAGAAATGTAATAAAAAAAAATTTTAAAAAAAGGAAAGTCAAAATTGTCGTGGATATCAGCCTTTAGATTCCAAGATAATCTGAGACCTGAAGATATATTTCAGATTTGAGAAGGAAAATGTTAATAAAGCAGCATTAGTTGAGCACCAAACTTTAAATAAGATGAGCATTTACTCATTCATACAATTTAATAACCTCATTGCAACCAGGAGAAGAAGAAGGCTCCATGAAGAAAGAAACTCACCAGAAGCCTGGTAATTCCACAATTCAAATTGAATTCATCTAAATCAATAATATTGATTTCATTTTATTCCTAAGGCAACATAATGATATGAATGTGTCATGGTAGACCATATGTATAGAGATACAATTAATAGACTCTTAATTATCTTAATAGTTATTTTCCTTAAATATTTCTACTCTTTCTTGTGTGTTCCTTATAGTTGACCAATTAATTGTTATCCTCGACTGTTTGCCCCAAACTTCCAACAACACTGAAACCAGTTCAGCTATTTATGACAAGTAATGAAACTTGACAAACATTGCTTATCAAGCATTTACCCTCTCAAGAAAGACTACCTGTTTCTTCTTCCATTTAAAATTTCTATCAGGTTCTCACTTTCAAATCTAGCCTCTAGGTTTAAACTACTGTTAATATTTTCATAAATGATCAATGCCGGTGTAACCTTATGAAAAAAAGCAGACATCTTGAAATAAAGAGAGCTATGTTATAGAGACAACACTTCCTCTAATAATTGTTTACTTCCTCATGTCCTTCTCAGAGCTGATTTTTTTTTTTTATCATTCACCTGATAGAATCAGTTTCTCTCTCTCTGTATATCTTCCTCCTTTGTCTTTCACTTTTTGTGCCTAACAAATATAGAATATGATTGAGCTGACACCAGTGCCTTATTCTTTTCAAAAACATCTCAGACAGTCACAACCACAATAGTTGGAACATTTTAAAATTTATCAATATTAATTTAAACAAATGGTTGAAGATGTATTTCTCTGATACTAGGACATGGTCATCTCACCTAATAAAAATATTCAAAATTCTCTAAGACACAGAAGGGAAAACCTTATATAGCTGTCTTGGTCTTCCTTGATTCTTGGAAATTTAAGGTATGATCTGGAGAAATAAAAATCTTAAAAACAACAACAACAACAATTTAAGTGACTGAACTTACATTCGCATAGTGAGCTTTATATCTTTCTATGCTTATTACAGTCTGTAAACTGATGATTCTTACTCACCAATGGAAACCTCTCCCTTTTTCATAGAAAGCTTTTGATGGCAGTTATTCAATAACTTTACTGAAGATTCAGGCATTAAAGAAAAGTATCACATACAATTAATTTATGTCTATATATAAAGCAAATCTCCTATAAACAGTATGTTTGAAAAAACAACAACTCTATTCTGCCAATCTCTGTCTTGTAATTGAAGAGTTTAAATCATTTTGTTTATTGTAATTTCTGATGAGGACTTAGTTCTGTCATTTTGCTGTATTTTCTATATATTTTATGTTTTTTTTGTTCATTTCCTCCACTTCTGCCTTGTTTTGTGTTAAATAATTTTTAATATACCATTTTAATTCCCTTATTTATTTTATTACATATTTTTGAGATTTGCTTTGTCATCTCCCTGGGAAATACAATTACCATCTTAATTTATGATAATCAAGTTAGGGTTAATAATTCAATAGTATATAAAATCTTTGCTCTTGTATAGCTCCATACCCTACCTTCCTTTATGCTGTTATGTTCACAAATTACACCTTTATTCATTGTGTGTCCATCAATATAGATTTGTAATTATTGCTTCATGAAGTTGTCTTTAAATCAGATTGGAAAAAAATTCACACATAAAAAATAAATTATATTTTATATTTATTATCTATTTACTGTTTTACCTTTACTGGTGTTCTTTGTTTCTTCGTGTAGATTCAGGGTACTGTCTAGTATATTTTTATTTCATCCTGAAGGACTACTTTTATTGTTTCTTTTACGGCAGGTATGATAGCATTGAACTCTCAGTTTTTGCTTATTTATAAATGTCTTGATAGTTCCTTCATTTAAAAATGTATATATTTAGAGAGAGAGAGAAGAAGAATGAGCATGAGTGAGGGAGGCGCAGAGAGAGAGAGAGAGGGAAAGAGAGAGAGTCTCAAGCAAGCTCTACACTGTCAGCACAGCGCAGAGCCTGACGTGAGGCTCAGTCTCACCAACCATGAGATCATGACCTGAGCCGAAATCAAGAGTCGGATTCTAACCCATTGAACCACTGCAGCACCACATCTTCATTTTTGAGGGAGAGTTCTGCCAGATATAGAATCCTTTGTTGTTAATCTTTTTCTTTCATCACTCGGGTTATTCCATGACCTCAGTCCTCCAGATGATCAGAGGTTTCTGATGACAATCAGCTGTTAATGTTATTCAGGATGATTTGCATGTGTGAGATGAGGAGTCACTTATCTCTACTTTCAAGGTTCTCTCTGTCTTTGGTTTTTGACCATTTGGTTATGATTTGTCTAAGTGTTGATCTCTTTGGAGTTGTCTTGTTCAAGCATCTGGATGTGTAGATGATTGTAATTTGTGAAGTTTTAAGCATTGCTTCTTAAAATATTCATTCCTTTTCTCTTTCTTCTCTCTACTTAAATCTCCTATTATGCATATGATAGGATACTTGATGGTGTTTCACAAATCTATGAGGTTTTTTTCTTTTTTTCTTTATTCCTTTTTCCATTCTCCTCAAATTGGATAATCACAACTGACTGTTTTCAAGTTCACTGATTTTTCTGTCTGTTTCAACCATTTCTGTGCTTCTCTAGTTAATATTTCATTATAGTTGTTATAATTTTCAGCTCCAGAATTTCTATTTTTATAGTTTATATCTCTTTGTTGATATTCTCTATTTGATAAGACATCATTTCTACACTTTCTCACTTCTTTAAACATATTTAAAATAGCTCATTTAAAGTTCTTGTTTAGTAAATCCAATTTGTGGGTTTCCACAAAGACAATTTCAATTGATTCCCTTTTTCCTCATGTACATGGGCCATACTGTATTGTTTCTTTGAATGCCTTATACAACTTTTTGAGGGACAAAATAAAGTAGTTTTGGATTATAAAATAAATGTACATGAATATACATGAGTATATCCTGACATTTATAGCTCTAAATCCGTATAGTAAAAGAGGAATTTCAGGGGCACCTGGATGGCTCAGTCAGTTAAGTGTCTGATGTTTGATTTTGGCTCAGGTCATGATCTCGTGGTTCATGAGTTCAAGCTCTGCATCAGGCTCTGTGCTGACAGTGCAGAGCCTTCTTGGGATTTTTTCTCTCCCCGTCTCTCTGCCCCTCCCCAACTTGTGTGCACTTCCCTCCCCGTCAAAATAAATAAATAAACTTTAAAAAAAGAAGAATTTCAAATTAATAAGCTAGTTTTTCACTCTTAGAAATTAGAACATGAAGAGCAAACTGAACCCAAGATAAGCAGAGAAAAGGAAATTATATGTATTAGAGATAAAATAACTGAAAAAAGTATAGAAAAATAGAGAATATTAATAAAATTAAAGTTGAATTTATGGTTCCATTTTAGAAGATTTGACATCTTAGTATCCTCTGCAATCCATAAACTGATTAAATACTCCCATTTGCTTAGGTGTTCTGTGACTCATATTTGTTCTGTGGTTTTTAGCATCTTAAACTGTACACATTTTGTTGGATTTGTACCTAGGTATTTTGTGTCTTTTAGGGATAGAGTAAATCATGTTTTAATTTTTTTAATTACAAATTTTTCACTACTAATGTAAAAGTTACTTTTGTACATTAACCTTGTACCCTACTAATTTGATAAACTTATTAATTGTAGTAATGCTATTATATATTTTTTGAGATTTTTCTCTGTACAACACACTGTCTTGATAAATAGAGATGGTTTTAATTTGACTTTGTCTTGATATTGTCATGGGAACAAAGCACTTTCAATCTTTTCACTGTAGATGAGAGTGGAATCTTATTTGCTTTTGGTAATGCTATTTATTTTTTAGGTTTATTAGAACCCAATACAAGACTAGGATAATTTCTTCTTACTATAACCATTAGCTATTCAAAATGAAAACTATAAGGGATTATTACATGGATTTCATGTAGTTTTGTGACCTACTTCACAAAACATTAATGGTGGATTCTATGTCCCTTTGAATTTCCTTTCCCAAGAAGCCTTTTAACTCAAGAATGAACAAAAATGTAGTCACTGAATAGAGTCTCTTGAAGAGAATATTAGTAAGATGTGCATTCCTAGAAACAGGAGATTTAAAGATAGTGGTAATTTCTGCTGACAATGAATGAAAAGTGCTCTACAAATAAAGCAGTGACCTTAGACAAAGGAAAAGATAGATCCAAATGAAGGAAATTTCAGAGCCTGGGCTCTAAGAAGATGATAAATTAAGGAAACTTACATGTAATATTGAATTATAATGAAGGGAAACAGAAATTTATAATCACTTTCTTGATTCTGTGTCCTTTACATGGTAAATTTGAATGCAGCTTTGCTTTCTTTAATCAGTAAAATGTACAATGTCTCAACACTAAAGATGTCTCTTTTACAGGGTGAGTAAAATGTAGGGAAAGGTGTGTGTGTGTGTGTGTGTGTGTGTGTGTGTGTGTGTAATGGAAAATCTAGTTAATAAGGAAAACTTACAGGGACAGCTCAGGTCATTTCTCAGTGTTTGTGAGATCAAGCCCCACAAGGGGCTCCGTGCTGTCAGCAGCACAGAGCCTGCTTGGGATTCTATTTCCCTGTCTCTCTGCCCCTCCACTGCATTCTCTCTCTCTCTCTCTCTCTTTCTCAAAAATAAATAAATAAAATGAGCATTAAAAAAAATAACAGGACCACCTACATGGGCATACAACTTGTACAGTCATTCAGGGCCCTGTGATCAGTTTAATGCTTTTTTGTCACTTTTGAAATTATTAATCATTTTTGACTGAAAGAATCCTGAATTATCATCTTATCCTGGGCCCCATGAATTACCTAGCTCAAAATTTATAGGGGATTTGAAGAGATAATCAGTTTATACCTCTGAATACTAAATCAATTTTCTTTGGCTTTTATCAACCTGAGGACTTGGTAAAAAATTCCAAGCTGTGTCTGACGATTTTCTATGCAATGGAAGAAAGAAAAGGTGTGCTGAGGGGGAGTAGAGAATTGCTATAGAGTCCTAGATAACTGGATTTTTTTTCATATTAAGTTTCAGATATTCTGCATACAACTAAACTTACTACATTTAACTTTAGAAACTACCTTTCTTCTTTATCTTCCTGTTTCCTCTGCCATCATTTCACACAATAAAAATCTGCTCTGGGCATTTAAAAGTAGTCATTTTGTGATCTATATGCCTACTTGTTCTTTCACTGAACACTCACAGCTGTACAACATCAAATGACCTGATGAAGAATATACCATCTGATTATCAGGTTGATTCCATTTGAGTTTTCACTCCTGTTAATAAGCTACTTTGCTGAGGATCAGAAACTCAACAACTGTTCTTCAGTCACTATCTACACATGTGACATTTAGCATGTCATGTTCAAGTGCTCCAAGTTTCCGTTTTCTGAGGCCCCAACAGTCTCAAGATAATGGAGAGGTTGAAAGAAGTTTCCAGAAATGTCTTCAACAACTGTGAAGTTTTTATCAACCATGGAACTCTATTAATTAGTTGGCATTGTATATTAAAGCAAGTCAAATTAAAGCTATTGAGAACAGTTGGGGAGGGAGCATTTGTCACATTACAGTGGAAGGAGCAGTGACTCTGGTGTCAGGTTGACTGATTCAAATCCTTTCCCATCACCACTGCCGCAGGGTACCTCCATTTGTTGTCTGTAAAACAGGGTGGGGGGGATGCATAAATGAATCACTTATATTAAAAACATTAATCCCCTTATCCTTGCTAGGATTTTATGTATTTGCATAGCCATCATCAGCTACTATACCTCAGTATTTGACACCCCTTTCACTCTTCCTATTTGTTATTTTCTTTTTCTCTGGATTAAACAGTTTTTCATGTTATTGTTCCATCTCCTCTAATGTAAGCTACCCTAAGTAACTTCTGGAAAAATTTGGTTCAACAAAAATTAAGTGAATTAACCAGATACAAGGCCGTCAATTTTGTAGAGAAAACAAAACACAATTTAGGTATCCAACACTGGCCTCTCTTTAGAATGAACAATTTTCAAAATCTGTTTAGAATCTAATAATTGCAGCAAAGTAGGATGATGTTAAATGCAAAAAAGCACCATCATTTAATATATGCTTACATTTAGGCAGAAAGCCCCAAAGAATGCATACATTAGATGTTTTGAGAAAAAAAAAGTTTCATTCAGATATGTTTAACATCCTAAAATATCCAGGTAGTTATCTCTAACATATAATTTTTCTTAATCTAAATTGCCTTGGAAATCACACAACAAAGATACAGTTATGAGACTAAGATAAAACCCTAACAAGATTGCTCAAACATTCTCAATAACATAGCTCATTTTTTTTAAAAAGCTGCATGCTCTTGTTTCACTTTCAATTAAAATCACAGTTTGATTCCTTAACTTCATTCCTGTAGCTAATATTTCCTTAGAGACAAATATCTACTATCCCCTAGGCTAATCTACTCCACTTCCAACAAATTATCTGATCTCAGATGTCACTTAGTAAATATAAATATCACTTTAAATATGTTTTCAAATACCACTTAGCAGTGTTTAGTTTATCAGAAAATATTTGGAATGACATCAGGGATTCAATTGCCCTCCTCTTAGGCTTTATTTAACATAATTAAAATAAAAAGCAATGAAATAAAAGTGAAAAAACACCAGTATTTAGCCCTGATTTTTCATTAACTAACTTATCTTGATGAAGTTTTCTAACTACTTGTAAAAATATGGGTTTTACCAATGAGCATTCAACTTATGGCTTCTATTTAAAGATACCATTTTCTGGAGGTGATACTCCCAAATTGTTGGGTGTTAAAATTCTATTATTTAGTTAAACATATGGAAGGCTAAGGTAACATCACAACTGTTTTTACAAACTGCAAGCTGTACACTTGTATGGTTATAGAACACACACACACGCACCCATTTTACCTGATATTTGTGAACACCATATAAAAAACATAGTACCAAAATGTAGTATTCTCCTGGTTATGGTACATTCCTTTCTATGATTTGCAGACATTCCCCTTCTGACAGAGTTGCAAGGCCTAGACACATTTCAGTAGCTAAAGTAGTCAGTTGCTAAGGAACCTCTTTCTACACTGAGCAACATACCCTGTTAATCGACAAGAGACCTAATGAATCAAGAAAGATAGAATACATAGTAATGAAGACTTATTTCCTCATTTGATCATGGTTGATGAAATAACCAGTAAGATTTTAAATTCAATACCAAAAACCTCATTTTTACCTTTCTTCTTGCTTGACAATGGATAATTTGTATCTTTTAACAGCCCTCTTCATTTTGAAGGTCCTCTTCCCTTAGATTTCACAATTGAACTCTAATTCTGCATATCTGCATATCTAATTCTGCATATCTCCTTCTGAAAACTCTTTTTACTCCCATTTCTGGACTAACTCAGCATCCCCAGAGTGGATATACACATTATATACACACTCTGAGGATGCTATATATACAATATATATGAATGTATTTTTGCCCATATATACATCTGTGTGTGTGTGTGTGTGTGTGTGTGCGCGCGCGCGTGTGTGTGTGTGTGTGTTTATATATATGAAATCTTACTGAGTTCTAAGCCTCTGATCCTCTCAACTATTAAATATTCTCCAGTCCTAAATCTATCCAATAGGTACAACAGACACCCATAATCTTCCCTGTACTCCCCATTCCCCGCAAGCTGATTCTTCCTCTCTGCTCAGTAGTCTGCCCACTTGTTAACAATAGTATGTTTTAAAACCTGTATTAATCAATATCAATATTTTAGACACATCCCTGTCAGTAATTTGTCATCAAGCCAGTCCAATATTAGTTTGTAAATATATCATGTCACATGTTTTCCTTTATCCATTTTCTACCTTAATTCAACATTTATTACTTTTGTTGGACTGTTGACATTTCCTCCTTGAGATGTGTCTGGTTCCAATTTCTGTCCAAACTTTATCTCCACCAGTGAATTATCTCCCAAATTAAGTTGGAGCTATCTTTATCAGATTTAAAAATCTAATAATCATTGCTATAATTTTTGCTATAATTAAAACTTAGTACATACCTATTCAAATGGTTCCCAATTCTTTAAAATTGTATCTATGGCTATTTATAGGTAACTCACTTGATCTGAATTCTAGATGCAAAAAACATTTTAATACAGCTTTCTCAGTAATTAACAAGACAAGTAGAAAGAAAATTAGTAAGGATACAAATTTATATTAAAAATGCTCTCAAACAAATTACCATAATTAATATTTACAGACTAATAACACCTAAAAGCTTCCAAATATACATTATTTTTCATTGCACACAGATGTTACGTCAAGAAAGAATTTTCAATTGCAATCTTACATAGCAGAACTTTTGACTACAAAGACATTTAATTGGATATCAATAGCAAATATGTATCTGGAAAATACCCCATTTGGACACTGAAACACAATGAATATCTGCTGAATCAAAAAGGAAATCACAAAGAAATTGAAAAATACTTTGAATTGATTGTATAAGTGCAATATATCAAATTATGTAACAATGGAACTACAACATTTAAAAATTTGTGGGATGCAGATAAAGCACTGCTTAGTGTGGAAATTATATCTTTAAAGCCTAAATATATATACACATTGTATATGTATTTCTGACATATAAATGCATATATTATATATATACATTTATCAGAAAAGGTTAAAAGTTTTAATTCAGTTATCCAAGTAGACAAAAGCAATAAGGATAATAGTAGAAATCAATGAAATAAAAAACACAAGAACAATAAAGAAATCACCAAGACTAAAGCTAGTTTTTAAATCCATAGTAAAATGATAATCTCATACCTAACAGTAGTAAAATAATACAACAAAAAAAGACACAAATTACCAATATCCAAAATGAAAGTTCACTTATCACTATAATTCTTTCAGACAATAAAAGAATATGAAGAAACATTATGAACAACTGTATGTCAATAAATTCTATAACTTAGATGTAGCACATAAAATCTCTGAGAGACAGCTTACCAAAACTGACTGACGGTTAAAATACAAAATGTGTTTTGCCTTGTACCTATCTATTAAATACTTTAAATTCATATTTGAGTACTTTCCCACAAGGAGGTTTATTTCATCAAAAAGAAAATATTCTCTTGTTAAAAACACATTTTCAAGAAAGTTAAAAGGCAGGTCATGGATTGGAAGTAATTATTTGTGTTATATATATTAAATAGAAGATTTGTATTCAGAATATATGAACAATTCTTATAACTCAATAATAAAACAACTCTTGAAATGTGGGTAAAACTTTAATAGACACTTCAAAAATGAATAAATACAAATGGCCAATGAGCACAAGTGAAGATGCTTACTATAAATTATTGTCATAAGAATGCTAATTCAAATGACACGGTGATATTTCATCCCCACAAGAATCATGAAAAGAATAAAGATGGCAGGAATATCAAGTGTTGTTGAGGATGGAGCACCTGGAATTCGAATACATTGCTGGTAGGAATGTAAAATGGTGCAACTACTTTGACAAACAGTTTGGTAGTTTAAAGTTTGAGCATGCACATAATGTATCACCCACAGATTCCATTTCTAGGAATTTATGTATGATAAAGACAAATACATGCTAACAAAAAGACTTAGAAGCGATTGTCCATAACAGGTTCATTGGAAATAGCACAAACAAAAAAGAAAGAAAGAAAACAATCTGAATTCTCATCACAAGGCAAGTTGAAAGGTTATTCTGGTTTATTAGTACAAGAGAAAAACATGCAATAACAAAATAGAGCAAACGACTGATAACATGCAACAACGTGGATGAATCTCACAGACATTCTGCCGAGTAAAAGAATGTAGGCACAAAAGAATACACAAAAGATGTTTCTATTGTGTGGAATTCTAAAATAAGAAAAGTTAACTGTGATCAAAATCAAATCAGTGGTTGCTTGGAGGAGGGGAAATTGAGTGCAAAAGAAAAAAATATTCTGAAGAGATATAAATGTTCCACAATTTATCGCTGTTGTGATAACTCAGGTTATACATTTGACAAAAGTAATCAACCTATAAACAATATATGTAGATTTTTTTTGTAAATTGTAACATCGTATTTGATATTTAAAAGTCTGAATGTTCCTCACGAATATCTTCATTCTTATAAAATGCACTAAACTAGATGTTTCTAAAATGTTAAAGTGTAATGATGAATATTTCAGTGGAAATCCAAATAATATCAGTTGCAAAATAACAGCTGTTTAGTCATGAAGATGATGATATCAACAGTAGTCATAAAACATGTTTTGCCAAAGTTTATAGGTTACATAGCACTTCAATGGACAATAGATTTTATGAACCTCACAACAACCCCATGAGGAAGTCGATCTTGCTATTACTCTAAGCATCCTTTCACTATTAAGAAACAAACACAACATTGTAAATGACTTGCACAAACATATTGCAACAGAACCTCCTTTAAAATTCAGGTTGACTCCAGATTCCATATAAATTTGATTAGTACACTCTTCCTTCACTTAAATAAATCAGTGATCAATAGTACGTCTAATAGCTAACACCTGATTTTTAAATCTATAATCAGAAGACTAGATTTCCAAATCTAATAGGGAAACAACATTAAGAGAATTTCCAAATTATCTTTAAAGTATTTTCTTGTTACTGGAAGTTAAGAGCTCCTTATAAAGCAGTGGTTTTAACCTTGCTGTATAATGAAATCATGGGGAACTTAAAAAACAAAATAAGGGGCGCCTGGGTGGCTCAGTCGGTTAGGCGTCCGACTTTGGCTCGGGTCATGATCTCACAGTTCGTGAGTTCAAGCCCCGCGTCGGACTCTGTGCTGACAGCTCAGAGCCTGGAGCCTGCTTTGTGGATTCTGTCTCCTGCTCTCTCTGCCTCTCCCCCGCTCGTACTCTGTCTCTCTCTCAAAAATAAATAAAACATTAAAAAAAATTTTTTTTTTTAAAAAACAAAATAAAACAAAACCCTGATTCCCAGGCCACATCTTTAACATAATTAGCACCTATTCCTCAGAACTATCTTTATTATTCCCATATTTCCCAATATACAGCTTCAGTGTAAGTACCACTGCTATAAAGTGATTGGATTTTGCTTTACACCAGAGCATCTCTGCCTTTCAATTAAAATTTAGAAAGTAGTCCCTAGCTTTCCATTCCTTGCCTGTGCACAGCAACATACCTCCTCCATCCTTAGTTCTTTGTAGTAAATATTAACCAGAAGCAGCTGGTCATTTTTGTTATTTCTGAATTATTCCTGGCCAATTTACTCTTGTTAATTAATACTGTTTATAATAGCACTGGCTTCTGTAGCCATTCTTTTATGGATACCTGTGTCCGATTTAGTGACAAATTTTTACAAATGGAATAGTTTAATTCTTGGAATCTACTCCTCTTTTCACATGAATCACCAACTTGGCTTTGGCAATCTTTTAGACATTAGTGCTTAGTTTGGACTTAGTGCATGTGTATCTGGACTCTATTTCAATTTTAGACTCTGCTCTTGGCTTAAGAAATATGACTCGCTCTGCAGGTGCAGGTAAGAGGTAATGCCTAAATTTAATTTATCTCCTCTGCAGAAAGGGAAATAAACTTTCACCATAAATATCATCAGCATCATAGGTGGATCAGGCCAAGACTGTATAAAAATTATTTTAAATCAAAACAAAAATCTAAGACTCCACAGGAATTTTATCTGTAAGAATCGAGAGCAAGAATATTAAAATTCAGGTCTTAGATTCCAATGAGGCAAACATTTTTGATGTCTGTTTTACTGAAATTATCTCCTACTTTTAGGGATATGTGAAACCTCTTTCTCCACTAATGTGAGATTCTGGAAACAAGTGCAGGTCAGATGCCACCGTGGATATGCTAGGAAGAAACACTGGAAGCATCATGGAGAAGCAGTGCTCAAGACAGAAATGCCCTACATGTCAAATAATACTTAAGAAAACTAAGAAGTTAAGATTCAATTAAGACATGGGCATAAGGAAAATTACTGAAAAAACCTTATTACCTTTATTATCCCAGCATTTGAAGATGATATATTGGGGTTGTTGATGTGCGGTTGACACAAGGATTACAGGCTTATTTTTGCCAAAAATACAAAAATTGGCTGTTTCTGTTGATTTCATCACTAACTGCTATTAAAGAGAAAATTCTACCTGTGCAACCTTACAAATGCAAATTATAAAACTAATCCACTTGGACTTTTTTTCTCTAACCTCACAAATATACATGAAGCCACAATGTTTTTAACTACATTTCTAGGTGGGACATTTTTAAATTTCTTTTTTAAAAAAATTTTTAATGTTTATTTTTATTTTTGAGAGAGAGAGAGAGAGAGAGAGAGAGAGAGAGAGATTCAGAGAAAGAAGGAGGTACAGAATCCGAAGCAGGCTCCAGGCTCTGAGCTGTCACCACAGAGTCCGACATGGGGCTTGAACCCACAAACCATAAGATCATGACCTGAGCTGAAGTCGGACATTTAACCGACTGAGCCACCAAGGTGCCCCTTAAATTTCTGAAGTTTAATTTATTTAACTACTTCCCTCACTCAGCTTTCTTTGCTACACATCTCCTCCAACAGCCAGTTCCTTCTGTACTTATGTGGGAATAGCAAAAGTCAGAATTCTACTACCTCCTACAAATATAACAAAGGTACTTGATAGGTAGCCGTTGGAAAACAGAAGGTTGAGAGTTCCTGATAATTGAACTGTTTCACAATTTAAATATTCATGGGAGAGCCCTTCCAGTCTCTGTATAATTGGCACAACCTAATTTAACATTTACATGATTGTCCTTGCCCTAGATTTCATTTACTAATGTTAGAGAATGGTAGTTTTGATGAGCAAGCTGCTATTTCTGGTTAAGTTTTATCAGCTAAGATGCCATTTCATGTTTTAAGTTAAGGAAGCCACAGTGAATAGTTTTATAACAGTCAGCATATCTTTCTAAAGGATGATTAAAGAATAAAACATTTCCACTAATACATTGTTTTTTCTCTTTAGTAAACCAGATCTTTGGACCTTTTATTCTGCTAGTAAACATTTTTAAACGTAAAAAAAAAAACAAAAACCTAAGTCTTATAATTAAGTTTTAAAAATGCAGAGAGTGTTTTTACCTTACCCTATTTTACCTTAAATATGATCCAAAAGGTTTTTCAGTGGTTCATTAGAACTCAGAATGGCTTTCCCTATAACACAAATACTTGATTTAAGGCCTCCACTAAGTGAAATGCTGGCACAGTGCTGTCGCCTATTGACCATGAGTAACTGAGCTAATGCCAATTTTATTTTCTATTTCCATTAGCTATCCTACCTCTCAACTAGACAAAATTAAATGAGAAAAAGTGAAATCTAGAAGAGTTATATTTCTAAAATAAGTCCACAAATGTGCTATATTTACCTGATCATCCCTCAGCAAATATTTTATTAAGTTTTTATAATCCTTTCTCTATATTTTAGCTTTGATCTGTAGACTCATGTGCTTTAAGTAAGTGGCCATCCATCACATAGAGGCCATCCAAAGTAAAGGTTCAAAAGTTAATAAATAAAATTAAATTCATATCTTTGAAAATAAAATAACATGGAAAATGATAAAATTACACTAATACAGTGACACTGCTATGAATGTATCATAAAGCAGTGTTTCTCATATTTGATGTATGTCTTAATTACTCGGGGTTCTTGTTTCAAGTGAGATCCAAACATGAATTCTGGGTAATTCTTAGTTCATTTCTAACAAGCACACGGTTGATGCTGATACTTCTACACAGATCACACTTTGAGTTGGAAGGCCCTACAGAAAATAAGGCACATTTTGTACAAGAATACATTAAAAATATTTATGTCTGTAATTTCCATAAAAGTTGAAAACTGGAATCAACACAAGTGCCCATCAAAAGTGAATTGGAGGGGCGCCTCGGTGGCTCAGTCGGTTGAGCGTCCGACTTCAGCTCAGGTTACGATCTCACGGTCCGTGAGTTCGAGCCCTGCGTCGGGCTCTGGGCTGATGGCTCGGAGCCTGGAGCCTGCTTCCGATTCTGTGTCTCCCTCTCTCTCTGCCCCTCCCCCATTCATGCTCTGTCTCTCTCTGTCTCAAAAATAAATAAACGTAAAAAAAAATGAATTGGATAAATCGTGGTGTATTCAAACAAGGGAATATTGCACAGCAATGAAAATGAAAGTTTGATAATTATACAGAACTGTTGAAAGAAAAAAATGCACAATTATTCCATTTATATTAGCAGGACTTTTAAGAGATACTAGTATACTGTATGGTGTGTAGATTTTCTTCCGCTTCATAAAACTATAAGGAATGCAAGGGAGCAGTGCCTGGGTGGCTCAGTCATCTGTCTTTGGCTCAGGTCATGATCTTGTGGTTCATGAGTTGGAGCCTTGCATCAGATTATGCTGACAGCTTGGCGCCTGGAGGCTGCTTCAGATTCTCTGTCTCCCTCTCTCTCTCTGCTCCTCCCCAACTCTCTCTCTCTCCCAAAAATAAACATTAAAAAAAAAAAGAAATGCACGGGAGTATTTGCCATAAAATTAGGATAGTGTTTTGCTGTTCTCAACTTTAGGTAAAAGAAAGTATCATGATTAAAACAGGACATGCAAGAAGCTTCTGGAGTATAATAATATTCATACTAAGCACAATAATTTTAAGCAGTACATTCAGTTGCATGCTCTTTACCTATATATGCTTTATTTAACAAAATTAAAAATAATACAAAAAATTAAATGCAATGTTATCAAAGAAGACATGGTAATACAACAGAAGTAAATGTTAAAAAGAAGAAATTGAGTTAGGAACAAAATGGGAAAAAAATACATAAAAGTCCTAATAGAGGCAACAGTTTATAAAAATATCCTAAACATCTGAATTAACAATTTGAATTAAAAGTTTGAGAAAATCACACAAGAGAACTAAAAAGATCAAATCACACAATATAAGGAAAAAGACTGAGCTATAGTAATATGAAATATTACAGACATGAAGAGCAAACAGAAATCTAGGGTAAACATTACCAGTATCTTTAACAAAATAATTTATGCTTTAAATAGATATGACTGAAGATATAATTCAGTCAACACAAAACAAACCTTAATAAAAACAGCTTGGAAAAGGAGAAGGAAAATAATAAAATACTGGCTGTAATTATGGGATTAATGAAGTTAAAGATGGAATTTAAAACTTTAAAAAGTGAAGTTAGTTGTGGAAGTATAAACAGAATTTTTGAAATGTAAATTACCTAATGTAAAAGTAGTTTGTCAATGAAAGCATGTATGAATCCTCCCATAACCCTCCAGGAAGAAGAGGAGTTTCAGGTGGACAGGAAGAAAAGGCATCTGCTTTGTTCTTTAAGGGATTTGTGATATTAGGTTTTGCTTAGTGTCTCCATCCATGACTTCTCTCTTCTATATTATTCTTTTTATCACAAGGGAGGAGGTTACAAACAAATGCCCCAGTATCATTTTTAATGTTTACTTCTAGTTCAGTGTCTGTCAGTGAGAGGAACTTGCTGAAGAGGCAGGCAAAAGCCCTTATTTCATTGGCAGTTACAGGCAGCCACAGGCAGTCACACAGCAGGCTCTTGTGGTCACCCAATCAGGTGCTACAGGAAGCTAAGCTACTTGGTGGCAGTTTTCCTGCTATTCTTGAAATTCCAAACAGTTGCAAGTAAACTACTTCTGTTCTGCAGGCAGCAGGGATGCTGGAGAGTGACTTAAGTAAGAGTGTTAAGAGTCTTTGGTGGCACCAGCAGCCCAAATGACCTGCTGCCCTCACTGTCCACCCTACTCACACTCCCAGTGCGGTGTAAGCTTCTAATGTCCCATGTTAAAACTCTTCCCTACTACAAACATTTATGGCAGCTTCTCTTTTCTTGCCTGATTCCTGACTGGTTTGATTATTTCTTCACCCTTATAATTGAGATATTGAGAAAAAAATGTATTTAATGTTATAAAGGTAACCACTAGTAGAACTAGGCTACAATTCCAGATTGTGGAGGAGTGGAGATAAGAGGAAATGGGAAAGCATTGGACTACACACACACACACACACACACACACATATATATGAAATTTGTGTAATGATATATATATGTATATACATATATACATACGTATACATATAATGATATATATCATTACACAAATTATTGAAGCAAAAACAAAAATATGAGGCCAATGCCTACTAGAAAGGAACAATAGGTTAAAATAGTAATATTGGACACAGCTAAACAAATCAAAAGTTATTACATAAGACTAATCAGTTTACTCTATCATGCTGAAGTCTAAAAATCTTCACAGAAACCATGTACTGTTCTGAATATTATTCCATGCCATTAAAGAAGACCAAAGTATAGCAAAAATGCAGTGTTATATATTATATATAATATGGTTATACGCTGTGTTATATACTATGTTATCATAACGTATTGTTATATATGGGTTTAGATGGGGTTATATATGGGTTATATATGGGGTTTAGATATCTAGAAATAACATTAAGAAACATATGAAAATATTTTTAAAACATAAGAGTTCATTAAGCTTGTTGGTTGCAAATAAATATACAGTTAGCAACCCAACCATTTCTCTATAAAGAAACAGTGATGTACATATAATAGAAAAATAGAATATCATGGAAATGTGTATCATATAATGCATTATTCTTATGTTGTGCAATATATGAATGTACAATAGAAGAAATTATTTTCTTCATAGCAGCATAATGGACACAATAAACATCAACACAACATAGTGAAATTATGAGATATGTGTAGTTCTTTTTTTTAGTTATCCATTAACCATTTCATTAAATTTTTTTTTTTGTTTATTTATTTTGAGAGAAACGGAGAGCGCAAGTCAAGTAGGGGCAGAGAGAGAGGGGAAAGAGAATCCCAAGCAGGTTCCTCACTGTCAGTGCAGAGCCTGATGTAGGGCTCGAACTCAGGGACCAGAACTGTGAGATCATGACCTGAGCCAGACCAAGAGTCAGATGCTTAAATGACTCAGACGACTCAGGTGCCCCAAGATATGTGTAATTCTTATATAAAGAACATTGTAACTGTGCCATACTAATAAAACCTTGAATAAAAGATATATGCCTGATTTCTGGATATTAACTCTACCTTGCATTTTACTTTTGAGAATTTAATAACAATAAAAATATAAAAAAAAAAACAGAAATTATTTCAAATTTGAAACAATGTTAAGTTTATTTGGAATGAAAAAGTTATTAATAGCCTAGAAAATTCTGGAAGTGGAAGGGGTATGAGCAAAATTGCATTGATATTGACTATTGATAAGATTATAAATTCATGCAATATTCTATGAAGGCAATATGATAAAATCCATCACTTTTTTAAATGTAAATTAAGCAACCTGGTTGTAGGGATTTATCCTTTGAAATTGTTTTTATGGGTTCATACACACATACACACACCCAAATAGAGCAACATTATTCAAATCCAGAAATAATGGTTACAATAGATAAGTTTATCTATACAATGAAATGAGATTTAACTGTTAAAGGAACCTGGTAGATGCATTACCACTGACATTGGAAGTACCAATATATGAAGAAGAAACAAACTGCAGAGGATATGTCTAGAGTGATTTTTTTTTTCTTAAATATATGTGTTTCTTACATGTGTATATTAGGAATTTGGAAGTATATACATTATGCTATTAACAGTGGATAGTTCTAGATATTGGGTCACCTGTGAGCCTTACTTTCAATTTCAGACATTTCTGTATTAGCTGAATTTTTTAATTATGCTTTATTTTGTAATTGGAAGGAACATCAAGCCATTTCATAAGAAACATGTAAGTTCTGTGTTAGTTCTTTCAGTTGTTTAAAGAATTTTCATTATATCTCAGATTTATTGAAGCACAAGGTAGAGAAAATAGGAGAATGCATTTACACAGGTACTGCTATGTCCTACTGCTTTGTTTACCTTGTATAGTGTATTGAGATGGAAAACTGTGGCTACAATGAAAATGAATCCTGGGGGCCAGTCATTTTGTAGATAGATTTATTTTTATGGTTTCCTTAGTGTTTGTCTGAAGGGAAAAAAGACATAACATGAGAATGGGAACAATAAAATATCTCATTCCGTACCTTCTTCTATTGACAACTCTAAGTAATACCTTATTTTTACATATCACCTATTTTAGAGAGTAAAGTATGTTTATGGGCACCTATTCATCATCAGAACATTCTTATTGCCTGCATACAGGGATCCAGGAGCTGACCATCTGAATAATTCACCCAAACAATTATCTAATAGCACCTAAACTTTTTTGAATCTTTGGTCAATTAAATCCAGTTAATTTAGTTGCTCCTTTCACTAATTGGCTACCTGATTCAATGTATGACTGGGTTATAACATTGTGTAAAGTGGTACTAAAAACAAGGTAAAAATGGCACAGTCTCTCTATTTTTCAAAATATCATTGGCATATTGAAGAGTAATTAGAGTCATTTTGAAGGAAATTATCAATACCTGATTGTACAAAACTTGATTGCCTAACTATTTAACTGAAATTCATGATATTCTGGAAGATTTACATTAGGAAAAACATCTAAATCTCAGTCTTTCATTCTTTCATTTAATATTTAACAGCTATAATATAAACCTACTATAAACTCTGGGTATGCAAAGATGAACATAATCTTTCAAGGAATACAGTCCATTGGATATATAAACAATGTAAGATAAAAGTGAGTATGAGTCAGTAGTTTAAGAAAACTCCCTAACTACTAAATCAAGATTAGCCTGAGCGAAAAGGATAGGAAAGGCATTATAAGCAGGGCAGATATCTTTTGGGAAAGAACAAAATAGTTAATAAGCCTAACAAAATCAGTATGAGTTGTGATTGGAACAGAAGTTGAGTAAGGTAAAATGGCAGATGATGCTTAGGTAGTAGCATTCTCGTGTAACAGTGTTTAACGGGCATCCTTAGAGGAGCCATTGAAATAGGGGAGTACATGTTTGTTCAAATTTGTGTTTTTTTGACACAAATTTGAATGAAGAGAATGGAATGCAGGTAGTATCACTGGAAGGGTATGGTCAGACTAGAAGCCATAAACCATTGCCTTTAACAATGTATACTTTTCAGAATTAATCCTACACAAGGCAAGGTAAGAGAGATTGAAATCACATCCCCTGGGCCCTGATATCTTGGCTTTTCTGGATCCTGGCAAAATGTGTGCCCAGTTTGTGTGATCATTGGGTAACTCATTTTTTTATTCCGTGTCTTGGGTTTTTCATTTGTAAAAATGTGTAATAATAATAGTATCTCTTACGGTTATAAGGATTTACTAAATCAATATAAGTAAAATAGTACAGTATTTCAATATATGTTAATGGTTATATCTATTTTCTGAAAACCCTCTAATTCTGTATTTTTTAGATGTTTTAGTCACATATCTTTCTTTTCAGCAAATTACACTTTGTTGTCAGAGAGCTTCCTACACTGTCATGCTGCTTTCTTTCTTTTCTTTTTTTCATTCTCTTATTTCCCACTCTCTTAGAAACCTTTTGTAATCCTATGACTAGTATTTTGTTAACCAGTCTTCTACTTTATGTGAAGGTCTCATACTGCTTGAATCTTTTTTTCTTTTTATGACCACTGTAAATTCTTGGGGTAAGTGTGGTCAAAGTAAGAAAGATTAGCTGAAACCAAATTACAATGGACAAGGGCACTGATCTTTATTAGCCAAAAAAAGAGTCTTGTAGACCCATGAGTATGGGAAACAGAGGGTTTTGACACTGGGGACAAAATAGTGTCAAATCTCAGCCAAAAGATGAATTTATTTATGTCCTTTTTATCTCAGTCTCAGTCCAGATTTGACTCAAGAATCAGTGTATAAAGGACTTAGACCATGGAAAATAAAGGGGAACATTCAGATTGAGGAAAAAGTAAGTAAGATCTTTAAACATTTACTCACTTATTCACTGAAACAAAAAATGTCAACTGTCTAATGGGTTTTTTTTTAGTCCCTATCTTTGGTACTGGGGATACGGAAATGAATCTGGCACCATTTTGCCTTGAGATCTGTAGCTGATGTGAGATACAGGAAATCAGACAATTACAGATCAGTGCTGTAAGCAATGAGCTGGGGGAAATTCTCTGTTGTGGAGGCTCAGAAGACAGGCACCTGACAAGGCAGCATTTTCTGGAGTTAACATCCGTTGCTGAAGTAAAGCTGTTTATTCTCTTCCCTTTCTTATTGCTATGTTTTGGTGGGCAAGGATACTGCAAGTGTGTTTGCTGCCTAGGTGAGGCACAGAGCCCTGCAGGTGCAGTTTGCTGCTGATTAAATGAGGGGCCTAAGGTGAAGCCTTCAGAGCATCCCCCCTGCATGGCCTTTGGAATGCTCAGATAAATGATAATCAATAAGTAGAAAGCTTTGACACTTGCCCATGGTTTCAGTTTCACAAAGCCCTGGCTTCTCATTAGAGGTACTGAGATATTCAAATTTCCAGTTAAGGCCCAAATATGGGATATGGTAGGGAAAGAATAAGAAACATAAGCAATGTGTATATAGATGATTAAACTTAGCTTGTTAATACACTTCAAGCTATTGTAGTATAAATAGCTATTACAGGTGAAATTATCATTATGGTCAGTAATTTTAACACAACTATGTTCTTGTCTGTCTGTAGATTATTCTTTTACACTCTAATTGAGATTCTGTGCCTTCATTTTTTATTACAAAAATTTTTGTTGTTTTTACAAAAGGGAAAATATGGGAAAGGATTGCATAACAGACAATTTAGCTTCAGTTAAAAGCTTACATTGATAATATTCTGCTTTAATAATAGTGATAGTTGTTTTGTTATTTGCCAGTCTCTGGATGAGGATCTGTATGTATATCATCTCCTTTTAATGCACACAGCAACCTCATCCATCTATTTTGGAAGCAATAGTTGTAAATATAGAAGGTCATCAATAAGTAAGATAGGTCTCTGAGCAACCAAAGTGGATGTTAAAATATTGTGAACGAAATTTCATATCATTTATTGTAGAAACAAATAAGTAGTCCTTCCCTATGAGAATTCCTGTATAAGTATGTAATTTAAATTAGCGTATTTATCTTATTTCTTTCCTGAAATATTCATTGGCGAATGAACGAATATTCTGGAGAACCTGTTTGGTAAATGTTGCTTTCCTCCTGGAACTGAGGGGCACTCTATTTATGAGTTAATTTTGCACACAAGTAGATTAGTTTTAAATCAGCCTGTCCAAGATGCTATCATACAGAATATTGAACAGACCTCAAACTAAGCAATAACATTTATCATCCTATAGCCAACCCTTCTAAGTCTAAGGCTGTAAGGAGGACTAGTAACATTTTTGCCTAATAACTTATTATTTTACTAATTTAATACTAATTAGGAAAAATCATGTACTTTTTTGTTTCCTTTTAAATATTCTAAGAAATTTTTAAAATAGAAAATTATAAAGAAAAAATAAATACACATATCTTATGACTGGTAGTTTCTCACATGTTTCATATTTTATTTATACTTTAAATTAACAAGTGTAAGGATTACAGACACAGTTGAATTATTTTTATTCCCATCCCTGGGACTATCACTCACTTCACTCTACTAGATGTGTATTTTGTTTAATTTTTTTGTAACATACATGATGTAGAAATGATCACTCCATAACTTTGTTTTCTTTTCCCACTCACTGTTTTCATTTTTAAAAATCTATCCATATTCAGCGGCACCTGGGTGGGTAAGTTGGTTCAGCATCCAACTTCAGCTTGGGTCATGATTTCATGGTTCATGGGTTGAAACCCCATGTCAGGCTCTGTGCTAATGGTTTGGAGCCTGGAGCCTGCTTCGGTTTCTATGTCTCCCTCTCTCTCTCTCCCCCTCCCCTACTCACATTCTGTCTGTCTCTCTTTCAAATATAAATAAACACTTAAAAAATTAAAAAGAACAAAAAATAAAAAATTATCTATATTCAATATATGGTTTTAGCTCAATATTTTATCTGTAGTGTAGAATCTCGTAAATATATCACATCTTATTTATCCATCCCTCTGATGAAGGGCATTTTGGCTGATTTGATATTTTTCTGCATCCTGAACTCTGCTAAAAGGAATTTCTGTCTACGCTTGAAAAAAATGTTTTCTAGGGAGTACTTAGATTATTGGATTGATATATGTGCATTTGTAGTTTCATTAAGTACTGCCAAATTGTACTCTAATTTTTTTTAGCAATTTACATTCTTTTTTTTTTTTTTAATTTTTTTTTTCAACGTTTATTTATTTATTTTTGGGACAGAGAGAGACAGAGCATGAACGGGGGAGGGGCAGAGAGAGAGGGAGACACAGAATCGGAAACAGGCTCCAGGCTCCGAGCCATCAGCCCAGAGCCTGACGCGGGGCTCGAACTCACGGACCGTGAGATCGTGACCTGGCTGAAGTCGGACGCTTAACCGACTGCGCCACCCAGGCGCCCTAGCAATTTACATTCTTACCAGAAGGGTATGAAAATTCCCATTCCTCACAGTTTTACCAGCACTTTTTATTGTCAGATTTTTGTTGCCAGTCTGATGGAATAAGGGTATTTCTGTAAGTCTATTTATATCTCAATAATTTTAAACAAAAGAAATATCAAAATATTATTCTAAATCCCATCCATTAATGAAATAATTTGAATATATTAGACAGGATCTATGTAAAGATGTATTCTAGGAAGAATGGAAGCTGTATTTTGCCAGAGAACTTCTACTGTTCTGCTATTTTAGAAACACATAATGCTGATTTTGTACTTGAAGTAACCCTAAATAAATGAAGGCCAGATTAACTATAGACTTGAGTAAATGTTAGTTTAAATTTACAAATTTGTTGCTTATAATTAAAAAATAACTATTTGGGTAGCCCTAATCAAACAAGCTCTTTTTGTGATATAGTGCTCCTAGAATAACTAGAACAGTGTAATAATGTCACAAAAATAGCAATAGTCATCAAGAGAGAAGATAAGATTCCAAAAATAGATTGCACTATATATAAAATTTCAATAGAACAAAATAAGCATTAAAGGTGCATAAATTTAAAAATTTATTGAATAAATAGCATTGGAAGAACTACTAGCTTCTCTACCCTCACTATATCTTTCATTTTCCTCATCACCCTACATTCCAATTTTATTCAATTTATTTCTTCAAACATCCCAAGAACTTCAACAACTCTATTATGCATATATTGTTCTTACCTGTGTGGTAAGAACTACTGAGAGTTAAAAATCTTTGGCGCATAGATGCTAATTTCCACCTTCCTGCATAATTGTATAGACCATGTCACTGGATTTCAGACAACAGAATGTGAACAAACGAGACATGCTGTTTCTAGGTCTCACCATAAACCATCACATACAGGGTCTTTCTGGTTTTTCTTATTAAAAATAAAAGATTGGAAAAGTTAAGATCTCTCCTGACAGATATCTAAGTGGCACATTAAAAAGAATTATGCTGGGTAATTTATTCCTAGGTATTTTATTATTTGGGATACAATTATAAATGGTGTTGTTTTCTTAATTTCTCTTTCTGTAACTTTATTATTAATGTATAGAAATGCAATGGATTTCTGTATATTGATTTTGTATCCTGCCACCTTACTCAATTCATTTATCAATTCTAGTAATTTTTGGTGGTGGCTTTAGAGTTTTCTATATATAGTATCATGTCATCAGCAAATTGTGAAAATTTTACTTCTTCCTTACCAATTTGGATAGATGCCTTTTATTCCTTTATCTTTTCTCATTGCTGTGGCTAGGACTTCTAGTAGCGTATGGAATAAAAGTGGTGAGAGTGCACATCCTTGTCTTGTTCCTGACTTTAGGAAAAAAGCTCTCAGTGTTTCCAAATTGAGCATGATATTAACTGTGGATTTTTCAGAGATGACCTTTTTCATGTTGAAGTGTCTTACCTCTAAACCTACTTTGTTAAGGGTTTTTATCATGAATGGATGTACCTTGTCAAATACTTTTTCTGCATTTATTCAAATGATCATATGATTTTTATTCTTTGTTTTGTTAATGTGATGCATCACGTTGATTGATGTGCAAATATTGAACCACTTTTGCATCCCAGAAATAAATCCCACTTGATTGTGGTGAATGATTTTTTTAATGTATTTGTGGATTCAGTTTACTGTTTTGTTGAGCACTTTTGCATTCGTGTTTACCAGAGATAGTGGCCTACAGTTCCCTTTTTTTGTGGTGTCCTTATTATCTGGTTTGGGGATCATAGTAACGCTAGCTTCATAGAATGAATTTGGAAAATTTCCTTCCGTTTCTATTTTTGGAATAGTTTGAAAAGAATAGGTATTATCTCTTCTTTAAATGTTTGATAGAACTGACCTATGAAACCATCTGGTCCTGGACTTTTGTTTGTTGGGAGTTTTTGGATTACTGATTCAATTTCATTACCAGTAATCAGTTTGTTCAAATTCTCTATTTCTTCTTGATTCACTTTCACTAGGTTTCTTTGTTTCCAGGAATGTATCCATTTCTTTTAGATTGTCCAATATGTTTGCATATAATTTTTCATAATATTCTCCCATAATCTGTATTTCTGTCGTGTAGGTTGTTATTTCTCCTCTTTCATTTCTGATTTTGTTTATTTGAGTCCTCTCTCTATCTCTCTTTTTTCCTTTCCTTTTTCTTTTTTTTTTAGTCTGGCTAGAGGTTTATCAATTTTTTGATCTTTTCAAAGAACCAGCTTCTTGTTTCATTGATCTGTTCTATTTTTTTGTTGTTGTTTCTATTCTATTTATTTCTGCTTTAATCTTCATTATTTCCTTTATTCTACTGTTTTTAAGTTTTGTTTGTTCATCTTTTCTAGCTCCTTTAGGTGTAAGGTTAGTTGTTTGAGATTTTTCTTACTTCTTGAGGTAGATTTGTATTGCTGGAAACTTCCCTGTCAGAATAGCTTTTGCTGAATCCCAAAGGTTTTGGACCATTGTGTTTTCATTTTCATTTGTCTCCATGTATTTTTTATTTCCTCTCTGATTTCCTTTTTGACCTGTTCATTGTTTAGTAGCATGTTGTATAACCTTTTTGCATTTGTGCTTTTTAAAAAAAATTTTTTTGAAGTTTATTTACTTATGAGAGAGACAGTACAAGTGGTGGAGGGGCAGAGAGAGAAGGAGACACAGAATCCGAAGCAGTCTCCAGACTCCGAGCCATCAGCACAGAACCGACGCAGGGCTCGAACCCATGGACCATAAGGTCATGACCTGAGCTGAAGTCGGATGCCTAACCGACTGAGCCACCCAGGTACCCCCATGTATTTGTGCTCTTTCCAGATTTTTCTTGTGGTTGATTTCTAGTTTCATAACTTTGTCATTGGAAAATATGTGTGGTTTGACTGTTCTTTTTGAATTTGTTGAAACTTATTTTTTTGTCTAATATGTGATCTCTTCAGGAGCATATTCCACGTGGACTTGAAAAGAATGTGTATTCTGCCTTTTTAGGATGGAATATTCTGAATGTATTTGTTAGAGTCATCTGGTCCAGGGTATCATTCAAAGCCACTGTTTCCTTATTGATTTTCTGTTTGGATGATCTTTCCACGTAGTGGATGTTAAAGTCCCTTACTATTATTGTATTACTATTAATTACTTCCTTTATGGTTGTTATTAACTGCTTTATGCATTTGGGTGCCATCATGTTGGGTGCAAAAGTACTTATAATTGTTATATCTTCTTGTTAGATTATTCCCTGTATGATTATGTAGTATTCTTCTTTGTCTCTTGTGAACAGTCTTTGTTTTAAAGTCTATTTTCTCTAATATAAATGTTTCTACCCTGGATTTCTTTTCACTTCCATTTGAATGAGAAATGCTTCTCCATCCTTTCACTTTCAATTGGCATGTGTCCTTAGGTCTGAAATAAGTCTATTATAGATACCCCATGCTGTACTTTTCATCTCTGTGACTTACTTATAACTAGAAGTTAATACTTCTTAATCCCCTTCACCTATTTCACTCATCCCCCCATGCGCTTCTCCTCTGACAACCACCAGTTTGTTCCCTGTATTTATGAGTCTGTTTCTGTTTTTGATCTTTTGGGTTTTTTTAGATTCCACATATAAGTAAAATTATGTGAATTTGTCTTTCTCTGACTTAATTAAGTTTGATCACCACCACAAATATATAAAATCAAATCTTGAAACTATCCAAAAAGGAATAGTATATTTATCTAACTGTACATGAATGATTAGAGCATTGGACATTATTTGTTGCCAACCCAATTTCCATTTTCTACTTCTATTCCTTTGTTACTAAATGCCCTGAATTATGAGATTATATCCTTAACTCCAGAGGTGAATTCCTGAGTGAAAGCCCCCAACAACCAGGACCACAACAATGAAATAATTACATAATTGAAAAATAAATGTCTATTTGTCTTGAGCTATTACACTATTACACATAGTTAGCATTGCCCTAACTAATGCAATGTGAAAACTCATCTCTCCATGTTCCACCTAAGGAATTAAACTTTAATAGAACATTTCTGAGATTTATGCTGCCTTCCAGAAACAGGAAGAATTGATATTTCACTCCACTGAATTTTCAAATTCAGTTTACACCTCTTTTGGAGTATCTTCAATTTTGTATTATTATTATGTATTTATCTGCTTGAGTCTTCCTTTAAACCTGTAAGTACTTGGGAGAAGTAAGCTTTTTCTCTTATTTTTGTGTATATGTTGCTTAACACAGAGCTTGGTGCATAGTAGACACAATTAAATAAAACTGCCAAATAAATAAATAAATATTAGTATAGTTGAAAATACCTTAATTAATATATCACAACATGGATGGATCAAATGATTAAATACCATGCCAGCTTGGGTGCCCCCCAGAAGCAGAATTAGAAGTGCAAGAAATTTAGGGGCACCCGGGTGGCTCAGTTGGTTGAGCTTCCAGCTTCGGCTCAGGTCATAATCTCGCAGTTCATGAGTTCCGACCCCACGCTGGGCTCTGTGCCAACAGCTCAGAGCCTAGAGGCCGCTTCAGATTCTGTCTTCCTGTCTCTGTCTCTGCCCCTTCACCCACTCATACTGTCTCTCTCTCAAAAATAAATAAACATAAAAAAAGTATAAGAAATTTACTGAGGAAAAGTCCTAGGAAGGACAAAGAAGTTGGGGATAGGAGTAGGCAGGAAGAACCTAAAGAACCCAATGCAGGTTAGATACTTGTGAAAAGAAAGAGTGAAAAAAGGATTGGGTAGGAAGTCTCATGCTCTAGTGAAGTCTGAAAAAGTTTTAACCAGCCATCGGTGTCTCTGAGCAAAAGTTGCCTGCTGGAAAATTCCAGCCTTAGACAGGAATGGTACAGCACTAGTAACTCCAGCCTGCTGGCCCAGTAATGGATATGGAACAGCTTGAGGGAAACTGATAGTGGATACAAAGGTGTGGCAGTGGGTTGCTAACCTGCTAGATTCTCTAGGAGATTTGAGTGACAACTTTCATAGCAACCACAAAAATATAAAATCAAATCTTAGAATTAGCAAAAAAAGAAAAATAAGAAGAAGAAGAAGGATGAAGAAGAGGAGGGAGATGAGGAGAAGGGAGAAGGATAAGGAGAAGAAGAAGGGAAGGAAGGAAGGAGAAATTTACCAATGAATAGTTATTATACTAGACATTATTTGTTGCCTAATTCTTTATTTTTACTTTCTAGCTCCCATAAATTGTATACCTTTATCCTTCTCCTTAGAGGAAGATGCTGTTTATATTCACCCATCATGATTACCTTATTTCTTTCGCCGATGCCTCATTGAAATAAGTAAGGTAGTCTAATTCTTTTAAATTTTTTTTTTCAACGTTTTTTTATTTATTTTGGGACAGAGAGAGACAGAGCATGAACGGGGAAGGGTCAGAGAGAGAGGGAGACACAGAATCGGAAACAGGCTCCAGGCTCCGAGCCATCAGCCCAGAGCCTGACGCGGGGCTCGAACTCACGGACCGCGAGATCGTGACCTGGCTGAAGTCGGACGCTTAACCGACTGCGCCACCCAGGCGCCCCTAATTCTTTTAAATGACATAGAGGAAGTCTATCAGTGATTTTCTGGCCAACATTTATTCTCTCTCAATAAATACATACTGAATGAATTGGTCCTTTTCTTCTGGAAGTTATTGCCTCTGGATGTGATACCTATGACTGCTATCACCTTGAACCAACATGCTAAGGAGAGAAGTTTCAGGATTATCACCCGAGGCCAAGGCAAAGACTTGACCTCACACATCTAGTGTCTGCATTACTTCTGAAGCTTTAGACCTTCAGGACTCTCAAGGGAGATACATGATTTCTTTATTATTTAAGGCAGTTTCATTTGTGGATATCTATTATCCGATACTAAAAGCAACCTACCTGTGTCAGTTGTTTTATACATGTTTTTTAAATTATATGAAAACTAAAGTGTACCAACAAACTATAAAATGTGAATACCACAAACTGTAAACAAAAACAATAAAATTTCAAAGAAGTCACGTAGGAAAGATGCATATGGATACTTTTCCAATTACTGCAAGTAATCAAAGAAATGGAGTTGTAGAGGCATAATTTAACTTTGATAAATTTTTCAAAACATGATATTCAATATTGGTATAAGGCTTCAGGGAAACTGAATAATTGAATATAATTTTAAAGCAGTTTAAACTAGGAGTTTATGGAAAATAAATTTGCGGTATATATCAAGAGCCTTAAAATCACAAATCTTAAATTTAATCATTTAAATTATAGATATTTATCCTAAGGAAATAATTATAAAATAATACAATCTACCTATAATGATGTTCATTGTGACTTTTCTTAATAGTGGGAAAATATTTTGATACAGCATAATTATTCAACAATGATGAACATCTAATTAAAGGATATTCATTGTTTCCCATAGGAAGACCCCTAATATTAGTTATTTTGGATGCTTGTTAAAAGTAGAAATGCCTGGTCCAATTTTAGATTTACTGAATCAGAATCTCTCAGGGAGTTAACATGAATCCACATGTTTAACAATCATCTCAGGTGATACTAATAATCAAGCATTGGTTAGGAAATGATGCTCACTTTGAAAATTACAACTATGAGACCATGGACAAGTATTAAAATATGCATGTGATTATATTGAGAGAAAATATAGAATATAGGAAATATATTGTGGGTATTGTGATAACATATATTTACAATTTTGTAAATATATGGATAAATTCAGGTTGAAAAGAATTTTTAAATGTGTGCACATTTAAAAAAATTTTTATAGTGTTAATGTTAACATTTTCTTTAAAGATGAAAATGACTGTAAATTGTATTACAAAACTGTTTATATATATTTATTTATGTGTGTGTGTGTGTGTGTGTGTGTGTGTGTGTGTATACACATACATATATACACACCCAAAATTAGATTTGGCTACAGAAATCTTTTCACATATTACACCAAGTTTTACTCAATATTATATGCATAGTTCTGATTCTTAGATCTTAAAAATGAACATAAATAACTTTCAAAATTGGAAAAAGCATTTAAGAGGACATATCAAAGTCGGCTAGAAAAAGTGACTAATAAAATGTTCATCTATTATGGGAAAGTATAATACAAGTCATGAAATTGAAACTTTATTTACTCACAAGCCATAAAAGTGTTGCAGTTTTGATAAACTAGAAAATAAACTATTTGCTACCTTTTAGATTATTTTAAATCACGATAAGACATTGCAGAGAGAGCCAACAATACTTGCACTTCTAGCTAAAAAAATCTTTAAATGGGTTTTGTTGATTTTTTTCTGTGAAGCTGGATTTTATAAAGAATCATTCAATCAAGAAATCATTCTTCCAATCATTTCATCGTAATTGAGTTATAATCTCTTGCTGGATCTGTCAGCATTACTGATGAATGGGTTTGTCTGGCAGCCATTTCTTATTAATATCTATGGTCAAGTTTTCATCATTCCTTTAAGATGGTGATACTTCAAGAAAAATAGCACAATTGCATAACAGTCATATCCTCACTTTAAATTTTCCCTGACACCAGAAAAAACTTCAGGAAGAAAAAATGGTAAAATAAATTTTTGTTATTGAAAGTGGAACATTTCTGGTATATTTTAATTTATAAAATCCAGCCCATATTCCTTTAAAAGTCATTTGCACCCTTAAAAAAATGTGATAAAATGTATTACACATCTGAATTTCTACCACTTAGAAATATCTGGGAAAGTGTATATATACATATATATTCCCAAATGATAAAAGAAAGATGCAGAATGCTTTTAAAAAGAAAGAAAAAGGAGTAGAAGGAAAAAGAAAAAAAAAGAAGCTGCCATTAGTAATATTTGTGGTTTTCTTATCATGTACCAATCTCTGTTTTAAATACTCAGTACTGAATTCATATTACCAGCTTATGCAATGATACTAATATTTCCTTTTTATAGATGAACAAATTGAGATGATAGTGGGTCAAGTGACTTGTCCATGATTCTATAATGACTCAACAGTGGAGGGAGAATTGAAGTCACACAGCCCTGGGCTCCAGAGCTCACACTTTTATCCATTGCATTATAGTTGTAGAATGATAGAGTTGGACAGACATGGATTTAAATTAAAAAATCTACAAACTCCTGTTTAAATGTGAAAATCAGTTATTTTCTATTGTTTTGTTTTGATAACATTGGTGAAAATAATATAGATATCTTTCCCTCGCTTTTATTTCTTTCACTCAAATTTAAATGGCATCTGTAGTAATTTTAAAGGCCAGTATAGTGACAATTTATTCCCCCAGTTTATCATTCTCATAAAAAACAAGGAATATATACTGTGCAGGGATAGAAAAAATGAAGTGACACATTTGAAAATGTTTTAAGGATGAAAAATGTAATACATCCTAATCAAACTAAATTATATAAATGTTAGTAAGTAGATTTTATTTTTAAATGTGTGTCGCAAAATATAGCATTAACGAACATTACAAGAAAACATCACACAACAAACATTAGTTCCGCTTCCTATGGAGTCCTAAGAACCACAGGTAAAGAAATCTTTAGTACCATGAAACCCACTAGAACTACCAGTTAGGTGTCACCTACTAGTTAATTTTTTGCTAGGTAGAGAAGATTATGTATTCCATGAGCAGTTAGGTTTCGGAATTGATGTTGATCAATTTTAGTTGAGATTGTATTTGCCCCTTTTAGGTATTCCTATTTGAATGCTTGAAAGAAATAGGTTTTCCTTAAATGTTCCTTATCTGCAATAATATCCTTGATTGAAATTAATGTGACTTCTGTGTGTTTATCATTTTATCAAACCCTTCAATTACGGTTTGGAAATTTCCCAAGGATTTTTAGAAAGCAACTTGGATGTGTTTAACTGAGAAAGTCTCTTTTAGTATTTTGGTGAAGTTAAAACATAAAATTCTTTGTGTTGACAACTAGTGAAGAATGATTTGCTTGTCATTTGAAATGGTTGAGCTATAAAGTACTGACATGTGAAACTTACAACAGAAATTCAGAATGACCTTACCCTCAAATGATAAAAATGGAAACTTTGTAATAAATTTCTCCAAAATAATACCTTAACAATGTACTTTAGTGTTCAGCTCTATACAGTTTTTGGTAATACACTGGATTAAATCAAGTTAACTATCAGAGACTCTTAAAATGGCTCAGTATCACCTTCTCCCAGCTAGAGGAAGGTTAAACAGAGCCAGATGGATACCCCATACCAGATGAAACAGAAAAATTATGTTTCCTGCTTTTGTCATCTTTGAACCCAGTCTCCTTCTACCTTATTTCTATTCCTATTTCTTTTTCCTTCACAATCTCAGGACAGCCCTATTCTTATTCCTCACTTCTGCAGTGCTTTAGTAGATCTGATCTTCATTAAAAAATGCATCACTATTGCAATAACTAAGTGATTTATGTTCCATCTCATATTTTCTAATATATTAGATAATATAGTATTAGTTTACTTTTTCTGAGGCACAGTCCTTTTCCCCAAAATATCTTCCATGCACAAAATTATTCAATGCCTCCATAAAGAAAATACCCTTTAATATATTATTCAATAAATGTTAAGCACCTCTATGTATTAAAAAAAATTGGGTAGGCAATGAACAGTGAGAAAAATAAACATAATCCCTAACCTCATGGATTATATTCTAGGAGATGTACAAGAGAGAGTAAGGGACAGAAATGAATTAAACAAAAACAGAGTAATTTAAAATTATATCTAATGTTAAAAAGGAAAGCAATGTTCATATGCAGAGTAATAGGTGTCCTACTTTACATAAGATAGTCAAAGGAGACCTCTTTGAGAAGATGACTTCTACACTGAGAACTGAGTGATAAGAGTGAGCTATGAATCTACCAAACGAAAGCAGTTGAAAAAGAGTATTTGCACAGACCTTTGTGACAAAAAGACGTTTGAAAGGGTCTGTCACATTTAGGAAACCAAAAGAAAAACAGTATTGCTGGAGCATGGATAGCAAAGGAGAAGTGAAATTGAAATGAGGTTGTACATACAGTCTTCCTGAAAATGCAGAAAATGTAGGCCCACTTTGTAGAATATTTAAGTTTTATATTATATTCTAACCATAATTTAAGTGACATCTCTTTAATATGGAATTAAGAGCCCTTAATAAATGTTCACAACTACGTTTTATGCCTTTTTACTCCCCTACTTTCTATGTAATATGGTCTTCTTTCTATTCCTCAATATGGTTTGTGCTTTTTCTTCTCTAAAATGTTGCTGAAGTGGTTTCCTCTACTTATTCTAACTCTGTGACCTTAATTCTGTCTACTTGTGGCTATGTTATACAAATCCAGGGGTAAATTTCACTTCCACTGTAAAGAGTATCTAAACATTCTAACCAGAGCACCTGTGTGTGTGTGTGTGTGTGTGTGTGTGAGAGAGAGAGAGAGAGAGAGAGTCTCTCTCTTTCTCTATCTTCTCTTGCTCTCTTCCCGCTCTCCTTTTCTGTCTCTCCTTCTTTTTATTTTTAAAGGTTTTTAGAAATTTAAAACATTCATATAAGATAGTAATAAAGAAAACTATATTTTCATAAAGCCTTAGAATTTATAAAGTGATTCACATACATGATCCAGCTATGAGGTCTATTAGCCAGATTTTAGAGAAGAAGAAAGTAAAGGGCACGTGAGTTAAGGGGACTGTTTAAGTATGTTCAGCTATTATTCAGTCCTACCTACTCTCATGGTGAAGCCCATGCTCTTAATAGTTGCTGTGTGCCTAACACTTCTGCTTTAGATTTCAATTATCTATATGTCTAACTTTTGTACTGTTTAGATGGGTCTTTGAGATATAAGATTAAATTTTATTTGTCTTTTGATTTTCTTCTCAGTGTCTAGCAGAGTATCTGTCGCATATTGGGCACTCAAACGTTAGTTCAATTAAAGGAAATGATTCATTGTCTTTCATGAGTGCACCAGGTGCCAACATACATCAAAAGGAAACCATGTCTTGATTTCGTTCAAACATTAATGATGTATGCTCAAGAAGCACTTATCTTCTCCCTGACCAGCTCCATTACTTATTCATTTTCTTCCTGTAAGAATGTCATAGCATTTTCAAGCTTTTTCAATCTACTTAGTTTTCTTTTTACCTAAATCACCTCCTCCTTCATAGGAAAAATAAAGGCAACTAATTATGCACTCAGTCAGCTGCCCCACCACATTTAGAAATGTGCCTGCACCTAAATGTATTGTTAATTTCTTCTCTTCTGTTTCAGTTCTGTCTCTTCTCTAGTTAAAGAATAGTCTGTCCACATGTCCACTAATTTCAGTGTCCTCTCATCCCTCCTGTGACCCGTTTCATCAATTTAAACAACTCTCATGAATATATTCAGCTTTTTCTCTCTACTAACTTCTCCCTTTCTGTTTACGTTTGTGCCCAATACAATCACATACTAAAATAACTTCCCCTAAATCTGACCTTATACTGAACTAAACACTCAGTTATTTGAAGCATTACTCATATTTTCTTATTTTCCTTCTTGTGGTAGATCCATTTAACTTATCTCTGTAATCCCTTATTTCTTTTCTCAACAACATAGGAAATTGTCTAAAAATATAGTTAGCCAAGGTATCACCTGGCTGCTATCTATTCCAGGTCAGTAAAGCCAAGGTTAAAGGAGCCAAAGGAATCTTAGAAAAGTCAGGCATGATCAACACTAATAAAGTTAACTGGGGAAAAAAAATGACAGGATGAACATGCAGTCAGCCTAGACTACTGGAGGTCCTAAATCTATGAAAGTGATGGATAGCATTGCAGATGGGAACAGACATATGAAATCTTTCATGTGTATTACTAGTGATCCATGAACCCACAATGCTACATGTGTGTAAACTAATTCAGTGTTTAAAAGATTTTATTGTTTTAGAAATGTATCATATATTCCTTAAATTAGGAAACTGAATTGATAAAATGTTCCTTTGTGGTTTTCCCATATAAAAAAGAGATAAATATTTTTTTGAGACATAAGAATGTGAAGCAAATTTAATCATCTCTATACTATTTTTTACTTATGTTGGCATAATTTCAAGGTCAGTTTACGCTGTAGTTCTTAACAAATGTGAGATAATAAAATTTTTCTCCAAGGGTGTTCTGGGAAACTATTTTTCTGGATTTTAAATCATTTGACTTATATGTAAAAATAATGTCCACATATAACATTGTGAAATACAATATATATTAAAAAGAAGTAGATTATGCATAACTTTTTGCCCAGAAATATTTATTGTTAACATAGGGTTCTGCATCCTTTTTTCTTGTTCTATGCATTTTTAAACATTTAAACCTCATTTTTTTTTACAGATTTTGAATTTTTATTTTATTTTCTCTACTTAAATTAAACATGGGATTTAAACATGTTTTACTTAATGTAAACATTACAAATTCTCCATTAGCATCATTTTCAATGACAGAAGAATTACACCATTACCAATATTCCATAACAATTATTGCATTAATACTTACTTAAAATGGGGTGCCTGGGTGGCTCAGTCGGTTAGGCGGCCGACTTCAGCTCAGGTCATGATCTCGCGGTCTGTGGGTTCAAGCCCCGCGTTGGGCTCTGTGCTGGCAGCTCAGAGCCTGGAACCTGCTTCCGATTCTGTGTCTCCCTCTTTCTCTGCCCCTCCCCTGCCTGCTCTCTGTCTCTTTCTCAAATAATACACATTAAAAAAAATTTTTTAACACTTAAGATGTTTCCAATATGTCATTCAAAATAATATTTCACTGTAGAACATGAAGTTTTATTCTATATATAATATCATTTTCTTGATATTTATTCCTACATGTGGGACTATGAAGTCCAAGTGATATTTCAGCTTTGACAATTTTAATAAATTTCTTTCTATTTATATCAAGAAGAAGCCCACTGTCAGTGTATCAGGAAACCTGTACCTTTTCCATAACTGAATATTGCCATTAAAGAACCATGATTACTAAATAAATATATTGAAATTATTTAGTCTGTATTTTGTAGATTGCTAAAATGGCTAGGGAATTTTATCATTTCATTCATCATTGCCATTTCAGGTTTTGTTAATTTTGTTACTATTTTAGGACTCCTTTTCAAGAGTCTTGATATCTAGAATGTTCTCCACCCCATCTCAGTGTCTTATTCAGCATATACTAATCAATTAATGTTTTTGAAAAACTTAAGAGTCAAATGATTAGTAAATGAATGGATGAGAGGCGCATGAGTAGCTCAGTTTGTTAAACGTCCAACTTTAGCTCAGGTCATGGTCTTGTGGTTCGTGGATTGGACCCCTGTGTCAGGCTCTATGCTGACAGCTCAGAGCCTGGAGCCTGCTTCAGATTCTGTGTCTCCCTCTCTCTGCTCCTCCCCTGTTTGTGTTCTCTCTCTCTCTCTCTCTCTCTCTCACAAAAATGAATAAACATTAAAAAAATTAATAAATAAAATGGATGAATGAATAAATTCAGCTATCCATCTGGTTGACAAAAACATGAGAATTTTTAAATCCTTGTGGAAACAATTCCACAAATGGCTGACACTAGAACATTGCACGACAATATCAAGGGTGTATATTTTTTCTAAGAAAGATATTTTCATGCCTACCTTATGATATGTTTTATCACTTAACAATAAATGGCAAAAACATACTAAAGACATCAGTAACTTTGAGATTATGACATCATGAGAATCTTTCAGTATCTGATGGTAAGCACTTAGGGATCCTGACATTACTAAACATCTCAAGAGTGTGGCTCAGATCTCCTATATAGCATATTGTGTGCATTGAATACTAATAAGCACATAAAACACCCATATCAATAAGTGAAAAAGTAAAAAGTCATGAGATGATATGCTCGATAGCCCAGTTAATAAATTATTTGGAATCAGGTTGCTATCCACTTCTTCCTTCATAAGGTTTTGAGACCTGCCATAATGAAATCTCTATGCTTTTGTTATTTCAGCCACCCTCATTTTTACAATAAGCAATATCACTGCCTTCTGACTTTTCTTAGTGTGACTGGGTTCAAAAATCAGAAGTGAAGGACTCTTGATCATTCCGGACTACAACTGAATCAGGGTTGAATCATACTCATGGCTGTCTTTGGGAAGTACATAAGAAAAGGACTTCTGGAAAGGACGACCTGTCCTTGACCAAAGACAGAAGGAATCAGCAAAGAGTGGGTGGATAGAATAATTCTGAGAGTAATGGCTTTGCTTGTTTCTGTTAACTATAGTGGCATGAAATTGGTGTGGCTGAGGGAAACCTCTATTATACAAAGATAATGTGAGACATGTAAAATATTATATTTGCCCTGAGTTAGGCAAATTGTCTAGGAATCAGAAACTAAGACAAGATTAAACATGAGAAACATTTATGAGAAGAAATACCTAAGAGAGAAGAATGGAGGGGCCCTGGGAGGCTACAAGAGTCATCAGAATGCAATTCACTGCAGATATGACTCTGTGTGAAGAACAGGCAAAAAAGAAAGTGGGATGGAAGCACCTGAGACTTCAATGCAGTTGTAAAGAAAATTTAACAAGGTTTTTGGGAAGTTTTAGAGTAGAAGTTACCCATCACAGTAGTTCTGTGTCTTCCAGAAATAGACTTGCTTGTAGTGTCACTGCTATTCTCAACCACTGGCTGGGAGATGCAAATAGAAAGCATGGCCTTAATAGGAAGATAATGGAGATAAATTTCAAATCTCAGCACCTGGGGCCTTGGGTCAGTTATGCTTTCTGCAATGACAGATATAAGAGGCATATTCTCATGGCTGCCACATACTGTAAAGTATGGTCTTTGCTAGATGACTAATTGTCTTCTATGGAACAGGAATGAGCAATGACAAGAGCATAAACTCTTCTCTTAAACCAAAATGCAAAAATGCTGTAACCATCAATCAGTTTCTCACTGTGCATTACTAAGCATACTGAAACAATATCTTTCAGTTTTGGCCAGTATGTCAATGCTCCTGATTTAAATTTCTTCAAAGTTAAAAAAAAAAATCTCACATGAATTGCTTCACAACCCTTCACCAGAGAAAACATTTGTTGTGTAGCAATAAATCATGCCACTCCAGTTTTCCCAAATACTCTTGAACAAACATAAATAATATGCCAAAACAATATATCTTATCACTTTCCACAATAGAAAGTTTCTGCTTCTTTCTCACTTATATATACAGTTTAAATAGAATCACTATAGAGACCGACATCCTGAAGCCATTACACAGCCATGCAATCAGTTATTCATATATCCATTTGTTGGAGTGAGTTTTAGTTTTTAAAAAATTCACCTGGCAGATCAAATCTGAATAGCAGATACAGATGTACTATACACAGGTAAAACAATTTTATACCTATAATGAGCACATTTTACAAGAAAAATACCACACATTTTAGTGTCCCCAAAGCATACTTAAGTTCCAGCCATTGGTTACTTCAGCAAAGGTCAGTGCTATATTTTCAGCCAATTTTTGGTTTGCTTATTATGTGCCTGGGGTACTTGTTATAGGTGGACACAAAACAGAGTTGAGAAATACTTATTTATATGTTTATTATAAATGAGTGCATCATATAAAAGAAGCATATATTCTATATGCTATCTTGTTTTCGGTAATTCGGTAACCAGATAACATAATACTCAAGAGATTCTCTTGTTTCTTGCAAAAAATAATTGGCTTTCAGCTGTGATGGCACACAAAGGGCATAGTCATAGAGTATAATGGAATTTAATAAAACCTCATTATGTCTCTGCTTTGTTCCGAGAAAATCAAAATAATATAATTTTGTTCATACTGTATAAAACATAGAGCACATCTAGCAAAAGGTAATGGCTAATTTTTTTTTATTTAGTCTGAGTTAAAAATAAAATAACTATAAGCATAAATGATATTTTATATGAAGGATTACAGTGAACCAAGTAGTGGGGTTATCTTTCTTCCTTTTCTTTTTTTCCTTCTTTCTTCCCTCCTATATTTCTAATTATTTATTCAACCAATTATTTTAGTTAGTAATGTTGAACAACAAATCTATTTTGTGACTTCAAATCCTGGGCTATTTATTAAATGTCTCAATCATATAAAAAGGAAAAGTTTGGACACCATATATATTTATGTAATCATAGGAATGTAAGGACAAAAGTGACCATGGAGGCTATCCATTTAGGGTAACACGATTTTGAAAATTTAAAGTTACATGTGTTGTTTGTATCTGTGATAATTCTTACCTTTATATTTATAATCAGTATGATAGTCCGTAGTTCTACAATGCTTTATTTAATCTGCTAGGAATGGAACTATCAATTCTCAAGTTTATGATAGCCACAAAAAAATGTATATAATGCTTGTTTTTGCAAGTGGATTTGTTCAGTTAAACCACCATAAAATGTATCTCTACTGGGTAATGAAATTGCTCCCTTAAGCTGTGAGTGAACTTACCAGCTTTGTGTTGATTAATGCACCGCTCTGCAAAGAAACTCATCAACTTTGTGCTAATGCTAGTCTGGTAGTCTGACTTAAATCTGCAGTCTATTTGAAATAAAGATTGCTTCCAGCAATTTAGATTGTTTGTCTAATTATAACAAATATAATTAGAAGCTGAAAGGAAAAGGATGAGAAAAAAGGCCTTGATTAAACCTAATCAAGTGGTCAAGGCAGAATAACTGATGTGTAAATACATTTACATCTGCAATGGAAATGATTGGTTACTAGTCCTTTAAAATCAGTGCCAGTTCAGGTAAACCCTGTACCTAGAATAGTTTTCTTCTCTAATCTTTATGTATGCAAATCCTGCCCATCTTGCTCAAACAGTTTTCACAAACTTTCTGCTGAATCCCACAGCTGGAAATAACCGCTGCTTTATGTAATCAAGTATTTCATAGTTATCTCTTACATCCTTAAAAAATCTATTGGGATCAATCTTGAAGTACTGTAATATTCTAAAAGCTCGTTTTCTAAAAAGGATTTCTTAAGAAGTTTTAATGTCTTATTATTTTTCTCAAAGGATATGGAAGGGATGTAAATACATACTTCACAATAACCAGTATATATATTTCCTTTCGTCTAGTTACATATTCTCTTAAACTGCTATGTTGCATTTCTTTCTAAGCCCTGAAATGTTATTTCCTTCCTTCCTCTGCCATCTTCTACCATATGTTTCTCTTTTTCTCCTCTATCTTTTCTCTTTTGATTACACAGATAATTTAGCTTTTCTTTCCTCTCCAAATTGGAATTATCTTTCCTTTAGATATTTGGAGTTTTGGCAGACAAGAACAACAATCTCCTTGGCAAGAAAGAAAGGAGGAAGTCAATGAATACCTTGTACTAGTAATTATGTCTTCTTATATACAAACTTAGTATAAATGAATGTTGAGAACCTACTATGTGTCAGGCCTTGTACCAAGTAGACACTAGAGATAAAATAGTCAATAAGAGAGACTCATAGTCTGCTTTCCTAGAGATGATAATGTGGGAAATTCAGGTAAATAAACAGGCAGTTTCAAAACATTATGATAACTATTTTTATTAGTATTTTTGAGGGAGGTGCAAGGTGCAGCAAAAAGAATATTGAAGAATTTTCCAGTATGAGGTCCTAATGAGCCTGGAATATTTAGAAAACTCTAAGTCCTTTATAGAGACTATTTTACTCCATACCTGACACAGGGTATGTGCTCATTAAATTTTTCTATGGTTTTTATTGTATGAATTACTTCTCCCATTAATAAGAATAATTTATACCCTTCATTAGTCTTCCTGCCTGCTAACTTAGAGCTATCCTTTGTGACTCAGTTGTTTTAGTGTTTCTGATCTGTTGAAACATCCCATCAAATAATAAATAGTGAAATTTATACTTGAGTAACAGCTTTATACCATCTACACAAAGAACTTCACACTGAAAGAGATGAAATAACTTATCCAAAAGTATGAATTAGAAGTGAAAATTGCCTGTATACAGCATGACTTGTTTCTAGCTTCCTTCACTGTATGCCTCCTGTCTCAGACAGTGAGAGAGAAAACTGAAAGGCTGATGCTTAAGACAACCAGAAAACAATTTACCTTAGCATCATTTCTCCAAAACCCTAAGCAATGTTGAATCCTTGATATCATAGTTTTATAGGTAGTGCTCACTAGCAGAACTGTATAACAGTAGATTCTGTGATGTTCAGTTATATGCTAGCTCTAGAATTTGAATTGGTAGTATTATTTCCACTTGTATATCTGAGTTTCAGATTTTAGCCACAAAGAACTGTGTTCTAGGCCGAGGACAGACTCTACCTTCTTTCTGTGGACAAAAGTTATACCTGAATATATTTCACATTTGCTTGATAATATGTTAAAAAATAAAAATAAAGGAAATCTGGAAGAAAAGGGAAAGCAATAGCATCTAGAAGGCAGAGTATTATTTGAGGCAGAGTAATTATCTTTTAACTGTAAAATTAATGCAGTTATCAATTGTGTTAATTATCCCCCAGTATCCTTTTTCACTGGTCTCCTCCCCTACCAATATTTTTTTTATTTTTATTTAAAATCCAATTAGTTAACATACAGTGTAATACTAGTTTCAGGTGTAAAATATAGTGATTCAACACTTTGATATTATCACCTGGTGCTCATCACAAGTGCACTCCTTAATCTCCATGACATATTTAACCCATCCCGCAACCCACCTCTCTCATGTTAACCATCAGCTTGCTCTCTATAGTTAAGATCTGTTTCTTGGTTTGCCTCTCTCTCTCATTTTTCCCCCTTTGCTCATTTGCTTTGTTTCTGAAACTCCACATATGAGTGAAATCATATGGTATTTGTCTTTCTTTGACTTATTTTGCTTAGCATAATATTATCTAGCTCCATCCATGTTGTTGAAAATGGTAAGATTTCATTTTTTATGGCTGAGTATATTGATATATATATATATATGGTATATATATGGTGTGTGTGTGTATATTTATATACATATATATGTATAAAGAAATGGCATATAAAGAAATGGCATGTGTATATATATACATATATATGTATATATTGCATGTGTATATATATATACATATACATGTATATATATATACACACATATATATGTGTGTATATATATACATATATATATGTATATATATACACACATGCCATTTCTTTATCCATTCTTCAGTTGATGAATACTTGGGCTGCTTCCATAATCTGGCCATTGTAGATAATGCTGCTATAAACATCAGAGTGCATGTATCCCTTTGAATTAGTATCTTTGTATTCTTTGGATAAATACCTGGTAGTGCAATTGCTGGATCACAGGGTGGTTCTATTTTTAACCTTTCAAGGAACCTCCATACTGTTTTCCACAGTGGCTGCACCAGTTTGCATTCGCACCAACAATGCAAGAGGGTTCCTTTTTCTTCACATCCTCTCTAACACCTGTTGCTTCTTGTGTTGTCAATTTTAGCTGTTCTGATGGTGTGAGGTGATATCTCATTGTAGTTTTGATTTGTATTTCTCTGATGATCAGTGATGTTGAGCATCTTTTCATGTGTCTGTTGGCATCTGTATGTCTTTGTTGGAAAAATGTCTATTCATGTCTTCTGCCCATTTTTTAATTGGATTATTCATTTTGGGGGTTGAATTTTATAAGTTCTTTAAATATTTTGTATAATAACCTCATATGTGTCATTTAGAAAAATCTTCTCCCACTCCATAGGTTGCCTTTTAGTTTTGTTGATTATTTCCTTTAATGTCCAGAAGCTTTTTATTTTGATGAAGTCCCAACAGTTTATTTTTGTTTTTGCTTCCCTTACCTCAGAAGACATATCTAAAAAAAAAGTTACTATGACCAATGTCAAAGAAGTTACTGCCTGTGTTTTCTTCTAGGACTTTTATGGTTTTAGGTCTCACATTTAGATCTTTAATCCATTTTGAATTTATTTTTGTGTATGGTGTAAGAAAGTGGTCCAGTTTCATTCTTTTACATGTAGCTGTCCAGTTTTTCCAACACCATTTGTTGAAGAGACCGTCTTTTTCCCATTGCATGTTCTTGCCTCTTCTGTCAAAGATTAATTGACCTTATAATTGTGGGTTTATCTCTAAGCTTTCTATCCTGTGCTATTGATCTATGTGTTTATTTTTGTGTCAACATCATACTGTTTTGATTACTGCAGCTTTGTAATATAACTTTAAGTCTGAAATTGTGATGCCTCCAGCTTTGGTTTTCTTTTTCAAGATTGCTTTGGCTATTCAGGGTCTTTTATGGTTCCATACAAATTTTAGGATTATTTGTTCTAGTTCTGTGAAAAATCTTTTTGGTATTTTGAGACGGATTGTATTAAATCTGCAGATTGCTTTAGGTCGTGTGGACATTTTCACAATATTTTTTTCTTTTTCTTTTTCTCTTCTACTTTATTCTATTTTTTTAATGTAATTATTGTCAAGTTAGCTAACATACAGTTTATACAGTGTGCTGTTGGTGTTGGGGGTAGATTCAAATGATCCATCGCTTATATACAACACCCAGTGCTCATCCCAAAAAGTTCCCTCCTCAAAGCCCATCACCCACTTTCCCCTCTCCTCCATTCCCCCATCAACCCTCAGTTTGTTCTCTGTATTTAAGAGTCTCTTATAATTTGCCTCCCTCTCTGTTTGAAACTATTTTTTCCCTTTCCCTTCCCCAATGGTCTTCTGTTAAGTTTCTCAAGTTCACATATGAGTGAAAACACTTGATATCTGTCTTTCTCTGACTTATTTCACTTAGCATAATACCCTCCAATTCCATCCACGTTGTTGTAAAAGGCAGGATTTTATTCTTTGTCATTGCCAAGTAGTATTCCATTGTATATGTACACAATATTTGTTTTCTAATCCATGTGTATGGAATACTTTTCCATGTGTTTATGTTGTCTTTAATTTCTTTCATTAGTGTTTTATGATTTCCAGAATTCATGTCTTTCACTTCCCTGGTTAAGTTTATTCCTAGGTATTTTATTATTTTTGATGCAATTGTAAATAGGATTATTTCTTAATTTCTCTTTCATTCATTATTATTGGTATATATAAGTGCAATATAGAAATGCAACAGATTTCTGTACTATGATTTTGTATCCTGCAACTTTGGTGACTTTATCAGTTGTAGAAGTTTTTTGGTAGAGTCTTTTGGGTTTTTTATATATTATGTCATATGCACATAGTGAAAGTTTTGCTTCTTTCTTGCCAATTTGGACAGATCTTATTTCTTTTTGTTGTCAGATTGCTGTCTCCTCTGTCAAGATTTTAAATGGGAAATGAGAGATGTCATTTCCTAGTCTCTCTTATAGATACATCTAATTGACCAAAACATGGAACTTGTTATGTAAGCTGAAATGATATATGCTATTTTGGAACATACATTTATGATGTAATATATATTTTTTCAAAAACATTTTTTTAAAAAAACAATAACAACTTGGACTAAAACTTCACAAAATAATTTCATTTAAATAAATGTACAAATAAAGCAGAGTTCACATTATTAACTTGGCAATGTAGAATTTGAAGTAATAAGCTTTAAGTTGGAAGAAAATAATTCTCTTATATTTATAAAGTTTGTAATCCATTACCAAAAGGTGAAAGAATAAAATGTATGTGCTAAGTGATATAGCACTTGAGGAAAACTCTTAATAATTCAGTGAGAAGTTGATAGAAGCAGAATAAAGATGGGAGAAAATAATATAACTCTCTCAGTTTTTAATAGCTCACATGAACACAAACATAAATACAGATAGAACAAATTTTATGATTAATAAACATATTGAAATATATGCTATACTTTGTATACTTTTTATCACGCCACTGAAATAATTAAAATATTGTAAATTTAATGGCACCAAAACTTCCATGAAGCAGAAATTAGGTAGGCCCTATTTCTGACAAAATAAAACAAAACAAAAACAAACAAACAAAAAACCCTAGAAATATTTTTTTTAATATTTTTTTTAACGCTTATTTATTTTTGAGACAGAGAAAGACAGAGCATGAACGGGGGAGGGTCAGAGAGAGGGAGACACAGAATCCAAAACAGGCTCCAGGCTCTGAGCTGTCAGCACAGAGCCCGACGCGGGGCTCAACTCATGGACCGCGAGATCATGACCTGAGCCGAAGTCGGCCGCTTAACTGACTGAGCCACCCAGGCGCCCCCTTTTTTTTTTTTTAATTTTTTTTTTTAGAAATATATTTTTTAAAGCACAAGGAACCCATATTTTAAAAAGATAGACCAAAGTAATTTTTGAAATAAAATTTAAAGCAAGTTCTTACTATAGAATAGGTAAATATACAAAAGGCTGCAATATTAGGGAAATTCACATCTAAAATGCTTTGAAATTTGACATAGAAAGAGAGGCAATAAAACAAAATAAAAACTTAATTCAAAAGTTATGAAAATAATTAAAAGAAAACTCATGGAAATCTACAGGAAAGAATTAATGAGGGCAAAAGAAGTCTTCATTCAGAATTTTGATCTGTTTCTACATCTCCTAAATTCTGCACTGCAACTATAACAATAAAATAAAAACTAGGATTATAATCCCATTTTTAAAATAAAATTTTAAGGAGTGTCATCAATGCTTAGAAAATTTTAAGAATTATATTAAAATATAATAGAATCAGGTTGACTGAAGTACTGACCAGTTTAAAATCAATGGAAAATAGAAGAAAAGTTGGTCTGCATTATGAGTAATTTTATATGTAATAGAATCCCACTAAATATCTAAACAACAAAATGATAAAGTGACATTGTAAAGGGTAATGACCATAAGCATTTGACCTAATAAAGTGTTTCCCAAAATTAATAATAAGAAGCATATTTCTATCTGTTAACCTTATAGATTACCAGGGCTAACCTGGAAATTCTGATTCAGATTTGGGTAGAGCCCAGGAATGTGTGGTTTTAACAGGCACTCCCAGGGAGTTCATTTTCAGGTTATTGGAAATTTCTGCCTGAGAAATCCTTGTTTTCATGGAGTTTCTTGCGTAGGAAACCCCTTGCACTTTGAAAAGATAGTTAGGTACAGTGATTAGAAGGGCAGTTTCTAATTTCTGTTACTTCTTTACATTGTCACTTTGGACAAGTTATAAATCTTTGTAAACTACAACTACCTTACATAATTCCTAAAGTTGTTTTAAGAACTAAATAAGGTAATATTATAAAGCACTTAGCACAGTGCCTGCACATTTTAAGTACCTATTTATTGTTAACTGTTCCTATTTGCTTAATCAATCAACATGAATAATTATATTTAATTCCCACAACAAATTTGTAAGAGTGAAACTGTTAAATTCCCATTAATGGTAAATGGCACAGCAGGAATTCAAACCCAGGTCTATGTGATTGGATAGCCCACATTGCCTAAATATGGAAATATGTTATATTTTACCGTAAATGCCCATATTTTAAAATACCACAAAAATAAAAGATAAATAATAAATCATATATATGTATAAATTATATACATATATATACAAATATATATCTCATTAGAGTCAACACCATTTATATATTTGAAGCACTTACAATTGAGTAAGTAAACACTGGAAATACCATTTGTATGTGGATGAAGACAAGTCTCAGAATAAAAATAAAAATTGCACTAGCAATCGAATGAATGTTTTACTTGTCATTAGCAAAGTTATAAAAATTAGTATTCTCCAAAGTATGAATCAGGCATAATTGTAAAATTGTTAATTTATGCCACTGTTAGTGCTATTTAAATTAGTGTAAATTTTCTATAAGTTGGTTTGATAAAGGATGTCAAAAGCCATGACCATTGAATCAGTTAATTCACCACTAGGAAATGTGAGATGTTATAAAAATTTGGATGTGACAGTTCTATATACAAAAGTGAAAAATTATGAAATAAAGTAAATATTTAACAATTGAGTGGATAAGATATTTGATGCCATACATATCTTGTGAAATAGCAGACAGCTTTTACATGTCATGTTTTGGGGAATTTGGGAATCAGCAATACTGATAATGCTTATATTAGGGTTGTCCTTCTTGAAGAATGACAAACTAGACACACTGGGACCTTGAGAGCAGAAAAATCTTTTTATCTGAATCATGCAAAAATATAGTTTTTGTGTTGTTGCTAGACTCTCAAATGACAAGAAAAAATAAAAAAAAATTAGGCATACATAGACATGTTTCATGGTTTGGGACACTCAACCATGCTTAGATTTCCTAACCTAAGGTTTGACCTTCTAAAAGGTTAGTCATACCAAATATTAATTGCATGAATTACATGTCTTCTTCTTAAAATATGGTTCCAATTCAGGTTGAAATTGGTTCCAATCAGTAAACTGTGGAACCAGAGAGCAAAAATACTTGACTTATGTCCATGAGACAGTGTTTCAGTTACTTGCATAAGTGTTTTGGATTCAAGATATTCCACTGTAAATACATATCCCAGGCTGAAGTGACCCAGAAGGAATTCTCTCTTTTAACTTTACAGAAATTAAAAAGTAGAAGGTTGATGTATGTTCAAGGGTCTCTGGTACAGAACTGGATTAGTAAAGTCAATAGCATGTCTATTTGAAGCAGAGGTCTGAATCTAGGAAAGCCATGTTATTTCCTGCTCAGATCTGGTGGAGCAGGACATTGTTGCAGTTAGTGAAAGACACCATAGAGCGGTAAGGTCAGGGGTGCCAACAGCTTGGATAGCTGTGACTATCTACCTCACCTAGCCATGAAGTGAGAGAATCTTGACTCAGTGGAGTACAAGTGAGAGAATGGAAAGTGTCAGTGTTAGCAGAGACTATGACAATGAGCATTGCTATTGGCAGAGCAGGTAGGACTCTCAGGAGTGTGCAGCATAAGTGGGTCAACAGTTTATAGCTGAAACTAACCTAGGAAGTCTCTTTACTTCCCAGGGCCTCTGTTTTATGTAAAACAACTACAAAAGGGTGGAACAATAGAAGACAGTAAAATAGTTATAGTAGTGATTTTATTATAATTACTATTAAAGAAATAAATATATATAGGAAGTGGATATAGATATAGTGAATTCATGGATAAATGTTGATATTGGTAGAGATATATGTGTATTCATTATCTACAAAAATAAAGCTGCATAACAAGCAATGACAAAAACTAGCGTCTTAAAACAATAAGTACTTAAAACAATAGTACTTAAAACAATAAGGACTTAGAGGATCCACTGGCAATTCTTTAGTTTTTGGATGGGTTGATTGATGACTCAGTGCTCAGCTGGTGAATCATCTTGGTTGCCTTTATTGAGGTCTCTCACACATATCGGGCTTGAGCTGTGATACTTGGGATGATGGAGCTCTGATTCACGTGATGTCTCATCCTCCAGTGGACTACTACTATTACTTGAGTCATGGCAGAGGCAGAGGTTCAAGAGAGAGGAAAGAGGTCAGCAGGATCTCTTGAGACGGAAACTCAGAACTGGCAGATTGTTACCTCCACTGTAACTTGATATATGTCCACTGTATTCTGTTGGCCAAAACAAGTCATAAGTCCATCTCAAAGAAAGAATAAACAAAGAATGAAGGGGCCTGAAATGTTAACAGGGCAAATAGAATGGATATGGGGGGGCACCAATTGCAGCCATCAGTGTAATCAATTTACCACATTAAGTTACCATTTCTGAGTGATATTGTCTGTAATGTCATTATTTTTAAATTGGTTCTATTTTTTTCTGTATTTTATAAATTTGATGCTGTGAACTTGTACCTCTTTTAAGATCTGAAAATGAATAAAATATTTAAAATAAGAATTAATGTATAAGTATTCCATTGTAAATCAAGTTTTGTGGGTTTTTTTTTTTTTTGAAGTTAAAATGTAAAGTACATAAGTGACCTGTGGACACCAAGAATTAAAAAAATAAAAAGTAGGGGTGCCTAGGTGGCTCAGTCAGTTAGGCATCTCAGGTCATGATCTCATGGTCCTTTGGATCGAGCACTGCATGGGTCTCTGTGCTGACAGATCAGAGCCTGGAGCCTGCTTTGGATTCTGTGTCTCCCTCCCTCTCTGCGCCTCTCCCACTCATGCTCTCTCTCTCAAAAAAAAAAAAAAACATTGAAAAAATGTTTTTAATAAAAAATAAAACATGGCAAAAGAAGGGAAAATACTGAATGTGAAGATCTGTCGTTTAATTGATAAATCATATTCTTCCCCTGGCAGTAATAATATACTTCAACGCCTAAAATTCACTACCATCTGCTGTAATGTTAAATGAATGAATTCAAGCTAAGTACTGTCACACACCTAAGTTATGTTTGTGCTATATTTATGTGTAGCACAGTTTTGAAGGTATTAATTGAGCTGAGAAAATAGCAGTTTCCTGAAATAGAAATCAAAAGTAATTTTAAAAATCTAACACCACTATTCTGTGTAACACTAAATCAGGTATCCCTATAGTGAAAGAAAAGCAGTTTCTTGATTTACACATATAACCTATTTGGAAGGAAAGGGGGAAAAATGCACTCTGCCCCTGGATTTGTCTTTTACAAACTGACCTCAGAAAAGAACTTCCCATACTTGAGGTTTATTTGTCACAGCTATAGAATGAGATTGCATTAATATTCTAAGTCACCCCTATCCTCAACATTCTTTTTTCCAGAGTTTCTCCTTAGATTATTCAAGTAAAATTTGGCCCTGGAGAAGAGGAGTATTTGCAGGAACTCACTAGCTAAGAAAGCATGCATAAATTTGGACAAATTCCTTAATCTGTCTGTCCCTTAATTTCCTCACCTTAAGATAAAGATAGTACCAGATTCATAGAGTTGGTGGGAGATTTAAAAGAATTATAGAATGGTAAGTTCTCAGAGGAATATTGGAGAATAATGAAAGTTTCAGAATAACAGTGTCAGAAATGTTCATTATGTTGCTGTGGTGGTTAATTCTCCCCTGCTCTGTTGTTCAGATCCATTTTTATTCCCTCTGCCCTACTCTATGCCTGGAAAGGATGATTGCAGCAAAGTTCGTCAGTTGGGTCCCTTGTCAGTTGCTTTCTGTTGGTTCATCCACTGGGAGACACTACCACAAGATCAGAAAGTAGGAGAAGAAAGAAGAGAAGCTTCTCTAGGTCTGCTCCCTGATACCATATGTCTGGCAGTTGACTATAATTTCTATCAGATGGCCCCTTCATCAAAGTTTCAGCTCTCATTTGGGTGGAATAACACTTTATCATTCTCTTGATTCATCAGCCTTAAAAGTAGTAACAGTTTCCCACTGATGATAGTCTTGGGCAATGCAATATCTCTTGTTTGTTCCCTGAAACCTATCCAAATGCTTAACTGAAGTATCTTCATTTGAACTGTGTGTGTTATTTATTTCCTCTCTGGATCATGAGCATTTAGTAACTACTATATACTGAATTTGTCAGTCAGAGTTTTTTCTTAAACTGTTTACTCATAGAATATATTAAAATAATTTGTGCTGTCTTTTTCATCACAAACAAAATTTCAGGTTTGATGACTGTAATTTAGAGACGAAATAGTAGTAGAAGTTAAGAAAAGATTATCAAAAATGAGTAAAGATACTAAAAATGTCTCTATGTTTTGCATTAAGGACCAACTTGATGATGATATGGGAATGTGTATATTTGTCGTTTAAAAGCAGAATGATTATGATGGAGATGAAGAAAATAGCTACCTTCTATGCTGATAAGTGCCTATAAGTGTCAGATAGACGTTAAATACATTATTTGATGCAATGTTTACCACAACAAGTCTCTTAAATAGTTGCTCTTCCCAATAAACCATGCTGCCTCTTATTGTTCATTTAGGATACCTTAAGTATCAGGAATCTGGTGAATTATTAATTCTTGAAAGAGTTAAGAAAGATAAATTGACTTTTACTAACCTGATAAGCTGCAAAAAAAAGAAAGGTCTGGGTTTTTAAAGCCACAAGCATTTCTAATATTATAATCAAACAGTACCTCCTTTGTTTTCTTATTATAATTTATTTATTTCTATTTTATTTCTTACCACTTTCTTATAATTATTTGAATAATTATTTCTCTTTCTCCAACTACAGTTGATTCCTGGACATCATGAACTACATTTTATCCACCTTTTCATTTTTAAAAAATTGCCTGACCCATAGTAGATTTTTAAATTAGTGAATAAAAAAGTTAATAAATAAATCATGGCAGTTACAATTCTGCTGGTTAAAATTGATCCATTGATCAACAATGGTGAGGCATTCTTCTACATTAGCTACACATTACCTTAAGTATACTACCTGACATACTGAGATTTACCAAATTCATTTAACTCTGAAATATTCTGGATATGTTGATGGGGCATCAAAGGCATGTGTTTAGATTGAAGTAGACAAAATAATAATAATAATGATAATGATGCCACAAATTAATCTCTTCTGTCAGGCACAGATTCATTGTGAATGAGTATGAGGGTATACAAGTTTAATTTATTTTAAACTACAAATGAGGGGCTCCTGGGGGTCTCAGTCAGTTAAGCATCTGACTTCGGCTCAGGTCATGATCTCACATTCTGTGAGTTCAAGCCCTACATCAGGCTCTGTTCTGACAGCTCAGAGTCTGGATCCTGCTTCAGATTCTGTCTCCCTCTCGCTCTCTGCCCCTCCCCCACTCATGCGCAGGCTCTCTCTCTCTTTCTGTCTCAAATAAACATTAAACTTTTTTTAAAAAAACTACAAATGATATAAAGTATATAGAATATCACAATTATGTGCATAATGTATTCCTTGGTCTCAACTGGTAAATAATGCCTGTTCATCAAAACACAAATGCGACATTATACGTTCACACATTAGATAACCTCTCTTACATTTTCTGAAGTTCTCAGATCTGGTACACTGTTTCTTAAAGCCTAATATTACATAATGATGAGAAAAAAAATTGAAATGCATTTATCATCTTACATTGCATATAATATTTTCATTTTATTTATTTATTTTGAGGGAGACAAAGAGTGGGGAAGGAGTAGAGACAGAGGGAGAGAGAAGATCCCAAGCAGGCTCTGAGCTGTCAGCACAGAGCCTGATGTGGGTCTCAGTACCACGAACCATGAGATTATGACCTGAGCTGAAATAAAGAGTCCAGCGCTCAACTGACTGAGCCACCCAGGTGCCCTGCATATAAATATTAATTTACATAAACTAGAAGAAATGATTTCATGTGTGTGTATACATATGTGTATGTGACTGTGGATTTACCACTGACATTTGGAAAATAATATACTTTGGAAAACACTGTCTTTCTAAAACAACCACCTTAAATATGTAAACAATGTCATGTTTTAATCAGGGCACTTAGTTCCAAAAAAGTCCAGTATTCAAAATTGTTTACCATACAAAAATGATTTTAGTTTGATGTGAATAGTTCATATAGCATACATTTATTTTTTACATTTTTTTCTTCCTTTTTAATTTTTTCTTTCTTTTTAAATTTTTTTGAGTATAGTTGACACAATGTTATATTAGTTTCAGGTGTCCAATGTAGTGAATCAACTTCTCTATATTTTATGCTATGCTTACCACAAGGGTAGAATCTATTTAAATGTCAAGTATTTACATATTCTCCTCCCCAAAAAAGAATATAATATACAATTTTTCATTAATGTCCTTTAACTTCACATAACAATAATCATTCACCAAGTCCTGTCAATTCTGTTTCTGAAATTGCTTCTGCATCCTTTTCCCTTATCATTTTCCAATTCCTGTAGCCATTTTAATTTCCTTAGATTTCCCTTAGTCCTGACCTTCATTTCCTTCTAATGCAATTACTGCAGTATGCCTTATTGATATTTTGCCTCTAAGCTCCACCTCTCCCATTCGGCATCCATACTGAAGTCTGAGTTACCTTTTTAAAATATAGATTGGTTGCTTTAAAATTTATCCTAAAGCCTTTGCTTTTTCATCCTTGCTTGGAGAAAATCAAGTTCAATTTTGTGAACCATTAATGTAAGGCTGTTAACACCTGTCCACTGTGGACCTTTCCATCTGAATCTTTGCTGATTCCCTTTCTCCTGTTTCTACCGTACACTCACAGACTACCCCAGGATCCATCATCTTGCTGTATGAATTTTACATACATGCTTCTGAGCCTGTGTTTTTATCCGCCTAGTTCCCTGTACCAGTTAATATCACTTCATGGGATACTTATTAACATTCCTCAACATTATACAAATTTTCAAGCTTCCATAGATACATTTTAAATATAAATAATTTTTGTACTCCTATCATGTAATACTTATGTTTTCCTTTTTGAATAAGGGGCTCCTAGAAGAGACTGTCTTATTTACATTTCTATCTCCAGAACATAACATATAACCCATCATATAATACAAGTACAGAACTTTGTATGACGGGCTAGTGAGACTATTCATCAAAGCCAACACAATCATAAAAATTTCATTAAATTGTCTAAGTCTTAAACTCCTTTTAGAATTTACTACTATTAATCAACATTTTTCTCTTGGAATGTTTTTTTTCTCTTGGAATAGTGACAATACACTATTTTATATAATCACATCCTTAGAACTACTTTTTATGATCATTTTCTTGATGCTTTTCATGTCCCACTGATTAAATGAAGCCATAATCTGATTTTGCCCTCTCTTTTTGCCTCTTCTCGGTTTGCATAGTCTCCTTGGGCAAACTTATCCAAGCTCATTGTTTCATTAAGCATCTCTTTTCAGATGGACTCCAAATCCATAAATCCTTTTCCATTCTCCCTAATGTATATGCCTTGATTTCACATTACTTCCTGGATATGCAGATATCATTAAGGTGATCAAACATTTTAGAAAAGAAAAAACATGTCCCACTCTGAACTTTCTGTCACTGGAATCAACATCATTCTCTTTTGAAAGAAGAAAAAGCAAACAAACAAACAAACAACCTTTGGAATCAACATTGATCACTTCTTCTCCCTCATGTCTCACTTCCATTTTATTCTTGATTTATTGTTGTGTATGCCTTTGAAATGCCTCTCAAATATGTTTCCACATTTTCCAAACACTCTGCCTGATTTCAGACTCACATTCATACTTCAACAAGAACATAAAAAATTAAGATGCTTTTTAGCTCCCAGTCCTACTCCATTCTCTAATGTTAATTTTGGGTTTACATTCAGGATCTCTATCTATATGAAGATATATCAAGAAGTCATTTACATTATATGTGCAATATTTTTATTATCTTACTTGCTTTCTTTTTAACTAATTTATATCTTAGGGATACATCTTAGAGAATTTCCATAACAATAACCATTTAAAGATTGTTGTAATGAAAATCAATTTCCTAGAATATATAAAGTGTACATCACAATGTTTAACAAAATATTATATTGCTTGCTTTTCTTGATCATGTCTTTAGCATGCATGATATATAAAGCTATTCAAAACCTGTGCTCCATCTATATTTCCACTCACTCTTATACTTGTTGAGGCTATGTAAAAATATTATTTTCTACATATTATTTGGAGCATGAATGTTGTGATTTCATTTGATTTCTTTTCTCTAGGCAAGAAGTAGGACTCAATTAATTGAAATAACTCAGTATGAGTTCTAATAAAAAGTATGGCTCTTTTATACAGTGAAAGACTTATTACTGTATACACTCAAAAAAAAAGCAGCACACATGGTTGTCATTTTCCTTTTCTCCCCACAGCTTTATTGTGTATAACTGACAAATAAAATTATACATATATAATGTGTATACTGTGACGTTTTGTTATATGTATATATTTTGAAATTATTACCATAGTAAAGTTAATGAACACATCCATCACCTCTCATAGTTTTTGGGGGGTGTGTGGTAAGAACACTTAAGATCAACCCTGTTAGCAACTTCCAAGTATACAGTGCAGTATTTTTTTTTTTTTTATTTTACATTTATTTATTTTTGAGAAACAGAGTGAGACAAAGTGTGAGCGGGGGAGGGGCAGAGAGAGAAGGAGACACAGAATCTGAAGCAGGCTCCAGGCTCTGAGCAAATGGTCAGCACAGAGCCTGATGCGGGCTCAAACCCACAAACTGTGAGATCATGACCTGAGCTGAAGTCACACGCTTAACCGACTGAGCCACCCAGGTGCCCCTACAGTACAGTATTATTAGCTATAATCACCATAATTCACATTAGATCCCCAAAATTTGTTCATCTTTTAATTGAAAGTTTGTATTATTTTACCAACTTTCCCCATTTCCCACACCTTTAGCTTCTAGCAACTAACATTCTACTCTACTTCTGTGAATTCAACTAATTTTTAGATTATATATATAAGTAAAGCCATGCAGTATTTGTCGTTCTCTGTCTGGCTTATTTCTCTTAGTGTAATGCCCTTCAGGTGCATCTCTTCTTGCAAATGGCATGATTTCCTTATTTTTCTCTGAACAATATTCCATTGATACACACACACACACACACACACACACACACACACACACACACCATGTTTTCTTTACCCATTTATCTGTTGATGGACTTAGGGTCTTCTGTACCTTGGTTATTGTAAATAGTGGTGCAGTGAATCCAGGAATGCAAATACTTCTTACAGACCCTGTTTCATTCCTTTTTGATATACAATCAGAAATTAGATTGCTGGATCATATGGTAGTTCTATTTTTAATTTCTTGAGGAAACTCCACACTCTTTTCCACAATGGCTGTGTTAATTTACATTACCACCACAAGGTACAAGGGTTCCCTTTTCTCCATATCCTCGCCAACTCTTATTATCTCTTGTCTTATCATAATAGACATTCTAACAGGGATGAAATGACATCTTGGTGTGATTTTGACTTGCATTTCCCTGATGATTAGTGATGATGAGTATCTCTCCATGTACATGTTGGCCACTTGTATATCTTATCTGGAAAATGTCTGTTCAGGTATTTTACCCCTTTTTAAGTTAGATTCTTTATTTTTGTTTTGCCAATGAGTTGCATGAGTTCCCTACAGATTTTGGATATTAGCCCTTACCAAATGTATGGTTTGCACATATTTTCTCCCATTCCATAGATTGCCTTTTTATTTTGTTAATTGTTTCCTTTGTTGTACAGAAGCTTTTTAGTTTGACGTAAACCCATTTGTTTATTTGCCTTTGTTACTTGTGTTTTTTGTGTCATATATAAAAAAATTATTGCCAAGACCAGTGTCAAGAAGTATTGTCACTTTCCCTTAAAGGCAAAGATATCACATCCATTCTCTTTTTCTCCCAAAAATAATTTCATGTAAGTAGAAAAACGATTATCACTCTCAAGCTTAAATAGATAATTATGGACCTTTATTTTCAGCAGTGCATCTAAGTAGAAACTTAGAAAAAATCTTCCCACCACAGTACCACAAAATCTTGAGTAATTTACAAAAGTGTATTTTTAAAATATTGCTAATCACCATAAAGGAAATCTCCAGAGACTAAAAACCAACCAAAATCATTAAGAAATTGGATAAGCTGATTAATAGAAAGCAAAAACTGAAATATTTTCATCTTGGAAGCCAATGATTATACTAACATTGGGATCAAGAGAGTAGGTCTGAGGCTCCTACACAGTTGTGAACTGAATATAGCACTTCCACATATGGACTGAACCTTCGAAGGGAGTAAATTGAACCCATATTGACAGAAAATACAACTCTCTGGAGATGAACAACTCAAATTTAAGTGTAAGCAAAATAAAAAGAAAACAAAAAGAGAAAAGAAAGAAAAGAAAAATCATCTAATCAGATACATTCCACAATGAGTGATATGCTTGATTTAGATCCAATTCAGATATTGGAATTATCAGCTGCATAATATAAAATAACTCTATATAAGATTTATGAAGTAATAAAATAGAATACAAAAAGTTGGACAATGGATAACTATAAAAAAGTAAGAAATCTTAAATAAAAGGAACAAAACTTCTAAAAATTAAAAAGCTAATCATTGAAATAAAAACTTAGTGGATGAGTTTTATAGCATGTGAAACTAGATGCAGAGAGAATTGAAGTTCAGAAAATAGTTACAGAAAATTATCTATAATGCAATTCAGAGAGTCAAAGTAATGGAAAATGTAAAAAGAGGTTAAAAGTTGTGGAAGTTAGATCATTACCTTTAAATATTCTAGCTATGTTTTCATTACTAGATACTCATATAAAAACTTATATAAGATTTAAGGAATAATCTAGACAAATCTAGACCATAGAAAGTTTTGGTAGGTATACACAAATAGAAGAAAAATGAAATTAAGTGAAATATAGCCAAAATAAAAAAGAAATGTAAAATAACCACATAACTACAGGTAAAATAGGGATGGCAAATAAAGAATATCTGAATTACTTCATGCCCATTAATTTGGAAACTTAGTTGAAATTTAACAAATTCTTAAAAAACAAACTAACTAAGGGTGGTATACTTACTTTGTTGCATCCATTTTATCTTTTCCCCTTTTTCTGAACCATAAATGTTTTATCTGGATAGCTGGATGTAAAGATAAGGTTGTATTTCCCAGCACTACTTGCTGTTAGGTATGACCTATGAATACATGCTAGCTAATGCAATGTGAGTGAAAGTGATTTGTGAAGCTTCTGGATTATACTGTTAAAGCAGAGGAACGTGGTTTCCCCATCCCCTTTTATTATTTCTGCTACATTAAATGCATGTATAAAAGCTAGAGCTGGAGCACCTACCATGAATAAAAGTGAAAACTGCTTCTTGAGGGTGATAGTATAGCAAGATAGAAGGAGACTGGGCCCTCTGTACCATTAGATCACCCTACCTGTTATGGACTTTCTACTGAGGGCCTTATATTGATGACAGAAACAATACTAAAAAAACACTTTTACTTTACTTCAACCACTATTACATGTCTTAACCTATCTTCTGCCTACTATACTTAGCAAAAAATGTCTCAAATAAGAAATAGAAAGTTTGAATAACCTTTGTCCACTTACCTATTGCTGCCTAACAAGCCACCACAAAATTTAATGAGACTGAAAAAACTATGCATTTTAATATGCTAATAGATTATGTGCCTGATATTTCCTACAATTAGACTTCTAGGGCTCTAAAGTAAAGAAATTGGATCCCAAAGATTATAGGTGGAAAATTTTTGAAGTATGTCCTTATTCAAGCAGAGGTCAAAGAAGCCTAACCAAAAGAACTCTGGACTGACTGTGGAAACTGTATTGAACAAAAGTTCTTTTTAAAAGGGCTATTTTGGGGCATCTGGGTGGCTCAGTCGGTTAAGCGTCGGACTTCAGCTCAGGTCACAATCTCGCGGTCCGTGGGTTCGAGCTCTGCGTCGGGCTCTGGGCTAATGGCTCAGAGCCTGGAGCCTGCTTCCAATTCTGTGTCTCCCTCTCTCTCTGCCCCTCCCCCGTTCATGCTCTCTCTCTCTCTGTCCCAAAGATGAATAAACGTTAAAAAAAAAAAATTTAAAAGGGCTATTTTGAAGATTATGATTCTGACTTTGGAGCAACTATGGTGGAAAGAATCACATGTAAAATTACTTAAATAAAAATTTATTGACTTTAAATATTTTTGCCTATGTTATACATAACTTTAAAAACAAACAACCTTTACATAAAAAAAGAAAAGATTATGTGGCTGAGCAATTTACATCAGCGCAAGATCTTGTCTGCTCTATGTTGTATGGATCCTTAATTAGAATGACTGGAACAGTTGGAGGTGCCTCAAAAAAATGGGGGCTGGACCAGGTGGGGCGAGAGGATTCAGTACCAACCTGGCTTCTTCACTCACGTGTCTCACTGATGTCAGGGAGGCCTGTAGCACATGTTCCACTAGATATTGACTGGAGTACCTATATATGGTCTTTGTAGCATGGCAGCTTTATTATAGTAGTTGGATTTCTTACATGGGGAGGAACCCAAGAATAGGTGTTCCAGTAAACTAGATGGAAACTGTATCTAACTGCAAAAGCCACTTCCACCATATTCTGTCTTTATCTACACAATTTCAGGAGAAAGAACAGAGAAACTAAATCTTAATGGGAGAAGTGTCAAGTAATTTCTAGCCAATTTTTTTTCATATCATTAAAGATATTGAATCAATGGTCAAAATTCTAGCTAAAAAAGATCAGAACCGGAGAATTTTAGAAGAGAGTGCTACCAGATTTTCAAGGAGCAGATGATTCAAATGTGAATAAAATCTTTTAGTGTGGAAAAAGAAAAGAAAATCTGTAATTCATTCTGTGAATTAGTATAACCCTACTACTCAAACTTGAAAAATCCAGATATACTAGAAAATTATAGGCAACTTTCATTTATAAATATAAATGCAAAAATTTCCAAAGAAAATAGGAGGATCCAAATCCAGTAATGTATTAAAAAAAACAATGTATCTTGGCTACATTGTTGTATTCCAGAAATCTGAGGCACTTTAATAACATTAACAAACTATTAATCTAATTTACTGCATTAGCCTATTATAGGAGAAAAATCATATGTTCATCTAAAGAAATGAAGAAAAAATACAGTATGATAAAATCAGTGCCCTTTTACTCTGAAATATTTTTTGTAAATTAGGAAGTTTTGCATCCTGATAATGGGTATCCCCCAAGTCTCCAGTAAACATCTTTCCTAATGGTGAAGCAGTAAAACATTTGCTTCACAAACCTAAAAAGAAAATTTGCTCAATTCTCTGGAATTTTGTTTAATATTACATTAATATAAGAAAATTATATTTCTATATACATAAATTTAAAAATATATGATTTATAGTAGAAACAACAATTATAAGCACCCAAAAATAAATCTGACAAAATACATCCAAGACTATTGTGGCATACTCTAATAGTCCACCTCAGTACCCATTTTGCTCTTTATTTAGACAACACAGCCCTAATTTTTAGCTAAACCAATTGCTATGTAAAAATTTAAAAATAAAAATGTAATTACTATGTAATAATAATAATTTACATTTCCTTGAACATGTAGCCATGGGCCTAGAGTCTGGCCACCAAAACACAAATGGATGTGATATCCGGGACTTTCTGTGATGGAATACACAGAAATGTATGGATGGAGTACAATCCTTTTTTCATGTATTGTTTGGAAACCAGATGCAATGAAAGAAATTCTATCCACCATTTTGGACCGTAGCACTAGTGTCAAACCCTAAGGTAACAGTGGAATGAACCATTTGGAAGGACCCTGAGTTCTGGATGATTCCTGGATCATTCACAACTCCATATTATATATGTTTCTTTATATTGTAATATTTATTCATATTGTTTTAAAACCATATTCAATACAGAATTGACTTTTTTAAACACCGTGAGGTAGAAGTCACATATATATGTATGTATACACATACATAAGTATACATATATACACACATATGTGTACACGTATACATATACATCATACAAAAGATCTGATGTCCCCAAGCTTTATTTTGAATTATTCATCCAATCATCAATGCTCTGCTGTGTATTGATAATGCTGCCAGTATAAGCATGGATCAGTTTCATGGTACTATATTCTTCTACGTGGTTGCATTGTTTACCCCTGTGACAATACAGCACTATAATAATTATTAAAGCTTTAAATAAGTATTTTTATGCCGTGATGAAAATTGCAACTTCCCCCACATATTCTTCTGAAGGCATGTTTTAGCTATTCTTGAATCTTTGCGCTTTTTTCATAATTTTAGATTTAACATGTCAAGTTTGTTGAATTCTGTTAGAAATTTTAATGGAATTACACTGACTCCATAAATCAGTTTTTTTTATATTCATGAACATGGTATACATTTTAATTTATATAGCACTTTGTCATGTTGTTGGACAAGCTCCAAATAATATCTTTATCCATTATGATTATATTTATTACTGATAAAAACAAAGAGAACCATTCATTCATTCAGCTGACACTGTTGAACACATACCATGAGCCAAACAATATGACAGATACTGGATATGTAAAATATAAATTTATGGAGTATGCAGTCTATACTTTACATTATATATTACAGTCAATATATTAAGTAAAGTGAATGTATGTTACTATGTAGCATGTATGGATCTCAGTGGACAAGGTCATACCTGTGAGAAATATAAATATCAATTCTAGGACTGGGGAAAAACAGTAATGTATTTGTATCTCTTTCTACTTTGGAAAAATTCTTCCCGTGTGTTTTTTAGGTCCCTGATTAATCTTAATTTCTCTCTACCTTTAACCTCTCATGTTGGTTTGTTTCATTAATTTTTAAAGTTTTCTTTTGTTTGCGCATCTAGAAATTCATAATAGTAAGAAATTAAGAATGATGAGCTACTAGCACTTACCCTATCCCCAAAGTCATTAAAGACAAAGCCACTGCCTGCTTAAGTAAAGAAAGGGAATAGTTGGGAAGAACAGAGTGTTGGGATTAAAATTACAAAAAAAAGAGAGAAAATATGTTTATATTGTCAGAAATCCTAGGAACTATTCTATTGCGGAGGAGGGCTTGGGCTCTCCAAAAAAAATGCCATCTTGTAATATCTTTTCTTACTATGGACGCATAATCATCCCTGTAATTAGTTGAAGATTGTAGACATAAAATCATGAATAATTTTATGCCATTATTTTAATGTGGTGGCTTGATTTTTTTTTCTTTTTTGCACAAGTGTTGTTTGAATTAAGAGAGTGTATTTGCTTTTAAGCTGTATAATTTTAAAGAATTACTATTACATAGAGTTACTATCACATAAAATTTCAAGTAAGAGGCTTAAAATAAATAAAAAGCCCTGTTCTTTGCTCTAGGACACTGAGATTAGATGCACCACCAAATATCCTTTTATTGTCATGTCAGCTGGAACCCACCCTGAACAGCAGAGGAAGCCCAATCACTCCTCTGGATCCTAGCTGCTTAGATGACACCTAGCCCTCTCTTCACCATCAGCCTGTGCCATTTTGGGGTCTACAGTGGTGAAGAGTACTAGTGGCCCTTTCTCTGCTCTAGATTTTCCTCCTAACTAGGTCTTAGTATGAGGGGCATATGCAGGAGATGGCATTAAAACTCTGAGGTTTTCTTGTCCTCAGAGATGTTGTGGCTCTGTTCTCTAGGTAAGAGCCAACCCAAAGGGACAGAACCTGTTCTTGGTTCCATTTTTGAATTAGGAAATAAATTCTTAATAACACTAAATTAGTAAAAATATCAATATTTTCCTAGTAATTAATTAATTGAAACTCTTATATGTGCTTCAAAGAAAAGAAGAAGTACAAAGTACTATGACATTCTGTTGCAAAGAAATTTAAGCAAGTCTTATCGGGCTAAAGAAGGCTTCTCTGAAAAATACTGTGTAAGGTTGAAATGAAGTTATTCTCATGTTCCAGTTATTGATATGTCAACCACATATTGTAAAAGGAGACAAATGCATAAATCTGGAACTAGTATTAATATTGCATTTTCTTGCATCTCTTTTCCATACAGATATGAAAAACACATGTTGAACTATTCCTCTCGCTCAAACCCAAAGTCTTTGGTACTATAGAGAGCTCTTTCATATTTCTGATGTTTTTACTCATATTTGTTTCTGACATGAGATTCACAACATCAGGAACCACATTGTTTTCTTATTCATCTAGAACTTTGTACTTGATGCATCGTACATAGTAAATTCTCAATATGTACTTAAAATGGTATTGAAGATTGAAAATTGAAGATCAATCAGATGTTTTTCTAATGCTACTCCACTGTAAGTATTTGTTATAAATTATGAAGCATTTTTTCATAATCCAAAATTACACTGATCAGCTGCATAGTGATCACCATACAGAATTACCTGATACTCATCTAGTCATAATGATACTCATCTATCTAGAACATAAGATCTTTTAGCAATTATTTACCAGTATTATAATTATTATCATATTGTCATAGGTTGTCGAAATCAAAAATATTAAATGAAAAGGCATAACAATTAAACCATCTTTTTTGCAGTTTCTGTGCTATATCTTGTAGAGTATATATAAGTTCCATTTTTAAATTTCTCATTTATATTAATGAGAAAATATAATCTGTGATTGGTAGATTTTAATTTTAGTGCTACTCAGAAACTACTCTAGAATCCATTCATATTTAAATCATTATAACTATCAACTGACACTTTTACTATGCAGCAGAGATTTGAAATCATTTGAAAGTTTCCTCCTTATCATACACTGTATAATGTTGACATATTCACTGGTCTCATGAATATAAGATTTTTCTAATAATTAAAAACTCCATATATCATGGCAAAACATATTTCTTTTAAAAATTCTCTTTGGGGGCTAGTATCCAAAATCTATAAAGAGCTCACCAAACTCCACACCTGAAAAACAAATAACCCAGTGAAGAAATGGGCAGAAAACATGAATAGACACTTCTCTAAAGAAGACATCTGGATGGCCAACAGGCACATGAAAAGATGTTCAATGTCGCTCCTCATCAGGGAATTACAAATCAAAACCACACTCAGATATCACCTCACGCCAGTCAGAGTGGCCAAAATGAACAAATCAGGAGACTATAGATGCTGGAGAGGATGTGGAGAAACGGGAACCCTCTTGCACTGTTGGTGGGAATGCAAATTGGTGCAGCCACTCTGGAAAACAGTGTGGAGGTTCCTCAGAAAATTAAAAATAGACCTACCCTATGACCCAGCAATAGCACTGCTAGGAAATTACCCAAGGGATACAGGAGTACTGATGCATAGGGGCACTTGTACCCCAATGTGTATAGCAGCACTCTCAACAATAGCCAAATTATGGAAAGAGCCTAAATGTCCATCAACTGATGAATGGATAAAGAAATGGTGGTTTATATACACAATGGAGTACTACGTGGCAATGAGAAAGAATGAAATATGGCCCCTTGTAGCAACTTGGATGGAACTGGAGAGTGTGATGCTAAGTGAAATAAGCCATACAGAGAAAGACAGATACCATATGTTTTCACTCTTAGGTGGATCCTGAGAAACTTAACAGAAACCCATGGGGGAGGGGAAGGGAAAAAAAAAAAAAAAAAGGAGGTTAGAGTGGGAGACAGCCAAAGCATAAGAGACTGTTAAAAACTGAGAACAAACTGAGGGTTGATGGGGGGTGGGAGGGAGGGGAGGGTGGGTGATGGGTATTGAGGAGGGCACCTTTTGGGATGAGCACTGGGTGTTGTATGGAAACCAATTTGACAATAAATTTCATATATTGAAAAAAAATTCTCTTTGGAAGTATTAAAAAAGATATATACCCTAAAATTTCTAATAAATGATACTTCTCTGCTTATGTGGAAATCTTTCTAGTGATTAATTATTTTCAAAACAAGTAATTATCAAAATTTTTCTTGTAATCTAAAGATCTATATTTGTGATGCCCTTGCAAGTAATTTTGATCCTATCATAAAGTAGTTTGCATAAGAAACGTGTACTTAAATGTGTTAAAATAAAAATATTCTTTTTATCAGGGATGGTGTACTGATCAGCCTAGCTCTCTGTCTATGGGCTCAGAAATTTCTGAATCCAGTGTCACCAGCAGTCTTGCAGCATATAGCATCAGACCCAACCCAAATATTGAGAACAGACCTGACAGGACTTAACTTAAACCCTGAGGTCAAGTATTAAACATATGTGCAGTCAGTTATATTGCTTGCCCTAACATCATCTTGTCTGGTTTTACTAATTGCTTTGTTTCTTTTGACCATTTCTGCCACTGAATGACACCTCTAGTAACTGCATTCCCTGATTGGAATTCTGATTCCATTCTCTTGTAAATGGGCTGATGATTTACTCTCAGTAAGAATTCTGAAATCTGGAATTCAACCTCAGACCAGTCCAAGGCCTCAATTGTCATGTCTTCCTAGGATTGACATTGAAAATGTCAGTGTCTGTAGGCTAGATTCCCTCCAGACTCTGTTGACACCTTCTCTAAGCCCTTCACTGAGACTTTTAAGATAGCATTTCCTTCCCCATCAATTATGCCTTTACTGATTATTAAAATGTCTTGTCACTGTGTCTAAATCAACTTATTTCTTTTGAGTTGTTTACCATTATCAAAATATTTTATAAGCAGAAATAGTAGATATCTAAATGGCAGGGTCAGAAGAAAGTGGAAACCAGCAAACTGACAAGGAGGCAGTGAATTTATGAAGCCTTGAGTGTTGAAAAGCAATTGGGGACAATTTTTCTCCATTGCATTTCACTGTTAGGATTTTTAAATCAGTCTTTCTTCTGCCATGTTTTAAAGGCACTTAGGTTGTCTGTCTGCCTCTAGACTCATCTTTTTAAATCTGTATTCCACATAACTGTCAAAATGATCTTTCTAATGAGCAAATCTGACCTTGTCACTTAATCTTTTTGAATCTGTTGATGGCTCTTATTTTTTTTTTCAAACAAATGCCAGTTTATTGAGATGACAAATAGCCTCATTAATAAACTTGCTCAGATTTGGTTTTACTCATGACCTGCTACTGTCTGCCCATACTTAACTGTTTGGAAGTTCCCAACTCTCACCAAATATCATTTGATTACATCCTGTGGTGTGCTGCATCCAGCTCCTGCAGGCTCCTGCTGACTCACAAGAGCTGACTGTTAAATATTCAAAAATGTTGCCAATAATTGTCAAGTATTTTGGCAGCTTGAAATTAGCCATAGCGGGAGTATACACTGGTATTGGAAATCAGCCAATGCCACAAATCAGGGCTCTCCCCCCGCCCCCCTCCAAAGATAGGGAGATGACCAGCACTGAAAGCAGCTCATGTACTTCAGATGCTAAGACCCCAAAGGTTGCTTGGATTTTCACGCCCTTCCACTTGGTGGTCTGAAGAATGAAGATAAAAATGGATGGCAGGGTCAGGGCTGCAAAGCTAATCCTTTCTTAGTAAAAATGCCTGGTCAAAGTTCTGAGCTGGAGGAAATTAAAACCTTATACTGTAAATACAAATAGCAGCTATAATAGCAATGGCAACATAAAATCCTTTGTGGTTGGAGATATATATATATATATATATATAAATATATATATATATATAAATATATATAAATATATATATATTTAATGTAAGTTATTTTGCTGTTGTGTCAAAATTTAATTATGTTTAACTTCAATGTAGCCCTTATTGAATATTTCTAAATAAGATAATTAATTTTCAATTTGCACCTCATACAATAAAGCTTACACAATATAGTATTCAAAATGATACTTCTACTTCACAGATTTTTTATTAAACCCATAGTGAGTAGGATTAAAACATGAAAATTCTTTCAGTTTTTAAAAATACACTCATTGTGTTTCAAATAAGAACTCCCAGATCCCTATTGCCAAAAACATGATTTGCATTCAGAATAAACTTATGTGATGACGTTTTACTGATCTCACAGAGCAGTTTTAGATTTGTCATTGTTTCATTTAGGTAGTGGGTCTGAAATTATTTTTTTAACCCTCATGTTAGGTGCAAAGGTTTGGAGTAAGAGATTTCTCCATTAGAGTAAATTATTGATTTTTAAAAAAAGTGTTTTAAAAATAACAGAACATCTCTAATCTAGAAGGAGTTCAATATTCTAGTATAGAATACAGTCTAAAGACATCCTAAATTTCAGAGCTAGAGAAAAATTTACTTTTTTGAGAAATATTTAAATAACACATGCTGATTGCTTAATTGAATTGGAAAAATAGTCTGAGTTGAAATGTTGTGTGTTTTAACCTCATGCTATACTTAACACAGCAATATTATGCCTCATTATTCCTTTATCAGGTAAACAATTCAGGAAATTACAACCCTTAAGCTTTTAACTTTTAGCCTTACTGACAACGTAGGCCATATGCAATGCTTATATTGGCCTATTAGCTTAATGATGCATGATGAATTGAAGGAAAAAAGGAAGTGATAACTAAGAAAAAAATTCAGATTTTTTAGTGTTTATTTTTTAGGCTGAATATTATAAAATGTCTAGAGCTTATCTATAAGAAGCCTTATAACTGAGATAATGTTCAGCCACCCAACCTTCAGCAACACCACCACCCTGATCAGTCAGCCGCCATCAACATCAAAGTAAGACTCTCCACCAGCAAAATATTACAACTTACTGAAAGCTCAAATGATGCTTAGCATTTCTTAGCAATAAAGTATATTTTAATTGAGGTATGTACATTTTTCTAGACATAATAATATTGCCCACTCAACAGACTACAGTATAAATATAACTTTATTATGCACTGGGAGATCCAATGATTCCTTTGACTTGCTTTATTGCAATATTTGCTTTATTGCAGTGGCCTGGAACCGAACTCATTATATCTCTGGGGTATGCCTGTATTGACCTCACTAAGTACATGCTCCCTGAATTTATAAATGAAATAGTGAATAAACACATGAATGAATTAATGTTGATGTAGCTTTTCCCTTTACAGATGATATGAAATCTATCTATGTACACAATACACCTACACTTGGATGGCACGTTGCTTAAACTAAGAATCTGAGAAAGGAGAAGTGTCTCATATGTCTATTGGATGGAATAGAAGAAGGAATTTCCTGGGCTATTATTTTATTTACTATTATTAGTTGTTTTGTTTCATTTACTTATCCTTAATTTTTGTTTTTATATAATTTTTAATTTATTTTTTATTTTAATTTTTAATTTAATTTTTAATTTTAATTTTAGTGTATTTATATTTCAATTCCATTATTTAAGATTTTTGTGGCACTACTATATAATGAGGTCATTAGTAATTATTAGGTAATATCATCATATCATGCTATCATATTGATAGAATAATTTACTTATTCATTCTTTTATAGTATACTTTCCCTAATAAGAATATAACTTCTATGAGAACAAGCTCTTATCTGTTTTTAACCACTCTTGTATCCTGAGAGCCTATAAGATAGTTGGCACACAGTAGACGGCTCAATACATAACTTTGATTTGAATAAAACAAATAAAAAATACTAGAAAGATAATTTATTTTTTAATATTTATTTTTGTATTTTTGAGAGAGAGAGAGAGGGTGGGGAAGGGTAGAGAAAGGACAGAGAATACCAGACAAGTTCCCCACTCTCAGTGCAGAGACCAGTGTGGGGCTCAATCTCACAAACCATGAGATCATGACCTGAGCTGAAATCAAGAGTCAGATCCTAACCAACTGAGCCACCCAGGTGTCCCTTGAAAGATAAATTCTAACCTACTATCATTTTTTTTTCATTTACTCTAATGTTGTTACTGTTGGTATTTTACATACAAATTATATGGAGAATAAAATAGTGGAATTCATTCTCAAGCCTCATTTGGCTTTAACACACAATCAAACAGAAATGTATTTTGAATTTTTGTTGTTTAAACACCATAAGCATTTAATTAAATATCAAGTAGCTAGTGTTAGAAAGAATGTCTTACTCTGCCAAAACATAATCCACATAGATTTAAAAGAAAGTTGCGTTTTTCCATATGAGTTTAACTTAGAAGGGCTAACTTATAAAGTGTTGCTCTGATCTCTGAAGACACGCTCATTTCTATGATATATATCATATAATCAAACTACCTAAATGATTTTTGGAAACAAGATTCCTACAGCATTTTTCCCCTCTTTCACTTTCAGCTAGAAAATATCCAAATCATTTATCATGAGGTAGATCTCTCTTGTATCTTATAGCAGTAAACTCACGGCTAACATATGGTGTTATTTAGCTGTGTAACAGAAAAGATTAATCAGCCGACAAAATGTCATTATAAAGGAAATATTTTAAACTGTGATTTTCTTTTTTCTCTCACTTATGGGCATCCAGCCAAATTCATCTGCAGCTGGCTTAAAGAACGACATGTGGAAATAAAAAACCAAACTCTTAAATTATCAGTGGCACTAAACATATTTGAGATACCACACTAGAGGTCTATTGCTTCTGAAACATAAATGTTTCCCTTTAATAAGAAATTACACTGTTGTTTTAATTGTGTGTGTGCAAAGTGAAATTTTGGAGCATTAATATTACCAACATTGTCAAAAACAGCCATGATAATTCACTTACTTTTGGCTACCCAAGACATAAATGATTATGTGTCCTTAGATCTCTCTGGAAAGAAAAAGTTTTAACCCATGAATGGCAGGACTCATAGGAACAATCTTTATAAATGTAGCTTCTTCTGAAGAGACAACGTTAGCATTACTGAATTGTTTGATGTGTTAGGATGATCCAATTTTTAGGGAAAATACCCACTATCAGGAAAAAAATAACACTTAAAACAATATATATTTCTTTTTCAAAGTCATGTAAGTAAGTACTATAAAGATTAAATAAAAGGAAATCCCTTTTAAGAATTTTTAAAAATCATAGTAGCCTTTCATCATTTTATTTTATTTTAAATCAAGCATAAAAGCAGATTCACATAAGGATCGGGGACCCATTACTGCTTTTGATATGAAGCCCTTCTACCTTAAAATATTGACAACCACTGCACCATCCCATTTATTCCTCAGAAAAGCCCCATTCACACCTCAAATTGAATAAAATACTATTAATCGAGTGGATAACTTTGGATAAACACTGTATTAATGAATTCCTAAGTCATCCCAGGAGGTAAGCAGTACTTATCCATAGGTCAGGTATGTGAACATAGATCTGTTTTATTTTAAAGCCTTTACTTCTCAAATAGACCTGTGCTGTAGTTTCCAGACCAGTTTAACATTTGTCTTGAGACTAGCTTTTCAGCATTTTTCTAGAATCCATGGATGCTGCCCTCATTTTATGTGGGTGCCATTGTGCCGCAACTGATTTCTTCATGCTTGTCATATATTTATACATTTACATATTCATTTTATAAATCTAACAAAGAACACATCCCCATAAATTTCTCAAAACCTACAGGATATGTCACACATTAATTTGGAATACATTTGTATAAATTAACATGCTAAGTATCCAAACTAAAATTCAGACTTGCTAGCAGTATGAACCTTACTTCATTTATATTTCCAGAGCATGAATTACTTTTTTTTCTTACTGAATAGGACAATCTTTCCTTAATGAGTTCTATCTAAAAATAATGAATACGGTGTTAAACATGAAGTCACAAAGGTTGTTTACACTGGTAACTGTTCATAAAATTAGTATTTCCTTAATTCCCAGGGATAGTAGCTAAATTGTTTATTAGCAGACACAAACAAATTAATCTATTGGAAGAAAAATAAGCACAATATCCTTTGAAATTTTTATGTATGATAAATACTGGTTTATTCTGCTAAATTTATGTTGAACAGAAAATAATACCCAGTTCAATTAAATAAATATGCATTGAGCATTTGTGATTAACATCTTATTCTATTAAATGTGAAGTTTCCAAAGATATCTAAAACACAGCTTCTAGCCTCAAAAGAATATGCTGTCTTTGGGAGAGTAAGACAAGTAATTTTTCAAGTGAGTCTTAAAGGCCTAGTACTATAGGTCTTATAAAAAAGATGCAAAGTGCTATGAGAATTTAAAGGAGAATGAACTAACATGGAGTTGAGGTAATTAAGAAGAGCTTCAAAGAATTGCTACAGTTGAGATCTATCTTTAATTATGCATCTTTATGTTACGAAGGTAGATAGAGAGAAAGGTCACTATTCTAAGGGTATCTAGTTTGAGCAATGATCTGAAATTAAAGCATTCATTATGTTTGGAGGAATAAGTATTCCCATTTGACTACCAAACAAGCCATTCATTCTTTCACCAATAGCTAATGAGCGCTTACCGTGTGTTGGGCAAACCCTTTTAGGGATGGGAATTTAAAAATGAACAAAATAGACAAAAAGCTCCACCTCTGAAGTTTACATTGTTGTGATGAAAGATAGTAGAACTATAAAAAAATATAAATAAGTGAACAAATGATATGAAATAGATTTTCTGTGTCTATAGATGCACCATAATTCTCTGTTTCGATACTTTGAGAACTTGTGAGTAACAGTATAGGCACACTCATATATAATAATTGGCATGTGCCTGAGGATAATGCAATAGAATGGAAGGAACAGAAACAGAATCAGTTCGGAGGTGACTACAAGTAGTCCAGGTATAATGTCACAAAGGAGTAAATTAGGGTGATGGCTGTAGGAATGAAAAGAGAAAAAATGTGTGAAATACATTAGAATGAAGAATTTGTAGGATTTGGCAACTGTGTGAGAATAGGAACAGGATAAAGTCTCAAGGATCTAATCCTTTAATGTTAGGGGAAGTTTTATGGCATTATCTGCAAAGGCAAGATGAAATCAGTAAAAGATGGTTTGAAACAGAGGGTAATAATTCTAATGTTTCCCTTTTGAGAAATGATCAGAATATACCAATGATAATGTGGACATTGAGAAAGTTTGGCAGCTATGAGTGAGGAATCAAAACTAAATATAGAAGACTTAGAATGAGTTTCATAGTGATGCCATTTTGAGTGTCACGTGGGAATGAACATGGAGGAGGAGACTGAAACTCCTTGAAACTATCTATATTTGAAGAGTTTGAGACCTATTAGGGTTAATGTTAGAATGCAGATGAGATTATGCTGTGGAAGATTTTTTAATCTACAAGAAAGAGGAAAACAAGGCAACCGAACCAGCAGAGAAGAAACAGTGTGCTATAGAAGGAGCTTAAGGTTGATGCCATGAAGAAATGAAGGAAGCATGATTAACAATGACCCACCTTGTAAAGATTAAGAAGAAAAAAAAAAGTAAGGGCTAGGAATGTGTCATTTTTTCATGAAATTAAGATATCATTTTTTTTTTTAACGTTTATTTTTGAGACAGAGAGAGACAGAGCATGAACGGGGGAGGGTCAGAGAGAGGGAGACACAGAATCTGAAACAGGCTCCAGGCTCCGAGTGGTCAGCACAGAGCCCGACGCGGGGCTCGAACTCACGGACCGCGAGATCCTGACCTGAGCCGAAGTCGGCCGCTTAACCTACTGAGCCACCCAGGCGCCCCTTAAGATATCATTTTTAAGTGACCTTCTAGAATGCGATAAAATCAACAAATCAAGACACCAAATAAAGCAAGCTATATTATTCCATTTACGTGAAGTTTAAAGATAGGGAAAACTAATCTTCTAAAGATTATTCTAAAGTATTAGAATCTTCTAAAGTATTATTCTTTAGGGAAATATTGACTGGGAAGTGATATAAGGGAAACTTCTGAAGATGCCAAAATGTTCCAAATCATGATTTAGGTTGTTATACCACTATATACATATGTAAAACTTAGTCAAGTTATATACTTAATATTTGTGTGCATCACCACAAATAAGTTAAATATCAATTTTTAAAAAGTGAATAAAAATAAAAAGAAAGAAGGAAGGAGAAAAGGATGAAAGGAAAGAGGGAAGGGAAGAAATCTGACCCATACTTGCTTTATTGAACATTAGATCCAACTTGATGTAAAGGCAAGCGTAATTCCAGACATTAAAGGAACATCAGTCACAAAATTCCCTGTATTTTTCTAATAGTCAGGGTTGTATGTTCTGTTATTTCCAGTATAAGGAGTCCTAACTTGTATATATTTATAAAGGTTTAAGTGTCACTTTGCGATTTTAATTATAATTATAAATTGTATAAATTTTTTACAGTCATAATAAAGAAAAGTAAGATATAATTTTGGAATATACAGAATTTATATAATTAGATATTTTGATAATATTCACATTTTTAATATTCAAAATGTAAACTCAGACATTCTAGGTTATTTTATGAATTTGACTCAGTGTTATAAAGCAAACTTTTAATACATAACAGTATCAGAGTTTAGGGATAAATAGAAATAAGGCTTTAAGTATACTATTAATTTTAAGTATATTGTTAAGTATACTATATCATTATCTCTAATAGATTATATATAAAATTTAGGTTTATGTTAATTAACAGTAGATATCCACATAATTTTAAAGTTTTATATTAATTAAAATATTGAATAAATTAAAAATATAAAACAGTATTTAAAATTATATATGTGTATGAAAGTATATATATTTATGTAGGTGGATAAAATTGTCAAATTAATCTATAAATTTAATATATTCCAAAGGAGAATATGATATGGATTCTGTAGAAGTTGATAAAGCTAATTCTAAAGATCTTCATGAAATTAAAATATATAATAATACCCAAGAAATATAGCAGCATGGTTATGAGAGAAATTTATTCAAAATATAATAATATATAAAGCTGTAATATTTAAATAAATATGGTATCAGTGTAGAAAATAAAATCAATGCAGCAGAATTAAACATCTGAAAAATACTAATTTATATGTGGTACAGTATGATATATATTTATTTCAGATGAAATTATTTGAGTGATTCAATAACATTGTTATTATTGAAGGGACCTAATTAATCCATCTATTACACCATAAGGGAAAAATATAGCTTTAAGGCCTTTTCTTAGTTATGAAATTATCAGTAAGAGTTTTATATAGGTATGTCTATAACTAAGATTAGAAAACATTTGTTTAGCAAGAAAACTAAAACTAAAAGGCCACAGAATGATCATCATCTTAAATTTTTAAAAAACATATCTATCCAACACGAAATATCATGAACAACTTTGAAAGCATGAATTGTCAGTGTGTATGTGCACGTGTGTGTGTGTGTGTGTGTGTGTGTTTGCATGTATATGAGCTGATTAGGCATTAAGAGTATATAAAGATCTCCCTCCTACTAATGCTTAAAAACAACAAAATAAACCCCAAATTAAATCAAAACAAAACAAAACCTCCTTCTTAAAATGGTAGTATGCCAAAATCACAAAACATCTGAAGAAATAAAATACCAAGAGAGTCAGCTAAAACAAATATTAAACCTGTGAATTAATTAAGATGAAACTAATTTTCCCAAACAATGAGAAAAAGACTTAAACAATTTCTTGTGGATACTTAAAAAGTTAAATATAAAAACAAAATTTAAAAAAAACATAAAAATTTAAGTAGAATTTTAGGATCCACTTCGGATATAGAAATGTGAAAAGTGTCATTACACAGGAAAAAAAAAAATAAAGAAGCTACCTCTCACTGAATTGAAAATCTGCCATGCACTGAGGATAATTATTGTGACCTAAACCTTAGTAGATTGACTCAAATTTCCACACCGGAGACCTACTGAGAGAAGAGATGTACTCATTTCCAGAGATAAATACACAAGAGAACAAGTTTATTCATAAATTCTAGTAATACAAAGAAGAGGATGAAGGAGAATGAGGGGGAGAGGGAGAAAGCCAACACATTTTGTAAAGACAAAGCAACCAAAAGAACCAGGCTCAGATACCACACAGATGTTGTAACTCTCAGATAGGGAATATCAAACAAGTGTGATTAATATGTCAAAATTCCACAGGAAAGGGTAGACAGTATTGATAGATGTAGAAAAAGCATTAGATAAAATCCAATACTCATCCCATTCATGATTAAAAACTCTTGGCAAATAGAAATAGAAAGGAACTTCCAACTTGATAAAGAATACCTACAAAATCCTGTAATTTAACATCATAGTTAATAGTGAAAAACTGAAAGCCACCACTCCAAGATGTATACAAGGCAAGAATTTTCATGCTTAATCACCTCTCTGTAACATCATGCTAGTATTTCCAGCCAATTCGATAAGGAAAAGAAATGTTTAAAAAAATACACACTGGGGAAAAAATATATATTTATTCATAGAAAACATGATTGTCTACATAGAAAAATCACAAAGAATCTTCAGAAATCTCTAAATAATGAATAGGTGAATTGAGCAAGATCTCAGGGATACAAGGACACAAAAATCAGTTTGATTTCTGTATATTCACAATAATCAATTTAAATTCAAAATTTAGAAACAGTATCATTTATAATAGCAACAAAATTGAATATTTAGGTTTAAATATAACAAAATATGTACAAATTTTGTATGCTGAAAACTGAAGAAAAACGCTGCAAAAAATAATAAATGAGGATCTAAATAAATGGAGAGTTACATCTCATGCACGAATTGGAAGATATAATACTGAAAAGGTATAAATTCTCTCCAAACTGATCCACCAGTACAACAAAAATCACAATCACCATTCCAGTAGGAACTTGTTGTAGATATTGACAAGCTGACTGTAAAATTTATATTAAAAGGCAAAGAAACTGAAGTACCCAAAACGATTTTGAGAAAGAACAGAGTTGGGAGACACATACTTCCTGTCCAAGATAGACTATAAACTATGGTATAACAAGAGAATATAGGTAGATAGGTGGTTTCTGTGGAGCATAAGGTTCATCTGTGGAGATGGCAGCTAAGAGGCATGAAAAGTAATTTGGAACCAAATCATTAAAAGCCTTTTGGGCTTAGAATATCATGGAGAGAGAGCTACCACAGAGTTTTCAGCAAGTGGTCCTAGGCACTGTGTGTGTGTGTGTGTGTGTGTGTGTGTGTGTGTGTGTGTGGTACCAAAGGTGAGTGAGCTGGAAGAGCTGAAGGCAGGGAGCCAAAGGATAGGCACTTGAAATAGCCTATATATGAGATTATATGATTAAAATTCTGGAAAAGAAGAGAAATTTGAGAGCAAGGAGAATAGATTTAAGAGATTTTTTTAAAACTAATGTTTCATGTTACTTGGTGACTCACTGAATATGGGGCCAGAGGCAAAAAAAGCAAGAATATGACTTTCAGTTTTCTGATCTGTGTAAGATACCTTTATTTTGGCCAATTATTCCATTTATATAGTTAGCAGATACTAAAAAGGCAGTCTTTGAATGATGTATATGTGGAGGGCATGTGATAATCAGATAAGCTTTGGACTTAAAAAATGTTTTAGGGACAGACACACGGAAAATATCAAGGAGGCAGTTTAAAATACAGGTCTGATTATCAGAAAGATGTGTACTGGAAATATGTAGTTTTAGTTTATTCAAACCAAAATTCATTCACTAATTCAAGAAATATTTTAGGGCCAAACATAACATATATCTGTATGTATGTATGTGTACACACACACACACACACACACACACACACACACACACACACATCTAATTGTTTACATCAACCCTATGAAGAAGATGTGGAGGACTTAACAATGGAACAAATGGCCCATGGAGTATAAAAATGGATAAAGAAACTCAGGGAGGTGAGCCCCTGGGTGGCTCAGTCTGTTGAGTGTCCAACTTCAGCTCAGGTAGGTCATGATCTCATGGTTCGTGGGTTTGAGTCCCGCATCGGGCTCTGTGCTGACAGTTCAGAGCCTGGAGCCCACTTTGGATTCTGTGTTTCCCTCTCTCTCTCTGCCCTACCCCACTCATGCTCTATCTCTCAAAAAGAAGTAAACAAAAAAAAAACTAAAACAAAAATAAACTCAGGGATGCCTTTTATTGTCTCTCATTTTAGGGTGCAAGTTGAAGAAGAAGAGTCAGTCAAGCAGAACAACAGTATTTTAGGAAAGGTAGAGAATGGTGAAGTTGAAGCCAAAGGTGCAAGGTCCCAAGAAAGAATGATCAAGGAGTTGAGATGACTTAAAAAGGATTAATAGAGTATAAAATGAAGAAGTCTTTAATTGTTCCATTAGATGATTGTGTGTAAAGTTTTTTTTTTTCATTAACTTGTGATAGTTCGGGCAATGAAATGAATTAGTAAATTGGAGATAAAGAAAATAAACTATGTATAGACTATACTTTCAAGCTGTTAAATTGGGGAGGTTGGAAAGAGAATAAGAAACTTGATAAAGAGATTTTAGTACAAGGTATATCTGGGCATGTTTTTACTTTAAAATAAAGTTGACAATACAAAAGAAAGGAATAAGACATGTGGAAAAGATAGATTCCAGATCAGCCAAGTAAACAAAATCAGAAAGAGAAGTGAAAGCTTAAGAAACAAACCATAGGTATGAAAAAAAAAATATGTTAGGAGTGGTAGGATAAAAGGAGAATCGTGCCTAATGCAAACCCAATTTCCAATCTAATCTCAACATTTAATTAGGAAGTTCTTAACATCAAAACGCTCGCTTCCCATATCTTACAGCATTTTTAAAGGAGCATGTGAAATAGATCCTTAGAACTATTAAATTAAGGTTTTAACCATATGTTCAAATAAGTTTGGGAGTTGAAGGCTATTACTGTTATTCTTGGCAGATAAAATGAAATATTATAAAATTGTTCTTAAATCCAGTAGCAAATCTAAATCATTCAATCATGCTTCAATTCACTACTAATTTATACCTGGGCACTTTAATTAAATGTTCTGTGGAACACAGTTCATAAAAGAGAAATATAGTATTTTCATAGAATAATTTATTTACACTTTTTAAGGATATACAGTTTTAATTGTAATTGGATTGTGGGTTATGAGTGAATTGTTTGAAGAAGGCTGTTCATTAAATGATCTTTGGAGACTTAATTATAGAATAACCTCTTTAAAATCATAAGGAAAGGTAATTAGCATTAATTTCTTGAATTAGACAATCCAGTATACTTCTTTAAGTAACTACCTTTCAAGAATGATGTTGAGAAAAACCTGCCAAGCACTGCATTTCAGCAGGCTCTAAATCACTCAACAATAACTTCAAAACTAGGCTGACACTGTGAGAGAACAAAATCATGACTCTTTGTGCAGCATAAGCATATTTAAAATACCTGGGCAGTAAAAAGTGTAAACAGCCTGGAAAAATATAAGAAGAAATGTTTAACATCTGGTACCAGGAAATCACTAAAGACAAATCAAGGAGGCATCCTGAACTTATTTCCACATATTTCACAAAATAAGTCTTTGATTAAGAGTGATGATACTAAAAAGTAATGTGCTTTCAAATTGAACATATGATATGACATGCTTATTAACTGTTTTGTAATAACATTTTATTCCTAGATTTATAAAATTTTTTTAAATCTAGTCAATTACCAGGATTCCTTGCTAGTTCACACATATTAAGAAGTCTCAAAACTTACTGTTAGAAAATCCAATCAAAATATATAATATTTCTAATAATTCAATGACTCATTTTTACCCTTTATTAATTATAGCCCCACTTAAATATTGCTCACTACAGATAATAATTCAGTACAAAATGAATTATATATAAGAGGGATTAGTAGTTCTATCTGTAATAAATTCACTTTGGTTAATGTATTGGAATGGTGTGCCCGTGTAATTTCCATGGGAATTTCCTACAAAATCCCTGTTTAATTTTTTTAAATATTCAAAACAGGCTATACTCTGTAAAGACCAAAAACTCATTTTTAATAAGAAACAAAATGTCCATTTAAGGACCTTTAAATATTATAGGAAAAAAAAGGTGAAACAGCATCACATACTCCCTCACATGACTTATTTCACAGGATTGAAATAAACAAGGAAAGTTACAAAAAAGGAAACTTAATCGTGGTGTCAAATGCTAGGTAGGACTGCATCTAAATTGTGATGCCTCCAGTTTTTTCTTTTTCAGGATTGCTTTGGCTATTTGAGGTCTTTTGTGGTTCCATAAATATTTTAGGATTGTTTCTTCTAGGTCTGCAAAAAATGCTGCTGACAATTTGATAGAGATTGAATTAAATGTGTAGATTGCTTTGCATGGTAAAGACATTTTAACAATGTTTGTTATCCCAATCCATGAACATGGAATGCTAATCCATTTCTTTATGTTCTATTTCATAAGTGTTCCATAGTTTTCAGAGTATAGATCTTTTACCTCTTAGGTTTATTCCTACGTATCTTGTTTTTGGTGCAATTGCCAATGAGATCAAGTCCTTGCTTTCTTTTTCTGCTGCTTCATTATTAGTGTATATAAATGCAACAGATTTCTACACCTTGATTTTATATCCTATGACTTTGCTGAATTCATGTATTAGTTATAGCAATTTCTTGGTGGAGTCTTTCTGATTTTCTACATAGATTATCACGTCATCTGCAAATAGTGTAAATTTGACTTCTTCCTTGCCAATTTGGATGCCCTTTATTTCTTTTTGTTGTCTGATCCCTGAAGCTAAGATTTCCAGTACTATGTTAAGTAGTAATGGTGAGAATGGACATCATTTCTTGTTCCTGACCATAGGGGAAAGGCTCTCAGCTCACAGAAGATGATACTGTGGATCTTTTATTTATGGCTTTTCTGATGTTGAGGTATGTTCCATCTATCCCTACTTTTTTGAGGGTTTTTATCAAGAATGGAGGCTGTCTTTTGTCAAAGTGTTTTTCTGCATCTATTGAGAAGACCATATGGTTCTTATCCTTTCTTTTACTAATGTGATAAATCACATTGTTTGAATTGCAAATATTGAACCAGCCCTGCAGCCCAGGAATAAATCCCACTTGATCATGCTGAATAATTCTTTTAATGTACTGTTGAATTTGATATGCTAATATCTTGTTGAGAATTTTTGCATCCGTGTTCATCAGGGATATTGGCCTGTAATTCTCCTTTTTAATGGGATCTTTGTCTGGTTTTGGAATCAAGGTAATGTTGGCTTCATGGAATGAGACTGGAAGCTTTCCTTCTGTTTCTGTTTTTTGGAACAGCTTGAGAATAATGGGTATTAACTCTGCTTTACATGTCTAATAGAATTCCCCAGGGAAGCCATCGGGCCCAGGACTCGTATTTGTTGGGAGATTTTTGATAACTGATTCAATTTCTTCTCTGGTTATGTGTGTATTCAAATTTTCTATTTTTTCCTATTTGAGTTTGGTAGTGTGTGACTGTCAGGAAATTTGTCCATTTGTTCTAGATTCTCCAGTTTGTTGGCATGTAATTTTTCATAGTATTCTCTAATAATTGTTTGTATTTTTGTGGTGTTGGTTGTGGTCTCTCCTCTTTCATTCGTCATTTTATCTATTTGGTTTCTCTCTCTTTTCTTTTTGAGAGTCTGGCTAGAGGGTTATCAGTTTTGTTTATTCTTTCAAAAACTAGCTCTTACATTCATTAATCTGTTCTACTGGGTTTTTTATTCTATATTGTTTGTTTATGCTCTAATCTTTATTATTTCTCTTCTTCTGCTGGCTTTGGGCTTTCTTTGCTCTATCTTTCTAGTTCCTTTAGGTGTGAGGTTAGGTTCTGTATTTGGGACCTTTCTTGCTCCTTGAGATAGGCCTGAATTGCAATGTATTTTCCTCTTAGGACTGCCTTTGCTGCATCCCAAAGGGTTTGAACTGTCGTGTTTTCATTTTCAATTAATTCCATATATTTTTTAATTTCTTCTTTAATTTCCTGGTTGACCCATTCATTCTTAGTAGGATGTTCTTTAACCTCCATGTATTTGAGGGCTTTCCAAATTTTTTTTCTTGTGGTTGATTTCAAGTTTCAAAGTGTTATGATATGAAAATATGCATGGTATTATCTCAGTCCTTTTACATTTGTTGAGAGCTGTTTTGTGACCCAGTATATGATCTGTTTTGGAGAAGGTTCCATATTTACTCAAGAAGAATGTGTATTCTGCTGCTTTAGGGTGGAAAGTTCTGAATATATCTGTTAAGTCCATCTAGTTCAATGTGTCATTCAGAGCCATTTTTTCCTTATTGATTTTCTGTCTAGATGATCTGCCCATTGTTGTTAGTGGAGTATTAAAGGCCCCTACAATACTGATATTATTATCTATACATTTATTTATGTTTGTGATTAATTGATTTATATATTTGGGTTGTTCCACATTGGAGGCATATATATTTACAACTGTGAGCTCTTCTTGATGGATAGACCCCTTAATTATGGTATAATGCCTTTTGTCATCTATTGGTACCATCTTTCTTTTAAAATGTAGTTTGTCTGATATAAGTATGGCTACTCTGACTTTCTTTTGATGTCCAATAGCATGATAAATGGTTCTCCATCCCCTTACTTTCAATCTGCAGGTCTTCTCAGGTCTAAAATGAGACAGCATATAGATGGATCTTGTTTTTTTATCCATTCTGATACCCTGTGTCTTTTGATTGGGGCATTTAGTCCATTTACATTCAGAGTGATTATTGAAAGATATGGATTTAGTGTGATTGTGTTATCTGTAGGTTTCATGCTTGTGGTGATGTCTCTGGTGCTTGGTAGTTTTTGCTGCTTTCCACTCACAGAGTCCCCCTTAGGATTTCCTGCAGGATTGGTTTAGTGGTCATGAATTCCTTTAGTTTTTGTTTGGGAAAGCCTTTATCTTTCCTTCTATTCTGAATGACAACCTTGCTGGATAAAGGATTCTCGGCTGCATGGTTTTCCTGTTCAGCACATTGAATATTTCCTGCCACTCCTTTCTTGCCTGCCAAGTTTCAGTAGATAGCTCTGCTACTACCTTTATGTGTCTACCTCTGTAGGTTAGGGCCCATTTGTCTCTAGCTGCTTTCAGAATTGTCTCTTTATCTTTATATTTTGCCAGTTTCACTCTGATATGTCATGGTGTTGACCTGTTTTTGTTGACTTTGAAGGGAGTTCTCCATGCCTCTTAGACTTAGATGCCTGTTTCTTGCCCCAGATTAGGGAAGTTTTCAGCTTTCATTTGTTAAAAAAAATCTCTGTCCCGTTCTCTTTCTCTTCTTATTCTTCTGGAACTCCTATGATGTGATATTGTTTTGTTTCATGTAATCACTTAGGTCTCTAATTCTCCCCTATGGTCTAGTAATTTCCTTTCCCTCTTTTTTTCAGCTTCATCATTTTCCATAAGTTTATCTTCTATTTCACCTATACTCTGCTTCTTCCATCCTCACTGTCACTATATCTAGTTTATTTTGCATCTCATTTATACCATTTCTTAATCCATTGAGACTATTTCTTAGGTCTTTGATCTCTGCAGCAAGATTCTCTGCTGTCTTCTATGCTTTTTTTCAAGGCCAGCTGTTAGTTTTATGACTGTTATTCTAAATTCTTGATCAGATATATTGTTTATACCTGTTTTGAGAAATTCTCTGGCTGTCATTTCTTCTTGGAGCTTCTTTTGAGGAGAATTCTTCTATTTCATCATTTTGGCTAGGTTTCTGCCTTTTATGTGTTTTAATAGCTTTTTATGTGTCCTGCACCTGTGAGTACTACTATATTAAAAAGAGGTCATATACTGTCCAGGGCCTAGCACTTCAGGAAGTGTTTTTGAAGTGTGTTGCATGCACTTTGTTGTTGCATATTTGGCTGCTCTATCCCACTGGTCAGTTCTCTGCAAATCTCCTCCTTGCTCATAGCGGTGGATTGTTTCCTTCCACCAGGTGTACTTTGATTTGTTTGTTGAAGTAGCCCTGGAAAAAGGAAAGGAGGGAGAACCTGATCCCACACAAAGAGAAATATGAAAGGGGCAGGAAAAAAAGACCAAGCAGAGAACCAAAGAAACTATAAGGTTTAATCCAGAGAGAGAGAAGGGAAAATAAAGAAGAGGGAGATATAGAAGAGGTGTAAAGAGAATAGAGTAAAAGAAAACAGAGAAAGAAAATATATATAGTAAGAATTGACAAAGAATAAAATCAGAAACTATGAGCTTGATTCCAAAGGAAAAAAGAAGAGGGTAGAAAGAAAAAGAGAGAAGAGAAGAGAAGAGAAGAGAAGAGAAGAGAAGAGAGAGAAAAAAAGAAAGAGAAATAGACTAACATACCAAATCGCAGGACAGTTGTCTGTTGGTGCCTGGGACCAATGACTGTGCTGGTCTGGAGCAGAGGCATGTGGTTAGATCAGTATCAGTCTCCCTCCAGACAGCAGTTGCCAGGCACAGAGGGATGGGTTTGGTGCAAACAGATCCCACCTCCACTGGGGGCTGCTGTCTGGTTCCCTGAAGCCCACTCTGCTGGTAATGGGGAGAAAAATGGCAACGCCACAATCTCCTCCTCAGACCAGGTGTCTCAAACCCTGCTATTCAAGCTTTCCTCACAGAATAGTGCGGGCAGTCGGCTTGCCCTGCTCCATAGTCTCCCATGCCTTCTAGGCACTTAGCTGGGATTCAAAACCAAATGTATTAGGGGGCCTTGCACCCTGCAGATTCTGTTCTGGGGTAGCGCTACTCAGCCCTACCAATAAAGGGCCTTTGGCTGGCGCCTGCAGTGTCTTTCGTCCTTGGGGAGGCAATAAACCCTCTTCCCACAGTACTTGAGGAAGGGGACTGCTTTCTCCCAATGCACCCCTGAAATCAATACCTCACTCTGGGGTTGGCTCCCCTCCCCTGCAGGTGTGCGCATAGGGCCAGGCTCTGGTCCAGAGAAAGTTGTGCACTTTTGAAAACTCCATTCTTCAGCTCCTGAAGCTGTTTGCAGAATAGAAACTGGCACTCTATGTATTTCTCATTCCCCAGTCCATGGTCCAGAGAGGTTTTCCTCTTGTACTAACACAATACCATACCACAATTCCACAGCCTCTCTCTCTGTCTTTCTCTCCCTTGTCTCTCCTCAGAAGTGGTTCCCTTCCCTCCATGCCTATGCCATTTTATCTCCCCCAGTTTACATACACGCACCTCTGTCCCACCAAGCTGTCTCCCTCTACTTGGTGGAGATCTTTCTGTGGAGATCTGTCACTCCGCAGATTGATTTCCTGGGTGTTCCAAGTGATCTGACCTCAATACACCTGTGTTTGAGGAACAAGGGAAATCCCAGTCGCCCTACTTCTCCGCCATCTTAACTTCTCTCCAAAAAAATTTTAAATCAGGATCTTGATGAGATATTTGCGCTCAGTGTTCATTGCACCATTATTTACAATACCCAAGATGTGGAAATAATCTAAATGTCCACTCTTGGATGAATGCATAAAGAAAATGTGCCATATACTTGTATTGTACTAGTATTCAGCATTAAAAAAGAAGGATATCTTGCATATGCAACAACATGGATGAAACTTGAGGACATTATCCTAACTTAAATAAGCCAGTCACAGGAGAATACTGCATGATTTCACTTATATGAGGTCTATAAAATAGTGGAACACCTACAAGCAGAGAGTAAAATAGTGGTTGCCAAATGTTGGGGGTAGGAGGAAATGAGGAATTGCTGTTCAAAGGGTACAGAGTTTCACTTATGCAAGATGAATAAATTTTAGAGATCTGCTGTACAACAATGTGCCTATAGTTAACAGAAATATATTGTGCACTTAAAAATTTATTAAGAGAGTAGATCTCATGTTAAGTGTTCTTACAACAATAAAAACAAAAAGATGTGTCTACTTCAAATATATATATTTAGTACTAACCTATCTTTAATCAGATTTATCACTAAAGAATTTTTGAAAACCCTTAACAAATCAAATGATAGGGGATTTATCTGGAATAATTTAGATTTTGCTTTTCGTTTGTATGGTTAGTAGTTTGTGACCTGAATTTGTCTTATCTTCCTTATCTTCACTGAAAGGCAATTTGTTGCAGGGTACTTGTTACTGAGGCATTATTCTTGCCAAGTCACCTTCTTAAAGTGTACCTTTATATCGTCTTTATGGAAGTTTTGATTTCTCCAAAATGCTGATTGTGTGCATGATGTTTCTAGTCTGTCTCTAGATTATGCAGTCTGTGTCTTAATATCTTTGACAACTATGTTGTCTCTGATGCAGCCAGTATTCTGAAGCCCTCTGCTAATGGAGTAGGCAAGATATTACAGTAAGAATTGTTGGAGCCTGTGATAAAAATGAATTGCTTCAAGGTATAGCACTATAATACCTACAGTGTATACCACTAAATATTCCCCTGGCAAAGACAGCTTACATCGTTATTGTTTAATTAATCTGTGCTCAATATCATGTATTGTGGATACTTTTCATCTTTATGAATTTGAATCAATTTTATACATATATAAAATGTGAAGGTCTGTTTCTATAACCAGTCAGGTTATGCTAGATTTTGCTACAGTAAAAGCAATTCAAAAATCTCAGTGGCTGAAGACAATACAGGTCTGTTTCTTATTTTATGTCACTGTTTTTGAACAAAGACTCAGACTCAGTTTTCACCATCCATAACAGCTTTGTGACCACTACAGGACAAGGTTGAGAATTGCGCCTTGATCCTTAAGTGCTTCCACCCATAAGAGACACAAATTGTACTTACTACTGCTTACATTTTATTGGACAAAACAAGTCACACAGTCACACTTAACCTAAAAGAGATCCTGAAGTGCAATCCTCTCGGGAAAGAGGGGAGCAGGAAGTAATGGTGAGCATCACTAATATCTAATAGAATGTTTAAGAAATAAATAAAGAGAGAAATAAAAAGCATGCCATAATTTCAAAACACCGTGTTGGTCCGTTTACATAGTGTGTAGTGAGAGAACAGCACTGCAAGTTTGTGTTCAGCCTCTGGAAAATACCACCCTTAAAAATGTTTTATGAAGCTCAATTCTCAAGGAAACTTAAAGATTTTAAATCATTTAAAAAAACAGGCAACCAAAATTTTAATTAAGTAGAGGTCATCTGTAGAAGGACGACTCCTGATACCACAGGCAGTAAGCACCATGGTCCTTGATGAGGGCAGTCAGAGCAGTGTTTGACTATCAGAGACATAAGTGGGGTTGAAAGCAGTTGATAACATTGGAGACATAAAAATTCCTGCTGTAGCATAGATTTCCTACTGAAAGAGGGCAGTATTCTGGTTCTCCGGAAACATTTAATTCTCTGACCAGAGTTCAGGCATTTGATTTTGTCCATAATTGGTGTAGCCTTGGAAAAAAGGAATGCACTTAATTCATAATCCTTTTTTCTATATTATCAGGCTTCCTTTGGACACCTCTTCACCACATATTCTTCTCACTGAAAGTATTGCTCTCGCATCCCTAATAGGTGAATCTATGATAAATATTCTAAATTTAATTATTGTTAACCAACTCACCTCTTAACTACTTCTTTTTAGCTTTTTTACCCAAACCACTGAATAAGACTTTTGGGGGGGGGGGGGGTGGGAGAAGCTGATCCAAATCAGCCTATAGACTTTTGCATTGTTTTTTCTCTTTTTAAATATATGTGAACATCCTTCTGCTCGGTATTTCAGATAATTGACCTATACCCCTTCTGTCTTTCTGAGACACTGGTCATGTTTAAGATTACTTTGGTTTTAAATTTTACCCATATAAACTTACTCAAGCAGCAATAGTGAATTCTAGAACATCGTTATACTCATCCCCTACAATCAAGGGAAACAAGTAATGCAGTTGGCAACACCCAAAAGAACCACGAATAGGAATGAGTGAGAAGCAGTTTTGAAAAATAAAGGGGCTATTGTTAAGAGAAAAAAAGTAGGAATTATATGGTGCATATACAAACTATAAATGTTTATTATTGTGGTTGTTAATGAGATAATAGTAAGCAGTTTTTATTTTATTTATTATTAGCAATAAAAATCTAAACTAGAATCAACTTTATGGCAAGACATTTTGTAATTTTTATAAAAACCTAAATTTCTTTCTATTCCTTATTTAATATTTCCTTTTAAAAGCATAGCTTGAAACTGGGAGGGACTTCTGAAATAGCAGCATGATAATCTGTGTAATTACTATCTTCAGTCATAACAATGAAAATACTGGCCAAAAAGAGTAGTCAAAATCAATTTTTCTAAAATTTTAACTCTTAAACAAAGGCATCAAAAATTCGAAGGACTCTTTAATATGTAAAAACTGCAAAACCTTATGAAGAGCAGTAGCGATTGGGGCTTTTTGATTTGGCCTGTTTCAATCCTCCATCTCCCATCGCCATGGAAAGCCAGCAGCCTCACAATTATGGAAGTTACAAAACCCATCAACCTGGCATCTATAAGCAGGAGCAGTCTAGGATTAGAACACCTCAAAAAGTCTTATTCCCAAAGGATTGTCACTATTTAACTTATCTTGGAGCTTTATGGAAAATCCCCATGCTCAGTGTGTTGCTATTATCTAATCTTTCTTTGGAGCTCCTCAGTGAGGATAACCCTAGCCCAGGACATTTATTGGAAATAATCAGCAGCAATTATAAAACATCATAGTTACCTGAGTTTACAATATGAGTTGATGCTAACAAGATCCTGATCAAAAAAAATTTTTTTGCTTTTTTATTTTTATTTTAAAAAAATTTTTTTCAATATATGAAATTTATTGTCAAGTTGGTTTCCATACAACACCCAGTGCTCATCCCAAAAGGTGCCCTCCTCAATACCCACCCCCCACCCTCCCCTCCCTCCCACCCCCCATCAACCCTCAGTTTGTTCTCAGTTTTTAACAGTCTCTTATGCTTTGGCTCTCTCCCACTCTAACCTCTTTTTTTTTTTTTTTCTTCCCCTCCTCCATGGGTTTCTATTAAGTTTCTCAGGATCCACATAAGAGTGAAAACATATGGTATCTGTCTTTCTCTGTATGGCTTATTTCACTTAGCATCACACTCTCCACTTCCATCCATGTTGCTACAAAGGGCCCTATTTTGTTCTTTCTCATTGCCACGTAGTACTCCATTGTGTATATAAACCACAATTTCTTTATCCATTCATCAGTTGATGGACATTTAGGCTCTTTCCATAATTTGGCTATTGTTGAGAGTGCTGCTATACACATTGGGGTACAAGTGCCCCTATGCATCAGTACTCCTGTATCCCTTGGATAAATTCCTAGCAGTGCTATTGCTGGGTCATAGGGTAGGTCTATTTTTAATTTTCTGAGGAACCTCCACACTGCTTTCCAGAGCGGCTGCACCAATTTGCATTCCCACCAACAGTGCAAGAGGGTTCCCGTTTCTCCACATCCTCGCCAGCATCTATAGTCTCCTGATTTGTTCATTTTGGCCACTCTGACTGGTGTGAGGTGATATCTGAGTGTGGTTTTGATTTGTATTTCCCTGATGAGGAGCGACGTTGAGCATTTTTTCATGTGCCTGTTGGCCATCCAGATGTCTTCTTTAGAGAAGTGTCTATTCATGTTTTCTGCCCATTTCTTCACTGGGTTATTTGTTTTTCAGGTGTGGAGTTTGGTGAGCTCTTTATAGATTTTGGATACTAGCCCTTTGTCCGATATGTCATTTGCAAATATCTTTTCCCATTCCGTTGGTTGCCTTTTAGTTTTGTTGGTTGTTTCCTTTGCTGTGCAGAAGCTTTTTATCTTCATAAGGTCCCAGTAATTCACTTTTGCTTTTAATTCCCTTGCCTTTGGGGATGTGTCGAGTAAGAGATTGCTACGGCTGAGGTCAGAGAGGTTTTTCCTGCTTTCTCCTCTAGGGTTTTGATGGTTTCCTGTCTCACATTCAGGTCCTTTATCCATTTTGAGTTTATTTTTGTGAATGGTGTGAGAAAGTGGTCTAGTTTCAACCTTCTGCATGTTGCTGTCCAATACTCCCAGCACCATTTGTTAAAGAGACTGTCTTTTTTCCATTGGATGTTCTTTCTTGCTTGGTCAAAGATGAGTTGGCCATACGTTTGTGGGTCTAGTTCTGGGGTTTCTATTCTATTCCATTGGTCTATGTGTCTGTTTTTGTGCCAATACCATGCTGTCTTGATGATGACAGCTTTGTAGTAGAGGCTAAAGTCTGGGATTGTGATGCCTCCTGCTTTGGTCTTCTTCTTCAAAATTACTTGGGCTATTCGGGGCCTTTTGTGGTTCCATATGAATTTTAGGATTGCTTGTTCTAGTTTCGAGAAGAATGCTGGTGCAATTTTGATTGGGATTGCATTGAATGTGTAGATAGCTTTGGGTAGTATTGACATTTTGACAATATTTATTCTTCCAATCCATGAGCACGGAATGTCTTTCCATTTCTTTATATCTTCTTCAATTACCTTCATAAGCTTTCTGTAGTTTTCAGCATACAGATCTTTTACATCTTTGGTTAGATTTATTCCTAGGTATTTTATGCTTCTTGGTGCAATTGTGAATGGGATCAGTTTATTTGTCTTTCTGTTGCTTCATTGTTAGTGTATAAGAATGCAACGGATTTCTGTACATTGATTTTGTATCCTGCGACTTTGCTGAATTCATGTATCAGTTCTAGCAGACTTTTGGTGGAGTCTATCGGATTTTCCATGTATAAGATCATGTCATCTGCAAAAAGCGAAAGCTTGACTTCATCTTTGCCAATTTTGATGCCTTTGATTTCCTTTTGTTGTCTGATTGCTGATGCTAGAACTTCCAGCACTATGTTAAACAACAGCGGTGACAGTGGGCATCCCTGTCGTGTTCCTGATCTCAGGGAAAAAGCTCTCAGTTTTTCCCCATTGAGGATGATGTTAGCTGTGGGCTTTTCATAAATGGCTTTTATGATCTTTAAGTATGTTCCTTCTATCCCGACTTTCTCAAGGGTTTTTATTAAGAAAGGGTGCTGGATTTTGTCAAAGGCCTTTTCTGCATCGATTGACAGGATCATATGGTTCTTCTCTTTTTTTTTGTTAATGTGATGTATCACGTTGATCGATTTGCGAATGTTGAACCAGCCCTGCATCACTGGAATGAATCCCATTTGATCATGGTGAATAATTCTTTTTATATGCCGTTGAATTCGATTTGCTAGTATCTTATTGAGAATTTTTGCATCCATATTCATCAGGGATATTGGCCTGTAGTTCTCTTTTTTTGCTGGGTCTCTGTCTGGTTTAGGAATCAAAGTAATGCTGGCTTCATAGAATGAGTCTGGAAGTTTTCCTTCCCTTTCTATTTCTTGGAATAGCTTGAGAAGGATAGGTATTATCTCTGCTTTAAATGTCTGGTAGAACTCCCCTGGGAAGCCATCTGGTCCTGGACTCTTATTTGTTGGGAGATTTTTGATAACCGATTCAATTTCTTCGCTGGTTATGGGTCAGTTCAAGCTTTCTATTTCCTCCTGATTGAGTTTTGGAAGAGTGTGGGTGTTTAGGAATTTGTCCATTTCTTCCAGGTTGTCCAATTTGTTGGCATATAATTTTTCATAGTATTCCCTGATAATTGTTTGTATCTCTGAGGGATTGGTTGTCATAATTCCATTTTCATTCATGATTTTATCTATTTGGGTCATCTCCCTTTTCTTTTTGAGAAGCCTGGCTAGAGGTTTGTCAATTTTGTTTATTTTTTCAAAAAACCAACTCTTGGTTTCGTTGATCTGCTCTACAGTTTTTTTAGATTCTATATTGTTTATTTCTGCTCTGATCTTTATTATTTCTCTTCTTCTGCTGGGTTTAGGCTGCCTTTGCTGTTCTGCTTCTATTTCCTTTAGGTGTGCTGTTAGATTTTGTATTTGGGATTTTTCTTGTTTCTTGAGATAGGCCTGGATTGCGATGTATTTTCCTCTCAGGACTGCCTTCGCTGCATCCCAAAGCGTTTGGATTGTTGGATTTTCATTTTCGTTTGTTTCCATATATTTTTTAATTTCTTCTCTAATTGCCTGGTTGACCCACTCATTCGTTAGTAGGGTGTTCTTTAACCTCCATGCTTTTCGAGGTTTTCCAGACTTTTTCCTGTGGTTGATTTCAAGCTTCATAGCATTGTGGTCTGAAATATGCATGGTATAATTTCAATTCTTGTATACTTATGAAGGGCTGTTTTGTGACGCAGTATGTGATCTATCTTGGAGAATGTTCCATGTGCACTTGAGAAGAAAGTATATTCTGTTGCTTTGGAATGCAGAGTTCTAAATATATCTGTCAAGTCCATCTGATCCAATGTGTCATTCAGGGCCCTTGTTTCTTTATTGACCGTGTGTCTAGATGATCTATCCATTTCTGTAAGTGGGGTGTTAATGTCCCCTGCAATTACCACATTCTTATCAATAAGGTTGCTTATGTTTATGAGTAATTGTTTTATATATTTGGGGCTCCGGTATTTGGTGCATAGACATTTATAATTGTTAACTCTTCCTGATGGATAGACCCTGTGATTATTATATAATGCCCTTCTTCATCTCTTGTTACAGCCTTTAATTTAAAGTCTAGTTTGTCTGATACAAGCATGGCTACTCCAGCTTTCTTTTGGCTTCCAGTAGCATGATAAATAGTTCTCCATCCCCTTACTCTCAATCTAAAGGTGTCCTCAGATCTAAAACGAGTCTCTTGTAGACAACCAATAGATGGGTCTTGTTTTTGTATGCATTCTGATACCCTATGTCTTTTGTGGTTGGCACATTTAATCCATTTACATTCAGTGTTATTATAGAAAGATACGGGTTTAGAGTCATTGTGATGTCTGTATGATTTATGCTTGTAGTGATGTCTCTGGTACTTTGTCTCACAGGATCCCCCTTAGGATCTCTTGTAGGGCTGGTTTAGTGGTGACAAATTCCTTCAGTTTTTGTTTGTTTGGGAAGACCTTTATCTCTCCTTCTATTCTAAATAACAGACTTGCTGGATAAAGGATTCTTGGCTGCATATTTTTCCTGTTCAGCACATTAAAGATCTCGTGCCAATCCTTTCTGGCCTGCCAAGTTTCAAAAGAGAGATCAGTCATGAGTCTTATAGGTCTCCCTTTATATGTGAGGGCATGTTTACCCCTTGCTGCTTTCAGAATTTTCTCTTTATTCTTGTATTTTGCCAGTTTCACTATGATATGTTGTGCAGAAGATCGATTCATGTTACGTCTGAAGGGAGTTCTCTGTGCCTCTTGGATTTCAATTCCTTTTTCCTTCCCCAGTTCAGGGAAGTTCTCAGCTATTCTTTCTTCAAGTACACCTTCAGCACCTTTCCCTCTCTCTTCCTCCTCTGGGATACCAATTATGCATATATTATTTCTTTTTAGTGTATCACTTAGTTCTCTAATTTTCCCCTCATACTCCTGGATTTTTTTATCTCTCTTTCTCTCAGCTTCCTCTTTTTCCATAACTTTATCTTCTAGTTCACCTATTTCTCCTCTGCCTCTTCAATCCGAGCTGTCGTCGTTTCCATTTTATTTTGCATTTCGTTTAAAGCATTTTCAGCTCCTCGTGACTGTTCCTTAGTCCCTTGATCTCTGTGGCAAGAGATTCTCTGCTGTCCTGTATACTGTTTTCAAGCCCAGCGATTAATTTTATGACTATTATTCTAAATTCACTTTCTGTTATATTATTTAAATCCTTTTTGATCAGTTCATTAGCTGTTGTTATTTCCTGGAGATTCTTCTGAGGGGAATTCTTCCGTTTGGTCATTTTGGATAGTCCCTGGAGTGGTGAGGACCTGCAGGGCACTTCCCCTGTGCTGTGGTGTATAACTGGAGTTGGTGGGCGGGGCCACAGTCCGACCTGATGTCTGCCCCCAGCTCACCGCTGGGGCCACAGTCAGACTGGTGTGTGCCTTCTCTTCCCGTCTCCTAGGGGCGGGATTCACTGTGGGGTGGCGTGGCCCATCTGGGCTACTTGCACACTGCCAGGCTTGTGGTGCTGGGGATCTGGCGTATTAGCTGGGGTGGGTAGGCAAGGTGCACGGGGGCAGGAGGGGGAGGCTTAGCTCGCTTCTCCTTAGGTGATCCACTTCAGGAGGGGCCGTGTGGCAGCGGGAGGGAGTCAGACCCGCTGCCAGAGGGTTGGCTCCGCAGAAGCACAATGTTGGGTGTTTGCGCAGAGTGAGCAAGTTCCCTGGCAGGAACTGGTTCCCTTTGGGATTTTGGCTGGTGGATGGGCGAGGGAGATGGCGCTGGCGAGCGCCTTTGTTCCCCGCCAAACAAAGCTCTGTCGTCCCGGGGCTCAGCAACTCTCCCTCCCTTTGTCCTCCAGCCTTCCCGCTTTCCAAGCAGAGCTGTTAACTTATGACCTCCCAGATGCTAAGTGGCGCTTGCTGTCAGAACACAGTCCGTCTGGCCCCTCTGCTTTTGCCAGCCAGACTAGGGGGCTCTGCTTGGCTGGGGAGCTGCCCCTCCGCCCCCGCTCCCTCCCGCCAGTCCATGGAGCGTGCACCGCCTCGCCGCCCTTCCTACCCTCCTCCGTGGGCCTCTCATCTGCGCTTGGCTCCGGAGACTCTGTTCTGCTAATCCTCTGGCAGTTTTCTGGGTTATTTAGGCAAGTGTAGGTGGAATCTAAGTGGTCAGCAGGACGCGTGGTGAGCCCAGGGTCCTCCTACGCCGCCATCTTCCCTATTCTCCCAATCCTGATCAAAATTTAAAAGAAAGATATGGGAAACAAGATTCTCATGGAGGAGTTTGAAAAACTCTACCATTTCTGGGTATCTAGAAGTTCCCACACATGTACAGGTCTTGTACATACATAGAAAAAAGAAAAAAAATGGAGGGAACCGCAGTGGGAAGCCCTGATGGCTTTATTGGTGAGTTCTATAAACCTTTAAAGAAGACTTAATCCCAATCATTCAAAGATTCTTATAAAAACATAAAAGAGAAGGGAATATTTTTCAAGCTATCATATGAACCAATATTACCTTGATACTAAAACCAGACAAAAAAACAAAGTTGGAGACAAATATCCAATATGAATATAAATGCAAAACTCCACAACAAAATGCTTGCAAGTCAAATTCAGCAACATATAAAAATAGTTACACACAATAATCAAGTAGGATTTATCCCAAGAATGCAAAGCATGTTTAACATATGAAAAGTAATATAATGCACTGTGTTTATAAAATTAAAGATGAAAGATATATAATCATTCAGTTGATACTGAGAAAGCACTTGACATACTCCAGCACTGTCTCATGATTAAAAAAAAAAAAGAAAAAACACTCAACCAACTAGAAATAGAAGAGAATATCCTTAACCTGATAAATGACATTTATGAAAATCTCAGAGCTAACATCATACTTAATGGTAAAGGAATATTTTCTGCCTAAATTCTGGAAGAAGACAAAATTATGTGTTATTGTTATTATTCAAAATTATACTGTAAGTTGTATGTAGGGAAATTAGATAAATAAAATAAATAAAGGACATCCAGATAAAAGCTATCTCTGTTTGTGGATGACATCATTTTTTATATAGATAATGACATCAAAAGCAAAAATGACAAGTGAAGAAAACTAGATAAATTAGATTTCATCGGAACTAAAAACTTAGGTGCTGCAAATGAAATAATCAAAAAAGTTAAAAGACTACCTGCAGAATGGGCAAAAATATTTAGAAACCATATATCTGGTAAGGTACTTGTGTCCAGACTATATGAAGAACTCTTACAATTCAAAAGTGAAGACAAATAACCCAATTTTTTAAATAGGCAAAACATTTGAATAGATTTTCTCTAGAGAAGACATATAAATGATCAATAAGTACATGAAAAGTTGCTTACATAATTAGTTAATTGGGAAATGCAAAGTAAAACTACTTCATACTCCTTGGGTAGCTAACCCAAAAAATATAGACATAGCAAGTGCTAGAAAGATGGGAAGAAATTGAAATTTTTCTACTTTGCTGATAGAAATGTAAACTGGTGCAGCCTCTTTGGGAAACAATTTGGTATTTCCTCAATAGGTTAAACATAAAGACACTGTATAATTCAACACTACCATTCCTAGGTTTATACTTGATAGAAATGAAAATATATGCCCACACACATTCACAAAAATGTTTATGCATTACTGATAATAGCCGAAAAATGGAGTCAAGCCAAATATCCACCAGCTGATGAAGAGATAAACAAAAGGAGGTATGGCCATAGAATAGAATATTTGGTAATTAAAAAAAGTAAAAAGTACTGATACATAGTACAACACTGATAAATCTTGAAAACTTTATGGTAAATGAAAGAATAAAGTCACAAAAGATCATATATGCTGTTTATTCCATTTATATACAACATCCCAAAAAGTAAATCAATAGAGACAGGAAATAGATATATAGTCGTCAGAAGTGAGGGTGGGGAATGACTCCTTGGGGATAGAATTCCTTTAAAGAGTAATGAAACTATTCCAAGATTAAGTAGTGGTGATGGCACAACTCTGTGAATATACTAAAATACATTTTAAATGAGTGAATGTTATGTGAAATATCTCAACTGTGTTATAATTTATTATTAAAAAATAGAAACAACCTGGCTCTAAAAAATGAGAAAATAGTTAAATAAATTTTAGTACATTTAGTAAAGTATTGCTTCTCAAAGTTGTACATATAAGAATCATCTGAATAACCTGTGTAAAATGTCCATTATAAAGCTCCTATCCCACATTCTGCTCCAGAAGATCCTGTTCAGTTTATCCATAGCCAACACTCTGAGAAATATTTCACTTGATGGACATTAAGCAACCATTAAATTATGCTTATGAAGTATTGCAATAACTTGAGAAAAGGCTTATGTTTTAATTTTAATTGAGAAGAGCAGAACATACATAAATTTTAAATGAAATGGTTGCTTGAAAATATTAACTTTGGTGGAATACAGGGTGATATTTTTCTTTGTGTTTAATTTTTCCAAAATATCTTGTTTTACAATAAGCGCAAATTAGTTTTTTAATCATGAAAAATAAAATTAGCTTTTAAAATGAGTATCCTATGTTGAACAAGCTACTTAAAACATGGAAGGTGTGTTGTGTGTGTGTGTGTGTGTGTGTGTGTGTGTGTGTGTCTCATGAATTCTTCCCATTTTCTTTTTATGTATGGAGATTTATGTTTTCAAAATACATTTAAAGTATTTTGACAAAATAAAAGTTACCCACTAAATGTAATTTTTGCAATATTCCCAAATTTAGAATTTTCTTCTAAGAAAACTGTGGTTGACATATGGATAATTATGTATATTTCAAATTGAAATTTTAATATATATTACTAGACTTACAATATAATTTGTCACGAATTATATATAGTACATGTCTCTTCATTCATTGTTTTATTTTATATGTTCAAACACACTCGTTTTTAATATTTTGCATTTCATAGTATACATTGGATTTTTAAACTGGATTTAAGTAAATCATATTGTATGGAAGATACAGATCACTAAATACTTCCATACAAATTGAATTAGTTAAATTTTATAATACTGTAAGAATATTCTCTGCAGATATTCAGAAGTGATGGTGTGGGAGTTGGGAAGTGGGGTATTTACTAAAGGTTACCTGACTAAAAACAGGTTGGTTTATATTACTGTCTTATCAATATTTATATTATACTTAAGGCTTGCTATACACACAAGATGCTTATGCATTTTGAGGCTGACTACATTTTTATTTTAAACCATTTTATGATAACTTGCTGTTGGCTGAATTTAATGGGTTCTTGAGAAAATGTGGTTGTATCTCCAGATTCATAATATCACACTAACCCAGACTTAGCATTTATTATAGAAAGAATGAAGTCAGGAGTCACATATCTGAGACTTTTTTGAAACAGGACAGAAAAAGCCCAGAAGTAAAATTGTGATGGGAAAAGACAATTCATTTTCCTCTGCCTGCCTGCATTTAAAATAAGGGTATATTTAACCCAGAAAAGAACAGATAGACTGTATTTATAATAGTCAAAGATAAAATGTTGTATTATTCAATTCTTCTATTAATTTATTTCTATTGCTCCCACTGCCAAAAAGTGTACTGTTACACATAGGTGAATTAAAGAAAAAGAAAAATGATCCACCATGTATGTAGTGTATGATTTATGGAAAGCTATTTATTTCAAATTTACTTTGAAGTATTTTTTAGTTTGGGTTTTACCTACTGAACTCTGCCTCAAGGTGAACATAGTATTAGATTTTAATATATTTATAAATTTGGGTATAGTACATTGATTGTTGAAAAGAAGAACCACTAAATGTCACCTCAATAATGTCTTTGGAATAGAAGTGTTGTATATATCCATCCAATAAACAAGAGCAAGGTGGGAAAGATATCTGAAGCATAAATCATTATGTCCTAAAATTTTGAGTCTGAATGGTTAGGAGTGAATAGACTAAATTATTTTTGCTTTGAAATATAGGAGATGTTTTCAAATCAAATTAGATTTGGTATATTTCAAGCAAATAATTGGTAGAAATAGAATGCACTGTGCTTTTGAAAAGCTCCCCTTTGTCTCTCTGTCTACTATACTGGACTATAAATTTTAATTTGTGTTTGTTTTGATCATTTCCATGTCTCCACCACTTAGAACAGTGTCAGGATCATTGACAAAATGGTCCTTCATATTGTGTTAATAAACACAGGTATGTCTCTTCAGCAAATAGTGCTGGAAAAACAGGACAGCAACATCAAAAGAATGAAACTAGACCACTTTCTTACACCATACACAAAAATAAACTCAAAATGTATCAAAGACCTAAATGTGAGGCCTGAAATCATAAAGATCCTAGAGGAGAATACAGGCAGTAACCTCTTTGACATCAGCCATAGCAACTTCTTTCTAGGTATGTCCCCTGAGGCAAGGGAAACATAAGCAAAAATAAAGTATTGGGACTTTATCAAAATAAAGATTCTACACCGCAAAAGAAACAATCAACAAAACCAAAAGGCAACATACAAAATGGGAACAGATATTTCCAAATGATGTATCTGATAAAGAGTTAGTATCCAGGGGGTGCCTGAGTTGGTTAAGTGTCCGACTTCAGCTCAGGTCATGATCTCATGGTTCATGGGTTCAACCCCCACGTCGGGCTCTGTGCTGACAGCTCAGAGCCTGGAACCTGCTTTGGATTCTCTCTTTCTCTCTCCCTCTCTCTCTCTCTCTCTCTCTCTCTGTTTCTCCCCACTCACAGTATCTGTCTCTGTCTCTGTCTCTGTCTCTCTCTCTCTCTCTCTCTCAAAAATAAAGTTTCAAAAATGTTTTTTAAATAAAAAAAGTATCCAAAATATGTAAAGAACTTATGAAACTCAACACCCCCTAGGGGCACCTGAACAGCTCAGTTGGTTGAGCATCTGATTCTTGATTTGGGCGCAGGTCATGATCCCAGGTTCGTGGGATTGAGCCCCACATTGGGCTCCACACTGAGTGGAGCCTGCTTAAGATTTTCTCTCTTTTTCTGCCCCTCTCAGAATTGTGCCCCTGCTCACACTCTCTCTCCCTCTCTAAAAAAAATAAAAATAAATCTCAAGACCCCAAAAATGAATAATCCAGTTAAAAAGTGGGCAGATGACATGAATAGACATTTTTCCAAAGAAGACATATAGATGGCCAACAGACACATAAAAAGACGCTCAACATCCTGTTCGTCAGGAAAATGCAAATGAAAACTACAATGAGATATCACCTCATCTGTCAGAATGACTAAAATCAACCACACAAGAAACAGGTGTTGGCAAGGATGTGGAGAAAGGGAAACCTTGACCTGTTGGTAGGAATGCAACCTGGTGTAGCCACTCTGGAGAAGAGTATGGAGGTTCCTGTATGATTCAATAATTGCACTACAAGTTTTTACCCAGGGAGTATAAAAATACTAATTCAAAGGAACACATGCACTCTGATGTTTATAGCAGCATTATCTACAATAGCCAAATTATGGAAAGAGCCCAAGTATCCATCAACTGATGAATGGATAAAGAAAAAGTGGTAAATATATACAATGGAATATTTCCCAGCCATAAAAAAGAATGAAATCTTGCCATTTGCAATGACATGGATGGAGCTAGAAAGTATAATGCTGAGTGAAATAAGTCAGTTAGAGAAAGACAAATAACATATGATTTCACTCATATGTGGGATTTCAGAAACAAAACAAATGAGCAAAAGGGCAAAAAAATAAAAAGAGAGAGAGAGAGAGACAGGTAAACCAAGAAACAGACTCTTAACTATAGAGAACAAAATGACAGTTACCACAGGGGAAGTGGGTGGGGTGATGGGCTAAATAGACAATGGAAGTTAAGGAGTGCACTTCTAATGAGTACTGGGTGTTGTATGGAAGTATTTAATCCCTACATTGTACACCTGAAACTATGATGTTGTATGTTGACTAACTGGAGATCGAAAAAAAAAACTTTTAAAAATTAAAAATTAAAAATATTTTTAAATTAAAAAATAAACACAGGTATGGTAGAAATAATCCATCCCATAGTTAAGTCTTTACTATCAAATATAGGTAAATTAGATTATAGATATAAGAAAATAAAACAATCTGCATGTACAAACCGTATGTGATAAAGTTATCAAAAATCGAATATATATAAATGTATAAGAAACAGGGTTGCATAATGATTTTTACATTAAGGGGTTGTTTACTTGATTGACAGCTTCTTCACTAAATACCCATGTAAACTAGACAACTTACCCATTTTTAGCTTCCTTTTCTAATTTGTAAGAAAGGAAGAACATCCTGTGGTAAAAGAAAATGTAAGTTTAGATTCTGTTTTTCTTAATTTGAAAGAAATAAATTCCCTGGGGATTAAATATTTGTAAATACATGATAATTATAATACTATTAATTATTGTTTTAGTATGTATAATCCTAGATACATTACTATATCTCAAATAAATTATTTAAACTGCATTTAAATTAGGTGCTAAGTAATCACCCTGACCTGGCCATTATCACTCCAGTTTGTAAGATGGAAATTGAAATCCCCCCAAAGTGATTGTTTTCCAGTCACAAAATTAGCTATTCAGTCAAACATACAAACAATTCACTCAGCAGTCTAGTATCTTTGTATAAATAAAATGAAGAAATGTCATGATGTCTTACAGCCCCTTTTTTCACCTCGTTGTCTTGTCAGCTGTGAGCATGACAACTTGAACTCCCACCCCCAGAGTAAAACTCTTTGCATTGAGATGTTCCTTTCCCAAATCCTTGCTTTATGCAATGCTTGAGTGTGTTCCCTAACTACCCTACATGCCCACCTCCCCCACAATGCCCCATGACACTTGTAAGAGTAGAGAAAGTATGCTGCAGACCACGGCTCTTCTATTCAATTTGCCATGGGAAACATAGAGAATGGGTTTTATCTCACAAAATTGTACCAGGAGTATGAAATAAAAGTATTATCTTCCTAAATTTTTCAATTATTAATTAATTAATTACTAATATATTCCTGAAAGTGAGGTTTTACTGGTTTTGCCGTATATTTTAAAGTTTAATATAAAACAGGCAGGCTCAGAATATAGTATTAAAATGGCTGAAAGTGACATAGGGGGAGATCAGTTTCAGCTCAGAGTGAGGATGGCCCTTCCAATAGTCAATGCTAAAAAAGGATGAAAGCCTTTTGAAGTAGTGAGTTCCCTGTCACTGAAGAGTGGTTCAAGTAGTTGATTTACATGCACTTTGTCGAGAAGGTTGAGCCACTGAATTAGTGCTTCCACTAGATGATGCTCAAGAATGTTTCCACCCTGAGACTGAAATTCTGTCATCTTCACTATAACAGTACACTATAAACCACATATGGAGACCATAGGCAGTAAGTTCTGAAAATCCATGATGTTAGTGATAACAGAAATAAAAATACGGAATGACAATTGAAAGATAATTTAGAGGGTACAAAGGGATTTTATGTGAAGTTTAATTCTCATACCAATGCTGCGTGAGAATTATTATTACGATCATTCCTAATATAGATAAAGAAATTGGAGCTCAGAAAAGTTGAATGACTTGGCTATGATCAACTAATAAGGAAGGAAAATGAATCCTGATATAAAATGAGTCTTTCCAAATCTCTTGTCTGTTTACTATATGATTATGATCGAGGACAGGTAATTTAATTTTTCCTGGGTTTCTTTTGACTAAAAAAAAAAAAAAAATCCTAGGAAATATTTAAAAATCAGTGGGAATCTGCATGAAAGTGTTTTAATGTCAGACCTTGATTAAACTTCCTAAGGGATTACGTGCTGTATGGCATTGCCTGCCTGGCATGGTGTTATCATTAAAACAAGCCCCTGGGAGAGTGCCCAGCCTGTTTACCATGATATAATGTGCTGTAGTATCATGGCCCAGTCAGAATCCATTTCTGAAAGGGTCAGTCTCATTTTGAAGACCCTCAGGGAAACCAAGAGAGTGGGAACTGCTGATCTGTCTGTTTTGCCATGGTCACACTCATCATTTGAATTAGGAATGCAGGGTCATTTCAAATGCACTGCTCTGGGGCTTCCTGTGGATCAGAGTTTTTAAACTCGTATGAATCTCATTTTGTACTGAGCTGGTTGACTCCACACAATGGCAGTTCTGCAACCTCACCAATGGGACAGGATGGGCATCTTTATACCCTTTAAGAAACACTTGGCTATGCAACTCCATGTAAGAACAGGACTAAATTCTCTTTTTCCCCCAGCACTTGTCCCACTCCATCCTTTTCCTCAACACTGAAGGGGAAGGATTTTTAACCTAATCACATCAGCTTTCAGCCTGTATTAGTATGGCTGATATATGAAATATGACTTTTAATACAACAAAACTGGTTTCTTTTTATTTCTTTATTTTCCTGCATTAGAGGAAACACAAAGACATCCCTTTCACCTTCTGGAAATGTGTCCTTCTATCTAACCTTGAAGAAATAGGAACTATGTTTTAATGACTCGTAGCTCTGAATTTAATGGCCCAACAAGGCTGCTTATGAAAAGAAACAAGAGGACAATAGGGTTATGAATTGATTATTTCATAGTTTTTCTATGTTTTTAAATTTTCTTCCTGGACATATGAATAAAGTGAGTGTGGCTGTGAGAACTCAGGGGATCATTAGAGTGAGGTCAGGAGTTTCAAATAAAATCTAGGGTCCCTGGGTGCCTAGAAGCGTATTCATGCTGGGTAAGTTGTCCTAGGATTATACTGAAAGAGTCAGATGTCTCAACCTAGTGAGGAAACAAGACAAAAGGGATTGTTTGTGTTTCCAAAGACACATAGAAACGAATATTTACAACTTACCCCCAGACTTTAGAAGAGAGGGGGAACATTTCCACTGCCTGCACACCGTCAGTCTTCCCTTGTGGATTCAAGAGAATATGGCTTCATTAGTAATAGCACTTTCCTTGCAGACAGTCCATATATGCCACTCTGCCATAATGCCCAACGATACTTAGAGCCTGGGGCCATTTGAGGGCAATGGCAAAACATTCGAGCACCTCTCTTTAGAAGGCTGAACTGGAACAAAAACAAAAAAAACAAAAACAAAAACAAAAACAGGAGACTTCTGATATGAAACAATGATTCGTGACACCTAAGTTGTACACACATCAAAGTTATATAATTAGAAATATAAATTGCAATCAAATGGCTTGTCAGTCTTCTATAAATGCTGAAGAAGGTGAACATCCAGGACCAATAGGATTTACAAACATACATGTCACTAATTCACTTGAAACTATTGAGTGCCAGGCCTCGTTATGGATTCTGTGGATGGATGAATGAATGAAACCCTCAAGGTGACTGAACTCATCATACTTACTTCCTAGAGTGTGTTGACAGAAAATAAACAAGACAATTCAGAGAATGTCGTAACAAAAAGAAATCCAGATGTTATAGTATATAGTGAGTGAAGGTAAAGGAGGGTGAGTGATTTTACATTGGTTAGAAGAGGACAGTCTTCTGTGTTTGGAATCAGGGAATTTTTTGGAGAAACCAGTGAATGTAGACAGGAACAGGTTGCCATGTTTAAGGAAAAGAATGAAAGCCACTGCGACTTAAGTTAGGGGTCAAAGAAGAAAGTGGTTAGAAATAAGATCAGCAAAATAGGCAGAGGCCAGATCACATAGAGCTTTGTAGGTCATTGTAGGAAAATTGGATTTTATTAAAAATGTAATGAGATGCCATTGGTGGCGTTTAAGCAGCAGAGTAATATAACTTAAAATGTGTTGGTTTTATTTTGTTTTTAAAGATATTTATTACTATAAAGAGAATAAACATTTTTAGGAAAAGAATAGAAGCAGAGAGACCAGTTAGGTGGTCATCTACAGTAGTCTCCAAAAAACTTAATGGTGGGATCCTTCTGTAGTATACTTGAAACTAACATAATATTATATGTCAACTATACTTCAATTAAAATTTAAAAAGAGAAATAATGGTGGCTTGCATTAGGGCAGCCACATAGTAAACAAAATGAAGAAATGGATTTGGAATATATTTTGAAAGTAGAACCATAGGAACTTGTTTATGCTTTGGATCTCAGCCTTGAAGGAAAGAAAAGAAAAATAGATGATCTATAGATTGTACTTAAAGCCATGGGAGCAAATAACTTCCCCCAGTGAGAATATTTGGGCCAAAAAAAGTGATGGAAGTTCTGGGACTGAGCCTTTTAACCCTCCAATATTATGCATTTAAGTAGAGGAAAAACCAGCAAAGACATTAATAAATATCCCTCCATTGATGATGTCTAGAATGATGGTTTTCACATTTGAACAGTGGCAATGTTTACTTGGTGAGATGAGGAGGACAGGTTTGACATTAAAACAATCAAAACAAAGAAAGTTGAACCCAGAGACAGAATAGAATGGCGGTTGCCAGGGTTTTGGGGGTAGGAAAAATGGGGAGATATTGGTCAAAGGGTGCAAACTTTCAGTTATAAGACAAATAAGTTCTGTAGTTCTAATATACAACATGTTTACTGTAGTTAATAATGCTGTATTGTATACTTGAATTTGCTAAAAGAGCAAATCTTAAGCATTTTCATCACACAAAATGTAACCGTGTGAGGTGATGGATGTGTTAATTAACTTAGTTGTGGTAAATATTTCACAATGTGTATGTATATCAAATCATCATGTTGTCCATTTTAAATATATACAATTTTATTTGTCAAATATACCTAAAAAATCTGTGTGTGTGTGTGTGTGTGTGTGTGTGTGTGTGTGTAAGTTCTATTTTGGCCATGTTAATTTTGAGATTCCTATTAGAGATTGAAACGAAGATTTCAGGTATGCAATTGGGTATCAGTTTGGAATGTGGTTTCCTCAGCCCATCATGACAACCACAATGGGTGGAGAAATTGAATGCATCATGACAAATTAGAGCCAGAGGAGGAGGTAAATAAAGCATCAAATTCATGGGTATTGTAAGAGTCAGCCCCTATCAGAATCTCTAGAGTTCTGCTGAAGGATTTCAGAAAGACTCACTTATCAATGAGATATTGTATGGGTTATCACAATATCCTTTAAATATTTGTAAATGTCAACAATACATGATAATGAGCTTATACCAAGAAATATAGGAGTTCCTTTGTACTGGACATCACATTCACAACTTGATATTTAGTTGAGACTTTCATTATTATCTGCTGATGAAAATCAATTATTAGTAAGTGTTCTCTGTGTATAAGGTAAAATAATTACATTTGTAAAAGTGAATAATTAAAAATAAAAACTTTTTTCAAGTTCTAGGTATTTTCTAATACACTGAGATTCTCAACAGCTAAAATGACTTAAGCCTGTCTCAGTGTCTGACATTGTCATTGGCGTAGTGGAAATGCAGTTTAAGGATTGTGCCAAAAGGATTGATTTTTAGGGCATTTACTATAGGAAGTTGTCACATCACATGAGTCATAACTTTAGACCTCCTCTCTATAATGTTAAGAGAATACCCAAACCAAGAACAGTTATAGAAAGTATATTATATTATGTAAAGTGTTCTGAAACACAAAACACCACATATAGGGGTGCCTGGGGGGCTCAGTCAGTTAAGCGTCCAACTCTTGCTTTAGGATCAAGTCTAGATCTCATGGTTCATGTGCTCAAGCCCTGCATTGGGATCTGCACTGACAGCGTGGAACCTGCTTGGAGTCTCCCTCTCCCTCTCTCTATACCCCTCCCCTGCTCTCTCTCTGTCTCTCTCTCTCTCTCTCTCTCTCAAAAATAAATAAATAAACATTTAAAAAAACTACCACATATGTCACAGAAAGGCTTTTAATTCCATTCAGATAATATTATCAAGAGGTACACTTAGAATTTCAATACGCTATTCCTTGAAGTTTAGGAGGGCACCAACGGCAAGGGTTGTAATTATAAGATGTCTCCATAACAATATGTAACAGAAAAGGCATATGACATCTCTACAAGGCTCAACAAAACTCAGCTTGGAGAAGGTCTTGCTATAATATTTTGCAACTTAAGGTAAACACAAACTGACAGACTACTGGAAAAAGATTCCCTATCTACAACAAATCTGTGAACTTTTACCACATTACAATATATAATCAGAAGCTATAATAGGACCAGTTTAAATAATTCATCTTAATCATCTCTTGTCCATCAGAGAAAAGTGGTGGGAAAATAAGATTCTGCCCAGCCCAAGGCTATAATATCCATGATAAGGAACAGGCTGTGGTCTAACCAAGAGCAGAAAATGATTTCCTTTTCCCCATTAGCACAGAGCAGATAAGGACCAAAGAATAGAGGAGAAAGCAGACCTAGAGATTCTGAATATGCAGAGCCAAAAACTGCCCAACTTTGGAGAAGTTGAGATTCCTTCTAGTCGTGGCAAGAGACTGCAAGATTTCAGTCTGCAGGATACAGTTCATGTATTCAGAAAAGGAAAGAGGTTACTGGTCATTAAAAAATCAAGAGGGGCAAGGGAGGTAGAAAATTCAGCCTCTGCAGAGCAGAAGCTAAAGATGTTGGAAGATCCGTGCACATTACAAATGACCTAAAATAAAGCAGGTGTGCCTAGCAAGTATGATTCCCAGATGGCTCGGTGCTGCCTGATATATAAAACACATTGGTACCTCCCCTGGCTTCTCTGCATACTCAAGGGAATGGAGGTGAGAATTCCATTTTAAAGTGGCTTAAGTATCCACTGGTAAAGAGCATGGGAGGTCAGGGTCTTTTTCCACTTTAAACCCACTTGGCCACCCCAGCACAAGCAAAGCACCAGAGCAGGGATTCCTTATGCTCTTTATTCCTCCAGCTTCTCCTCATTCTCACTCTGTCACAAACAAGCATGTAACTAGATTGGTACATCTAGCATATGGTAGCAAATGTTCAGGTGGGAAAAATAGAGCTGGGTAAGAAAATTAGAAATATAGAGAGGAGTGTAATTCTATCATGAAAGTGTCATTAATACAGTGACCTTTAAGAGGAGATCTGGGAGGAGCAGGATAAGCTCTCTGGAGGAGACCATTCCAAGCAAAGGGAACAGAAATAACACAACCCCTGGGGTGTTAAAATGTCTGGTGTATTTGAGGAACTGCACAGAGTCCAGTGCAGTTAGAGCAAAACAAAAACAGAAGGTGGCTGATAAAGAGAAGTAGTAGGGACCTAATTATGTAGGCTTTATAATCCTTCGCTCAGCAGCATCAGAGGGTTCTGAGAAGACGAGTATGATGATCTGTTCTATGCTTAATAGAATCACACTAACAGCTGTGATTAAATTAATTGCAGGATGGCAAGTGAAAAAGCGGAAGGACCAGTTAAAACATTATAGAAATAATCCAGTTAAGAAATGGTGTCTTGGATGAGAAGAGTAACTGTGAAGTCTTATTGTGGATATAGCCAGATTGTGGATATATTTTGAAAATAGACCATTTTGATTTGCTGATGGGTTGTGTTTGTCATGTGATAGAAAGCAAGGGGTCCAGGATGACGTCAAGTGTTTGCCTGAGCTAAAATATATACATACTAAGATAAGCAAGGACCAGATGGAATTAAACCTGCAATAAATCCTTTAAATCCTTCCACAAAATTAGAACTAGTAAAGAGTTTAACCCACATGAATTTGTTTTAAAAATTAAAGTTCTGTAATCTGTTATTTTCCTTTCTATGTTCTGGTCACTATAAACAGAATTAAGTTTAATAATCAATGTAATTCCCTTTAGCAAGAAATTATGAAATTATATAGATACAGTTATATATATATATATATATATAACTGTATTTTTACATATTATTATCTATTATATGTGTGTGTGTTTGTGTGTGTGTGTGTGTGTGTGTGTGTGTGTGTGTGTGTATATATATATATATATATATATATATATATATATATATACATACACTTACATACATATATCCCCATTCTCCTCTTTTAGTTTTGATTTCTTTTTCTGTTGTGCATTTCTTCTTGGCATACTTGTGATTTTCTTCTAAGATGTTTCAAATATATATTGAAATTAAGTAGAGCAATAAATAACAATAAAACAATAACAATGTTTCCTACAATTGTGTTCTTCCAGGAATGTCAAGGGCCCCATAGTTTCTCCTTGAAATTCAGAATATTTTACACAATTAACAGATGAAAGAGATTGATTGAGATATTATTTTGTTTCATAAAATGCTATAAACCTGTAAACAAGAGTTTTAATATTTCTGGTATAAAATAATATTTTCTATTAATGTATTTTATAAGTGTATTATTTTCCTCCAAGCATTGATGACTTCAGAAGTTCTAGAATATCTCTATCAAATAATACCTGAAAAATATTCAAAGAAAATGTGTCTCTATCATATTAGATGTTACTTCCGTACTTGCCCAGACTATATGCAAGGCACACAGTAATTGAGTCTCTAGGGATGTTACAGAGCATCTCTTGATATAATACACACTGTAATTATAGCAAGGATGTCAAATGTGAGGCTGTCAATAAAGCAAATATTTGAAATCTGTCTGAATTAAAATGTTGCTAAGCTTTATTACTCTGAAGAAGAAAAAAAGGAGAGAGACAACATGGGGCCTCAAATTATATCTTTGGTAAAAATGTATATAATATGTGTATGTTACAATATGTATATATTATATAATGTATAAATATGTATAATATAAAATTTATATACATTCACAGGAGGGTCTCAACTGAACTGTAAATTTGAGAATTAAGGACATTCTCCCTTTTAGCCACTTGGGAAGAATTCATATAAAGACTTCTGAGAGCTGGAGACTGAAAATTTCATGAACAATCTTGGAAAGAAGTTACACATATACATTTACACATATACATATACACATATACATATATATTACACATATATTTGCACATATACATTTTATTGTAGCAATATTATATTAACAATATTATAAAAGATAGCTAACATAAAAGTACATCATTTCTGTTTATATACTGAAAGTAACCAATTTCATTGTTTGCACACTTTTATTTGGTCTTTGTCTATATGCATAGGTAATTTATATCTTTATAATTAGAGTATGCATTTTATATTCTATTGATTCACTTGGCATTATATTATAAGCATATTTACATGTTCTTACATAGCCTGTATAAATCATAGTGTAATCACTGCATAACATTTAATTGAGTGGTTCTGTAATGCATTCATTAAGTCATTTTTAATGTTAGACATTAATATCTTCTCTATGTTTTGCAAATAACGAAATGCTAAAAAGACTATAGTTAGGTATATATTTTTATTTGATTGAAGAGAGAATTTCTGAATGATGCATAAAATATATGTTATGGTTGGTAATACTACTATAATCATTTTTAAAGTTTACACTTCTAATACTACATATATATGTTGCATGTATTACATACATATATATTATACATATGGCACTCTATGCCAGATTGTACCAAAATCCTTTTTTTAATTTTTTTGAATGTTTATTTATTTTTGAAGGAGAGAGAGAGAGACAGAGACAGAGCATGAGCAGGAGAGGAGCAGAGAGAAAAGGAGACACAGAATCCAAAAGTGGACTCCAGGCTCTGAGCTGTCAGCACAGAGTCTGAAGCAGGGCTTGAACTCATGACCTGTGAAATCATGACCTGAGCAGAAGCTGGTCGCTTAACCAACTGAGCCACCCAGGCACCCCTATACCAAAATCTTTTTTAAGAGTGCTAACTAAATAGTTCTTAAACACTTTGATTTTTTAAAGTAGATTGTTTTCTACATGTTACTTTACTATTAATGACAGTCTAGCAATATAAGTTATTCTATTCTATTATTTTTACATACTTTCAGGTCTAATAATTTTGACCTCCCTGTATATATACACATATATACATATGTGTATATGTATATGTATATATGTACATGTATATATGTATACATGACATGTATATATGACCTCCCTGTATATATACACATATATACATATATACATATATATACACATATATATACATATATACATATACACACATATATATATGTTCATTTCCTACATGACAGAGAATACATGTGAACTTTGGTTTGATCTGGATACATCTTCATCTAGCCCTCGCCAACAAAGTTTCCTAGGGCAATGACCTGTTCTGCCTTTGACTGAGATTTTAATTCTTCCTCTGAGTGACAATAAGCCATGATTTAAATTCCTGTGAATGAATGACAGATACCCTGCTGGTACTTAACAGGGACTCATGCTCTTTAATTAAAAGTGAAAAATGTCCTTCCCCACGCCCTTTAAACTATAATTGCATCTAGGGATTGCTACTGTGTTTGCTAAGCACATGCCCAGAAGACACAAATGGGTAATGTTCCACATAGAGCACCACATCTTAAACTGAGACTAATGTACATCCCATCATTGTTGAGTCCCTGCTGGGTGTAAACTCAGCTTGTTGTTGCTAAATCTCTAGTGACCAGAGCCAGTTTTCTTAATATCATTGTATTTCAGATTTTCTATCAGCAAATTAGGGTATTTTTCAATCCCAGTATCCTTGCATGTTGTTTTGAAATATGTACATTAAAGTCACTTTACAGAAGTCAATATAGTCTGGTTTGTGCAACAAGAATTATATCACTTACCCTCTACCTCCATGTTGTTGCATAGCATCATAGAAGATAGTATAAATTAAGTTTCTTAGTACTACTGACTACTACAAACGCATTAAGTATGACAAGTATTTAAGGCACTGACTATGACAACATTTTTGGTTTAATTATGTGCATATACAACATGATGTGCCCCTGGCAGCATGAGATAAATAGCTGCCAGGTATAGATACATGTCCTAGGCTGGGAGAAGCACCCAAGTACTGAGCAAATGACACATTATCCCTACGAAGGAAAGAGAAAAATCATGACCATCCATGATGTCTAGGGGAATCTAAATCTAAATTCCTGTAATTTAATTGGCAAAATTATTCTATTAAAAAAATCGGGAAAGCAGTGGAAAATTTAAGTGAAAGTTAAAGTTTTAGGAGTAAGGTCAACTGGGTGATATTAGGAGGGAAGTGTGCTAAAGACTGTGGGCTTCCCACCAGTGTGTGGTTCTAAGGAACAAGACTGGCAGAAACAAAGAACAACACAACTTTTAGTATGTGAGTCCCTGGGGATATTTAGGTCAAAGCTTCAATGTTTTAGATAGCTTGTGTTAGTAGGCAGAGTAAATGGGCCAGAACTAAGACAAAAGAATGCAGGCAGAAGCACATTCTTGGGGATAACTGAAAGTAGGGGTGGGCTTCGTATTTGGAGTTTCCTGTTACTCAGACTTCAACACTAAGTGAAGTTCAGTTAGTTTGAAGTTCTGGGTTTGGCTGCCATGAAGTAGACTTTGTGATGAAGAAGAGGCAACAGTAACTGGTCCACCTCATCCCTCAGATCACAGGAAATAACTTTGTCTCAGCTGATTAGGGTAGGATCAATGGCCCACCCCTTCATGGTCAGCCAGCTATGGCAGGGACATAAAGTAATCCTTATTATACAGAGCTGGAGAAGCAAGACCAGGGTCAAGGCTGTGAAGGTTTGACTGTTTAGTATTAACTTAATTACCTGTTTTTTAAGTAAACTGTAAGTTAATAAACTTAATTTTATACATCACCAAGAGTATATGGAATTATCTGGAAACATATAAGGATGATTGCAAACATCATTCCAAAATAGAAAAATTAAGTACACTAAATTAGTTAAAATATAGCTTATGGGGCACCTGGGTGGTTCAGTCGGGTAAGTGTCCAACTTTGTCTCAGGTCATCATCTTGTGGTTCCTGAGTTCAAGCCCCACATCAGGCTCTGTGCTAACACCTCAGAGCCTGAAGCCTGCTTTGGATTCTGTGTCTCCCTCTCTTCTCTGCCACTCCCCTGCTCACACTCTGTCTTTCTCTTTCTATCTCTCAAGAAACAAACATTTAAAAAAATTAAATATAGCTTATAATCCTCCATTACATATAAATGATAGCAATTACTAATTGGGGCTATGGACTTTCCATACTTTTCTGATGATAATTATCATAACAATAATAGTAACTAATAATTATTGAGAATTTACAATGCCACACACACTATTCTAAGCATTTACTATGTATTAACCCTGTTGTTTCTCATAATAAAGCTATGAATTAGAAACTCTTCTTCATTTCATAGAGGAAGCAATTCATGCACAAAGTGGTCAAGTAACGTTTCCAAGACCACAGTTAATGATAGGGTCATGACATTAATCCAGAAAAGATGGATTCTAGAAACAAACTGTTTTCATTTTTTAAGCCCTTTATTTTAAATATTAAGATACAGTAATTAGTTCATTTAGTTTAATTTTTTTAATGTTTATCTTTGAGAGAGAGTGTGTGTGTGTGAGCGATCAGGGGAGGGGCAGAGAGAGGAGACACAGAATCTGAAGCAGGCTTCAGGCTCTGAGCTGTCAGCACAGAGCCTTGACATGGGGTTTGAACTCAATCTCCATGAGATCATGACCCAACCTGAAGTCAGACACTCAACCGACTGAGCCACCCAGGAACTCCAGTTCACTTAATTTAAAACAAAGGTATGCCATGCCTGTAATGGAATTTAGGAAAGAGAAAAGGAGGGTGTATAAACAATTGAAATAATATGTATGTATCTAAACAAAAGTTCCATGAAATAAACATATGGAGAAAAGAAAACACAAGTTTTAGGGAATAATTTTTTAGATAGAGAAAACTGACTTGACATTTAATACATTTAAAGTCAGCAAAGTAGTTTCTGATCTTTTCTTCTTTTATGTTTATATATTTATAACCTTTTATTACAATCATAGGTTACTCTAAGAATGTGGAAAGAATCCTTTGGATGCTTCTTTAAGTGGTTTTTCCCACTAAATATCTATCTTACATTTTGGTTTCAAATATTATGTCTAAAGGTAAAAGTTATTACATTGATATAAGCAATTATAGTTTCACTGATCTTGTAAATGTGTTCTGCATTCTTTTAATTGTTTTAGAAAATTCTTATTTTTCATTTTCTGATCTTCTTAGTTTATTTTTCAAATTGTATGCCTTCCTTTTAACTTCATAATTGGCAGTACAATTTCTAGGACACTGCCTCACACCAAATAAGCTCCTGATAGGTGTTAGTCATTACTTGATCATTGTTGCTGTCTGCAAAGGAATGGGTAACCAGGATAACTGCTTTATCTATTCACTAAATTGCCCCTAGAGGGAGGGCTAAATATATTTTGTGCATTGTGATAATTGACACATTGTAGGTAGTTGTACATAGGAGCTGGATGGGAAGAAGCAAAATAAAGTGATGGTGAGAGTGCAATGGAGTGAAGGATAACAGTGCCGGAACCAACAAAGAAGCATTGTTGGGTGAATCCAATGTGTTTTGTGGAGCACACAGTAGTTGTCAAAAACTAATAATATTCCATGTATTAGGAATAGCAAAGGATAACAAAAATCACTGGCTTCTAGGAATGAAGGGCTGACCCTTTTCTTTCTGTTTTGAAATTACTGAGTCAGGCAATGTTAATGAGATTTTGAAGACTTTCCGCCTTAATGAATAATGTAAACATTAACATTTGCTCGGTGTCTGCTTTATTCAATTATTTTTCTTGGTCCAACATTGTCCAGCAAAATGATAGGAATTCCAGGTGTATTGGGCAGGATATACCAAGTAAAGGGCACATATTTTTAAAGCAATATAGACCTTTCATCAACAAGGATGTTAATAATTGTCTATGAATTCACATGAGTGAGAAATATTTTCAAGGACTAGCCAGTCACTCTTATTTCCTCCACCAGCCTAGAGAAATTGAAAGAGAAATGAGTTACCTTACAGTAATGGGCCTCAAACTTGGGCATACATCAGAATCTTCTGGAAGGCTTTGTAAATCACAGATTGCTGGTCCCAGACCTAGAGGTTCTGATTCAGGAAGTCTAGATGGGGGGGAGGGGCGGCGGGGAGGGGGGCAGTACCGAGAATTTTCATTTTATCAAGTTCCCAGGTAATGGCGGTGATGCTGCTACTCTGTGGATCATATTTTTAGCACCACTGACCTATAGGTTCTTCTGGGAAAACCAGTTCAATTAAAGCAGCAGTCTGATGAAGCTCAATTATAGGTTAGAGTCTAGAAATGGCCAGGGGAGCAGGTATTCTAAATGTGTTCCTTAATAGATGAGTATAAATGGTAATAAGTTGAGATAGAGAGTAAGGGTGGATGATTACCAGTCAACAAATTATTTCTTAAGTTTTTATCCAAATTCCAGTTGGTAAATATACAATGTAATATTAGTTTCAGGTGTACAAATAGTGATGGCAATGACATGAAATGGAGCTAGAGAGTATTATGCTAAGTGAAATAAGTCAGAGAAAGAAAAACGTACTTTACTTTTTAATATAACTTATTGTCAAAGGAACAATTTATTTTACCAAGGACACTATACACTATACATGCTTAATAATTACAAATCAGTTGCATTGTCTTCACACAGTAAACGTTATGCATTATATTGAATTGACCCCACGTGAGTCTAATGCCCAATTATTGTTGAAGTATTAGAGTTTACCTTTCAATTATTTTCCCCTAATCTCAGAACAAGAAATTCTTTCTCCCTTTTATTTTTTTTTAAATGTCTATTTATTTGTACAAGAGAGCACGAGCAGGGAAGGGGCAGAGAGAGAGGGAGACGCAGAATTTGAAGCAGGCTCCAGGCTCTGAGCTGTCAGTACAGAGCCTGATGCAGGGCTTGAACTCATGAACTGTGAGATCATGACCTGAGCTGAAGTGAGACGCCTAACCAACTGAGCCACCCAGGTGCCCTTCTTTCTCCCTTTTAAATGAAAAGTCTTTGTCATGCTTATGTCATTTCTGCATCACTGCTGTTTGCTTTACCTTAATTAATATGATCTAAAAGTATTATTAATGCACAATGTACCTTATGTACTTTTCATAGTCCTAAGTATCACTGATACTTTTGGCAGATATTTAACACATTTGTATAATCATCTCGAAAATTGGTACTTGTTGTGGTCATTATTTCAATACTGGGCTTTATATTTTGATAGTGATTGCTTTTTATTTGCTTTTTAATATATGTTGTCACTGAGTTTCCTGCTTCCCAAACACACAGACCCAGGGTTCAGTTCAATCTTATTTATTTCATATATTAGACTGCTGTCAAGTCCCGTTGCTTCTTTTTTTCAGTTGACCTGTAATATTTTACCTTTCCTGTTTTTCTCAAAAGACTTTTAGCCCCTTATCTAACATGGTTCATGTTGGAACTCCTTCTACCCAGTTCTTCATGAGTTTAGCAACAAAGTAAATATGAAGATGGGTGCCAGTGTTTCAAAAGCTCTCCTCAAATTTGATAAATCTGATGGGGAGAAATATTTGTCATATTATTAATTAGCATCTTGTGGCAAACAGGATTGTTTGGCGGAGTCCATTAATTTTCAACTGTTTGTTTCTGACACTGAGAATACGACTATTTCTTCCACTCTGATTGAATTGATCAATCAATTTACAAGTAAAGTAACGCATGTGGAGGCAAAAGCTGATTCCAATGCCGAGTCACTGTAACACATGGTCTTTAACACCATTTGTCTGGGATAAACTGCAAGCCATGCCTCCTAAATTGTAAATGCTCATCTTTAGTTCTAGTAACAATTATTTCTAAAATGCAATTTTAATCAAAAAGCCCAGGAGCTAGAAAGAGATACTTCCTATTTTATCTAAGCTTATCTTTATTTTACTGCTTAGCAACCTGTTCAGGGGAAAGCAATGTTCACTAATCTATTGTATCATATTTACTTGCTTGATTTTGTTACATTAAATTGCCTGGTTTATACACCCTACCTTGTGAATACTTTCTCCCAACAAATTTAATCGTAATAAATAAAAAATTATGAAAGTTATTTTTCATTGTTCACAAGGCTATTGCATTTTCTTATTTTTATAATCTATTTTGTAATGTCAAACTTTCAGAAAAATTTCAAGAACTGGGTAAGTCTTCCCATATGACCATATCCAGTTGTTAACATTGCCCATTTTACCTCCTCTTGACTTTGTAGTTTTGCCACTTTGTGTGATTTATTTAGTGCTTACTCTGCAGATTATAACATGCATCTTTAAATTATCAACAGCTGCCTTTAAAAACACGTTCTACCTTGGGGTGCCTGGGTGACTCTGTCAGTTAAGCATCCAACTCTTGATTTCAGCTCAGGTCATGATCTCATGTTTCATGAGTTCAAGCCCCACATCGGGCTCTGTGCTGAGAGCTCAGAGCCTCGAGCCTGCTACAGATTCTATGTCTCCCTGTCTCTCTGTCCTTCCCCCATTCACGCTCTGTCTCTCTGTGTCTCTCAAAAATGAATAAACATTAAAAAAAATTTTTTTTAATTTCACCTCTTCTAAACCATGTAAAAATTTTGTAATAATAAACTTTCAAATATGATCCTCTCACCCTTTAAGATCTTCTTGTCGTATATTTGGCACCTACAGACACACTAAACTCTGCATTATATTCTTAGTATTCTTAATTTAAACAGGTAACAGTCTTTAAGGAGCTAGAGTTACCCAGAGAGCAAGGATATTTTTTAAAGGCCCTCTGTATTTCCCGTCACATTTATGTTTCCTAAGATTCTCCACTCCAGTCTAAAATTTCTGGGTTTTATCTGCATAATTTACTTTTGGCTTAAGAATTGCTAATTCTTCTGCAGGTTTTGTAGTATACATCTTATAGAGACAAAATGAGTTTTGTTGGTCTAAAAATGTCTTAAAAGTGCCTCAATTTTTGAAGAAGATTCTGCTTGATATGGAATTCTAGGTTATGTGTTTTTTTCTTTAAAAAAAGATGCTGCTCTATTATCTTCTGGCCTCTGTTTCTGAGCAGTCAGCCATATCTCATCTTGTTGTTCCTCTTATATACTATGTCTTTATTCTGACTGCTTTCAGCAATGTGTCATGGTGTCCATTTGTAGCAATTTGTCTCTGATGTCCCTAAGTATGGCTGTCTTTGTATTTACCTGGATTGGTGTTTTCTAAGCATCTTCGTTCTATGACTGATGTATTTTATAAATTTTGAAAAATTCTTTGCCAATATGCATTGAAATACTTTTCTCCATTCTTTTTCTCCTTCTGGAAGTGTAATTACATGCACATGAGACCGTTTGATAGTGCCCTTACAGATGTCAGATGCACTGTTTATTCTCATCCATTTTTCTCTTTCTTTCCATTTGGAAAATTTCTATTGACCCATCTTCAAGCTCACTGATTATTTCCCATGCTATGTTCAGTCTCTTGATAAGCTCATCCAAAATATTCATTTTTGATATTATATTTCTTATATCTAGTATTTTAATTTATCTCTTTTTTGTTATTTCCATTTCTTTGCCATTTCCTTGCATGTTGTGTATTGTTTCTACTATATCTTTCAATATATTTATTATAGTTAGGCTATTATAGTTCTTATCTGATAACTCTTACATTTATTCATCTCTGAGTCTGTCTCTATGGCCTTTTTTTGTCTCTTGACAAAGCATTGCATTTTTTGCTTCTTCGGATTTCTCATATTTTTCAACTGAATGCCAAAATTGTATGTGATGTAACATTAAGAGTTAAAGTAAATCATATTTATGCCCAGAAATAAGCATGCCTCTTTTTCTATTAGGCTGTAAATGTGGGGCAGGTGGTGACTCAATATGGTTTGTACTGAGTTAAGATTAGGCTTTGTGGTCCTTTAATTCAATTCCATTTACTGCAGACTTCAGATTCTTTGATGGCAAAATCAAAACCTCCCCCTTGGCAGGGCTTGGGTTCCAAGTGCCTTAAAAGTTTTCATTTCTCCTGTCTTTCCCTCAGCCTTCAGCAGATTCTGTGTACTTGCACCTGAGGGAGATCTCTGTTATAATGACTCTCCCCTCCTTCCCCAGCAATAGGTCAGCTGCTGCCTCATACCCAGTGTAAGGTATGGAATGCCTGGAGGATTTCTCTAAATCCTCTTATTCTGCTTTTAGACATCATCAGGCTTTACATTAGTTTCTTAGTGCTACTATAACAAGATAACACAAATTTAGTGGCTTAAAAAAGGCATACGTTTATTATTTTACAGTCTGGAGGTTGTAAATCTGAAATCGATCTCAAAGGGCTAAAATCAAGATATTGGCAGGGGCTGTATTCCTTTTTGAGATACTGAGGGTGAGTGTGTTTCCTTGCCCTTTCCAGTGTCCAGGGGCCACCCACATTCCTTGTCTCATAGCTTCCTTTCATCTTCAAACCCATCAACTGCATCAGTGCAAATCTCTGCTACTGTTGTCATATCTCCCTCTCTGACTCTGACTTCCTGCCTCCCTCTTTCACTTAGAAGGACCCTTGTGATTGAACACAACTGGATAATCCAGGATTATCTCCCCATCTCAGTCTCCTTAGCCTAATCACGTGTGTAGTTTCTTTGGCTATCTAGGGTAATATCTTCACAGGTAGTGAAGGTTAAGACTTATGCATCTTTGGGAGACCATGATTCTGCCAACCACAGGTCCCCTGTGCCAGTGCTGCAGGATGCTCTCTCTCAGCTTTCTGGCTTTTATCAAGCCGTGGAAGTCCTGCTGCCCTCTATTTGATCTAAGAGTCAAGGTGCCTATGGGGTTTCACAGTTCTCATGCCTGTCCTCAGATTTGAGTAAGCCCATGTACCTATGACTCATGGGGCTTCCTCTCACCTCTCCTGCCACTCTCCAGCTGTGCATGGCCAGGGCTTCATACTCAGTGAGAAACCCAGAATGTCTGCATGCTTCCTCTCCATTACCTGTGCAGGTATCTGACTTCACAGACCATGTGTGCCTGGACCTCACTGGGGAGTCTCAGTCAGCATCCCTGTCACTGCTTCAGCCACCGGAGCCACCGTCTCAAACTCTCCTAAGGCCTGGAGTGCTTGTGGAATTCTGTTATTTCTGCTCCTACTTCAGCCTGTCTGATACACATGTGCCATAGAGAGTATCTCCATTTTCCTAACTCCAGTCTTTCATATATATGTTTAAGGCCCATCAGAAAGAGTTGTGGATGTCTGTCGAGTCTCCTTGTATTTGGGGACCCCGGGAAGGGTTCACAGACATGCCAGCATACACCCCAGTCTCTCAAAAAGTCCACCTGCCAGCTTTTTACCTCAAATGTAGCAGCATACTCATCCCCCTGACTCTCCACCAATGATGAATGCAGTATGAATCTGTTTTATCCTGAGAGGAGTTTGTCACTTTCTGAACTTTAACAGGCTTCTCTGTGAGCTCATTTCTCTGATGAAATTTTCAAACCTGCAATTTTGTAACTTTTCGTACTCTATCTCATCATTTGAGTAGGAGCAGTATTCTGCTGTGTCTTTATACATACCTACATGCTAAGTAGAAATAGAAGTTTTCCAGTTTATAACTGGAATTTTGAAGGGTAGGGTGAACCAAACTAACATATGGGTTACAAACAGGCCTTGCCCAAGATGTTGTAAACTCCAGGGCTAAACCTATCTGCGTCTCACACTAAATTACCACCTAGATTTGATCCAAGATTTTGTCCTCATAAATAGTTGCTAAATTATTGGATGAAACATAATTGTGTCCATCCACAGAGTAGCACCTTAAAATCCAAAGAAGTTTTTAGATTTCTTAGCTGGAATTTAAAGCCCTTATCTTGAGTATTCTTGGTTGGAAGTCCCAGATTGAAAGCTTGGGAGTATGTCTAGTTGCTGAAAGTAATTAGCTTCAAATATTTCCTAAATATAAGGAGTAAGGAAGAATCCTGAAAGCTGGTGTGAAAACATTATCTACTGATACAAAATCCAAGCTTTTGTAGGAAAGGCATAGGAAGTCTTTGATCCACAGATTGGAACTGTTTAGAAACATATTTTGGTGTGTCTACTGAGAAAGAACCACTCGAGCACAGACTTCTATTGTAGATAAACAATGGAGGGAGCAGTGATACTCCTGATAGAGACCGTGTGCCACACAAAATTGGGGATATCGTTAGCAACTATATTGTCAGGAAATTATGGCTAGACTGTCCCACAGAGATGTTACAATCCTGACAGGACTGTGAGGTAGGAAAGTGACAAAGACTGTCAAGGGGCCACTCAAACCTTAGAACCTATTTGCAGCATAAAAACAGCAAATGCTTCAGGGTGTATAATCGGCTGCAGAGCAGCAATCACATGGAGCACACCTGTGGTATACACACATCAAAATTTTCCTCATCTGTGTTACAAATGTTAGTGGCTTTTGTAAAGAACTGTATACAAAGTGGCTACTTTGCAGAGAAGGAAGAACCAGGCTTGATTACAGCAAATAATAATGGGACTATTTCTAGTTAAAACTCTGTTAGAAGACTTCATGAAGCATAGGAGATCTGCAGGAATCCCCCTAATCTTCCCTGTTGTAATTCTCCCTGTTAGCAGGAAAGAAAGATAAGGCGGTAGCATTGGTTGCTCTTAGAGAACAATCCAGGATGGAAGAACCATTAGGGCAGACCGAACCCAGAGCTGAGTGTAGGGGTTGAGAATCATATGTCATAATTTAAATTCATTATGCTTAAAGCTTCACAGGAGTGAAGATACTTAGGATCCTCCCTCCTACAAAAGCTTCCAGAGCAGACACACAGCCCTGACTGGAAATTAATTCCACTAATGTGCTACTAAGGTGGCAGATGGTCACAAACAAGACAGCTGTGACAAATCAACAAATTACCTCCTGGGACTTAGCAAATTAGCATGTCTGAAGCTGACCCAGGAAAAGTTTTTGCAATGTGACTCTCTATGCTGCCAAGGACCAAATGATTGGAACATGATTTAAGATATAGCTGAGCACATCTTCCAGCAGAGATGTTAGATAGAACTTGATACCAAATGCTTATGGGACTTCATTCCAACACTTGGTGAAGCTTGTGCTTATGTAAAGGAAGCTTATGTGCTTATGTAAAGTGTGCTCAGCAAACTTCACCATAATGAGAGCTGAACAGTACTGACAGGCTAATTAAGGCTTCCTTGGGAAGAATAGGAAAAACTGAGGTGTAATCAGAGATAAACCTTCCTCAGCACACGTTGTTCTCCATCTCTTATGGCAGAGACCCCTGAGTCAGAGGATGGGAAAGTATGCTATCAAAGGGTACATAAATCCAGCATGCAGGATTAAGGAAACTAATACGGGCTAGGATTCCAAAGATGGAGAAGGTGTGATAGAGCAGTGATTCTCAAACTTTAGTATTTATGTGAATCACCTGCAGAGCTTGTTGAAAACACAGGTTCTGATTCCAATTCTCACAAGCTGTCAAGTGATGCAGATGCTGTTGTCCAGAGACCACACTATAAGTAGCATGGTGATAGAGAACTCCAGTAGGGATAATAATCCCACCCTCCTCGCTAAACCTAAACATCCCACTACTAATTCTCAGGAGGCTTGTTGTTCTTATCGTTTGTTTGTTTTTTAATCATCCTCAGAGTCCATGGTTCACTGGTATTTTATTTTCTGCTGCTTGTGTCTCTCTGCTATAGTCAGTTCCCTTGGAACTCCTGAAACTGCCAGACCTCTGCATCCTCCCAAAGTTCCCCAAGACCATAATAAGGACAGGTCTGGAGCTGTGAACAGGAGTAGTTGCCACTCTAACCTCACTGCTATTATTATCAGGTTTGAACAGAAGCATTCTGGGAGCTGAGATGGGAAGGTTTTTTGCATACAAATTATATAGATGAACATGGTACACTAGAACATTTATCTTGACTCATTAAATTTATTAACCGTGTTTTACTAGATAATGACAAGTTTAATATGAAAACTTGATCAAAAAATAGCTAATAAGAGGTGCACCTGAGTGGCTCAGTTAAGCGTCTGCCTCTTGATTTTGCCTCAGGTCATGATCTCACAGTTGTGAGATCAAGCCCTGCGTCAGGCTCTGTGGTAACAGCACGGAACCTGCCTGGAATTCTCCCTCTCCCTCTTTCTCTCTGCCCCTCCCTCACTCACACACTCTCTCTCTGTCTCTCAAAATAAATAGGGGCACCTGGGTGGTTCAGTCGGTTAAGCATCCAACTTCAGCTCAGGTTATGATCTCGCAGTTCATGAATTCAAGTCCCACGTTGGGCTCTGTGCTGACATCTCAGAGCCTGGAGCCTGCTTCATATACTGTGTCTCCCTTTTTCTCTGTTCTCCCCCTCTTGCACTCTGTCAAAATAAATAAAGATTAAAAAAATTGTTTTAATAAACATTAAAAAAAGAAAATAGCTAATATGAGATGTAACTTTCTTTAAAAGGTTGGATTTGTACAAAATGCAATGTTTTTGTTGATCTTCTGTACTATATAGATATAAGTTAACCTGCCATAGATGCCAACGTGCATTTGAATGTAAAGATAGATCCTCCAGATGCTGCTCTCAGCAGGTACAGCAAAAAGGCTGCAGGTTTTCACCAGACTGTTCCTTGAACAGGTGTTATTAGATAACATCTGCTTTTTTCTGCTCATAAACCTTTAATTGAAGTCCTCTCCACACTAACAGTCTAGTTATCTGATACTCATTTGGGTCAGGTTTCTTTTGAGCCCTAAGAAAGAGACATATACCAGCTTAAGAGTCAAAGTCATCCCTGCTGAGAAATGGTAACAAGGTAACTATCATAATTGTAATCTACAGAAAAGATGCCCTTCTTCAGAATTTTGGGGTTTTTTGCAATAATACCCTGTGTAAACTCATCTTCTCTATGAAAACAAGGCATAGGCAGTCTTATGTACTATAATTCAGGCTGGAAAGTTAGTGAGTTTTCACAGCCACTTTAAAAGATCCTGTGTTAATTAGATTAAATCAGAATCCTCAGACTTTAGGATTCATGGATAAAAATAATTAAAAAAATAAAATAAAATTGAAGGACTGGCATATGGTTGCTAGCTTTTACTTTGCCAATTAAGATATTTTTAAAAAGTAAAAAGTAGCCTCAACCACTGTCTGCTATCATCATAATTTTATCAAACAATATGTTAACAGTAAAACATAGAAAAATAGGGGGATAGTCTTTCAGAATGAAAGCAAGCCCTTTTGGCCAAATAAATTTAGCTTTATAGAAATACTCTTGTCTATTGTTTTTCTCCTTTTCACCCTGAATCCTTCATTTCTATTATTTTTTCAGGCAACATCTTCTCTTTTGCCTTCTCATCTACCACCCATTGTTAAGGATCTGAACATTTGTTCAAGGTTTGCCAACTCAAAGATAGTGAACTCCAACTTAGGCCTCTTTTCACTTTACCATTCAACTCCTGGTAACAACCTCAAAGTAAACTTTCTCTTCTATTTTTTGTTCTTTTCTATTCAGTTTTACTCCTATGATTATTTTTTCTCCACCCACCTGAAGAATATTGACAAACTCTTACCTTTCAATGAACCTAACTTAAGGCAAACACTCATCACACCTAATCTCTTTTCTTAAATTGTCCCATAACTTTTCCCCATTAATTCAGTCTGTATTATTTGAGTCAAAAAAGTGGAAATTAAGAGAGTGTCACATCAATCCCTTTCTTTAAAAGAAATCTGAAAGCTTCCCTTTGTCTTCAGATGTTATGTATATTCCATAGATAGCCTGCTCCACATACCCACCATTTCATCCTCATTTCCTTATTTTTCCTCCTGTTCATGTACCCTATGCTTTGCCTCCTCCATGTATCTGAGGTTTTACACAAGAAAACCTATCTGCCAGCAACACTCGTTTCCACTGTTCAGGTTGAGAACCTCTGCTTATCTCTTAAGACTCAGTTCATATTACACCTCCTCCTCCAAGAATCACGTTGTGACCTTCTGACCAGGCAGGTGCTTCTCCAGTATTCTTTCTTGGTACCCCTAGCTATCTAACATTGAGAGAAAGTGTAGAAAAACATAAGAGGCTCATGGGCATCAGAGTCATAACATTCGATCAATGCCTTAGCACTATCATTTTACAATAGCCTGGTTTCCCGGTCAAGTTATTTAAGTTGTTTGAACCTCTATTTTCTTATTTGTGAAATGGTAAAAGTATTATCAACCACATGGTATTTGAGATGAGATATAAAGAATGCCACTTATAGTACCTGGCCCAAAGAAAATGTTCAATGACTGCTAAATTTTAGTGGCAAGTTTAATTGTGAGTTTTTGAAATTATTATATGCACTTACACATTCTATTAAAAATGTTCTATTATTTGTCTACCTTCCCTACTAGACTGTAGAACTCCTTGTAGCAGAGATTATACTTTATTTATGTATCTCTAGGGGATAGCTCAGCAAATTGCATTGTGTTGGTTGAATTAGTGAACACTCCTGTACCCTAAAACATTGTGATTTACAAGGAATTAACTTATATTAAAAAGACACGTGAAACAGAGCCAGCCGTCATTGTATACTTTTTTAGGTTTCTCTGGGGATCTGCCCATGAAAAAGGCATGCTCAAAACTCAGAGAATGCACCCTAGGGCACACACTTCCTTCAAGTCAGAGTCTTAATTTAATCTTGTCTTGTCTCATGATATCACACCGGAGTAGACTTCTCCAGGTTCTCATTAGAGACCTAATTCAGTTTTGCACTTTGTTTTATGGCCCCTAAAATGCTTCTCTGTATTTTTATAGAGTGTCACTTCTGATCATCTTGCTAAATATATCACTATAGTCATTAAGAAAATATCTTGCTTTTAAATATTTGATAACAAAGGCTTAAGCATAAACTATTATTTGTGAGTTGTTTCTCTACAGAGATTTGAGCTTAAAATTGGATTTGTTATCTCAAAATGGCACACTAGTAAGTGGGTAAAATATTTAAAGGCCAAAGCACAGCTGCAATGTGAATAAAATATTATTAGACATGTCCTTGATCTTTAGCTTTATTACAGATTGGAAACTTTTAATTTTTAATAAAATTCTTTGCAGTGACAGATAAGATAGATTGTTCCCAATGGTGGCTCACATCAAAGAAGTAATATAACATGCCCGACTACCAAACATAATGGTATGATTAATTCATTGAATTAATTACTTTTTTGTTGCATATTCATGTATTTTATTGAGAAAAAAATTCCCTGAAGATCACTTCTCTATGGAGAAACATAATGAAAATAAAATGAACAAGATGTTTAAAATTAAAAAAAAAAAAGAAATTAGAAGACAGTATAATGGGCCCACCAAATCATGCTGGTTAGCATATGATTTACAAGTTGAGCAAAGGGTTAAATATTTGTTCAGGATAAAGGAGGGGGTGGAAAAGATCATCATCATATTGTCATCAAACTTAAAAGAACATAGAAATAAATATTGCAGCAAGTCACTTCTCTGTAGGTAAAATAATTTTTTTAGCTTATTTAGAATAATGGCAGAGCCTTTCAGGCTGTTCCTGTTTATCTTCTCCCATTTTCCTATTGAACCATTCACAAAAACAATAGATGGATATACCCAAATGCAACAACATTAGGAAGTGAGTGTATTGATTGATTACATAATTATATTTGATTAGTATTTACTAACCAAAATGAGGATGGAGTTTTGATGCAGAACACTTTCAGGGAAAACTTAGTAAGACATTTTTGTTCATATCTATTATAGCACTCTTTCAGATACACAATCAGAGGGACAGATCCAATGTGTCCTACACCAAAAGGTATTTTTTTGTTTATTTTGTTCTTGTTGTTTAACTTGAAGATTCTCAACCCCCACCCCCCAGTCTACACCATGCAAAACACTCTATATAGAATGTAGACTCTGATGCCCAATTAATGGAACTTAGTTAAAGCAGGTGAAGGCAAGTAATAATAGATTATTTCCTGGAATATAAAGTAAGAAACAGAAACATTTGTGAGAGAAGTATACCTTGGTTTCTATACTTTATCCATTCTTTCTAAGAAGGGTTTAAAATATCTCTGTCCAATATGGTAGCCACTGGCTAGGCATATGTGTCAGTTAAGCACTTGAAATGTGGCCAGTTTAATTGAGATGTGTTATAAGTATGAAATACACACAGATTGTGAGGAGTTTCTATTTTAAAAAAAGTAAAATCCCATCAAAATGTTTAATACTGTTTAAATATTTTAGATATGCTGGGTAAAGTAAAATATATTATTAATATTAACCTTACCTATTTTTATTATTTTTAAAATGTGATTATTAGAAAAAATAATTACATTTGTGGCTCATATTGTGGCTTTCATATTTATATTTGGTAGCCCTGAATTTTAAAAAAATTCTCTTATAAAACTTTTGAGATAATGTAAAAATATATTTCTCTATATATAATTAGACAACTAAGCAGCAGAATCAGGTTATACCTGCTTGTATAAAAAAGGGTTTATAAAGGATACCAAATACTTGGTTAGTTTTTGTAAATGTCCAACTTTACCACTGTCCTAACCTCACTCTGCTCAAAAACTGAAAAACACTTCTAGTAGCAAAAAGTATATAGATAGGGGGACCAGAAAAAACATTGTCTACCCCTGTTTGTGGACATAAATGTGTTGTAGACATCCAACTATTGTGCAGTCTATGAACAGATATTGTAACCATTACAATAACAAAACATGGGCCTATGAAAACATTTTCCATTGTAAGAGACTTCAAGTATTTATTGTACTTTGGGGGGAGAAGTAAGAAGTATATTTTGAAAATATTATATTTGTTCTCAATGATATTCAAGAAAGCATGATTTTATGAAACAAGATATAGAAATAAATTGCTTAGAGAATAGACAAAAATACAAGAGCTGACTGTAGAAGACTGAAGAAATTGGTTGAGACTTGAATAGAATTATTTGAACAGAAGCATCTACTATGTTATGCTCACTTCCACATTGAATAACTAATGGATTGTTAAAGTCAAGGAGAAATTAAGAACAATACCAACCACACTCCAGAAATATTCAACAATATCTAGACATATTGCAGATGGGAACAGGTAAAAATCACTCATCTAGAATTAACTAAAAAATCTCATTTATATCAATAATTTAGTAGGGAAAATCTTGTCAAATACTACTGACATTCCCTAATTTGAAAAGATAAGAGTTTCACTCAAAACTGTGCCATTGGTCAGTCAAGGCATTGGTACACCTGATTTAAAAGAAAAGAAAAAAGGAAAGAAACCAAAATAAAAAATTTCACATAATAATATAGTTGAAATAGCTAAAACATTATTCAAGAATAGGGAAAGAGATAGTGAACAAAGAAAATTATTGGTAAGACTAGTGAAAGACATCTGATAAGCAGCAAGACTGAGTTCAGAAAAGATGGATGTAGAAAATTCCAATAGTAATACATCAACCTTGTCAAAATAAGTCAATAATGCAAACCAATTTCTATGCTTCCTGGTAAATGATTGTATATGTCATAACTATAGCCACTTAATCAAAACATTTAAAAATAGGGGAGCCTGGATGGCTCAGTTGGTTAAGCATAGGACTCTCGATTTTCGCTCAGGTCATGATGTCAAGGTTCGTGAGTTTGAGCCCCATGTTGGGGTCTGCACTGACAGCATGGAGCCTGCTTGGGATTCTCTCTTTCCTTCTCTCTCTGCCTCTCTCTGCTCTCAAAATAAATAAAAAAACATTTAAAAATATGTTGAGTAAGGCTCAAACTTGAGCAACTTCAATGGCTACACACTCAAACTGATTTCATCTTGAAATTCTACGACTCATGCAATAGTCATCTTTTTTGGAGTACAGAACACTGCTCTTGCCTTCTATGAAAGAGTGCCTTTCTTTGACATCTCTGATTCAACTGTGACCCAAGACTCAGTGAAGGGCTGGGGTTCTTTTTATCTTTCTTCTTGCTATTTTGTTTTTTATGATTAGGTGCATAAGAGTGGAATGAAAAAAGGGAATCAATATACAATTAACAAAGTAAGAGTGGAAAACTCCTATGCCTTCAGAGGATACACAGGTAAAATAAATGTGGGAAATCGCTAAATATAAGATAATAGAATGTGGTTGGATCATGACAAAACTGATGTTTGTCACTCCTTTTCTAAAAAGGCAAACTACCTCTGTATTTAATCTTGTTTTATTCCTAAAACTCAAAAATCTTTTATTCAAAATTATCTGTTAAGAGAAAGTTAAAGAAACACAGAGTTCTAAAATTCAAACCTAGGACATTAAGCTCAATGAGAGATGAATCAAAACAAATTTTTTTAAGTGAAGAATGATGACTGAGACTTAATATGTAAATCAGGTAAATATTAAGTTACTTTGAAATAATTGTGGTAAAATTACAAAATATAAATACATTAAAAATAACATGGGTATATATACATAGTACCTGTATTACAGATATATAAGTTATATAATATATAATTAGATGTATAATCAGTGAATCATGTTATACTATAAAATATGGAACTGTGTGGAATACTTCTACTAACTGTTTCATAGCCCACTAGCATTTCAATCACTGACTCCCACATTTTAATGGAGTATGTAGAGATCACCTGTAATTATTCTCCAAGCAGGCTCACAAAGTGTTTTGTTTTTTGGTTTTTGGTTTTTTTTTTTTTTTTTACATTTTATGATTCAACTCATCCTTTTAAGTTTCATTGCATATATCTGGATTAAGGTCATTGACATTTGTGGCATCTGCATGCCATTCTTCTTCAGATTCTACTATAATGTCTTGAAATATTTATTGCAAACATTTTTAAATAGAAGAAAATTTATAATTCATATAATGAATGAGACTTGAAAGAATACTGTTACTTTTAAATAGGAGCCTGCACTCATGGAGAGGGAAAATCTGAAATGTGGAAAGAGAGCATGAAAATGAAGAACGCCTTTACCAAATTAAGAACTTCATAAGAGTATCGAACAGAAGTCTGGATACTGCAGAAATTCAAATCAGAGGGAAAATTTCAAGCTTGAGAAAATAATTAAGAGGCATCCAGAGCTGATCAAGAAGAATAAAGTATAAGGAGAAAATAAAAAAAAACATGGCAAAAAATAAATAGGTGTTCATGAAGCAAAGGAGTAAAGATAGCCCTTACTCAACTTTGTGCTTATGGTTTATACCCTGACTGTCATGGTCATATTGCTCTAAACATTTTAGTTTACTCATTCAATTAATCCTCACAAAAACTGTGAAGCTAAGGGCTATGATTCACATGGTCATTTACAGACATGACCATTGTCATGACAAGATTTCATGACCATTTACAGAAAACCAAAACACCAGGAGATCAACTGCCTCAGATCACAGTTGCTATGTGGTATAAACAGGATTAAACCTGAGAATGTCAGACTCTACGGTTTGTGCTCTAAAGCAGTTTAGTACATCATCTCTCAAAAAAAAAAAAAAAAAAAAAAAAAAAGAGCATCCATAACTAAGTACATGACAGAATTAAACACAGCTACACTTAGACAAATTTGTTGATTTAAACAAATTACACATAAATAAATATAAATAAGCATATATATGTGAATATTTAAATATATTTCAAGTACTCATGATTCAGGAAGGGAAACTAGAATATCTATAAAGATATATATATATAGATATATATATAGATATATATATATATCTATATATATAGATATATATAACACTTCCTTTTCTTTAGAGCTAAAAAAAGAAAGATATTTTTAAATAAAGATATTTATTTGACTTAAGGGAGCTAAATTAAGCCTTGTGTACAAGTTACACCAGGAAAACATTTTCAGGTATATAGGGCATTAAAAAGCATACCATCCATGCTTACAGTAAGTTACTCAACAACATATAAACACCAACAAGAAGATTAATCAAAATTAGGAATCTTTTTTTTTTAATCCAAACTAGTTAACATGTAGTGTAATAATGGTTTCAGGAGTAGAATTTAGTGATTCATCACTTATATATAACACTCAGTGCTCATCCCAACCAGTGCCCTCGTTAATGCCCATCACCCATTTAGCCTATCTTCTCCACCCATCAACCCTCCCACAACCCTGTGTGTTCTCTCTATTTAAGAGTCTCTTATGGTTTGACTCCCTCTTTGTTTTTATCTTATTTTTCCTTCCCTTCCTCTATGTTCATCTCTTTTGTTTCTTAAATTCTACACATAAGTTAAATCATGTGATATTTATGTTTCTCTGACTGACTTATTTTGCTTAGCATAATACACTCTAGTTCTGTCCACATTGTTGCAAATGACAAGATTTCATTCTTTTTGATCACAAAGTAGCATTCCATTGTGTATATGTGTGTGTGTACACATCTTTTTTTTTTAATGTTTATTTGTTTTTGACAGAGAGAGACACCTATACCACATCTTTTTTTTTTTTTAATGTTTATTTGTTTTTGACAGAGAGAGACAGAGCATGAGTGGGAGAGGGGAAGAGAGAGAGGGAGACACAGATTCTGAAGCAGGCTCCAGGCTCTGAGCTGTAGCACAGAGCCCAATGCGGGGCTCGAACTCACGGACCATGAGATTATGACTTGAGCTGAAATTAGACGCTCAACTGACTGAGTACCCAGGTGCACCGCCCCCCCCCCCCCACATCTTCTTTATCCATTTGTCAGTTGATGGACATTTGGGTTCTTTCAGTACTTTGGCTATTGTTGATAGTGCAGCTATAAACATTGGGGTGCATGTGCCTCTTCAGATCAGCATTTCTGTATCCTTTGGATAAATACCTAGTAATGCATTTGCTGGGTCATAGGGTAGCTCTATTTTTAATTTTTTTGAGGAGCCTCCATACTGCTTTCCAGAGTGACTGCACCAGTTTGCATTCATACCAGCAGTGCAAAAGTGTTCCCTTTTATCCACATCCTTGTCAACATTTTATTGTTTCCTGAGTTGTTAATTTTAGCCATTCTGACAGGTGTGAGGTGGTAAGTCATTGTGGTTTTGATCTGTATTTCTCTGATGATGAGTAATGTTGAGCATCTTTTGACGTGTCTGTTAGTCATCTGGATGTCTTCTTTGGAAAAGTGTCTCTTCATGTCTTCTGCCCATTTCTTCACTGGATTATTCTTTTGGGGGGAGGAGGGGTTGAGTTTGACAAGTTCTTTATAGATTTTGGATACTAATGATGTATCCAAATGGATACAAATGATATGTCATTTGCAAATATCTTCTCCCATTCCATCGGTTGCCTTTTTGCCCTTTGTTTCCTTTGCTGTGCAGAAGCTTTTTATCTTGTTGAGGTCCCAACCAAAATTAGGAATCTTAAAAGTGAGGGGTTTTAGTACAATAACTGACAGTAGCTGTAAAATGTTTTTGATATATTAGCTTTCCTGCCCATTGGTGACCAGTTTTAAAAAAAAACCATCATACAAAAGAATGAGTGTAGTATCTTTCTGCACACACCAGATAAGTGGCAACCAACAGTCCCTTGCATTTGTTTCTAACCCCGTTTTTGTCTGCTGTACTTGTTATTTTGGTCTAATAATATTGATATTGTGTAATCTGATAAAACATTAATGTGAAAAATTTTAGTTTCTGTGTGTTTTAAATTGAATGTTCTGCAAAGTCCCCGTAAATGTAATTTTTAAAATACTGTAAACAACTGTAGAGACATCTTTTAAAGGTTAGATAAATAGTAAAAATCTGAAAGGATACTACACTCCTGTTGCTTTATAGAATAACTTTTCAGTCCACTTTAAAACCTAAAATTGAGATTCTAGAGGATGCACTAGGAGTGTGGCTTATGGAATAACAGAATGAAATCTCACCTGGTCAACTTAAATGTCATGAATGTTTCTTGGCCCTATCTCAAAGTGCGCCCAAATCAAGGAACATGTATGTCTGAACTTAATTTTAAATAATGTATTTTTATGATTCCCTTTTTAATTGACACTTTAAAATTTGCTGATTTAAAACTGACTCCAATCTGACAAGATAAGAGAGTCTGTCTTCTGCCTCTGTCATCTCAACACACACACACACACACACACACACACACATGAATGAAGATATAAACTATATGTTAACAGTGAGTAGAAAAATGTTTTCTTTTTGTGAATATTATTTTATTTTTTTCTGAATAAACATGTTATTAAATTTTAAAAAAAAGTAACAGTTTAAAAACAGCTTTGTGTAAATCTCTAAAGAAAACCTTTTTCTATGTCTGTGACAGGTCTATTATAAATTTGTTTTCTGGTTGTTTTAAAGTGTTTTCTTTATATATTAATATAATCAATTTAAAAATAATGCACGTATGCTGGGAAAGAAAATCATTTATAAATCCCATACATAGTGGTGAAAATGAAGGAAATAGTATGTATAAATAATGAAATATTTGACAATATTCCAGGTTTAACAACTATGATATAACTTGACTTTTCAAATTTGTGCCAGCCTTGACAAACAACCTTACACGTTTAAAGTTGTTTGGTTTCCTATACCTGGAAGGGCTTGATAATGCTTTAATTACAGTATTTACAGAATTTCATGTTTAAAATGCATTATGAGGAAATGACTAGTAAATGGAAAGGAAAAGAAAATTAACGTTCACTGAAATACAAGATATAATGCAAAACACTGGAATTTCCATTACTACAGAGGAAAGGGCGAGATGATATTTACAGCATGATCTCATTTTTCAGATACTGTGCTAAGTGTTTTTGACATGTGTTAGTGTAACTTAAATATCATAACAACCTTTTGTTTATAGGCATCATTTCACCCTTTTCCAATGAGAAAATGAGGTTTGAATAGATTTGGTATCAAATAAACCAAGAATTTCTTTGCACCAGTAGGAGTGGAATTAAGTTTTTAACCTACCACCATCTACCTCAGAATAGCTTCCCTGTCAGTGGTTCACAGTGTGGTACCTAGACTAGCAGCATCTGCATCACCTGGGAAATTTTGCCAGTGCATGTTCTTGGCCCAACCATAGATAAGCTGAATGAGAAACTCTTAGCAATCTGTATTTCAACCAGCTTACTAGGTGATTCTGAGACACACTCTAGCTTGAGAAACACTAGGTTACACCATTCCTTGGGTTACTTCTTTGATTGGAGAAGAACTAAAACAGATGTTTTGGGGATCATTTAAAATCTGCAGATCTGGCTTTTTGTTTGCTTCATCCTCTTGCTTTAAATTCACAAGACTCATTGGGGCACCTGGGTGGCTCAGTTGGTTGAGCGTCCAGCTTCAGCTCAGGTCATGATCTCACGGTTTGTGAGTTTGAGCCCCTCGTTGGGCTCTGTGCGGACAGCTCAGAGCCTGGAGCCTGTTTTGGATTCTGTGTCTCCCTCTCTCTCTGCTCCTCCCCCGCTTGTGCTCTCTCTCTCTCAAAAATAAATAAACATTAAAAAATTTTTTAAAAAATTCATACGACTCAGGAGGACTGTGAAGAAAATTTTGAATGTAATATGTAAAGTATAACAATAACAAAATTAACTGTTTCTGAGGAAATGAATGTTATTTTTTATTCTGTAAGTTGCTTTTGTGTTCATCTAATTCTGAAGTAGACAAAGCTCTTTAATTTTTGAATACCTAAAATTTCAATTTTAACCCCTAAAATTTTACTTTTTAAAAAGTAGCACAAGAAAGAGGGTGGGGAAAAAAAAGAAGAATAGATCTAGAGCTAATAGTACTTTATCTTTTCTGCATCTTTCTGGGCCCATAAAAATTATTCATTAGAAATATTATTTTATTGTATATTTATCTTATGGCTTCTCTTGTTTCTTGTTAAATCTGTTAGAATGAACACACCTATTTTGGATGATAAGCATGTTCTCCTTTCAGTTGATGAGTTTTTTCCTGTTGTGTTGTTTACTTGTAAAGTTGTCTGCTCCTTCTGTGTACAAATTCAAATGTACAGCATGACCACCAAGAATGAATTTCCTTGGAAGTCCGGGTCTTCCCAGAAAACAGAAAATATGTGTTGGGGAGATTTCCTCCTGTTCTGTTGACTGTCCATCCTTGATGTAGTCCACTACGCAGGAATTAAGAGTAAGGTGCCGCCTTCCAAGCATCAAAATGGATGTTGAAGACTTGATGAAGACAAAGATATCAACCTTTTTCATTGGTCTCATGCTTAATCTGTATCTGAAATTTCAGTTACATATTTACTCATACTTTTAAAATAAATTTTATGATTCCCTTTTAAATATATTATCTAGAATTATTAATAAGAAATTATGCTCTAATTAGTTTTTTCTCAAATATTTGCTTGAGATCCTAGTATTGAATTCTTCTCTCATTCTTATGAAATGTGTCCTTTACTATGTGCAGAACCATATGTAGACCAAGATATGCTTTTGAGTTCTACTCTCATTAAAACTTAAAATAATTTGAATAATTTATGCCTGTATTCCCATTATCTGCGTACTTTAAAAAATATTCTTGGTTCTGGTTATTCTCATTCATTTTTTCCTCTGGAAGGATTTAGAATCACTGGCATTCATTTTGAGTTGAAATAAACCTATGTATTAACACAGGAAATAAAAATATATTTCTTCTCCCCCTCCAAAAATGGGTGTGAGTCTACAATTATTCAAATTTTATTTTTGTTTCTTCTTGTGATTTAGTAACTGCCTTCACTGAGGCTTCAAATTTTACTTATTAAACTTATGCTTTACTATTTTATGACTTAGATGGTTCTTAAAAATTCATAAAGGCAATCGGTTTTCCATTATATTTCATAATTCCTAATTGTGAATACATAGGGGTATTTGTATATTTATTTTATGAATGTCATCTTGCTAAACAGGTTTATTATTTCTTGGTAATTGTACTATTTTCCTCTTTGAGGAAACAATATAGCAAAATATCTTATATACTTAAGAGACATGCTTTCTAATAAAATTCCAATGTAAAAAATTCCACAGGACACTGAAGTTCTTTGTCATCCTGTAACCTAGTTGGAGAACTTTATACTTGATAATTAAAAGAACTGTATGCTTATGTGCATAATATTCTATACTCTTAAGGACCAGACATAAATCAGAACTAGTGCAAAAAATATAGCTTTAAAGGCTGCATTAAACCAATGTCTGTAAATTAGGACACTAATTGTACAAACTCTCATTTCTGGGTTAATCCCATTAAAACTCCAGACCATGTCTTTTGGGTACAAAAAAATTACATAGTAATGAATCCAAAACCAATTGTATATGGGGACATTTCCTATTTTCTTTTTTCTGAAATTTGTTAATAAGCCAGAATTTACTTAATATTAGCATTTGATTCTCAACTCACATTGAGTAAATAGCACAATTGTTTTAGATGGAAATGAGCTAATTCATTGCCTTAAATTAAGAATTGTTTTCCTCTTTTCCTGATCCTACAACCTTTGTAATAGAGGTACCAATTATTTTGCACTGCTACTATGGAAACAATAGTAGGTATGTCTAATTAAAATAAAATTTACCCATTTGTTATAATGTGAACAGAGCACAGATCCTGAAAATATAATACTTTACTGGGTCTCCTTCTTCATCTGTAAAATGGCATAATAATAATAGAAAATGAACTGGAAAATATGAAGGTGTGCCATAAAGATTTATTCATTAATACACAAATGCTAACTATTTTTATTACTCAATTTGTTTATTCTCTGTAAAAATATTAAAGCCACCAATTACTGAGTTACATATTATTCATTTCCGCTGCAAATTACCAAACAATACTTAATAAATGTCCCAATGTACTTGGAGCTATTCAATTTACAGAATCATTTGTCCCTCCTATTTATACACTTAAATTTAATGAAAATTCATAATCTAGAACTTAGTTGAAGTTTTTAAAGATATGCAGAAATTTAGTAGGAAATGTTTTCTAAGTCAGCATGAGATGTTTTTAGACGTGAAATTAAATTTGTTTGGGATTTTTAAGCCATACCTGGTTTAAACAGTTAATTATAGGAACTTGTTAATAAATTATGGATCCTTATGACTCATTTAAGATGGATTACAAAATGTTCTATTTTTGAAAAAGTGGTTTTTCTTTAATTATTTTAAGTATCACATTACACCCATAGAAAACAACATAGGAATGATTATTAAATCCTACCTAGGATAGGAAAAATAAAGCTTAATCCATAAATTTAGAAGTTTCTACATGATAGGAAGACATTCCAGAAATTAAAGCCAATTCAGTGAAAATCAGAAAAATTTTCACTCACCAAATTGCTACACTGAATTCATTGTAATTGCTTTACTGAATTGACACTTTTTTTTTGGTTTGGCTGACAGAAAAATGGTAGTTATTAACAAAAGGAGTGTATGAATTTAGTAAGAACTATAAAAAGGAAATTTGAATTCCCTTTGAACATTATTAATTTGAATATGTAGCATATACAGTTGTCAAGTTAAATGCTAGCCTTTTATGGTTGTAAAAACACACAAACACACACACATGCAAGTATATACTTTGCTGGTTTTACATCATGAAGAATCAAAAGGAACTATTAATTCTATTTATAGCCTTTTTATTAAATAATTATGACTCATAGGTTATAATGCAAAAGCAAATTTAGTTTGTTTCTGCCCTTAAAATTCATTTCTGATATTGGTAATAATCTGTTTCTTTACTTTTTCCTTTTTTATTCTTAAGTTTATTTATTTTGAGAGAGAGAGAGAGACAGAGAGAGAGCAAGAATCCCAAGAAGGCTCTGCACCAACAGAACGTGGTGCCTGATGGGGGGCCTGAACTCACGAACCATGAAATCATGACCTGAGCTGAAACCAAGTGTTGGTCGCTCAACCAAATGAGCCACCAGGTGGTCTGTTTCTTAATTTAGGTGTTAGTTGCATATGTGTATTCCATTTGTGATGCTTGAGCAAACTATATATTTGTGATAGGAGCTTTTTTTCTTTGCATACATTTAACTTCAATAAAAAGGTTTGTACAAATGTCCTTGTTTATATCTGAATCAAACTGATTTAAAGTAAATATCCTCGCCTTCATTTGGGTACCTTAATTAGGGACAAGCCCAGGAAAGTGGCTTTTTCCTTTTCTAATGCTTCCATTCCTTCACCATGTGTTACTAACTAAAAGGCAATTTATAGATCATTTTTTGCCATCTATCCATGGTCAAGTGAAGCAAGGAGAGCAATAGTACTCAGCTTTCTCCAGAGAAATAGAACCCAAAGGATATGCATACATAGAGAGAGAAATATTTGAAAGAATTGGCTCACTCTATTTTGAGGATTAGCAAGTCTGAAAACATCAGGAGAGGCCAACCAGTAGAGACCCAGGGAAGAATTGTTATTGTAATTAGAGTCTGAAGTCAGTCTGGAGGCAGTATTCCCTGTTTGGGGAATCTCAATGTTTTTCTTTTAAGGCCTTTGATTGGATAAGGCCCACCACATTATGGAAGGTAATCTGCTTTATTCAAACTTTACCAATTTAAATGTTAAAAGCTCATCTAAAAAAATTAAACATTAAAACTTCATCTAAAAAATACCTTCACAGGACATCAAAACTGGTGTTTAGGCAATACCATGGCTTAGTCAAATTGACACATAAAATTAACTATCACAGTGATCATGAAGTTCTTACTTCACTTTTTAAAATCTGTGGAGCATGTTTGTAAATATGAATCTTTCTCTTTGTGCCTGCCCAGATTCCTACATTCTCTACCAGGATAATGCACTTCCCAGGATTTGTGTAATGTGCTCCTTTTTTGTTGGCCAACCTCCCTCAAACCCTGCTTTGACTTGTTGTTGCTGTGTAATTGGTTTAAATGCACCCTGTTCTCTATTTAGCTATCTTTGCCTTTCAGAGTTATTGTAGTCAAGATTTTAAATGGTTCCAGTGTGGCTCTCTCTCCCAGTTGGTTGTATTTCATCCAAAGGGAGTAAAGGCAGAGGGGTATAAAGGTTGATCCCAACACAGCTTTCTCTACACTGGATGGCAGAGAGCAAACATTTAACTGCAGAAGACACTTATTAAACCCTTTACATTGTATCTGTGAAACATATTCTTCTAAAGCCCAGGATGAGGGGTGCCTGGTGGCTCAGGCCGTTAAGCATCTGACTTCAGCTCAGGCCATGATCTCATGGTTAGCAGGTTCAAGCCCCATGCTGGGCTCTGTGCTCAGAGCCTGGAGCCTGCTTTGGGTTTTGTGTCTACCTCTTTCTCTGCTCCTCCCCACTCACGCTCTGTCTCTCTCTCTCAAAAATAAAATAAACATGAATTTTGTTTTTAAATAAAGCTTTGGATGATATCTCATCCCTCCATCTTGGCTAAGAGAGAGTAGGACTTAACAGCCCAGTTGTCCACAAAGAATCCTTTTAAAAATCTACTTGGAATGCCTGAGTGGCTCAGTTAGTTAAGTGTATGACTCTTGGTTTCGGCCCAAGTCATGATCTCACAGTTTTGTGAGTTCAAGCCCCGCCCCCCGCCCCCGACAGGCTATGTGCTGGCAGTGTGGAACCTGCTTAGGATTCTCACTCTGCCCCTCCCCCACTCTCTCTGTCTCTCTCAAAATAAATAAATAAACTTAAAAAAAGTCTTCTGTTCATCTATCATAAATCAAATCTTTGAAAAAGTATATGTGGATTAAGGAGTTTAAGAGCTATGTAACCTTTTTTTTTTTCCTTTCAATAACTACATTCTTTTAGGGTAGTCTGACAAGTAATAATGTTGGGATCTAATAATTATTGCCTTATCTTCCTGGCCAAAACATTCCTTAAGAGTCCATTGAATAAGTTTATAAATTAAATTGTTTATTGCGTAAGATTGTTGAATTGATTTATGATAGCAAATCCAGCCCTCATTGATATCTTTCTGAGGAGCAGGTTTTCATATACACATACATACATATATTTAGTCCATAAATTGATGAGGCAGGAAAAAAATCTTAATATGTTTTGTTAAAATTCATCTTAGAAATCATGTCATGTCTCTCTTCCATTATCAGGGAATACTAGTCATAACGCTTTTTCTTTGACAGGTGCACCATCAGAATGTTAGGGAGGATTGTATGGAGGGAAAAGTGCATTCTGTGTCACAATTCTGTTGCTATAGAAGTCTACAAAGAGTCACAGGTAGACTAAAGCAAAAGTGGGAAAGGCAAGAACAGAAAACAGTAATATCTATCCAGTCACGTGTGCCATACACAGAAGATAAGATAAAGTCAATTGCAGTTACTAGTAGTTGAGTCAAGAAAAGATGAGCTCATATCAAAAGTATCGCAGAGAATCTGAATGTATTGTGGCTAGTGGAAGAATAAGTGTGAAGGTAATGAGAAGTTCAGGAGATGATATTGAGAGATACAGGAAGACAAAAGTCAGTTACCAACTGCAGGGCCTGAAAATGAGGAGTAGGACCTCAAGTGAAGGTTTGGTATTTTCAAGGACAGAATGTCATCCCAAAGGAAAGGTTTTTAAATGGTGGGTTGGGGGTGGGGGGGGGGGAGAAGAACTCTAGTGCAAAGAATATTGGAGTTCTGTGCTGCATCTCAAGAGAGATTTTATTTTTTTATTTTTTTATTTTTTTTCCAATATATGAAGTTCATTGTCAAATTGGTTTCCATACAACACCCAGTGCTCATCCCAAAAGGTGCCCTCCTCAATACCCATCACCCACCCTCCCCTCCCTCCCACCCCCCATCAACCCTCAGTTTGTTCTCAGTTTTTAACAGTCTCTTATGCTTTGGCTCTCTTCCACTCTAACCTCTTTTTTTTTTTTTCCTTCCCCTCCCCCATGGGTTTCTGTTAAGTTTCTCAGGATCCACATAAGAGTGAAAACATATGGTATCAGTATCTGTCTTTCTCTGTATGGCTCATTTCACTTAGCATAACACTCTCCAGTTCCATCCATGTTGCTACAAAGGGCCATATTTCATTCTTTCTCATTGCCACGTAGTACTCCATTGTGTATATAAACCACAATTTCTTTATCCATTCATCAGTTGATGGACATTTAGGCTCTTTCCATAATTTGGCTATTGTTGAGAGTGCCGCTATAAACATTGGGGTACAAGTGCCCCTATGCATCAGTACTCCTGTATCCCTTGGGTAAATTCCTAGCAGTGCTATTGCTGGATCATAGGATAGGTCTATTTTTAATTTTCTGAGGAACCTCCACACTGCTTTCCAGAGTGGCTGCACCAATTATTTGCATTCCCACCAACAGTGCAAGAGGGTTCCCATTTCTCCACATCCTCTCCAGCATTTATAGTCTCCTGATTTGTTCATTTTAGCCACTCTGACTGGCATGAGGTGATATCTGAGTGTGGTTTTGATTTGTATTTCCCTGATGAGGAGCAATGTTGAGCATCTTTTCATGTGCCTGTTGGCCATCCGGATGTCTTCTTTAGAGAAGTGTCTATTCATGTTTTCTCCCCATTTCTTCACTGGGTTATTTGTTCTTCGGGTGTGGAGTTTGGTGAGCTCTTTATAGATTTTGGATACTAGCCCTTTGTCCGATATGTCATTTGCAAATATCTTTTCCCATTCCGTTGGTTGCCTTTTAGTTTTGTTGGTTGTTTCCTTTGCTGTGCAGAAGCTTTTTATCTTCATAAGGTCCCAGCAGTTCATTTTTGCTTTTAATTCCCTTGCCTTTGGGGATGTGTCGAGTAAGAGATTGCTGCGGCTGAGGTCAGAGAGGTCTTTTCCTGCTTACTCCTCTAGGGTTTTGATGGTTTCCTGTCTCACATTCAGGTCCTTTATCCATTTTGAGTTTATTTTTGTGAATGGTGTGAGAAAGTGGTCTAGTTTCAACCTTCTGCATGTTGCTGTCCAGTTCTCCCAGTACCATTTGTTAAAGAGACTGTCTTTTTTCCATTGGATGTTCTTTCCTGCTTTGTCAAAGATGAGTTGGCCATACGTTTGTGGATCTAGTTCTGGGGTTTCTATTCTATTCCATTGGTCTATGTGTCTGTTTTTGTGCCAATACCATGCTGTCTTGATGATTACAGCTTTGTAGTAGATTTTAAAGCATCTTATCCATAAAGTAAGTGTTTAGTTATAGTTACAAGGAAAAATGTGTTTTGTTTACTTGTTCTCACAAGTTAACAAGTGCCTAAAGAATAAAACCAGTGTCTAAGTTCAAAGCAGCCTACCAGTAAAATGAAGTGAATTTAGTTCATCATTGGGTTAGTGATTCAGCTTCCCAGGATAATTATCATTATATTTCTAGATCTTTATTATATTAGTTGACATTCCTTTTGGTCCAGGTGACAGAAACATAACATAGACCAATTGAAAAAAAATAATGCAAACCAGACCAACCAAGGTTTTGCCTGAATCTGGGATCTAAAAGCTATTAAGCTATTGCCAGATCTTCCTTCCTGTCTGTCCTCCGCTCTATTTCTTTTCATAAGTTGGCTTCTCTCTCTGCATTTGGCCTCATTGCACATGAGATGGAAGATGTATTCAGTTGATATGAGGGAAAAAAAAGAAAGAAAATATAAAAACCTACTCCTGCAAAAACACCAGTAATGAAAGAAGAAGAATGTCCACTAAACATAATTGTAAGCCAATACTGGGCCTATGGTTAGCAAGCATGTTTAGAGTCAACCATATCCAAGGAAGTGGCAAGAATAAGGGTTGAATCTAGACTTGAGGACCTACTAGGTCTATAACTTAGACAAGTTAATAAAATTCACTCAGATTTAGTTCCTTTGTTTATAAAGTGAGCATAGAGGTACTTTGAAAACTTGTTAGTATTAATGGAATAAAGTATACCAAGGGCCATGCACTGTCTGGCATATAGTAGTGGCTCAATAAACAATAGTAATGATTGCTACCGTTAACAGTATCCCCAAGCCACACCAAAAGTGTTAATGATCATAATGGTATTTACTCTGATCTCTCAACCAATATTGCAGATCATAGAACCACAACTCACTGAGAATATAACGGGTCTTTGCGAGCTTATGCCCATTTTATGCCCTTGTTGACCATTCCTTTTAATAGTGCAAATACCAACAATGATACACAAGCCCCTTCCTGCCACCACTGTACTATTGACTCTGCTCATTGTAGCCAGTATTGACATTTAAAGTAGATTTCTCCCAACCTATTATGATTCTCATAGACTCTGAAAGGAAGTCTTTCCTGTCTGTTCGCAGCTTATTCTCTTTCTTGCAACTTGAAAAATGTTTCAGAAACTGAGACAGAGTTAAGAAACTCCCACTTATGTCAGAATCAGGAATTTTCCTCTTCACTAATAATCAGTCCCCTGAACTAAGATGTATGACTCTTGCCTTTTATTCCTGAGTGTGTTCTCAGAGTATATTACCATTTTTAGAAAATGGTGTGACCACTTCATTTGTGACTCTTAAGACCAGTTTCTCGGGGCGCCTGGGTGGCTCAGTCGGTTAAGCGTCCGACTTCGGCTCAGGTCATGATCTCACGGTCCGTGAGTTCGAGCCCCGCGTTGGGCTCTGTGCTGACCGCCCAGAGCCTGGAGCCTGTTTCGGATTCTGTGTCTCCCTCTCTCTCTGACCCTCCCCCATTCATGCTCTGTCTCTCTCTGTCTCAAAAATAAATAAACGTTAAAAAAAAAAAAAAAAAAAAGACCAGTTTCTCAAAGTATAATACCTTGTCACTGTTGTTCCCAAAGAGGCAAGAAAGTCCATGTGCCAATAGACCCCTGTTGACCAGCTACAATAACAAGTCTTGGATGTGGATGTTCAAATCATATAACAAGGGCCCATTGCTAACAGAGAACAAGATAGAGGCACACAGAACAGTACTTGACTTCAGGCTCCCTGTATCCTAATATAATGTAGTTTACAAACTGCAAAGTCAAGAATACACAACACTCTATATTGTAGTTTAAGGACTTTGTCCAATCAGTCAGGATCTTGGCAGTAAACAGCACATCAAAGACTTTAACAAAAGAATCCAGTGAAAGGACAATTTATGGAGATGAATCATGGGTGAGGGAGACAACCAAATGATAGCCCCATAGCAAAGATATGTTCAGATCAGTGGAAAGAAGGGAAAATAAAATATCTATAGTTAAAAATGAGGATAGGTGAGCACAGTCCACCCTTTTATCAGATTGCATTCTCATCATTTTCTTCAGATAAAAAGCTACCATATGCAGCACAAAGGAAGTACAAACTCCTTTTTTATTGAAGTATAATTAACATACAGTCTCATATTAGTTTCAAGTGTACAGTATAATGACTCAACAATTCTATACATTTCTCAGTGCTCATCACAATAAGTGTACTCTTAATTCCCTTTATCTATTTCACCCATCCCCCCACCCAGCTTCCCTCTGGCCACCACCAATTAGTTCTCTGTTTCTAAGAGTTTGTTTTTCTGTTTGTCTCCTTTTTCCTGTGTTTGCTTGTTTGCTTTGCTTCCCAAATTCCACACATGAGTGAAATCATATGGTATTTGTCTTTCTCTGTCTGACTTATTTCACTTTGCATTATATCCTGTAGCTCCATCCCTGTCATTGCAAATGGCAAGATTTTTTTTTATAGCTGTGTAATATTCTAGTGTGTGTGTGTGTGTGTGTGTGTGTGTGTGTACCACATATTCTTTATCCATTCATCTATTAACAGACACTTGCTTTGGCTACTGTAAATGATGCTGCAGTAGACATAAGGATGTATATATCTTTTTGAATTAGTGTTTTGTGAATACACAGACTCTTAAATTCCACTTTGTCATTGTCCTCCAAATGGCTTGCCTTCCACTGGTACTTCATCTGATGCCACCACTTATGATTATTTAAAATGTTTGTTGCCACTACCTGACATCTATTGCCATTGTCAAGATTGTTCATTTAATCATCCAATTTACATACAACAAAATGAAGGATCCCATTCTGAGGGTTTGATTCTTATGTCCAACTCTGTTACCAATTATTTTCTCTATCAGAATTTTATTAGAAAACAGATTTCATCTTTAAAAGTTCAATCAAAAAGAGTATAATGAAAGGATAATTTACAGATAGGTAGAGAGGGCTATAGGGACCAGTGAGGAATGATAAAGTTCTGAGATGAGCAAATTCATGAAACTGTAGGACCAGTATGCTTGAGTGGGCAAGGAGAAGAAACAGTGTTTCAGAGCTAATAAGACCAGGAGCTGTCCCAAAGACTAAGTCTTAGGTAGATGAACACAACCACCAACAAAACTGTGGCCTAGTAGAAAATGAACAAGGAAGACAAATACCCAGCATCTTTCTTTTCCTGCTTTCTAATGTTCTGTCAATGCATGTCACTGACCAAAACCAAACAGAAGGCAGAAGTCAAGAGAGCCTGAATGTTGCCTTTTATCAAATTTGTGTTCACAGGATGCAGAGGAGGGCAGAAAAGAATGGAAAATCTGTCAAAATTGGCACACACAAAAACTAACACTGTCATTGACTTGAGTCTCATCTAAGTTAAAAGTAAATGATGTCTTCAAACTGGAATTGAAAATGGTTATAAAAGTTTGAAATAGAAAAATCATATCACATAAGTAGATATCATACTTGTGTTCCAAAGGAACCCCGGTGAGATTTTTTGTTTGTTTGTTTTCTTTACTCTTAAGTATCTATCTAGTTGCCTGATTTCTAGTGCTCCTATCTCGCTGAGACTCCAGGATGAAAAACAAAATGAGTAAAATACGATTATTTATTTGGCCATTAGACACACATTTCATAAGTTCCTATTGTGTAATTGACACAAAACTGTATTTTGGAATTATTTGATAGAAGATATTTGGTATTCCTCTTAGGACAAAGAGAAGGGAATACAATGTTGAAGGAGAGGAAAAGTTGTGATGGAATTGGGAAGGCTATTATCCAAAAATCAGTCAAAACATTCAAAAGTGCATGAGGGAAAAGTCCCATTTGTTTTCAGAATGACAAATCTATACTGCTTCAGTAATGGCTACAAAAGTCAGATGCTTGCTTTGCTCCAGCAGGGAAACATATCCATCATGAGGCTTAATATGCTTGTGTGTACTTTCTCGAAAGCTTTGCTAACGCCTGCTGATTTACCTGCAATACATTTTCCAGAAACTGTTGAGTAAAATGACAACATATATATTTAGTTTCACACTTCAGTCTGTCCAATTAGCAGTGTTTGTGGTAGCAGCTGTGAGCCCAGGAGAGGATTTAATTTTAAGTACAGCAGTCTAGTTAACAAAAAGAAAAAAAAAAAGAAAAAGGAGCTGAGCCATGAATTTACCAAGTGTTAGTTTCCAATTGTTTGTTTATGAGAAATAGATCTTTATTACTATTATTGAAAAATTGCCTTAAAACTAGCTCTTAAAATTTTATAAAGTAGAGGTCTGAGGCAGCCTGCTATGGTAACTACCATAACAGGTAATGTGATAATTATGAGGATACTTTGGGCAAACTCTCTACTCTCACTTAACCTTGGTTCACTTGTCTGAACAATACAAATCCTTCTATGCTAATTTTCAGTGATTATGAAATAAGATTAAAGATCTTTGAAAACAGTAAAGTCATATACAACACTGAAACATGAAGAAAAATAAAAGAAAGAAGATTTGACTCTTATACAAAGAGCTCCAACCTGGTAGATTTTCTCTTTTTCACTTAATATTTAAGAAATAAGTAAATACTAACTGCTATTCTGGGAATATATCTAAAGGCAAAAGATGGTACCAAAGACACTAATATTAGAAGGTATGAATTAATTTAGAGTACCAAAGGAGTTTGTGAAGTCTAGTCTTGGAAATATTTATAAGGTGACCAGAAAATCATCTAATCTGAATAATATTGATCAAAGACAGAAAATTTTTCATACAATTTTTGCTACCCATGACAGAGATATATAATAAGAATAATCTAAGTAATAGTAAATTAAAATTGTCTCTATAGATTGTGGTTTTTTTAAAAAAGGATGAATGTTAAATATCATTATTATCTCCTTTAAAATCAATCTCAGGCTCCAGTTAGGGAAAAGGCAAAAACAAAATATTTGAAAGAAAATGAGTTTTAAAGTATCAAAAGCTTACTGAAATTAATATATAAATATGTGATAAAAGAGTTATGATAGGATATACTTTTATTGCTGAATAAAAAAAAATTTAATGAATTAAGCCTACAAATATGGAAGCAAGAGACAAAGTAACAGATGAACCAAAGGAAAAGAAGAAAGGAATTAATGAAGTAGGCAGAAAGGAAACGGGCTGAAAGGAAAGGGCTGAAGACACATAGTACTGAAGCCATGCAGTTAGGATTGCAGGATAAAATATAGGATGCCCAGTTAAATTTGAATTTCAGATAAGCAACAATTTTTTTAGGTATAAGTATATGCCAGTTACTGGATGGGTATACTTATACTAAAATGTATCTATTGGTGCTTTATCTGAAAATATATCTAAAGTTATTTATGTAAGATTCAATTTTAACTGGGGTCCTATATTTTTATTTCCTTACTCTACCAACTCTACATGCAGTACATATACAAAATAGGGTTTATCAGGTAAAATTAAGATGTAGAGAAGTGGTAGAGAGCACACAATTCTCTGAAGTTGCAATTATCCACAGCTGAAGCCAGGCATAGGTGATCTGCATTCACCATATCCAGCATTACAGTAAAAAAGGTCCTGCCCGTAAATATTCTACTTATATATACCAAGGTTGTAGGTAGAGGGGTTGTGTTGGTTTGCAGCCATGGGAGTTTCCAGGGTAAAATCTGCAGCTAGCCCCTGGAGATGGAGAGCAAGAAGAGACTGAAGAAACAGCGCACTGCAGATTGGTAGGCGACAGGTTTAATAAGCAAGGGAATTTACATACAAGGCTTGTGTGGGGCAGCTGCAAGTTTATGAGCTCTTCCAAGTTCATGTGGTTGTTGGCAGAATTATTTCCTTGCAGCTGTAGAATGCATGCAAGCTTGTTTCTTCAAAGCCAGCAAGAGAGAGAGAGAGAGAGAGAGAAATCTGTTTCAAGTCTTCAAGTCTCTGACCCTCTTTTAAAGGACTTACCTGTTATACCAGGCCTACCCGATAACCCCCCCCCCCTTTTGATTAGCTTGGAGTCAATTGATTAAGAACCTTAATTACATATGTTGAAACCCATTTGCCTTCCCCATAAAGTGTAACCTAATCATGGAATTGACATTAATCACATTCACCTGCTTTGTACGCAACTCAAGACGATTACACAGGGTATGTAACATGGAGCAGTCAGAGTATGGGGAGGGAGAGGGCGTGGGAATTTTAAGTGTCATCTTAGCAGTCTGCTTACCACATTTTGGGGAGCTGCAATGAGAACATAGGAGGGAAATGTTGGATGGTGCTCTCTTCAATATAGGAATGAATTTTTTTCTTCCTAGTTTCATTTATTGTGTAGTAACTATAGCCTTGTCCACTTGAATAACTTGACTGGAATTGAAAAGTGGAAACGGTTCTAGTAGGATCCAGTTTCTCATTCAGTGCTCATCTGTACCCCTCAATACTGGAAGCATCATTCCTGTAATCCTTGTAATAGTAAGTTCAGAAAGGCAAAATCAGACAATGGGTAGCAGAATTGGAAAAATCTCCTTAAAAACATTTTAAATCCTTGCTAAAGATTCAATATTTGTCATTTATAACTTACTTTAATTTTTTTAAACATTTATTCATTTTTGAGAGACAGAGATAGAGCATGAGTAGGGGAGGAGCAGAGAGGGAGAGAGACACAGAATCCGAAGCAGGCTCCAGGCTCTGAGTTGTGGCTCGAAGTGGGGCTCAAACTCACTGACCACGAGATCATGTCATTTATAACTTAAAGAATCAGGAATTTCCTTTCAGTTTATATGAAACAATGGTATGAAATTTGAGCCGAGACTGGAGTGCATTATCAAAATTGTCACAGTCATTCAACAAACCAAAGGAAGGTCTACACTTTGGGTAGAGTTTAAACTCATAGAGGATTATTCTCTAACAACTGCTGGTGGGATTAAGGAGCTCCACATGCATGCCAAGTTCTAATTATATAACTGACTCTTCATGTACTATTGCACATTACAAATTCCTATACTCCTATGGAGAATAATTGTCTAACATGGCCAAAAGAGAGCAAGGTTAATGCAATTGACCTTAAGAATGACAAAGTTCCAATAGCACAGGAAGCTAAATTTAGTCTTTACAGAAAAACTGCTAATCATTATGAATATTTACTTTTGATAAATAATCTTTCCAACTTCATAGGAATTCTTAGTTTCCATGGTGACGTTTCTCAATTAAGACACATAAAAACTTGCCTCAGAACCACTAATTATTCTTTTTTGATGCCCATGATCACTCTTGTTTTCACAGTGGTGTGTGTGTGTTGTGTGCATGCACACACATGCAGTAATTTCACTGAATCATCCTGTAATCACTAGGTTAGTGTTATTGCATTGCATAAGCCTCCCCAAACCCCAGAATACATATTTAATTAGGAAAGAGTAAGTTCTCCGTCAAGTTCGGCACTTCCTCAGAATGCTCATCACAGAAATTTGGCATAACAGACAAGTTGTGGTCCCCAGCAGTTCAGCAAATGGTTGGGTCTGGGGCAGAGCTAGTGACAAACCCAATAAATGAAACAGTAATGGAGAATCAAGCTAAATAGTATTCTATGTCCAGGTGGGCAGAATCTGCAATGCCTGACACTAGAAATAACATAACCTCAGTGCTTGGTGTTCAGGGATTTAGCAGGGCTGTAATCCCCAGAGTGAAACTGGCCAGAGCCAAAGCAACTCCCAATTATAAAATAAGAAGAGATAACTGTGTAATTTACTAGGACAGGAATTCAAGTTAGAGATCAGAGCGAAAACTATACCCTGTGGACAAAAACACTAATCATTAAAAAAAAAAAAAAAAAAAAAAAAAAAAAAAAAAACACCCATGTTAAATATTTACACGGAAATGATTTTATTCCATCTACATAAGAAAGTTTAATTGTTGTAGACAGTTTGAGCTCCCAGTGGCCCTCATCTCATGCTCCTCTCCATTGTGTGTGAGCTGGACATAGTGACTTGCTTCTAACAAGTAGAATATGGCAAAAGGATGGGATGTCAATTCAAAATCAGACTACAAAACACTGTGACTTTTATCTTGCTTGTAGTTTTTCTCTGGCTCTTCTGACACACTTACTCCGAGGAAGCAAGGTGCCATGTTTTGAGCTGCCCTAGCAGAGGCCATGCAGCAAGGAACCAAGGATGGATTCCAGCCAATAGCCTTAGGAGCTGAGGCCCCCAGTCCCACAAACTTTGAGAGAATTCATCCTGTCAAGAATCATGTGAATGAGCTTGGAATATTTGAGCATTCAATTGAGACAATGGCCTCAACTCTTATCTTTTTTGCAGTCTTGTAAGAAGCCCTACAGCAGAGGACCCAGTTATGCCATGCCCAGATTCCTGACCCACAGAAACTGTGAGGTAAAGAAAATGTGTGTTGTTTTAAACTGTTAAGTTTTGAGGTGATTTGTTATGTAGCAATGGATAATTTATAAATACATGAGTTTAAGAAGTCAGTGAACTTGAGCTGTTATACTCATGTTTACGGTTTATTATAACAAAAGGATATAGATTAAAATTGGCAATAGGAAAAGGCATATAGGACAGGGTCAGTAAAAATCAGGTGTGGAGCTTCTATCTGTTGACTCCCAGTGGAGTTGTGTGGGCAGTGCTCATTTCTCCCATCAGTGATATGTGACAACAAGCAAAGTATTGTCAACTATGAAAGCTCACCCAGTCCTTGGTGTCGAGAATTTTTCCTGAGGCATAGTCACTTAGACATGGCAGACTGCCTGTGTGACTGACTTTAGCCTCCAGCCTCTACAGAGGTCAAGGTAATACTGCATGACCTAAGGCTTGTACCCTAAATCACATTGATAAGGTAGATTATCTGGTATGGCCCATGGCCCCCAGGTTAACAAAGACACTTCTCAGGCAGGACATTGTTAGGGCTTAGAGGTTACCTGCCAAGAGTCAGGAGCAAAGGCCAAACTTCTCTTTGGAGGAGGTTAATCCTTTAGCACACAAAATATTACCTATACTCTTTATTTTTATTTTGGGCTCCAAATGTATTCTACTTCTCAGTCTGTAGACTTGTGTTAATTTGCATAATTCGTTACAACCAACCCAGATTTTCACAGATCAGTTATTAATGGCCTTTATGCCAGTTTTCAATGTTTTGCTCTTGACAATAAATCCATTCTTTATCACCCCGCTGTGTGATATCAGAGTCAGACCCTGTAAATATTTCTCTTTTGCCAGATGGCATGATGTTAAACTTGGTCAGTAGAGGATGCTGGAGGGACACTACAGGGGAAGGGGCTTCTCTTTTTAATCCCAATGTGCTCCCCTGTCCTTACTGCTCCAGTACTAGTCAACATGCAGGTCACCCAGTGCTGTTTACCTCCTGGTGAGTTTCATGCAGTTCAGTGCGATCCTGGCAGCAGCCTTCTCAGAAAATTCCGCTAGCACCATGGCCAGTTTCCCAGGAAGTTTAGCACCAACCCCACAGTAGGATTCCCAGCAAGTTTTACCAGCACCACATCTGTCTTGAAGGTGCCCTAGGGGGCAGCTTGCCAGCAAGTTTCCGCAGGACCCCAGAAAGCAGCTTCCTATTCTGTGGATACTCCAGTGGGCAGTTTCCTGCTTGCCAGCCTCAGCCTGTGGCTCCTCTGCCTCTCTGCTATCCAGTAGGCCAGAGCCACCCTCCCATGATCTGGATCTCAGTCTTGAGGATGGGGGTGACCTCTTCTAAAATTTTTTCTTCCTTGAGTATTCTGCATCAGCCCCAGGGTAGTGTCTGCCTCCTATATCTGCTTTTCCTATATTTTTTAGAATTATCGTTAACACTTAGTAGTTAATCCTCTGTTGATGGGTTAATAATCCTTTATATGAAATTTCCTGCCCAAATTAATCTGTGGTTTCTGTTTCTTCACCGGGCTTCAACTGATATGGCCTTCAATATAAAAAGATATAAAAATAATTTCCTGTGGTGTGTTTTCCCATGCTTTAAAAAAAATCTGAGATTTTTTTTATATTTCTTAACAAATTTGCTGAAAACTTATGAACTTATGCTAAAATTCCCCCTCAAGCTCTTATAAATTTAAAGGGAAAAAAAGATGTAAAAATTAAATCTGATAAAAAGAAGAAGACCAGGGAAAACCTTCCATTTTCCCTGTGAGGACAGCAATGATACAATACATATTAATGTACTTCCTATGAAAAGACAATTTTAAAGAAATTAGCCATTATGCCCCCTTGTTGCAATAATCTTCACCAGGAAGATGTTGAAAGCAAGAATAAGATTAATCTTAAATTTCAAGGAAAACAGCCAAAATTTGAGGTGGGCCTTAATATCTAAATTCATTATTCTACATGCTACCTCAGCACTCATTTTTTTTCTACGTTTATTAGGGCTGTGATATAGTATCTGGCTTCTAGTGGTTACTCAGCAAATCTTTGTGATGCATGCCTATAAATTTTGATTTAACCAATTGTCTATTGGTTAATTCAGTAACTGACATCTGAACTAAATATACAAGGAATCTGCTTTGTCATGATTTTGACAATTTATCCAGGCATGATTAGGATGAGAAACAGAAAGACACATGGTAGCATAGAGCAGTGTTTCCTGACAGTTGTGTCCTGGAAAACTGTGCCACCCGTATTTCCCATCCTCTGTCTCTACCCCTGCTGTTAAATGCTGGCTAATGAGGTGCCTGGGTGGCTCAGTTGGTTTAGTGTCTGACTTCAATTCAGGTCACAATCTCACATTTGTGGGTTTGAGCCCCGTGTAAGGCTCTGTGCTGACAGCTCAGAGCCTGGAGCCTGCTTCAGATTCTGTGTCTCCCTCTCTCTGCCCCTCCCCCGCTTATTCTCTGTCTCTCTCTGTCTCTCAAAAATGAATAAACATTAAAAACAATGTTGTAAAATAAAAAAATTAAATGCTGGTTGGACAAAAAGTGTCCCAGAATCAACACCTGTAGAATTAATGAGAAGATCCATTCAGCACCTGCTATGGTTCTAAGTGTTCACATGTTCTCCAATCTCATTCTCATTCCGGTGAGCAGATATTATTTTTACCATTTTACAGATGATAATGAGGCTCACTGAGCTTACATGACTTGCTCTAAATCACACTCTTAATTAATAGCTCGGAACTGATGACATCTTTTCTGACTCAAAATCTAATACTCTTTTCCATTATGCTGCACTGACTATTTAAACTACAGAAATTGGAACCCAAAAAGTTGTGTTTTAAGTTTGTCCAGTGCATCCTGTAACCTAGTAAAGAAATACTGTCTATAATGTTCCTAACTGGTAGCCTCTGCTTAAACTTTCTAGGGATAAATAAGAAGACCATTCGTTCACAAGTTTAGTTTAGATATTCTTCAAATTATCAGAAAGTGCTTATGTATATGGGTCAATAATCTTTTTTCTTATTGACTTCCACCCATTGGTTGTAAGTGCCATCTACAGAATGCCCTCTAGAGGTTGTAACTGCTCTCTGCCTCCTGTCAGAGGAGTGTGATCTCTCATACAGGTTGTTAATCTGAAGAAAGGGCTAATATTGCATGTCTAACATGTCTCTCTCTCCACTTTATTTAATTGGAGCCCAACTCAGAACAGATTCCTCATGTTCTCGATATTTGATACTAGTTATTACTGCTGCTGGAATGTGTACAAGCCTTCTGTCTGTTCATTGCTTATCTGGAAATACTACACATTTATATATTATGGTATGTACTTCAATGAGCATTGATGATAAATATTGATTTAGTGGAAACTCCTATACTAAACTCTTTTTTCCAGATTCATGAAAATTAGCCTCCCTCTACCTGGTTATGCTTCTAGGAAGCCCTGAGAGGGTCTTAGATCAAATGAAGTCAAAATGGAACTTTGGCATAAAATCAATGGTAGGAAAATAGTGATATGGACAAGGAAGAATAGTCATTGTGGGACCCAGAGAGAGAGACAGAGAGAGAGACAGACAGAGAGAGAGAGAGAGAGAGAGAGAGAGCACTATTCAAGAGAAATCTAATCATGGTGCCAAGATGGGACAACACTCTAATTCTGGAATTAGAGAACAGGGGCCAGATTGTGGAAACCACAATCCAGGTTGTTACTGAACCCTTGAGAGTCAAGCAAATGTCATTCTCAATGAATCAGATTGCCCACTATAAAGCTAGAGAATAAAGATACAACCCAGTACTGATAGACTGGGGGAGGGAAGAAATAGTCCAATGCTCTATTCAAATGTTTTGAATTAAAATGAAAAGCTCTTTTTATAGGAAAACAAAACAAAACAAAACTTCAGTATTGGGAAGAGGTTGTTTCTTCTAAGAAGAGAAAAAGATGGCATCTCCTAGCCAAAATAATGGAGAAGTAGCATGTTTGTCAAACCTGAATATTTCCTTTATCAAGTATTCAAAGACAAAACACAAGTTATCACTCATCCTAAGGATTTACTTAGTGAAAAAATAGCTTTCTACTCAAATTAGGAAACAATTTCAGTGAAGTTACTGCAAAAGATAGAGAAAACTGTCATGTTAGAATATCAGTACAATGTTTTTGAGTCTGTAAGTGAAAAAGGGCATATTCTGGACTAAGAGTACCACATGACAACATGCCAGTCTTATACTTTAAGAGTTGTTTTGAAGGGAGATCATAGATATTCCAACAGCCTATAAACTTTAAAATGAAGTCAGTGCAAGTTGATTCTGGGCAAAGGTTATCAAGTTAAATTGGAGTCCAGTTTCCACAACCAGGAGTGAGATGTGGTTTCCTATTTGGTGGGAAGATCCTCATAAAAATGGGAAGGAAGGTGGTTTCAGCAATAAATGTCAGAAACCACCTGCCAAGGGGTTACCTGAATCTTTACCTCTTCAACTCAAGTCTATCCTTCTACAAGGGATAGATAAATTAGAAAATATATGATTAGGGATCCCTTACCCTTTTGTACCTAAATGCATCGCAATCAGGATTCTAAAAAACCATGACACTAAGGATGTTTCCACCAAATGCCCCCCTTTTTTCCCCATGGCTAAAGTTTGTTTCCATTTCCCTGTCTCCTTTTTTACCATAATAATTACAAGGAAATCTGCAGGATTCCTTAGCTTTCTCCTAGATTCAAACCCAAACTCTTAAGAAAGTACTGAGCTCAGTGTCAATGCTTTTTCTCCTTTGGAGCTCAAACTCGGCATTCTTGTCTTTCCTTATTTCAGTTACTCTTTTCTACTTTATCCTTTGAGCTCCTGTTCTCACAACAACTGGCTGCCAGAGGGAAAATTCAGTCTCCCGTCATCTTCTTACTTATGCCCTCAAAATAATTACAAAGATACATTCATTCTAGAGCTTTACTGATGATCACCGTGCTGACATGAATTGGGGAAATCAAAGGACACAAATGAAGCAGTGACAAAGTTTGGAGAATTTTACGAGACCAATCATTCAGAATCCCTGAACTCTGGTATTTATTCCTTTCTGAGATGGTACCTGGAAGCCCTTATGGAATTGCTCCATAAGCTTTTACTCTTCAAAACCAGGGCTTGGAGCACCTGGGTGGCTCGGTCGGTTAAGCGTCCGACTTTGGCTCAGGTCATGATCTCATGGTCTGTGAGTTCGAACCCCACGTTGGGCTCTGTGCTGACAGCTCAGAGCCTGGAGCCTGCTTCAGAATCTGTGTCTCCTCTTCTCTCTGCCCCTCCCATGTTCATGCTCTATCTCTCTCTGTCTCTCAATAATAAATAAATGTAAAAAAAAAAACCCAAAAAACAAAAACAAAAAAAACACAGGGCTCAAATTTTGCCACTCACCGTCTTTCATCCCCTATCTTTCCCTCTTTCCCCTCTTCCTTATTGTCCATCTATGGCCGCTTTTCTTATTCCATATATTTTCCAGAAAGGGGTTGTCCACTCCCACAATCATCCTATAGCCAAATGATTTCCAATTTTAAATCTTCAGCCTAGATATGTCTTCTCAGCTACATTGGCCAGGTACCTCTACCGTGATAGCCTGTGGCTTGTTCTCTTGGCCAGGCCAAGCTTGTTCTGATCCTTCACATTACTATTCCCTCTCTCTGAATATCTGAGTGGTACAACATTCAACTTAAGACAAAAACATGGTGTCACTCCTGACTTCTTTTTTGGTAATAGTGCTCCTGCCTCCACCCCCAACTTCTCTAGAGTTTACTTCATTTACCATCTCCTCCCCATTTCCACTGCCATTGTTTGAGTTCAAGCCATCATCATTTCTTGTCTAAATTAATTATGGTAATTAATTTCTCTGATTCAAGTCTCTCCTCCATAATTCATTCTTCACCCACTAAACAGATGGATCTTTCTTAAACCACATCTGATATTGCCAATAACCCACCAAAAATATTCTCTATTGGCTTCTATTTGCATTTAAGATAAAATCCAAACTCTTCAGCATGCTTCATGATTGGTAAATTGTGTATATTGTTTTGTCCTTGTTTCTCCTTAATTCCTGCCTATGATGGTTAATTTTATGTGTCAGTTTGACTAGGCCACTAGATGCCCAATGTTTGGTTAAACATTATTATTCTGGATGTTTCTGTGATGGTGTTTCAAGATGAGATTAGCATTTGAATCAGTGAACTGATAAAGCCAGTTACCTTTTCCAATGTGGGTGTGGCTGCTGGTTCTATTTCTCTGGACAACCTAGGACACTGCCTTTTATAAAACTTTAAACTTCAGCTAAACTATTTCCAGTTTCCCAAAAATATCTTATTCTCACACACTTATGAGTTTGAATATGCTTTCCTTGCTGTTCATGACATCGTTTGAAATATGAACACACACACGTACACACACACACACACACACACACACACACACACAGACACCCCTCCTTAATTGGCTAACATTCTACTTAGTATCTTCACACTCCACTCTCCTGAAAAAATACACCTCAGTTTGTGCTTTAATTTCCTCTAAAGATTTTCACTTTATTCCAAATTTTTCATATTTTCAGACTAAGTATCAGGTTGAGTATCAAATGATTTACGCTTTACTTAACAATATGATAATGGTGATGATGATAATAATGATAACAGCATTCTGTCATTTACTGAGTGCTTACTAAATATGTATGAAGCTCTCTGCTAAGTACTCTTTATGCATTATCTATTTTCATCTGCCCAAGCAATTTGAAGATTATTATCCCCATTTTTTGGATGTGGAAACCAAGAATTAAAAAGTTTAAATATCTTGCTCCAAATTATGCAACCGATCAATGGTAAGGATGGACCTGAAGTATAGATCTAGTCTCATCTGTTTATGCTCTGAACCCTTTTATATACTGTCACTTTCCTATACAGCACTAAAGTGGCCATTCTTAAGTGGCTTGTCATGTATATGGTAGTTTTTAGCTGTCTTTATACATATGTTCTGTTGAAATTATAATATAAATATGGAAACCATAATAAAATTAATAAAAAGCAAATTTGTAGTCCAATTTATAGGTTTATGTCCAGGGTCATAGGGTGCTTTTGGCAGGCATATGATAGATCTGTTATCAATTCAACGTAAGTCCTGTATAACATCTACTGAAAGGTGAAGGAGAAAATTGAATCTAATTCTCCTGGAATCCTGTTTCCTGTATTGTTTCCAGTGAGTTTCTGTCAATGAAAAGCATCTGAGGAAGACTTAGAAGGATAAAGAGGGAGAGACAAATCATTATTCTCAGGTGGCATCTGCAGTTTCCCTCAGTTTCCAGGGATTTTTCTGGGAATCCTCCACTTTTATGCTGCAAGAAGCTGACATTCTCAATGGTAGCATTTTGATCTCTGCTTCTTCAACCCTTTCAAACGTTTCACAAATCTGTACTTCTGTATTTTAAATTACTCTCTCCATTCAAAATATCTAGCATGGCATCTGTATTCCTAACTAAACCCTGATTAATATATTTTTGTATCAATAACTTATGCCTTATTTCATACCTTACACTATTATTGAAAGGAAATATTTGATAAAACTATGCAAAGATAGACTCTAATGGTTTGTCTTCAAATGATTTGTTTATAAAAGGAAAGCATGTCCAACCAAGTATCCAATTCTAAAGTCAAGGGTTGTTAAAAGCATCTTTTAAGTGGACTACCCCAATTATCTTCAGGGTCTGAAACACCAAGATGATAGGTTACATCCTAAGGAAACCTCAGCATACTAGTTTGTATATTTAGTGCTTTATAAGTAGGTAGAACATTCTGTGGAATAAATGTGATTCTTATCCCCAAACAGCTCCAGATAAAGAAGTGAGATAAATGGGGCTCAGTGTGGAAGCTGTTTGCATAGCTTCAAAATCCTTTCTTTGCCACCCATCTGTCTTGTACATTTCCTTTAAAAAAAATTTTTTTTTAATGTTTATTATTTTTGAGACAGAGAGAGACAGAGTGTGAGTGGGTGAAGGGTAGAGAGAGACACAGAATCCAAAGCAGACTCCAGACTCTGAGCTGTCAGCACAGAGCCCTATTCAGGGCTCAAATCCATGAATTGTGAGATCATGACCTGAATGAAGTCGGTCATGACTGAGCCAACTGAGACACCCCTATCTCGTGCATATTTCTGTTATACTTACCATACTTAATTTATTTGCTTACCTGCCTATGTTTCCTATTCATTAATAATATACTTTAAAGGTAGAGGTCTTATATTATCTACCTTTATGCAGCCAGCTCTACCCAGTATCTGGTATACAGTAAGTGTTTGCTAACTTGAACTAAATCAAGTTTCTGAAAGTCAAAAGTACACAGAGTGGCAGAAGGGATCCAGATTCTACTTAGACTTCTGATCTGCCTCACAGGCTCCTGGGAATCTTATAATAATCTAAGAATTCTGGAAAACCATATGGCATAACATGGAACTTTCTAAAGCAGCCTTAGAGATTTCAAACTTTCCTGAGCATCCTAATAGGAGTTTCCCTGGAGTACCTTATTTGAAGATATTCAATATGTTCCATACATAAAAATGGAAAGGAACTTAATAAATCAATTGTCCTAACTCATTTTGTAGATACAGTGCCTTCTGAGTGGCTGAAGTGTTATAAGAATCATGAAACAATAAGAGATTTGCTATTTAATCTTTTATATTTATCCTTAGGTAAAAAATTTATTGTAAGACTTGGAAAGATATTATGTCTTTTTTGAACTACAAGCAGTTAGCTCAATAATTAATTAGTCAGAAGACTATTCAAGGTGCTTAAAACCCCAGAGTACAGTAAGTTTACTGAGTTGTTGGTACATGCAATAAAACATGAGAGTTCATTATCATAGATAATGTACTGCCTAGTGGAAAAATATATAAAAGTACTAGAAAATGAAGCCTATTATATTTCTCTATAGGCATGAGAACACTTATTATAAAGTACAGAGATTTGCAAAGTCTCCTACTATGTCAGGTTAATTAATTCACAGTTCTGGAGGCATTTTCAGATGATAAGGAATCCTAACAGCTTGGAGACAGTATGAGGAGTAAAAATAGACTAGAAATCAAGAGTCCTGAATATTAGTCTCAGTTTCACTGTCTACTGACCTTTTGGTGTCAGGATGGACATGATATCTTTTTTTTTCTTCCTAATTTTATTGAAGTATAGTTGACATACAATATTATATTAGTTTCATGTGTACAACATAGTGATTTAACATTTATATACATTGCAAAGCGATCGTCATAATAAGTCTAGCCATTATCTGTCACCTTACAAAGTTGTTACATGTTATTAACTGTATTCCCTATGTTGTACATTGTATCCTTATGTCTTATTTATTCTACCACTGAAAGGTTGTACCTTTTTATACCCTTCCCCTATTTTGCCCATCCCCCCAGTCCCTCCCCTCTGGCAACCACCAGATTGTTCTTTATATCTATGAGTCTATTTCTTTTTTGTTTTGTTTTGTTTTGTCTTTTTTAGATTCCACGTATAAGTGAAATCACATGGTATTTGTCTTTCTCTGCTGGATTTATTTCGCTTAGCATAATTCCCTCTAGGTCTATCCATATTGACCCAAATGGCATTATTTCATTCTTTTTTTTCTTTTTTTTACAATCTTGAGTTATTTTATTTATTATTTGTTTATTTATTTATTTATTTATCTATTTATCTATTTATTTTTACACATATACCATAAATTCATAGGGAATGGGTTCCAGCAGCTCAGGCTCCTTTCCACTGGTTCTCACAAAGTAGGCTTCTCTGGGTGGAGCAGGCTGGTGCTTCAGTTGAACCCAAGTACCTTTCTCTTTGGCTTCCTTCTTTTTCTGATCATTTTCCTTCACATACTTCAGGAAGCTGTTTTGGCTCTTTGAGTGCTTAATATGCTCAATACATACATTCATTGCCTTGGTAAGAATCTTGCCCTTAACTTGTTTGTTTACAACAATGCCAACGACATACTGGGAAACAATGTAGACTCTTCCAGATTTGCCATAGTAACATTTGTGAGGCATTCCTTTTTGAGCAGTGCTCATTCCCTTGATGTCCACAATATCACCTTTCTTGTAGATTTGCATGTATGTGGCCAAAGGAACAGCTCCATGTTTTCTAAAAGGCCTAGGGAACATACAGCAGGTACCTCTTCTCTTTCCCTTTGTGTTGGTCATTTTGGCAAATTACTGGAAGATGGCAGTTCCACCCATTCTTTTTTATGACTAAGTGATACTTTATTGTATATATATTTATAATATATATATATATATATATATATATATATGAGTGTGTGTATGTACATACATATATATACACACATACATATGAAGATGTGGTATATATGTGTGTATATGTGTATATATGTGTGTGTGTGTATATGTATGTATACATATACATAGTATATATACTATAGTATATAGTATATGTATATAGTATATAGTATACTATGTATAGTCTATATATAGTCTATAGTATACTATATACATATACATAGTATATATACTATAGTATGTATATGTATATGTATATGTATATAGTATATAGTATACTATGTATATAGTATAGTATATGCTATGTATACACTATGTATATGTATACATACATGTGTGTGTGTATACACACATATATATACATAGTATAAATATCTTCATATATATGTGTGTATATATATACATATATACAGCACATCTTCTTTATCCATTTATCTATTGATGGACACTTCAGTTGTTTCCATATCTTGGCAATTGTAAATAATATTGCAATGAAAATAGAGGTGCATATATCTTTTTGAATTAGTGTTTTCATTTTATTTGTATGAACACCCATAAATGGGATTGCTGGATCATATGGTAGTTCTATTTTTAATGTGTCAAGGAAACCTCCATACTATTTTCCATAGTGGCTGCACTATTTGGTATTCTCACTAACAATGCTTGTGGTTTTCCTTTTCTCCACATCCTTACCATTACTTATTTCTTTTTGATAATAGTTACTCTGATAGGTAAGAGGTGATATCTCTTTGTGATTTTGATTTGAATCTCCCTGGTGATGAGTGATGTTGAGCATCTTTTCATGTGTCTGGTGGCCATCTGGGTGTCTTCTTTGGAGAAATGTCAATTCAGGTCTTCTGCCCATTTTTAAATTGGATTTTGTTTTAATATCGAGTTATGTAAGCTCTTTATAAATTTTGGCTATTAGCCCATTATCAGGTGTATCATTTGCAAATATTTTATCCCTTTCGGTAGGTTGTCTCTTTGTTTTGTTGAAGATTTCTTGCTATGCAAAAGCTTTTTAGTTTGATATACTCCCATTTGTTTATTTTTCTTTTGTTTTCCTTGCCTAAGAAGATGTATCAAAAAAAATATATATACTGCTCAGACCAATGTCTAAGAACTTAGTGCCTATATTTCTTTGTAGTATTTTTATGGTTTCTGATCTTATATTTAAGTATTTAATCCATTTTGATTATACATGGTAAAAGAGAGTGATCTAGTTTCATTCTTTTGCATGTAGTTGTTTAGTTTTTCCAACACCATTTGTTGAAGAGACTGTCTTTCCCCATGGTATTTTCTTGCTTCCTTTGTCAAAGATTAATAAAAGCATGGGTTTATTTCTGGGCCCTCTATTTTGTTCCATTGTTCTCTGTGTCTGTTTTTGTACCAGTACCTTACTGTTTTGATTACTACATCTTAGTAATATAGTTTGAAATCAGGAAGTATGATACCTTCAGCTATGATCTTTTTCAGATTGCTTTGGCTATTCAATATCTTGTTGGTTCCACACAAATTTTAGTAGTATTTGTTTTAGTTCTGTGAAAAATGCTATTCGTATTTTGATAGAGATTGCACTGAATCTGCTGATTGCTTTGGGTAGTATTAACATTTTAACAATGTTAATTCTTCCAATCCATGAACATGGCATATCTTTTCATTTATTTGTGCCATCTTCAATTTCTTTCATTGATGGTCTTATGGTTTCAGGCTACAGGTCTTTCATCTCCTTAATAAAATTTATTCCGAGATATTTTATTCTTTTTGATGCAATTGTGAATGATACTGTTTTCTTAGTTTCTCTTTCTGTTCATTATTAGTATATAGAAATGCCACAAATTTATGTATACTAATTTTGTATCCAACAACTTTACTGAATTCACTTACTAGTTCAAGTAATTTTTTGATGGACGATGAACATAATGTCTTTGAGTGTCACAGAATCATCAGTAACATAGGGTGTTTGATAACTACTTGTCTACATTACAATGCTAATGTGAGGGTCCTATGAAAAAACATGTGACAGTTCTTTAAAAATTGTGAAATGTCAAAAAAATATAAAACACTAAAACAATAAAGCAGATTATCTTGTTAGACACATAATGAATGAAAAAGATAAGTTCTGTCATCTTTTAAGTAGCCCTTCTAGCAAATTATTTTAAGTGATGTTTAAAAATTATTAACAATCTCCTTTTGAAAAAAAAGTCTCCTTTTAGAAGTACTTCAGATTCAGACACTTTTTTTTAGTATTTACAATTGTAAATTTACAAATTTACAATTTGACGTATGTTTAATCTTTTGGCAATTAGAATATTACTTGGTCAGCAATGCAAGTTATCAGTAAGGTGATGAATTATTTAGTATGCAAAAAAAGGAATAAATGTAAAATAGTGATTTTTGTTAGTGTACCTTTAAAAACTGATTGAAAGAATAAGTCAGAAATCATTTGAGTAATGGAAACATTTTTGGATCTGTAACCATTTATTCAAGATATAAATTTTGACATGTGGCAATCATCAGAAGATTGAATTCTAAAGCATTTGTTTTAGAAGGAAAAATATATTATTTGTGCATCATTAGTTGTATAAGATCTTTCTTGGTTTAGAGAAATCAAACTCACAAAATTAGCAAGATATAACAGCTACTAGGAAGTTAGCACACAGATGGTTATTTTCTTAAATTAAACATAATTTATATCTTAAACACCTTAATATTGAGAGAAAAAGTAGTTATTATTTGTATTGCACTAATACTCTGACTAACAATTGGGTAGCTTCTTTAAAGTTTGAGATACTTCAGTGTATTTAAATATAAGTTAAATTAACAAGATGACTGAAAATAGATACAAATAATGTAGTGTTGATGAAGTAATCCAACCTGTCATTTATCTTAAAACTATATGAACAGATATTTCTCAAAGACAAAATATTTCAAAGCAAAACACAATTACACAACAGTATAAAAGTGTTTAAATAAATTAAATATTCCACATGTTGAAGTACTCTTTTGTCACTAGAAAAGGTTAGTATTGGAGTGCCTGGCTGGCACAGTCAGAAAAGCATGTGGCTCTTGATCTCAGAGTCATGGGTTCAAGCCCCACATTGGGTGTAAAGATTACTAAAAATAAATAGATAAATAAATAAACAAATAAATAAATAGCTTAGTGTTAAAATTAATACTATTAATATATATCTTAATTATAGAAGAGGCATAAATGATATGCTTGGGGAACTAGAAGATGCAAGCTTTCCCTCTACCTAAGAAAATCAGACAAGCTCCATAAAAGTGGACATATTTAAATTCATTCTTGAAATATGAATTTATGAGTCAAAGAAAAGAAAAGCAAGAGAATTGCAAACACAAAAAATGTACATGTGCAAATCTCTGAAGCAAGAAGGAGCGTAATATGTATGTGAAATGGTGAACAGTTGGTTTGGTTGGAGACAGGGTGTATGGAAAGCACTGGGGGATAAATCAAAATAAGGCTTGAAATATGGATTAAAATTTGACTTTATTGTATGAAATTTGAACTTCACCTTCAAACAATGGGGCTGTATCTTGAGTTTTTTAAAATTACAAAGCATGTGCTAGTGTATTTTTGGATGATGTAGAAAACTATGGATGAAATTGACTGATGATGTGTCTTGTTTGATGACACAATTGCCTTAATCTAACATTTTGCTTATTTCTGTCTCTCATAATTAATTGCAAACTTGAAAGTGCATCTTACCTTTTCTGAGATCCTTAGGCTTCAGCACAATTCTTAGAGTAGAGTTGATATTCAACAGATGATTGAATAATGGATCAATAGTAAATACAAGGGATGACTCTGGTCCTCTGCCAGAGTTTGCTGGTTAGTTAATTAGTCCCTATGATGTGCCAGGAACTTTGAATACAATAATGGAATATCATATAAGGCCTCAGAGATAAATATTATTTTTACTACTTTGCATATGATCAGACTGAAGATAAAAGCAGTTTGGTAAATTTTGTCTACATTTCACTGATTATAATTTGAAAAGAGAAAATTCTGCTTGACTAAAAACTCATAAAACTGTATTTCTCAACTGCTTATCATTTTACATCAGTGATAAATGAAATAGCTACCAATTTTGTAGATGAAATAAGTTGGTGGGAACAAAGGAAAGAAAAGAGACAGCAACTAATAGAGTGGATGACGAATTCAGGACTTCAGATTATCTTCACAGGCTAGGAAGTTGAGCCCAAATCAACAGAATGAGAGTTAAATGGAACATATGTGTATACAGTTGACCTTTGAACAACACAGGTTTGAGCTTTATGGGTCCACTCATGTGCATATTTTTTATAGTGCAGTATTTAATGTATTTTTCTTCTTTATGGCTTCCTTAATAACATTTTCTTCACTCCAGCTTACTTTATTATAAGAATATAATATGTAATACAAATAACATACAAAATATGTGTTAATCAACTGTTTATGTGATCAGTAAGGCTCCCAGTCAAAAATAGGCTTTTAGTAGTTTGCGGGAAGTCAAAAGCTATACACAGATTTTCTACTGACATGGAGGGTTGGTGCCACTGACCCCTATGTTGTTCAAGTATCAGCTATATATGCTGGCCTGTGGGTTCAACAGGCTATTTATACAAGCTCAATATTTAAAAAAAAGTCTTCGCTAGAATGTGGGAATGTTTATCTGAGTTCTCTAATGCCTGCCAGAGTACCTAGCACTTAAGATGCTCAAGAAATGTTTGATGAATGCAAGTAAAGATGAAACTCATAACAAATGCTATAGAACTCACATAAAGATAACAAACATCATGTAAATGCCACTATGCCTCTGCAGTTGCTGAGATTATCAGGACCCCATACCCACCATCAACATTAGCATTTGAAATCAAATTTAATTATAGTTTCTGTACCTGACTGAAAATTTTCCTTAAGCATTCCATTAGGTGGTAGTAAATCCAATTAGCTACTATATTTCACAATTCTTTCTGAGTATGACCTCTTTCTTAGAAATAAAATGTAGCAAGCAGTAGCTGAAGGAAATAGCATTTGGGCCTATCACTTGATACTCCTGTTAGTTATCAAATATTTGGCATTACAGTCCTGTAATTTAACCTTCAATGCCATCTCATGTCTTTATATTTATTAGCCAAGTAATTTCCATGTAGCTGGGTAAATCCTTCCTCTAAAAAATTTTTATACAACCTTTTAATCTCTTATTTTTCTCTTTGTTAACATAAAACCCCTAAAAGGGACGCATATTGAGAAGGAACTATATGTTAATTACTCAACCCTAAGAATGATTTAACGCTCTTACTTTTTCTTTCTTGACCCTTTTCTCTCAGAAACATATCTATGAATTCTATATAATAAAGTACCTTCGCTATTCTAATAACCATAGAGTGGTAGCTGGAGAATGGTAGCATTTATTACCTATGGAATATGTGTTGGCCTGTGTCACAATTTCTGCTCCTGTCTTTGAGCCTTCAAGTACCTTATGTTGGCCCTGGATGAAGGATATGGTAGTGAGGTTATGAAGTCACAGGTTAAAGCCACCGCCTGGTATGGGAGCAGATATGGCCTTATGGACTAGCTTGGTCCGTTGAACAAGTGCCACATTTTTCTTTGTCTTACTTGCATTTTTATTGTATGCTGCCTTCCGATGTTTGTGGAATACACTTGTTTTCTAACACAACTTTTAGTCTGAACAAAACATGTGGCTGTGATTTCCAATACTGAAAAAGTGGCAAATATCTTCCTCGCAGGGCAGTGTGTAGAATTTCACCGAATGGGCACTGAGACTACAAATAAAAAGGTCGACGAAAGATTCAGGTGAGCAACTGGGAGATGGTTCACATGATGGCGGGCAAGTAATGGCACTGGGTAGAACCTGTGTGTGTTTGTGCGTTTGTCTTTACTTTGTTATTTACCTATAAAAGTATTTAGTTCCATGCTCTTCCCTGGCCCTCAATAGCACTCTCTCAAAAGATTGTATATGTGTTGTAAGTAGGATGGTCATCACATGATTAGCATTTTAGAATTTAGGATTATATTCTTGCACAGGTAGCATAGGTGCCTACTATTCAAGTGTGTGGGTTAAGATGGTAAACATCACAGACGTTATTCTCAACAAAAATGTTAAAGTACTAAAATCCATGATTACCAGTGAGACCTGTAGTGATCAGAATAATTTATGTAATACAAAGATTAAATTATAAAAATCAGTGATCAACAGGTGGGTAGTGTTGGGTGTTTATGTCAACAGTTGCTCAGACATTTAAAACTATTCAAGGGAGGTAACCTAGAGATACACATAAACTGAATATGTGATTATCCTGACAAAGATTAATATTTTTTGAAGTAAGTACCAGCTTTTCCTATAAAAAAGGAAAAAGCAAATAGCATATTTGAGGAAATCAGAGGGAGTGAGTGCTTCAGTGTTGATGAAGGAGTCATTTTTAAGTGCTCTCAGACATGATGAGACCCAGCATTGCCAGCTGCTAAGTCTATAAGCCAATGACTTTGTGTGCTCCTGAGGAAGAACAGGAAAGCTGAGAAAACCTAACTGCTGAACATCCCTTTCATGCTGCCTCAGCATCATCTGAGTACATTCTAAACTAAGAAAAACCATGATAACAGTGCATCTAATCAGGGGTTTATGGCTCAGCCCACCATCTAGATTCTGTCAGCTATACCATTATGCTAAGAGTCTTAGGTTTGGAGTATAAATAAATAAATAAATAAATAAGATGCCAATTTTCTAAGAAAAAACAAGACTGAGTAGCAAACTGAAACTAAGGTTTAGACAAAATATCTGCAAACCACTTTAGCAATATGTGAGTGTGGCTAATCCTTTATTTCATTCCTATCACTGTGGTATGGTATCTATACTTCTCTGTAACTAACCAGGGAGAGAAATTGGTGATAGTACTTGATAACTAGCTGTAATACGTAGGTACGATAGTAATGGCATTTGCTAGATTAAATCTTGCTCCTGTTCTCCCATATTCATATCAACTCATTGTCCCCTCTATTTCTGTGATGATAGAAAACTGTTTATTATGTCCTCACTGAACTTACATGAACACCAACAGTGACCATATTGATATCAAACTGTGACCAAGCACCACAACCACAGGCAAGAGACTCCCCAGTTTCTATCCTTCTTCTTCCTCACAAGGTGTAACAAAAGGGATCTAATCATTTATTTCTAAAGGTGACATTCCTGAAACTCAGTGTTCCTACATCTAGAATTTACATTATGATATTAACATTGTTAGAATAACCACAACTTTCACTTTAAAAAAAAGTAATATTTATAGGTATTAACCCTCCAGGGATTCTTGACTTGCTCACACACAAACACATGGAATGAAGACTGCAGGGGTTTCCATTTTGACATGTGTTATCACTAGAACTTTTGTTCTCTAAGTGCATGCTAGTGACATATCAAAAATGACAACTGAATGTTCTCAAAGTGTAAATAATTTTTATCACCTGTGCAAAGAGACTTCTTCCAGTGACAAGAACATAACTATCTAAACACAGAAATTCTAAAATGGTGAAATTAAATAAACAAATGTATGGACATGTTAAACAGAATAAGGTGACAAAGTAATCCTCACAAACCCAAAATACCGATGAACATACTCAACACTCCCTATGCATCACGAGTAGCTGGACGGTATTAATGGCAATGAGAATGGAGAGATGGAAGGGACCCTGCGAAATTCCCAACACTCATCCCAAAAGGAGATCGTATACTACATGGGGTTCTGAGAACAACAGAATATTTAGAAAAAGTCCTTATAAACTCCAGGTGTGGAGTAAACAAGAATGAGGAAGATCACTAAGGAGATTGTGGGGAAATCCAAACATTACCAAAGCAGTTTAGCTGTCAAAGATCCTAGAATTATCAAATATGTGTTTCAAAAAATAAAAATTCACCTTGAAATAAATGACATCCCAAGGATAATTAGCACACATCTGGAAATGTGGCCACAAAAAATAATAAAAACAGTAACCCAAAAGCTAAAATAAACTAAAAGAATTTCAGATCTAAATTTGAAAAACAGCCTAGGTGTGTCTTGGTGGGTTGAGCAGTTCAGCTTAGAACTTCGGCTAGGGTCATGGTCTCTAGGTTGGTGAGTTTGAGCCCTGGACAGGCTCATTGCTGTCAGCACAGAGCCTACCAAGGATCCTCTGTCCCTCTTCTCTCTCTTCCCCTCCTCCCCCCAAAACTAAACAAAACATTTAAAAAATAGAAAGACAGTCAACATTGGAATTTGCACAGGTTCTAAGGCAATGTTCTCTCCTTTAAAAATTGTATTTCATTGTTGCTATACTTTCTGAAATAGGCCTCCTCCTTCCTGCCCCTCTCCATTACACCTGGCTTGTTTCCTAAGATCCACAACATTCCTCTTCTGCTCTATTTGAATTTTGCTTTCAGCAGATTTGTGTCAAGAACATAAAACTAGAATAAAACAATTAAGAGTTTTCATGTGAAAAACAGAAACACGTTAGAGGGTAATGGAACCTGAGTCAATGCTGGTTTTATGAAAAAGAAACATTTTAAACAACCAAAGGACTTGGACTATGTGTTGGGTATTAAATATTATTAAATGTTTTTTTAGTGATTAAGATATGATAAAGCACTATGGATTTTCAAAGTGTCTTTTTGTTGAGATTCATATTGAAGAACTAAAAGATGAAGTGCTTTGACATATCCTAGCAGAAGTAGGAAGCAGGAGGAATAGATAAAATGTGTATAAAAAATGTTGATAGCTTTTGAAGTTGGCTGACAGTCATGGTACTATTTATTTCAGTATGCTTTGAAATTTTCATAATGGAAAAGTTTAAAAAAGTAAAAAGAATTGTACATGAGTATGTAGCAACACAGTCTATTAAATTGTTCATGACTTTGCTAAAATAGTTTTTTTATGAAGTATTTCTAGGTGGTTGAGTTCCTGTTTTCAATACTTTTGATATGCTCCACAATAAAGCACTTTGTCATGTGTTAGTTTTTTTTTCCTTTAAATGTAAATGGAAAGTTGCGTCATTTTAACAGTTAATACAATAATTCAACTTATAGGAAATATCTTTAAAGGTTTCATCAGGTAGGCATGGTAGCCAGCACCAACACATTAAAGGAGAATGTTTTACATTATGAAGTATGAAAATTGAGAGCGTACAGGGGGAAACTTGCATAAAGGGGGAACCAAAGTCAGGAAGAATGGAAACTGCATCATACATGTAGTTACGTTGCTGGAAGTATAATCGAAGTATCATGAGTCTGCTTCTTGAAGTCACAGAGAGAAACTACACCAGGTGGAATTGTTGCACAAAGGAAACTTTATTGGCAGCAGCTAAGGAAATCACAGGGAATAACTTCCAAAGCCATGACTTCCCAAGCAAGAGTAAATGGGTTCCTTTTATTTAAGGTTAGGATGAATATTTATATAGGGGAGCCTAGTCATCATATGTAGAGGCAGGCAAAAGACGGTACATGCACCTTAAGGAAATATGCCCATACATACACTGTGTGTTATGTAAAGGAGTCTTGTGCTCCTCCTTGGGCGGAGATTTTAGTATTGTAATGAGGTAAAATCATTCCACGGGTCACTCCATGGTCCATCTGTGCTGATGTGAGGTGGTAGTTAAGTTCAAACTGGTCTGGGTGGTCCAGGCCACCCGGAATTCTTTGTCAAGGGAGTTGCTATGGCTTGAGAAGTAGTTTCGGTTTCCATCATGGATGCGATGCCCCTTGGGTCTTTTGACTGAGTTAATAGATCAACTGGAAAGAGCTTAAGGAAAAATGTGTGACAAAGTTCATTGGGAATGAGCCGGTGAGGAGTAAAGGTCCGATCTTAGGGTCTAGCTACTGACAGAAAAAGTCCTTCGAACATTCATCCTGTTCTTTAGCAAAGCTTAGAAAGTAACCAAATTCTAGGTAAGACCAGTTATCTTGTGAAAGCCAGTGAACAGACTGAATTTTGAGACAAGGTTTATGAAGGAAGGTGAAAACGTGATCAAGTGGGTAGTCCTGCAACGACTCTCAGGATTACAGTCATATGTATGGAACATTTTGTGTGACTTTAAAAGACTTTAAATCCATCTTCCTCCACTACCCTTGACAATATAATACCTGAAAAGACATAACAATTTGCCACCACTCTAATCTATGTCCATTTTCCTAATGTCTTCTAAGCCTAATTTAGAGTTTCATATCAGAGGAGATGCCAGAAATTCAGTTCTTCCTGGATGACAAGCTCACCCCTCCTCTTCTCAGACCCTGAGGCTTTTTTGTTGGGTTTAATGGTGTTGGCCAGTCTTAGCTGAAGTCTGTTTACATGAAAGGCACAAAATGCAGAGGAAAGAGAGTCCCAGGAACCCTCTTCTCTCTTGCCTTGGGCAAGAATAATTAACCCCTACACTAGTGGCCAGATAGCTTCTCTTCCCTTCCCTTTATCACTCCTCTTTTATCGTTCAGAGAGACACCTTTGAACCCCAGTTTTCCAATATCTCTAGTACAACTTTGTACTGAAATCTTGTGCTTTGTACAAAAATAATAAAAAGTAGTTTGTACAGAGTCCAAAAAAGAAGAAAATATAGAAAAAGAAATTAAACAGAGGTGCAGTAAAAATTATTCATACCATGGATATTATGAAACACATTTTCAGTTGAGAACAGGTAACATGTCACTAGGCAGGTTTAGTAAATCTGCATGTATTATAACCCCTAGAATATAACTGAAAATGTTGAATTCCAATGGAATTTAAACACATAAACTCTTAGTTTCAATGTCACAAAGAGAGCAATATGTATGTATGTATGTATTGCATTGAGTCTTGTGCATTTTAATCTGAGGAAAATCCTCAAATTCTCTACTCTAAGTATATTGCCCTTACTTTGAAAACAAACAGTGAAGGAGAGCAGAATTTGTCACCCCAAAATATGCTTTTTTGGCATAAGGATTATTATAGGCTGATTATTTTTAAGAACGAGCAGACACAGGAGAAGCCCTGAAAACTGAGTAGAAGTTACCCTTTTGTAAGAGAAATTTACATTTATTAATGGAAATCTCCATTTGTAAGTGTGTATCCCTCTCTGTACCAGGAAGAAGAGGAAGACTAAAGCTCAAGAAATCTTGTGAATGGAGAAGCAGCAACCTAAATCTGTATAACAACCCCAAATCCCTGGGCTTTTCCTGTTAACCTTCCATAACTGGCTCCCCACACCTCACCCCCACTCCAACATTTCCTTTTATCTTTAGTTGGAGATAGTATTTAAGGTGATGGCTTGGGCCACTTGAGGGAGATACTTAGTTTTCCTGGGTATCTCCTATTTTTATAGTAGGTATACATGTTATTAAACTTCTGTTTGTTTTTCTCCTGTTAATCTTTTTTTTTTACTATGGGAGGAATAGTTCTAAGCCAAGAGTCTAGAAAAGTAGAGGAAAAATTATTTTTCATCCCCTGCAACAGCAAAGTAGAAAGACTGGGATTAGTGATGAAAAGAGGAAGAAGTGTAATTTCCTAAATAGACGAATGGGAAAACAGACAATTTAGCAGTCAGAAAAATACATTATGCTCATTATAAAAATACAGTAGACCATTCATTGTAGGGTCAAATAACCCCCACTTCCTATGTAATTTTAAAGGCATTTTTGAATTGTAGCCTATTGACCTTCATAATAACACTGAGCTATCAAAGTGAAAGTAAATACTAAATTCATCTCTAGTACACTTTCTCCAAGTGCTAAAATTAAAGATTTGGGTGGTGGGGTATAAGGGAATAGGGTTTTATGAAATGCCTACCTTCCCAATAAATTAATTTAGATGAAGATTATCTGAATATATAAAAAGAGTAAATATCAACTTCTTCCCCCTCCTCTCCACACACCTATTTGCACATTGACTCTAATAATCAACAACTGTGTGACATTAAGAAAACACATCATCTCTCTGAGTCTCAGTTTACTTATCTATCAGGAGTATGCTTGTCCTCCTCTGCACCCAAGGTTTCTCAACAAGCTATACAGTATGAAATACATTCCTAATGTTATTTTAATATTTATCTTTTTGTCTTATTATTTTAAATATTTAAGAATATGTGAGACCCTTTTTTATCCTTAGAAAAACTCCCTTACTCAACAGAATCTTCTCGATCATATGTTCAAATTTACTAGTAAACATAAACATACATATATATATTCTTTAAAATGTTGGGGGAAATTTTTTTATATCCTTCAAAAATCTAAGAATTAAACTGACATAAAACAGATTAACAGGAGAAAATCAAATTTAATTCCATATATACGTATCTCTCCAAATATATATATATATATATATATGGATATATATATATATATATCCATATATATATATATATATATAGGAGAGAGACCTGGGGCTTCACAAGGGAGGAAGGCTATTCACAGGGCAGCAAGAAGAGAAGATATTTGGTAATTAGATGTTTGCCCTGCCATACAGATGGGTCACTCAAATAAAATTTATATCTGGAACTAACTCTAATTCTGGGAGAGACTCCCAATTTAGACTCCTGTAGGTAGTTAAGGGAGAGGCAAAGGTTTCTCTTTGAGCTCACAAATTCTCGATTGCCTTTAGCTCAAAATAGTCCACATACCAAAGAGGCACATTTTTGGGAGACTTGCTCTGAATCCCTTAAAAAAACAACAACACAGTATTATTTTATACCACATATAAGTATGTGGAAACCTAGATAACAAACTTTCAAAATAGCCAAAACAGCATCCTTACTTTTTTCAAAACCTTTTCCCTTGGATAAAGGCAAACCATTTTAAACTCCCATCCCGCATTGGCACATCTCCACTTTCACACTTAACAGTGGCCACCAGGTGTTCTGTCAGTGTGGATGGGCAAAATCAGTGCTTCTGCAGAATAGGATAACCTGCTATAAACGTAAGGCAATACTTTATGTCTTTCGTCTTGGCAGGTTGTTTTTACAACTTTGTAAGCTGAAAGACATGGACCTCTGCAGATAAATGCTGCTTGGAATGGAACAGCTTCACTCCTTCACTTTTGATGCTAGCCAACCACGGTGGAAGATTCGGAGGAGTATTATCAATTCACAGCAACCGTGGGTGAGTGGATAGGGATTAGGGAGCATTCATTTTAGCCTGCTGTTATCTTTCCCTTGTCAGAACAGAACTCTGTAATGCTTGACTGCCTTTAAGTGCTAAATGTGACGGTAAGACCTGGTGATGATGACTACTTTAAGAGGATATAAATAATATCTAACGTTTGAATAGCACAATATGATTTTAAAAGCATCTCCACATTCATTCTCCAATTTTGCCGTCATAACAATTTTACGAAATAGGGTAATAATCTTTCTTCGTTTTTCTTTTAAGCAAATGCAGAAATGATTCTCAAGGATTGCAAGTCACTTGACCAAGTAAACAATGTCTAAAAAATTCAAAGTGAGTTTCAACACCCTCCAAATGTGAAATCAATTAAGGCTCTGAATTTACTGGCTATGTGACCATGAACAAGTGATTGCGTGCCTCAGTTAAGTATTTGTCTTGCCTTTCAATTGGGAAAATATTATGTTCCACAGGGTGGTTATCAGTACAAAATGAGATAATATTTACCACATCTTCTCAAGTGTAATGTGTGATGTATGCTAGTCACTTGAGTTTCCTTCTTGTATTTCCATCTCCTTGTTTTTCACAACTATGTTTAAGCCTGCGAGCAGAGTTGGCTCCTGGTGTAATTTACTTGGCCAACCAAAAATCATGTGATGAAGTTAGAAGCAAGTTAGATTAAGTGAATTGGTGCCCAAATCTTAGTGCTTTCTTTTATACCAGCTTGTTTCTTGTCTTACAACAATCTAGTAACTCCTTCTCATCTGTAAAATGGAGAAGATGATCTACTAATTCCTGAAGTTTTTCACCTCCAAAACTACCAAAGCAATTAAAGAATGGTATGTTAACAAGAGTGTTTTGCTCTTCAAACACTATGGTGAGATTACTGAATTAAGATTTAGAGAGTTACTTACTAGTCATGGAAAACAGGACAGGTAGTGACAGTGAAAACAACATCATTCGAATACTAAAGTGACAGCTCAAAGAAAACTTCAGGCCTCCAGTTGAATAGGACCTGTGTTGATCTATCCCTCAAGCAGCTGTTTCCTTTCTACTAATATGTGTTTTATTACTAGAAAAAATAAAAGTTCAAACTTGGTAAAATTCTACTCCAGAATCTGGAAAGCAATAATACTACCCATGAGTCAGGTGGACCTCTGTGGTTAAAAACATATTCTGGTTTTACCCCATGGTAACACACTTCATTTAAAAACGGAAATTGTGGGGTGCCTGGGTGGCTCAGTCAGGTTAGTGTTTCCAACTCTTGATTTCAGCTCAGGTCATGATCTCAGAGTTCATGAGTTTGAGACCCCCGTCGGGCGCTGATGGTGCACAGCCTGCTTGGGATTCTCTCTCTCTCTCTCAAAAAAAAAAAAAAAAAAATATATATATATATATACACACATATATATGTATACATATATATGTAAACATATATAAAACATGTTCATACTGTCACCTTTCTGCTAATCCTATGACAGTCTTTGTTATCAATACCCTTTAAAAATTTTTTTTAGCCTCAGAACAAGTTTAAAAAGGGGGAAAAATCTATAGATGTATTCATTGTAGTTTTGAGTTTGTATGTTCCCAGTAAGAGGAATGAAATTTGAACATTATGTGCTAATTTCTTGGTCTTTATGATACTGGTGCTGAATTACTTAGGTTCAAATTCCAGCTCTGCTCCTTTTTGGCAGCGTGATTCTGTGCAAATTAATCTGTCCCAATTTCCTCCACTGTTAAATGGGGATGATGTTAGAACCTTACTGTATCAGCCAACACTGATAAAACAATGATGTGTAACAAACAGCCGCAAAATCTCAATGGTGTACGATACAATGAACATTTATTTCATTCACGTTTCTGTGGTCAGCTGGGGAAAAGGCTGATCAGATGAGACTGAGCTAGTGGCAGCTCATTTGGAATGTCTCTGTTCCACATACATATCATTCTCCTTCTGGAATCAGCAGACATGTTACTTCTTCCACATAATAGAAGCACAAGAGAGCATGTCCAAGCCTTTGGTCACATTATACCTGCGAACATTCACTAATTAAAGCCGGCCATAGGACCAAACTTCAAGCCAAAAAACAGAGAAATAAGCTCCACTCATACAGGTACAGTGTGAACAGTAAATACTTTTCAAGAAGAGCTTGGTTATAGAGAAAAATTAATTAGCTAATATATTAAAACACTTAGTACCTGGCACAGAAAAAGGACTCAGCAGTTAACTATTATTATTTTGATTATTTCTATTATTTTCTTTTCATGCTAAACTTGGTTGCTGTAATGAAAACATAAACAACAGTTATTTTCCTCAGAAAATACAAGGGATCTAAAAGACTGAATCTTTGTTCTGGAAGGGTCAGAAGACAGTGATTAGTCTATACTTTTTCCAACCTAAGTTTGAAACTGCAGATTCGATGACTGAGGAGAGACCAGATTAAAAAAAAAAAAGTGTAGAAATGAGAACATAGCCATAATTACTCATTTCAATAGTTGTCATACACTGAGCTGCTAGTTCACTTTCCTGACTGTAACAGCTTCATACTTGTTTTGGAATTCCACATGCTTTCATACGTGATGACTTTGGCATGCAAAAATCTCTATTAGTTGGTAAGGCAGGCATCATTGTTTGTAATTTACCCATGAGGTAATTAAGATTCAGGCAGCTTTTACCTTGAGGAAGTTCTTAGGCTAGTTAGCAACGGAGCTATTGTTACAACCCGGATGTTCTGCTTCTTAAACCGGTGAGCTTTCTATTAAATGCAGAACATCCTAGATCTGGCTTCATTGTGAAATAAAATCCATCCTAATGTCTTGCTGATTAACAAAGTTACCACACAATTTTCATCACTCTTCCTCACCATTCTGTTCTAGATATATAATTACCAAGTGTTTACAAGTGTTGGCTTTCAAGGAAGACTGTGGACCCAAGATTAAACCAAAAATGCTTCATTTCTGGGTAATCTAGTCCAAAAAAAATGAGGTAAAAAATTGTTCCTCCTAAACTGTTTCCATAGATAATTCATACAGCATAGTTATTTATTTTCCCAGTTTTATGGTTATTTGTTTATAGAAATCTTGGCCTAAGATTTCATTTGGTCTCACATAATTGTAGTAAAAATCCTCACAGTATTAAGTAATTGATCTTTTCTTTGTTCTTTAACTAATGGTGGGCTCATTTAATAGCTGAGCCATTAAGTTAATTACATATTGGATCTACTTAAGCTCAATTAGAGTGCACATAAACAGATAATTTGATAATTTAACTTCAAATTATAAATATTAATAAAGTAAAATATGTAACTTAATTTATAAATAGATGAATTTGAAATACCTATGAAGGGACACATTCATGCAATAAAATGTGTGACTTCTAAGAGGCTAAATGATAATGATAAAATGATTATCTTTCTATATTACATCTTTGCCTTGCATCTTAAGATCAGAACATTTTAATTTTCGCCATCTTTTAGATATCTGGTACTTACGGTTTTCCAATTTTAGAAGCCTCAACCATTCTCTGTTTCTACCTTTCCTTAACACTCTACATTCTCAAATACCACATATATTAAGTCAGTAAATCCTGTCAAGTCTGAAAAAGTCTTACCAGGACTCGGCCTCCATTTCATTCCTACCACTGGTGCTATATTGAATCCCTCTCTAGAAAAATTGCAGAAGCAAATATTTCTCTATTCAAACCCACCTTGATTTAATTTTTTGTCCAAATTAAATGGGGTGGAAAAAAAAAGTAGAGCACAGATATTCCAAAACATGACATCATGCCTGTAGACTTGACATTTAGGAAAAGTAAAAAATATAGGTGTGTCTAAATATAAAGTATGGGGGCGCCTGGGTGGCTCAGTCGGTTGGGCGACCGACTTTGGCTCAGGTCATGATCTCACAGTCCGTGAGTTTGAGCCCCGCATCCGGCTCTGTGCTGACAGCTCAGAGCCTGGAGCCTGTTTCAGATTCTGTGTCTCCCTCTCTCTCTGACCCTCCCCCGTTCATGCTCTCTGTCTCAAAAATAAATAAACGTAATAAAAAAATTAAAATAAAAAAATAAATATAAAGTATGAGGTTTATTAATATAAAAAATGTAATAAAGAAAACATTGGAGTGCTTATGAAAAAAATAATGGGATGATTTCATTCTCCTCTAATTTCTCATTGCTTACAAATTAAGGTCAGACTCCTTAATACAGTATAAGAGTTTCTTCAAAACTTGACCAACTCTCCAGCCCATTCTTCCCCATGGAATTCTTTTTTCCAGCCATGAATCCATCCATGCTTTCTTTAAATCATTTCTGGAACTCTCTATCTAAGGATACTGCCTCACCTTCTAAATCCCATCTCTAATTCCATTGCTTCAGTGAGAACTTTTTCAAGTCCTCAAGGCAAAGTTAGTTTACTCCCTCTATGTGCTCATTTTGTAAATTCACCCATTTTACAACCTATGTTATACTGTGGTTGTTGAATGGTATCTATGACCAAAAGGTTGAGTTATTCTCATTTTTGATTCATTAGCTCCTGACAGAGAATCCATCACACATTAGTGTTTGTTGAATAAATAAACATATAAATGAAAACATAATGTATTATAGGCTGATAAATGTAAGTAAATAAGTAAATACATAAATAAATGGCTGAAAAAGCTTATTGGCTTTTCTCAAATATGAGCTGATCTCAAAGAACCAGAATAGTATTGTGGATAAAGATGTGATTTGAAGTTGAATGCCGTGGATTTCTGTCCACTTTGACATTTTCTTACTATGTGACCTTGTAAAAGTTATTTAACTTCTTGAGCCTCAATTGCCTTCTCAAAGAAGAAGAAGATGACAAAGCTGGCTTTAACTCATGGATTTTATAACAGATTGTTGTAACCCCAGGGTAGGTCTGAATCACTAATGAAGACTTATAGCTCTTAGCCCCTTGCTAAGATCTCTAATTTCCTTCCTAACCCACATGACTTGATCACATTAAACATGCTTGACATCCAGGCTCTTAAAGCAGAAATTGTGTAGTGGGAATTGGGATGCAGATGTCAAAATAAGAATTATAGTTTATGCTATTGCTAACATCATCCCCTGCCTTAGATCTGAGAATTCTCACCAGCAAGTCTCTGCTGGCCTGAGAGTCTCTTTAACACAGAAACCTGAGAATGAGATAGCTAGAGAAAAGGTTTATTTTATCCTATATGTGAGTGTGTAATTCTTCATCCAGAGGAGGAAACAGAGACCAAGGTCAGAGCTCAATAGCTCAGTGAATATCTCTGATAATTGGAAACCTAGAAACAACCCCCATATACATTATAACCACACACATCTATTCCTGAAGAGCTTCACCCACCTGCTTGGTCCAAGAGTTTTGATACTTTGAAAGGTTACTGCCTTCATTGCTTCACTTTTTCCTATCAAGGTTGGGGTAGATTCTTCATTGGACAAGTTACAAATCCTATGACCATTTAGCTCTTGAAACTCTATATGCACCTGGTTACGCTAGCAATTTTTTTCAGGAGAGGGGACATCCTCTCTTTCTGTCTCTGTGTCTTTCTTTCCTTCTGTGTCTTTTGTCTGTTTCTTTTCCTGTCCTTCTTATAGACAAATTCCCCACACACAGGCAATTTAAATTTTTTTTTTTAACGTTTATTTATTTTTGAGACAGAGAGAGACAGAGCATGAACGGGGGAGGGGCAGAGAGAGAGGGAGACACAGAATCGGAAGCAGGCTCCAGGCTCTGAGCCATCAACCTAGAGCCCGACGCGGGGCTCGAACTCATGGACCGCGAGATTGTGACCTGAGCTGAAGTCAGACGCTTAACCTACTGAGCCACCCAGGCGCCCCACACACAGGCAATTTAATCTTAATACTTCTATCTAGTTTATGTTCTTTGTTTAACACAGACAAATTTATAACTGGATGATATTTCCTTGACAGCAAGTTCAGTCCTAACTCTGCTCTTTTATATATAACTTGTTCCAGAACTTATAGTCAATGACTAAATTATTCTTAAACAACAAGTCCTCATCTAAAAATGCAGGTAATAACAATTCTTCTTTATAGGGTTTTTGCGATGTCTACAAGACCCTTAACACAGTGTCTAGCACACAATAAACAGTAATTTTGTTTACTATAATCTTAGGCCCCTAATAGGGGCCTACATACAATGGCGTGCTGGAACGAGCTCAATAGTAGCTTAGGAGAGCCGCTTGTTAAATATTCAGAAATTTTATTAATCAGTTGTTAAGCTATTGGTAACTTGAAATCAGCCAAATTGTGAACATATAGACCAAGGAATATAACAAATGCAGCAAATCAAGGTTTGTTTTCTTTTGTTTGAAAGCTGGTTACCAACCTAGAAATGCTTATATATAACATATTGTATGAGTCTGTCAAAAAAAAAAAAATAGTGGGTTAATGTTTAACATTATGAGTATAGGACACTGTGTATGAACTCCAAACTCCATCTGATAATAAGCACTTCTCACTATAGATTTCCTTCATTATAGTTGTAGTGATGGTGACACAAGCTAAAGTATGAAAAATAATATTAAATTCTAAAGTAAGTTGTAAGAGGATTTCCTATTCTGATATTAGAGACAATTCATAAAGGGACATGATTATAAAAGAAACCATTGATTAAATTCTCTTTTCTCATTAACATTCCAAAAAATATTTGTACTGTGGCCTTACTAAATTTATATTGACTGATATGCCACATGTTTTGTTCAGATGAGGAAGAGATTGACAGTTGACAGAAGCAAGCCTGCAAGACTTTTCACTAAAGAACATGCTCTAGGGGCGCCTGGGTGGCGCAGTCGGTTAAGCGTCCGACTTCGGCCAGGTCACGATCTCGCGGTCCGTGAGTTCGAGCCCCGCGTCAGGCTCTGGGCTGATGGCTCGGAGCCTGGAGCCTGTTTCCGATTCTGTGTCTCCCTCTCTCTCTGACCCTCCCCCGTTCATGCTCTGTCTCTCTCTCTGTCCCAAAAATAAATAAAAAACGTTGAAAAAAAAAAAAAAAAAAAAAAAAAAAAAAAAAAAAAGAACATGCTCTAAAGGTACTTCATTTTACCTTTCCATGGTTGGGACTGTGGCAAAAGCCTTTCCAACTAATGAGCTCATCAACTGAGACTATTCATCCCCTCATTCTCTTTATATGAACCCTATAATTCAGCCTCATCAGTCTACTCCATTACCCAAACTCAGAATACTGTTCATTTCCTTGGATAATTTGCATATGGTGATCTCTATCTGAAATGTCCTTTTTTCTTGTCCCATCCAGGAAAATTTGCCTCCTTCCTTTGCCTCCATTCCTCTTCTAAAATCCTGTGACAACCTGGACCCATCACCATTGAATATATCATTACATAAATTCTAATCATTTACACACCTGATTGTCATTTTTGGAGATTTTGAGCACTATGAATGTTTTGGAATGAAAAATGTGTAAGAGCACTTATATTCTTTTTTAAATTCTGCTGATATCTTACTTTTCTATACAGTAGTGCATAAAGATTCTAAAAATAATTGTCATTCTGAGAAAGAGTGTTGAATGGAATGGATCATATTTTCTGGAAACTTTATTTTACTAACCCAGAAAGTCACAATCTTAAAGGACACAAAATGAAAGCACTTATGAAATTATTTTAGGTTTTACCCAATTATAAAACAGGCCAGTCAATGTAGGCATAATTCCCATTTGCTAATCTGTAAAGCAAAATGGATTTATCAAACCTTGCACAATATCTGATAATGATGGGAACATCAGGATGGGTTAATCTTCACCATTCAGCTGATGGAGCATGGTGCAAACAAAGCCAATATGATCATTTTGTTTCCTTTATGATCCAGTTAATTTTGCCTGAGCAATTTGACAGAGAGGTAAGATCTCAGGCCTTCTGGTTTATATTCACTAGATATTATGATATAGAGGGGGAAAAAATCAAACCTCTCAGTTAATTATAATATACCCATTTTTCTTACCAATTACAGTGTCCTCTCCCATATCACCTGTAGCCTTGCTAATAGTTACATTCATTTCAATCAAAACCATTCATCGATAATCACTCACTGGCAGGAAATGCACATTTCTGTTACAACTATATTCCTGGGCCTGTTGACTATTTTTTGAGCACCTACATAGGGTTGAAATCCCCTAAGTTTGTGGGTTACAGAATGCTGTCCATACCATGTACCTTCTCTTAAATCCTGGTGCATGGTCTTGACCTGACAGTCTCCCAATGCCTCTGACTAACTATATCTTCCTTTCTTTGTTGAACAAGTGCACCATTGTTAGTAATATCTGAGTCCCCTAGGGGCCTCTTTGAAGCACCTTATTGAGGGGAATATTCTCCCAGATACAGCCTCACACTCCTCTGAACTCACTAAAGAAAACATTCCAATATAACAGTATAGCAAAGAGTGGCCAGCACCCAGTTTTCCACAGCCATGTGTGAAACTACAAAGTACTGTGGGAATGCTGCTATTGATGGGACTCTACACTTCAAAATGATGCTCTATCTAGGAATTGCAAAATACAATCAATTTCTCTCTCCTATTTGTGATCAAACATGGGGCCTTGAAGCCATCTTAAATCTGTTTTATTTAACTTGTATTGTGCATTTTGCCTTCAAGAAATGAAGAAATTTCATGAGGACAGGAATTGTGTTTGTTTTTTCATGCTCTACAGCTAGTTCCTAGAATAAAGCTTATAACATAGATGTTCAACAATATCTTCTGGGTGAAAGAATGGAAGAATCTCATAAAACATATGCAGAAAATAATCACAGCTGACATCTAATGAGTGCTTAGTTTATGTGACTCTCTGTTTTCCATGCTTTGTGTAGACATGCTCTTTAATCCTCAAAACACTAGAAGGTAGTTACTGCTATCATCCTTGGAGTGAAGATAAGAATACTGACTCACAAAAAGTCTCCCTAGATTGAAAAAGTTCATATTGCCAGTTAGCTGACTGCAGAACCTGTGTTCTTACCAACTAATCTAGAATAAGAACAAGTCCTAAAAAATGCAAAGCATGCAAACATGCAAAATGTTTCACATGTCTATAAAAATTCATGTCCATACTCAATTATTATTGTGAGCAGATAGATAAAAGTGAAAATCATATTCTGAAGGACAACATTCTAATAAACAGGAGAAAAGCAATTATGTTGTATCTAAGATTAAATGCAGTTGCTAAGGCAAGCAAAAACAAAGAAACCATAACAACAAATGTGCTCTAAGCCTGACATTCAAGGTATATGGAAACATACAATTACAATTATTTTAGAGGTGAAAAACACTCTCTTTATTTTTATGGGAGAGTCTTATGTGACATTAAATTCCACTTGTGGAAATATAGGAAATGTTAGAATTATGTGCTAGACAATATTTTCATAAGAGGTATAAAAGTAGAATTAAAATACACATTAATGACAATCAACAAACACTAACTCTACAGAATGTTGACTTAGTTATGCAGACTACAGTTTTGATAAAAGCATAATTCAAGATTAAATTTCTAGGCAAAAGAAGAATAATATGAAATAACATGATAAAATAAGGAAAACAAAAGGAAAATCATAATAGAGCGACTTGGTATTATTGGAGTAAAAAGAAAAACACAAGACAGAAGGAATAATCAAAATATAAGTGAAAAAATTCTTTATGAAAAGATCAATACAAGTGTAAGGAATTGTCACATACCAGGATAAATCAATTTAAAAAATTTTTTAAATTGTTTTACATTTATTTATTTTTGAGAAACAGAGTGAGACAAAGTGTGAGCAGGGGAGGGGCAGAGAGAGAAGGAGACACAGAATCTGAAGCAGGCTCCGGGCTCTAAGCGATCAGCACAGAGCCTGACCCGGGGCTCGAACCCACAAACGGTGAGATCATGACCCGAATTGAAGTTGTACGCTCAACCGACTGAGCCACCCAGGTGCCCCGCAGTATAAATCAATTTTAAACAAAGAACCATATACAGGTAAATTCTGTAATCATACTTGAACTACAAAGTAAAGCAGGAAGAGAGTGAACACATTCTCTATGTGTGCACAAATCAGGTTTACTTTATGTTCTCTACAGCATCACAAAATATGAGACATACATATATGGAAAAATATTTCCAATTCTCAAGGAAAAAACTATGAATCAAGAATATTTAGTGAAGTCAAGCTACAACTCACATGTGAAACCAATAGAACAACTCTTTTGGTTAAGGAAGTATTCAAAATATACACAGTTCTTATATCATTTTGGAAAAAAAGCAAATGAAGATATGAATAGGAAAAGAAATAAAAAATATTTTTTTTTAGAAATAGAAAATTCATGGACTAAAAAAGGACTTGTATGCACTGAAATCTAGAAAAGTGTGGTGTTTGTATGTGTACAACACATGTATTTAATATACAGACATACATATATATGCATGCACACGTACACAGATAATTTTTCTCAATATGGTCATTAAACTTAATGTAAATACCAAAATTAATTTGAAGATCTATAATATAAAGTAAATTTTTAAATGAATATAAAATTCATATTATATCAAAAGAACATTGAAATATGTGTGAGGAGGGGTGCCTGGGTGGCTCAATCGGTTAAGCATCCGACTTCAGCTCAGGTCATGATCTCAGGTTCATGAGTTTGAGCCCCACATCGGGCTCTGTGCTGACAGCTAAGAGCCTGGAGCCTGCTTCAGATTCTGTGTTTCCCTCTCTTTCTGCCCCTCCCCTGCTTGCTCTCTAACTCTCTGTCTCTCTCCAAAATAAACATTTAAAAAATTAAAAAAAAAAAAAAAGAAATGTGTAAGGGGAGGAGAGAAAAATTATGTAGGAAAAGCAAAAGTCAATATGAACTACTTGTCTTAAAGAGGTGTGCTAGGAAAGATGCTATCTCACTCTTGACACTGACATTTAGAGAAACATAAAGTAAAGAATACATGGTGGTATCTGGTGCAAAGAAAAAAAAGGAAGATCAATGAAACAAGATAGAAAATACAAAAACTACTTGGGAATATAATAAACTTAGCTTATGATGAAGGTGACATTTTATATCAGATTGGAGAAAATGATGGATGTTTTAATGAATGCTTTGGGGACAAATGGCTAGCCATTTGGAGAGAAAAGTAACATTAGATTCACACTGCACATCATATATAATAGTAAGTGCCAGATAAATTAAAGCTTTAAATGTAAAAACTGAAACCATTTCTGGAAGAAAATGTTATTGAAAAGGAATCTAATCTTCGTATAGCACAGCATGTCGAAGCACGACACTAGAAAAGAAATAAACAAATAAAAACCAAGATGAATAGACCAACACTAGGGAAATTTTAAAATATTTTGTCGCCCCAAAATGCACCATTGGCAAACTGTAGGCACAAACTGTGAACATATTTGCAACATGTATGACAAAAGATTCTAAGTCTCAACATTTTAAAGTTCTTACAATTTAATAAACATACCCAATTTGAGCAATGGACAAAAACTTGAGAAAACTGTCACAAAAGAAGGAATACAAAAATACAATAAATCCAGAGAAAAGTTTTTAATTTCATAAGCAATAAAAAAACATAGAATGACTTTTGATATTGGATTACAAAAAGAGTCATACAGGGGCACGTGGGTGGCACAGTTAGTTAAGTGTCCAACTCTTGATCTCGGCTCAGGTCGTAATCTTGCAGTTCATGGGGTCAAGCCCCACATCAGGCTATGTGCTGACAGCATGGAGCCTGCTTGGGATTCCCTCACTCCCTCTCTCTCTCTGCCCCTCCCCTGTTCTCTCTTTCTCCCAAAATAAATAAATAAACACTAACAATTTTTTTCAAAAGAGTAATACATAGTATGATTAATATTTTAGGAATTTGTTTCTCTTTAGATTATAATGCCCCCCCAGTAATCTCTAAACTTTCATAATATCTGTTGCCCCAAAGAAACTTGTAATCATAGTGCTGTGGGAAATAAGGAATCCTAAAACCATTCCTCCTCATCCACTGGCCTGGCTATCCTAAACGGGAGCAAGCAAATCCAGGTGTCTGGAATTTAACCTGACCGCAAGTAAAGTAAGTTAGAAGAATGAGGTTCAATATAGTCATTGATCGTCAAACCGCTTTTTTCTTCAAATAAAACAGAGGACAGGCTTCTGAATGGGAGTGAACTTTTTCCTTCTATCTGAGAGCCATGCAGGCCTCAGACATGTACTTCTAGAACAAACATGTAAGAAATGAGAATGAAGACAGAAAGAACTTAACTCACATAGATCACATCATTGCACTTTCCAGTGTGGTAGCCAGTAGCTACATAAGGTTGCTTGAATTTAAGTTCACATTAATTACAATTAAATGAAATTAAAAACTCAGTTTCTCTGTGGTGATAGCACTCTTCAAATGCTCAATGGTCACACGTAGCTACCTTACTGGACAATGCAGATAGAGAAACTTTCCATCATTGCAGAAAGTAATATTGGATGGAACCACTTATATATAGCCTTTTCTAGTCTCAGGTCTAGATAGAATTAACCACACTGACACAAGGCTACACTGTACCTTGGACAAATCTGTCATTTATTGAACCTACTTGTTTACGTGTCTGTCCTCCTTGCTAGATTTCAAGCTCCCCAAGGGTAAAGGAATATCTGATTTGTCATTATGAACCACAGGAGCCACTTCTTGAAAGATGTTTAGTAAGTAGTGGTTGATGTAAGGAAATGTTGGGGGTAAGATTGAATATCAAATATCCTTTAAGAGAAAATAAAGAAGGAGGAAATCAATGAGTCCTTTGCTGCTTCATCATCCTTTTTTTTTATTATTATTATCCACTTAATCTTTTATTTTTACCAATCCAGAGGGTTAATTGATTTTGAAGTACCTTTGCAATGGGAAAATAATTTCTCTAGAAATATGTAAATGGACTCTAAGAATATACCTGCATTTCTCCTCAATCCCATATTCCAATTCAAAGCAGGAAAAGGGCATTTCCTTTGCTTTAGTGCTTCTAATTTCTACATTATGATGGAAGCACCAATCTTTTTGTCCCATGCAAAATAAGGGTAAAAAATGCATTAAGTGCATGATTACATACCAATTATTCTTTATGATCTATATAATCAAATACCATCTGGCGGTTTGTAAAAAATTCTACCACAGTAGCAAAAGTTGAATGCCAGAGTCAGATAAACTCTTACCCATCCAGCAGTGCAATCAGGCCTTTCCACAGACCTGTGAAACACCAGGTGATTTGAAAAAGGAAGCATATTCACTGATTCACTGATGCAGTAGCAAATCATTTTCACCTGTGAGTCAAAGTTTGCCTTGTGAGGACCAAAAACACTGAAAGGCAAGAGGCCAATTTCAGCTCAAGGAGGCAAAGGAACTGATAAATTGAGGTGAGTTAAATACAAATGACTGCTGAATTTGTTTTGATAACTATCTGCTGATCTTAACTGAAACAATTCTCAAAATTTTGCAGAGAAATGCTCTAATGGCAAAACAGTATAAAAATATGCTCCCAGAGAATCTGAGGACATATCCCAAACAGCTGGTCTTATCTCATGTTTTCTTTTTTTAAAATCATGCAAATTTTCCCTCAACTTCATATTAAATATGTGCTGTTTGATTATCAAAGTAATGCTTTAAATTATTTACCAAAAGAGAAAAATGACTTACCTGTCTCAGTTAATATAACAAGAACAATGCATAGTCTTTTTGATTTTAGGAAATTATGCTGCATTGAAGGGAGCTGACACTGTATATCAAATTTAGCATGCAGACAATTTATCTGTTCTGTTGTGGCATTACTATATATTTTGTATACTCAGAGACATGCAAATACGTGGATATAAATAGCATTTTAAACACAGCTTTATGGGGCGCCTGGGTGGCTCAGTGGGTTAAGCATCTGACTTCTGCTCAGGTCATGATCTCACAGTTCATGGGTTAGAGCCTCACATCAGCTCTATGCTGACAGCTTAGAGCCTGGAGCCCGCTTCAGATTCTGTGTCTCCCTCTCTGCCCTTCCCCAGCTTGCACTCTGTATTTCTCTCTCTCTCTCTCTCTCTCTCTCTCTCTCTCTCTCTCTTTCTCAAAAATAAATAAACATTAAAAAAATTTAAACACAGCTTTATAATCCATAGTTGAAAAATTAGTAAGGGAAGAGGCTTAAAATGCTGCTACGGAAATGTAGTATATTAAAATGCTTTTAACTTATTGTGAGTGGAAATATTGGTGTTTGTGTTAACTTCCTTTGAGGTCAAATTGTTAGTGTTATATGATAATTGAAATGATCTCTGATCCAGTATTGTCTGGTTGGTTTATTTTTTATAACAATATTTAATAATATACATTTGATAATGCATACTACATATATATATATATATATATATATATATATATATATATATATATAAATGTATGCATAGCATGTGCATACAACAAAGCATTGGTTATCTACAAAAGAACACAAATCAGGTTTACAAAGTGTTTTCTCTACTGTATCACTAACTGAAAGAAGTGAATGGAAGAATGTGTACTATTTTGAGAGGGAAAAAATCTGAACCAAGAATAAAGATGATTAATGATGACACCCTTTATATTTCTACTAATGCTATAAATTTCAACCCTGACTAATGGATTGAATTCCATTAGTAGTCACTAAGAATAAACCTCTCCTGCCAATTCTAAAATTTTATTTTCAGTTTGTAGAACACTATCTGACACACAATAGGTCTTAATGAACGCTTTAAATATATGAATAATAGAAGTCTTGATATGTGCAAAAAATATGTATGGTTTATGTTTTATATTATTTACTGGTTTTGGCCTCAGTATTTTGTAAAGAACAATGATATACTGACTCCATCTTGATTTTTACCTTCAGCTGTAAATGCCTTTTGTTTGTCCTTGACAGACAATAACAATTCAACCTGTGTTCAAGACTGTGACTTGTACCTTCGCCTAGACAAGAAAACTTACAGGGATCTAGAACAAACATTTAATATCATTTCCCCTCCTATTACACTGTGACCTAAATAGACGTCTGTGTCCAATGTAACCATCCCATTAAACACACTTTAAAAGAAAGCGGGTTTGTTCAAGTGTGTGAAGGATCTGATTTAAGTACCTTTTGCATAGTTGGGCCCATCAAGGGCAGGGGGTCATCCTTGCACTCATTACATGTCTTATTTGTCCTAAAGTGATATGTGTACCACCATCTTCCAATGCCTACTGTTTATTTATTTACTTGCTTGTTCATCATCAAGCGATTTGGAAATTAACATTGTGAATATAGGGACCTAGACAAATAGAATGTTAAATACACATTTTTATCTAGTGCATGATGAAGAATGATCTTAACATGAGTCACTCAAGTTGTTCAAGTTGTTCTTTTGAACTCAGTTTTTTTTTAAATGTTGAATGGTCCTTTTTTCCTTCCTTTAACCTGCCTCCCTTTTGAGTGAAGACATATTTCACTCTGCACAGTCTAGGAATTTACCAAATGCTCCCTCTCTCCCACATCGTACACATTTCATTCCATAAGGCAAATCTGAAAAGCATCTTGAAGGAAACGTTTTAAAAAATCATTTATTTATTTGTTTGTTTGTGTGTTTTCTTAGGCTATTTTGCAACCAGACTTCTCTTTTTGAACAGTTATAAAATTGCCACTGATTTTCATTTAACTTTATATGACTCCTTTTTAATTGTTGCTATAAGAATCATGATCTTTGCATTAGTATTCAGGGATTCCTAAGAAAGAGACACTGAAGGCCACTTGCATTGTATCTGCATTGAAAAGCATCTCTCTCTCCCCCCTCACACATACATACACACCTTAAGTAAACATCTATTTACTCCCCATGGCCTGATTATTGACTACTGCTGCTAACTACCAATTTACTATTTTTTTGCTGGATTAAATATTTTCATTGTCACAACATAGGTAATTATAGAGAGGCTCGGTTGGGGGGTGAGGGGAAGGGTCCTGCCTGCTGCAATCTAGATGATTTCAGGTTGTTCTGTTTTTCTCTATAATGTGGTATGCTTTTGATGGGTAAAAGCCCACCCTCCAAAATTCTTTTTTGTAACTTCTGTTATGCTTTAATTAGGTATACTTTTCTTATTTCTGAAGTGAATAAAGTGGATTTTATTTAATGTCTCCCTTCTGAGTGGGTCCCCACTAATAGAGAAACAGATTCACCAATGATATGTGATGTGTGAAATTTAATGACACTTGTTGTTGACCCAAGACCCAGTGGAGAGTAAAAAGCAAGGTCCTTTGCTTAGACAGTGGTTCTCATCACATAGGAATGATATGTGGAAAGTGGACAGATTAAGGGTCCCTGGGGAACACTGGATCTGCCACAAGATCAGATCTTTGCCATTCAGTCAAAGAATGGCTGTTCTCTCAGTGGGTTCCAGTGGCTAAAACAATAGTAGGTGGCACTATGGGACATGTTCTATTCCATCAGGTTGCTCCAGAAAAGTGGCCAGAGAGTACATTCTTTGGTAGGCCTACATGAGTGAGGATATTGCTCTAATAAAAAGAATGAAGATCTTCAGCCAGACTGCAATTCCACCCTAACTCACTAATTTATTTGATGCAGATAGGCTGGGTCTAAGAACCTAGGGAAGGGTCCCCTAGGGTCGGCCAAGAGGGTCCTTAGCTTCACACATGTGAGAAATAAGCCCACGACCCAATTAAGGGAGGGACGCAGAGACCCAGAGCACAGCAAAGCAAGGCTTTAATGAATGTTCTTGCAAGAGTGGGTGTCTGATGGGCAGGTGCACTTGGGGCAGTTACAGCAGACAATTTATCTCCTAGTATGTAAGTCCCTCCCCTGGTTCCTCATTGGCTGAGTACTATAGAGGTTATAGTCTTACCCAGACATTGCCTATGCCCACATAAGGCAAAAAGTAGTCTGACTGGAACAAACATACATGCCCTTAGGTGATGCAGAGACTTTCAGTCCCTCCTCCCTTTATTCTTTGGCACATGCTCTTTGCAAAGCCCATGAAAATAAGCCTGTGAAGAAGACAGGGGAAGAAGAAGCAGGAAGTGAAGTGTCTAAGGGTTTGGGGCTCCATCGTGGGGAGGGTTCATACATGTTTGCAATAGATTGTAAACCTGTTAACTGGACAGCATAGTTTTGTTTGGTATTTCTGAAAATGAGTCATCTTCCTTACTTCTCACACATAGGGTAGAAATCAAACGTGAGCCAGAGAAAGTGAAAACAGAGTTTATTGAGTAGCGTGAGTGACAGACAGAGACTAGCAGATGGAGTGTCTGGGAGACTTGGAAAGGAAAAGAGAATGAGTTTTGTTGTTGTTTGGGGTTAGGGATTTATATTGGAAAGGGGTCTAGGGTATGTGTTTCTTCAGGAATCCAGGGTAGGGTCTGATCAAAGCCAGTGTCAGGTGAACAATGAACGTTATTCCATAAATTACTAAAGGTAGGGGGTACTGATGCCAGCATCAACTGAGGTATGTTTGAAGCTAATGTCCTGGAACATGTTTGGGACCTGGCTCTTCTTAGGTATTTGGGGCCTAGGACAAAACTCAGAGATTGACTAACTTTCTTGCTTCTCCCTTGAAATGGAAACATTTCATCCTTTGGCTTATTCAGAGACAAAATATGGATCATGAATGAATGGGGCCTAGCAGAAAAACAGTAGAGATGGAGCCATTCTAAAGTGGAGCCCCTTCAGCTTTCCTACCTCACATTCACACCAGACCACTAAAAGACCATTCAAGATTTTATAAATGTAACACAGTATCTGTGTTTAAACTCAAATTCCACACTGTAATTCTTTTGGTTTTCTATTGCTGCATAACAACCCACACCCACCTTTAGTGGTTCCAAACCACTGTGTTATCTGCTCATGATTAGACAATCAGAGCTCTGCTGGGCAATTCTTCTGTTGTTCTAGCCAATAGTCATTCATATGGGTACATTCAGCTAATGGGTCAGCTAGGGGCCAGCCTCAGCTAGATAGTGGGGCAGCTGGGCTTTTCCCTCTCTCCATGTACTGTCAAAGCTTTTCTTGTGTCAACTTGTCTTTCCAGCAAATAGAAGGATTTTACACAAGAAGGGCTAAAGATCCCAAGAGTATAAAAGTAGAAGCTTTCAAGTATTTTTAAGTTTAGGCCTGTAATTGGCACAGTATCACCTCTGTGACATCCTTTTGATTAAAGCAGATCATATACCCAGCCTAAATTCAAGTGGAGTTGATGACTCAGGGGTTGAATACTAAGAAGTGTGGCTTCTTAAAAGTCAATTAACAAACTCCCATAGAAACAAAATCCTCTCAGGGATAACCTAAAGGTAAAGCTTCATTATAAGATAGTAATAGTTACTGAATAGTTCGTTAGTCTAGGCCCCCAATATAAACCATTTTTCTAGAAGACTCCAACCAATGAAAATCTTAGTTTAATGTCAAACTGTGAAAGTGTTAAACTTTAAAAATTAAAATAAGAATTGACATTTAAGAAGATCACCACAAAAATGTTTTGTGTTATAGAAAACTCTTAAGCAGAAAGTGATTGTGTGTTTATTTAATTTAAGCAGTTGCAGCAGATTGTTGAAACTAATTTCAGGGAACCAATTTTTTGTGTGTAAGTGAAATTAGAAACAACAACAACAACACTAGTGCCCAAGTAGACAAACTTATTTTTCTAAAAACCAACTGTGCTGGCTGCCACAAGGGAGTAGGAACAATTATAATTGCAAATCTAGTGAGCTAGCTAGTGGCATTATCATGTTTTTACTAAGGTACAACCCTGCATTTACAACAGTATAACTGTACCAACAATCACATGAGTTATCAAGTAATAAAATGAGCAAATTCTCCAATTACTGCACATGAGTTTTCTTACATTTGAGATGTCCATACCCTTTCCTAAGATTGGACTATGTATTCATAATTTTGCTCAAATCAGAAAATATTTATAAAATTTTTCCAAAGGCGTTTGAAGAAGTCGACTCCCAAGAACTTATAACAGTCTAACCTGATGCTTTCATATGCGTTATAGCTCACCAACTACAGTAGCTTACCTCAGCTTGACACTTAAACTAATTTAGGGGCTTTTCCTCTCAGACTTGGAAGAATATTATATTTTTCCTACTTCTTAATTCATATCTTGCTCAAAATAATTACATCTCCTTTTCCCAGACCTAGTGGTTATCTGTTTAAATAGCTTTTACAGATTATTTTGAGTAAGATATGAATTAAGATCTTAATTATTTCATTTTAGCCATTTAATTCAAATATAATTAAAATAAAATATATATCTAAAAATCTAACATACCCTATTAAGGAGTAGATAAGGAACATTTCTCTTGTTATAAGGATTCCAGGTTTAAATTTCAAGGCCAGAGTTTCTTCTTATTTAACTTTGATAGAGTCCTTTGATTCAAGCATGCAATTATTTTTTTTTAAATTTTTTGATGTTTATTTATTTTTTGAGACAGATAGAGACAGAGCATGAATAGGGGAGGGGCAGAGAGAGAGGGAGACACAGAATCCAAAGCAGGCTCCAGGCTCTGAGCCATCAGCCCAGAGCCCGACATGGGGCTCGAACTCATGGACTGCGAGATCGTGACCTGAGCTGAAGTCGGACGCTTAACCGACTGAGCCACCCAGGCGCCGTTCAAGCATGCAATTATTGACTTCTAATATATACCAACAACAATTCATGGACTGTGCAAGATGGAAAAGCAAACCAAATACAATTTCTCTCCTATGCCCTTCTGGAATTTACAAGTCTAGGAAGTCCTAGAAAAGGCTTTTTTTTTTTCCCCCTAGTATACAGGTTGTGAATTCAAGTTGGTTTTGTATAGGGAGCCTTATGTACAATGTGAATGTCAAAGTAATTGATGCCAAGTGCACATTTTCTCAGATTTTTGCAAGGCTCTCTCCCTCTCTTTTTCAGGTTTCTGCTTAAATAGCACCTTCTTAAAGAAAACCTCTTTGGCTACTCATTAGCTGTTCCTGGAACTGATCTTTTTACTCCTTGGATAATCATTAGCACTTGTAGATCCCATTACAAAGTCACAAAAACTGGGTAGCTTAAAATAACAGACATTTATTTTCTCCTACTTTGGAAGACTAGGAGTGTAAAAATCAAAGTCTGTTCTGAGGGCTCTGAAGAGGAGTCTGTTCCATGCCTCTCTCTTAGCCTCTGCTGACAGCTGGCAATCATTGGCATTCCTTGGCTTGTAGGTGCAACACCACAATATCTACCCCATCTTCACATGGTGTTCTCCCTGTGTTTCTCTGTGTCCAAATTATACTCTTTTTATAAAGACACCAGTCATATTGGATTAGGCCACCCTAACAGTCTGATCTTAACTTGATTATACCTTCAAAGACTATTTCCAAATAAGGTCACATTCACAAGTACCAGGAGTTAGAGTTTCAAAATGTCTTTTTGGGGAATACATAATTCAACTCATAGTAGTGCTATTCAACATAAGTTTCCATTCTCCCCCATTTCCATCATTTGAAGCATTATACTTTTTGGCACTTTGTGTTGGAGTGTGAGGGGTGAGACATATGAACGTCTGGCCAATATGTTATGGAATTGATATCTTTATTTCCATGATAGAGGCTTTAATTGCCTTTTAAAGACCTTTCTGAGCTCTCTTTTCCCTTGGACACTGTATTCACCAATATTTGAGGTGGTGGGTGCACAGTTATTCTGGATTGTGACTGTAGAGAAGAGAACTCTCCTGCTTTCACATAAAGGACCTGTAGAATGAACAAGAAATAGTTATTTGGGTTTTGAGCAACTATGATTTTAGAGGTAGCTTGTTAGTACTGTTATTCTGACATACACCTGGTTGATTTTTCTCCTTAGATCCTATATAGAAGTATATATTATCCACTTCTTTTATTATCTTTAGTGTCTAATTCCCCCCACTAGAGTGTAATCTCAATGTGACAGAGAATTTGTCTCATTCTCTGTTTAATTCTAATCCTTAGAAGAGAGGTCACAATAATAGGTAATCAACCAAAATTTTGTGGATGGGTGAATGAATGGATGAAAGAATAAGTAGATGTATATAGTACTGAACTATACTCTTCCTTTTTTTGTCTTTAGCACTATATTCTTTTGGTTTTATTTTAATTTTTAGTTATTTTATACTAACAATTAAATTTTAATGTCCTAAAAGTCATAAACTAGGATTCGTCTCAGATAAAGCATAGATTTAGGAGAAAGTCAACCTTGGAATTGAATCATGGTTTTTACTACTTAAAAGCTATATATATATATATATATATATATATATATATCTTAAGGAAAGGTATTGATTCATGATAAACCATGTTTCTCATCAGTAATAGGAGACTCAGAATTGCTCATTATTTAAGAATCAAGTAAGATAATCTAAGAATTTAATAAACTTTATTCTTCTTCTTTATGCTCCATTGTGTTTCTCTTCCCCTCAAAATGCCTGAATAATGGACAGCATATAAAAATACATAAGAAAACATTTTTAATTGTAATTATCAATAATTAGAAATAATACTGTTTTAAAGTGTTTAATTTTCTGAGTTACAGTTTAAATTAAGCTCATTATTATAATTTTGAAAATTTGAAAATAATTTTCGTATCACATAGTTTCTTCTTTACAAACATATAAGTAAAAATAAATTATTTTGTAAGTTACATTCTAATTGAAAGGTCTATCTGACAGACACATATCAAGCACACTCATTTTATCCCTTTATACTTAAGATTTCAGGAATGAATTCCTACGTTGTCTGTGGCATGTTTGGGTGCCAAAAAAAAGACAGCACACCAAAGGGAAATGGGTGATTTCCTGAGCCATATTTTTAAAATTCTCTTTGTGTGTTAATGAATCTTCTAGCAATAAAAGATTATATGGTGTGAGGGAGCAAAGATAATTTATCTTAAAAAATTAGAATTGTACATTTTCCAATGGGATCAATATCCTTACATATATACAATACATGGAAAAAATAAGTGGCTAGAAGTTCAAATCTTTATCTTAAACCAGCAACCTACTACCAATTCAGATTCCCAAGAGCAATATGCTTCAAGATATATGCACAAATGTTATTTCTGCTATTTTGTTTATTACTATTGCCTCAAAACCTTTATGTGGACTCTTGACCATAGTAAATTAGGCCACATTATAAGGGGATACCAAGGGTTACCTTTTTAACCCTTTTTCTAATGCCTAGACTGGAAGCTTAATAAAAAGACTTCTTGAAACCTTTTCCCTAGACACATTCTTCTCCCTAGAGTTCTTATCTTTCAGATGGTGAGAAATATCACACAAAAAGTTCAAGGAAAATACTGCCAAAATAGAGAGACTTAGTAACTCTAAAATCTAGAGTAAAATCGGCCTAAATATACATTCTCAGTATAAATACAGTGTATTTGTTTTCCATTGTTGCCATAACAAACCACTATGTACTAAGTGACTTACAACATCAATTTATTATCTCACAGTTCCATAAGTCAGAGGTCAGGTGAGCGGTGAGCTTTGTTCTGGATTTCTCAAGTCCAAAATTAACATGCCAGCTTGCCTAGGCTCTTATCAGGCTGCTCTGGGAACAATCTGCTTCCAAGCACATTCAGGTTATTGGCAGATTTACTTCTTTATGGTTATAAGCTGAGCCCCATGTCCTGTTGCTGGCTTTCAGCCAAGAGCATCTCTTTAAAGTCACCTGCATTCCTCATCATGTTGTCCCCTCCATTTTCACACATACCAAATCCTTCTCATAATTTTAATCCTGCTGACTTCTCCTTATGCCACATCTCATCTGTCTCCCATCCTGAGATAGTTCTCTGTTTTTAAGGGTTCATGTAATTAGATTGAGCCCAGCTAGAATATCCATGATTGTCTCCTGATTTTAAAGTCTGTAACCTCTTTTTTTAAAAATATAATTTATTGTCAAACTGGCTTACATATAACACCTAGTGCTCATCCCAACAAGTGCCCTCCTCAATGCCCATCACCGACTTTCCTCTCTCCCCCACCCCCGCTCAGCCCTCAGATTGTTCTTTGTATTTAAGAGTTTCTTATGGTTTGCCTCCCTCCCTCTCTGTTTGTAATTATTTCCCCCCCTACCCTTCCCCCATGGTCTTCTGTTAAGTTTCTCAAGATACACATATGAGTGAAAGCCTATGATATCTGCCTTTCTCTGACTGACTTATTTCATCTAGCATAATACCCTCCAGTTCCATCCACTCCTCTTTTTTTTAAAAAAAATGTTTATTTATTTATTTTGAGAGAGAGAGTGATCATGTGCACACAAGCAGAGGAAAGGCAGAGAGAGAAGGAGAGAGAACCCCAAGCAGGCTCCACACTGTCAGGGCAGAGCCCAACGTGGGTCATGAACTCACAAACCATGTGATCATTTTCTGAGCCAAAATCAAGAGTTAGACCAACTGAGTGACCCAGGGACCCACGTTCTGTAACCTCTTAATTACATCTGCAAAATTCCTGTTGCCATGTAATGTAACATGGTCAAAGTTCTGGGAATTATGTCATGGACATCTTTGGGAAGAGCATTATTCCACCTATAACACATATTTTGAAAATAATCCAAAGTGAACATGAATTTTTTGTCACCTTAATCTTATTCTGTTCTAGAACTCTGGCTCAGATATTACTCTGGCCTTAATATCAGCCTTCCTTATCTTTAGAAATGCAGCTGAGGCTAAGCTTTGAGTTCACTTTCCTCTTTAAGTTTGTTAAGATGTCACAATCCTATAGATTTTAGTAAATGTAACTTTTAGAAGAACAATGGCAGAATTTGTAAATAATTACCATTTGTAAATAATTATGGGTATCATTAATGTAGGCTGCTTTTGTATGATGAATTGGTGATGGATAGTTCTACAAGATCACTCTCATTTAGGAGCCAAATAAACTTTCATTTTCTTTCAACATGTCCATATGGGTTGGGAAATAGAGGCTTCTCTATAAATTGATTATTAGTTGATATCAGTTTTTTTCTTGTATCATAAAATTAAAAAGTCGTGTTCTGTCAAAAGTTTTAAAGTCATCTGTGCTTGTAGTTATCATTTCATTTGTTCAATATTTTTAATATTTTCTCTGGGCTAAGCTCTAGGTATTAAATATGTAAGACAGATATGTACTTTAGCCTCCAGAAGCATATAATCTATGGGGCATCTGGGTAGCTCAGTTGGTTAAGTATCCGACTCTTGAATTTGGCTCAGGTTATGATACCAGGGTTATGGCATCGAGCCCCATGTCAGGCTTCACACTGAGTGTGGAGCCTATTTAAGATTCTCTCTCTCTCTCTCTCTCTCTCTCTCTCACTCTGTCTCTCTGTGGCTCCCCTCCCCCAAACTTGCATGCACACACATGCTCTCTCTCTCAAAAAAAAAAAAAAAAGCATAAAGTCTAGCCTAGCTCATATACACTTTAACAGATATTTTCATGTGTGATGAATGTGTTATTGGAGAAGTACAGGATACTATGGGAGTGAATAATAGTAGTGCCTAATTTAATCATAGAGTTCAGCAAATGCTTCACAGGATTTGGATCTCCAAGCTTCAAAAAAGTGATGAGTGACAATTAAGGAAGTTATTATCTGCACTTTACACTTGGAAAAACAGAGGCACAAAGACTTTAAGTTACTTGACCACAATCTGCAACAATCTCATACAACATCCTATCTTGGGACTTGAACCCAAAATCCAACTCAAAGTTCCTAATGTTTTGTCATGCTGTGGATAAACCACAAATATGTGCAAATATGTTCAGTCGTGAAGAAAAATAAAATTTAAAACCTAATTTAAGGTGATTTATGCAATCATAAATTATTGAAACTATGTATTAGGGCCAAGAAAGCAGAGAAACTATCTCAGTGAAGCCATCAAGAAGGCACATTTCAATTATAAAAATACCTTAAGAATAGAAAAAAGAAGATTGGTATAAATTTTAGTATGAAGGTGCTAACCCTGAAAGTTATTGGTAGCTAATCATTACAGTTGTTATCCAAATTTCTGTTCATTCTAATAGAGTTTCTTCCACATCACCTCCTCTATTTCCACAATAATGTTGTTATTCTTTATTATTGTAAATGAGGAGTTTAATTTTTCTATTGTAATTTTAATCTCCTTGCCTAGGCTCCAGCTACTGAAACAATTTAATTTATTGTTTCCCTTTGATTTTAGATTATTATATACAGTTGACCTTTATTTCAGACTGTTTTTCCATTATTTCTGTTTATTAACTGACAAAGTATATCTAATACACTTAACACAGTCCCTGATCCTATTTTGGTATTTATGTTTGTCATTATTGTTTTCATTTTTAATGTGTTTCAGAGGCCTGTTTTCTTGCTTTCTTTGGAAAATACAGAATGATTTATTGAGTTTTTCTTCTAGTTTCTATATTAAATACTTTTCAGAAATATGTTTTTTGGATACTTGATGATTCACTGGCTACTGTCACTATCTCTGTCTCCTGGGATGTTGATTAATTTGTCATTTAGAAGACAGGTTTATTCGTATCATCTACATCTCAGTTTCTACTTTCTAATGAACATTAATTTTATTCTGTTCTTCTATATTTATATAGCGTTCTCTTTTCATTGCTTATTGCTTTTTTGGTAACTGATCTGATATAAAAGTGAAAAATTATATTCCTAAAAGGTATTCCCAATGTAGGAATATATTTTAGGGAGTTCGCTTTCCAGGTAACATCGCTTATTCACATTACCCATCATATATCTTTATTTTCTGATGTTTGCTTGGAGTTACTTCCTGAAAGACAGACAAAGATGGAAGTAAAAGTAGGACTGTCATTACTTCCAAAACAATACTCATGAAAGAGAGGGATGGCTCCAGCTGTTTCATAAATACACACCTTAAATGTCTGATATAAGAGAAAGGCACCAAGAGAGGAAATGAGTCTTTAAGTTTATTTTCCCTCAATTGAGATGGCTTTGTTTCATGAGCACAAGTACATCACTACACAATTAATAATTTATCTAAATCTTGCTCTTTTGACTTAAAATGTGCTGGAAATTCTTCCCAGATTCAGACAAAATATTTCTTTTCGGGTTTCTGAACTGTTTTGTGAATTATTCTAACTTTTTATATTTGTACCATGTCTTCATAAAATTTTCCCCCATGCAATTTAGCAAGAACACACACAAACACATACACGCGCGCGCGCGCGCACACACACACACACACACACACACACACACACACACCAGGAACCATTAACACAATGTCACATGATTTGGTTGTGAATTTTCTGTTTCAAAGTAAATTTTGAGCATGGATTCAAGCTACTAAATTATTGAACAGCTTAATTATGAAAATAATCTGCTAGAAATCTGAAAAAAGCTATTTTTAAGCAAAATAATGTGGCTTTTTGTCCAAACTTCCCTTTGGGAGATGAGAAAGCTTGAAGTTTGTTGCTCAGATGCTGGGATGGGATAGGAATGGCTCACTTTGTACTACAGAGATTTAAAGCCCAGGTTGTTCTAAAAGATAGCTGATAGGGCCAAAGCCAGATTGAATACTTCAGGATAGACCATTAAGCTAAGACTTAGATATGGAAGTCAGAGGCTAAACCCAGGTGTTTGGCATAAAGGAAGAAACTGAGTCTAACAAATCACATTAAGAAGGTCCAGAAGGCATAGTTACAGGGGGGCATGGAGACCCTGATGAGTGCCCTTTGAACTGTGAAAGTGTGTGTGCAGATGCACTTGCTGAGAATGTCAAACTAGCTCACAGGGGCTCAAAACTGTGAACTTGCCCTTTAGTTAAATACAATCAGTGTGTCTAATCTGTTGACTTTAGATATTTTGGCATCCAGTAATAGTTTTGAATACTTCAAATACTTCGGCTGGGATAATGATTGTAATTATAGAACAATATATAGAATGGTATATGTAACTGATTTTTTAAATGTTACCTGTCTTCACTTTTATTAACTTCTCTAAGTCTGTGATCAGGTTAAAATGCAATCCAACATTTCACATGTGACTCTTTGTTTATGGTTTCTTATGGTTGAGACTTAAGTTATTTTACTACTAATTAGGGTAAAGAAAATACATGTTAATATTTGTTTAGGATATTAAATATTCTTCTCTCCGGGAATTGCAGACTTTAGAATTAGAATATAATTCCTCTCAAGGTCAGGAGTCTGCCATCCATACTTTTGTATCCTTTAAAGCAACTACTACTTTTATAAATTGACTACCTATCAATATGTTTTTGAATCACTAAAATAAATTAAGCAATTATTTGTGAGGTATATAAAACTTAGAATGTATTTACATAAACATAATCTCTTTGAATCCTCAATATAGCAACTATTACTATCTCTATTCTATGAGTAAGAAAACTGAACCCTAAGATCACATTTTTGCTATCATTAATTGTGAATATTTATAAATAAACACAAAAGTAGAGGAAATTAATCACCATTTTTATCATCCATATTCCGCATTTGTAAATATATACTCTCACCTGTTTCAATGCCCTTCCATTTCTTTGTTTTTTAATTTTTTTAACGTTTTTATGTATTATTTTTGAGAGACAGAGATAGAGCTCTAGTGGGAGAGGGGCAGAGAGAGAGGGAGACACAGAATCCGAAGCAGGCTCCAGGCTCTGAGCTGGCAGCACAAAGCCCCACTCTGGGCTCAAACCCACAAACTGTGAGATCACAACCTGAGACAAAGTGGATCAGTTAACCGACTGAGCCATCCAGGCACCCCTCAATGTCCTTCCATTTCTTAAGTTATCATCAAAACATTTTATTTCAAAACATTTACATAATATAGCAGGAATTTCCAAAAATATAGCCATTTCCTTACAGAACCAGTGTGTTTTTGTCACAACTAGCAAGTTAAAAATAATTCCCTGATATCATCATATACCCAGTCCTTACTATAATTATCCATGATTATCGTTTTATAGCTGGTTTTTGAATCAACCCATCTGGTAAATTTTCTTTGTATTATAATACAGAGGCCTTCAAATCAATCATCAATTCACCAGAAAAAAAATTAATAATGTACCTATTTAGAGAAAATACTGGATGATTTGACATTTTACCTCTAATGTGTAACACTTTGCTAGTGTAGAAGTAACAGTTTTCTCAGCCAGTGCCCTTGTACCACTAATTCTGTAGTTGTGTAATTGCATCACTAGCCATACCAGAAGAATAGCGCAGATCTCCTCCTGCTTCCCCAAATGTCACTGGAGATAATGAAAAAAAGGAAAATATTCCAAAATCATCAAAAACCAATTCAAGACAAGCATGAATCTTAGAAGACTTAGGAAAAGAGAAAAATAGAAGAAAAAATCAGAAATTCAAAACACTGTAAGATTGTAAAGAATGATTTATGATATTAAATTTATCTAATTAAATGAATGTTAAATCATTATTAAATGTTAAGTAATTTTTATCAGAAGCAAAAAATGTTAAGTAGTTATTTAGAACATGGATTTGAAGACGGGCACACTGGGGTCTATGTCTCCACATGGCCCACAATTAGCCTTGTGGCTTTGGGCAAGTTTATTACCTCTCTAAGCCTCAGGATTTTGTTCTTTTGTATTTTGTTTTGTCTTCCGTTTTTTCCTTTTAACAATGGAGAAAGTAACAGTACCTAACACACAGTTTTTGTGTGAGTTTTAAATATCTGTAAAGTAATGAATAGATCTCTTGGCACAGATTCTATGCTCAATAAGATCTAGATCTTATTATCACAGTATTAGTATTTCATACTCCATATTAAAGTTTATAATATAAATTTTTTAAAACATACATGTAAAAACAGACAAAGACATCATAAAATAAAACTGCAGACCAAAGTTTCTTATGAATGTGAAGGCCAAAATCCGCACAAATTCTAGTGAGCCAAATCCATCAGCACATGGAGAATTCTACACCATGACCAGGTAGAATTTACCTCAGGGGTGCAATGTTGGTTTTACATCTGAAAATAAATTCATATAATACATTCTATCAGTATAATAGAAAATGAATATCGCACGACCATTTTAAAAGGTGCAGAGAAAACATTTGGCCAAATTCAACACCTTTTATTATAAAAATACTCAATAAACTAGAAATAGAGGGGAACTTCCTCAACCTGATAAAGGATGTCTATGAAAAACCCATAGCTAACATTTTAGTTAATGGTGAAAGAGTGATGCTTTCCTTCTAATTTCATGAGTAAGACAAAGATGTTTGCTCTTGCCACTTCTATTCAATATTGTACTTAGAGGTAAACTAAATTTGTACCAAAGAATGAAGTTGGATTTTTACCTCATACCATATACACAAATTAACTCACTATTGACCAAAGACCTAAAGTAAGAGCAAAAAAACAAAACAAAATAAAACAAAACCCCATAGGAGTAAGTTTTCATGACTTTAGATTTGGGAAAGAATTTTTGAAAAGATTTTATTTTTAAATAATTTCCATACCCAGTGTGTGGCTCAATCTCACAACGTCAAGATCAAGAGTCGCATCCTCTACTGACAGAGCCAGCCAGGCACCCCAGGAAAGGAGTTTTGATATTATACCAAAACACAACCAACAAAAGAAAAAAATAAATAAATTGGACTTCATCAAAATTAAAAGCTTCTGTGCACCAAGAAAGTGAAAAGACCCACAGAATGGGAGAAGTATTTGGAAATCATATATTTTAAGCAACTTATGTCTAGAAAACATAAAAAAACTTTACAACTCAATAATAAAAAGACAACCTATTTTTTTAAATGAGCATAAGATATGAATAAACATTTATCCAAAGAATATATATAAATGTCTAATAAGCACATGGAAAGATGGTCAATATCACTTATCATCAGGAAAATGTAATTCAAAACCACAGTGAGATACCATTTCAAACCTGAAAATCAAAAAGTCAGGTTACAGGTGTTGGTGAATATGTGCAGAAATCAGGACACTTACACACTGTTAGTAGGGATGTAAAATGGTGCAGACACTTTGGAAAATAACCTGGAAGTTTCTCAAATGATTAAACATAGGATAACATATGACCAAGCAATTCACTCCTAGGTATATCCCAGGAGAAATGAAAATATATACCCTCACAGAAACTTGTACACAAATGCTCTTAATAATATTATTCATAAAAGCAGAAAGGTAGAAACAACCTAAAAATTCATCAACAGACATGGTGAACCCATGCAATGCTTACAAAAAAATAAGCCAACATTATGGATACTCTCCTTAAAATGGAAGGGTTTCTTTATGACAGGGTGGGCATCAGGGCCACTCTATATATAGACTAGGCACAGTTCCAATTCACCCTGTTAGGCCAGACAAAAAGGAACCTCAAATATGAAATGGGCCACTGACTACCAAGGTTTCATGGACAGTGAAATAATAATACAGAAATGGAGTTTCCTGGCTGACACTGCTCTAGCCAAGAGCTCCCTCAACATACCCTCAAACTGACTACATTAGCTAATCTGTCAGATCATAATCTGAGAGGAACATTTGTAGGCCACTATGTGAACATTGGGAATATCTACAAGGATTTCATGAATGTCCTGTGGGCTCGACTTTAGCTACACGCTAAATGCTAGATGAAGAGAACATTTATATTTTCCTAGATTAGTAAAAAAGGGGGGAAAGTTACTTGAAATGATACTGTGACAAAACTTCTAAACCCATATTTCCTAGGAGTCTTGAGAATTAAGAGAGATGATATAGGAGAAGTGCTTAACACAGTGAATGAAACATAACAAATGTTCAGCATATTTTACCTATTTCAATAAGGCTGAATTTGATGAGCACCCTAATTTAGGATATAAGCTCGCCATGGGAACAAACAATAAGGAGAAAGTTTTAAAGTGTGACTTGGAGTAAAAGTGATATTTGAGTTAAACTCTGAAGAGAGACAAAGCTTTTGATAATCTGGGATAAGGGAAGAGGATTTCAGATATAGAGAACATGAGGAAAAATACATAGCGTACCTTAAAGCAAATATTTGAAGAAACAGGATATTGTGCATGTGTGATGAGACATCCTCACATTTTCCTAATTCATTTTGCATTTTCTAGTAATAAAATCAGTGTAATTATCCTCTTAGGAAGCATTCTGATGGAAAGCTTTATCTCTATACTGCTATTCAAATAAATTAAATTAACCCAAATTATCTAGGATTTATAACTGAATGAATAATTAAGAAAGGAAAAGGAAGAAAGATGATAAATGATGGATAGATAGATAGATAGACAGATAAGAGAAAGAGAGAGAGAAATAGATAGACAGGTGCACATAATTGACCTGTCATTGAATTTTTCAGTAAGGGGACGATTCTCCTTTTCATTACTTTGACATCAGCCTTTGTGGTAAGAGACTTATGTACCCAGTACAAGCAAATAACTGAAATTCCTATTGTAATTCTATGAAGGACTAACAAATAATCTCCAGGTGCTAGTTACCAGATACCCCTTTTGGCTTTTAATTTCTCAATCCCACTTCATTCTCTGAGTGAACACTGCTACCTATTAGGTGTGCGGTTTTTTTTAATTGTTTCTGTGAGTTTACATATACATGGGTGTTCGTATTGCTCCGCAATTAGCTTTTGTCACTTAACCGTGAATCTTTAAGTTATTTAAATTGTATATCTAGTTAATTTATTTGAATAGGTAGACATCATTCTATAGTATGTATCAATATATTTTCTTAAACTTTCCACTTTAAAAAAATTTTTTTTAATGTTTACTTATTTTTGACAGAGAGAGAGAAAGAGAGAGCCAGCAGAAGAGGGGCGAGGGAGAGACACAGATTCCAAAGCAGGCTCCAGGCTCTGAGCTGTCAGCACAGAGCCTGATACGGGACTCAAACTGATGAATGGCAAGATCATGACCTGAGCCTAAGTCAGACACTTAACCGCCTGAGCCACCCAGATGCCCCTAAGCTTTCCACTTTTGATGGACATGTATGCTTTTCCAAATTCATTTTTTGACTTTTCAAGAATTCTCAAACAACTTTGTGATTAGGTATTAATATATTATATATATTAATATATATATTTCTACGGGGGTAAATAGTACCTTTGTAAATACATTCATAGACGTGGTATTTGTGAGTCAACGTATATGCATCTTTGTTGATATATACTGCCAAATTTCTCTCTAATGGACTGTACCTGATTTATTTCCAGCTAGCTGTGTTCAACTATGCTTGATTATCCCCCTCTTGCCGACACAAGATATTACAAACTTTTTTTTTGTCATTCATTTTAATTTGCATTTTTCTGATGATAGTAAGGCTGGACATCATTTTGTATTTGTTTTATTCATTTGAATTACTTCTGCTGAATTTAATATCTTTTGAAATTTTTAATGGGCTTGAATTTCTAAAATAAAATGTAGAGTGTGACACATATGTGTGTATGTGCACACGCATACATATTTGTGCATCTCATATATTATAAGAGAAATTCAGGAAGGAAATATACCAAACTGTTAAACATAATTACTTCTAAAAAGAATAGTAGGATTTGAATAAAGTGTTAAGGAAGATATCTAGGTTTTTTTTAATTTTTAAAATAAATATTGATATTAAAATATTAAAAGAATGGGGTGCCTGGGTAGCTCAGTCGGTTAAGTGTCCAACTCAATTTTGGCTCAGGTCATGATCACTGTTCATGAGATCAAGCCCCCACACTGGGCTCTGCACTATGAGTGCAGATTCTCTGTCATCCTCTCTCTGCCCGTCCCCCATCCTGAAAAATAAATAAACATTTTAAAAAATAAATTATTAGAAGAATGAATTTTGCCAGGATATTTCTAAAATAAGATTTTTAAGTGTGTTATTGCATATTATTATTCCACGTGCATTTAAAGGGCTCTTACATAAAAGACTTAAATCTTCAGTTCTGGGAAATTTTATTACTTTATTTATTTTATTAACCATTTCTCCACCCATCCATTCCCACTTTTTCTTTGTTCTCCCTTTCTGGTTCTCCTATTTGATGGCTATTGGAACTCCTGGAATTATTTTATGGTTTCTTTTTTTTTCCTTTGTGTCTTTATAACTGTCTTTGGAAAAAATTCCTTGGTTCAATATTCCCCTAATTCAATTTTCAATATTTCCATTATACTAGACATCCCATCTATTAAGGTGAGGTTTCTTTCAGTAAATATGGTTTTAAATATCAAAAAGAGAGCTAATTGCTTATTTTTTCCTCAACAATCTGTTCCTGTCTTATCCATAAATTTCTTTTCTGATGATATTAGTTGTTCTTATTTCAAAATGTCCTTCTGTTTGCCCTTGGAGTTAGTTCTATTTATTGTTTCTGTTTTCCTCAAATATTTGGTGATTCTTGATCATCTGTTTATGTTTACAGAGGAAAGTAAAGGTTTATCAGCCTGTTAGAATATATTTTCTCAGCGTGAATGATGCCTATGCTGCTGACAACAGTACAGTTTTTATTACAGTGTTCGATGCTCTTCCAGAATGCTAGAGTCCATCTTAGTCGATTTTCCTTAGGTTATGCAAAAGGCTTGTTTTCTAGCTACATGGTTTACACTACCAATCCCGGTAGTGTTGTATATAGTTCTCTCAAGGGCACATTTTTGGATTGTAGTCGTTTCTGACAATCAGCTTCATCTGCTATTTGATTTCAGGGATGGATGCCTCAAAATTGCTGTCTATTGATTGAAGAAAATACTATTCCTAGACTTATTGTGAATGCATGCACACACACATGCAAACACACACATGCTTCTTAAAAATGACAGATAAATATGACAGACAGTTCACCCAATTCCATATAAATGACTATATATCTATATATATGTATATATATTTGGTGTGAGTTAAACGCAAGTGTTCAGTCCTCACGTATACTCAAACCCTTTGAGTATTCACCATTTTCATAAACTCCATTAGCTTTGATTGAATAAATATGCTAAAATATGAATTCCCTTTTATAAATAAAATGAGTTCAAATGATTGCTTGCCTTTTCCATTTATTCAGTGTAAAAGGAAATGTCCTTTACTTCCTTTGTTTATTCCTTACTTTCTTTTTCATTCTTTATTTTCTTTTCCAACCTTTCCTTCATTCTTCCTTTCTTGTCTATTCAACTCCCACAAAAAAAAAAAAAAAAAAAAAAGGAGGGGTGGAGGAGGGTTTTTTTGCATTTTAAATTTAAATAAAAATAATTACATGAAACCGATTCTTATTCTCTATGTCAAATTCTATGGCTTTTCTTTGAGTAGTACTTTAGGATTTTGCCTGATAACTTTGAGCTTTATTTTCTGAAAAGGAAAGTTACAATAAAAAAGTCATTCAGTCATAGATTGTGGAATTGATAAGATGTTGTCATCCCCTTTAAATAGAGAATCAAACAATAGCTTTAGATATGTCTATAGTTTCATATTTTAAAACTGTTTTTTAAAAATTTTTTTTAATGTTTATTTATTTTTGAGACAGAGAGAGACAGAGCATGAACGGGGGAGGGTCAGAGAGAGAGGGAGACACAGAATCCGAAGCAGGCTCCAGGCTCTGAGCTGTCAGCACAGAGCCCGACGCAGGACTCGAACTCATGGACCGTGAGATCATGACCTGATCCGAAGTCAGACGCTTAACCAACTGAGCCACCCAGTCGCCCTTAAAACTTTTAAATCTTTTATGTGAAATGTCTTCTATCTTTAGACCTTGCAGTAGTGTGTCTTCAATTCAAATGCTTACATAAAATGTAATTACAGGGATTTTATAGCATGTTTCTCTCTTCATTCTCTTCTCCCCAGGTTTACCTTAGTAGCAGAGTTTGAGCACATTTCAGCTGTAATCAGGAGTGTCTGAACAGACAGCTAACGAAATGTCTCCAATTTGCCCATAAGAGAACTTTGAGAACGAAGAACTTTAAAACTTCCAAAGTCTCAGGAGTTTTTAATTCTTAAAATTAATATTTTCCTTAGCATCCTGAAATGTGTACATCTGCTAGTCTGAATATTTTAATGAGCTAATGTCTACCATATGCCAAGTACAATCTGCAACTCACCCTTCTCTGGTGTCTATAATATTAACCGCTTAGCAGGCATTACCTTCAGCAGTCACAATGATAAACATGCAGTTTGCTATTCCGCTCCCATTTGTCACAGTTGACACATAAGCATCGAGAGTGACTTTCCTCTACCCTCAGCTCTGGCAACAGTAAAGCTTATTAACATAGCTGGAACATTTTTAATCTCCTACAGTTCCTGGCTTTCTCAGCCAATAATATTCCTTTGAATATGTGCCACAACACTTGACATTTCTCCTTAATGTTTCTCAAATCCATTCTTTTACCTCTACCTCCATGAATGCCACCTTGTTTCAGGTAACCGTCAATAGTCACCTGGATCACTACAACAGCCTTCTAACTTCTTTGCCTCCAGTCTCACATCCTTCAATCTACCCCCTTCCATTTTGCTATCAGAAGAGTTCTTCATAAAGCAGCAACCTTATTGTTACTTTTTGATTAGTTTGGAATTCCTTAACATTGCTTCTATGACCCTTGTCACTGAAGCATTTTCGTCTCCAATGTCATCTTGCGTGAGTCTCTACTCAATCTCTTCAGACTCAAAATATTTGAAACCATAAGTAGTATCCCTCTTAAAGCATTCTTTTCTCTGGGTTCTAACTTTTTGTATATGCTGCTGTTTCCATCAGGAATTCTTTCCCCAACTTCCCACTTTTATCAAGAACTCCCATAATCAGCTGATGCCTTTTCTATGTGAGTCTAAAATACCTTGTATTCACTGTACTTTGTTGTGATTGTCTGCTTACATTCCTGTCTTCTATAACTGAAGGTAAACTGTAAGTCAGTTTAAGCATTATTCACCATTGTTTCTCAGTCTTTAATACAGTTTTGACTTGAAGAAGGTGTTCACTAAGTGTATCTTTAGGATGCTATTTAGAGTTAAGCACATTTCTGGAGTTGTACCATACTTTAAAACCATCTGAATAGGTACTAAAGATTTACTATCCAAATTAGTTTTTTTTTACATTTTATGAATGGATTTAATTACAAAAAATATCCTTCATGATCTTCACAGAGCCCAGCACGGGGCTCGAACTCACGGACCGCGAGATCATGACCTGAGCCGAAGTCGGAAGCTTAACCAACTGAGCCACCCAGGCGCCCCAGAAAGATACAATTATTTATAGTAGACTGTGGTAAATACTCTCATAGAGTGTTGATTGCTATACAAAGGGAGCAAAATGGAAATGTTACTGAATCCCAGTCTTTATATATTATTTGTGTCATAAGGCCACAAAAACAGATAACTATTCTGTTCAAAGTACATTTTTAAATGTCATTTTATCTAAATGTACAGCTAGGTACATAATAAAATTTGACATTTGTCCTTGAAACTGAAATGTTGGTATGAGTTTATAAATTCACAACACACATTTATATACAGACATTATTTAGTTCAAGCACATTAACATCTTTAAACATCTCCATTTTAGAATGAATTTTCTTATATTTGACTTTATTAGTAAGTTATAAATATTGTCAAGTAAAGCACACACATACACATACAAAACACACACATACACACACAGCCATTTGAAATCAGACACAAGACTGTCTGATTTTAAATTTAGGAACTCTTTAAACTTTCTAGCACATTTTAGAGTTAAAAAAGACCTAGGGGGTTTCCCATGATTTGCTTTAAATGTTACTTAGAGTTTGTGGTAAATTTCAATCTCCTCCAATTGTTCACACATTAGTGTGTACATCAATCTTTCCCCAACCATGAGTTCTCTTGTTGGAAATTAAATATATATGTGGATTCGCTTTTGTGGATTACATTTTCCCTAGCAGTAAGACTTGTACACAGAGTAAATGTAAGGAAGTCAGTTAAACTAAATGAGTCATTGTTCTGCAGACAGACTCCTGAAATGGGATGTACCTCTGAGTCACTTTCCTTTTCACCTTTGTTCTTCTGCTGGTGGTGTGCTAGCAATCAGTCACATTCACTCTTCTCATGAAAATATATTGTTGTTGCCCTTCAGCTCTCCCCTCATAACTTGGAAGCCCCGGTAGACATTTAAAAGACAAAGATCAATCTGGCTTTTAGATTGTTAGAAGATTGCATTAACCCCTGATGCACATTGGTATCACAGCAGGAGGTAACGGACCTCTGATCCTACACCTTACAAGTTGGCTTTTTATAAAAGAACTGTCTGATCCAGGTCACCTTATCTATTTCTTTAACAGCCTCTCTCACATAATAATCAATTTAAACCCACCGAGTGTCCAAGTGAATCCGCAGATATTCAACTCATTATACAATAGAAAAGAATCTCCTTGCGTCATGCTTTTGTAGCCACATTGTTGCACATCTTCTTGCAAAGATAACCCCAATATCACCACTTGGCAGTCAACCAAACCTTCTTCATGGAGCTAAGTATGTTGGTCATACAGCACTAATCTTTAGGTTAAAGTTCAGTGGGATAAAAAATTTTAAATGAAAGAATAAGAATTTCAGCCAAACAGAATGAGGTTTGCTGCCACAAATTTATGTTATTCAAGTCACATCTAGTTAAATATCTCCTCTAGAAAAATAATAGCAGGTTTACACATAAACTATATAATTTAAATAAACAACTCTGCATGGGAAAACTCTAAATGACAGCCCAGCTGCCAAAAAATAAGCTACACTGGAAATTAGGTCTGAAAGATTCAGGAGTGTCCTTTGTCCTTCTTAGTATACCTTTTAAAGCAATGAGGCTCACCTTACTCCATTTCAAATGTTTCCTTACACCCCTAGAAATACAACAACTCAAAAAATTAATTAATATGAAGAATTAAACAAGTGAATTAAAATATTTTTTTAGTTGCAAAAATGTTCTGTGAAAGAGAAAGCAAAAAAGCAATGAGCTCTCTATTCCACAGAAACAATGGTTTCTTTTCTTTCATGCATAGTCATGTGGTGCTTAGGTAGCATGCACAATATTGAGTATGAAGTAAATAAACACCTAAGCCGCTGCTGTCAAAAAGACAGAAAATACTATAAAGCTACATATGACGCTCAGATTCCAAGAAATGATTCTCAGTGTCATAGAGAAAGAGAGCTGCAGTATCACTCAGCCGTTTCTGTTAACTTGAAATGCAAGCCGACCGAATATGCCAAGCCATTTACAGGGAAATGAGTCCTTTTCTAGAAAGCAACTTATATATAATATGGTACCTTAACGCTTTGCTTTAGCAATGTCCAAGGACTCTCTTGGCTGCTAATATAATAAGCAGGAAACTTAGAAAGGAAACTTAGAGATAGGCATATGCTAAAGACACAGATTGCAGAATGAACAAAAACCATTCCATATGCAGCATATAGGTGATGTCAGTAAGGAGGAGCTGGAGACGGATATTAAGACCTTTCACATGTGTTTCATGGTTCATCTATTTCATAGAACAATACTATGTCAAGTGTTGTTTGTTTGTTTGTTGTTGTTCTTAGCTAGGGCATTTTATTTTTTATTATTTTTACTTAAATTTTAGTTAATATACAGTGAAATATTGTTTCAGGGGTAGAATTCAGTGATTCATCACTGACATACAATACCCAGTGCTCATCCCAACAAGTGCCCTCCTCAGTACCCATTACCCTTCCAGACCATATCCCACCCACGTCCTTCTGTCAACCCTGATTGTTCTCTATCATTAGGAGCCTCTTGTTTTTATGTTTTAAAACTCATCCTCTACAGATTCTTTTGTGGTCTCTACAAGGATCCCAAGTAAAGAATCCTTTGAAATACTAGATTTCTGCATTCTCTGAATGTCCCAAAATAAGCACAACTACAGAACAGTCACAGCATCCTTAGGGTGCTGACTTATGAAAGCTACACATGCTCATGGTAGAAATTAAGAAAATATATATAAACACAATTAAGAAAGTAAAATGATCTGTATTTTCTTCAGCTGGAAATGTTGGTGTAAATCTCTCCTATCTTTTTTTGCTATGTATATTTATTTCTGTTAACTTACAATATTAACAAAGTAGATACTTATGACTGAAAGCACCGATCCATTCATTAAATTCAAATATTATATATTGATGCCATTTATTTCTTAACAGTATACAATCCTATGTATCATTTAATTTTTTTTAAATAGCATGTTAATAAACGACGACCCCCTACACATATGAACAAGTAAATGGGTGATGGAAACATTGCTAAGAGGAACAATATGATACCTTTAAAATATGCACACGTATATGTTTTCCTCATATATATATATATTTATGAGAAAGAAAACCTCTGCCTGGATTGTTTGCAATGAATAGAATAATACTTTTAGAAAGCTGTTTGGGATTAATAAAATTATAATTCACCAATAAAGATTTTAGATCTAATATTACAAGTTATATAACAAAATTAAATCTATAAATGTCTCAATCATATAAATAGCAAGAAAATGACATGAGGTGGACCATATTCAGATGAAGTAATATCCAAAATGACTGAAAAATGCTACTTAGTATACATATAATCTGCAACTAGAAAAATATATGTATAGAGTTCATTAAAACTTCAGGAGATGGGGCACCTGAGTGGATCAGTTGGTTAAGCACTGACTTTGGCTCAGGTCAGGATCTCAAAGTTCATGGGTTCAAGCCCTGTGTTGGGATCTGTGCTGACAGCTCAGAGCCTGGAGCCTGCTTTGGATTCTGTGTCTCCCTCTCTCTCTGCCCCCCCTCCCCCCCCCCCCCGCACTCATGTTCTGTGTCTGTCTCTCAAAAATAAATAACATTATAAAAAATTTTTAAAAAAAACAAACTTCAGGAGACTATTGTCAATAATGCTGCTTTGTTGGTTATTGGTCTATTGAAGCTTTCTATTTCTTCCTGTTTCAGTTTTGGTAGTTTATATGTTTGTAGAAATTTATCCATTTCTTCTAAGTTGTCCAATTTGTTGAGATACAGTTTTTCATAATATTCTCTTATAATTGTATTTCTCTGATGTTGGTGGTTATTTATCCTCTCTCATTTGTGATTTTATTTATTTGAATCCTTTCTCTTTCCTTTTTTGATAAATCTGGCTAGAGGTTTATCAATTTTATTAATTTTTAAAAGAACCAGCTCCTGGTTTCATTGATCTGTTGTTCTATTGTTTTTTGTGTGTTTTTTTGTTTTGTTTTGTTTTTAGTTTCTACACAATTTATTTCTGCTGATTGGAATTTAAGTAAAAACTTTAAAAAAATAAAATAAAACTTCAGAAGGCATCAAGGTTCCAAAATTTCTAGGAGGGAAGTAATCCACGTTCTGGGATGTGAAATTGTTAGCATGTGCCATGGTCTGCTTAAAACTTTGACAGTAAATATAGGAGGAAACACAACATATCTTGCTGCAACATGAAAGAAAATTGAATATTTGGGAAGATAATTAAGAATATGTGTTATTTTCCTGAACAGGTCTTTAGAACCTGAGATTGGTCTATTATAAAACTCTTCATTGATAGCATATTCATTTGAAAGAGGGGAAATAGCTTTAAGGTAGCAAAGATCAAGCTAATTATTTTTGGAGTCAGTACATCAGTGGACTTCAAGAAAAATCCCATAATTCTCTAGAATCCTAAACATTTTTCTTTTGTGGGGAAGGAAAATTAATCTCCTATTCCTTGAGTTAAATTTTGTAAAAATGAATATCTTTCCATAGTTGAGGACATTATTAAAATATGTTTAATTTATTACGTTGAACATGATTTCATAGAAAAATTACATCAAAAATTTTTCTAAATCTGTGCAATGCTCTTATTCACTTATTGTCACTCTATGCTTATCTTATGTTTGAAATCTTATTTCCTTCAAGAAAAATTTTATTCCTTCAATTCATGGATCAATATTTGGTCAAAGCATTTAAGAACTGCCAAAGGATATATGTTTAACCATATAGCAGATTTCATTAATGAATGATCTTCAATTTACATTGAAAGAATAGTTTTTGCCTTAGCAAGAATTAAGTGATTGATGAATAAATTAATGCAATGTTGATTAAATATATTAGAAATTGTGGGATGAGGCCACATATAGTGTTTAAGCTTTCCCTTCATTGACAATAGATTAAAACATTGAAACATCCACATAGCTTTGAGGTTGTGCAAAGTCAATTCAAATTCCCTTCCTACTAGACACTTGCTCTCAGGAATCATCAGAGAAATACTTCAGAGCATGGCTGACATCACTGAGTGATGATGTGGTGTAAAAGAAAGTTATGGGAATAAATATGTGGCTGCCTCCAAAACACTTGAGTTGAGCAATTCCTTATTCCAGGCTTCAAACCTCCCTGATGAAGCAATGGAAATCAATCATTTCCTCAGCATGAAGGTTGACCTTCAGAAAAGGGTTGAATGATTTGCTGCAACTTTATAAAGAGGTGCAAAGAGACCTTCATTAATAGTCCATTCAGATTATAAGTCATGTTTTTTCCTAAAGTGATCTTGAAAGAACCTTCAAAGGAACAGAGATCAGAATCTGATTAAAATAGCATCTGATTAGCCATTCTTGACTCAGTCTTTCCAAAATTTCCACAAATATATACTAATGAACACACATAAATAGATGAAATCTCATCAAAATATTGAGAAATAATAATGATAATTCTCCCACTAGACTCTTGAAGGAAATTCTACTAAATTCATGATCAGTATAGTTGAATAAAGAATCACAAGTGTTAGAAAAATTATTATTTAATGCCTGAGACCAAACCTGTCCCCCAGAAAGAAGGTAAGGAAACCCACTCTTTTGCCACTACATGAATAGTGATTCAAGGGCTCAGGACAGCCTTTTCTCTATATATACACCCAGAATTATCAACTGAAGTGAGTATTCAAACATACTTTCCTGAACCCAACCCAAGAAGTATTAAGTAAAAATATATATAAGTTTAAAACATAGAAATCAACATTTTCAGTAAACATCCTGGATGATTCTTTAGCACATTAAAGTTTGCAAACCACTATTTTATATCATTATAATTCTTTTTTTTAAGTAAAGTTAAAAAAAAAAGTAATATACAAGTAATATGAACTCTGACCACATGAATATGACAGGAGAAACATTTCTGCTGAATTTTCCCTATCTACCACCACCATTTAGCCCTTAGATTCCATTTATATATAGATTTCATGAAGACTTTCTCTATTAATGTTGACATGGAGACTCCATAAGGAATCTTTTTTTTTTTTAATACTTCTAGGTAAAGCCCAATCAATCTGGCATTCGAGTCCTAAGAAACAATTAATTTCGCATTAGGCTACAGAGAATAAAAATTAAAAGATCATCTGAAAGTATTTGCCTCGACAGAAGATATGAATTTGTCAGAAATCCGTTTTAAGATCAGGAGTAGCAATTTCTTATTGTGTAAGGTAGGAAGTGAGGTTGGTGGTTCCACTCCGATTAACAAAATTAGAAGAGCCAGCTATCCCTTAATTTTATAAAAAGGTTATTTACCCAATACTTAGTCATGGAGAAAAAAATACATAAAACTTTCCTCACGATCAAGTGGGTTTTTAAAACTACCTAAGACTATGATCACATATTTGCAGAGACACAGTAAAAGAGCTAAGACCCTGGGATCTTCATCTCTAGACCATATCTATACCCTTTCAACTACAGTTGTGATTTCACTGAAAACATACTTTAGAAAATCCATCAAATGTGAAGTTCTTGGTATGACAAAGTATTAGCCAAACTTCAGATCATGTTTGTATAGCTCACCCACACTTTATCCATGCAGTCCTGGTTAAAGCATTTCAAACTAGTTCATAAAAATAAGTGCATCTATAAGCACCCTGGGGAAAAAAAATGTTTACTGAGACAATTTTCAGAGATGGATCCCTCTGATAAGAAAGATTGTGATGAAACTTTTCTGAGGAGGTTTCAGTCAGTCAACGATGTGGAGCAGTTGGAATGCCATTGTTCCCTTTAACTGGAGGGAACACTAGTTTGTGGACAGGAAATGCAGTCAGGATACTTCAATGACAGAATGTGCTATTCTAAATGAGAGCAGCATCTCCCCCTGCATCACTCCCCTGGTTGACCCTGAAACCAAGAGGACCAGGAGAAGAACTAGAGGGAATAAACAGATAAACAGATGCAAAGCTAATCCCTCCCACCACCACCCCCCAAAAAACAACAAAAAAATATACACCAAAACTCTGTATTTGGTAACATCATTAAAGAAGTAAATCATTAAATCTAAAATCAAATTTAAAATAAAATCATTAAAGAAGTAAAATTAACTTTATATTAATTTTACATGAATATTTTCAACAAACATCTCCAAACGTATCTTTGGATCAATCCAACTAATCATTTGAAAATCAGAAGTGGAAATTTTAAAACTGATTCATGTCCATGGGTAAGAAGATTTGTATTCATGAAAGACATGTAACTTAGATGAATTATATGTTTTCTCAGACTGGTTCAAGCATTGTCTGAATTTAAAACAGGCTCAAAATTGGTGCCTCTTAAATGTGAGTTGGGTTCTCTTTACTATAGGAAGACCTCATAAATCTATGTGTGTGTGAGATTAGTAACTGGGAGTGCATAATAAGTACCTGAATGAATAAAAAAGAAATATAATCTGTAGGGAGAAGGCAGAAAGGGCAGGAATACTTGTACAGAATTAGGACAATGAATGTGTTTAAACCAGCACAACCTTTTCACACCCCTTCAACTACAGTTGCAAACTACAATGCATCAAAAAAATGAGGTTAAATGGAGAGCTATGTTAACCATTTAAAAAAAAGATTTATCACTATAAATGCTTTGAATGCTCTTAAATGTATTTTGATGACTTTTGAGCCCCAGAATATGAATAAAATACATAAATGTGGATATAAAGCAAATATATATGTGTATATGATAAATATTTGCTTAAAGGTTAATTAACTTAATTGAGGAGATAAAGAAAACTTTCCTAGAGAAGGCCCAAGTGAGATTTCTCTTGAAAGATCGGTAACATTTCAACATAGAGAGTTGACAGATTTCAGAAAATGGAAACAACACAAGTAAAGACATGGATAAAGGGGCGCCTGGGTGGTGCAGTCGGTTGAGCGTCCGACTTCAGCCAGGTCACGATCTCGCGGTCTGTGAGTTCGAGCCCCGCGTCAGGCTCTGGGCTGATGGCTCGGAGCCTGGAGCCTGTTTCCGATTCTGTGTCTCCCTCTCTCTCTGCCCCTCCCCCGTTCATGCTCTGTCTCTCTCTGTCCCAAAAATAAATAAAAAACGTTGAAAAAAAATTTTGAAAAAAAAGAAAAAAAAAAAAAAAAGACATGGATAAGGAAAAATGGAGATTGGAAAAGTAATTCCAAGTAGGAGAGGAATGTGAGATAAGGCTAAAAATATGCACATGTGACTTAATTCAGTGAAGCAAAATAATCAAAGGTTGGGACCGTGGAGACGTGCAAGTAACTTTGTGCACAGATCCCAGCTAATAGGCATAGCTATCCTCAGAAGGTAGCCAGCTGAGCTCTGTGCTCAGGGAAGATCTACCAGCTTAGACAGGTGAATAGGTTAAAATGGAAGAATGCTGTAAGAGAGATGCAGAGGTAAGAGCTGAACTGATAAGTAGAGCCATTTTTGTCCAGACACAGCAGGGAAAAATTAGCATCAGGGTGAAAAGTGTTATGGTATATATTACAAGTGGGAACTGGGAGAAACTCCCCGGGAAATCAGCCTGTCAGCAAGGGTCAGTTTAAACCATGGAGCCCATATCTCTTTGGTCTTATCTTGTACAACTTGATGTGCTCTGCTCAAGGATTCTTACTTGGCAAGATTTTTTGGAATAATCGTGTTATTATATTTTTCCTATTACTATAAGATTCTAGTGACTCTCTGTACAATTTGTTGTCAGATCCATGAGCACTCTGGAATTAGAGTTACTATGAACTAATGACAATTATAAATACAATAATGGCTATAATATCAGAATCATTTGATTTGGGAATACAAGTGTTGGTTTGTATCAACTTAGTTAAAATTTAATGGAATTCGATCATCGATGGTAAGCCCCATACATCTCATCAATTTGTGCCTGGGGACAGTAATCTGGGTAGGATTCTTAAGTTTCTTTTATCTCAAAGATACTTTCTTAACCCTCAGATCCCCTAAATTTTACTTTATTTCTGTATTCTTCTTCACAGGGAAAACTATACAATAATTTGTCTACATGTTACATAATTTTTCAGTTTCAATCACAAAGATCTATCTGTTGTATTTCTTAGCGCTCTTTCCTAATTATGCATAGCTCTCTATCCTCCAGCTCTATCCTTCATATGGGCCTAATTCCATCCTATCCTTTAGGACTCACTTAGACATCACATCCTGCAGTCTCCTAATGCACCCTATTTTCCACATTATACAACTCACCACTCTTTGTTGTAATTGCCTCTTTGGACCACTACCAGTCTCTTAATTCCAAGAGGGCAGGGGCAGGATCTGTCTTATTCACTAGGGAATTTTCATCTCCTAAACAGTAGTGTCATGCAATAATGGGTTTTTTCGGTGTATTTATTTTGAGAGAGAGAGAGAGCACATGCACATGAGCAGGGGAAGGACAGAGAAAGAAGGAGAGAGAATCCCAAGCAGGCTCTTCACTGATAGCGTGGAGCCTAAAGTGGGGCTCAATCTCACAAACCGTGAGATCATGACTTGAGCTGAAATCAAGAGTTGGATGCTTAACCGACTGACCCACCCATGTGTCCCTAAATGTTTTTTTAACTAAATGAATAAAAGAGTGGGGACACAGAAAGGTCCATAAGGTGTGAGTGACTATATTCTGCTCAGCATCAATCAAAACAAGTTATCGATTCCAATAATGTAATGAACTTTCAGAATATAATGACCATAAAGGACAGAAAACAGACAATAATTAAAACACACACATACAAACCATAAAGTGAAAGGCTTCAAATCACAAGTGGCTTAATTACATTTTTTTTTTGCTTTGGGTAAATCAAAAGGCTTTTCAAGCTCTACTACAATTATTATAAAAGATTCTAAATATTAAGTGCTAGATCTAAGAATAAGTAAGCTGAAGTAACTGAGTGTGAATAGGAACAAACACTATCAAGTCTTCCTTAAGAAATGTCATTTAAAGGTCAGCCTTGCTCTTTGCTTTTATTTTCTTTGGATTTAACAAACCAAACATTATTGTAAGCCATTTCCCAGAAAATGAAAGCAATCAACTCAAAACTCAAAGTCCATTAAAGAAGATTAAAAAGTGTACACTTTTACCATGTATCATATGCTATTTTCACCATAGGCCATACTTTGATAACTTGTGTTTTTGTCTCTAAGTCCTCATCAGTGAAGTTCTAACATGTAAGATACTAGAATATAGGTTATTTCATCAGGAGTCTTGGTTAGATGAGGAATTAGGAAGCTGCTCACCAATTAAAGAGTTTACACAAGTTATTCCTGACAAAGTACAATGAATTCTTGACTCTAACAGACCGTGCACACTCATTTAGATTTTCAGTGACTTGGTCTATAGCCTCATTCAGATGTTACACTCATGTATTCAGATATTACTTTCAAAGATTGCCATTCATTTCATATATATTGGAGTAGGCATTCCCACACATAAAGACCTGAAAACAAACCTTAAGTTTTTTGAAATTCAATTTTCTCCTAAAACACTCATTAGAAACCTGTTGGAGTACTAGCCCTTTTATATCACCTTGTACCACATCATGAGGATAACAGCGGGTCTGTGCTGCACATGTTACATAATACCAAACATTATACATGTAATTTGGTAAAATCACTGTATACTCCAGGGAACAGTCTTAACCTTTATCTTATGTTCTTACAGCTAGTGTGTCACCCATAGATCTATAGTCTCTCAAAGTTCTAAGAGTATTAGATAGAAACCTGCTGTTTATGCTAATTAAAGGCCATTGCTTCTGCTAACTTCAGTTACCTTCCATAACTCACACTTATTAGCAAGTACATTCACTTACATTCTAGGTGTTTGATTTGTGGTTAAACATTTTTCATACATTATAGTTACAATAGTTAAAATTACTGACCTTTAGAGCTAAGTGAATTTGACCTGGGATAGAGGAAGCTATTCATTCCTAGATTAAGCAAGCATAATTTTTAAAAGTATGACAGTCAAACATTACAGAATAGTTTGAAGCTTTGGGGAATGAAGGCAAGAGGATTTTAAATCTCTGTATTTAAATAAAGGTCTCATGGCTTCTGCACCCTGATTAAATTAAATCAGCTGCCTGTAAAACATACTTGCATGCTTAGCATTACCAATTTACTTTCTACTTGGCACACTCTGAAATGTGTCATATCGAAAACTAGCGTAATTCTAATTGACATTGACCTGTGTCAACTATGGATTAGCAGTTTTGCTTCAGCGATTGCGTCAAGAGTGTGCAATGCCTAATTGCCATAATTTTATTTTAATACAGGCTGCAGCTAAACTAAACCAGCTAAAAATGGCAATGTACCCTTTGAATGAGCTCTTATTCACTTAACTATTTACAAATGAAAGCTAGGAAACAATGTGGAAAGAGGTGAAGACAATTGGATTCAGAATTCAGAACCTAATACTGGATTTGTTATGAACTTGCATGGCCTTGAATGAGACATTTTATATTTCAAGGCCTCACTTTCCACATCTTTAAAATATGGGATGGATTGAACTATTCTTAAAGTCCTCTATAGCCCTAAAATGTCCTGACTTTCAATCAATTACTAAGATTGCGTTTTTAAATTCAACAAGGAAATCACAATATATTCTGTTTCTTGAACATGGTTTATTTCTGCTGGAAGCTGTGCATTTGCTCAAAGATCTGTCATTTTGATCATATTTTTATGCAAATTTTATGTGCATGTAGCGATTATTTTAATACAAATAGGTACTCTGGGGGTAAGATTCTACTGGTTTATCAAATAAAATTTTTTTTAATTTGAATGTTTGAGTGTAATACCCCTAAAGTCATTGCTGGTCGAATGGCATCTAGTCAATTGACAAATTTCTAACACCTGATCCAAATAAACATCTGCAGAGGAACTTTAATTCAGAGGCAGGTTGGAGGTTTTGTTATTGTTTTCCTTGTTGTTTTGACAACTTTTGTTGGCATGGTGATAGAAGTGCTTTTGTTTCAGGGTGACATTGACATGGATCTGCTTAAATAAATTAGCATTCCAACATCAGGTTGACATTTGGTTGGAATAACAAGTTCATGTCAGTGTGAACTGACCCAAATAATTCCACTAAAGTTCATGAAAAATACAAGATATATTATTATGTATGCTTGCTACCAAAATGGGGTAGTAGCATTGGATTGACATCCATTGCCCTACATCTGATCTTCTGTGTGTGCATGTACTGAATACTAATAGCATAGAGAGAAAACATAGGTAAAGAGAAGGAACAGAAGCAGTGTTATTTATGAAGATGTGATTACTGGCACTTTTTCAAAAAGCTATTTTCAGTGGAGATGTTACAGGGCAAATATAAAATCCTTTTACCTAGTTTACCAGACCATTCATGTTCTGACCCTTGCCCAACTCTTCAGCCTTGCTGTCTATTTCTTCACTTCTCATTTTGACTCAGCCCCACTAACCTATTTTATTTATCATTTTCTGAATATGTCTTCCTTTCATGACTCTGAGACTACTTGCTATTTTCTCTGCCAAGTGTGTCCTCCCTTTCTTGTTCACCTGGCAAAATCCTCTTATTCCTCTCAATCACTGCTCCAACATGACTTTCTTCATCCACTATTTGAGCAATACTTACCACATACGTTCATGTGTAAGAGGCTGGTATAGATGCTAGGAATGGTTCTGAAAGCTTACAGTGCAATGAAATAAGCCAGCAATTTATAAATAGTGTAAGAGTTTGTGAGGGGGAAATATAAAATGTTATAAGGAGGCACAAGTCACCCAAATGGGTAGAGGCTGGGAAGGTGTCCCACTCAGACCCACCCTTCAAGACTGAGATGATTGTTCACCCATCTTCTGGGAGTGTTGGTGTCAAGAAGACCTTCCTCTGCCCTTCAAGGTCCTTCTAGTTGGACTTAGAATCAAATTGATATGAGCTAGATTAACAGGAGAAAATCAAGCTTAATAGGCATTCATGTGGGGAATCCACAAACATGAAATTCCAAAGATAATGAGGCAACATGAAGCTTATATGAGCTAAGGAGAGGTAGGGCCTGAGGATATAAGGAGAGGAAGGCCATTAGCGCAAAGGTGAAAGGAGATGTTTTGCAGGTAAGTTTTTTAAGTACAGGGAAGACTCTGCTAATAGCTTCCTTCCAGGTATAGGCTCTCCTTTCCATGTGAATTTAGACAGTTATGGACCAAGAAGAGAGCTTTTCTTGTATCTTCTGTTTTGTTTTTTTTTTTTAATTCAAAGTATTCATACTAAAGTGGCCCATCTTGCCCTTCGTCCCTACATTTGCAAGGGACGGCTCACAGCTGAGACCATTTTTGAGAATTTCAAATGGCAAAGGGAGCTTTCTTGTCTAAATTTACACCCCCTTCCCTGCATCAGTTCAATGTGGAGTAGAAGGATACCAAGACCTGGCTGACCTCTTTGCATCAATCTCTAGCCATTACAACTTTCATTAAGATTATCAGAAACCTCTGATAAAAATGGGATCACAGTGCAATTTGTGCCCAGCCTAGTTTCCCCACACTTTTGAAGATATTGATCCTGACAATATTCTGCAATAAACCTCCACAAGCAACTTTCCACATTGGAGTTGTTTACCTGGGAACATGACCTAAGACAGAGGAAGGGTTTACAAGAGGACATTAACATCTGGGATAACAGTTAAAGGGTAAGTAACAGTTAACTAGGTGAAGAAAATTGGGAAAAATTCTATATAAAGAGAAACACATGCATAAATTCACAGGCAAGGAAGGGAAAGTGTGTTTTATTTTGTTTGGTGTTTGACTATGAAATTTTGACTACTCATAGAGGGTAAGGTGATCAGCAAAGAGAGATGAGGCTAGATCTTATGGTAAAACCTGAATCTGAGGCCACCTTGATCTTCATAATTAGCATGGTGATCTTTAATAGGTATTCTTAAGTTCATATGATTGATTTACTAACCCTCATATCTATAAATCTTACATTTTTTTCCAGGAGGACAATAGAAAGCCCTTGAACATCACAGAGCAGGAATTAAACCTTTTACATAACCCTCACACACTGAAAGCTGTAAATAGCCACTACTAAATTTACACAGGATCAAGAAATGTTACAGACCACTGCACCCCCTCACTGATCACCAACGCCATGTCCCTTTAAAACTCTCTTGGCACTGCAGAAACTTGGATTTGGCTTTTGGACAAGAGTCCTCCTTCTCTCCAGATGACTGGCCTCTTGAATAAAGTTTATGTACCTTTTCACGCAACACTCTTGAGTATTGGCCTTTGGAGCAATGGACAGCTGAACTTGGGGTTCAGTAACAAATCCTGAAAGGCAATCACATAAGACAGTTGTAACTTAGACTGAGCTCTCTGAGGCTGAACCCACTATTATGCAGGGTTTGTTATATCTTTGCGTATAGAATATAGATACCCCTAGCGCCTGGGTGGCTCAGTGGGTTGAGCGTCCGACTTTGGCTCAGGTCATGATCTCGCGGTCCGTGAGTTCGAGCCCCGCGTCAGGCTCTGTGCTGACTGCTCAGAGCCTGGAGCCTGTTTCAGATTCTGTGTGTCCCTCTCTCTCTGACCCTCCCCCGTTCATGCTCTATCTCTCTCTGTCTCAAAAATAAATAAATGTTAAAAAAATTTTTATAAAAATAAAAAAAAAGAATCTAGATACCCCTTAAATTCCTATGTTAAGGAATGCATTTTTTGCTAAATATGTTACAGAACTCCAAGGGGGGCTCTTTAATGCATACCACATAGCAAACAGACTCACAAATTTCTTCTTTCTTATGTTCCTATCTGTAACCATTTTAAACATTTAAAAATATTTCCATAGGTTCATTGGTATTCCTCCCAACAATAGCTAAAGCTGATTCCTCTCCCCTTGAATGTAGGCTACAAGTAGTGACTCCCTTAATAATAGAATATAGAATAATAGAATGTGACAGAGGTTCTGCTATGTGACTTCTGAGGCTAGGGTGAATAGCTTCTGAGTGTCAATATAGCTAGTGGTTAAAAGGATAGCTCTGCTTTGTTCTCCTCTTGGATCACTTATTCTAATGGAAGGAAGTCACTATGTTTTGAGGACATTCAGTGAGCCCTAGAGAGAGCCCACCTAGAGAGGACCCACTATGTCCCTCTTCCCATCCCATTTCTCCCTATTGGCAGCCTTCAAGTCTGACAGCTAAGGCTCCAGACACTGTGAAGCAGAAATAAGCTCTCCACAGCATATCTGTCTAAATTCCTGATCCACAGAAACCATGAGATAATAAATGGCTGCTGCTGCTTTTAAAGTACAACTTTTTGGGGTGATTGATTTCACACTAGTACGTTAATGCACTTTCCCAAGTCCCTCTAGTCATTCAAACATCTAAGAGTTCTCTTTGTTTCTCTTGTTTGGATCTACTAAGCATTACCCACTCCAGCTCCTTTATTTTTATTTTTTTCTATATATACACAGAAGTGAAATTGCTGGATTGTATGTTAAAGATCCATTTGTATCTCATCACCCCTCTTGGAAGGAATCTTTCTGCTCACCATACTCAACTGTCTAGATTCACACAGCTGGTAAGTGAGTTTTCCATAATTAAAACTGTGGCTAAACTCAGTCATTGTGATAGACTGCTTCACCTACCCCACACTATGAAGTGCAGTTGAAGAACTTTAAGCAGAGGAATGTATTCAGCATTGTACTGAATATGCTAGTCAGTGACATCAGATAAGAAAAAGAAATGAGGTATAAAAACAATTAAAGAAACGGAAAAAGTGATCCTGCATGGAGATGCAAGGCATCTCTACATAGACATTTATTGATTCAGTCCCCAGCTTTAAAACCAACAATTAAACAATTTCCAAAACCCACTGGTAAGCAGGGCTATGGGTAGAAAGAACTACTATTATCCCGACTCCTTATATTTTATGTTTCTCAAAATATGTAGATTTTTTTAGTTAACCTTGGTTGTGGTTAGGAAATTCAGAACGAGTAGTGCACTTAGGATGGAGTATATGCAGAGATATCCTTGTTTAATTAGATGAGAGTTTCTATACGGTTTTTGTTTCTATGTTCTATGAACCCCCACTCACTTTTTATTAAAATTCTATCCCTGACTGATTACAGTAAAAACCTTGGCTCATTAAAAGCATTTCTACTGACTTTTGGATCAAGCAACAGGGCAGATTAAATTAACATGGTCCCCTTCACCCTCTAACACAAAGAAATATTGGATGGAATGCGGAGACAACAATAAAAACAAAGAGAAATAAGTAACTTGAGTTTTAAAAGAGAGAGAAGAAATTCTTTTTTTAATCTTTTCTTTTGGAACTCATTGTGTATATTTGTTGTTATGGTTGCCAAAAATGAAAATGAAAGCGAGAGTGCCGGAAGATGGCGGCGTAGGAGGACGCGGGGCTCACAGCGCGTCCTGCCGATCACTTAGATTCCACCTACACCTGCCTAAAGAACCCAGAAAACCGCCAGAGGATTAGCAGAAGGGAGTCTCCGGAGTCAAGCGCAGACCAGAGGCCCACGGAAGAGGGTAGGAAGGGCGGCGAGGCGGTGCGCGCTCCACGGACTGGCGGGAGGGAGCCGGGGCGGAGGGGCGGCTTGCCGGCCAAGCAGAGCCCCCGAGTCTGGCTGGCAAAAGCGGAGGGGCCGGACAGACTGTGTTCCGACAGCAAGCGCGACTTAGCGTCTGGGAGGTCATAAGTGAACAGCTCTGCTCGGAAAGCGGGAAGGCTGGAGGACAAAGGGAGGGAGAGCTGCTGAGCCCCCGGACGGCAGAGCTCAGCTTGGCGGGGAACAAAGGCGCCAGCGCCATCTCCCCCGCCCATCCCCCAGCCAAAATCCCAAAGGGAACCAGTTCCTGCCAGGGAACTTGCTCGCTCCGCGCAAACACCCAACTCTGTGCTTCTGCGGAGCCAAACCTCCGGCAGCGGATCTGACTCCCTCCCGCTGCCACAGGGCCCCTCCTGAAGTGGATCACCTAAGGAGAAGCGAGCTAAGCCTGCCCCTCCAGCCCCCGTGCACCTTGCCTACCCACCCCAGCTAATACGCCGGATCCCCAGCAACACAAGCCTGGCAGTGTGCAAGTAGCCCAGACGGGCCACGCCACCCCACAGTGAATCCCGCCCCTAGGAGAGGGGAAGAGAAGGCACACACCAGTCTGACTGTGGCCCCAGCAGTGGGCTGGGGGCAGACATCGGGTCGGACTGCGGCCCCGCCCACTAACTCCAGTTATACACCACAGCACAGGGGAAGTGCACTGCAGGTCCTCACCACGCCAGGGACTCTCCAAAATGACCAAACGGAAGAATTCCCCTCAGAAGAATCTCCAGGAAATAACAACAGCTAATGAACTGATCAAAAAGGATTTAAATAATATAACAGAAAGTGAATTTAGAATAATAGTCATAAAATTAATCGCTGGGCTTGAAAACAGTATACAGGACAGCAGAGAATCTCTTGCCACAAAGATCGAGGGACTAAGGAACAGTCACGAGGAGTTGAAAAACGCTTTAAACGAATTGCAAAACAAAATGGAATCCATGATGGCTCGGCTTGAAGAGGCAGAGGAGAGAATAGGTGAACTAGAAGATAAAGTTATGGAGAAAGAAGAAGCTGAAAGAAAGAGAGATAAAAAAATCCAGGAGTATGAGGGGAAAATTAGAGAACTAAGTGATACACTAAAAAAAAATAATATACGCATAATTGGTATCCCAGAGGAGGAAGAGAGAGGGAAGGGTGCTGAAGGGGTACTTGAACAAATTATAGCTGAGAACTTCCCTGAACTGGGGAAGGAAAAAGGCATTGAAATCCAAGAGGCACAGAGAACTCCCTTCAGACGTAACTTGAATCGATCTTCTGCACGACATATCATAGTGAAACTGGCAAAATACAAGGATAAAGAGAAAATTCTGAAAGCAGCAAGGGATAAACGTGCCCTCACATATAAAGGGAGACCTATAAGACTCGTGACTGATCTCTCCTTTGAAACTTGGCAGGCCAGAAAGGCTTGGCACGATATCTACAGTGTGCTAAACAGAAAAAATATGCAGCCGAGAATCCTGTATCCAGCAAGTCTGTCATTTAGAATAGAAGGAGAGATAAAGGTCTTCCCAAACAAACAAAAACTGAAGGAATTTGTCACCACGAAACCAGCCCTACAAGAGATCCTAAGGGGGATCCTGTGAGACAAAGTACCAGAGACATCACTATAAGCATAAAACATACAGACATCACAATGACTCTAAACCCATATCTTTCTATAATAACACTGAATGTAAATGGATTAAATGCGCCAACTAAAAGACATAGGGTATCAGAATGGATAAAAAAACAAGACCCATCTATTTGCTGTCTACAAGAGACTCATTTTAGATCTGAGGACACCTTTAGATTGAGAGTGAGGGGATGGAGAACTATTTATCATGCTCCTGGAAGCCAAAAGAAAGCTGGAGTAGCCATACTTATATCAGACAAACTAGACTTTAAATTAAAGGCTGTAACAAGAGATGAAGAAGGGCATTATATAATAATCACAGGGTCTATCCACCAGGAAGAGCTAACTATTATAAATGTCTATGCGCCAAATACCCGAGCCCCCAGATATATAAAACAATTACTCATAAACATAAGCAACCTCATTGATAAGAATGTGGTCATTGCAGGGGACTTTAACACCCCACTTACAGAAATGGATAGATCATCTAGACACACAGTCAATAAAGAAACAAGGGCCCTGAATGATACATTGGATCAGATGGACTTGACAGATATATTTAGAACTCTGCATCCCAAAGCAACAGAATATACTTTCTTCTCGAGTGCACATGGAACATTCTCCAAGATAGATCATATACTGGGTCACAAAACAGCCCTTCATAAGTTTACAAGAATTGAAATTATACCATGCATACTTTCAGACCACAATGCTATGAAGCTTGAAATCAACCACAGGAAAAAGTCTGGAAAACCTCCAAAAGCATGGAGGTTAAAGAACACCCTACTAACGAATGAGTGGGTCAACCAGGCAATTAGAGAAGAAATTAAAACATATATGGAAACAAACGAAAATGAAAATACAACAATCCAAACGCTCTGGGATGCAGCGAAGGCAGTCCTGAGAGGAAAATACATTGCAATCCAGGCCTATCTCAAGAAACAAGAAAAATCCCAAATACAAAATCTAACAGCACACCTAAAGGAAATAGAAGCAGAACAGCAAAGGCAGCCTAAACCCAGCAGAAGAAGAGAAATCATAAAGATCAGAGCAGAAATAAACAATATAGAATCTAAAAAAACTGTAGAGCAGATCAACGAAACCAAGAGTTGGTTTTTTGAAAAAATAAACAAAATTGACAAACCTCTAGCCAGGCTTCTCAAAAAGAAAAGGGAGATGACCCAAATAGATAAAATCATGAATGGAAATGGAATGATTACAACCAATCCCTCAGAGATACAAACAATTATCAGGGAATACTATGAAAAATTATATGCCAGCAAATTGGACAACCTGGAAGAAATGGACAAATTTCTAAACACCCACACTCTTCCAAAACTCAATCAGGAGGAAATAGAAAGCTTGAACAGACCCATAACCAGCGAAGAAATTGAATCGGTTATCAAAAATCTCCCAACAAATAAGAGTCCAGGACCAGATGGCTTCCCAGGGGAGTTCTACCAGACATTTAAAGCAGAGATAATACCTATCCTTCTCAAGCTATTCCAAGAAATAGAAAGGGAAGGAAAACTTCCAGACTCATTCTATGAAGCCAGTATTACTTTGATTCCTAAACCACACAGAGACCCAGTAAAAAAAGAGAACTACAGGCCAATATCCCTGATGAATATGGATGCAAAAATTCTTAATAAGATACTAGCAAATCGAATTCAACAGCATATAAAAAGAATTATTCACCATGATCAAGTGGGATTCATTCCTGGGATGCAGGGCTGGTTCAACATTCGCAAATCGATCAACGTGATACATCACATTAACAAAAAAAAAGAGAAGAACCATATGATCCTGTCAATCGATGCAGAAAAGGCCTTTGACAAAATCCAGCACCCTTTCTTAATAAAAACCCTTGAGAAAGTCGGGATAGAAGGAACATACTTAAAGATCATAAAGGCCATTTATGAAAAGCCCACAGCTAACATCATCCTCAACGGGGAAAAACTGAGAGCTTTTTCCCTGAGATCAGGAACACGACAGGGATGCCCACTGTCACCGCTGCTGTTTAATATAGTGCTGGAAGTTCTAGCATCAGCAATCAGACAACAAAAGGAAATCAAAGGCATCAAAATTGGCAAAGATGAAGTCAAGCTTTCGCTTTTTGCAGATGACATGATATTATACATGGAAAATCCGATAGACTCCACCAAAAGTCTGCTAGAACTGATACATGAATTCAGCAAAGTTGCAGGATACAAAATCAATGTGCAGAAATCAGTTGCATTCTTATACACTAACAATGAAGCAACAGAAAGACAAATGAAGAAACTGATCCCATTCACAATTGCACCAAGAAGCATAAAATACCTAGGAATAAATCTAACCAAAGATGTAAAAGATCTGTATGCTGAAAACTATAGAAAGCTTATGCAGGTAATTGAAGAAGATATAAAGAAATGGAAAGACATTCCCTGCTCATGGATTGGAAGAATAAATATTGTCAAAATGTCAATACTACCCAAAGCTATCTACACATTCAATGCAATCCCTATCAAAATTGCACCAGCATTCTTCTCGAAACTAGAACAAGCAATCCTAAAATTCATATGGAACCACAAAAGGCCCCGAATAGCCAAAGTAATTTTGAAGAAGAAGACCAAAGCAGGAGGCATCACAATCCCAGACTTTAGCCTCTACTACAAAGCTGTCATCATCAAGACAGCATGGTATTGGCACAAAAACAGACACATAGACCAATGGAATAGAATAGAAACCCCAGAACTAGACCCACAAACGTATGGCCAACTCATCTTTGACAAAGCAGGAAAGAACATCCAATGGAAAAAAGACAGTCTCTTTAACAAATGGTGCTGGGAGAACTGGACAGCAACATGCAGAAGGTTGAAACTAGACCACTTTCTCACACCATTCACAAAAATAAACTCAAAATGGATAAAGGACCTGAATGTGAGACAGGAAACCATCAAAACCTTAGAGGAGAAAGCAGGAAAAGACCTCTCTGACCTCAGCCGTAGCAATCTCTTACTCGGCACATCCCCAAAGGCAAGGGAATTAAAAGCAAAAGTGAATTACTGGGACCTTATGAAGATAAAAAGCTTCTGCACAGCAAAGGAAACAACCAACAAAACTAAAAGGCAACCAACGGAATGGGAAAAGATATTTGCAAATGACACATCGGACAAAGGGCTAGTATCCAAAATCTATAAAGAGCTCACCAAACTCCACACCCGAAAAACAAATAACCCAGTGAAGAAATGGGCAGAAAACATGAATAGACACTTCTCTAAAGAAGACATCCGGATGGCCAACAGGCACATGAAAAGATGTTCAACGTCGCTCCTTATCAGGGAAATACAAATCAAAACCACACTCAGATACCACCTCACGCCAGTCAGAGTGGCCAAAATGAAGAAATCAGGAGACTATAGATGCTGGAGAGGATGTGGAGAAACAGGAACCCTCTTGCACTGTTGGTGGGAATGCAAATTGGTGCAGCCGCTCTGGAAAGCAGTGTGGAGGTTCCTCAGAAAATTAAAAATAGACCTACCCTATGACCCAGCAATAGCACTGCTAGGAATTTATCCAAGGGATACAGGAGTACTGATGCATAGGGGCACCTGTACCCCAATGTTTATAGCGGCACTCTCAACAATAGCCAAATTATGGAAAGAGCCTAAATGTCCATCAACTGATGAATGGATAAAGAAATTGTGGTTTATATACACAATGGAATACTACGTGGCAATGAGAAAAAATGAAATATGGCCTTTTGTAGCAACATGGATGGAACTGGAGAGTGTGATGCTAAGTGAAATAAGCCATACAGAGAAAGACAGATACCATATGGTTTCACTCTTATGTGGATCCTGAGAAACATAACAGAAACCCATGGGGGAGGGGAAGGAAAAAAAAAAAAAAAAAAAGAGGTTAGAGTGGGAGAGAGCCAAAGCATTAGAGACTGTTAAAAACTGAGAACAAACTGAGGGTTGATGGGGGGTGGGAGGGAGGGCAGGGTGGGTGATGGGTATTGAGGAGGGCACCTTTTGGGATGAGCACTGGGTGTTGTATGGAAACCAATTTGACAGTAAATTTCATATATTAAAAAATAAAATAAAAAAAATAAATAAATAAATAAATAAAAAAAAAAAAAAAAAGAAAATGAAAGCAAGATGAAGTAGCATCTCAGGGGGGATTTAGTTAGAAGAGGGCCCAACAAGAGCATGAGGTCTTAACACTCATCTGAGGACATGGAACCATTTGAGGCAAGGAGCTGTGACTGAAAATCCCGCAAAAATCCAGAATCTTAAAAGGTCTGCCTGTTCACTGACAGAACTAAATCGACAGCTCACTTACAAGCCAGGGAAATGATAAGCCATTTACTTAAAAATGCCTGGGTTGGGGGTGCAGGAACTGGGAATAGCCTGCACCTAAAAACAAGTTTAATGGTCATATTTAGATTAACTAAATTATTTAGGAATTTCCAAACTAAGAAATTAACATAAAAACAACTCCCACAGAGGGCACCTAATCGCCCCAACCAGCCTGGATTCCTAACGTAGACCAGTACGAACTCCTGGGACCCTCTGGGAGGCGCCTGATTCTGCCATCAAAGATAGCTAGTATCCCTATATTTTGGAAAGAAGGCAACAAACTTCTCAATAATCCACCAGTGAAATAAAAATAAATAAATAAATAAATAAATAAACTTCTGAATCAATGCAAACATTAAGGATCCCAGCAAGAAGAAAAATGTAAAACTTTTTTAAAAAAAATAATGATTTCTTGGGGCACCTGGGTGGCCCAGGCAGTTTAGCATTGGACTCTTGATTTTGGCTCGGGTCATGATCTCATGGTAGTGAGATCAAGTTCCACATCAGGCTCCACACTGAGCGTGAAGCCTACTTAAGATTCTCTCTCTCTCTTTCTCTCTCTCTCTCTCTAACCCTCTCCCCCACTCGCACTCTCCCTTTCTCAAAAAAATAATAAAATAACAAAACAAAACAAAACAAAATAAAATAAAAAATGATTTTTCAACGAGGGGCACACCAAAAATAGAAATAATTCATCCTAACCGATATTCTCCAGATACATGAATAAAAGATTAGTATGTCTTGAAAACTAAATTGAAAGAAAATCTGAGACTATGAAATAAGTATTTCAAAATTTAGTGGATAAAAAAGGAATTGATATAAGGGAAATGAACAGGCAGTTTTGTAAAAGAAAATCTGAACGCTTTATATTTCTTGAAATTAACAGTTCAGTGAAAGAGGGGTGCCTGGCTGGCTCAGTCAGTAGAGTATGTGACTCTTAGTCTCAGGGTTGTGAGTTCAAGCCCCATGATGGACGTGGAGCCTACATAAATAAATAAATAAATAAATAAATAAATAAATCCGTGAAAGAGTTAGATTAGATATGACAATTTGCAAACTGAAAAAAAAAGAAAAAGAAAAAGAAAAGATATGAGGACAACACACAAATAAAGAGCAAGACAGAAATGTCCCAGAAGAGAGGACTGAGAGTGCTAAGCTAGAACTTACATTGAGGTAATACCTTCTGTACAACCTTTAAGGTTATATAGCCCTGACAGTTGATATGAAAGTTCAAAAATTGCAAGGCAGTTGATGTAACCCCACCCACTACCCTACTTTGGTATAGTACATCCCTCCAGCAGACGTGCTATGCAACAACATGAAACATACAAAGAATAGGCATGACTATTTTTTAGGTTTTAGTGCTAGAAGGATTTAATAGCAGCCTATTTAGTACAGTACAATAGTAGCTCATGTTATAGAAATGTACTAAATGTTCTGTGCCTAACTAAAATCTGACATTTGAACAGTGGTTGCTAGAAACCCTGAGACTGATCTGCCTAAATATATCAATCTTCATCAAAAGAAGAGGCTATTCTGGTACAGATGAGGAAAGCAAATTAAAATAACCACCATGTTACACAAAAGAGTATCAGCGTGTAATGCAAAATCAAGAAGCATAAATGTATACACAAGATAGGAAGAAAAATAATACCCTTAACTGAATTTGCCCAAAAAATTCTCTAATAGTTTCTTGGGGGCAGAATTGGAAGTTATTACCATGTTGGAAAGCTGCTACTATATTAAGAAACATTTTATATACTGATGTAAAATGCAGATGTATATCATATAATTTATGCTTTCTTCTGTTATACTTTTATATTAATCAGCATTATCTGTTTTATTGCATTATTTGCTTTGAGCTCAAAATAAGTTCTTCTGCTATTACTAAATAAAATAACTAGACAAAATGAAAATTACAACTTTCTGTTTCTCAGAAAGAGCCAGTTCAGGTAATCTTATCACACTTGTCTCATAATCCTCACCTGTGACCTGAGTCCTTTAAATGTATCATTAGTAAATAGAATGACAACATAAACTTTTCTATGAAATATACTCCTCTGTGAAAATATTAAGAATAGCAAAATGTGGAGTGCCTGCATTAGTTGAAAGAGCATGTGACTCTTGATCTTGGGATCATGAGTTTAAGCCCCACACTGGGTGTAGAGATTACTTTAAATAAATAAATAAATAAATAAATACATACATAAATACATAAATAAATAAAAAAAACTTAAAAAATAAAGAATGGAAAAATGAAAATCATCAAGGACTTATCCACTTATCCACTTATCCATACATTATCCATACATTAATGAATATATCATTTCTCACTGAGATTATATTGAAATAATTGATTATTTCATATTTATAAAAGAAAATATCTTTGGGTTGTTACTAATGAACTCATTATGCATCAGGTAAAGAAAAATGAATGTGCTATAAAATGGATGGAAAAGACAAACTCACTATGAAATGACAAACCATCCTGTTATATTGTCTTTAAAGAGATAATTATCTCTATCTTTAAAATATCTTTAAAGTACATGAAATCATCAGTGGTTTGACTCCATTTGGCAATTGAGGAGAGGCTTTGGTGTTTCTAGGTAGAGTAATGAATAAAATATTCTCAAAAATAAAGAGTATGCTAAGTAAAGTGGGAAATGGCAAACTGAGATCTCGGGATCATGTAGAGCAGGCCTGTGGGTAGTCAGTCCTCTGAATTGTCTTCAAGTATTATCCTCAGATTTCTTTCTGGGCATCTTGGTTCCTCCATTTAAGAATGAAAACTTCTCTCTGTCTCAAAAATAAATAAACGTTAAAAAAAAAAACTTTATTGCAAAAAAAAAAAAAAAAAAAAAAGAATGAAAACTGCTTACATCATGAAACTTGTATTATTTACTTTCTCCATAATTTCTTACTCACCTCCATATTTGTCGAAGTTTTGAATTTCCGGTTAGTAATATTGACTAGGACACTATGATTATTATCCCCATTTTACAGATAAGGAAACTAAGGTTCAAATGCTAAATTGTTTGTCTGAGATCAGATCACAGAGCTTACAAAGGTGTAACAAGATCTAAAAGAGCAAGAGTCAGGCATTTGGATTCCAGCCTTAGCTCTTTCGCTGTGGGCTTTGGATGAGTCATCAAATTCTCTCTGGGCTTTTTTTCAGTTGTCTGTGAAATGAGGTTTTGGACTCTCAGAAATGTTTCTAGGTTTCTTTAAGCCCTAAAATAGTATGAAGGTTCTTAAAGAATATTATGGATAGTGAAGATTTCAGTCATCTGAAAATGGAGTTCCCCCAGATAGGACGGGAGATAGGGGCATTTAGAAGTTGGTAGAGTCCTTTATTTTCGTGCCATGTATTTTCACAAGTTGTCTCCATTTCGTGCAATTACATACATTTTAATGAAGATTAGTTATTAAAAGTATTATAAAGCACGTGTTTTAAAATAATTACATAAAACTCTTCACACTTTTCCAAATTTGCAAACTCCAAAACATTTTTCTATCAGATCATTAGTTATAATTTTGGTCAGGAAATGTGGTCTCTAATAACTAACTCCCCATGTACAATGCTGGGCCTGTGTGAACATGAAAATAAAAAAGGTATATAAGCTTCTGTAGAGTTTTATGTTTACTTTTATCAACCTGTGTCTCTCCATCTGTGTTGTACATGAGAATTTCTTCCAGGAAGAAAACTCACAGAGGTAAATATATCAGAAACAAAGCAGGATGATTAACAGAATACTCAGAGAGTAGGGACCATAATCGCTAAATACTGCAGTACTGTTCCAACATGAGAAACGATACATACTTGACCGACCTTTTTCCAGAGAATAAAAGAGAAAATATGGAAAGAGAATATAAAAGAGAATAAAAGAGAAAATAAAGAATAACAACCAAAATGCCAGACTGCATTAGATATATGGGGTCTTACTCTCATTCAAATCACTCCAATTTAATGAAATATAGAGGGTTCTCATGCAAGGTGACATGTGTTGAAGCCAAGATTGTATGAAAGAAAGCAACCATAAATAAATATACATGTAAATAATGTAAATATTTATTTATTTTAATATTATGTATTTTATTTGTATGTACAATTGCACGGGATTGCATTGACAGGTGGTGTGAGCCGAACTCCTTAGGAAGAGTCTGGGAGGAGGAGCCTCAGCGCCAGGGCACCCAGGTGTTTCTCATCCCAGGCCTCCCAGGCCAGCCGGCTCCCAAGATCCCGCGAGATCAGGCTTCCACCCGGAAATGTGCCTGCAGCCGCTTGCAGTGCCTCGGATCGATGCAGTTACTTGGCTGTCTCAGTTTTCAACACCTAGGAAAAAAACAGTTTCTCTTTCTGGCTTTGATTCTTGATATTCTTTAGCTAAATTTGTTTCACAAATTAAAAAGAAGAAGGAGAAGAAGAAGAAGAAAAAGTGAAGAAGCAGTTTCTTGTTCCTGCTTCTAAGGACACTAGAAATCCAACAGAGAAACCAGGGGACATTGATGACTGGATCTATGTAATAATGGGTGAGTTGCCTGACATCTCTGTATTTATTTTCTTTGGATGTAAAATAGATATAACAATACCTTCCCCGTAAGTAGGGTCATTTTGAAAATTAAAAGTTTTAATAAATGTACGTGGCACATAGTAAGCTCTAAATAAATAGTAAGTGTAATTCTCATGGTGTCATCGTCAGTATCCACAGAGGCAGCAGCATTAGTTGCCATTTATTCCTGTAAATAAGAAATTATCTATTGGATTGTGTAGTTAAGTAACTTATCCCACTGACCTGATAAACACTATTTTATATAATAACCCATAGTCAGCTTTACATCTAGTAGACAAGAGAATTTGAATTGTTTTATGAATTATACTACTTTGTGAAAGTGAGGAAGAGTCACTGAAGCAGATGGGCTACACTTGTTTTCTGTGGAAACCTACCAGGATGGTTCCTGGAGAGAGGAAGATTAGTTAATTCACCCAGAAAACTAAGATATACACATGCAGAACAAAGTGGTACAGTTGCCTTCCAAGTAAATTTTTGTTTTCCTGCCTTGAAACAGACAATTCTGTATGGCCCTAAAGCATACTAATCTCACTGCAAGGAATCATACTTCCTTGACGAATGTCACCCGTCCAGTCTGTTGGGAAACCAGTGACAGTGTGGGCAAGGATAAGACACAAGGGTAAGTGAAAATTGTCTCAATCATTGGAGATAGAAAAGATAGTGTAAAAGAGACATTTTCCTAATATTTAAACTTCTTTCCATGATAAATTGACCTTGCTATGTAAATTATTTTGCTAAAATTTTGGATATGATTTCCTGTTGGCTTATTTAGAATTTTCTCATTTACTATCATAATTAACAATCATCTACACTATAGTTTAGTATTGAAGGTTTTTTTTTCAGGCTTTTTCTACCACATTTACATTATAAACCATTAGATGGTTTTCTGTATTTCTTCATGCTCTGAAAACGCAATTATAGTATTAAAAAATGCTATACAGACTTAGAAGTTAAATTAATGTAGAAAGCTATTTACTCAGAGTTTATCTCATTATTTCCTTATAGTTTTCTATATCTATCATCTGTGTTTCTTTGAGTCAATTCATAATAGTGGTTTGAATACAATGCACAATTGTAGATACTGAATATATCAGTAGGGTTCTCAAGAGAAATAAAACCAATAATAAAACCAATAGAGTGGTGTGTGTATAAAAATATTTATTTTAGGAAATTGGCTTATGTGATTATGAAGGTGGGCAAGTTCAAATCCTGTAGGATAGGTTGCCAGACTAGAAATCCACGTAGGATTTCTGTGTTGCAGTGTTGAGTCATAATTCCTTCTCCAGAAAACCTCAAGCCTTCAACTGATTGGATGAGGCCCACCTCATCATCAAAAGCTATTTCCTTTGCTTGAAGACAACAGATTATAGATGTTAAACAAATCTGTAGGATACTTTCACAGCAGTAACACAATATCCCGAATACTGTTTGACCAAGCAACTGGGAACTACAGCCTAGCCAAGTTGACACACAAAATTTAATCATCATAAACATCCTGCTTTTTAGAGTCAAATTGATAACAACTCTTCTTGAGCATTTTCTTTCTTAGCTTAGCCTTAGTTGCTAATAAATGATCTGAGGTCTCAAAGACTGACAGAACACATGTTTATTCTTCACATACCCTACCCGTGGGTAGGCTTGGCTATGGTTCTGCCCCATATTGTCTTCCTTTTAGGACAAAGACTGGTGAGGCAACCTCTAGCTAAAACACTGCCAGTCTCATGGCAGACAGGAAAAAAAAGAGATGATGAACCCTATGCTGGCTTTTAAAGTTGGTATTTATGGTATACGTATTCAGAATGCATTAGCCACAGAAGATCACTTGGCCAAGTCTGCTGTGGGGGTGTGGGAAGGGTTATATAATCCTCTATCCAGGCAGAGCCTGGTAGGTGAAATGGTCAAGCCTGACAACTATGAGACAGTGATGTGTAATCCTCCCACAGGAGGGAGAAGCAAAAAATAGTACTATCTATCATAAAGGTAATTTTCAATGTGTCATCAAAATAGTCTTCTCAAATGTTTAAATAGTTTGAGCTTTCTATAAAATTGTCAATGAATATTCACTATGCAAACAAGGACTTATAGGAAGTAATGTTAACTTCAATGTATTTATAATAGAACAAGATTTTTTTTTGATGTTTTTTCTTTAAGGTGTGAAAGTGGTTAGTAGTTTTAAATTGATTCTCCTACTTAATAGTTTATATGCTCTGATTAATTCCATAATTAGTAAGTTTGGTAAATATGGGATTATGGAATATAAACTATTCAAGATAAAGATGTCAAATAGTTACAGGTGTTGCATTCTTTCTAGCTCCCTACCCATCTGATCCTGAGTAATGTGACAGAAATGAGCATGGAGATGTAAAAATAAGGGAAAATATGCATCACTACTGAGAGCTATGGAGAGTTTCCACTTAAATTCTAGAAAATGCTGTACCTAATGTGGACAGTTTAGGAAATAACCCAGTGGGTAGCTTGCTATTCATCTTCTAAGTAAACAATACAGAGCCCTTTGGATAAGTAAACAAAGATTGTGTACCCCAAGGATAATTCCACAATTCTGTAGGTGGGAGAATCATAAATAAAGATAGGATATGAGAAATGTAAAGAATATTTTACTTGAAAACCCCTTTCCTGCCACAGAATACAGAATTCGAAGGTATCTAGCTGATTGGTGCAAGGACTGGGTCCAAGTCTTCAAACACAAAGTTTGTAGTGATGTGTGTGGCAGTGTTATCCTTAAATGACCAGAGAATCTCTACTGATAGCATGAGAAATGAAGATAAGAATAATTTGAGGAATTAATTACCGTCTAGGAAAAATGTAAGGAAGTTACATTAAGAAGGATGATCGAAGTAAGAGCTTCTACCCTGAAACAGCAAAAGGCAGAATTATGAGGGTGAGATGGGAGATGTACAATTTATGACAGGCAATATATACAATATAGGCCTCCTATATTTACTACCAAATGATTTATAAATTAACAAAGAAAATACTAGGAAATATTATTGTGTGCATACACACACACACACACATACCACAGGAAACACCTCAGGATAGCAATTGCTCTTATAATGGCCCTAAAGGAAGCTGGGATCTGAATCACTAGCTTGGCTCAGAGTTTAATTGTGGACCTAAGAGTGCAATTATGTTTAGACTAGTTTCTCGTCTCATAGAAACAAATCCACTTCTGTTCTTACCAGAGTTGGTAGTTCATTTCTGGTACCCATCCAGAGAGTGGAAAGAGATATTTTGGGCCCTATTCAGTGCACTCTTGCTCTGTACTTCAAGATGGGAGTCCACATCTGTCCTCAACCTATATGTAGTTCTTGGCTTAAGGCCCTGACCTACATGTGTTTCAAGACCTCATGCCCAAAGACTGTGTTCCTAGCTTGCCCTATGTTATGTACCATCCGTCCCCATTTACTAACTTAGGCCTTCTGTCTCAGATAATGATTTCTCTTTCTTGATTTCAAAAATGAATATGTATATATGTATTTAAATACAAAATTATTATGAGTCTAATGCAAGAAGGGAACATTTTATTTTTAAAAAGGGAACATTTTAAAGTGTTCTTAGCCTTCTTGACCCAAAAGTATCCAGTACTTTTTGCATACATAGAGATGACTTTCTAGCGCAAATGTTTCTGTCCTGTTTTATTCTAATAGGTGAGCCAAATTTGGTCTCTGTGTATTGGACCCTAGCTTGTTTGTTTCTTTTGTTTAATTGTTTATTTATTTATTTTGAGAGAGATAGAGAGAGAGAGAGCAAGCAGGTGAAGGGCAGAGAGAGAGAGAGGGAGAGAGAATTCCAAGCAGGCCCTGCACTGTCTGCGGAGCCCAAAGCAGGGCTTGAACTCACAAACTGATATATCTTGACCTGAGCCGAAACCAAGAGTCAGACGCTTAATCAACTGAGCCACCCAGGAGCCCTGCTTGATTATTTCTTTACCGTGTACCAAGACCCATCAGCTCAAATATCCACCAGTGCCAAACTTTTTACCCAGCCAGTTATTTAAAATATAGTCCAACAGCAGATTTTTTCTTCAGAATTCTTTGGCCCAAACATTCCCTGCCATGCTGCAGAATGACATCACCTAGACTCGTAAATTCCCCTCTGATATCCTTGCCCCTGGGGAAGTTCCCTTCCCTTCTGAGTAGGGACCCCATGCTATAGCCTCTAGACAGACTCCCACTATGTGGGACTTGGTGTCTCATGCAACTTTATCCAAGTGTCTCCCGATACTGCCTCATGTGGCCATCTTCCTTGATTATCCCGAAATCCTTTTAACCCCTGCTGCTGTGTATGGGGACTGTAAATGATTCCAATTTGATGCTTTTACTCCTGGATCCAAGCTTCTGTTTTCATTATTAATTCCAGGAGTTTTAGGTTGACTCCATTTTTAAGGCCCTTTCTCATTTTTTCCAGATAGCCATTTTGTCATGTTTTTCCAGATAGTCATATTTCAAGCATGTTCATATGATTTTACCCCAAACCAAAGTAAAATGAGAGTAGATAACCATTGAAAATGTGTTGTGAAGAAAAAGCATGAGGAAGTCAATCTAGTTTTATTAATAACCAAGTATGATTTAAATAGCAATCTCTGATAGTAGCTGCATATAAATCAAAAGAATAAAACAAAGTTTATTCTGATACAATAACTCCACATAGAGACACAAAATTAAATTTCTCCTTTCCTGTATCCATGCAAAACACAAATCATAAGAATGTACTTATATAGGAATTTAATTATATGTTCAAATAAATGTATATCTTAAAAAAAAAAAAGACTCCAGGCAGCACCAGATTTCTTTCCCTCCAAACAGCTATGAAATTTTGGGTTATATGGAGCTTTTTTACTGCTTTCTTATAATAAAATGACAATCTCAAAGAGCAAATATTTTTGATCTCAAGATATCATATCATTCCATAAATAGATCCCAAGATATCACAAAATCTTACATAAACACCATAGTTCATATCATAGGTTTTATACTTATTGCCAAGGAACAAAACTATCTACAAAAATTTTATCAAACTGAGACTTCTACATATTAAAGGGGTGATTAGAATTATTTCTCAAAGTCATTATGACACCCAAATTTTATACATTACTATCTTTTATATCTTTAGTGACAGTTTTTAGCAAACACAAGATAAAATTGAGTATTTACCATTCTATAAAACATTAAATGGCATACAGTCTGATAATAGAACTTCTGATTACATAGAAATAATTTGCATAAACTGTAAACTTACTGTTTGGAAAGTGTATTTTAGGTTCTATATCATAATTATAATTCAGTTTTAAAGCTTGCATCAGGAGATGTTAATTCAAATGCTTTCAGCAGGCAAGGAGGTAATATAAATGCATGAGACATTATAGATAGATGACAATCTATCTTGGTTACTTGGTCAAAGATAGAGTTCATTTCTGACTTAAAGGCATTAAAATTCTTTTTTATTATTACTTAATAGCATCCTAATTCTCAGATCATCTGATATTATCATTGGCATCAGTTTGCTCTCAAGATTTCCAAAATAATTTCACACGAATTTTTTCACTTGAATTTTACAGTCTTCCAAAGTGCAGTTTATCCCCCATTATCTAATAATAGATGACAAATTTAAGGTCTGGACATGTTGATTAACTTTCTAAGAATGCCCCATGAAATTATATACATAGATTATGTCATAGACAATGTAGACATGGTTCTGAGAGATGCTAGTCAGCACTGACCTGGAAGCCTTACCCACACCAGCAGCCCGCATGGAAACAACTCCACTATTATTGGACCACTATCATTTTCCTCAGGTTGGAAAGAAAGCAAACCTAGTCAGAGAAAGGGAAGAAAGGTATGATGAATGGAAATTTGCTCTCAAAATTTGTGTTACTAAAGTATATAGTGAGGAAACAGTCCTCTGGCATACATAAATCCTGACTGTGGAAAAAGATAGCGATTAATAGTGAATGGAGTTGGGATTCAGAAGTCCAGAGTGATGATATAACTCTTCTGTCGTGGAAACAGAGGTCACAACAAAGCTGATCTTACACTGACTCTGAAAGAACTAAGGAAATGGGAATCCCATGTGCATAGGATCCATTACCTGGGACAGAAGCAACTAAAGAGTCACATGGCTCAGCTTTACCAACCACCTGGTACTTTTCAAGAAATCATCTGCATCAAATGAACAGGTTATATGTTTCCTTTCAGAGGAAACTTTTAATTAGAAATTTTAACAATACAGGATTTATTAAAAGATGCAGAGTCCTTGCTTCAAGTCAGCATGCATAGTCCAAAGGCATTCACTATGTGTTTAAATAAGTAAGGTATATAACAGAAAAAAACAGTAACACAAACTCATTTATTCAGAAGTAAATTATAAAAATAACTTTAACTATTCTTATGACCACTGAATATCCTAAGACATATGATTCAACAATATTCTATAAAATCAAGGACAAGAGATTTCCTATCCCATTGGGTTTTTCTTAGGCAATATGTAAATTTTGACTAACAATCTTATAAGCCCCCAGAGCACAACTTAACATAAACATTAAGAATTGATGCAATTACCACAAACCTCTGAGCAGACATAGACCAAAAGAAAAGTAAAAATTTCTCCAGAGTATGCCTTTTGCATTCACTATTGTTAATTTATTTGCTTGTTGTTTTTAGATCTATCATAAGTATATACAAGGAAAAGTGAAATCAATAAATATAACAGATTCAAATGTTTGATCAGCAAGTTGTGTGCATATAATGAATCAAAGGGACTTCACTTTCCATTTCAGTTGTATGCTAAAAGATGTGGTTTTATGATTAATAAATAAAAGATATATTTTTATGTTTGCCATAAAAGAATTATGCTCAAGAATATAAAATTTAATTAAATTTCACATAAATTCCATATAAAAATATATTCATGTATATTAAAATATATTCATATACTCATATAAAAACATTTTTCATAGAGAAATCAAGTGTGGTCATTGAGAAAAAGGTAGAAGATATTTCTGTATAAAATCACTTTACTAACATAGCATCGTTTTGAATAAGCAATACTAAGAAAAACTATTAACAATATATAAATATTTTGAGAAATAAGCATAAGAAATACTTAGTAAAAATGTTAATTTGATTTTCTTAGTTTTTTTTAGCCAAAAGGAAAAAAAAGTTCATATCTCTAAACAATTTCATCGTATAAAGACAGTTTAATAAAAACAAGAGTTCCGTGAATGTGTTTTGCCCTGTAGCTCTACATTTCACCTAAGTTGGTAAAATATATATCCCAAGGAAATTTAGCAAGAATTTATCAAATAGATAAAATTTATCATTTTTTAAGTGAAGAAAATTTAAAATTATTCCTCTAATGGCTTTTTCATTACTATTTTTTAATGTTTATTTAGTTTTGAGAGAGAGACAGAGCACGAGCCAGGGAAGGACAGAGAAAAAGGGAGACATAGAATCTGAAGCAGGCTCCAGGCTCTCAGCTGTCAGCACAGAGCCCGATGCAGGGCTCAAACCCACAAACCATGAATTCATGACCTGAGCCGAAGTCAGACACTTAACCAATTGAGCCAAACAGGCACCCCTACTGACTTACTTTTTAAAAGAAAATTAAAACTTAATATTTACATAGTAATAATTTCCAGATTGTTCTCCAGAAAACCCAGTGGCTCCAGCCAATATAATATAACCACATATACACAAGAAGTGAATTGTGAGCAGCATATATGTAAATCCAAATACACACATGTATTTGTAGGTTTTTATTATTTATAGTGTTGACCAATTTCCTCAAGTATTTGTATTTTTTTTCTTTTTTATATATTTGTATCTACATTCTCATTATTGGTTTTTCACAATTGCTAATTCTCTCTTGTATGTCTTGAATGAACTATCTCCCAGTTATCTCTTTCACTCCCCACTGGCCCTCCCCAAAAAAACTCATGGATAAATTTATATGTGAAACCTAGCTTTTACATTTTATCCTGATTGTTATTTTATGATTTTGCCAAGTTGATTTCAGTTGTAGGCTAGCTTTGAATTTTAAAAATTGGGAGACTTTTCCAAAATATAAATTTGTTCTAGTTTTTGTTATTTTTATTTACAGAATTAAATAATAGTTGTAAAACAAAACTAAAAGAGTACTAAAGTATATAAAATAAAAATAAAAACTCACAGTTCTTCCCTAACCCCAAATTCCAAGTGTGAATGTTTTAATGTTATGTGTATCTTTCTGAAACTCACCCCTCCCCCACCTTATAATGTTTTGGGGATAAATGTTTAAAACTGTGTGTGTAATAAGCATAGCATGCCTATTTACATACATATTGTTTTTACACTAAATATATACACTGGACAGCCTTTTCATGTTTAGTGCATACTAATCTATCTCATTGTTTTTAATGGCACCATTATACCTTTATGCAATTATTAGACCCGAAGTAGCATTCCATGGAAGGTTTTCCACAGTATAGAATTCCATTAGATGAAGAGAATCCCTTTGAAAGTGTTGGAAAAGAACTAATGTGATGAGGTTCCCAAGAAGGTAAGAATAAATGGAATACAGAGTACAAGTTAAAGAATAAAGAGCAGGAAATATGAAGGGAGGAATTATGCATGGCTTTGCATACAGGTAGTTTGATAGATGTGATGACAGGACATTTTGTCAACTTCCGTCTAATGTCTTATCTTTACTGTCTAAAGTAGAAGATATATTTTGCTATGGATAGTGAGAAGAGGTGGTGTAGTGGATTTGGATTTGTTACTGTTAGGTTAACTAAGCTGTAATTAACTTTCCATAGTTTCTTTACTTTAAGGTTTTGAATTAAGGTCAGCTTCAAGAGAAAGTTGTGTGATATTTGAAAGGTGAAAAGTGAAGAGCTGCTATTGTGCCCTGAAGGTTGGTGTCAGACCTGAGGCTCCTGTTGCAGCTTGTATAAACTGTAATTTATTTGCTAGTTTATCTTAGTTGGTCAGTGGCCAGCCTGCAACTCCTTCATCTCCTACTGGATCTCATATCTCTTCATTCAGTTTCTTCAAGATCTACGAGAAGTGCATGCACAACTCTGGTGAAGGTTATGATTTCCTGTTGGAAATGATGAGAGACAGACATGGGTTCCAGTTTTTGCTGAGGACTTAACAGTTTGTCCTTGCTGTCTGTCTGCCTCTTCCCATCCAGCTTTATTTTCAATTACTGACCTAGAGTACAGTGACTTCTTACCAGACTCAGAAGCAAACCTTCCAGATATTTCCACCCCAGATCCAACAATTGAATCACATAAAGGTATAATCACTATTAATAAGTCCCTTACCATATATTACTTATTGTGGCTCTGATTCTTGAGTCAAATTCTATGTAGTTAGTATGCTTTGATATTCCAGGAGGGCTTTTCTTTTAACTCTTCACAGTAAGTGAGAGAAAGCTAATTCAAAGTAAAGAAGAAAAAAGATATGCATGGCTAACTTAACTGGGAATTACAAAGTTGATATGACTTTGATCACATATCATTCAAGGGGTACACAAAAGATGTTATTAGAGCTCTCTCTTTCTCCACTTCTTGTTTCAGCTTCATCTTTGCGTTGGCCACATTTTCATTCTGATTTTCTCTGTGAATGACACCTGCAGTCTCTAGGTTTATATTGTATCAGACTAGCAACTATACCAGAAAGCAGTGGTACATCTTTTCAGTAGTTTTAGCAAAATTATTAGGGTTGACTTTTCACTGGGCCAGCTTGAGTAATGGGTTCTTCCCTACATCAGTAACTGACAGTGCTACAGAATGTATTGATTACCCAAGCCTGGGTCATGTGCCCATATCTGAAACTCTGAAGTGGGTCAGACCAAAACCAGTGGTATTGTCTGAACGTGGAAGGAAAGTTTTCTAGTTGAAACTCAATGCAGTATGCTCAGAAAATTTAGGAATAGATGTGACGCAGACAAAATCCAGAGTATCCACTACAAGAAAACTGATAAGATTTGACATATCAGTGTGGAGAATGGGAGATAAAACTTAGTAGGTACGTGGAAATGAGTTAGAGACAACATTAAAGGCCCAATTACAATTGGAATCTTTAATGTATAGAGATTTTGATTTTCAGCACCTTGGTCAGCAGCCAAGCGTTGAGGTATAAGGATAGAGAAGGAAGATGGTTTCTAGAGGGTAATCCATTTCCTTGCCTTTGTCAGCTTCTAAAGCATCAGTATTCCTTTTCTTATGACTCTCTTGCCACATCTTCAAAACTAACAATATGTCATCTCTCTGACCCTTCTTCCACAGGCACATCTCCCTCTGTCTGTTTACAGCCCTGAAAGATTCCCTACTTTCAAGGATTTATATGATTCAATTGGTCCCACTGAGATAATCCAGGATAATCTCTCCATCTCAAGGTCCATACTCTTAACCACATCTGAAAAGTCCCCTTTACCATGTGAAGTAATATACTTACAGTTTCCGGGGGATTAGAGTGTGGACATCTTTGAAGGAAGGAGGGACATTATTCAGCCTACCACACCCATCATCTCCCAATCACTTATTTTATGTGAATCTCTGACAAATGACACATATTATGGAAATTCTTTTTTTAATTGAGATAAAATTGGCATATGACTGTATATAAATTTCAAGCTTACAACATTATAATCATCTGTATCCATTAAAAAGTGATCATTTGGTCCCCTGTATCCATTTCCCCCACCCTAAAATCTCACTTCCCTTCTGGTATCCACCAATCTGTTCTTTGTGTCTATGAGTTTGTTTTTATTTATTTTGTTTGTTCATTTGTTTTGTTTTCATTTCTGTTTCTTTTAGATTCCACATATGAATAAAATACCATTTTTGTATTTCCTTCTGAATTATTTCACTTAACACAGTATGCTCAAGGTCCATCATGTTGTCACAAATCGCAATATTTCATTCTTTCTATAACTGACTAGCATTCTTTGTGTGTGTGTGTGTGTGTGTGTGTGTGTGCGTGTGCGCACACACGTGTGCATGCCACATCTTCTTTATCCATTTATCCACTGATGAGACACTTAGATTGTTTTTGTATCTTGGCTATTGTAAATGTTGCTGCTATGAGCATTGAGGTGAATGTATCTTTTCAAATTATTGCTTCATATTCTGTGGATAAATATCCAGAAGTGGAACAGCTAGAATGTGTGGTAACATTTTTCTTAACTTTTTGAGGAATCTCCATACTTTTTTCCATAGTGGCTGCAACCAATTTAAATTCCCACCAATAGTGTACAAAGGTTCCCTTTCTCCACATCCTCTCCAACACTTTTTATTTCTTGTCTTTTTGATGATAAGCAATCAAACTTGTGTGAGGTGATATCTTACTGTAGTTTTGATTTGCATTTCCCTAATAATTTGTGTTGTTGAACATCTTTTCATGTGCCTGTTTGCCTTCCACATGTCTTTTTTGGAAAGATGTGTATTCAGATCCTCTGCCCATTTTTTAATCAGGTTGTTTGTTTTTCTTGTTATATGAGTTCTTTACATATTTTGGATATTAACCCTTTGTCAGATATGTGATTTGCAAATATCTCCTCCCATTCAGTTAGTTTCCTTTTTGTCTTGATGATGGTTTTCTTCACTATGCAGAAGCTTTTAGTTTGATGTAGTGCCATTTATTTATTTTTGAATTTGTTTCTCTTACCTTTAGAGTTAGATTCACAAAACCATGCTAAAAACAATGTCAAAGAATTTACTTCCTCTATTTTCTTCTAGGAATTTCATAGTTTCAAGTATTACATTTAAGTCTTTCATCCATTTTGAGTTAATTTTTGTGTATGGTATCTAGTTTTATTCCTTTTCATGTGGCTTTCCAGTTTTCTCAACACCAAGATTTGAAAAGACTGTCTTTCTCTTTATGTTTTTGGCTCCTGTATCATAAATTAATTGTCTGTCTATGTGTGGGTTTATTTGTAGGCTCTCAATTCTGTTCACTTATCTGTGTGTCTGTTATTATGCCAACTACACTGGGTTTTTGTTGTTGTTGTTTTGCTTTTTTGTTTTTGTTTTTTTGTTTTGAGAGAAAGCGAGAATAAGCAAGGGAGGGGGGAAGGGGGAGAGAGCATCTTAAGCAGACTCCACACCCAGTGTGGAACGTGAGATGGGGCTCAATCTCAGGACCCTGAGATCATGACCTGAGCTGAAATCAACAGTTGGCCACCTAACCAACTGAGCCACCCAAGTACTATACTGTTTTGACTGCTATAGCTCTGTAATAAAGTTTGAAGTCAGAGAATGTGGTACCTCCAACTTTGTTCTTCTTTTTAAAGATTTCTTTGTCTATTTGGGACTTTTTGTGGTTCCATACAAAATTTTAAATTATTTGTTCTATTTCTCTGAAAAATGCTATTGGAATTTTGATAGGAATTGCTTTGAATCTTTAGATTGCTTTGGGCTGTATGAACGTTTTAGCAATATTGAGTCTTCCAATCCATGTGCATGAAATATCTTTCCATTTATCTGTGTCTTCTTCAGTTTCCTTCATCCATGCCTTATAGTCTTCAGTGTGGAGGTCTGAAACTCTTAGTTAAATTTATTCCTAGGTATTTAATTTTTTGATGCAGTCATAAATGGGATGGATGGTTTTCTTTTTTTTCTTTTCTTTTTTATTTTAGAGAGAGAGAGTGGAAGTGACAGAGAGGGGCAGAGGGAGGGAGGGAGAGAGAGAGAGAGAGAGAGAGAGAAAATCTTAAGCAGGTTCTACGCTCAGAATGGAGCCTGGCACAGGTCTCAATCCCATGACCCTGGGATCATGACCTGAGCCAAAATCAAGAGTCAGCCACTCCAACTACTGAGCCACCCAGGTGCCCTGGGATGGATGGTTTTCTTAATTTCTCTTTCTGGTAGTTCATTTTTAATGTATAGGAATGCCATGGTTTCTGTAGATTAATTTTGTTTCCTGCAACTTTATTGAATTCATTTATTTTAGTAGCTTTTGGGTGGAGTCTCTAGGGTTTTCTATATAACGTATCATGTCATTGGCAAATAGTGACAGTTTTACTTCTTTATTTCTGGTTTGGATGCCTTTTATTTCAGTTTCTTGCCTAATTCCTGTGGTTAGTTCTTCCAATATTATGTTGATTAAAAGTGGCAAGAGTGGGCATGCTTGTCTTGTTCCTGATTTTAGAGGAACAAGGCATCATTGAATATGATGTTATCTGTGGATTTGTCATATATAGCCTTTGTTATATTGTTATGTCCCCTCTATACCCACTTTTTTAACAGTTTTTATCATAAATGGATGTTGAATTTTGTCAAGTGCTCTTTCTGCATCTATAAAGATGATCCTATGATTTTTATCTTCCTTTTTTATTATTAATTTTTTTTAATGTTTATTTTTGAGAGAGACAGAGCGGGAGTGGGGAAGGAGCAGAGAGTGAGTGGGGAAGGTGTGGCTTAGTCTGAATCCGAAGCAGGCAACAGGCTCTGAGCTATCAGCACAGAGCCCGATGCGGGGCTCAAACCCATGAACCCGCAAGATCATGACGTGAGCCAAAGTCAGACACTTAACTGACTGAACCACCCAGGCGCCCTTCCTCCTTTTGTTAATGTGGTATATAATGTTGATTGATTTGTGGATATTTAACTGTCTTTGCATTCCTGAAATAAATCCCATTTGATCATAGTGAATGATCTTTTTAATGTATTGTTGAATTTGGTTTGCTAATATTTTGTTGAGTATTTTTACATCTGTGTTTATTATTGGCCAATAATTTCTTTGTGTGTATGTGCTGTTCTTATCTGATTTTGGTATCAAGATAATGCTAGCCTCATAAAAAGAATTTGGAAGAGGAGACTTTAATTTTTGGGAAGAGTTTGAGAAAGATACATATTAAATTTTCTTTGAATGTTGCGTAGAATTCACTAGTGTAGCTGTCTGGTCATGGACATTTGTTTGTTCAGAAATTTTTGATTCCTGTTTCAGTCTCCTTACCAGTAATCAGTCTATTCAGATTTCTTCATGATTCATTCTTGGAAGATTGTACAATTCTAGGAATTTGTCTATTTCTTCTAGATTGTCCAATTTGTTATCATATAATTGTTTGTACTATCTCGTGTAATCCTTTGTATTTCTGTTATCAGCTGTAATGTCTCTTTCATTTCTGATTTTGTTTATTTGAGCCCTCTTTTTCTTTGTTAGTCTAGTTTTGTTAGTCAATTTTGTTTATCCTATGAAGAACCAGCTCTTAGCTTCTTTTTTTAAGTCTCTGTTTCACTTATTTTCACTCTCATCATTATTATTTACTTTATCCTATTACTTTGGGTTTCATTTGTTCTTTTCTTACATCCTTTAGGTATAAATTTAGATAGTTTATTTGAGATTTTTCTTATTTCTTATGTTAAGTCTGTACTGCTAAGAACTTCCCTCTCAGAACTGCTTTTGCTGCATCCCATAGATTTTGGTATGTTATACTTCTGCTTTCATTTGTCTCTAGGTATTTTTTTATTTCTTCTTTGATATTGCCAGTGATCCATTGGTTGTTTAGTAGCATGATCTTTAGTCTCCACGTTTTTTTCCGGTTTTCACTTTGTAATTCTAGTTTCATAACACTGTAGTCAGAGACGATGCTTGATATGGTTTCAGTCTTCTTGAGTTTATTGAGACTTATTTTATGGCCTACCATGTAATCTAACCTGGAGAATGTTTCCTGCGCACTTGAGAAGAATGTATATTCTGCTGTTTTTGGTGGAATATTATGTATATATCTATTTGATACATTTGGTCTAATGTGCCATTTAAGGTTAATGCTACAGAGAATATTTACAATCCCAAATCTGAGAATCTTTTTGTAATAATAGGTTTCTTCATTTTTTTATGTTTATGAAATTTTGGGTCTTCTATCTGTCATATTATTTTAAGTTTTCTTCTTCCTTTTTTAAATTTTTTTAATGTTTATTTATTTTTGAGACAGTGGGAGACAGAGTGCGAGTAGGGGAGGGGCAGAGAGAGAGAGAGGCACAGAATCTGAAACAGGATCCAGGCTCTGAGCTGTCAGCACAGAGCCTGACGCGGGGCTCGAACCCACCAACCGTGAGATTGTGACCTGAGCCAAAGTCGGACGCTCAACCTACTGAGCCACCCAGACGCCCCAAGTTTTCTTCTTCTTCAAATAAGTTTATAAACAAAACAATATCTAATAAACTAGAATATATCATCAAATGTTTTGTGATTTTTCAATAACTGTGATTATTGTGTCCAACTCTCTCTCTCTTTTTTTTTTAATTTAAGTAAGGTAATTGGATGACATACCAATATATTATGCCTGGCCTATTGGATAATACAATTGTTACCTTCACATGTGTGCCCTTGTGAGTGGTTGAGAATTCTTATAGCACAATTTTTCTCCTCAAAAGTTGGTACAAATTATTACACTGTATTTTGATTTCTAATATTGAAGAGGCTACATCTAAAACTTATCTGAGTTTTATATGGCATTTGACATGTTTTTTTTAACTATGATGTTCATATGATTCTTTGTCTTTAAAGTTTAATACTTTTTTCCAGAATAAATATTCACTTGGTTACTTTTCATTATGTGTATCTGTTGTAAATAGTTTTATGCATAGACATGAGTCTTCCCTTAGAAATTGTTTTCCTCTAATTTTTAATTATTTTTTCAGCTATATCTGTGTTTTATTTAATTGTACTAATATCAATATGAATTATATATAAATTATTTTTTCTGATCATTTTCATCTCTGTTCCTTTTCTCTATATTCTAGAACATTTTCTTTTAGCTATGCTCCACATTAATTATTATGTTTTGAACAGTTTCAACTTTATTTTATACTGTTTCTAATTTAGTTTTAGGTTTTATATTGATAGTCTCTTCTCGTTTAAATTTATTCCTCAGACATGCCAGAAGCTTTTTCATCTCACTCTATTATTAGCATATTTTTATCTCTTATTTTACAGAACTTTATGCTTTAATTTCCTGAATAATACAAGTTTATGCTGCCTCAAATGTTCTAGTGATAGTATATTTCCTGAAGTAAATCATCCAGTGTATGCTTTTGAAGCCACCTTTTTGCATGTTTGTCAAGGTAATATGTGGATTATTAATTTGTGGCAGATCAATAGCAAGTCAATAAGTGAGATGTTTTATATTCTTTCATCAACCATTACCCAACATATGAATGATAAAAAAAAAAAAGACTCCAAGGGCACCTGGGTGGCTAAGTTGTTTAAGCGTCAGACTTCAGCTCAGGTCATGATCTCACCATTCGTGAGTTCAAGCCCCACGTTGGGCTCTGTGCTGACTTCTCAGAGCCTGGAGTATGCTTCAGATTCTGTCTCCTCTCTCTGCCCCTGCCCCACTCATGCCTGTCTCTCTCTCTCTCAAGAATAAACAAACATTAAAAAAAAAGACTCCAGGTTCTAATCACTAGGTTTGAAAGAACTACCAAAGGGAAGCCAAAATAAAAACAAATAAAATATCTTAAAAACTGATTTTTCTCTTCAGCTTAAAATAAAAGAAAGGGGTCTGTAAGTAGGAAATGAAAGTAGCAGTAATGTAAGAAAAAGAAAATAGTGAGTGTGGAATTTTCTGTGGTGAGGAAGTAGACTGTTGGGCTGGGAGGGGTGTCCCAGGTTCAGTCCTTAAATATCTTGCTGCCAGTGACAGAGAAGGGGACATAGGAAAGTAGAGAGAACCTAAATGGAACTAGGTGGGGGTTGGATTCACATATAGTCCATTCCAGATAATATTTGGAGTCTAGAACTATGCCATGGACTCAACTCTAGGACTGTGAAATGTTATGCAGTCTAGATTTATTTCATTTAAATTGATTCAGGTATTTTGTATAACTTTATGTGTTTGTTTTAATGGTGATTCATGTTTCAGTGAGAACACACCTAAGCAATCCTAGTGTCTCCCTATTTCCCCTTAAATAGTATAGGTGAATCTTGTAACCCCTCCCTGTGATTTATGTCTGAGAATTTGTATAAAGCATATGTTGTATATTCTATGTTCAGTTACACAGCAATCTGAGGAAAGTTGGTTAGTTTCAACTAAAAAAATTTTTTTTTGCTTGGTTATATTTAGTTTGTTCTGTAATTGTCACTATTTTGATTTGGGGTGGCTGGGGGTATTGGTAAACTTTGCCTAGTGGGTGAGGGTTCTGCTCTTTCTGGATTGCCCATTTGCATTAAAATTGCCGAGGAATGAGGTTAGTAAATAACTGAACTAAATGATTCTGCATGCTTTGTCGCCTTTCCCACTTTAGCTATCTTTGCTGGTACTTATCTTTAAAACAATGACTCCTTGTAGGCTGTTTTCCATCTTTTTCATGGTCCAACCTTATCTCCTTTATCTTTTAATTATATTAGAATAATCTCACATCATAATTAAAGATCTAGGTCAAAGAAAGAAATAGCCACACATTTTATCACATAGCCCTGTCACCAAGGCCTTCATTCCTCCAAATTAGTGTATATTTTATGGGTTTTCTAAAAGGTCTTCCCATAATTTCCTGCAATATTGCACTACTCTCTAAAAAGGGGAAATGTGCATTTTCTCCTGGTGACTTCCTTTGATTTGGCTCAGTCTAAATTATCTGGAGCATGTGTTTGGCACCATTCCATAATTTCAGCCCTCATGGTGAAGGGTTTTGTTCTGTTTTGTTTGTTTCACATTTCTTTCTGGTTGTTTAGATCAGTTTCTTCTCTGTCATCCATTATACCATAATCTTTCTCAGAATTCCCTCCTGCATGCTTTTTCATTGTTGAAATATTTATATAGCCTACCAAGACAACTCTGGGAAAACAAGCAGGTCTAGAGGAAAGAGATTGGCAAGCTGCCTTAGCAACAGCATCTGGCACTAGCAACCAGCTGAGGCTTACAATGCTCTGGTAGAGAACACATCAATGCAAACTTCACAAACCTGAGAGCACAGTGGTTCCCTCAGCCTGGGCCTATCGCAGTTTATCTGAATTTCAGTGTTCCTTTAATGTCCTGATGACTGTAAGCCAGAATGTGCTGTTTGGCCTGAAACAGTTGTACTTATCACATCACCACATAGAAAAACTACAGGGGCAAGAGACATAGTGCCACTGAAGAAAAAAATAAGCTGGGAAAGTTCAGTCAACCTTGGGTGAAGTAATTGCAAAGCTGCAGGGGTAACCCAGAGCAATAAACTGAATTCCTAGTCATTTACCATCCTGCTATAATCACCTTTGCAGCGATCTATGATAATAAATCAGCAGATCTGGCTAAGGCAGCCACTCCTGGGGTAAGACAAGATTAATATCAGAGCTTCACAAATAAGTGTAGTCGTTCACAGGATGGAGACAACTCTCCTTTCACACTTGAAAATAAGAGTAAGAAGAGAGCTATACAAGTCTTGGAGTACAGTAAGTAACTGACATTGCTAAAAATAATACTTTTTTTTAAGAGGGAAAAGCATATTCATATTCTTCCTAGTCACCTTTCTGAGAGAGTATGGTATCTTTTTAGCCCTGGGAAGAGTGACAAAAATCTCCAAAGTGAAACTTTTAAACTGAGGTTTAAACAGTTTATACTTTTAATTTGGAAAAAAAAGAGTCTTATCTTTTACTAAAAATCAGATTTTATGTAGCTGTATACAAAAATCTTATGTATATATGCAGACTGTTGAATGCTTTTTACCATGAAATTAACTACTGCATTAGAATTTACCACATAGGGAAATAGAGTACAAAATGATCTTGGACTTACTAAGTAAACTATAACATTAAATTATGATCATTGAACCACTTTAGAATATTCAGTTAAATCTAGAGTTTAATTTTTTAATATTTATGCATTAAAACTGAAAAAAAAATGTATTGAGTAGATATTCAAGAACTCTGAGGGGCGCTTGGGTGGCTCAGTCAGCTAAGTGTCCGACTTCAGCTCAGGTCATGATCTCACAGTCTGTGAGTTTGAGCCCCGCGTCGGGCTCTGTGCTGACAGCTCAGAGTCTGGAGCCTGCTTCAGATTCTGTGTCTCTCTCTCTCTGCCCCTCTCCTGCTCATGCTTTGTCTCTCTCTGTCTCAAAAATAAATAAAAACATTTAAAAAAAAAAGAACTCTGAGAAGTTTGGGATAGAGAGTTGAATAAATTGTTACAGTAGATAGAGGTAACTGACATAAGTGAATAATTATAAGAGAATGGAGTGGCTAGCCATCCAGACTTTTAGAAGAGCCCTTGCAGAGATGACATATGGGTTGGGTATAGAAGGATAATTTGTAGTTCATGGGCAGATCATTTCAGGATTTCAGCTAGAAAGAATAAAATGAGCAAAGGAATAGATATATAAAAGGCTATGATAAGCTCAGACAACAGCAAATTGTTCAATGATAATAAAATGTAGAGTACATGAGAAGTGCTCTGAAATTAAAATGAGTAGGGATCTTATGCCTAATAATGAAGGACTCTGTGCATCACAGTAAGAAATGTTAATTTTTTCTAGCAGGCAAATGGCAGGATTTGAGTATTTTTAAGCTAGAGAGTGGCATGAGCAGATATGCCTTAGAGTAATATGGACAAAGGAAGAGGGTGAGATTAAATTTAAGGAGAAAAATAATTCTACTTTCAATCTAAACACTCTATAAAAATACTTTTTATCAGTAAAGTCATATTTACTTAAATGTTTTTGTTTAGTTTTACAAATTCAAAAAGTAATACCTTGTTTTTCTACTCAGTTAAATAATGTTCAAAATGAGTTACTCATCTAAAACATACATGTCCGAAACATACATATGAATAGTGAACATTTCAGAATGTTTCACTGTTTTAACTTGATATCCCTGATTATTGATTCCTTTTTTATATTAGAATGTTCTCTAATCTCCTTTCATGATTGTTTTGTTAAGTGTCTGGAAGAGGACTTATTTGTCTTGTAGAATCAAAATACAGAGAGCTGGGGCACCTGGGTGGCTCATTCGGTTAAGTGTCCAACTTTGGCTCAAATCATGAGTTCCAGCCCCACATCTGGCCTCTGTGCTGACAGCTCAGAGCTTGGGGCCTGCTTCAAATTCTTGTCCCCCTCTCTCTCTGCCCCTCCCCAACTTGTGCTCTCTCTTTCTCTTTTTCTCAAATAAAAATTAAAAAAAAAATACAGAGAGTTTTCTGCTTTTCAAGTGATTGTTTGAAACTTGAAAGCCTACCACTGATTCCAAAGACAAAGATAATCATCTCATCAGGTGGACTCCCTGAAAACAACCCCTTAGAAATAGTTCATTTGTAGGTTTGCTACCGCCTCTGTCAATAATTTTCCACTAAGTCTATTTGATTTGCATGTTTACCCAAAATAGTTTTTTAAACTACAAGAAGTAACAAAGCAAGCAAGTAACACAAAGCAAAAATAATAGTCTTATCCTACATACCTTGAATCCACCCCCCATGATAAGCAATGTCAACAGTTGATATCTAGCCAGTGTTGATATATTTTCCAACTTAGCTAATATTAGCTAATATTCCTACCTTCGAAGGAAAGAAAAAGAAAAGCTGCAAGGCAAGTCTCAGCTCAGTCTTCCATATCATACAAATAGCAAGAGTTTAAAGGAAATTATTCTTCTGAGCAATGAGTTGCCTTTGGTGGGGGTGCTGTAGCATTTCCCCTTACTTCTCCTTGTAAGAGGACAGAGAGCTGCTTTCCTACTCTTCAAGCCAAGTGGATAGGGCTTTTAGAGAGACCGGAGTGCCTGCAAGAAGGGGAGCTGATCCAAATCTGCACTCAATGCCTGATAAACTGCAGAAGCATTTAGGCACTCACTGCTATAGCAGAGGGGGATGAGTGAAGGCCCCTGGGTGAGCAAAAAACATGCATTTCTTGGAATTTGGAAGCATCCAGTCCCTGAACTTCGAGAACATCCCTCTGTCCCTCCTGGGAATTCTTCAGGCAAAGCCTGGCTGAAGTAGTTACATAAAGGCAGACAGGACAAGAGAAGAGAGAGGGTCTTGGTGGAGGCAGCTGGGAGTGGAACTCCCAACATTTGGAAGTTTATATGGACCAAGTGCCCCCTGAGGAAAGTAGCCTGACTTGAGTTATGTGTTAAAGTAAAATAAAATGGAGATCTGGCCTAAAAATTCCTCAAGCAGATAAAACCATTTAAGCCATGTAAGCAAAATTAAATCTAGCTTATTTCATAATCATAAGCAAAACTTAACTTCGGTTATTTCTTATAAATGCCTCTGATACTTCTAAAAGAAACTTAAGTCATCTTCCTGAAGTAGTATAAGATAATCACTTTTAATTAATTCCCTGCTGTCTAGAAAACCCTCATTGTTATAACCAGTCATTATAAAGGTTAAACAACTTCCTCTTTTCACTTTATAAGACATCCTGTTATGTCAGCCTCTGAGGTTCATATTGGTTTTGGATTTGAAGACTCTCAGTTTGCAGATTGTTCTTTTGTGCCCAGTAAACTCTCACTTAATACTATGTTATTGCTCTGGATTAACAAAAGCAGTCACCCAGGAGGGAGTCATGATGATACAGGAACACCCAGAAAGATGAAGCCATGGATGGTATGGTACCATCAAGAGCAGAAGCTGATGCAGAGGTTGTAGGGAGACCCCAAGAGATCATCCAGTGATTGCTCCCCTATATCAGAGAACTGAGTTGTGCTAAGACAGCTGCAGAACTTCCAAAGAAGCTTCACATCCATGCTCAGTACAAAGCTATGGTCAAATCTTCATAATTTAGTAAGTCAAAAGAGCAAGACCCAGAAGACTATATTTACATGATTCCCTGTTATGAAATTAAAAACCAAGCAAATCTGTGGGGCACCTGGGTGGCTCAGTCAGTTAAGTGTCTGACTTCGGCTCAGGTCATGGTCTCACAGTTCACAAGTTCAAACCCTGTAGCAGGCTCTGTGCTAACAGCTCAGAGCCTGGAGCATGCTTCAGATTCCGTGTCTCCCTCCCTCTCTGCCCTTCCCCTGCTCAAGCTCTGTCTCTGTCTTTCCTTCACTCTCAAAAATTAATAAAAACACTAAAATTTTTTTAAATCAAGCAAAATTAAATATGTTGATTAGCTATACCTATATATGTGATCACTTTTTTAAAGCAAAAAAAGAGGCAAGCATAAAATTTAATATAGTTATCAGCTCTAGAGAGAGGCAGGGAGACAAACTAGAGGAGGCCTACATAAGCAGAAGTAAGTATTCTTAAGTTTTTGGCTTGGGTGATGAGTTTGAGGATACTCATTATATTACTAAAAATAAATACATATAAAAAGGCCTTTGCTCAGTGATGTCAGTATATAACAAACCAAGGATTATAATTCATCTATTTATGTTCACCAAAGATCCATATTTAGAAGGAGGAGAAAGTCTCACTGTAGTATTTGTGCTCTCTATTGAAGTATTTTTTACTGCACTGTTGTTTTTAATTGGTCACACTTGTCTATATCTTCCAGATGTATTATAGCAGATAGTGTTAGTAAACTTCTATGTCTCTATGCCATGTAAGTTGAGACTGTACATGGAAACATTCAAGTTATGTACTATCCATCAGCTGCCCCTCAGTCAGCCTTGACCCTCAGCTCTTGCTGCTTCAAACCTCATATTAATTTTCCAATTTGGTGAATCATATGGGTTGAATGATGCTTGCTTTACACCAGTCTTGCTTGTTGTAAGTTTTTCAGAGATTCCTCAAAAACTCTTTATGGTTTCCAGGCTGACATAAATGTCCTCATATTTCTTTGATCATTTGGTCACATTCTGGAAGGTGGATCAAGTGGAAGAAAGCACAGGCTAGCATCACCATGTTTGTAGCAGAAGTCATCTCAATGGAAGTCTTATTGATTTTAAGGTTGTCTTTTTTCCATAAATGCTTAATTGAATAGATCCAAGAACTGATCAATTATTATTGAACTCTTACTGAATAGAAGTAAGAAATATTCTGTTCTCTGCCTTCTTTGAGTAAATCTATTTCAAAGAGGTTTTTGGAGCTGAAGATAGGAGATCCTCCTCTGATGTCACTGTTGTTGCCTCTTCTGTGACACTGTGAGTCATGGGTGGGCAAGGGAAGTAACGCCGTCAGTCTGTTCTCTTGTTTGCACCCAATCCGAGCCATGGTATTAATATATGAGAAAACTTTCAAGTCATACTCACCTAGAACCTCCAGTCTAGTTGTTCCCTCTGGCAGGTATGCAGTTCTCCTGGTTATTGGTTTGCCTAATGCCCTGTCCTCTTACGTTTCTGCTCAGTTTTCAGCTTCTCAATGAAATCATCCACCTATTGGATGATTTTGGATTGGCCTCCCTATTGAATACCAGAAATTTTCTTCTTACTCCCAAGATTCACAACACCCCTTACCCTGCTTGAGTTTTTCTTTTGCCAAAGGACTCTCTAATATATTATTTACCTATTTTGTGGTTACCATTATTTTCTGAATCCTCCAATTAAAAAGTAAAGTATATAAAGGTAAGGATCTTTGTGTCTTTCACTGACTGATATATCCCAAGCCCTTAGAGAATACCTGGCCTCCAATGAGCATGTAATAAATTAGAGTAGCATGAATATATGAAGTTTGTAACATGTTCATGGCAGTGCTCCCACTTTCTAGTGATGCTTGTTTTCCTTTTAATCTTTTACAGTAAGTACTCATTTTAATAGGACTCTGGAGTGGGAGAATGAGATCTAAGTAGAAGAGTTTTCACTGCCAAGTAACCAAAATGAGTTTACATTGCCACCTTACCAAAATGCATCATACTTTTATCATTTCTAAGTAGACCTAAATGATCTACGTGCCTGATAAGTACCTTCCCTTCCCACTGGAACTGCACAGGTTAAGCACATTTATTATCGAAATAGGATGTCATCTTGTTAGCATGGAAACAGAGCAAGAGATATAAGTTGGAGGACTTTAACTGCCTGTGGCATCAAATAATGTTAGCCTGATGCATCCAATCTTACTCAAGAAGAGACCCACAAATAAATATTTGTGCTGGTTCATCAGGGAAACCTCCTCCAAGCATAATGGTGCAAATATACTGTGATTTTCTGCTCATTGGACCCTGCCTTTGCAAACTTCTTGCAGACCCCTTCACCCTGTAATCACAGAGCCTTGCTTTGTTAAGATGACATTGCAGTGATGCATCCTAACGTGTGCAGACAAGACATCCTTGATTAAATTTTTAGTATTTTCTGAAGTCTTTGATAATACAGTCACAAGCAGCCTCATAGATTATGTCATTTCCAAAGCATAATGATTTCATGCATTACATTTGTATTCTCCCCAATTTCATTTTTAAAAGGGCAATCTTAACTTCCATTTGGGAAAGGCATCATACCATTGCATTCATATTCTTATGACATTTACCTACCTTAGAGGGCTGGTTTCAGGGTCACATCACTGACGTATTTAGAAATGCTTTAAAAATTATCATCTAAATATAATGCAGCATTTCACTTTTTGGTTATTGATACTGTACCTCCTCTCTGAGAGGAATTTTCTGCCCACCATATAAGTTGGCAAATGTTGAAGTGTTGTGATTCATTGGTCATACCAAATTTCATTATCATCTATTTGAATACCTTCAGTAAACGACCTTAAATTACTGTATTTATCACTTTGAACATATCATTACATTTAAAGGATAAGAAATTTCTTATATCAAACAAAAGTTTTATAATTATGTATCTGGTATTATCTTGGATTTTTCAGAGCAGATGAATTAACATTAACAGCTCTCAAGCTTTCCCTTTTTTTGATCCAAGAGCTGTCCAAATTATTTTAATTTCTTGTTACTGACAATTTCAAGTAAATATCCCATATTTTAATGTATTCTCACACCATTTACTCCCTCCCATTGTGCTTGCTGCAGCATTCAGCTAACCTAAATATGAGAGTCAGGCATGGGGTGCAAGTGCAAGAACAGCTGTGGTTTCTTGTGTCAATTTATGGATCACCTCTTCATGGATAATAGAGATTTCAAGTAATAAAAATCTTCAGTGACAAGATGGAATATTTTCTTCTTGTTTAGGAAACTGAAATCCCCAAGGCTTTCTGAAGTAATGGCATTGAAAGCTTCCCAAAGTTAACAAGTAACTTGAGAAATCATTAATGAATTGAGCGGTAAGATCTTTATCTAAAACTAGGACAAATGATGGAAGAAAAGCATTTCTCCAAAACTGGAAATATGTAAAAAATGATCAAAGATATTTTAGCAAATCATTTTTTGCAGTATGAACTGTGGGCCTCGATAATATAACCTAAGATACGAAGAGTGCCATGAGCAATATTATCTGTACCCGAGTGAATAAGCTGATATCAAAGATGTCTCTGAGGTTTCATCCCTTACTGAAAGCTGTTACCTTAGCTGGTGTGCTGTGCTGCTGCTTTAGGTCAGAAAAGCTTGAACTTCTTGCTTTCAGATATTCTGAAGAGTGAAGTCATTAATAAAAATGTAGAAAGGTATTCTCATCATGTTCCCTATCAAACCTCATGAGAATATTACGCGCAAATATAAATGCTTCCTGCTAGAAAAGTGAAGGTGTGGATACAACTTTTGCTATTATCATAATGTATTATAGCGGACTTCACATGTGGGACCGTATGCCTTTGGGCACATCTATATGCAAAGTGTCAGAAGAGTCTGACCCAAGTTCTGAGAGCTACATAAAGCTATTATTTCTCACCTGAGTGGACTGGTAGGAGGTAAAGCATGCCCAAGGAAAAACCAATTTAACTACCTTTTGTTGCCTTTCAGATAAATCAAAAACCTAGATTGCTGAGCCTGAATGTCTTATATAAGTACCTTCTAAAAAATTGTAAATAATACCCTGTACTTGAACAGGACAAATGTGGAAGATGCAGTCGCCTTTATGAAATGTCTAGTTTTATACACATGGGGACAAATCATCTGTGATTATATGGGACTGGGAGGAATGGTTTATTTAAACTCAAATTTTTTATATATAGGCATCTTTTGAGTCACATTACTGAATTATTTTTCTTCTTCTATTTGACCTGATTTGCTTCCATATAATACTAGCCTTAAATTTAAAATGAAGAAATAAGATTCTCTCTTGTTATAGAGTAAAATTAGGTCAAGGAATTAGAAATAAGAACTATCTGGGCCCAATAGAACATAAGACTAGAGAAAGGGATTTTATTCCACTTGTACAATAATTAGTTGTTTGAAAAACAGGTTGCTGAAATGAACTTCATCAATCCCCACATATGTTAAAATAAGATAACATGTGAAAAGACTTTGAAACTCTAAACACAAGATTATTTTTTTAAATTCCTCAAACTCTTAGCATTTCGGTACTGATACACTTTGCTCTTGATTTTTTTTTCCTACAACCAAAAAAGTTAAATATACATTGATACCTAGCTTATTAAAAAAATCTTATAATTTATAATGAATTATTTAGAAAGAAGGCTAGCAAACCAGAAACTCAAGTTAAAATATGTATTTCCAACAACAGCATAGTTTTTCTCAAAGGGTAAGATGTTTATAGAATGAAGTTTTTAGGGAAATGCATCTCCTTTTGCTCACCGAGGCTTGACCCATTGCTTTTAAGTTGCTTCAGGCCTTGTGAGTAAATGTGGGAAGTGACCAGGAAAATGGAAGGAATCCAGTGAGACAGAGCTGGCAGAAACAAAATGGGTGCAGTAGTACTCTGCAGAAATTTACGCTTTCTAAGAAGTTGGGGAGTGAAATTAAAGCTGTTGAAAAACAAGCCTATTTTGCCAATGCCCCTCAAGTCCTGCTTCCTGAAGATATAGCAAGGAGACATGCGAGGCTTATTTCTTGAGACAGAATATAGGATTACATACTGCTTATGGGTAACTGCAAACCCTCAGATGTCAGTGTTATCCAAAGCAGCAAGCTCTCATTATCAACTTGCCCTTTGTATGCTCAGCTTCAGTAACCCTGCTGGGATAATCGATTTTTTTAACCAGCGTTCCTGGGTTCTATTCTCTTGCTACAGTCAGCCAACAACACTTCCACTTTCCTTTTTTCATCATCCATTTTTTAAAAGCATCCATATCAGCTATTTCCATCATTCCTCTGTCAATTCAGCAAATTTTAAGCTAAACAATCAGGAGAGAAAATCTCTTACACTATGTCAGAAAGCACTGAATTATTCTGTAGTGATTGAAGGGGTTTCCTGTTCTTCCTGGAGCCATCTAAGTGAGGCTATATTCTGTATACCAATATATGGTAACTCTTTTAAGGGACATCAGTGCAGAATAGAAGAAACACATGGAGGGAGAGTCGGAAACACTTGTGTTTGTACCCCAGGTCTTTCTCTTAGTAGTTGTCACTTATTATTCTTTCTCGATAGCCTCTTTGTTAAAATGAAGATACTAATCCAAATGATTTTCAAGACTATGAGGGCAGATGAAAAGGTTTTGTAAGTAAATGGGAATATTGTTTTGAAATACTATTTATTTGATTACATCTAGTTTATCTTTAATCCTTGTTGACTCACAGATACTGTATAACGTGTCAAAAGCATCATCCTTAACTTTCAAGATTGATCTAAATCCAGCCAACTAACATGCATGTCCATTATTTCAAATTATGTGAAGAAAGTACTTTCTACATCTTACCACTAGTGGAGACAGACTGTGAATCCGGGTCTTCCAAAACCAAGATGGTTTTCTTTACTTAGAACATTGTGCTTCCCCAGAGGTACTATTTCACTGGCTATTTTAGATAGGTGTGGAACCAATGTTGAGGCCAAAGAACCATCAATCTCCAGATTCAGAAGTAGGCAAAAGAAGTTAGAAATTCTAACCTTGTGAAATGATAAGGATTCAAAACGCCCAGTGTCTGATGAGAAACTACAAATGATCTCATTAAAATGACCTGGAGGAAGAGTAAAAATTCTTCCATGTAGGCTTACAGAAAACTGGAAAGAAGCAGGGATGGCTTTACCTCTAACTGAGCCAAGTTGACCACAGCCCACTGACTCCTGAACTGAACCAAGAATACTGGTTTTGATTTTGGTTTTGGTTTAGGGGTCTCAGAGGATATCGAATAGAGTAGTTCCACACCCACTTAACAACATAGGAAATTAGAAATAGTGTCGTTCTCACCCTAACAATAGGAAAAAGCCAGATAATCTACAAAATAATAACTATTCTTGAATTCATTAGACAGCTGAGGTCTCAAGACAGCCTAGTGGCCTGAAGTCTAGGAAGAGTCCAATTCCCCGAAAGAGACAAAAAACAGTGGCTTCCCTGCAGCAAACTACAAGGAAGAGATGTCAGGCCAAGCGCCAGACAAGCAGACAAGAATACCTCAGCTAAAATATTTAACAAATTGCTAAAGTTCAAATGCTGGGAAAGAGCATTAAGAAATTGAAGTCAGTGCTGCTTGAAGGTATTCATAGTAACAGTTTAAACAAAACAAAACAAAACCCAGTTCAACTTCTGAGTAGATTAACTCCACATATAAAACACTAGCAAAAGTAGAGGTATGTGCATTTCCAGGCATAAATACTATGTATTTTAGAATTTGTTCTGCCCTTAATGATAGGAGTTCAATAAAAGTCATGAGAAAAAGAAGAAAAACAGCTCATTGTCAAAGGCAGGGTCATCAATAGAACCAGACTCCCCAAAATGGCCCAGTTATAAATAGGAATTATCCGAGAATAAATTCAAATTAGCTGTGATTAATATGGCAGATTTTTTTCTGGAAAAAGTAAATGTTATTACATGAATATATGGGAAGTTTCAGCAGAGAGAGGGACTCCATTAGAAAGAAACAAATGGGTATTCTAAAGATAAAAAGCATGATAATAGAGGTAAAAATGCATGTCATGGGTTCATAAGTGGATTAGACATATAGCCTAAGCAATTTAAAAAAACAAAAAAACAAAAACAAAGAAACCAAGAGCTATGGAACAACATCAAATGGTTTAGCAAACATTTACTTGGAATCTCAAAAAAAGGAAGAGAAAACAACAACAAATTTAACTATGGATAAAGAAATTAAACTGCAGATCCAATAAGGTCAGAGAACCACCAAACACGACAAATACTCCCCTCTAAAAACATACCTATTGGGGTGCCTGGGTGGCTCAGTTGGTTGAGTGTTTGGCTCTTGGTTTTGGTTCAGGTCATGATCTCATGGTTCACGAGTTTAAGTCCCACATCAGGCTCTGTGCTCTGTGCTCTCAGTGCTCTGCTCTCAGAGCTGTGTTCTCAGTGCGGAGCCTGCCTGGAATTCTCTGTCTCTCTCTGCCTCTTTCTCTGCCCCTCCTCACCTCTCAAAATAAATGAATGAAAACTGAAAAAAAAATATTAAAAACATACCTATCATATTTAAACTGCTGAAAAAAAATAAAGAGAAAATCTTGAAGACAGCCAAAGGAAAAAGGCACATTGCATACAGAAGAACTAGAATAAGAATTATTGTGTTAGAAATTATGTAAGCCAGAAGACAGTAGAGTGACATATTTAAAAGTTTGAAAGAAGAAAAATAATTGCCAACCCAGAATCCTATACAGAGCAAAAGTGTCATTCAAAAATGGAGGTCAAATAAGAACATTTTTAGACAAAAGCAAAGAAATTTTATTATTAGCAGACCTTCAATGTAATGTATGTTAAAGGAAGTTCTTTAAGCAGAAACAATGTATTACACATAAGCTAAGATCTAAATGTATACATACATATCTCCAGAAATAGTAAAATGAAGATACATGTAAAGTATATTTCTCTCTTTTACTAAAATAGTATAAAGCAATAACAATGCCAGTGTATCTTGGGTTTATAGCAGGTGTTAAAGTAAAATGTAGATAAGAGAAGACAAGATGGGAAGGAGGAATTACAAGTATGTTGTATGAGGTTTAACATTATTTGAAGGTAGATGGTGATTAAAGATCAATATTGCAAACCTAGTCTTTTAAAGAAGTATAAATATTAAACCAGTAATGGAAACAAAATAGAATCCCAGAAAATATTTAATTAATTGAAAAGCCAGCAGAGAAAGAGAAAAGAAAAAGGAGATGTAGAATAAATAGAAACAACTAACTAAATGTAAGATTTGATCTGAACATATCAATAATTACATTGAATATAAATAGTCTAAACATATCAATTAAAAGACAAAAGATAATGGCAAAAAGACAAAAGATTGTTGGTAGAATTTTTTAGAAAACATCTATATACCATCTGAAGGGAAACAGTGATAGATTAAAAGTACAGTAAAAAAATATATCCCAAGTAAACATTAATCAAAAGGAAGTGGGGCACCTGGGTGGCTCAGTCAGTTAAGCATCAGACTTCGGCTCAGGTCATGATCTTATGATTCATGAGTTTGAGCCCTGCGTTGGGCTCTGTGCTGACAGCTCAGAGCCTGGAACCTACTTCAGATTCTGTGTCTCCCTCTCTACCTCTCTGTCCCTCCCCTGCTGGCACTCTGTCTCTCTCCCTCAAAAATAAATAAACATTAAAAAATTTTTTTAATAAAAAAAAGGAAGGAAAAGTGGCTATCTTAGTATCAAAGTAGGCTTTAGAACAAGGAACATTACCAGGAAAAAAAGAAAACATTTACGTAAAAATAAGGAATCATTTTAACAAGAAGAATACTAATCTCAAATGTGAATTCATTTACTAGCACAACTATAAAACACATGAAACAAAATTAATGGAATAGAAAGGAGAAGTAGATGTATCCACAATTATGATGGGAGATATCAATGCTCCTCTCAGTAATGAATAGAATGAATACAGATGGAAAATCTATAAGGATATGGAAGACCTGAAAAACACTATCAACCAATTTGACATAATTGATATTTATAGAATCTTCCACTGAACAAAAGCCAATATGTATTGTTTTCAAGTGTACATGAAATATCCACCATGTTGGACCATATTCTAGGCCAGAAAACAACCGTTAATAATTTTTTAAAAATTTAAGCCATGCAAGGATGCAGAGAAAGGGGAACACTTGTGCACTGCTGGTGGGACTGCAAACTGGTGCAGCCACTCTAGAAAACAGTATGGAGGTTCCTCGAAAAAATTAAAAATAGAGCTACCCTACAACCCAGCAATTGCACCACTAGGTATTTATCTAAAGGATACAAAAATGCTTGTTCAAAGGGCACATGCACTTATAGCATGTGTTTATAGCAGCATTAATAATCCTGGAGGACATAAGTGAAGTGAAATAAGCCAGACAGAGAAAGGCAAATACTGTATGATTTTACTTAAATGTGGAATCTAAAATAGATTCATAGAAGCAGAGAATAGAATGGGTGGGTAGGGGGAGGGGAAATGGTCAAAGAGTACAGAGTTTCAGCTGTGCAAGATAAGTTCTAGAGATCTACTCTATAGCATAGTACCTACAGCTCACCATACTGTACTGTATACTTAAAATTTTCTAAGAGTAAATCTTATGTTGTGTTGCTACTATTACTACTACTAATGGTAATACCCCACACAGTTCATAATTCTACCATATATTTGATAACAAGATCAAACAAACACAGCAAAGTTAGAGAAAATTTGTAGATAATTTCATTTATCAAAATAAATATGAAAAATCTCAAATAAAATTGAGCACTGTAAATATCAAACCAAATCCATCAATATATTTATAAAAGTAAATAATTCTAACATTTAGAATATGAATAAGCAGAGCTTATCCCAAGACTGAAAGAATTTTCCAGTATTAGAAAATTTGCTTATATAATTCACCATCTTAATATACTTAACAGAGGAAATTCCCAGCATTTTATAAAATTTAGCAGTCTTTTATTATAAAATTTTCTGGAAAGTAAGAATATAATATGATTTTCTTAGTTTTAATCAAATAATATATCACAAATGTTAGTAAACACAGTGGTGAAACTTTGAAAACATTGCTGTTAAAATAAGAAAGATGGTAAGGGTTTATCTTACTGTTCTCACTATTCAAAATTGTACTTAGGCTTCAGCCTAAGCAATAGAACAGAAAACAAAAGTGAGAAGAGGATTTAGAAAGCATAAGATTATACTGAAATTATTTTCATGCATGTGTTGATCCACAAAGAAAATCCAAGAGCATATGTAGGTTAACAAATGGAAGCAGTCAGAGTTCAGGAAAGTTGTTCTTAGGTTTTGGTCTTCTGTTTGATCACTTTCCTGTTGTGTTCTACTTTCTGAGACCTTAATTTATAGTTCAGTCTGTCTGTTGAAATCTTAAAACTTCTCATACATTTTTGTATTCAAGAGCTGTTTCTTGTTGTTGTGTTGTTTTTTTTCCCCCAATACCTTTGTCATATAATTTAGGTTGTGTTTGTAGATGCAACATCACTTTGAGGATATTACTGATTTTTGTTTCTGGCTTCATCTATCTCTGAGTAATTATAACAATTAGTAGGATTGGTAGTATCTTTTTCATGTTGTAATTATGCCTCAAATTCTTACTGAACCTTTTCTGGTCCTTTTAATTTAGGAATAACCCAATAAAGATTGATAAGGTGAGGCTTGTTCATTGATGGGCTTTAGGGTAAACAGATATTAAGTAGACATTTTTCACCATGAGACCCCACCCCCACCCCCACTTCAGCAAGTGAAGATCTTTCCTCTTAAGATGTTTGTTTCTTAGGACACACGTCCTCCAATCTCCTGTCAGTAGGTGTGTTCATACTGGGGTGGGAGAAGGTAATATGCTGTTACCCTGAGAACAAAGTGGGTCTGAAAGGCCACACAATTCAGAGTAAAGAAATTAATTTAATTCCTTTGTTTTCAGCTCCTTCCTTTGGCTCTACTTTCTGCTGTGCACAAATTCCCTTAGGAATAGCTTTTTCCATTCAAATTCTCTGAAGGAAAAAAAAGTAGGAGGCAACGTCTCAGTCATTAAGAGAATGGAGACAGACTGCTTGGGTTTGAATCATAGCACCACCACTTACTCTATGGGCCACCCTAAGCAAGTTAACCTATCTGTGCCTCAGTTTTCTTATCTGTAAAGGGAATAATGTGAATACTCTACTCTTAGGTTTATTATAGAAGTAAAACAATATTTTCTGTAAAGCACCAAGAATTATACTTAGCACATAGTGAATGCTATCTATATAGATACCACACTAAGTGCCACATTAAGTAACCTCTCTCTAGACAAACTTCCAATTGGTTCCCCAGTTTTCTGGCCCATATTTCACACCTCTCTGCCAAAGGCAGTGGGTGCTGCCATAAACAGAACTTACTGATGATGCTTATTTTCATTGTTTTTTTCCGGGTTGGTATTTGCTCACCGAGTCCAGATACAACAATAAATTTACTGGTGAGAGTCCATGCTGTACAGAGCATTTAATAGTGTTACTATCATTCTGAGGTAAAGCCTCTTCAGGTTCTTAAGCAGTAGCTTTCCTTCCTTCTTTCTTTCTTTCTTTCTTTCTTTCTTTCTTTCTTTCTTTCTTTCTTTCTTTCTTTCGATTTCCAGGGTCAGCTATCACTTCTCCACCTGGTTTGTGTCTCCTAAAAATTTGCAGAAATATTTCATCTGCAGCTCTCTCTCCCATTCTCATTGTCCCTTGCGGATCCATAAGATTTTTATTCATGTGCTTTCAATTTAGTAGTGATTTAATAGTAATTTTTCAATTTAGCAATAGTGATTAAATATTTGATCAGAAATCAACGTGTCTCATTTTCCTTCCTTTTTTAAAAAAAGCTTATAATGTCAAATAGAAGCAATGGGATGCATTTGTTTAGACACATTGGTATGTGTGTGTTCATGTGTATGAGTTTGTGGGTTTTATGTTAGCTGTGAAGTCTTAGGAGTTCCACAGGGATACATATTGGGGATGAGATGGCTGCGTAGTGATAGACTCCAAAACTCTTTTTGAGGAAACCTCAAATAGAAATGTCCCTTTTCTGTTGAGCTTATATATTGTTTTTACACTTACATCGTATTTGAAGAAAAATGTATTTGAGGAAATTGCTAGCTTTCAACTTTGTGGTTACCAAAAGTATAAAGATAATATAAATATGTGATTGTGAGTAAAGATAGTAATGAGACATTTCATGAATATATAGAAAATATATATAGGGTTCAGTCATGTGGGAAATACACTGGTGGTCCCCAGAAATACAAACTACTTAATGGAATTGGATACTTGAATGGATACAAAATGAAACCTGTTAATCCATTGCAAGTGATATTTCAGGATGAATAAATAAAATATGAATGAGCAATCCAGAAAATAGCCAGGATCTAAGTGAGAAGGTTGGGTGTATTCTATCCTTCAAAATAGAAAAGAAGACCTTAAGCCTATTTGTAAACTTCCCATTCCCATTAAGGAAGCTAGAATAATCGGGGTGTCTGGGTGGCTCAGTCGGTTAAGCATCTGACTCTTCATTTCAGCTCAGGTCATGATCTCACTGTTCTTGAGTTTGAGCCGCATGTCAGGCTGGGGAAGCTTGCTTGGTATTCTCTGTCTCTTTCTCTTTCTCTTCCCCTCCCCACTCACTTTTTCTCAAAAATACACATTTTTTTAAAAGAGAGCTATGATAATGACTATACAAACTGCTGAACGTCCCCACATTATTGTCATGCTGCCATATTTTTATCTTTAATGTGTTATGCTCAGCCTGTCTTCTTGTAAAACTTATTATTAACAATCTTCAGGCAGCCACTTTGGGGAATTTCACATGATACAGTGGGTGGGGGTACCAATGAAGAAAAAGAAGGTAGACCTAGATGCTGAAACCTGTAGCAGGAAAGAAAAGGAGAGCACTTCATGCTGGTGTCGGCATGCTCTGAGAAATGCATAAAGTTCAGGTTCACTCAGAATTGTACAATCCTCCAGCAGAAACTTATCCTTTTCAAGGATGAGGTACTGTTTTCTCTACCATGTCAGCAAAAATAAAACAGCTGCTAGGACACATTAGTAGATATTATTAAAATACAAGCTTTTATTCCACTCTCTCCCTGAAAATATTGAGTCAGCATTGAATAGCAATGTGCACAGGTCAGCAGGTACTTCCTAGATTTTAATGGATTCATTTGCCAGAGAAGGAAGCATAGTGTCTGAAATTAGGTTAGCATATAACTTCCTTTTACTCTGAGTTGCCCAGAAGAAAAGGAAAAGTAAACAATACCTTGGATTTGTTGGTCCAGATTAGATCCAGATTTTCAGTGCCATTTCTCATGATTTATCACGTAGTTGTTTTTATCACTCTATAGTAAGGGAAAAGAAAAGACAAATCACAGGTATGACTTGATGTCACTGACTGGTTGCTGATATACTGTCCCCACCTTTTCATTGTTAAAAAAGAAAACAAAGAAAATATGAAAATTTGCATGGCAGGCAAAGGTAAGATTATCAACAAATAGGTTCTTTGGTGAAGTGTTTTTCAAACTAGAGTTCATAACCCAATAGTGGATTGTGAAATCAATTTTGTGGCTTGTAACCAGTTTTTGTTTAAGAAAAAAAAAATTTAAATTGAATCAAATCGATAGCATATAGAATGGACTGGAATAGAAGTACATCTCAAATGTATAGGTTAGTATTATTTCTTAAAATATTTGTTTCAGCTGTGGGCATTTATGAATGTGTGTGTTGCATCAAAATGTAAAATGTATCGTGAATCGTAAAGTTGTTCAAAAAACACCCCCTTAGAGTAACCATCCCTAAATAAAGATAGTGGAGGCAGGTTAGCAAAAGTATAGTCTATTTCATCCCTAATCCTCTGAAACAACAACATGACCACAGAGGAAAGGGATTGGCAAAGATTTCTGTTCTTTCCTGGAACAAGTAGAAACTTCTCCACTATAACGTACTATCCTCAGAGACAAACCTAATTATTTCTAACATCTCCCTTTTTTGTTTGAAGTAAAGAAACACATATTTGTGATTTTCCAGAAGCTTTCTGAGAAATTGCAAAGTTATTTTTGCATGTAATAGATAATCCTAAAATGTTTTATTTGTTTTCAAAATCTAGAGTATTATTTTGGGAATGCAAAATAAAAAATACTTTCACAGATTTGTTTATGTGGCTGATTAAGAGTGGCAAGTGACTGAGAAACTACTTGGTTTCCTATTGTATCAAGTTGACAATAAAATATTTCAAAATACATATACAAGGTAACACTATTATAAGGTATCTCAGCTCTTCCATAAGTGAAGAACCTTAGTTCTTGATGGTTTTATTTCCCCGGTCCTTTACCATCATGGATATAACAACAGTAACATAAAGCACAGAAAATTATTCTACTAGGAAGCAGAACTGCTTCTATCTAAGCAGATTACACAGAAGGTAGTGAACAGCTTAGGAGCACCCGGGTGGCTCAGTTGGTTAAGTGCCAACTTCAGGTCATGATCTCACAGTTCATAGGTTCGAGCCCCACACTGGGCTCTGCACTGCCGGTGTGGAGCCTTCTTGTGATTCTCTCTCTTCTCTCTTTGCCTGTCCCCGACTTGTGCTTTCTCTCTCTCTCAAAATAAATAAATAAACTAAAAAAAAAAAAAAAAAAGAGAAAAGAACACTTATCCATAGTAGAGGTTAAGGCATCAATTAGTAGGCCAAGGAAGCCAGCCCATCAAGACTTAAGCAAATGTTGCTAAAATTTTAATGTATTTTGTGGCCTACTTGTAAATTCAAGTATTCTGAACCAAGGCAAAATACAGTTCAGTTGCATATTGCCCTTCATTGTGCTTTTTGGTATTCTGGAACAGACTGACATTTCACTTTAGGATAGCTATTCTCTTTCAATAGGTCTGAGATCAAAACTATTTTCATTGTGGGGTGCCTGGGTGGCTCAGTCGGTTAAGCGTCCAACTTCAGCTCAGGTCATGATCTCACAGTCTGTGAGTTTGAGCCCCGCGTTGGGCTCTGTGCTGACAGCTCAGAGCCTGGAGCCTGCTTTGGATTCTGTGTCTTCCTCTCTCTCTGCCCCTCCCCTGCTCATACTCTCTCTCTCTGTCTCAAAAATAAATAAAAACATTTAAAAAATTAAAAAGAAACCAGTTAAAAAAAACTATTTTCACTGTAACATGAAGGTGTTATTTGCCTTCTGCTCTCTTCTCGGGAGTATACTGTGGAGCTTCCTAGAGGCTGTAGAACATGTGATATTCGGAACACGGAATATAGAAGCTGACCTGAGAACCCAGCTATCTATCAAGTAAGACATTTAAGAGATTTGCAAAAATGTCACTCTAATCATAATTATATTTTTGCTTTGAAAAAGTGTTATTTCTTCATAAAAATGCTGCTTTGTTAACACGAAATGAGTTCACTTTGACTATTTTCGAATGAATTCAGCATATATTTTAAAGTTTTATTTATTTAAATTTCTGAGGGTGTAATTTTGATAGTGGTCATTCACATTAAATCCAACATAAAGGAAAAATTTTAGGGGCCTGAAGACCAAAAAGTTTGGTAGCTGCTGCTTTAGGGAAAAACACTCTTTTCCTTAGGAAAAAAAAATATAAATAAAATAAAAGCATGCACAGTTGAATTTCTCTGTCATGAATGCTCTTTGTCTCAACTGTCTATATTCAGTATAACTTCTACCCAAAGTCACTGACTTATTTCACAGAGAAAATTGGGACTTGATAATTGAGAATTGACTATCAAGCACAAGCATTTTAAGACATGTGAAGCTCATGAAAACAACACATCTTGTACCCACACACATTCTTCTTACACCTTCTTAAAGAGGAAAACAATGAACATATTTAAGAAATATGACCCAAGAAACTTTCCGTAGCATATAAAAATAAGAAGCAAAAGTATATAACCTTAACTATTCTTAGTAATCTGTGTTTGATAATTCTATCTTATTTAGAAAATCTGAGTATACAATCTTATTTGTTGTTTTTAGGGAGATGAATCACAAAGAAAGATTTGACCTGGAAAATCCAATGAATAAATTAAAGAAAGTATGGATTAGCAAATAAAAAATAGCTATAAGATTATATGAGACCTTTTGTTTTTATGATGGTACTCTATGACATTCTTTCCTCAAAACGTTGAAAAGCTGTAGAAAATTGACAATATGGTAGGAAAATGTGAATTACTACAGTTTTCCCCAAAAAAGAAAACCTGAAAGGTCAGTGGGTAAGGAAAAAATTAAGAACTCTTTAAAAATTCCCTTCAAATAAACTCTGTGGCACACACACACATGCTCACACACACACCCTCACACCCTCACACACACACACACACACACACACACACACACACACACACACACATGCAGGAGAGAGAGTGGGAAAGACAGAGAGAGAGGATAAGTAAATGAAGCAAAATATAAATTTATATAAATATAAGTAATACTCTCAGTCATCCAGTCAGGCTGCAATGTGAGCTAGCCTTATGCACCCAAAAAATAAGAAAAATTCCATCAAAAGCCAATGCCCAACATTTAAGTAGAGTAACTATATTTACATCATATTTATAATAGAGTTTTTAAAAATTTAAAATGAGGAACAAGCTAAATTTCACCCAAGCTTCCCTTCCTTAGGCTGTTCTACTGGAGGAAATGTTCCAGCAAATATAAGTCAGCAAGAAATAGAATTGGGGTTGGAAATAAGAAGGCAGTACAGGAGTGGGGAGGAGGAAAGTATGAGAAGAAAAAAATAAAGATGTAGATTCTGATAGAGGGAATACAAGGTTTTCTAGAGATAGAAGATTTCTGATTTTACCTTAGGAAGACAGATTTCTAATTGTGGGAAATAATCAAACTTTAAGGAAGGAGTTCAGTATGCTGGGAGCCATAAAGATAGATATCCCCACAGTTTTTCATCCATCTTCTTCCCTGTTGTTGTTTATGATTCCCATTCTTTCATTGTGGTCACTGCAGTGGAGTCTCAGGAAAGAGAGAGATTACTGTACATCTTCAGCCATCCTTCTAGTTAACTCTTTAAAAAAAAAAAACGTGTATAAATCTCTGTATATATACACACATACGTAAATACATGTATACATGTATGTAGGAATTATGTATTGTATGTATATATATAGAGAGAGAGGGAGAGAAAGAGAGCTTTTAATAGAGTAATTTCTCTAAGAATTATTTTAATGAAACAGATACAGAGAGGGTTGAAATGAGCTAACCAAAACTCTTACACTCCTATGGTCTCCTTTAACAATTCAAGGCTTTCAATGAACAAATTTGAAATGTCAGGGAACTATTTTATTTTAGGCAACAAGTAGTTACTGAATATGACCAGAATAAGCTCCTTGGACCTGTGGCAAAAATGAATGGAGAGAACACAGGATACATCTTCATGTCTAATGTAGGGCACCGGATCAAGCCGTGAAGAGTTAGTTCCCTCTGAGGTTCACCATGGTATTAACTTCAGTCCTGCAGTATTTTTTTAATTAATTTTCTTGGGCTTTATTTGTCCTACAAATGAAAATCTTTACCTAATATTAAAATCTGCCATATAATATCATCTGCTTCTACCCCTTCCTAAGGGGCTTTCTACTATTTCTCATAAAACAGAATTTTCTCCTAATCTGTATCATGCATAACCCTTCCTTTTGTATTCCTGATTCCAGTTGTGCATTTAGGCAAACACAATCTCTTGATTTTCTTGAAATTCTAATTAATATACAGCCCCTCTTACATTTATTGATTGATCACTTACTCTATGAAACACTCTTTTAGGCTCTGGACATACAATGGTGAGCAAAAAGGAACAAAGACCTTACTTACCTAGAGTTCAAAAATCTCATTATTATAATTCACAAAATTACCAAATCATCCCACCAATAATGCAATGTTTTAGCTGTTATACTTTTTATGAGTAAGAGGTACATAAGGCTATGAGGGAGAGAGGTTGATTTGAGGAGGTTAGAGGTTTAGGGAAGTGATAAAAAAAATATTTGCTTGATGAATAAGCAGTTGAATAGATAGTTGAATGAAAATAAGGAAAAGATACTTTCCCTTGAAGTTGAAAACAAAGCATTTTTAGAAAAAATCTGTCATCAAATTCCAATATTTATGTAATAGGATATTTTTTGTTTATGTGATTGAAGTACATAAATTCATTAAACTAAGCATGAAAGTCTGGTTGGTTTTATGTGTCCATTACCACTTTTAAATAGGATCTTACTTTTTTTATGTTTTGCTCCTTCCGAATTGAATTTATATTGCCTCCTTATTTTATGAAAATCTGATATCATATATTATCAACGTTTTATAGTAATTCCATCTCTTTATGAATTTATGAATACAGCTAATTAATTCACAACCTTAATTTGGCAAGGTCAGTAAATAGCATGAGAGATTATAAACATCTGGATGGAAAATCCAAGATGTTTGAATTAAAGTGTTTAGTTTTCACTCGATGTAAATCTTAATAAATAAAACCCCTAGGCTATTTGCACAAGTGACATGTCTCAGAACAAATTGATGGTGTATGTATGATAAGCCGTTTGTATGCATAAAAATTCCTGATATTTACTGGAATTAGGTACAGCAGATGTCACATTAACATTTGGCAAGAAAAAGCCCATATGAATGATTGGAGAAAGTAAATAGTCGACAGGGTTTTAAGAGAATGTGTGTACACACCAGAGACTTCAGAAAACTATTAAATATTGAAATATATAAACTGACATCGTACTTGGTAGATGTATTTGGAATGAATGGGCCAAAGTAAAAATCAATGCTTCACAGAGGTGGGGTTTTTCATCTCTTTGTAAATCCTGGAAATGTGTCCTTCACCAGAAAGGTATCGATCAACATTTTTTAGGGATTTGTAGAAAATGTTAGAAAACTAGTACCAAGACTATCCAAACAGAGAAACAGCTTCATTAAACACCCAAAATACATACAAATGTTTCATTCTCTTCATCACAACAAAATTTAAAATTCACAGTGTTCTCTATTATTGTTATTTATAACAATTATAGTCAAATTGGTATCAGTAATAATTAGAGATGTATAGAGATGGGAAGAGAAGATGGAGGTAAACTGACTATAGAATATTACCCTGAGATTTTTGATTCTCTCCTATTGTGAAGAATGGATATATGTTGGGGCAAACAGCAAAATAAACAGTATCAACTACCCCCTCCAACTCTTTGAAATAGCAACCATATATGTAAACAAAATTTTCTCCCTTAGCTTGAGAGCTCATTTGTTGAAGTTGAAACCCAAGAAAAGCAAGAAAAGAAAAGAAAAGAAAAGAAAAAAAAAAGAAAATCCACTTGGCCCAATGTAGCAGTACCCTCTGGCAAAGTGGAAGAAGAGGGAGGCTGAACCAAGCTGACCCTTGTCTTAGGAAATGTGAAGTGAAAGACCGGAAGTTACTATTAGGGGAGGAAACTGAACAGAGTGGCAAAAACATTGTATAAATTCCGCATTCAGCTTTGTTAGACAGTGAGCAGGGTATGTACCCAAAGGAAATGAAGAACGGTAAGAAAGTGAAAAATTATTTTTTAAAAATAAAATGTGGCCTATATGAGAAAGAAATACCAGACACTGCTCATGAAAATGTAAAATGATAAAACCATTTTAAAAACTGGCAGTTTTTGCTAACTCTGAATATTTGCCTTCCCTACAACTCAGCAGGTTCACTGTTGGTGTATTCACAAGATAAAAGAGTACATCTGGCCACCAAAAAACATACAAAATGCTTGTAGCAACTTTATTCAAAGTAGCTAAAACTGGATGCCCATGAAAAGAAGAATAGATATATTGTGGTATATTCATTCAGTGAAAATACTATACAGATATGAAAAATGGACTACTACATATAAAAACATAGATATTATGTTCATAGATATTATGTTTTGAAAAAAGCTAGATACATAAGTGTATTGTCAGTAACATTCCATTTATATTAACTTCAAAACAGGCAAAGTTATCTAATGATTATAAATGTCAGAGTTGTAGTCATCTGATGGGTGTCTTCAGGACAGATGCAAGAGAGTGTTAGAAATAGAGTACTAGAAATAGTCTATATATTCCTTGGAAAATGACTAGACAGGTGTAAATGTGTCAAAAAGTCATGATTATTAACATTCAAGATTAGTGTATGTCATATATCAATTGAAAAGAGTGTTTCCAATCATGGCAAATAGGTAACTCATCCCGACCCTTCCTTTGATAATATCTGGAAAAACCAGAAAAGTATGGAAAGAACATCCATCTGGAAGTACGGGAGAACTAGTAAGACTGTGAAGAATTCAGGGGCCAACATCCAAGAAAAAAAAAGAAACTAAGAGATGTGAGCTCAGAAATCAGGACTACTTTTTCCTGGCTGTATTCTATCGATTCAGGTGTAGGCTAATATCTGCTGCATAAACTCTTATGGAGACAGCTGAAAGCATGTAATACGAAATAGAGTTTTGACAGGTTAAGTTGACAAAAATTGGAGTTCAGGATTTAGGTATCAAAGGGCTTCAATTTAGAAATAGACTACTCTCATGGTACTGTGGAATCGGATGCCCAAAAATAGAGAAAGGAAGAGAATCAGGATTTAAAGATGTAATTACCACTTTGTAAAACTGAGTAGCTACATAAAGCCGTAATTCCCGGGAGCACTATGAGGTAAAAGAGAAAAATCTTAAAAGCAGCCATAGTGGCAGTGGAACCCAGAACTCACTGGAAGACCATCTTCAGAGCTTGGGGGAATACTTAGTAATATACCCTTTTACTATTTCTAGTTTAATTTAATTATTTTGCAGTGGTCAAACATTTATTCCCATAGTCTGCTCTCTTTGACCTTGAATGTGTCAGCTTTATAGTAGGATAAAATATGCAAACCTGTTGTGTTTTTTGTTTGTTTTGTTTTTGTTTTTCTTCCAAGTTTGTATTTAAATTCAAATTAGTTAACATGTAGTATTGGTTTCAGGAATAGAATTCAGTGATTCATCACTTACATATAACACCCACTGCTTCTCACAGCAAGTGACTTCAGTAATGACCATCACCCATTTAGCCCATCCCCCAACCCACCACCCCTCCACCAACCCTCAGTTTGTTCTCTATAGTTAAGAGTCTCTTTAAGATGGTTTGCCTCCCTCTCTGTTTTTATCATATTTTATTTTTCCTTCCCTTCCCCTATGTTCATCTGTTATGTTTCTTAAATTCCACCTAATGAGTGAAATCATATGATATGTGAAAGGGGAAGCCTTTTATACTGTTGGTGGGAATGCATACTGGTGCAACTGACTCTGGAAAACAGTATGGAGGTTCCTCAAAAAATTAAAAATAGAGCTACCCTACAACCCAGCAATGGTACTAATAGGTATTTATCCAAAGGATACAAAAATACTGATTTGAGGGGGTGCATGCACCCCAATGTTTGTAGAAGCATTATCAAAAATAGCCAAATTATGGAAAGAGCCCAAATGTCCAACAACTGACAAATGGATGAAGAAGGTGTGATATATATGTACAATGGAATATTACTCAGTGATCAAAAAGAATGAAATCTTGCCATTTGCAGCAACGTGGATGGAACTAAAGTGTATTGTCTTAAGTGAAATAAGTCAGAGAAAGTAACATGCCCTTTATTTTTTTAGTTTATTTTATTTTAAGAGAGAGAGAGCATGAGTAGGGGAGGGGCAGAGAGAGAGGGATAGAGAGAATCCCAAGCAGGCTCTGTACAGTCAGTGACTTGGGGCTTGAGCTCACAAACTGTGAGACCATGACTGAGCCCAGATCAAAAGTTGGGAGCTTAACTGACTGTGCCACCCAGGCGCCCCAAAAGTACCGTGCCCTTTTAAAACAAAAGCAAAATGAAATGTTTTCAGACAAAGAGAAACAGATTATTTGTCACAACCAGATTTGTGCTAAAAAGAAGGTAAAAGATATTCTAAAGCCAGAAGAGTAATGATCCACAGATGCAAGTTTAGAGATGCAAGAAAGAACATAAAGTAACAATAAATGTAAATATAAATAAATATTTAATATTTAAAAGTCATAAAAATTTTGTGTTTATATGTTTATAAATCAAATGTATGAAAATATATGGCAAACTATAATAATAGCATTAAGTCAGAGAGACAAACAGCATTAAAATGTTCTGAAAGTCTTGGTCAGGAAAAGTAGACATGTTAATACACATTAAACTTTAATGAATCAGAAATGCATGTTGTAATCTGTAGAGTAACCTTAAAAATAACAAGCTGGGGTGCCTGGGTGGCTCAGTCGGTTAAGCGTCCGACTTCAGCTCAGGTCATGATCTCACAGTTCGTGGGTTCGAGCCCCGCGTTGGGCTCTGTGCTGACAGTTCAGACCCTGGAGCCTGCTTCAGATTCTGTGTCTCCCTCTCTCTCTGCCCCCTCCCTGACTCACACTCTGTCTCTCTCTCTCTCTCAAAAATAAATAGACATTAAAAAATAATTAACAAGTATACAAACTATGATGCTAAGACAGGGAAAATATTGACATTAAGAAATACATACATATTTAACACACATATATTTAACCCATATAACAAACAAAAGATCACAATGGAAATTGGAAAATATTTGTAAATACACAATGATGAAAATATAGCAAATAAATTATGTGGGATGTAGTTAGATTTGTGCTTAAACGCAGAATGTATAGCCTGCAACTCTGATATAGCAGAGAACAAAGCCTGAACAGAAATTTTCTTTTTTATAATATTTATTTGTTTATTTATTTTTTCAATATATAGCCATAGTTTATTTTTTTTAATATAAATTATTGTCAGGTTAGCTAACATACAGTGTATACAGTGTGCTCTTGGCTTTTTGAGAGAGATAGACACTGAGTGCAAGTGGGGGAGGAGCTGAAAGAGAGGGAGACACAGAATCGAAAGTAGGCTCCAAGCTCAGAGCTATCAGCACAGAGCCTGAACTCAAGAACCACAAGATCATGACCTGAGCCGTAATCAAGAGTTGGGTGCTTAACCGACTGAGCCACCCAGGTGCCCCAAATTTTCTAAGTATCAGTAGAAGATAGAAAAGAACAGCACATTAAAGTGGAGGAATGAAAATTATAAAGATAAGAGCCGAAATTACTGAAAGAAAAAAAATTAATGAGGAGGATCAAGGAAGCCATTTTATGCTTGTATACCTTTAATCACAGAAGTAATACAAGGTTTTCCTGCAGGTGGAAGCAGCCTTAAATCCAGGAACAATAAAGATGGTGGAGCATGAACAGGACTGATGCTGTTAAATCAGACTTGCAAAAGGCCCATTGAGTTTAAGATGTTAGAGGTCCATTAGAGATCTGATGAGGAAGGGGAAAAGAAGGGGTGACTGAACCAGAAGCAACAACTTTTTTAAAAAGAAAAGGAAAAGAAAACATAGAGCACAACTAATAACCAGTGAGAGTAATATGAATCTTAGCTATAGATGTATTTTTAAAATGAACATAATTTCCATTAGCTCTTGTTAAGAATGGTTGCAAGGATTTAAAGAGAACATTAGCTATTCTGGATGTATTTTTCCAGAGGTACTGGGTAGAAAAGGAATACTTCTAAATGACCTGATATTCTTACCAGAGGATATAGGAATTTCCTACAGTGTAAGCAACCAAGAGAACATAGGCTTCAGACTAAAAATATTTGATGGCCACAGTAGGATGTGGGTCAGGGTTAAGCTATATTTTCCTCCTGCTCGTTTTGGTAGCAACAAACCCCAGATTATATTCGGACTAGTAATTAAAAGGTCAAAGCAATAATGGAGGGGGAAAAATTGTTTATCTAGACCTGGATCTGAGAGGAAAATAATTTCGGTGGAGTCCAAGTGGACTCTAAAACACACTGTTTTGGGGGCACCTGGGTGACTCAGCCGGTTAAGCGTCCGACTTCGGCTCAGGTCATGATCTCGCAGTTTGTGGGTTCCAGCCCTCCCCCCCCCATCGGGCTCTCTGCTGACAGCTCAGAGCCCGGAGTGTGCTTCGGATTTTGTGTCTTCCTCTCTCTGTCCCTCCCCTGCTCACACTCTGTCTCTGTCTCAAAATTAAGTAAACATTAAACAAAAATTTAAAACACACTGTTTTCTAGCATAAATATACTAAAAATGTTAACTGTCTTCTAATATTGTTCTAGCTATACTGATTTTAAAATAGAGCCTCTTGAGAGCACAATTAATAAATGCAAGATAAAGTGAGATAAAATCATTTCTTTATCTCATCATACCTTGTAGCCTTAAAGCTACCTAATCAGAATACCTTAGAGGAAGAATTTAATGGTAAGTGAGAGAAGATGAAAGCCTAAATTTCACAAGAAAAAGAGACAATAGAAAATCTAAGAGCTAAGTTTTCTGATAAATTATAGAGAATGTACTCTGTTTTATTACTTTCAGTCTTACAAATTAATATCTCAGATCATATTTCTCATTTTCACCTTTTCTGTATTTCCATGAGGAATATCTGGCATGTCATTTCATTTTGTCTCATTAATAGTAATGACTCAATGTGAAAGAATTGGATTTTGAATTGTCCATTACTGTTAATGGGAACATTGAGGGAAGGCATCTTCCATATCTAATGATGTCAGCTTGTTTACTTTTGGAAAGCATGACTTCCAGGGTTTATACAGGAGGAAAACTCCCTTCAGAAATAATCTTGTCAGGTTAATGTTGAAATTCCTTCCACAATAAACTGTTAGATTTCTCCCAGTTCCCCAAATCAGAATTAATCACTGTGTGCCCACTGGCATTTTTGTCATACTTCTTCAGGCACTTTTTGGTCTAACTTTATTATAGTTTCTCATAAACATGAATACCTCACCATGAGGTTATAAACCACTTAAAGGTAAGAATGAATCTTATTTTTCTTTTCCCACCATACGCAGTAAGCACATGAAATAAATATTTTTGAATGAATAGAAAATCAGCTTAATAAGAAACATGTAGTATTTTACAAGTCCCTATGGGGGAAATGCAGTACTATTTAGAGTGTATTTGTCTTACCATCCTAACATATGTACATATATATAGTTGGAGCATAAGGGATTCAGTACACAAGGGAACTGGGAGGAGATATTGACTCCTCAGGGACATGTAAAGAAGTTAATGCACAATTGGAATATTAAATATAACCTCATGAATCTTGTTTTCCCTAAGCAAAAATGAGCCAGACCACCCAGGGAAGATAACAGAAACATCAAACATAATGATGTTGAGGAGCAAGAGCAGATGAAACAAAGTCACGGCTAATTGTATTAGACTGAGAGATAGGCAGTCTCTTTAAACTGGAAATCAGCAAATCAGTACCAGGGGAGAAGACTTTGGAGTCATGGGATAACTGCTAGAGGGTCTAGTACCCATATATAAATCAGTCACCAAGATTTGAACCAGTGTGATCATAACTCAGCAGAATAGAGATTAAATCTAACTTTCCCAGGAAAAGGGGGCTAGGACATGCAAAGGGAACAAAACACCATGACATACATGGATGAAAATCTAACCCCCACTGCCTCCTAGAATGTTTCTATCAAAAGGACCTTCAAAACAAACAAACAAACAAACAAACAAACAAACCAATTTATTGCCCCCAATATACAGTGTGGTGATTAGAGATTATATGATTAGGAAATATCCCAAAATCTCAGCTAAGAGTTCTAGTCTTTTCCTATGGGTCTACATAGACAGAAAATCTAGGACCATTTGCTATCACAATTACATGGAGTCCTTGTCTGTTGCACATGTAGGTATGGTGTGGCTAGACTGCACATTTGTGCCAGTTTTATTCAGTACTTTTCAGAAGAAATCAGCAACAATATCCTCACTAATTAGCCCAGTTAGAGAATGATCCTTCAAGTTTGAGAATAGAACCTCTCTTGGTACATAAATTGAAAAACTTTGTTTTTCACATAATTAATATTAGCTGAATGACTCTTGCAATGCTTTTATTGCCAGAAAGCTCTTGCACTTGTAGTTGATGAGTAGGATCTCCCCCATTTCATCCTCCAAGAACATGGAAGTAAAGTTATCTCATAAGAATACAATATAAATCAAAACAGTGAATCAGAACATAACTATACAAAGTATACCTCAAAAGAGAATGGCACTAAAACCAGCTAAACTTGGTACCAAATTTAAAGGTTTGTGATGGAGGGTGGATGGTGCATGAAAGCATAAATAAGCGTTATATATTATTAATTATATATTATATATTATGAAGAGTTATAGAGACAAACCTTATTTCCCATTTCCATTATTTCCCAAATTCCTGTGCTAATATCCTGAGCAACTCACAAATCTATTACAATTATGAGATGGATATATTGGATATCAAGTCTGATGTCATTGAACTGAACATCTCAAAGAGCCTGATTTGACCTGAAAAACATACTGTCTTTGGCCCATGCAGTTTTAAGAATTAAGCTTATGTTTACAAAATAGAAATTTCTCCTCAAATCGAAATTTTGGGCTTCTCTTGAAAAATTAGGTCTGACAGTGTTGGGATAGCATTTCTGCATGATATGACACCATTCTTAGTGTCTGCAGAGTGGCTGTCTCCTTGTGATGGCCCATAACTTCCAGTTTGCAAGTACCCAGCATTAATTCACAAGGCCAGCTTCATACATTAACACTATCTGCTTGGCAGCTAAACATTGAATTTCACATCCCTTGAACCAATCTGAAATTCTGGAGGCTTTTCTGTAGTTCCTATTAATAAGGACAAATTACCAGCAATATTTAGATGTAAGTTTTCTTATTAATTCAGGTGCATAATGGAAAGTCATTGTCAGTAATTTTTTTTCTTTTTTTAAAAATTTATTTATTTAAATTCAAGTTAGTTAATATACAGTGTAGTATTTGTTTCAGGTGTATAACCCAGTGACTCATCACTTACACAAAACCAGTGCTCATGCCAACAAGTGCCCTCCTTAATGCCCATCACCCATTTAGCCCTTCCCCCCACCCAAACCCCCTCCAGCAACTCTCAGTTCTCTGTATTTAAGAGTCTCTTATGGTTTGCCTCCCTCTGTTTTTATCTTATTTTTCCTTCCCTTCCCCTATGTTCATCTGTTTTGTTTCTTAAATTTCACATGAGTGAAATCATATGATATTTGTCTTTCTTTGACTTATTTTGTTTTGTTCCATCCATATTGTTGCATATGGCAAGATTTCATTCTTTTTGATAACCGAGTAATATTCCATTATATATATATGACATCTTCTTTATCCATTCATCAGTCGATGGACATTTGGGCTCTTTCCATAATTTGGCTATTGTTGATGGCACTGCCATCAACATTGGGGTGCATGTGCCTCTTTATATCAGCATTTTTGTATCCTCCTTTGAATAAATACCTAGCAGTGCAGTTTCTGGGTCATAGGGAAGTTCTATTTTCAACTTTTCAAGGAACCTCCATACTCTTTTCCAGAGTGGCTCTACCGGTTTACATTCCCAGCAATATTGCAAAAGCATTCCCCTTTCTCCACATCCTTGCCAACATGTGTTGCTTCCTAAGTTGTCCATTTTAGCCATTCTGACAGGTATGAGGTGGGATCTCCTTGTGGTTTTGATCTGTATGTCTCTGCTGATTAGTGATGTTGAGTATCTTTTCATGTGTCTGTTAGCCATCTGGATTTCTTCTTTGGAAAGTGTCTCTTCATGTTTTCTGCCCATTTCTTCACTTGATTGTTTTTGGGGAGTTGAGTTTGACAAGTTCTTTATAGATTTTGGATACTTACTTGATATGCCATTTGCAAATATCTTCTCCCATTTTATCTATTGCCATTTAGTTTGGTCAATTGTTTCTTTCACTGTGCAGAAGCTTTTTATTTTGAAGAGGTCCCAATAGTTCATGTTTGCTTTTGTTTCCCTTGTCTAGATATGGAGACACATCTAGTAAGAAGTTGCTGTGACCAAGGTCAAAGAGGTTGCTGCCAGTTTTCTCCTGTAGTATTTTGATGATTTTCTATCTTACATTTAGGTCTTTCACCCATTTTCAATTTATTTTTCTGTATGATGTAAGAAAGTGGTCCAGGTTCATTCCTCTGCATGTTGCTGTCCAGTTTTCCCAACACCATTTGCTGAAGAGACTCTTTTTTCCATTGTATATTCTTTCCTGCTTTGTCAAAGATGAGTTGGCCATACATTTGTGTGTCCATTTCTGGGTTCTCTGTTCTGTTCCATTGATCTGTGTCTGTTTTTGTGCCAGTACCTTACTGTCTTGTTGATTACAGCTTTGAAATAGAGCTCGAATCCAGAATCGTGATGCCTCCAGTTTTGGTTTTCTTTTTCAACATTACACTGGCTATTTGGGGTCTTTTCTGGTGGTTATACAAAGTTTAGAATTGTTTGATCTAGCCCTGTGAAGAATGTTGGTGTTATTTTGATAAGGATTTCATTGAATGTGTATATTGCTTTGGATATTTCATTCTTTTTGATCACTTTGGATAGTATAGACATTTTAACAATATTTGTTCTTCTAATCCATGAGCATGGAATGTTTTTTTATTTATTTGTGTCTTCAATTTCTTTCTTTCTATTACTTTCTATAGTTTTCAGTGTACAGATCTTTTACCTCTTAGGTCAGTAATTTTTTTGTGGGCCAGTAAGTAATTTATGATAAAGTCAACTGACATAATTGTGTATTCAAATATGTACCTCTAAAATTCAAAGTTTAATCTTTCTGATAACTTAAAGATGTTGGAAGTGTAAAATAGTTGATAAACAATAATCCTAAGTCATTACTCTTCTAATAATAAACAATTAGAGGGGTGCCTGGGTGGCTTAGTCGGTTAAGCGTCCGACTTCGGCCCAGGTCATGATCTCATGGTTCATGAGTTCGAGCCCCGCGACGAGCTCTGTGCTGGCAGCTTGGAGCCCGGAGCCTGCTTCAGATTCTGTGTCTCCTCCTCTCTCTGCCCCTCCCCAGCTCATGCTCACACTCTGTCTCTGTCAAAAATAAATAAACTTAATAAAAAAAATGTTTTAATTAAAAAAAAATAGTTTGTGTAGTGTAGTCTTTCATTGTAATAGATGTTTTAACAAGCAAGTATGTGATATGTAAAGTAAATAATTTGTTTATACTCTACAATCAATAGATTTCCCATAGGTAATCATATTAAAAACTAATTTGGATTAAAGAGATTGTGAAACCATTCAAATAAAAGTATTATTCTACTATGGGTATATGGGTAGGGAGGGATAGGGACAGATATATTTTCTTTTGAGGGGAGTATGGATGGGGAGGGATATGAGGTATTTGAGAGACAATTCATAGTGAAGATTTGTCTTGTTAGGAAATACTTTTATTTATTGGAAAAAGATATGAAATAGTGAAGAGGATGCTATTATAATGTTCTGAGTAGAGATACCAAATCCTCAGTGCTACTTTGTTCCTCTTCTGTTCATGTATTCTTATAATAGTTCCACTTGTGAGGTATATAGTATATTCAGTAATTGTGATTCTTGGTCCTCATAATATCCATTATTTAAAGAAGGTGCACTTTTCTAGACCCTGCCCCTCTGGTTTATTAATCGAACAGAAGTGTGTCAATGGATTGAGTTTTATGGTAACTGTATTCAGCTATCAACCAACTTGGCTTACAGTGGCATAGCAAGTTGAAACACACCATTCTGCCATTAAGCAGATACATACCCCCTTCTCTCAAATATGCTCCCCCTGCCTCCATTCCCTAGAGAGTTGGGGAGTGGCATTATACTTCCTATTTTGACATTACATGATTAGTAGCATCCCAATAATTATATTTTCTCAGACTTCTCAGAATCGGCAAAACGTTCCAAATCTCTTGTCCTCCCAAATTCAAACATCTATGTGTCAAAATAATAAAGAAAATAAATCTTACATGCCAGGAAGGTAGAGCCATACATTTGAAGAGTGTTAGGGAAGGTCATCCAAGGTAATGTAGAAAAGCAATTTGAAAAGAGGGCAAAATATATTATCCCTGAGAATCTTTACTCTGAAGGTGTACCCTCAGAGGACTGAAGCATTGCTCAAATGCTAAGGACTAGGTTCTCATGTAAGTGATATTCAGTAGTTCCAAAAATTTGCACTTACTTGTATCTAGGGCCAAAGGATCAAAGCCACCAGGGCCTCCTATTCCAGGGCCTCCAGAATCATCCACACCACCAGCATCATCTGCCATTTGGTGTTTTCTTGGAGAGGAAGTTAGTTCACTTTTAGATGATATAAGAATCAACCTGACTTCATTTTCTATGCTAAAAATTACATATACTTCAAGTAACTGCAATATGATTTCACAATTAATAGAGTTGAGTCATGGGCACCTGGGTGGCTTAGTCAGTTAAGCACTGGACTCTTGATTTTGACTCAGGTCATGATACAAGGGTCTTGGGATTGAGCCCTGTGTTAGCTGGCACTGAGTGTGGAGCCTGCTTAGGATTCTCTCTCCCTCTCTCTCTCTCTCTCTCTCTTTCTTTCTCTCTCAAAATAAATAAATAAACTGTAAAGGGTAGAGTTGAGTCAGATACTCAAGGTATGGAGGACAGGAGGGGTTTAGGAAAGGCTTAGTGTTAACGAGATAAGAAAATCACTATCCATTAGATTCCCAGTAAAGATTTAACAAAACACAAAATTTCAGAATTCTAGGATTACAGAGACATTTAGAATTTATCTAGTTAAATTTAACTTTGGCTTTATAGATGAGGAAACAGATCCACATAGGAGAAAGAATTTACAAGACACAAGAGAGCCTGGGACTTAAATATGTCACTCCTTATGGCAATAATGGGCCTTCCTCTGTACCAGACTGCATAGCAATATATTTTGCATGTGCGTTTTATAAACTAATAGGGTATATTCAAACTATTATAATTGTAGGACAAAGTGTAAGTTCACAGTCTTAGATTTAACTTTATTAGAGGTAAGCAGCTGTCTAGTATATCCTTTGGGAGAAAATAATCCCAGCAGTGATGATGCTCTCTTCATCATTGTCTATAAATGTACTAAATTATTTATTAACGAATATCACAGATGTCAACCAGAATGGAAAACTAATAACTTATAGTGCTTTAATTTATTTGATTTACACATATTGTCAGAGACAACCTTTATGGAGGAACATATAATAATTAAGCACTTGTCAGAATGGCTAAATGTCACTATAAAATAAACTAGCATCCAAATCTCTTGGGACAGTTTGGATATGTCACCAGTTCTCCTGGGAAGGGAGGCTTTTGAAAGCACCATATTTGCAAAATGTAGCCAATGTGGCAGGTTAATAGAATCAATAGATTTCACTTATGGAGCTAAGATTAATGACTAGGCAAAAATCCAAGCTAGTTATGGGAAATAACAAGTAACCAAATTTTAGGAACAATATGGGTAAGAATTGATTATTTTAAAGAGGGGTCAAAATCCTAGTTTAGATAGATGGCTATAAAAATCTCCTTTCTCTCCTCTCTCTTCTGGTTTTCCTCTCTTCCCTTTTTCCTTTTTTTTTTTCTTTCCCTTTCTTTGTCTATTTTTTCTTTTTTTTTCTCTGTTTATAAGAACTCCCAGAACTATCTAATCATTTATAGTGTGTTATGCACTTTCTGTTGTCTCTTCCTTTTTCTTACAGCCAACCCTGCTAGAGGATCATTAGTTTTACAGAAAAAAAAAAGCGTTTATTTGTAATATTTTTTGAATCATTTTAACATTTATATTTTAGCCCGCTTGACCCGCTTGAGAACTTTGCTGAAAGAGGCTCATTGGTTAATTTCCTTTAGATCTAGGGCTATTCATGAATTTTTAGATCTCTTGATTCTTAGATGGAACATCTCAGAGATAAAAAGTCTGGAGCATTCCTGTGGGTAATGTCTGTCTTTATTAAGATATAACAATGATGTAATGCTGCTGTGATTCATAGTACAATTAATTGTTTTTTGCTTAAACACATGAGGGTTCAATACTTTACATTTTTTTCTCTCCTCTTTACTTTTCATTATATAACTCTGTAAAAATAAATTAACAGAGGAGTTAAGAGGGAGTCTGCTTCTAGCCATGATGGAGTAACTGGCAGTTGTTACCCTCCTTCCACAAACAACTATAAAATTGGACAGAATATATGAGGCAATGGTTGTTAAACATGGGACAATAGATATGGTAGGATAGTCGTCTTTCAGAGAAGGGAGATGTATAAAGTCAGTCCCAGGTTTATCTTCTTCTGTGTGAGGTAACTTTCCAAACTATGATTTAGGGAATCAAGTCCAACTGAAACCCTGTATGTCATTGAAAATAAAGAGATTAAAATAACTGAAATTGGTAGAGTTTGAAGCTACAGAAGAGGGATTTGCATGGGGGCTGCAAGGAGGACAAAATGGGTGATTTTGAAATATCCTTGACCAATGGCTGGCCTGCCTGTACACATCATTAGGCTTCATGGGAGCTATCAGGGAACTCCGTGTATTCACAGTTGTGGGGCTGTGAGGTAAATGGGGATATCAGAGGTTGTGGGTTCTGAGACACATTGAAATCACAGTTCAGTCATAGTGAAATAACCTCACTGAGGAACTCAGGCTTTCAGCTGAGACTAAAGAAAGGCCATTCTTTAAAAATAAGTCCTCAATTTTAGGGGTGCCTGGGTGGCTCAGTCGGTTGAGCATATGACTTCGGCTCAGGTCATGGTCTTGCAGTTCGTGAGTTCGAGTCCCTCATTGGGCACTGTGCTAACAAACAGCTCAGAGCCTCAAGCCTGCTTCAGATTCTGTATCTCTCTCTCTCTCCCCCTCCCCTGCTCATGCTCTGCCTCTGTCTCTCAAAAATAAATAAATGTTAAAAAAAAAAAGTTTAAAAAAATAAGTCCTTAATTTTAGAAAAAATTATGTTAGAAAAATGTCCTGAAAGCTAAGGATATTACTGAAACAGACCTGCCATAATGAGGAATAAATCCAAGCGTACAAGATCAAGAGGATCCATTACTAATTTATTTCTCTACCAGGAAATCTAATACCTATTTAAATAAGTCAACATAATTTAAGCTCACAGCAACATATTATTTCTAACACCCAGTATATAATAAAAAAAAATAGTATACATACCAAAAATAAGGCAAAAAAAAAAAAAAAATGAAGAACATTGGTCAGTAGAAACTGTTCCTATCATGATTCCAGAAGTTGTAATTAGCAGAAAGTAACTTTGCAGTACCTTTTATAAATATGTTCAGATATTTAAAAAGAAAAAGAATGTAATGATTGAAAAGGTAGGGTACATCACATTAGAAATAGAAACTATAAAATAACCAAATGGAAATTCAAGAACAGTACATTATCTGAAAACTGACATCTATAATTTACTTAATATAAAATATTGAATGTTTTCCTGCTAAGACCATGATCAATAAAAGGATATTTAGGATATCTTCTAGTCCTAGCTATTCTAATAAGAAAAGTAAAAGAAAGAAAAGTCATAAAGATTGGGAAGGAAGAAGTAAAATTATCCTTATACCAGATGTCATGATCATTTACACAGAAAATCCTAAGGAATAGACATTAAAAGCCTACTAGAATAAGTCAACTTCAAGCAGTCAAGGGATAAAATAGTAATCAATAAAAATTAAATGTATTTCTACATTTAAAACAATTAGCATTTAAAATTGAAAAAGTCAAAGTCATTTATAACAGCATCTAAAAACATGAAATACATGATACTCCTAACTAAAGATACACAATACCTATTCACTGAATCCATAGAAATTCTGAGAGAACTTTAATAAGACATAAATGTAGTTACATAAATGTAAAAAAAAAAATGTATAAATGTACCATGCTCACGGAATGAAGGACTTAATGTTAAAAATAAGTTATTTCAAAATGAAATGCTCCAAACAAAATTACAGTACCTTTTTTTAAAGAAGTTGACAAGTTCATTCTAAAATATATATGGAATTAGGGCCCCCTGGGTGACCCAGTTGGTTAGGCATCTGACTCTTAATTTCAGCTCAGGTCATGATCTCATGGTTCATGGGATCAAGCCCTGTGTCAGGCTCTGTGCTGGCTGCGTGGAGCCTGATTGGGATTCTCTCTTTCTCTCTCTCTGCCCTTCCCATGCTCTCCCTCTTTCTCTCAAAATAAATGAATAAACAATAAACACATATATATATATTTCTGGAATATATATATGAAAATTCATAATGTCTATAAATTCTATACTTACTATAAGGCTGCAGAAATGTAGACAGTAGTATTGACATTAGTATAGAAATATATATCAATAAAAAGTAGACTACATATATGATTAATTGATTTCTGTTAAATTGGCATGTTTAATTGCTTTTGATGTTTTAGAATTATAGTAAAAATAATCATTTAGGAAAAAATTAATCTTTAGAACAAAGACATAAAATTTAAGCTTTAGAATAAGGCCACTTTCACATGATTTTCCATTTCCCTCCTTCATAACAGCATTTTTCAAAAGTCAGTTTCTTTCCAAATCTTCAAAGGAAATAAAACATCATAAGAAGTGTCTAAGTACCCACATCAAATTCCATCTTATGGAGTTTAGATAGATATTGTAAAGTTACTGCTACTTGGAAAAATAAAGCATCCTCAATTGTGGCTCTACACATACACATTTTTTAAGCCATATATCAGCTAGAGATTCAGGTAAAGTCAAAACCCTGTGCTGGCTGATAAAGTCCATCATTAGGAGAAAAAACCCAGTTTGAGTCACTCTCTGACATAAAATTTCAAAACAAACTAAACTTTTCTGAGGAATAGTTTTGCACGGAAGGCAGCTTCAGGAACGAGTCTCTAACACAACATCTAAAATTTAATGTCTACTCTCGGGGCACCTGGGTGGCTCAGTCAGTTAAGCTTACAACTCATGATCTCATAGTTGGGGTGGAGGGTGGTTTGAGTCCTGCTTCGGGCTCTGCACTGACAGTGAGGAACCTACTTGGGTCTCTCTCTCTCTTTCTCTGCCCTTACCCTGCTCTCTCTCTCTCTCTCTCTCTCTCTCTGTCTCTGTCTCTGTCTCTGTCTCAAAATAAAATAAAACTAAAAATAATGTCTACTCTCCAAAAGAGAAGAGAGAGAGCAAGCATCCTATTATACTTTCTTTTAATGTTTATTTATTTTTGAGAGAGAGACAGAGTGTAAGTGGGGGAACGGGCAGAGAGAAGCAGGCTCCAGGCTGTGAGCTGTCAGCACAGAGCCCCACGTGGGGCTTGAACTCCTGAACCAGGAGATCATGTCCTGAGCTGAAGTCGGCGCTTAACCAACTGCGCCACCCCAGGCGCTCCAACAAGCACCTGTTATAATCATAAGCCCAATCAAACATTCATCACCACTCAATGCCAGATACAGTCACCGAAAGTGGGCATATTTCCCCCACACTAGCAGTCTTATACCTACCACCAGATGAAGTTAGCAGGCTTATAGGTGTATCTCCTGGTGCCAGCGGTTTTTTTCATATAATATAGAATACAAAGTTACTCTCTCCACACATAACTCTTTCCTTGAGTATTGAAATGAGGGAATCCCTGTCTATGATTTGTACTGATTTGTTTATCTAAACTTGAAAGGAAATTCTAACTCAAAGTGACTTCTTAGAGATCATATATTTTGAATCACAAACAGGCTTTCTTCAAGGGAAAACTGAGGGTAAAATAATAGATAACTGGAGTTAGAGTTTTCTGACCAAGTACTTTGCCAATTTGTGGACACTAAATGCAGCTGAGATGCTGGTTAATTAAATTCTAACACCTCATGGCTTTTGATAAAGTGAAGCTCTGCCTGGGGAAGCAATTATAAGAATCAGCCAAGAGCAAACCGCAGATCCTAAGATCTGGGCTATATTCACCCTGTGTGGTTGAGTGATTTCTTGTAAGTCGTCTCCACTCTGTTATGGAACCCATCCATTGACGTTTTATTTTCATTACGGTAATGTTCAGGTCTGTAATTTCCATTTCTTTCTTTTTTTATAAATTCTATTTATTTTCTGAGATTTTCAGTTTTTTTCATTTGTTGCAAGATAATTTTTTAAACTGAATTTTAAACCATTTCAACGATGGCTACTTCCAAACCCATATTAGGTAATTCCCACATCTGATTCATCTTGATGTTAGTGTCTGTCATTTGTCTTCTCTCATTCCATTGTGATTTGCTTACTGGAAATTTTGGATATTTTGAGATTCTGTATACATGAGAGATAAAAATACATATGTGCAGAAGTAACTTGTACATGAAGGTTTATAGGTGCCTTATTCATATAGTCCAAAAATTAAAATCACATGATGTTTCCCATCAGGATAGGATAATCAAACTTGGAATATTCATATAATGGAAAAATAATTAGCAATAAAGATAAGTGAATTATAGATACATCCTGCAATATGGATTCTTCTCAGAAATAATACATTGAGTTAAAGAAGGCACAGAAGAGTATATACTGTATGCTTCCATTCATATAAGGTTCAAGAACAAGATAAACTAGTATATGATAATAACTAGAAACATGGTTGGCTATGGGGACAAGAGTTGACTAAAAAGGGCATGAAGGATATTTCTGGAGTGATGAAAATGTTCTAAATTTTTATGGAGATGCCAGTCGTTTGAATGTACAGATTTGTCAAAACTCACTGACTTAGATACCTAAGTTCTATGCATTTCATTGTAGGTAAATTTTCCCTCAATTAAAAAAAACTATACAAATGAATAAAAATAAATAAATAACTGACGTACGGGGAAAACAATTTTATTTTTTAAAAATTCTTATGTAAAAGAATACTTTGTAATTCATAAAAGCATTCTGTCAGGCATAAATTTCTCCTTTCCTTAGAATGGGATTCCCCCCTGGACATTAATACCAGAAATCTAACAAGCAACCAATATAGAACATGATGCTGTCTCAGTCTTCAACTCTCTGCCACTACCTCCTGTTTGCACCTACTTCTGGATTTTTCCATAACTTCTTTAGGAATCTTAGGGGCTTCTGAGTGGCTCAGTTGGTTAAGTGTCCGACTTCGGCTCAGGTCATAATCTCAGTTTGTGAGTTCGAGCCCTATATCAGACTGTCTACTCTCAGCACAAAGCCTGCTTTGGATCTTCTGTCTCCCTCTCTCTCTGCCTCTGCCCCACTTCCGCGTGTGCTCTCTCTCTCTCTCTCCCTCAAAAATAAATAAATATTAAAAAAAAAGAAATCTATAAAATGGCAGTGATGAGGAGGTCATAGTGATTGCATTATGTACTCAATGGCAATGCAAGTTCATTTTGATGACTTGTAAGACATCAAATATATCAAAAGACAATGTAATAAATGAATACTACTGGATGGATAAAAATAGGCCACTAAAGACAACAGACTTCCCTAGGTTAAATGAAGTCTTTTGTGACATGCTAAAATAGTGCTGAGTAGAAAATGATACTCATGTGTAAAAGAATAACATATCATCAGAAAGACAAAGAAGAGTGGTAGAGTTCACCTTACTTTTCCTACTGAAGTGCTGTCTCTTTCTGCCTGGGTGAACAGTGCCATCCAGAAGTAAAACAAAGAACACACTAGTTGTTGGTGCATCTGTCAGCCCCCTTCAAGGATCCCTCTGCTATTCCTGACTGATTATAGCTCTATTCTGTGGCCTAATCTTCATCACCCAAGATAGAGGTCAAGGGTAGATTTTGGACCCTCTACCTATTCACACAGTAGCTTATGCTCTGGGCTGTTACTCTCAAGCATTATCATTTATTGTTAATCATATCCAATCCATTATTTCAAGAAATAAATCGTCTCCCTGAAAAGGTAATATAGGATATTTACAATGAAAACATCATGGGCAGCATTCCACAATGCAATCACAATAATCATTTATAGTAATAAATCCTAGGTAAAGACAGTCACTATAGTAAATCCAGACATTGGAGATATTATTGCTGTCATAATTACAGAATTAAGAAATAAAGGGTGTGCTGAATTATCTGAAGAAAATCATTCTTGTGCAAATAACAACAGCTGTTCAAATTTCTAAGTTGCTAAAATCCTTAAGCCATAACTCACCAGTCTTCGTATGAATATACCTTTTGTTTTGATGATTCTTTTTTCATCATGGCTGACAATTTATTTCATTTACAATATCAGGAACACAGGTGACCACAATTGATAAAATCTATACTGCAGAGGAAGCCAAGAAATTTTTTCATTTAACTTAAAAACAGGCCACTAAAGAAGAGATAAGGAAACAGGCCTACACTTTGGTCCTCATGCTGTCTTCATAAAGAGCTTCAAAGAAAAGGTGTAACTGGATTCTTCCAGTAAACCCATCTTGCACAAATCTTGTGGGCATTCTAGGCTTACTAAACATGTTACCCGTCCTTGTGCAAAAAATATATTGTATCCCCACGAATTGTGCCAAGTTTACTGTGTACTGATAATGTACCATTTAATGTGGAAAGCTTCACCAGAGCCGAGCAGCTATTTGGAGATGGGATAACCTTCATAATAGCAAATCTATTTGGTCTGAAGCTAGTCCACATTCCAGTGATAGTTCTACTACCTCTGGACTGAGAGTTCAATCTTAGAACTAGAAAAATAAATAATGATAGAATAGTTTATTGTTGGAGTTTAATGCCCTCAGTACTCTTGATCTGCTATACAATTACTGGAGAAGGCCACTGCAATTCCATTAGTAGGAAAGCAGATTGGCGTTGAAGAAAACAAATGTTCATTCTGCATAGTTGGTTTGGAGAAGAAAAAACAACATGCTTCGCATCATCTACCAATCCTACCACAAAAGCATTTATTTTAATACCCTTACAAGTCTTATAAAATTGCTAATGCTAAAGCTTTTAACATGCAGACATACACACACACACACACACACACACACACACACACACACACACTACATAGATAAGCAAGCAAACAACTGAATAATTAAGTGCATTTGAATTTGGAAGACCTTTTTTTTTGTTGTCACATATAAGAGTTAATCCCTATTTTCATTTGTGTTTTAGCAAAAGAAAATGCTTGAGGCCTTCCCTAGAAACTACACCAACACTGACATTGTCAGTGTATGTTGCACCTGTACCCAACTAAGACCTCCAATATGAGGAAGGCAATATAATAATGCTTTCTAGTCACCACATCATATCATCTTGATTTTAGTATCACTTTTCATTATATGTTTTCTCATGTTTATGTATTATCTGTCACTTACAATAGGGCAGACACCTCTATTTTTCACTATGATACTATACTTAAAAGATTGCTGGCACATAAATACTCATTAAACATCTGTGAGAGGGAAGGGTTGACAGTGCTCAATCAGCTCTGAAAAGGAATGGCATGTGGGTGGGTGAGGAGAAAGACAGTTATCTGTAACTATGAGATAGAGAGAGCCTTTAGCCACCTATAATTTCCTAAATATAATTTATTTATATTATCATAAATAACTTGCTTTTCTTCCTTAGTAATTATGGGTTGTGCTTGGCCATCTTTGAAGATTTCTCAGTCCAGAGAGACTGCACTGATGGAGGACACGACTGTCCATTTAAATCCTTTGTCTGTTAGAGTCCTGGGTTTACACAGAAGTCTAGTGAGATGATATTGTTTTAGTGTAAGTTCTTCTCCTTGAATTCTGTCCATACTTTTTCAAATCCAAGTTTGATTTTTCTCATCAAGTAGAACTGAGAATGAGTACCTGAAACATAGTAAATTCTTTAAGTTAATGCCAAACCTGAGTAAGCAAGGACAACCAGCTAATCTTGCTTGGCAACAATCTCCACATATGCTAATAATGGTTGTAGCATTGTGTTAAAGCACATTTCAGGAAACCAGAGGCTTTTAAGTGGATTGAATATAAGCCTAGTAAAAATAATTTAAAATCTTTTTTCCTTTTTAAAAAAATTTTTTTAACGTTTATTTATTTTTGAGACAGAGACAGAGCATGAACAGGGGAGGGTCAGAGACAGAGGGAGACACAGAATCTGAAACAGGCTCCAGGCTCTGAGCTGTCAGCACAGAGCCCGACGTGGCACTCGAACTCATGGACTGCAAGATCATGACCTGAGCCGAAGTCGGCCGCTTAACTGACTGAGACACCCAGGCGCCCCTAAAATCTTTTTTTCTCTAAAAACATAATGTAACAGTCAAGGTCCTCCAGAAAAACAGACCAGTATATATGTGTGTACATATATACATGCACAAGCATATGTATATATACATACCTATATGTTTTTTTGTTTGTTTTTTTTTTTTTTTAAATTTTTTCCCAACGTTTTTTATTTATTTTTGGGACAGAGAGAGACAGAGCATGAACGGGGGAGGGGCAGAGAGAGAGGGAGACACAGAATCGGAAACAGGCTCCAGGCTCCGAGCCATCAGCCCAGAGCCTGACGCGGGGCTCGAACTCACGGACCGCGAGATCGTGACCTGGCTGAAGTCGGACGCTTAACCGACTGCGCCACCCAGGCGCCCCATATACATACCTATATGTTTTAAGGGGTCTTTGATTATAACTTTTAATAGTTTAATTATGGCTTTTGAGTAAGGTAAAAATTTTACCAAATTAAACATTCGTACCAATACTAACATACAACCTATTTTCAGAAACCGGATCTTAAAATCAAGGTAGTCCCTGTCGGTACAGCATAGAATGTGATGGGGAGAGGGAGGAAGCTGTAGCTTAAATGGCCATCTCAAGCAGAAGCTTATAAGAACTAAAATTATTTAACTCTTAGAAGCATAGGAGTAAATTTTCATGACCAAAAAGGAAAACCATACCCATTAGCAGATACTCCTCATTCCTCCCTTCTCCCAGCATCTGGCAATCATGAATCTACTTTTGCCTCTATGGTTTTGTTTATCTATGCATCAGCTCATGAGCATTTGAATTGTTTCTACTTTTTGGCTATTATGAATAGTGCTGCTATGAATGTTTGTGTACAAGTTTTTATGTGGACATACATTTTCAGTTCTCTTGGGCATATACCAAGGAGTGGAATTTCTGGGTCATATGGTAACAAGTTTTAAAATTTTGCAGAACTGCTAAACTATTCTCCAAAGTGTTTGGAACATTTTACAGTGCCACTGGCAATATATGAGGGTTCCAATTTGCCATATCTCATCAATGCTTGTTACTGTGTCTTTGAATTTATACAAATTTTTAGCCACTGTAGTGAGTGTGAAGTAACATCTCATTGTGATTTTGATTTGCATTTTTCCCAGAAAATAATGTTCAGCACCTTTTCATGTGCTTAGTGGCCATTGTAGATCTTATTTGGAGAAATGTCTTGAAATACTTTGCCCATTTTTTAACTAGGTTGCCTTTTTATTGTGGAATTGTAACTGTTCTTTATGTATTCTTTTTTTTAAGTTATTTATTTATTTATTTATTTATTTATTTATTTTGAGAGAGAGAGAGAGAGCGCGAGTGGGAAGTGCAAAGAGGGAGAGAGAGAGAGAGAATCCCAATTAGGCTCTGCACTGTCAGTGCACAGCCTGATGTGAGGCTTGAACTTATGAATTGAGAGATCATGACCTGAGCTGAAACCAAGAGTCAGATGCTTAACCAACAGAGCCGCCCCAAGTGTCTTTATGTATTCTTCATGTGAGTCCCTTTTCAGACATATAATTTGCAAATATCTCTCTCAATCTATGTGTTGTCTTTTCACTTTCTTGATAGTATCCTTTGAGATATAATGTTTTTAATTATAGTGATGCATGGGTCAATGAAGATATATCTAGAGTATTGTGCACTTGTGAGCAAGAAAGCGCCTGATGAAAAGGCTGTCTAAAAAAGGCCTACTTTTACTCCTCTTCCTTTAGTCAGCCTGATGCTGTGTATTACATATGTGTGCTAATACCTTGAAGCAATTTTTAATCCATTTATCATCTTTTGTCAGCTCTATAAAGTTGGCCTAGTAATTGGCCACACTGTGTTTGACACTTTTTATATAGCCAGCTTCTGGAAATAACATCTTACAAATCAAGAAATGAATATATTCTCAGAAGTTTCTAAACAACACCTTCATTGACTAGGATTCAAGTATAAGAACTTTGCTATTTAGTTCTTCTTAAAAATTGACAAAACAGGGGTGCCTGGTTGGCTCATTTGGTTAAGTGTCAGACTCTTGTTTTCATTGTCTTGAGATAAAGCCCCGCATTGGGCTCTGTACTGGGCATGGAACCTACTTAAGATTTTCTCTCTCCCCTCTGCTTGTGCCCTGCTCACACACGTGCACTGTCTGTCTCTCAAAAAGAAAAAAAAAATCACAAAACATAAGCCACTCATTGTTGGGGGATGAGGAGGAAAGGTATGGGCTCAAACCTAATTCAATATCATACTTAAATTAAGGTATTAGCATACTTCTTTGTATAGTGCTTCTAGAGTTCAACACAGTGCCTGGCACATAGTAGACTCATATGAATACGTTTGTTCTAATGAATATGATTACATATACATTTGTTTGTATATACACTGTAGTGGGAAACATGTATAGTATCCATGCCCCTTGAAAATATCATTGGGGATATTTTGGGGATGCTATATGATTTTAAAATTGATTGCAAAAATCCAATCAAAACAAAAATGAAAGCCTAAGTGTCTTTCAAGCAAAGTATACTTTTCAAGCAAAGTATAATATATCCCATAATGAAAAACTGCATAAATTAAAATAATTTTAACATCAAATCCATGTTTATTTACTTTAAAACTTATTAATGATATTTCATGAAATCAATAAGAAAAATATGAAAATACTATAACCATTGGAAAATTTTAAAGTATTCTTAGAATGGTAAGACTTTTGCAAATATGACATAAAATTCAGAATCATTAAATTGAATACATAAAAATTCAATGATCTGTATAAAATATATAGTTACTCCATTGGAAAGCCCAACATAAGCACTTCAAAAGCATAAATTACAAACTGGGGAAAATATTTGAAAATATTTTTGGAGACAATGGATAATTTTTCTATTATGTAAAGAACTTCATGTCAACAAGATGTAAACAACCTACAAGAGGAAGATCAAAAGATATGTTAAGTTTAAGGAGAATAATATGCATATGCATTTTAAACATATGAAAATCTTTATTATATTAAGAGAAATACAGGGGCCTCTGTGTGGCTCAGTTGGTTAAGCATCCAACTTTTGGTTTTGGCTCAGGTCATGATCTCACAGTTTGTGAGATCGAGCTCCGTGTTGGGCTCTGCACTGACAACATGTAGCCTGCTTGGAATTCTCTTTCTCTCCTTCTCTCTCTCTCTTTCTTTCTGCCCCTTCCCAGCACTTTCTTTCTCTCTCTCTCTCTCTCTCTGTCTCTGTCTCTCTCAAAATAAATAAATAAATAAACATTAAAAAAGAGAAATGCAAATAAGAACTACACTGAGATGCAGTTATTTTTAGTTTGGCAAAAATAAAAATGTTTAAAAACACACTCATGTATCAGTGACAGGGTAGAGAAACAAATTCTCCAAAGATCATTGAAATCACATAAATTGGTGAACATTTGTGGAAAACAATAGTATTTATAAGTATGTTAAGTATACCTGCCACTTGATCCAGCAATTCTATTTCTTTTTTCTTAAAATTTTTTAATGTTTATTTATTTTTGAGAGACCGAGACAGTGACAGAGCATAAGTGAGGGAGGGGCGGAGAGAGAGGGAGACACAGAATCTGAAGCAGGCTCCAGGCTCCGAGCTGTCAGCACACAGCTGGACGCGGGGCTCGAACTCACAAACCCTGAGATCATGACCTGAGCCGAAGTCGGATACTCAACCGACTGAGCCATCCAGGCGTCCCTCAGCAATTCTATTTCTAAAGATTTTGTTTTACATATATTTTTCAGCATGTAAGAAATTACATGTGTACAATATTTTATATTTTGGCATTGATTGTAATAATAAAAGAATAGAAGCGACATAAGTATTTATTAATAGAGATCACTCAAATAAATTATAGTACATATATCCATACAGTGATAATCAGTGCAGCCATTAAAGGGATTGAAGAAGTTCTTCATAAACTGTTCTGTAAAACTCTCTAAGATATACTGTTGCTTGGAAAAAAAGGCAAGGCATAGGACAATACATATAGTATTCTGCCTCTGTATGTACGTGTATTAGAAGAATAATATATGTATGCACAGAATATCACTGGGAGTGATATAAGATATTCATAATATTGGTTGTCTCTAAGGGAAATGATATGCGTAGTTCAGAAAAGAGATTGGAATGTTAAACCATATGAATTCATTATATTTAATAATAAGCAAATAAAACTTAGCTACAGAAAAAGTTTACACAAGATTATGTGAACATTATGTGATTCCAATTTTTAGCAAACAAAATGAATAACAAAAGTTAGCTAACTCTGTACACTGAGAGGGCCTAGAGATGATGCCAATGGCAGAGAGCATCCCCAATGCCCATATTTTGGGTTCTAAATACAATCCTCCAGTAAAAGAAACCAGTGTTGCTTGGAAAATGGCTCACTCTAGTACTGGGCCAGGGAAGATAAAAGATGAATGAAGATCATCTTGTAGTACCAGAAGTGCTCAAAAAAATGAAAGAATATGTTAAAGGAACACAGGATTCAACCTGGAAGAGCAACCACTGACCAAAACTGTACTAGTACTAATCCTCAACATTGTGAAAGTCATTAAAGCAAGGAAAGGCAAATTCCTTCCCAGAGGAGACTGGCAAACATGCATTGTGGTACCTAGATTAGATCCTGGAACATAAAGTAGACATTAATGGAATATCTGGTAAAATCCAAATAAAGTCTGGAGTTCAGTTAATAGTAGTGTACCAATTTTGTCATTTCAACTGGAAAAGAGGGTTCAGAGGTTTCAGCCTATATATTTCAAAAGTAATTTCTAGTCACAATTGTGCCTGGGTAGAACAGGGAAAAAGACTCTGATATTATTAGCCTTCTCTTCTCATTGCCTTCCTTTTCTCCACTATTTTTACCAATTCTTCCATTGTGGTATCCATAACTCATTTCTCCAGATGAGGTGATATGAGGAATAAGGACAACATTGTTCAGTGGACAGTTGAGTCTCTCTGACTGAGAAATACATGGAGGAAGGAAACACCCTAATCAAACCTAGTGAAATTTGGGCAGTTTCTTCACCATTGCTTCCTTCCCTGAAACATCTATTCATGGATAGATAGGCATGCATGTATAGATTAGCTAATGAATGAGAAAACTGGAAAATGGCCAAAGTTTACTTTTAAGAAGCAGATTACATCCATAACTATTTCTGTAGGAACTATAACAATATACTTTTAAAAAATAGATAAATAAAAACCTCAAACCAGAAAGCCAATGAGAAGTTTATATTTTAAAAAAATTTCTCTTAAAAGAAAATTAGTAAATCACTGAAAATTCTACATTAGGTTCATGTTACATGTAGAAAGCAATCTTCAGCACTCTCAATTTGCTATTAAAGATAAACCTAATGCAATTTTCATTTGAGGCTTAGTTATACTATGCTATGCTTAAAGTATAATACTTTCCTCAACTGTTAATATTCCATGTATGAAAAAGTAAATTAAAATACCTCAGTCTACTGACACCTTTTATATAATTTTTTCCTTGCATTATTTTTATGTCTTTAAAAGCATAATTGCAGCCAGCTTAACATAACCAAACTATACATGAAACTTTTCTAACATGTTTGCTTACCTCAAATAATTTGGTCTTATTAGTGACTATAACTGTAATGCAGCTATAAACATTTGTATGAATGGTATCTGTACTTCCAGTAAATTGGTCTCATGCACACACACAATCAGTACACTTCCATTTCTTTTTCATAAAAGTTTTCTTGAAAAGTAATTTTTTTCTCTTTATTTCTCTCAGAATTTCTACTCTAAATTTCAGTCCTGGTTGGTAAAGGTGGTAACTAACACAGATTGCTTTTTTTCTGCTCTTGAAAACAAACTTTAAAGTGGCCTCAGAAAAGAGAAGTGAGTTAATGGATATAAGAAACTGAGAATAAAGGAGAAAAAAAAAGTAGTCAGTCCTACGGTTGACTACTGTTAACTGCCTGGTTGTAGTGTTGCTTCCTGAATATAAATCATTTCATAAACTATCACCATTAGATAAGGTTACTTTGTGACCCTGATGGAACAAGACAAAAATAAGGACAATATGCAACCACATTCTCTCAAAGCCAGTGTGAGTGACTAATGCTCCTTTACCAATTACAGCCCTGCTTTATCCCTCCCTTCTGCTGAATTAAAATTATTAATGTTCTCAGTAGCCACATAGCCTCCGTTTTCTTTTTTTCTAAAGTTGAAGTATAGTTGACACACAATGTTATATTACTTCTAGGTGTACAGCATAGTGATTCAACAGTTCCATATATTAATCTATGTTCACCGTGATAAGAACAGTTAACCATCTGTCACCATACAGCATTATTACAATTTATGGATTTATATTCCCCATGCTATACTTTTTATACCCATGACTTACTTGTTTTATAACTGGAAGTTTGTACCACTTAATCCCTACATCTATTTTGACTCAACCTTCCCAGCTTTGGCAACCACCATTTTGTTCTCTGTATTTGTGATTCTGTTTCTATTTGTTTTTTGTTGTTTTTTTGTTTATTCATTTGTTTTATTTTTTAGATTCCACATACAAGTGAAATCATATGCTATTTGTCTTTCTCTTACTAATTTCACTTAGCATAACACTCTCTAGGTCTGTCCATGTTGTCGCAAATGTCAAGATCTCATTCTTTTTATGGCTTAGTAGTATTCCATTGTTCATCTTTATCCATTTACCTATCAGTGGACACTTAGGTTGCTTCAGTATCTTGGCCATTGTAGATAATGCTGCAATAAATGTAGGGGTTCATATGTCTTTTCAAATTAGTGTTTTTGTTTCTTTTGAGTAAGTACTCAGTAGAGAAATTACTGGATTATGTAAATGTAAATTTACATCAATTTACATTTCCACCAACAGTGCAAGATGGTTCCCTTTTCTCCATATTCTCATCAACACTTTTTATTTCTTGTCTATTTGATATTAGCTATTCTGACAGGTGTAAGGTGGTATCCCATTGTGGTTTGATTTTCATTTCGCTAATAACTAGTGAAATTGAACATCTTTTCATGTGTCTGTTGGCCATCTGTATGTCTTCTCTAGAAAAGTGTCTATTCAGGTCCCCTGCCCTTTTTTTTTTTTTTTTTCCCTTGAGTGAGTGAGAGAGAGAAAGGCGGGGGGAGGGGCAGTGGGAGAGGGAGAGAGAGGATCTTAAGCCTAGCATGGAACCTGATATGAGGCCTGATCTCAAGATTGTGAGATCATGACCTGAATCAGATGTTTAACTGACTGAGCCACCCAGGTGCTCCCCTCTGCCCATTTTTAAATCAGATTATTTGGTGTTTGGTGTTGAGTTGTATAAGTTCTTTATGTATTTTGGATATTAACCCTTATTGGATATATCATTTGCAATTATCTTCTCCCATTCAGTGGGTTGCTTTATTGTTTTGTTGGAAGTTTCCTTCATCGTGCAAAAGCTTTTTGTTTTGGTGTGGTCTCAATAGTTTATGTTTGCTTTTGCTTCCTTTGCCTGAGGAGACATACCTAGAAAAATGTTGATAAGCTTATGTCCAAGAGATAACTGCCAATGTTTTCTTTAAGGAGTTTTATGGTTTCAGGTTTCACATTTAGGTGTTTAATCCATTTGTGTATGGCTAATAAATAGCCTCCATTTTCTAACAATCCAATAAAAAACAGACTCCCACATCACCTAGTATAAACCCAACCCCATATAAGACGATTCTAATTCCATCTCACTGAGATTATTTTCCTCATAGGATACAGTTTTCCTTGCTGCAGCAAGTTAAGACACCTAACATTTGTGTGACTACAGGTGTGTTCTTGGTGGTCTTTGGGCACCAGGCTTTAATAAAACAAACACAAACTATGGAAAAATTACTGGTAGATAGAAGATCTTGTTGCAGGGGCACCTGAGTGGCTCAGTCAACTAAGCGCCCAACTCTTGATTTCAGCTCAGGTCACGATCTGACATTTGTGAGATTGAGCCCCATGTCAGGCTTCACACTGGGCATGGAGCCTGCTTAAGATTCTCTCTCTCCCTCTCTCTCTGCCGCTCCCTCATGCATGCCCTCTCTCTCTCTCTCTTTCTCAAAAATTCCGCAAAGGTCTTGTTGTCATCCCTGTTGTTTAGCAGTGGTGGAGTAGGTTGGAAGGTGAGCCATGGTGGGAGGAAGAGCAGAAGACAGTTATGTACCCTGGATGAAGATTGGCTATATGAGAGATGGAAAGACTTTAGATTTGCTCTATTTTTCTTTCCTATATTGTCTTGCTTGATTTCCATGTTGCCCTTATTCCCAGTATTGTCCTTCATTCTGCCTTCACTATGAATCAAAAAAAGAAACTCGGCAGCACTGTTGCTGTTGTTTGGGTCCTTTAATAACACCCCTTTCTTTGCTATCTCATTCTGACCCAGTTCAGAAATAGATGCAGATTAAGAACTATGGATATCAACAGAGGAGTTTTGTTATTGATAAGAGCTAGGTAAGAGGTTGTGACTGAGGTTTATGATGAGATTGGTTTGCTCATGCTCTCTGCTGACCCTCCCAGCCTAGATCTTGTGTCACTTGAACTGAGGAAAACTTTGGTTTTCAGGGCAGACCTAACTACTGAGGATTTCTTCCTAGTACTAGTGTAAAATGAAAAAAATGAAGAAGAGAGGCCAGGTTCCCAGTGCTTACAAATTATCTCCACTCAGTTAGGAAATATGGACCATCAGTGTCACCTGATAATCTGATACCTTATTCTGGAAGAGCTTCTGCAGTGTAAGTTCCAATGCATGCAAAACATGTGTAGTAGATAATAACGCATCCCCCTAATACTCTCCAGTGCTTCTTCTTCATCAAATCCATTGAGTTTATCCATGACACCTGTGATCATATAAGAATATCGTGATCTTCCTTGGGAGGGAAAAGGACAGCCTCATTTCCATCTTCATGTAGCCACTCCTTCCATATCAACCATTGTTTTTTGTTTTTTTTTTTTTTTGTGGGCATCCTTTGTACCTCTGATGGTCAGAATAGATTTTGCTCCCTAGAAGGCATTGGAATGGGTGAGAACAGCCTACTTAATTAATTCATTCCAATGCTACACTGTATTTGAAGCTACATGTTCACTCCCTTCTCCCTACACTGTCTTATAAGGGTAATCAGGCACCTTGCAGCGATGTAAAATGGCAATATTAACATTCTCTAATAACAAAATACAGCAACATCAAAATACAGCAACCAAGGTTGAACATAAGCCCCTCTTATTATTAAATTTCTGGGAAAATTTAAGTTCAAATATAATGCCTCTGTGGTTAAGTGCACAGACTCCAAACCAGATTATCTGACTTCAAATCTCAGTCCTTAAAGTTACTTAGTTTGTGATCCTGGGAAAGTTCACTAACTTTCCTTTGCCTCAGGTTTTTCATCTGACAAATGGGCATATGATAAGACTTACAGAGTTGTGAAACTTAAATGAATTAATATTTATAAGGCTTTTTAGAAATATCCCTGGCAGATAACAAGTGCTTTATAAAATTATTACTTATTACTGTACTTGTAATTTAAAGTCCAAAAATTACATTGAAGTCAATTACCCCTACATCCCACAATTTCTTATTCTGCTGAATATCAGCTAACATGTTCTCCATCTTTAGATGCTTGAGGAGATCCATTCAGTGGTATTCCAACCTTGATATTTTTATTAGAAAAGCTATTGCTTCTGGCTTATTGGGCTTTAGTACTCCTGAAGTTAACTCATTCCAACCCACTCTCTGATGTACCTCACCTTTGTTATCAACTTTATTGAGCTATAATTTACAAACAATAAAACTCACCAATTTTCACTGTATAATTTCATGAGTTCAAGAACTGTTTACCATCTTGTAACCCCCACCACAACCATGAAATAGACTTTCCCATCACCCCAAAAAGTGCCTTTGTATCCCGTTTTTTTGTCAGTAACTTCTGCCCAACCCCTGGCTCTTGGAAACTGCCAATATTCTTTCTATCCCTACAGTGTTGCCTGTTCTAGAATTTTATATAAATGGAATCACACATTATATAGTTTTTCTCTCTGGCTTCTTTCACTTAGCAAAATGCTTTTGAGATTCATTCATTTTCTTGCATGTCTCATTTATTTTTATTAAGTAGTATTTCATCAAAAAAGTATTTTATCATATGGATATACCAATCTTTTAAATTTCATTTAAAAGAAAAGGAAAATGATAGATTTTTTTCAGACATTTGGGATAAAAAGACAAAGAAACTCCAAAATCCTGTTTAGCTGTTTGGAGAGCTGAGGAGATCAATATGTGTCATATACCTATAACCCTTTTGTAAAGATAAATATCTTGTTCATAATATCTGTATGTTTGCTGCATTAAAATGATCTTGCGCTGTATGTCCATCTTATACTTATTCAAACTTCTTCTGCATGAACTCTTCACTGAACCTACTACCAGTGCCTCCAACTATCTTTGTTTCTACTGCAGTTTTCTCCGTCAAGAATTCCTTTCCCTCCATTATCAATCTATCAAATTCCTTCTTGTTTATCCTTTATAGCTCAGCTGAGAGAGCACCTCCCTGTCATGTCTTTCCGGATCTCTCCAACTAGAATTAATTACTTCTTTCTTGGTGTCCCCAAAGCACCATGTATATAACTCTACTATATCACTCACTTAATGGTGATTTATTAACAATTTCAGGTATGTCTCCATTATGGAAAAAGATAGTGTTCAACTTTGTTTCCCCAATGGTAAGTTTAATGCTCAACACCAAAGCAGATATTCAATAAATTTTTTGTTTGATAAAAGAAAGAAAATGAATAAATGAATACATTAAAGTGCTCTCCTGTTGATACACATCCGTCATAGGTAAATGCAAGTATGTGAACACAACTCACTGCTCTAAATTGCTTGGAAATCTACTTCTTTGTACCCCATCGGGTTTTGAAACAGGGAGCAGGGAAATCTGTTAATGCTCGGATAAGTCTTGCTGAATTTTAAGGGAACAACTGCAATCCACTGAAAAGTGCACTTAATTATTCACAGTGCGTAGGGGTTCCTGTGACATGACTAGCAACAAGCTCCTGGCCCTTCAGACAGGAAGGATGCATTCGTAATTAAACCGTGACCCATGCTGTCTCCTGCTGCCAGATTTCCTTGAGTAGTCACTGGAGATGAAATTCTAATTATGACATTTGAAGAAACAAAATTCTCCAGGGGAAGCAGCCTCCAAAGACAGACTGTATGTCGACAGCTGTTGTGGAAATTACTTATTTTAACCTTTGCCATAAAAATTGTAAAACTGATCCAGCTTCCTTCTCTGTGGCAGACATTTTGGGAGATGGATTTGTAGGTGTGTTTTGGGGATTAGCCTAAAGCCAAGACAGCCTCATTTTGCAACAGAAGTTCCATTAAAGTTTCTTAAATTTCATTGAACTTCTGTTCAGGAAGTCCTTTTAAATTCTGATGAGCTGACATTTGAATGTTTCTGTAGCAGATGGCTATCAGCTAAAAGAAGTGCACAATATTTTATTCTCACTAGCTGAAACAAAATTTGAAGGCTATGATAGATTTTTTTTCTAATTAAAACTCTGAGAAGCTTGGGTCATAGATTTTATACATTTAAATGAAAATTCACACTGCTTTGGACTAAAACTCAAGTTTCCAAGTGAAAGGTTTTTTGTTTCAAAACATACTAATGGAAGCACAGTTCTCCAAGATACCTGTACTGTAGCCACTTAGAACAACGTATTTAAACATCATTGCACTAATCAAATACTATTTATTAAAGTCTCCATAACTGAGAGTTGATTTATCTATCAATTATTTTTCCAGAAATTTCTATTCAAAGATCTCTTTTTTTAGTAGATAGCTAGTCTGTATTCAGTAGGAGATTCAGAAGGATTGTTTCTGACCCACAGGGATTTCACAACCCTAGTGGAAAGATAAAATTAATACACAGAGAGACTCACATATAGTTAGAAAAGAAACACTAAAATGAAAAAATATCTTGTCAAATCTCAGTATTTATAGATGATGAGTCAGGATGGATATTTTAAGTGCTTTACCCAAAGATACACATCTAATTAGTAGCAAAGTTTAAGATGTGCTTTTACCGGTTTTTCTCATGGTATTAAATGATTTAAAAAAAAAAACAGAATGATTTATGTTCTAATGATTTTGCTTTTCTGATTGAACACTGATACAGAATCCAAGTTTTTATAACATCAAAACCCACACTCCTTCTAAAAATGCTTTTCACTGTTTCATTGATGTTTTACCATATTAATAAAAGGCCTGACTTGGATATACTGAAGACCTTAAAATTCTCCCTTTCAAAATGACCTTCTCACCAAAATAGTGAGCCAAGATGCCTCTTAAGCCTCTGCCTCACTCAACTGTGTCATCATCAACCACTAGTAAATAACTCCAGACAAGTAAAGTGCTAGCTGTTTCAGAGCTTGATGAATAGCTTTATGGGCCCCTTCTCACAGCTGTCATTGTTCTGACAGCTTGATTGAATACAACTCTTGCACCATACCAAGGGGAGCTGCCCACAAAGGGCACCACATGTTTCTAAGTGCTTCTGCTCTCATGCTTCCAGGACAACACTGCAGTACAAAACCAGCAACCTGTTACTCTAAGGGGAAAGTAAACTCTGACCTCCTAGAACCTAACTCACATCTTCTATGAAAGATTCATAGGTCAAAATTCATCCCTTCTTATGGCATGTACGTATATCCCTATGGAATTAGATAATGTTCCTCTTCTAAAATCTAATCAGACCAAATGGTTGTTGAGCAATGTTTAAACTTATTTCAGTTGAGCAATTAAAAATTTAAGAAAGGGAGTAAGCATTAAACAACAGCTTCCTTTCATTTCAAAAGGTGTCGATTTTGTCTTGTTTCTCTTTGTGTCTGTGTTAGTTCTCCATAGCTCAGTCTGCTAATGCCCCCACTTGCCTATAAACTCTTCCCTGTTGCAGTTTCTGTGCTAACCCTGACATATGCAAGAAGTAGATCACCATTCTCAATTTCTCATTCTTACCTTCTTGGTCTGGTCTCTTGTGGCTTAGATCTAATGCCCCCTGAGAGTCAGAATCCAGTGTGCCAGCCCAGGTTGATGGCTTACCATGTTGCTCTTTAAAATAGCTTCAGTAACAATGAAATTTGAGACTAATCTCCCCCACAGGTAATTTCTGAGATCTTTCTTGCCCTCTAAGTCAGAACTTTCTCCTTTTCCTTTTGTTGCTTTAATTATAAGGCTCAAGTTACGCTCCAGTCCTTCATCCTAATTTCTAGTTTAAGTGCTTTAAACTGAGTAACATCCAGATAAGTATTGCCTTGTACTCTAGAACTGTATGTTCTGCCTTGCTACACGCAGTGCTAACACACCGTGCAATCCAACAGCTCAAACTGGGTCATGGTGAGATGGAGTCATAAATTTCTTAGGTCTCAAGTACTGATTCCACCTTTATCCCCTGCTACAGTGCTTTCTCCCACCAGCACCGAAAGTGCTGGATTATGCCTGAGAGTTTTATGACACTGTAGACACCCACATTCAGCTAACCAGTTCCTCTAGTCACTGTTCCTGTGTTGTTATGCTCTTGTGTTTTGAATTGACTCAGTCCGTGACTTCACTCTAAAACTGAATAATTGATCTTGTAAGGCATGTGTAGCAGACAGGTATATAAGAAATACACTGTTTTGAGGTGGAAATAATCCATACCACAGTCCAGCACTATAGTTCCTCTACTGGGCATCTGTGCACAGTCCTAGGATGCACATCTGATAGATGAGGCACTCATATATAGCCTATAAATATAAACAGAATCTGTATTTCCCAGGCCATAACAACCTAAATCATAAATAAGGGTATCTTACCACGATAGTGGCTTCATCACTCTCTGCTCTATAGGAATCTAATCCTCACTCAAATACACCCCACTGTGGTTCAGAGTTTCCCCTTTAATCTTCTTGTTTATTAAAATAGCATGTACTGTTTTCCTCCTCCTCTGATCTAGCTCACTGTGATGCTGTGCCTGTCAATAATGATTCAAAAAGAATGAGCTGTATTATTGATGTCTGCTGGCACCCACTGATGCTGATGCCAACACAAGTTTTAGATGTTTGTCCTGTGGAAGTCAATGACAGAGGTTAAGAGCATCTATGTTGATGTTAAAGATGCCACAGCCTGCTATGTGTTTGCTCGAGTGGTTCTGTTTGCCCATCGATCCTTTCTTTTTCTTTTGGAAACCCTGTCTTCTGCAGAGAAATGCTGTTCCTCCAGAACGAAACATGAGATCTGAAAGGTTACGTATTCTTAAAAGCATCCCCTTCTCCCTCTGTCCCCATCCCCATCTACATGATTAGCTTGGTGCTGGGTACCTAACTCAAATTAACTCTCTTTTTGGATTTTGTAACATGACATTAGATTAAGCAAATGTCAGCTTTTCCCAAGAAGTAGGTGGTGAGGCCCTGAAGATTTCAGCTGCATAGAGCTTTCCATGTGTGAAGGCAAATTTGTGGCAGGAAAGAACGTTGTGATAGAGAAAGAGGAGGACAGGAGAAATCTAGAGGGTTATTTGGCCTCATTAACTTCTTGCGAAGTGTTGTACCCAGTGTCTAGCTTTACTTCTGCCTTTCCTGCAGTTGTAGGACAACCCTAGCCTCTTGTCGCTGTATGTAGACACACATATCTTAACAATGGGCTTTATCCCCTGAACTTATTATTATTTTGTTGTTGTTATTATTATTATTATTATTATTATTATGAGTGTTGGTATCAATATTGATACCCAATAGCCCAATACTGGGCTCTCATTTTCCAACTTCATTTTCCCCCTAAATATTCTCATTCAGGTATTTTATTTTTATTTTTTTTTAAGTTTTTAATTCCAGATGTATATGCATAACATACAGAGTTATATTGGTTGCAGGTGTACAAATTAGTAATTCAACACTTCCATACATCAAACTGTGCTTATCACAACAAGAGTACTCCTTAATCCCCATCACCTATTCCCCCCACTCCACTTTGGTAGCCCCCACTCCGCTCTGGTAGCCATCAATTTGTTTGGCATAGTTAAGATCTGTTTCTTGGTTTGTCTCTCTCTCTCTCCCCCTCTCTCTCTCTAATTTTTTTTCCTTTGCTTGTTTGTTTTGTTCCTTAAATTCCACATATGAGTGAAATCATATGGTACTTGTCTTTCTCTGACCGATGTATTTCACTTAGCATCATACTCTCTAGCTCTATCCATATCATTGCAAATGGCAAGATTTCATTCTTTTTCATGGCCGAATAATATTCCTATATATATAGTATTCATATATATGTATATTATATATTTACATATATATTATATATACATATATATTATATATATACATATATATGTGTGTGTGTGCATATATATATATGTATATATATATATGCACACACACACACATACCACTTCTTCTTTATCCATTCATCAATCGTTGGACACTTGGGCTGCTTCCATATCTTGGCTTTGTAAATAATGCTGCTATAAACATTGGAAGGCATGTCTCCCTTTGAATTAGTGTTCTTGTATTCTTTGGGTAAGTACCCACTAGTACAATTGCTGGATCATAAGGTAGTTTTCTTTTTAACTGTTTGAGGAACCTCCATACTGTTTTCCACACTGGCTGCACCAGTTTGCATTCCCACCAACAGTGCATGAGTCTTCCTGTTTTGCCACATCCTTGCTGACACCTTTTGTTTCTTGTGTTGTCTAATTGTAGTTTTGATTTGCATATCCCTGATGATAAGTGATGATGAGCATCTTCTCAGTGTCTGTTGGCCATCTGGATGTCTTCTTTGGAGAGATGTCTGCATATCTTTTGCCCATTTTTAAATTGGATTATTTGGTTTTTGGTGTTGAGTTGTATAAGTTCTTTATATATTATCAGATATGTCATTTCCAAATATCTTCCCTCTTTCCATAGGTTTTAGTTTTGTTGATTTGTTTCCTTTGCTGTGCAGAAGCTTTTTATTTTTATGTAGTCTGCAGTTTATTTTTGCTTTTGTTTCCCTTGCCTCATGAGGGAAACTTCTAGAAAGAAGTTGCTATGGCTGATGTCAAAGAAGTTATTGCCTGTATTCTTTTCTAGGACTCTTATGGTTTCAGGTCTCACATTTAGGTCTTTAATCCATTTTGAATTTATTTTTGTGTGTGCTGTAAATAGTCCATTTTTTTTTCTCTTGCATGTTGTTATCCAGTTTTCCAAATACCATTTGTTGAAGAGACTGTCTTTTTCCTATTGGATATTCTTTCCTGTTTGTCAAAGATTAATTGACCATATAGTTGTGGGTTCATTTTTGGGTTTTCTATTGTGTTCCATTGATCTTTCTGTCTGTTTTTCTGGCAGTATCATATTGTTTTGATTAGTATTTTGGGGTTTTTTAATTCTGTTCCATTGATCTATGTGCTGCTTTTGTGCCAGTACCATACTGGTTTGATCACTACAGCTTTGTAATATAACTTGAAGTCTGGAATTGTGATGTCTCTAGCTTTGCTTTTCTTTTTCAAGATTGCTTTGGCTATCTGGGGTCTTTTGTGGTTCCATACAAATTTTAGGATTGTTTTTTCTAGCTCTGTGAAAAATACTGTTAGTATTTTGATAGGGATTGCATTAAATGTGTAGGTTGCTTGGGGTAGTATAGACATTTTAATAATATCTGTTTTTCCAATCCATGATCATGGAATATTTTTCCATTTCTATGTGTAATCTTCAGTTTCTTTCATCAGTGTTTTATAGTTTTCAGAGTACAGATCTTTCACCTCTTTGGTTAGATTCATTCATAGGTATCTTATTATTTGGGGTGAAATTGTAAATTGTATTAATTTCTTAATTTCTCTTTCTGCTGTTTCATTATTGGTGTATAGAAATGCAAGAGATTAATGTACCTTTATTTTGCATCCTGTGACTTTACTGAATTCATTTATTCTTCTAGCAGTATTTTTGATGGAATCTTTTGGGCTTTCTGCAAATAGTGAAATTTTTACTTCTTCCTTACCAGTTTGGATGCCTTTTATTTCTTTTCATTGCCTAACTGCTGTGCCTAAGACTTCCAGTACTATGTTGAATAAAAGCAGTGAGAGTAGACATCCTTGTCTTATTCCTGACCTTACAGAAAAAGCTCTCAATGTTTCTCCATTAAGTATGATATTAGCTGTGGGCTTTTCATTTATGGCTTTTATTATGTTGAGGTATGTTCCCTCTAAATCTACATTGTTGAGGGCTTTTATCATGAATGGATGTTGTACTTCGTCAAATGCACCTTTTCTGCGTCAATTGAAATGATCATAATGGGGTGTCTGGGTGGCTCAGTTGGTTAAATGTCAGACTCTTGATTTCATCTCAGGTCATGATCTCATGGTTCATGAGTTTGAGCCCCACATCAGGCTCTGTGCTGACAGTGCAGAGCCTGCTTGGGATTCTCTCTCTCCCTCTCTCTCTGTCCCTCCCCTGTTCACTCTCTTTCAAAAAATACATAAACTTAAAAAAAATTTTTTAAAGCTTAAAAAAAAAGAAATGATCATATGGTTATTATCCTTTTTCTTGTCAATGTGATGTATCACATTGATTGATTTGCAAATATTGAACCACACTTGCATCCTGGGAATAAATCTCACTTGATTGTGTTGAATGATTTTTTTTTTTTTTTTAGTGTGTTGTTGAACTCAGTTTGCAAGTATTTTGTTGAGAATTTTTTTTCACATCTATGTTCATTAGAGATGTTGGCCTGTAGTTCTCTTTTTTTGTGGTGTCTTTATCTAGTTTGGGTAACAGGGTAGTGCTGGCCTCATAGAATGCATTTGGAAGTTTTCCTTCCTCTTCTATTATTTGGAATAGTTTGAGAAGAATGGATATTAACTCTTCTTTAAATATTTGATAGAGGGGCGCCTGGGTGGCTCAGTCAGTTAAGTGTCCAACTTCAGTTCAGGTCATGATCTCATGGCTCGTGAGTTAGAGCCTCACGTTGGGCTCTGTGCTGACAGCTCAGAGCCTACCTAGAGCCTGCTTCAGATTCTGTGTCTCCCTCTCTCTCTCTGCCCCTCTCGCATCACTCTCTCTCTCTCTCAAAAAATAAATAAAAACATTTAAAAAATTAAAAAAGTTTTGTAGAATTCACCTCTCGGGAACCCATGTGGTCCTGGGCTTTTGTTTTGGGGGAGTTTTTTGATTACTGATTCAATTTCTTTGCTGGTTTTTAGTCTGCTCAAATTTTCTATTTCTTTCTATTGCAGTTTTGATAGTTATATTTTTCTAGGAATGTATCCATTTCTTCTCAGTTGTCCAATTTGTTGGCATATAGTTTTTCATAATATCTCTTATAATTGTTTGTATTTCTGTGGTGTTGGTTGTAATTTCTCCTCTCTCATATGTGATTTTATTTATTTGAGTCCTCTCTTTTTCTTGATAAGTCTGGCTGCAGGTATCAATTTTATTGATTTTTTTCCAAAGAACCAGCTCCTAGTTTCATTGATCTGTTCTATTGTGTTTTTTCGTTTCTATATAATTTATTTCTGCTCTTTTAGTGTTTCTTTCCTTCTGTTGGTTTTAGGTTTTGTTTGTTGTTCTTTTTATAGCTCCTTTAGCTATAAGGTTAGGTGATTTTCACTCAGGTATTTTAATCCTCTCACTTGAGGTTTCCATTATGAATCCACACAGGGTATGACACATTCAGAATCATGTACTCTATTTTCTACTATCTAAAACAGGTACAGTGACTCAGACAAAATTTCTGTGTCTTCATCCTCTGTTACCCCTCAGCAGACTTTTCAACTTCAATAAAAATTCCAAGAGTCTCTGTCCTGTCAATAAAAGCTGGATTACCAGATCAGCAATATAGAACTCCAGGGACTAGAGTAGGATCCAAGTAGGGCATCATAGAAGAGATGGCAGTGGAGATGAGTCATAAAGAATGAATTTGATTTTGTACCCACAGATAAAATCTGTGATGTACTACTTTAAAAAAATATGTTAAAGATGTGTATACTCTTTCAGTGTGCTCCAAAATCACTTCCTAGGGGGAGTGCCGGAAGATGGCGGCGTAGGAGGACGCGGGGCTCACAGCGCGTCCTGCCGATCACTTAGATTCCACCTACACCTGCCTAAAGAACCCAGAAAACCGCCAGAGGATTAGCAGAAGGGAGTCTCCGGAGTCAAGCGCAGACTAGAGGCCCACGGAAGAGGGTAGGAAGGGCGGCGAGGCGGTGCGCGCTCCACGGACTGGCGGGAGGGAGCCGGGGCGGAGGGGCGGCTCGCCGGCCAAGCAGAGCCCCCGAGTCTGGCTGGCAAAAGCGGAGGGGCCGGACAGACTGTGTTCCGACAGCAAGCGCGACTTAGCCTCTGGGAGGTCATAAGTTAACAGCTCTGCTCGGAAAGCGGGAAGGCTGGAGGACAAAGGGAGGGAGAGCTGCTGAGCCCCCGGACGGCAGAGCTCAGCTTGGCGGGGAACAAAGGCGCCAGCGCCATCTCCCCCGCCCATCCCCCAGCCAAAATCCCAAAGGGAACCAGTTCCTGCCAGAGAACTTGCTCGCTCCGCGCAAACACCCAACTCTGTGCTTCTGCGGAGCCAAACCTCCGGCAGCGGATCTGACTCCCTCCCGCTGCCACAGGGCTCCTCCTGAAGTGGATCACCTAAGGAGAAGCGAGCTAAGCCTGCCCCTCCAGCCCCCGTGCACCTTGCCTACCCACCCCAGCTAATACGCCAGATCCCCAGCAACACAAGCCTGGCAGTGTGCAAGTAGCCCAGACGGGACACGCCACCCCACAGTGAATCCCGCCCCTAGGAGAGGGGAAGAGAAGGCACACACCAGTCTGACAGTGGCCCCAGCAGTGGGCTGGGGGCAGACATCGGGTTGGACTGCGGCCCCGCCCACTAACTCCAGTTATACACCACAGCACAGGGGAAGTGCCCTGCAGGTCCTCACCACGCCAGGGACTCTCCAAAATGACCAAACGGAAGAATTCCCCTCAGAAGAATCTCCAGGAAATAACAACAGCTAATGAACTGATCAAAAAGGATTTAAATAATATAACAGAAAGTGAATTTAGAATAATAGTCATAAAATTAATCGCTGGGCTTGAAAACAGTATACAGGACAGCAGAGAATCTCTTGCCACAAAGATCGAGGGACTAAGGAACAGTCACGAGGAGTTGAAAAACGCTTTAAACGAATTGCAAAACAAAATGGAATCCACGATGGCTCGGCTTGAAGAGGCAGAGGAGAGAATAGGTGAACTAGAAGATAAAGTTATGGATAAAGAGGAAGCTGAAAGAAAGAGAGATAAAAAAATCCAGGAGTATGAGGGGAAAATTAGAGAACTAAGTGATACACTAAAAAAAAATAATATACGCATAATTGGTATCCCAGAGGAGGAAGAGAGAGGGAAGGGTGCTGAAGGGGTACTTGAACAAATTATAGCTGAGAACTTCCCTGAACTGGGGAAGGAAAAAGGCATTGAAATCCAAGAGGCACAGAGAACTCCCTTCAGACGTAACTTGAATCGATCTTCTGCACAACATATCATAGTGAAACTGGCAAAATACAAGGATAAAGAGAAAATTCTGAAAGCAGCAAGGGATAAACGTGCCCTCACATATAAAGGGAGACCTATAAGACTCGTGACTGATCTCTCCTTTGAAACTTGGCAGGCCAGAAAGGCTTGGCACGATATCTACAGTGTGCTAAATAGAAAAAATATGCAGCCGAGAATCCTTTATCCAGCAAGTCTGTCATTTAGAATAGAAGGAGAGATAAAGGTCTTCCCAAACAAACAAAAACTGAAGGAATTTGTCACCACGAAACCAGCCCTACAAGAGATCCTAAGGGGGATCCTGTGAGACAAAGTACCAGAGACATCACTACAAGCATAAAACATACAGACATCACAATGACTCTAAACCCATATCTTTCTATAATAACACTGAATGTAAATGGATTAAATGCGCCAACTAAAAGACATAGGGTATCAGAATGGATAAAAAAACAAGACCCATCTATTTGCTGTCTACAAGAGACTCATTTTAGATCTGAGGACACCTTTAGATTGAGAGTGAGGGGATGGAGAACTATTTATCATGCTCCTGGAAGCCAAAAGAAAGCTGGAGTAGCCATACTTATATCAGACAAACTAGACTTTAAATTAAAGGCTGTAACAAGAGATGAAGAAGGGCATTATATAATAATCACAGGGTCTATCCACCAGGAAGAGCTAACTATTATAAATGTCTATGCGCCAAATACCCGAGCCCCCAGATATATAAAACAATTACTCATAAACATAAGCAACCTCATTGATAAGAATGTGGTCATTGCAGGGGACTTTAACACCCCACTTACAGAAACGGATAGATCATCTAGACACACAGTCAATAAAGAAACAAGGGCCCTGAATGATACATTGGATCAGATGGACTTGACAGATATATTTAGAACTCTGCATCCCAAAGCAACAGAATATACTTTCTTCTCGAGTGCACATGGAACATTCTCCAAGATAGATCATATACTGGGTCACAAAACAGCCCTTCATAAGTTTACAAGAATTGAAATTATACCATGCATACTTTCAGACCACAATGCTATGAAGCTTGAAATCAACCACAGGAAAAAGTCTGGAAAACCTCCAAAAGCATGGAGGTTAAAGAACACCCTACTAACGAATGAGTGGGTCAACCAGGCAATTAGAGAAGAAATTAAAACATATATGGAAACAAACGAAAATGAAAATACAACAATCCAAACGCTCTGGGATGCAGCGAAGGCAGTCCTGAGAGGAAAATACATTGCAATCCAGGCCTATCTCAAGAAACAAGAAAAATCCCAAATACAAAATCTAACAGCACACCTAAAGGAAATAGAAGCAGAACAGCAAAGGCAGCCTAAACCCAGCAGAAGAAGAGAAATAATAAAGATCAGAGCAGAAATAAACAATATAGAATCTAAAAAAACTGTAGAGCAGATCAACGAAACCAAGAGTTGGTTTTTTGAAAAAATAAACAAAATTGACAAACCTCTAGCCAGGCTTCTCAAAAAGAAAAGGGAGATGACCCAAATAGATAAAATCATGAATGGAAATGGAATGATTACAACCAATCCCTCAGAGATACAAACAATTATCAGGGAATACTATGAAAAATTATATGCCAGCAAATTGGACAACCTGGAAGAAATGGACAAATTTCTAAACACCCACACTCTTCCAAAACTCAATCAGGAGGAAATAGAAAGCTTGAACAGACCCATAACCAGCGAAGAAATTGAATCGGTTATCAAAAATCTCCCAACAAATAAGAGTCCAGGACCAGATGGCTTCCCAGGGGAGTTCTACCAGACATTTAAAGCAGAGATAATACCTATCCTTCTCAAGCTATTCCAAGAAATAGAAAGGGAAGGAAAACTTCCAGACTCATTCTATGAAGCCAGTATTACTTTGATTCCTAAACCAGACAGAGACCCAGTAAAAAAAGAGAACTACAGGCCAATATCCCTGATGAATATGGATGCAAAAATTCTTAATAAGATACTAGCAAATCGAATTCAACAGCATATAAAAAGAATTATTCACCATGATCAAGTGGGATTCATTCCTGGGATGCAGGGCTGGTTCAACATTCGCAAATCGATCAACGTGATACATCACATTAACAAAAAAAAAAGAGAAGAACCATATGATCCTGTCAATCGATGCAGAAAAGGCCTTTGACAAAATCCAGCACCCTTTCTTAATAAAAACCCTTGAGAAAGTCGGGATAGAAGGAACATACTTAAAGATCATAAAGGCCATTTATGAAAAGCCCACAGCTAACATCATCCTCAACGGGGAAAAACTGAGAGCTTTTTCCCTGAGATCAGGAACACGACAGGGATGCCCACTGTCACCGCTGCTGTTTAATATAGTGCTGGAAGTTCTAGCATCAGCAATCAGACAACAAAAGGAAATCAAAGGCATCAAAATTGGCAAAGATGAAGTCAAGCTTTCGCTTTTTGCAGATGACATGATATTATACATGGAAAATCCGATAGACTCCACCAAAAGTCTGCTAGAACTGATACATGAATTCAGCAAAGTTGCAGGATACAAAATCAACGTGCAGAAATCAGTTGCATTCTTATACACTAACAATGAAGCAACAGAAAGACAAATGAAGAAACTGATCCCATTCACAATTGCACCAAGAAGCATAAAATACCTAGGAATAAATCTAACCAAAGATGTAAAATATCTGTATGCTGAAAACTATAGAAGCTTATGCAGGTAATTGAAGAAGATATAAAGAGATGGAAAGACATTCCCTGCTCATGGATTGGAAGAATAAATATTGTCAAAATGTCAATACTACCCAAAGCTATCTACACATTCAATGCAATCCCAATCAAAATTGCACCAGCATTCTTCTCGAAACTAGAACAAGCAATCCTAAAATTCATATGGAACCACAAAAGGCCCCGAATAGCCAAAGTAATTTTGAAGAAGAAGACCAAAGCAGGAGGCATCACAATCCCAGACTTTAGCCTCTACTACAAAGCTGTCATCATCAAGACAGCATGGTATTGGCATAAAAACAGACACATAGACCAATGGAATAGAATAGAAACCCCAGAACTAGACCCACAAACGTATGGCCAACTCATCTTTGACAAAGCAGGAAAGAACATCCAATGGAAAAAAGACAGTCTCTTTAACAAATGGTGCTGGGAGAACTGGACAGCAACATGCAGAAGGTTGAAACTAGACCACTTTCTCACACCATTCACAAAAATAAACTCAAAATGGATAAAGGACCTGAATGTGAGACAGGAAACCATCAAAACCTTAGAGGAGAAAGCAGGAAAAGACCTCTCTGACCTCAGCCGTAGCAACCTCTTACTCGGCACATCCCCAAAGGCAAGGGAATTAAAAGCAAAAGTGAATTACTGGGACCTTATGAAGATAAAAAGCTTCTGCACAGCAAAGGAAACAACCAACAAAACTAAAAGGCAACCAACGGAATGGGAAAAGATATTTGCAAATGACACATCGGACAAAGGGCTAGTATCCAAAATCTATAAAGAGCTCACCAAACTCCATAGCCGAAAAACAAATAACCCAGTGAAGAAATGGGCAGAAAACATGAATAGACACTTCTCTAAAGAAGACATCCGGATGGCCAACAGGCACATGAAAAGATGTTCAACGTCGCTCCTTATCAGGGAAATACAAATCAAAACCACACTCAGATACCACCTCACGCCAGTCAGAGTGGCCAAAATGAAGAAATCAGGAGACTATAGATGCTGGAGAGGATGTGGAGAAACAGGAACCCTCTTGCACTGTTGGTGGGAATGCAAATTGGTGCAGCCGCTCTGGAAAGCAGTGTGGAGGTTCCTCAGAAAATTAAAAATAGACCTACCCTATGACCCAGCAATAGCACTGCTAGGAATTTATCCAAGGGATACAGGAGTACTGATGCATAGGGGCACCTGTACCCCAATGTTTATAGCGGCACTCTCAACAATAGCCAAATTATGGAAAGAGCCTAAATGTCCATCAACTGATGAATGGATAAAGAAATTGTGGTTTATATACACAATGGAATACTACGTGGCAATGAGAAAAAATGAAATATGGCCTTTTGTAGCAACATGGATGGAACTGGAGAGTGTGATGCTAAGTGAAATAAGCCATACAGAGAAAGACAGATACCATATGGTTTCACTCTTATGTGGATCCTGAGAAACATAACAGAAACCCATGGGGGAGGGGAAGGAAAAAAAAAAAAAAAAAAAAAAAAAAAAAAAAAAAAAAAAAAGAGGTTAGAGTGGGAGAGAGCCAAAGCATTAGAGACTGTTAAAAACTGAGAACAAACTGAGGGTTGATGGGGGGTGGGAGGGAGGGCAGGGTGGGTGATGGGTATTGAGGAGGGCACTTTTTGGGATGAGCACTGGGTGTTGTATGGAAACCAATTTGACAGTAAATTTCATATATTAAAAAATAAAAAAAAATAAAAAAAACAAAAACAAAAACAAAAAAAAAAAACAAAATCACTTCCTAGAAGAACAAAAAAAAAGTATTTCTGAAACCTGACCAGCTAGACAGAATTCAATAAAACTTGTATCATTTCATTCACTTTGTTTGAATTCACTAGGTTTCTACTAGTTTTGCAATAACTAAGTTAAGTTTTGCCAGGGAAAATAATAACAAAATAAAAACTCTCAATTGTCTGATTTCTGCCAAACCTGTAAGTTTTATCAGCATTATAGATTTCCCGTAACATTCTCCTCAGATGCTGTTTCCTGCATCTTTATTTCATTTGCTAGAGCAGAAAGTGGAATATAGATCTGCCTGTAGCTCCAGGAATGGATGGACAAGTGAAAATAATCTGTCATTGTGTCTTTTTGTGAATGAAACATTGATATAAAACAGGTAAAACCCTGGAAAGAAATATGAACATTTGGTCACAGTACAGCATGCTTTCTTTGCAAAAGATGCATCCAGTGCGTTTTAAGGAAAATAAGCAAGAAATGGAAATAAGGGGAATTTCATTTTTCTAGCTGAATACAGACAGTTGTCATTAGTCATCTTTTCAAACTCTTTGCCTTCTTACTTAACGTCATCCGATATTCTAAATGTTTTGTTTTGTTTTTCCCTAAGGGAAGTCTTAAAAATAATGCTAGTGAAACAAAACAGATAGATATTGATGTGTATGTCACTTTCATGGTCAAAACAAAACAAAAACAAACACAAAGACAAAATTCTAGTGGAATTCCCTTGTTTACGCAGAAGCCAGTTCCTGCCTCCTCAAAGGGCATGGACAGCCCTCTGGGCAGGGACCTGTCTTCCTTTTCAGTTTTTTCTCTGCCTCCAGTCCCAGTGCACCTTTTGTATTTCCATGATTTTGCACTCTCTGTTTCTTATCCCACTTTCTCTCCTGAGAAATTCTGGAATATCCTTTGACCCCACCCTTGTGTTGCCGCATCTGTATTTCTTCCTAATGTGTCTCTGCAGCAGTAGAGTGTAACACCCTTCTGTCTGTGTTCTCAGTGCGTGTTGATTACACCTCTGCTGCAGAATTTATCAAACTGCCCATGGGCATCTCTCAGACAATAGCCTTGAGGCTCTTTCAAGGCAGAAGCAAGGTCCTCAGTTCAATTAATTCTATGTATTTCTAACCCCTGTTTCAACACGTGGAATAACCTCAGATCCAACAGTTTGCTGGAATCAGCCTGTTCTTGTTATTTGAAGTTGGTTTAAACCCTATCCTACACGAAAAAGGAAAGTCAGTATCTTCCTCAAAGGATTTTGTGGGAGTAGGAGGACCTTGTCTCTTTTTAGCGCCTCCTGTTCTGATTTTCTTCTTCCATTGAATTCTCCATTTCTTTTCTTCCTTTCTCTTCCCATGCATGCTACCCAGTTGCAGCTCTGCACTGTATTAGACACGGCCCTTAAAAATATACTTTTTTCCCTTATTCTTCAGAGTCCCCCCGGACCATTCCTTTTACCTGTACACAAATTCCCCTAGTTATCCCTTCCTGTTAGGTCCATCCTCCTGCCTTAATGTTGGGTGTCCTCTCTTCTTTGATTTCATTATTTCTCCTCAGTTTAAGCACCATCTACCCCAGAAAAGTTTTGCTCATATGGCTCATTGGCTCCCTCCTGACAATATCCTTAAAACTATCATGCCACTACCACAATTGTCATCAAGAAATTTTACTAGACAAAAGTTTCTATCTAGTTCTTCTAAAACCAGCTTCTATATAACTCCAGCAACACTTGTAATGAGTATTTGATTATCAGATCCTGTTCTAGGCTCAAGGAATACAATCGTGAATAAAACATGGCACTTGCTGAAAATGAATTGAAAACCTAGTAGAGTCCTGTTCATTTTTTTTTTTTTTTTTTTTTGAGTCCTGTTCATTTTTGAGAGCTTTAGTAATTGACACGTAATAGGAACATAGGAAAAGGCACTATAAAATTATGAAGGTAAATGGAGTCCTCTTTTCAGGTGGTTAATATGAATTTTATCTGGCATCATGTGAAATATGACTACAGACAGAATAGTGTGGTTAATGAACTTTACCAGTCCCTTCCTAACCTCTAATTCACCGATTCTTTCATTCACCACTCCTCCTAGACACAAATTCAACCTCATGAATATACAGGAGCTTTGGAATTAGAGATATTTTCAGTAGTGAATTGTGCATTGATACAATGGAACTGTGTAAAAGACAATATTCTTGAGAAGCATTTTACATATCTTATTAAACAATTAACTGAAACGATTTTAAAAGTTACTTTCTCTTAAGAGATTAAGTAGCATAGATAAAAACTGCCTTGTAAAAAGGATGTGAAAGATGGCCATATAAAGCTTAAGCTGATACTTATATTATTTAATAATAGTGTAGATCATTCCTTGAAAGGCTTTATGCTTTTGAAAAGAGACTTTACTGAAAATGAATTAAGTATTGAATGAACTAAATTGATTTAAGAAATTTAATGATTTCTAGTGTAGTTATATTTTGAGAAAAGACATGGAGCTTTCCATTCTAGGTATTTCATTAACAGCTTCATTATCACTGCCATCATACTAACTGGTTTTTTAGTATCTAGCCACCCTTTGTAATAATTTGGGATTCTTTTTGAAAACTGCAGGAACGCCTTTGTCCTTGCTGTATTGTGCATCTGAGGGACACAACATCAAACTTTCCTGACTCCCCTTTATCCGAAATGTTATTACAGGACACAGGTGTCTATTTCCTAAAAAGCTAATGAAGCTTTAACCTTGAGCACCCTCAAATAAAGGGACCTTTGAGAGGGCTCTAACTTTAGGTTTATATGGTCACATATTTTTTGTAAATTGCAAAGTAGGATATTCTAACCTACTCATACCTACAGATAAGTATTCTAATTTAAGTGCCATTTCTTTCCATTCCAACTTTCCGGCCTCTGGAATAACCAGAACGTTTTTTATTTTGGCTAAAAGGAATTTGAATCAGAGATATAGTCAGTTTGGGTTTGTTGGTATATATGTGGTAATTCAGAGCCACATATTATATATATAATTATATGTAACTGTATGTCAATTATATATGTAACTGTATGTCAATTATATATGTAATTTAGAACAATTTCTGCTTATAGTTAGGGTACTATTAGCTTTATGATGTAAAAATAGATTCTAGAAATATTCCTACTGTCCATTGTGCCAACTTACCCAGTTTGTATCATGAAGAATTAGAATCAGAATGATTGATATTGTAATAAGAATATAACTTATGATACTCAGCATCAGAAGTACTTTGGAGTGGAGAAGAAAAGATGGATTTAAATGTGTGGAGCATCTGTGCAGTTGAGAGGTAATTGTTATTTCTTGGTTTTGATTTTGTGGGTGTGTTAGGCAATTCTCCAACAGATGATGTGTAATCTGCCTTAAGCAAGCTGAGTGTGTATGAGGTACACATTTCTGTGTTTGGTACAGGCATGCATTCACCAGGCAACAAGGGGAGATAGCATCCGTCTGATTGACCTTTTCATTCCAGATTACAGGGGCTGGTCAGTGAAAACTAGTTTCAAGAATAACATTTTGATTGGAATGAATCCCTCTCAGAGTCTTAAAATTAGATAATCTCAGAAGAAACAGCGAAGGACTTCCTAGTGTAGAAAATAAATTTTAAGTTTGACTATCAGTTTTCTTGTCCGACTTGGAGTGAGAAGTTGAGAGCCGGGAAAATGCATTTGAATTTTAGTAAGGGATTTCAGAAGAAAATGCCCTGGATTACAGACCCAGTAACATGAGGCACGGGGGCCTTCTGGCAGCTCTCAAACCACGTGTTGCCTGATGGAAAGGTAAATACCTCCTCATACCTAAGGTTATCTCTAGAAAAGATATGATTTTCCAGAACCTTCTAGTGAGTCATAATATGGAGTCTATGAATAGGAGACCAATCCAATAAGAAAAATATGTGTACAGTAAATCTCATTTTGCTTCCTGAAGTGCTTCATGTTCTGACTGTTGACAGTGCAGTATTTTGCTTGGTGCATGTCCTTCTAGGAAAAGAAAAAATAGAGTGAAATCATTAGACTATAAATTTAACATTAATAGAAAAATGAATTATTCATCCATATTTATAGCCTGTGTATAAGTGTCTGGCCTTTGCCATCATAGCTGTTTTTCTTATGTGAATTAATAATAGATAAAAGCCTATTTGCTTTCAAATGCCAGAAGACTCTTGCTTGTTTTTTTTAACCCTAAATTTAAAAAAAATATATAGTATTAATAAGGTTGGTGTATCATATATCACTTCTGATGCCCTCAGGCTATGCGATCACAAAACTTTAATCTTTAGTGCCATTAGGCTGCAACATTATGAACTTCTGTAAGGGAGATAACAGTTAGCTTCAGTGCAATATCTTCCTCCTGACTAACAGCGGTCACTGAACATAGGACTTATAGGAATATATGTTTATAGGGATATAAATGCTCTGAAAGCTACTGCTAAAAATAAAAATAAACAATTTTAGAATTATTTTTAATACTTCAGAATTGAGAGTTTTGTGTAGAGAAACAGCTCATGATTCATCCTTGAGAATTCAAATCATAGTTATACTTTTAAATAATAAAATAGTTGAAGGGCACCTGGGTGGCTCAGTTTGTTAAGTGTCCGACTTCAGCTCAGGTCATGATCTCACAGTTTGTGAGTTCGGGCCCATGTCGGGCTCTGTGCTGACACCTCAGAGTGTGGAGTCTGTTTCAGATTCTGTGTCTCCCTCTCTCTCTGCTCCTTCCCCATTTGTGCTCTGTCTCTCTCACTTTCTCTCTCTTTCTCAAAAATAAATAAACATTTAAAAAAATTTAAATAATAAAATAGGTGCAGTATTCTTCATCCAGTTAATTGTATCTGCCTCATCTACCTAATGGACAAGGTATAATGGAAAGAATTTGTGCTTTGGATCTGGCTAGACCCCCTTTAAATCTTGGCTCTCCCAATGATTAGATTTATCATTATGGTCAAGCAGTGTTGTCTGTAATACAGTTTTTATCACCTGAAAAATGTGGATTATAATGGATAACTTGGAAAGAATTTCTGCAGGTTATATATAATAGTGAAATGTTATGATTATTAAAGTCTCAGCTCAGTTCCCTCTTTTTGCAAGAGCCTAATCTATTCTTTCCGTTTCTACTTCTCCTGAATAGGGATATGTAAACTCCTCTCAGTCCCTTCTGAAAGTGATGTTACTTCATGACATCAGTTTATATTATAAGGGACTTCATAAAAATAGTCTTGTTATGGGGCACCTGGGTGGCTCAGTTGGTTGGGCCTCTAACTCTTGATTTCAGCTCAGGTCATGATCCAGGGTTGTGGGATTGAGCCCTGCATCGGGCTCCACACTAAACATGGATTAAGATTCTCTCTCTCTCTCTCTCTCTCTCTCTCTCTCTCTCTCTTCCTCTGCCGGTTTCTCCATGTGCTCTCTGTCTCTCATTAAAAAAAAAAAAGGCTATTATGGTTATCACAACATGCACTGATCAGTTGATACCACTTTTTATAAGATTATCCATATGCCCTCTATGGAGACCCATAAGAGAAATTCATTTTTGGTTTTTCTTCCAGAAATAGATTCATCCTAAACATCAGGATGGGTTTTTATCTTATGTGCACTATGAGTTGTATTATTAATAGTGGTACATTAGTTTAGAGAAAAATCAATGTCTGTCTTTAGCAGATGTGTGTAAACTTATTACAAATTCATCTTCAAATCTATTGTATTTCCAAGACTTAAGGTCTCATCTCCTGCTTAAATATTTTTAAATTTTGCTTTATTAATATAATCTTAGCAATTCTAAATTCTTTTCATAAGAAATTAGAATATAAAATATAAATTAATTAGGGGTACCTGGGTGGCTCAGCCAGTTAAGCATCTGACTCTTGGTTTCAGCTCAGGTCATGATCTCATGGTTCCTGAATTCAAGCCCTACATTGGGCTCCATGCTGACAGCACAGAGCCTGCCTGAGATTCTCTGTCTTCCTCTCTCTCTCTGCCCCTCCTCTGCTCTCTCTGTCTCTCAAAATAAACAAACTTAAAAAAAATTAAAAATAAATAAATAAATAACGATGCCTCATTCAGAGTTGCTTTCAAGATTATGAAATAATGTATCTGGTGGCCCTGTGTTTTGTTACTTGTCAAAAGTTAAACAAATGCTCAGTAATATATATGTCAGTGCTCTTTGTATTTTTATGTGCACCATGACTCATTCTTTAACTTTTCACATGTGCTTTTGCTCAAGTTTTTTTCACTAAGATTTATTTGATGTAGATGCAGTAACCTTTTATCTTCTCTTAGAAATTAGCATTATTGCATATTTATAAATACATAAAATGGAACAATTCAATTAGGCAAAAATTTATACAATGTGACCAAATTATAGGCAACAAACTGACAGCCAACCAGACTCAGTCAAAGTGAGCTATGCTAAAAAGGCAAAAACAAAGAGCAACTTTAAATGTGTTATGAAGACAATGCCTTCTCCAGGCTGCTAGAATCTCCCATCATTTTTTGTTCTTATATCTAGCTTAATGCACACATGCTATGTTGCCTGCTGGCCCCTATGGGCTTTTTACCTTGGTAATCTATAATCTCACCACTAACCTTGGAGTAAAGCTAAATATAAATAAAATCACTTAAAGGTCATTTTTTTTTTCCTTCCCTTGTGTGCAAATCTGTTTCCTTCTGGCCTCCTTTCTACCTTTTTGGTCTCTGTGAAGACAGCAGGATATGGGCCATTTGGGGACAGAAGAATTCATCAAGGAAGCAAGCTCCATCTAGTCCTGGAGTTTCTTTCTCTCTCCCCTTTCTCCCCTCCTCCTTCCCCTCTCCCCGCGCACCACTCTCTGTGTATGTGCCCTTTGTTTAGTTACAAGTGCCACTATTTTAATAGATGCAGAGCCATTTAGTTTTTCTAATCCATCTCGTGTCAATTATGATAAGTTGTGCCTTACAAGGTATTCATTCGGTTTACCTTAATTGTTAAATTTGTTAGCATAAAGTTGTTCATAAGATACCTTTTGAATCTTTTAATATCTATTAGATCTCTGCTAATATCCACTGTTTAATGTCTCATATTGGCAATTTCTGCACTTTCTTATTTTTCTTGATCAATCTGAGTAAAACCTTATGAATTTTGTTGATCTTTTCAAAGAGCCAAATACTGCGTTGTCTGTACTGTTTTATATTTCACAGATGTCTGTTCTCATGTTTATTATTTCTGTTCTACTTTGGGTTACTTAGCCTTTCTTCTTCTAGTTTCTTAAAATAGAACTTTTGGTCAGGGTTGAGTAAGTAAACTTTTTTGGTAAAGAGCCAAAGGGTAAATAGTTTGAGCTTTGCAGATTGAGGATATTCTATAGACATGTATTTTTATACATATGCATATTGAAGATATTCTATATAAACATATCTGACTGTATAAAATGTATCCATTTAAAAATATAAAACAATTCTATTTGATGGGCCATAAAAAAGTATCTACCAGGATTTGACCCACCAGCTGTTTATCAAGCCCTGCTTTAATCACTTACTTTATATCTTCCTTCTTTTCTATTATAAACTATGAAAGATAAAAATTTCCTTCCAAGCACTGATTTAGCTGAATCTTACAAATGGTTATATTTTCATTATCGTTCAAAAAATTACCTTTTTGATTTCTCCTTTTACCATGGCTTTTCTTGAATTTTTCAAATTTCCAAATGTTTGGGAAAAGATTGTTCTAGATAAAACATTGTTACTGATTTTAATTTTAAGTCCATTGTGATCACAGGTAAATTCTCCCATATTTCAATCTTTTGTAACTTACTGAGATTGTGTTTATGGCTTAGCATATGTCCTATCTTGTTGAACATATACTGTGGCCTTCTTAAAAATGTGCATTTGGCAACTGTTAAATGTAGTGTTCTATAGTCAATTTGGTCAAGATGGCTAAAGATGTTCTATGTCTTTACTGATATTTTGTCTGCGTGTTCTATCAATTACTGAAAGAGTGATATCAATATCCCAAAATATATGTTTGGATTTATTTATTTTTCTCTTTATATCTGTCAATTTTTACTTTGTATGTTTTGAAACTCTGCTATTAGAAGCAGACACATTTTTTAATGATTTTATGCAGATTTAATCCATTTATCATTTTGAAATATCTCTTTTAATCTCAGGTAATAGATTTTATCTTCATCATCTGATATTATCCTTATTATTTACTTAGTATTTCTTTTTGCATCCTTTTAATTCACTCTCTGTGTGTCTTTATATTTTAAGTGCATCACTTCCTTTTTTTAAGTTTATTTATTTTGAGAAGGAGAGAGAGAGAGAGTGAGCATGAGTGTGGGGGTGGACAGAGAGAGAGAGAGAAGAAGAGAGAATCCCAACCAGGCTGCACACTGCCAGTACAGAGCCCGATGCGGGACTTGAACTTACCAACTGTGATATCATGACCCAAGCTGAAACCAAGAGTTGGACACTTAACCAGCTGAGCCACACATGTCCCCCATTAAATGCATCACTTCTAAACAGCATATATTTAGGTCTTGCTGAGATTTTTTTCCTTTTCACTTATATATGCATATTAGTTATAGTAATTAGTTGATTTACATTTATGTAATTATATATATGGGTAAATTTATGTAATTATAGATATGATTATGTTTACCCCATTCTGTTAATTATTTTCTGTTTATAATCTCTGTTTCTTGTCCCTCTGTTGCTCGTTTTTGACTTTTCTTCATGTTCATTGAATTTTTTTTAACATTCTCTTTTAATTTATATTTTGACTCTTTGCTATATCTCTTGGTATTAATATTTAGAGCTTTCTTTCTGTAATGTCTCCCAAAGTAATTAGAGTTCACATACTCTTAATATAAAATGTAAGAACCTTGAAATTACCCACTTTGAGCTGTGTTTTCCATGTGTATTACATCTACGTATGTTACTAACCATGCAGTATGTTACAATGTTGTTTTAATGATCATATGCATTATAAATAAATAAACTGAAAACTAATCTTTTATTTTAGCCCGTATATTTATCATTCCTGGTACTAGTCTTTCCTGAAGAGCAAATTTCTATCTGGTATCATTTCTCTATGGCCTGAAAAACTTTAACATTTCTTGTGATATAGGTCTGCTGGCGACATTCTGTTAGTTTTAATTTATCTAAAAATGTCTTCATTTTACCTTTGTTCTTAAAAGATATTTCATAGGATATAAAATTCTGTCTTCTGAACTGTTGTTTCCCCTGAGAAATTAAAGTCCTATTTATTATCTCTTTATGTATACAATCTAAATCTTGTGTTTGTCTTTGCTTTTTAGTGGTTTGTCTTTGATGCACCTAGGTATAATTTTCTTTGTTTTTGTACTACTTATGGTGTAATGATTATATTCAAATAGAGCAGCTTAGCAGGTCAGCCCAGTACTGGGGTGTTTTAAAAATATTTGATTTGGGGGAATAATTGATTATGGTCTACGCTTATGTTGATTCTGAACATATTTTCAATATCTTTCTCAATACAGAATTCCAGGAAGCAGTTACAAATCTCTCAGACTTAAAACCTTAAATGATAAAGTTTGTCTTTGTATACTGTATTTTTCTATGTAAAATTTTTCTATGCATTTTTCTATGTATGCTGTCAACCATCCCCTTCCAGAGTTGCTTTCTATAAAGAAAACTAATGGCTTCATAATGCACTCCATAAAACATTTATTAATGAATTAGATTTAGAAGATAAGCCTTATTATATGCCTTCCCTAATTCTTATATATTTATATTTATTATATATGGATAATATATATAATTTATATATTTATATTTAATATAATTATATATATATGATTATATATTGCCTATTATTTATTATATATATATTATTACAAGAATTTAGTATTAGCATTATTTCAAATAAGCATTTGCCATTTATATTTCATCTTTTGAAAATCCAAGGCACCCAAAAGTTCAGTAATTTTCTCAGAGACACTCAATTACTGAGCACCAGAGCTGGCATAACAGCTTTGATCAAGGATTGTCTAATTTGAAAGCCTGACCCTTCCATCTTAACTTCACTGACTCCTTTAAAGAAAAGTGATGAATCTTATTCTTAAGTCTGAAGATAGGTTCAAACTCAGCCCTACTGAAGAAAAGCTAAACCCATAATATATGGTCTTAGATCATGTCTTCTTTAAGAATTCATTTTAAAATATTTAAGATCTAGTTCATTTGTTTAACCTCACATGGAAATACTGCATTCTTTTGGTCATCAGAGTTAATTTTCAAAACATTTTAAAGATTTATCTTCAGCTGTAACCTCAATCCCTTGTTTCATACTTGAATAATATTTTCTATTCAACTCCAAAATGATATTTTTCTGTTAACTACACTTACAGCTTCTAACACAATGCAGAGTTCAGGAGAGGGAAGAAGGAAAGACCAGGAAGTAAGCCAGATACTATGTTTTTTTGTGGAAAGAAAATGTTACTATTTGAGTATTATTAAATTATTAATTATAGTGACAGTGATAATAAGTAACACTCATAGAAAGCTTGCTATATTTGAGGTACTACCTCTAAACATATCACATTCATTAATTCATTTAAAAATTTCAACAAGCAGTGAAAGTACTATTATTAATATCATTTAATACATAATAGGTATTATTATTAACATCTCTATTTTACTATTGATGAAATGGAGATTCAAGAATGCTAACTTAAGTAATTAATTAACTTAAGTAATTAATACATAGTGAAACAAGAATTTGAAACAAGAGAGAGTAAGTCATCATTCTTTGGTTACCTGATTACCAAACGGAAGAAGAGGAGGAGGAGGAGGAAATTACTCAAAGTAGAGACAGAACTGGAACATAGATCTCTACACTATATATTTCATTTTGCCCAAGTGCTTCCCCAAGCTACAAAATTATCCACATATCAGAGCACAGTGTTAGCTGGTGACAGAAAGTTTAAGATCACGAACATGGATATGTTCACATGGGAAAGAAATCCCTGTGCTAGAGATTGAACCCTTTAAATCATTAAAATCAATAACTCACTCTATTTGCAATGAATCCTGGCTTAACAAGCACATTTATGAGTGCCAGTATTTCTTCTCTATAGTAATAAATAGGAAGAGTAAAAAAGTATAACTTTCTTACCAAACACCTATCACAAAATAATTAACAGTCTTATTTAAATATTTTAAAAATGTGTGTATGTCTGCATGTGTATGTGTATATAACTGGGTTTGACCAAAATAATTGTATTCAATGTTTCCATGAAAAGAACACTATAGGGGCGCCTGGGTGGCTCAGTCGGTTAAGCGGCCGACTTCGGCTCAGGTCATGATCTCGCAGTCCGTGAGTTCAAGCCCCGCATCGGGCTCTGTGCTGACAGCTCAGAGCCTGGAGCCTGTTTCAGATTCTGTGTCTCCCTCTCTCTGATCCTCCCCTGTTCATGCTCTGTCTCTCTCTGTCTCAAAAATAAATAAACGTTAAAAAAAAAAAATTAAAAAAAAAAAAAAAAGAAAAGAACACTATAGAGGCAAGAAAAAAAAATAAAACAACTAGGCTTTTTTTAAACCATCAATATATGATATAAATGTAACAAACATTTTAAACAGTTTTACTCTAGTAGTTCGGCCAAATTAAAATGAACTGTCCAATTTTATTATCAAAGACTTAAAAGAGTAAAGGAAATTTCCTCTACAAAAAGATATCACATTTTTTTGGCATAATGTGTCTGTTTCCAAAATGGTTTCCAATTTGCAATACCATATGTAGTACACATATGTATTGTGCTTTTTAATGTGATTTTATGTATGGAATTGAAATAAAAAACTCATTTCAGTTTTAAGTTAATAGTTTTATCTTTAATTCTAGACTTGCTGCTGGTCAAATACATGTTAATAAAACATACTTATTACTTTGGACACAGTAGATAATCTTTCTCCCTGATGATTTATCTTAATAAGTTTTCTGAATCCTTAAGTATAAATTATCTATGCAAAAAACTGATTTCCCTGGGAAAATGTGTTAATCGATTTCATATATTTGTGCTTTCCTACACAAATATTCACTGTGGACATTGGTAACCCTACGAAGAGTAAAATAGTTGAATTTTCCTATTTGTGTCACCACAAAGTCAGTTTCACCTACCAATCTCAGAGCAATATCTCTATAGAAATTTAATACTGCTTAGTCCAGGAAAAAATAAAAAACAACATCTAAAACAACTTATAAATTGCTGATGCCTTAAGGCAACCACCAACTAAATCTTAGTGAAAAGAAATTCCAATTTAATTTATTATGAAATCCATACATTTGTTAGAAAGGTACAGGCCAGACCAATGTTTCTGAGCATTTACTTGGAGACTATATTTAGAAATTTCCCAAATGAAAGAAGGTTTATGTGAGCAAGTTATATCTGAAAACTTCCCTAATCTGGAGAAGAACACAGATGTCAAAATTCAAGAAGTATAGTAAACTTCCATTAGGTTCAACAAACTGACCATCACCAAGGTATAGCATAGTCAAATTCACACAACACACAGACAAGGAAAGAATCATGAAAACATCAAGGCAAAAAAAAAACCTCCTTAACCCACAAGGGAAGACAGATCAGTGGATCTGTCCACAGAATCTCGGTAGGCCAGAAAGAAGTGGCGGGATATATTCAATGTGCTGAATTGAAAAAATAAGCAGCCAAGAATTCTTTATCCAGTAAAGCTCTCATTCAGAATAGAAGGAGAGATAGTTTCCCAAACAAAAACTAAAGGAATTTGTGGCCACTAAAACAGCCTGCAAGAAATTTTAACCGGGACTCTTTGAATGGAGAAAAAACAAAAGAAAACAAAAAAGACCAAAGCAACAAAGACCAAAAAGGAACAGAGAACATCACCAGAAATACCAACACAATGGCACTAAATTCATATCTTTCGTTAATAATTCTGAATGTAAATGGACTAAATGTTCCAATCAAAAGATATAGGGTATCAGAATGGATAAAAAACAAAACAAAACAAAACATCTATATGCTACCTACAAGAGATTCATTTTAGACCTAAAGACACCTGCAGATTGAAAGTAAGGGGATGGAGAACAGTCTATCATGCTAATGGACATCAAAAGAAAGTCAGAGTAGCCATACTTATATAATACAAACTAGATTCTAAAACAAAAACTGTAACAAGAGATGAACATGGGCACTATATCATAATTAAGGGGTCTATCTACCAAGAAAACCTAACGGTTGTAAATATTTGTGCGCCCGTCTCAAAAACACCCAAATATATAAATCACTTAATCACAAACATAAAGAAACTCATTGATAATAATACAATAATAGTGGGGGGCTTTCACACCCCACTTGCAGCAATGGATAGATCATCTAAGCAGAAAATCAGCAAGGAAACAATGGCTTTGGATGACACACTGGTAAAGATGGACTTAACAGATATATTGAGAACATTTCACCCTAAAGCAGCAGAATACATATTCTTCTTGAGTACACAGGGAACATTCTCCAGAATAGACCACATACTGGGTCACAAATCAGCCCTCAATAAATAGAAAAAGATCAAAATCATACCAGGCATATATTCGACCACAATGCTATGAAACTTAAAATCAATCACAAGAAAAAATCTAGAAAGAACACAAATACTTGGATATTAAAGAACATCCTACTAAAGAATAAATGGTTTAACCAAGAAATTAAAGAGGAAATTAAAAAGTTCATGGAATCCAAAGAAAATGAAAACACGACAGTCCAAACCTTTTTGGATGCAGCAAAAGCAGTCATAAGAGGAAAGTATGTAGCAATCCAGGCTTTCCTGAAGAAGGAAGCAATGTCTCAAATACACAACATAACCTTATACCTAAAGGAGCTGGAAAAAGAATAGCAAATAGAGCCCAAAACCAGCAGAAGATGGTAAATAATAAAGATTAGAAATCAATGATATTGAAATTTAAAAAAAACAACAGTATAATGGATCAAAGAAACTAGGATCTAGCCATATTTATCAAAAAGACAAAGGAAGGACCCAAATAAATAAAATAATCAATAAATTAAATAAATAAATAAATAAATAAATAAAATAATGAATGAAAGAGTAGAGATCACAACCAACACTGCAGTAATACAAACAATAATAAGAGAGTATTATGAGCAACTATATGCCAACAAATTGGGCAATCTGGAAGAAACGGATACATTTCTGAAACTTGCAAGCTATCAAAATTGAAACACGAAGAAATAGAAATTTTGAACAGACCCATAACCAGTAAATAAATTGAGTCAGTAATCAAAAATCTCCCAACAAACAAGACTCCAGGGCTGATGGATTCCCAGGGATATTCTATCAAACATTTAAAGAAGAGTTAATACCTATGCTTTTGAAGCTGTTCCAAAAAACAGAAATGGAAGGAAAATTCCCATACTCATTCTATGAGGCAGGCATTACCTTGATTCCAAAACCAAACAAAGATCCTACTAAAAAGGAGGATTACAGACCAATCGCCCTAATGAACATGAATGCAAAACTCTCAACCAGATACTATCAAACTGAACTCAACAACACATCAAAAGAATTATTCACCATGCTCAAGTGGCATTTATTCCTGGGCAACAGGGGTGGTTCAATATCTGCAAATCAATCAACATGATACATCACATTAATAAAAGAAAAGATAAGAATGGCATATTCCTCTCAATAGATGTAGAAAAAGCATTTGACAACATACAGCATCTTTTCCTGATAGAAACCCTCAAGAAAGTTGAGATAGAAGGAACATACCTCAAGATCATAAAGGCCATATACAAAAGACCCTCCGCTAACATCATCCTCAAGGGGAAAAAATGAGAGCTTTCCACCTAAAGTCAGGAACATGACAGAGATGTCCACTCTCACCACTGTTGTTCAACATAATACTGAAAGGCCTAGCCTCAGCAATCAGAAAACAGAAAGAAAAGGCTTTCAAGGAAAAGGAAGCCTTTGGCAAGGAAGAAGTCAAACTTTCACTCTTTGCAGATGACGTTATACTCTACATGGAAAACCCGAGATCCACCAAAAAACTTCTAGAACTGATCCATGAAATCACCAATGTCACAGTATAGAAATCGGTTGCATTTCTGTATACCTATAATGAAGCAGTAGAAAGAGAAATCAAGGAATTGATCCCATTTACAATTGCACCAAAAACCATAAAATACCTAAGAATAACCCTAACCAAAGAGTTGTAAAAGATCTGTACACTGAAAACTATAGAAAGAAATTGAAGAAGATACAAGGAATGGAAAAACATTCCATGCTCATGGATTCAAAGAACAAATATTGTAAAAATGTCTATACTACCACAAACAATCTACACATTCAATGCAATCCCTATCAAAATAACACCAGCATCTTTCACAGAGCTAGAGCAAATAATTCTAAAATTTGTATGGATCCAGAAAAGACCCTCACATAGCCAAAGTAATGTTGAAAAAGAAAACCAAAACCAGAGGCATCACAATTCCAGACTTCAAGCTGTATTACAAAAGTATAATCATCAAGACAGTATGGTACTGGCACAAAAACAGACACATAGATCAATGGAACAGAGCACAGAACCCAGAAATAGACCCACAAATGTATGGCCAACTCAGCTTTGACAAAGCAGGAAATAATATCCAATGGAAAAAAGACAGTCTCTTCGGCAAATGGTGTTGGGAAAACTGGACACTGACGTGCAGAGGAATGAATCTGGACCACTTTCTTATACCATACACAAAAAATAAATTCAAAATGGGTGAAAGACCTACATGTAAGATAGGAAATCATCATAATACTATAGGAGAAAACTGGAAGCAACCTCTTTGACCTCAGTTGCAGCAAATTCTTACTAGCCATGTCTCTGGAGGCAAGGGAAACAAAAGCAAACATGAACTATTGGGATCTCATCAAGATAAAAAGCTTCTGCACAGTGAAGGAAACAATTGACAAAAATAAAGGCAATCTGTAAAATGGGAGAAGATATTTGCAAATGACATATCAGGTAAGGGGTTAGTATCCAAAATATATAAAGAAATTGTCAAACTCAGCCCCACCCCCACAAAAATCCAGTGAAGAAATGGGCAGAAGACGTGAAGAGACACTTTTCCAAAGAAGACATCCAGATGACTAACAGACAAGTGAAAAGATGCTCAACATCACTCATCATCAGAGAAATACAGATCAACACCATGATGACTTACCACCTCACACCTGTCAGAATGGCTGAAATGAACAACTCAGGAAACTACAGATGTTGGCAAGGATGCAGAGAAAGGAGAACACTTTTGCACTGCTGGTGGGAATGCAAACTGGTGCAGCCACTCTGGAAAATAGTATAAGGTTCCTCAAAAAATTAAAAATAGAACTACCCTATGACCCTGCAATTGCACTATGAGGTATTTATCCAAAGGGGAATACAAAAATGCTTATTTGAAGAGGCACATGCACCCCAATTTTTATAGCAGTGCCATCAACAGTAGCCAAATTATGGAAAGAGCCCTAAATGTCCATCAACTGTTGAATGAATAAAGAAAGTGTGTGTGTGTGTGTGTGTGTGTGTGTGTGCATGCGCGCGCGCGCGCACACACACACACACACACACACACACACAATGGAATATTACTTGGCAGTCAAAAATAATGAAATCTTGATATTTGCGACAACGTGGATGGAACTAGAATGTACTATGCTAAACAAAATAAGTCAGATAAAGACAAATATATGATTTCACTCATGTGAAATTTAAGAAACAAAACAGATGAACATAGAGGAAGGGAAGGAAAAATAAGATAAAAACAGAGATGAAGGCAAACTGTAACAGACTCTTAAAGACAGAGAACAAACTGTGGGTTGCTAGAAGGGTGTTGGGTTTGGGGATGAGCTAAATGGGTGATGGAAATTAATGAGGGCACTTGTTGGAATGAGTACTGGGTGTTATATTTAAGTGATGAATCACTAAATTCTACTCCTGAAACTATTATTACACTATATGTCAACTCACTTGAATTTAAACAAATTAAAAAAAGGCATTTCCTACATGGGTGGAAATATATTAATTTAATGTTGACCAAATGAGTTTTTTTCAACTCAGTATTATCAAGCATAGTAAAAAATGGACTTTAGAGTCATTTAATCTATAAAACCACTGTGAAAGACAGTGCTTTCCCTGGAAACATCAAGTAATTGAAGTAATTGTGTGGGTTAGATGGTGAGGTACTCTATTTTCGTCTGGTTTTCTAACTAGTAAGATTTGCTATTTTAGTGCAGGAAAAAACCTCTGGGCCCTTGGTATTTGACTGAACTTTAAATACTGAATGTATCTGGTGTTGCTTCAGTCTGTTCAATTTGCATTCTCAAAACCATGTCTACATTGGAACAATGAAAAAGTAGAATCCATGATTAAGAAAAGGTGAAGGTCTGCTCCTGTCCTCATCTGTCACACTTAGTAATTTTAAATTCAAACTTGTGGATTTGTAATTTACTTGATTAAACAGAGATTGTCTTAAAGTTTGTAATATTTATGAAAAGTTCTCCTGAACAGATCTGTTATTCTAACAGTTACCAAAGTGTTTAAATTACTTCAAGGGCACCTACTTGGCTCAGTCAGTTCAGCGTGCAACTCTTGATTTCCACTCAGGTCATGATCTCATGGTTGTGGTATCAAGCCCCCCATTGGGCTCTGTGCTGGGTATAGAGCCTGCTTAAGATTCTCTCTCCCTCTGCCCCTCCCCCATTTGTGCACACATGCATGTTTTCTCAGAAAATAAAAATAAAAATAAATAAACAATTTCAAAAGTAGTACTATTTTCAAATTTTCAAAACCAGGTACTTTTGTATATAAGGTGTAATTGTCAATCATTAATCAACTTGTCTCAATATTTATTTCTTCTTCTTTGTAAGGCTGATGTTCAGACATAAATGAGTGTAGGATTACTATCAGGAAATATGGTAATACTGACATTCCTATATAGATGTTATTATTAAAGTTATATTTTTAATAAAATGATTAAATCAATTTAAAACATTTCCACAATAACTAATAAATCATCATTAGAGGTTATAGTATCTAATGCAAAAAAAGTGTAGTTAATGCATTCACACTCTACTTATTTCAGTATAGACTACTTCAGAAAGGAATATGGTAATATGTAGCAAAAAACAAAGATTTTCATGACTTTTGCTATAGTAATTCCACATTTGGAAATTTCTCCCAAAGGAATTATACAACAAAAGAAAGAATGTATATGCCCAAAGAATATTCAGTACAGCATTTTCTATAATAGAGTAGTAAATGTTCAACAATAGGGAAAGGCTTATTAAATTATGGTGAATTAACATAATGGGATAATACACAGCTATGAAAAATGATTATGAAGACAAAGAGGAGACAACTATTTGTAATACAATTTCAAGTGCCAAAAAGTCCATAGATTGTAATTTATATTTGACATCAACTGTGTAAAATAAGCTATTTGCAAATAGTACATGAAAACAATAAGCAGAAAAGAAAAGAAAAGAAAAATACCTACTACTTTAGGGTAGAAAGAGTCATGGGTAATTGATTTTCCTTTTTTTCCATTGCATTTTATTAGTCGTAACAGTAAGCATGAGCATGACAATGAAAATAAAAACGCCAATATTGTATCCAAGGTGAAAAGCCACATCACAGTCAGAAAAACTGGAACACTTTTAAGGGTTTTTTTGAAATAAACTTTATTTTTTAAAGCAGTTGTAGGTTCACAGCAAAATTGAACAGAAAATAGAGAGTTCCCATATACCCTCTGTCCAAACACAGTCACAGCCTCCCCTATTGTCACCATCCCCTACCAAAGTGGTACATTTGTTATAATCTATGATCTTGCATTAACACATCATTATCGCCCAAAGTCCATAGTTTATTTTAGGGTTCAATCTTGGAATTATATATTCTATGAGGTTTTTTTTAAATTGCTTCATGGGGAGTTCCATATGATTTATGAGTTTGACAAATGTTTAATGACAAGTTTCCACCATTATAATATTATACATAATGGTTTCACTGCCCCCCAATGCATATTAGCTTCTTTCACTTAGTAATATGCATTTAAGATTTCTCCATGTTTTTTAACAGCTGGATAGTTCATTTCTTTGTAACATTGAGTGATATTCCATTGTCCGGATATACCACAGTTTATTTATCCATTCATCTACTGAAGAGCATCTTGGTTACTTCTAAGTTTCAGCAATGACAAATACAGCTGCTATAAACAACCATGTGCAAGTTTTTGTGTGGACTTAAGTTTTCACCTCCTCTGAGTGAATATCAAGGAGTATAATTGCTGGAACACATGGTAAGAATATGTTTCTTTTTGTAAGAAACCATCAAAATGTCTTCTAAACATGGCTGTATCACTTTGCATTACCACCAGCAATGAATAAGAGTTCCTGCTGCTGCATATCGCACCATTTGGTGGTGTCAGTGTTCTGGATTTTGGCCCTTCTAAGAGGTATATAGTATCTCATTGTTATTTTCCTTGGCATTTCCCTGAAGACATATTATGTGGAACATGTGTTCATAGGCTTATTTACCATCTGTATATCTAACTTGGGGAGGTGTCTATTAATTTCTTTGGCTCATTTTTCAATTGGGTTGCTCATATTCTTGTTGAGTTTTAAGAGTTCTTTATACATTTAGGATAGTAATCCTTTATTAGAAGTCTCTTTTGTGAATATTTTCACCCAGGCTGTGGCATGTCTTTTTATTCTCTTGACAGTGTCTCTCATCAGAAATGTGTGGTTTTAATGAAGTTCAGCTTATCAATTTTTTCTTCTTGGATCATGAATTCGTCGTATCTAAAACGTTATTGCCAAGCTCAGCATCATTTAGATTTTCTATTTTCTTTTATAGGTGTTTTAAGTCTATAACACATTTTGAATTCATTTTTATGAAAGGTGTAAGGTCTGTTTCTGAGCTCATTATTTGCAAGTAGCTGTCCAGTTGTTCCAGCACTAAAAGACTATCTTTACTTCATTGTAGTGCCTTTGCTCCTTTATCAGAGATCAGTTTAACATATTTGCATACGTTTATTTCTGAGCTCTCTATTCTCTTCCATTAATCTGTCCTTTCACCAATACCACACTGTCTTGATTTCTGTACTTTTATAGTACATCTTAGAGTTGGGTAATGTCAGTTCTCCATCTTTGTTCTTCCCCTTCAGTATTGTATTGACTATTCTGGGGGTGGCGGGAGGGGTTCCTTCTCCATATATAACTTTAGAATCAGTTTGTCCATGTCCACAAAATAACTTGCTAAGATTTTGATTGGGATTACATTTAGTCTATAGATCAATTTGGGAAGTACTGAAATCTTGGAATAGTCTTCCTCTTCATGAACGCTAAATATCTATTTATTTAGTTATTGATTTATTTCATCAATGTGTTATAGTTTTCTTTACATAGATTGTGTACATATTTTATTAGATTTATACTTAATTATTTTATTTTTTTTTTGGAGTGCTAATGTCAATGGTAATGTCTATGACAGTAATTTGTAATTTGAAATTCCACTTGTTCATTGCTAGTATATAATAAAAGTAGTTGACTTTCATATGTTAACCATATAGAAACATTGCTATGATTGCTTATTATTCCAGGAAGGTTTTTTTTTTTCCTGATTTTTTTGGAATTTCCTACATTGACAATGATGCCATCCTTCTTTGTCTATTTACTTTTATTTCCTCCTCTTGTCTGATTGCATTTTCTAGGACTTCCAGTACAGTGTTAAAGAGCAGTATTGAGAGGGGACATCCTTGTCTTGTTCTTTATTTTACTGGGAAATATTCAAGTTTCTCATCAATAAGTGTGGTGTTGTAGGTTTTTATAGATATTCTTTATCAAGTTGAGGAAGTTTCCTCTATTCCTAGTTTACTGGGAGTTTTAAATCATGAATAGGTGTTGGAATTTGTCAAATTCTTTCTCTGCATCTATTGATATGATGATGTGATATTTCTTATTGATTGTTGGGTCACATAAATTGATTTTTGAATGTTGAAATAACTTTTAATGCCTGGGATAAATCCTACTTAATTATGGTGTATAATTCTTTTTATACGTTGTTGGATTTGATTTGCTAATATTGAGAATTTTTGCATCCATTTTTCATGAGAGATATTTGTATATAGTTTTCTCTTCTTACAATGTCTTTGTTTGGTTATTTAAACATATTAGGGTATTTATGGCCTCCTAGAACAAGTTAGGAAGTACTCCTTCTGCTTTTGTCTTTTGAAAGAGATTGTAAAAAACTGGCATAATTTCTTTCTTTAAATGTTTGTTAGAGTTCACCAGTGAACCCATCTGGGTTTTGTGCTTTCTATTGTATAAGGATATTAATTATTGATTCAATTTCTTTCATTGACAAAGATCTATTTAGATTGTTTATTTCTTTTTGTGTGAGTTAAGGTAGATTGTGTCTTTCAAGGAATTGGTCTATTTCATCTAGATTACAAAATATGTGGGCATGGTGTTGTTTATAGCTTGCCCATTTTCTCAATAGCTTGTTCATTTTCTGATTGTGGAGTTTCAGTACTCTTTGTATATTTTGGATAAAAGTCCTATATTGATTTTGAGCCAGATGGGAGCATGTGCCTTTGCTAAAACTACACTCTATAGATTAATCTCTGAAGGAATACATTCACTATTATTATCTGGTAAAATAGTCGCATGCAGAAAAGGGACAATTAGAAGACATGGGTACATTATCAGTTCTAATCTAACATAGTTGGTAAGTTTCATAAGCCATTTAACATCTAAATCAATCCCATACATATACAAGTTTAATAATTGGTTAATAATAAGCACTCTAACCCACAAATTTCATACAAGTTACAGTCTAGTAGAGAAGTTTATGGGACTCAGTTTTTTAGCAAATGATAGGTGAGCGCTGCCCTCCAAGCCTTTCCCTGTTTGCCAAGTTGAGATGACACATTCAGATGGTGGTAATGGTTGCATGCCTATCAAGGATGAAATTCTGACAGATACTACAAGCCTGACTGTTCTCAATGACAGATATTAAGAAACAGTTTTAACAAATGATTACTACAAGAAATAATAACAGCTATTTTTAATGATATGTTTAATATGTATGATATATTGTAATAAGCAGTTTGCATCCACTGCCTCTCTAAGCCTTGCAAAAAAAAATTATCAGAAAGTTACATTTATTATTCCTGTTTTACAGAGAAACAAGTCTTTGAGAACACATTGCTTAAAAAAATTAAACTAGTTTTATTTTAAGTGTTTATTTATTTTTGAGAGACACAGAGAGCAAGGGAAGGGAAGAGAGGGGGAGACAGAATCCAAAGCAGGCTCCAGGCTCTGAGATGTCAGCGCAGAGCCCGACACGGGCTCTAACTCATGGACCATAGGATCATGACCTGAACTGAAGTCAGCCACTCAACAAACTGAGCCACCCAGGCACCTCTAACTAAACTAGTTTCATCTCCCAAATATAGTCACTGCTAGCATTTCAAAGTAGTTTCTTCAAAACTTCTGCTTTTTCACATAAGTACATATTTTTCAATGTTAATTAAGATTCTTCTAAACATTATTTTTAATTATTTCATTTCCTTAATGCTAGATATTTAAGGTTTCTGAAAGTTTTAGTCTGTAGAAATAATGCTACAATGACCACCTCTGAGCATAAAGCTTTATTTTTTACTATATTTTAGATGATGCCCTTAGGATAATTTGAGAAGAGGTATATTTTTCATTTTTTAAGATTCCTGATTTAAATGGGCAATTTATTGTCCAGAAAGTTCGCACCAAAATACAATATTTAATTTATATGAGACTAATACATATAGATGCATATAAATATAGATGCACAATTTTAAATCAGTTCAATATATTTGTAATATTTATTTTTCAAAAAGAGATTTGAAGAAGCAAGCCAATCTGGCATATGTGAATGAGAATTTCAGAAATCACTGCAAACATCACCCTACAGAAAATAGGCTTTCAACTCTGCTGGGATAAAAATCACTGAAGCAAATAAAATTTCTCCATTCATAGATTACGGAAGTAAATTGGTCAAAAAGGGTAAACAAAAAAACATCAAAGCTAATGGAAGAGACAGATGCTAGATAAGAAGATGAGTGTGTTGAGCTGAAGACTAACGTTTGTTAGGCTTTAAGAAACAGATGACTAGAAAATAGAACAGTCCTTCTTCAGGGCTGTCAGAGTGAAACGACTTATAAATGATCAATTTTCTCTTTTGTAAAGTTAGAAACAAAGGATTACTTCAACAGACAGCCAAAGAAAAGAAGGGTTACTGAGAAGAAAGGGAGCAGATTGCTAATGGGAAATGACTCTCAAAAAAACTAGTGAATTTTTAAGGAAAATGTTGAAACTTCAAGAAAATTAAATAACAAAGGAGTAGTTAATCTAGAGAATAAAGATTAAGAACCAGAAAAGGTCTTGGCAGCCATTAAAGCAATACATTATTTTCTTCATTCAATTCTAAACATTTTCTGATTACCCAGTAGATGCTGGGCAGTGAGTTAGACCATAAGAAATAAAGAATACTTTAGACCATGTCTTTGGCTCTCAAGGTTGAGAGTCTATTTTAGGAATAAACAAATGAAGGTAATTATAACACCATGTAGTACTTCTTCAGTAATGATCAAAATGTACATATCCAAGCAAAGAGATGCCTTCTTTAAACTGTCAATTAACAAAGTTGAGAAAGTTGACTTTATGATAGTAGCCAATATTGTTAGAAGTGAGTAACATATACACACTCTATCCACTATTAATGACCTTGTTAGTTGAAACCACAAGGTACCAATGAAGGGAAATTTGACCCAGAAAAAAACTATGAAGAGTTTTAGAGATTTTACGTTCCTTGCAAGCTAAAAATTTAGCCTACAATATTTATATGGAGGTCGGCAGAAGATAATGTAGCCACTATATCATTATTTTCTTGTGCCTGTCCTCCAAGCCCCAGTTTCCACAGGGGAAAGTGAAGAGGACCAGGTGACATACCCATATGTGATAGATTGCAATAGAAGAGAGGAACTGGAACCTAATTACATGGACATTAAGCTGCTTTACCATTGTTCTGGATGGAGACATTAACTCTATTTTCCAAGATTTTCCACTACATAAATATCTATGAAAATTATTTGGAATTTACAAAATTGTGCTTATAAAATATAGATAATTGTCTCTTGAGGTACCCTAAATATCAAAAGTCTCAAAAATATATTGCACAAAAGATGAGATTATCAAAATCAGATTCAGGGGCGCCTGGGTGGCTCAGTTGGTTAAGCGGCCGACTTCGGCTCAGGTCATGATCTCACGGTCTGTGAGTTCAAGACCCACATCGGCTCTGTGCTGACAGCTCAGGGCCTGGAGCTTGCTTCGGATTCTGTGTCTCCCTCTCTCTGGGACCCTCCCCCATTCATGCTCTGCCTCTCTCTGTCTCAAAAATAAATAAACATTAAAAAAAATCGGAATCAAATGAATTAAAAAAAAATCTTATTCCACATGGAGATAACAGTTTCAAGTGTATAAATAATCACCAGGCATAAGGATAGCAAGGAGAGGTTTGAGACCATCAGTCCAGTTCCCCAGGTCCTTTCTTGTCACATTATGCCTCTAAGAATGGTTTATAGTCATGTCGGTTACAAGAAAGGGGACTGTTTCAGTCATTCCCTACTCATTCAGTCACTCAATTTTGTAGTCATTTACACAGCATATATGACATATTCCAGGGACCTATTCCCTATAAAGATAGGTTTGTTTATCACAAACAATTCTAGACAGATTGTATAGACCCTGCTAAAAGCATTCCATAATAAAGCCGCCTGTGCTAGCAGATATCAGTGGATCTGCTGGAAGGTAAGTCATTAGCGTATTTATTAGGAGGCAGGTGAGGTAGGTGCTCTATTAACTTTTGACAACTCAGTTCCCTTATCCATAAAAAAAAGATAAATAATACCTACCTCATGTTTCTTTTGAGAATTAAATGTGCTAATACATATGTTAATACATGTAATGCATGTATTTTGAATAGTATACCTTTCATACTATCTCATATACATATACGTTGGTTAACACCATTATGATGAAACAGTAAAGTCTCTTTTAGGAAAGTGTGTAAAAACTTTGGTATATCCATTTGATAAAATCTAATATAATATTCTTAGCTTTTGTGAAATATTTAATTCAGTAGGAAAATGCCCAGAACATATAGTTAACTAAAACTAGCTTGATTCAAAACTGTGTTCCTATCATATACCTATTTTGCAAGATGCATGCATACACACACACATATATACAGAATACCAGAAGAAAAGTCCCCAAATAATATTCACTGAAGTTGGGCAGATTATTATTTCTTCTTTATGCATTGTAATATTTTCCACATTTTCTATAATAAGAATTTATCTTTTTGAAAGGATTAGACCTACAACACTTTAATCATGGGAAGATTTGGCACTGCTAAATAAAGTGGGGCTTTTTTTTAATGTTTATTTTTGAGAGAGAAAGAGACAGCATGGGTGGAGAAGGGGCAGAGAGAGAGGGAGACACAGAATCTGAAGCAGGGTCCAGGCAGAGCCCTGCCCAGGGCTTGAACTTACAAGCCGTAAGATCATGACCTGAGCGGAGTCAGACTCTTAACCTACTGAGCCACCCAGGTGCCCCATAAAATGAAGCTTATTAAATAACTTTCTGTAGATTCCATTTGTAGTAGTATGTGAACCTTTGTAGTAGTATGATGAACCCAGATTGATTCAACTTGTTCAAAATCCTTTTGTACTAGGTTTTACAAATTGCAGGAAGAATCTGGTTAAGATGAAAAATATTTGCATTAATCTTCTTATGGTGCTTCTGCTTTTTAAATTTCTGTTTGTCCCCTAAACCAATGCTTGGTTTACTCCTCTATTTATAATGGTTCTGACAAATGAGACCCTAATTAATGTTTCCTACATGACAGACAGGATTTCTTTTTTTTTTTAATATGAAATTTATTGTCAAATTGGTTTCCATACAACACCCAGTGCTCATCCCAACAGGTGCCCTCCTCAGTGCCCCGTCACCCACCATCTCCTCCCTCCCACCCCCCATCAACCCTCAGTTTATTCTCAGTTTTTAAGAGTCTCTTATGGTTTGGCTCTCTCCCTCTCTTTTTTCTTTTTCCTTCCCCTCACCCATGGTTTTCTGTTAAGTTTCTCAGGATCCACATAAGAGTGAAAACATATGGTGTCTGTCTTTCTCTGTATGACTTATTTCACTTAGCATAACACTCTCCGGTTCCATCCAAACTGTTGCTTTTGTTGCTACAAAAGGCCATATTTCATTCTTTCTCATTGCCAAGTAGTATTCCATTGTGTATATAAACCACAATTTCTTTATCCATTCATCAGTTGATAGACATTTAGGTTCTTTCCATAATTTGGCTATTGTTGAGAGTGCTGCTATAAACATTGGGGGTACAAGTGCCCCTATGCGTCAGCACTCCTGTATCCCTTGGGTAAATTCCTAGCAGTGCTATTGCTGAGTCATAGGGTAGATCTATTTTTAATGTTTTGAGGAACCTCCACACTGTTTTCCAGAGCGGCTACACCAGTTTGCATTCTCACCAACAGTTCAAGAGGGTTCCCGTTTCTCCACATCCTCTCCAGCATCTATAGTCTCCTGATTTGTTCATTTTAGCCACACAGAGAGGATTTCTTTTGTCACTCAATAGCAGGAGATGTTTAGCTGGAGACTGTCTTTGCTCTCCAGAAGGAATTTTGAGTGATCTAATGGCTCTTTGAAGCTAGAATGGTATGAAAAAAAAAAAGAAAGAAAGAAAAAAACTCCGAGACTCCACATTGATGATTGCATTAATTGTATGAAAACAGCTTGATTATAAAACCAGTCATTTACTAATTCATAAACTACATCAATTGATTATTTGACTGTATTTTCCTAACAAATATAAGTGAATTATTGACTTACTGGAATTGAAGGACACCCAGGGAATCATCTAATTAACATAGAATTCAGGGCAATCCACCTACCTACCAAGTGATTAAATTCAGCTGATTTGGCCAAGCAATTTTTTTTCACTGTATAATTCATTTCCTTTGTGAATTTCAGCACAGGAGTTAAGGAGGACAATTTTCTCAATTACAAGAGGACTGTTCTTTCATTCTTTAGTGTTATCTGAGTAGATGCATTTCTCCACCTCTTTCAAACAGGTTTTCACAGTTCCCGATTTTACAGATGTGGAAACTGAGATCCAGGATTAGCTAAGTGGTTGCTTAAAACAAAACTGTTAGAGATAGAAATGGAGCAAGGACCTAGGTTTTGACATCCAATTCCATGTAATTCTTGGTAAGCTACACCAACTCTTTTTAAAGCACTATTTATCAAAAAAGCTACTTGAATCAATTATAGTAGATATGCACACAGGACTTTTTTTGGGGGGGAGTAGTCATCTGGAATGAGATGGTCAGGTGTAAATACCATAAACAAATAGATTGGTTTTCACGTAAATGGGTAATCTAACACAGAAGTCCATCTGTGAAATGAGTTAGTGTGCTTTGTGGAACCAGGAATGGGAGATAACTGCAACACAGCTCAAATGGATTAGAATTTCATCTATGGCACACTCTACACTAAGTCTGCAAGAAAACACAAATTCCAGGTCTGAGTAAATGATGAAATAGAGGGGCTGACTTGACCAACTTGACCTCAGATTTTAGTTGAGTCTGGAGATGCAGATTAACCAGAGACACCTAAACTTGTAAGACTGGGAAAGGCAGAAGATGTCTGTGTATGCTTAACAAAGAGAAAAAAAAGTAATTTGTTAGCCAAACATACACGATTGCATTTGAAGGCTTTTTCGTAGATTCTGAAGGAGCAAGGAATATTCAAATATATGCTGGTAATTTTTCTGTACTTTATCAATGATACTAATTACCAGGACTTCTTCAGAAGAGGTTGACAGGCTATGCACTTAGCCTCAGTAGCAAAATGTATGAAATGGCATTGCCGAAGGGTTTTAAACCGAGAAAAAATTGAAAACATAGCCAGCTGCCAGATGGAAGATATGTTTGCAGAGCTCAGAAAACTGCTGCAGAGCAAACACTGCTGAACAATAGCAACTGGGGCCTGCTTTGGCACTTGTTATCTATTTGCAGTCATTCATAAAATTTTAATGTTTGGACATTAAACAGAGCACAGAAGAGATATTGCTATGGTCTGCTAAGTGTTAGTGCTGGATTAAGACCTATAGTCAGAATTATGAAAAACACAGCAACACAAGCAGCTATAATGATTGAAGAGAATGTGACTGCTGTTGTTGTTCATCTAGGAGGATGGCACTTACTGATAAAAATACAAATTACTACATATAACTTATTTATGATCAGCATGGAATCCTATGACAGCATCAGGCTATCCTGTTTGGCAATGGTATATACTATCATTGGCCAGGTTTATGGAAGTAGTCTCAGAAAATATCTTTCCTCAGGGTATCAATACGTAAGAATGAAGGACTGTTATTTGAGCTTGATTTGCCTAATTATCGTGGATTACTCTAAATTAGTAGGCATAATTTCTGAAGTCAATCTCTGCAGATGCTTTGTGTTCTACAGGAGATATAAAAAGAATGTCTCCAAAATACGATGTGTAGAAGAAGAGTGCAGAACTTGGAGTCAGCCAAAGGAAAGGTGTTTACCTCTCTGTGCCTCAGTGTTTTTGGTCATCTATGAAAACTGATAATACCTAGTTCACACAGTGTTGGAATAATTTAATAAAATACCATAAATGAATGCTCTGATCATAGTCCAATTTACGACAAGGGCAAAGAACATTTGACTGTTGCTACCAGGTTCCTCTTATAACCTAGAATTATAAACAATGAGGAGAGAGTGAAAGTCTGTCCATCAGAATACCCTAAGAGGGAAGTTACCTTCTCTTTATGACTCACCACTCTCTACCCCACATTCCACACATATCTCAGTATTAGTTATGACTTATTTAACCCCATTTCAGGAATGATCTCTGCACACCTGTCAGCTAAACTCCAGCCAGTGTGAAAACTAGCCAAAAATATATTAATAGTTTTCTTCTTAGCAAGTGGAATTCAGAAATAGTTCACAGCTGACATCCATGCCTGATGAATGAGTTTCTGGAGGTGTTCAAAACTCCAGGTGTCTGTAAGAGCATCATGCTGAAACTTCTTGACCTACACTAATGCTGTGCAGTGTCTCTGTGTGAGTGACTACAGACTAAACTCCCTCTGATAGGCTGGGAATACTGAGTCTCTGGCCTCAGCTTGTGGTCATTATTCATGCTCCTTACCAATGTCCCCTCTGTTGCTCTCAAAGCTGTAATGTCACACAAAATGTCTGCCCTATTTAAAATAGAATTTTTTTTGGAACAGATGTCTGCCTGGCTTGGATTTGAGTTTGGCCAGTGTCCCTAGGGTTTATGATCCTAGATTTATACCACCATTTACTTCTTCCTCACCTTGTGCTTGCACCCTGTCTTGGTTGCACTCTCAAATCCATATAAACTAGTTCCAGTTCACATCCATTCGGTTACTGGCTTTCCATTCTTGGAAGAGTTCCTAACATCAATAACGCAGCTCAGGCCTAAAGTTTAAGATACTCTTGGTTGCTTTATAAAGGCTCATTTAGTGTAAAATTCATGCAATGGGAGAAGCTAATTTGTGGCTTCTATGTCTTATGAAGTTGTTACACCAAGTTTGCTTAGGTTAACAAACTGGTTTTCTACTGAAACTGATTTCTTCACTTCCATCATATGCTCCATATTCAACAAATAAAACATTTTATTTATTTTTTAATGTTTACTTATTTTTGAGAGAGGGAGAGAGAGAGACAGATACAGAGCATGAGTGGGAGAGGGTCAGGGAGAGAGAGAGGGAGACACAGAATCTGAAGCAGGCTCCAGGCTCTGAGACGTCAGCACTAGAGCTCAATGTAGGGCTCAAACTCACAAGCCGTGAGATCATGAACTGAAGTCAGAAGCTCAACCAACTGAATCACCCAGGCACCCCCAAAAGTAAAACATTTTAAAGGAAAAGAACCAGTTTTAAGATGTTATAAGAATTCACCCTGAGGGTTCCTGGGTGGCTCAGTCGGGTCGGCATCCTACTCTTGATTTTGGCTCAGGTCACGATCTCTCAGTTTCAGAGTTTGAGCCCGCATCAGGCTCTGCACTATCAGATTTTCTCTCTCATCTCTCTCTGTCCCTTCCCTGCTTGTGCTCTCTCACTCTTTCTCAAAATAAATAAACTTAAAAAAAAAAAGAATTCACCCTGGATTCTGTAAGGGGAGTAATGGCTTAGGAAGAATGAGAGAACACATTCTCAGTCAATGGAGAATGAATGTGTGACTGTCCTGTATCCAGAAAAATAAAAGACCCAGAAGTGGAATATTATGCTGTGTTATAGAAATTTACAGAAAAGCCTAAACTCTTCTTTAGAAAAATTTTATTTTCAAAGTTGTTTATATCTATTCATGCCATTTATACTTCCTAACAAAACATTTTGGGCAACAGACTCCTGCATAAATTTAATTATTAGAAGCATCCAACTTATGCATGATTAGTTAGATTACACTTCTAGAGTTTAAGACATTTGAAAATGTTATTTAAAAATAACGAATAATTTTTAAGATCTCTCTATTAAAGAGCAATGTATAAAAGAACTAGAAAGTGGTAAATACCTCTATTTCTAAAAAGATGATGAATAGATTCAGCAGTATGGATCTAAATAGGTAAATATTCACTAGTGAAACAAAAACTAGAAACCTGTCTAAGTTGGCTAGGAAACATCATAAAGAATGAACCTCAATTAATTGTGGGATACATTGATAAGTATTAGTTAAAATTCATTATGTGTCAGATTATAGAGGTCCCAACCTAGGCAAGTCCCAAGCATTGCTCAGCAGTTTTGGGTGGGAGGAACCATCTCCGGAAGGAAGGAAGGAGTGCTCCTTGTCTGCAGAATGAGTGAAGTGACCAATCGTGTCTTTTTATCACCCCCTACACCCAAATATTCTCATTGTCTTTTCCTTGTCCACGTTTGTAGCTAAAATCTTGCTGGCAGACAACAGCAAGAAATCACAACCTATTTTCCATGATGAAAAAAGAACAAGGAGGGAAAAGGTAGTTAGTCGTATTTTTTTCCCTCATTCCTCTTTGTCGTTTCATACTTCCTGTAGTGTTTTTCCTCTCATGTTCTTGTTTCCTTTTATCGTCTCTGTTTTCCTCTCCATCCACCTATATCTCCTTTTCTTGATCCTTTCTTTTCTATCATCTTCCTCAATACCTCTTTTCTCTCTTTTTCTATTTCTTTTCTTCTCCTAAAAGACTGCAAAAGTTCATATCAATCATTAAATAAGCTTGGAGCAAGTATTCAGCATCTTCATAGGACTTATAGATCAAGATATCAAAAGCTCACCACTAGGAATACTTTAAAGCCTTTATGAATAAACGGTGTCAGCTTCCTCATAAAGACCACCAGAGAAACCTGTTAACCCAACAAAACTGAATTTATTAAACTTACTGAAGCAAAGGAGAGCACCATCTTGATAGTTTCAAAATTGTCTTAAAAGGGAGAAGTTTGGGAAAGTCTTGAAATTTGGAGTCTCTGATAAAGTGTCTGTCAAGGTCTGTCAGGATGGAAACTAACTGGGACTGGGGAAAGCTTATGATTTATCCTTTAGTATTGCTGTACCAGCAAGTCAGGATCTTAAAGCAAGCCTTGATGATCAAACAATTGCTCCGATAAGCAAGTTGTAGCTAGGTGATGAACTTTTGTCCAGATCATTTACCTGAATAGTTTGGTTTGTAAAAATTTCTTCAAGGAGGAAAAAAATATATATATAGGGTTGCAGGTTTATTTTCCTGGTTAAAAATTTCCTGAGCATGGGGTGCCTAGGTGGCTCAGTCAGTTAAGCCTCTGGCTCTTGATTTTGGCTCCTGTCAGGATCTCATGGTTCATAAGATCCAGCCCCTTGTTGGGCTATGTATTGTCAGCGTGGAGCCTGCTTGGGATATTCTCTCTCCCCCTCTCTCTGCCCCTCCTCTACTCATATTCATTCATTCTCTCTCTCTCTCTCTCTCTCTCTCTCTCTCTCTCTCTCTCCCCCACCCAAAAATAAATAAACATTTAAAAAAATTCCTGAGATGGGGCGCCTGGGTGGCTCAGTCGGTTAGGCGGCTGACTTCGGCTCAGGTCATGATCTCGCGGTCAGTGAGTTCAAGCCCCGCATCGGGCTCTGTGCTGACAGCTCAGAGCCTGGAGCCTGTTTCGGATTCTGTGTCTCCCTCTCTCTGACCCTCCCCTGTTCATGCTCTGTCTCTCTCTGTCTCAAAAATAAATAAATAAACGTTAAAAAAAAATTAAAAAAAAAATTCCTGAGCAAGTTAAATCATATTGATATGAGTAGCCTCAGTCCTTAGTCCTAGTAGTTAAATTCTGTGGATATCCAGACTGTATGAGAAATAATGTAATCAAGAGCTTTTAGATTGGAGATACAAGTCTGGACATTCAACACGTGCCTCGCTGACCAACAGTGTTGCTCATCTGGGAACTCATTAGAAATGCAGAATCACAGATCTCATCCCAGTTTCATTAAATGAGAATCTGGATTTTAACAAGATCCCAGGTGATTCTTACATGCACATTCGTGTCTAAGAATCGGTTAGAGGAGTATTTCTTGGATGTATCTGAAAGCAATAATCCTCTGATGATCAAATGCTGATTCCTAAGCCCATACTCAGACTTTTTGGTTCAGAATTTCCCAGGGAAAAAGCTAGGCAATCTGCAGGTTTAGCAAGTGTAACAGGTGATATTAATCAGGCAAATTTGGGAAACTGTTCCAATGCACAGAACTAGATCTAGGAAAACTATTAAAACCAGCTAGATTTTGACTACAATTTCTAAAACTTTGTTCCATCAGAATGAGCTGCTTTGGGAGGTAACGAGCCTTGGTCACAGAGCTATTGTAAGTAGAGGCTGACCATCTCTAGAAATGACAGGGAAGGGAAGTTTGTTCTCTGTAGGAGATAAAACTAGATGATTCTGTGTTTCCTTCCAAATATAAAATGTAGAGTCTTCTAAATCCAGCTGTGATTTCTCAAACCAATTTGTAGAGACACTTGGTAATAAAAGCCAGAGGCAAATCCAAGAATAAAAAAAAAATTGACCCCCATTTCTGTGGCCCATTCCCGCTGCTGCCTTTCATTAGAATTTGCTGGTAATTCATCTAAACTGTGATCCCAATGGCACCAGGAACTGAAAATAGATCCACAGGTTCCAGGAAGTAATTAACGGTTTTTCTACTGAGCTCAGCTTGAATTAACTTCGAGGAGTCTTGCAGCTGCCTAGATTTTTCACACCAAGTCATGTCATGGTGCATAATTTGATGCTGTAATTTATTCACAGTTAATTCTTATTAAATGAAGCCCAGTGGCAGTTTTACCGTAATAAGGAAAGAAAGTACCGCTTGTTTTATTGCCAGAAAAAATGTTCACTGAGGTGAAAACTCGAGACTCACCTATGATCTGTTAATATACAGGTAATTGTTATGTGGAGTTCTCAAATTGAGCAGCTACAAGAGTTCTCAAATTGAACTGCGATGAAGTTCCGCCTCTACTTCTCTTTTATTACTCTGGTTATTTGAAGATTAGATTCAATTAGAGTTTCGCCCTTCTGGTTCAAACCCTACCTCCAAGTTACACCACTCACACAGGATTTTGCAGCAGATATTGTAACAAAGTCAGACAGCCGTCATTTCATTCAGGCATGTGCTCGCTCTCTCTCTCTCTCTCTCTCGCTCTCTCGTATTAAAGCTGTTATGGAGGAAAAAATAGTCACTCTGAGGAAGGAGGAAGAAAGGAGCAAAGGGGAGGGGATCTGACAGGTGTGAAAATTGGCTTTGTCAGTCTAAGGCATGGACCTTAAATGCATAACCCGTACTCCATGCCAGTATGCATCACTTGTGTGAGTTGAGATTTTTGTTGGGGGTGTTGTTGCCACGATTGGATAGAAGTATAAAGAGGGGAAAGGAAGTATAACAGGTTCTGCGATGTTCAAAGGGTCATCTGCTGGTAACTTTTTTTTTTTTAAGAAAACAGTCTTTTCCTCAAGTTTGAATCTAAAACATAATACTTGGTCCTGCCCAGCGAGTGGCATAATCACCCACCAACAGTTTCATGCTAGAAATCCCCAAATAATGCTCAGTGTTCCTTCTTCCCAGCTCCACATTCAATTTGTTCACCAACTCCTGTTTATTTTACCTACTAAAATGCCCTTGAAAATAGCACATACCTGCCAAAGTAATGAGCTAATAATTCATTCTTTCATTTAACATGTATTTCTTAGCAACAATTACATATTGGACACAGTCTTACATTAGGAACCAAGGTTCCTGCTACTCGGGTAGCCCCTTAACTATATAACAAGCCTCTGTCTTCTCTCCCCTACATAAGTCTCTTTCTTCAACCAGTACATTTGTACCAAGGTGATCTCTATGGCAGGTCTGACTCCACTGAAATCTAAATGTCTTCCAACTGGCTGAAAAAAGTTTCCCAGTTTGAGTAATCATGAAAGTCACCTGAATTCTCTGGAAAGAAAGAAAAAGAAGGAAGGAAGGGGATAAGAGAAGAAGGAAGGACAGAAGAAGAAAGGAAAGAAGGAAAGGAGAGAAAGGGAAGGAGGGGGCAGTGTGGGGGGGAAGGAAAATTAATCTCCAGGCCCTCTCCCTTGTCAGTTCTTATAGGGGCCAAGAAAGCTTTTTACTAGGCTGCCTGGAATTCTTATTTAGGGAAGTTCAGAAAACAAACACTAAAGACTTCAGCCAAAATACATAGGTTGGCATTCACAATTCTCCATAATCTACTCTGACCATCCATATACACAGTACTTCGCATTCTTTAAGATACTCTGTATCCTCCACTCCATTTATTGACAACCTTGTTTGCAAACCAAAATAATTATGAAGTTTTGTAAATATTCCACACATGTAGGTCTCATCCCTATAATTCTGGAGTACAGAGTGGCCTGTAAACAGCCTCGCAGATTTTATCTGATACACAACCAAGTTTGAAACCTGTTGCCCTAACCACATCACATCAGACTACCAGCCTTTATTCAAACAGCCAATCCCTTTGCTCTCACCATGATGTTGTTTCCCTCTGGTTAGGATAATGTACTTCTCTCCCTTTGCTAATCTAGGAAACCAATTTTCAGAACCTCTTTAATTATCACCTCCTCTGTAAAGACTTATTTGCCCCACCTCAGCCAGCAGAAGTTTCCCTCTTTTGAGTTTCCATAATACTTTGCTCACATTGCTAGCCTCTTAGTGCATTGTCTTATATCTGTTGAATAAAACTGCCTCTTCTATTAGATTGTGAGAGTCTTACAAGAGATGGTGATATTTTTTCCTTCTATACCTTATGTCCTAGCAACATATCTAAAACAAAAGGTTGGAAATAGAAAGGGGAGGTTGTTGAGAAGGGAACACAATGGGTGCTGTTACTATCATTCTTCAATTTCTTCACCAGAGTGGTGATCACATTGAGTATTCATTTTATGATAATTCATTGAGCTATATAATTGTGATCTGTGTTTATCTGTTTGGAACATGTTTTACCTCAGTATTTAGAAGGGAGAAAGAGAGATGGAATAAAAGTGTCCACCATAGTGAAGCTGAACCCATGGTCCAAACTCAGGAAGGAGACTAGCTGGTTCTTTGTCTCTCTTCTACATTATCACTTTGTCCTGAGCCATTTCCTTTAAAGTGGTTGGGATCTACTGTTCTCTGCCATAGTTTCCTCTTTTATCAAACAGAGCCATGGAATTTATGGCATAGTTCTTGACAGTCTGGTGTAACTTAAAATAAGGGGTGTCAGATTACTATTAAATAATTTGAGAGAATACAAAATTCTGATTCTAGTCAAATTCTGAGCCAACACTCTGATTTCCAGCCTTCTACGCCTCCACAATTTAGTAGTTGTGAGCTTCAAACATCTTATTCTATGTTTTTGAGACCCAGGTTCCCATATAATGAAATCGATTTTTTCATTTATTAAATGTACTATATGCTAAACTCTATTACTATATGCCAGACTTGGGGCTTAACACTGAAAACCAGACAAGCTTGCTGCCCTTAAAATGCTTACAGACTATTGGGGAAAGTATGATTACAACAATATCAGGTAAGAAGTGCCATAAAAGCCCCTTGTGGAATGTGCATGCCTGTCAGAAAAGATGAATAGCTCCTGTCTAATCTACCTCATATCAAAGTCCTATTATGAATTTCTAATGATATATGTACAATTTGGTCCTACCTAGGTGGCAGGAGAGGAAGAGGGACAGATTATAGAATGGAAAGCACATTGCAAAAGTTAAAGCCTTGGGTGAGATTTGCATCTTATAAAGTTGACTCTTGGTTGACTCTTGAGTGATGGTTACCTATTACAGTGGGCATTTGTTACTTCAACTCATACTTACTGAATCTCAATCATTTGCAAGGCACTATGTTAATGACTAAAAACAGAGCAGAAAAAAAGACAGAGCTCATCTCTGCCTTTGGAAGATCACTGGAGGAACAAAAACCAGACAATTAAAATATACTACAAGGAGTATAATAGGGAGGTTGAGATTATGTCTTTCGTACATTCATATCTGAGAGAAACTGACCTAAACTTGGGAAATTGGGAAAGCCTTTCCAGGCCTGAAAGATAAAGAGGAATTAAGCAAGAAAGGAAAAGAGTGTGAAGTTCTGGGGCAGTGATTTGTCCAGTGGGAACAACACAGACAAAGATCCAAAAGAAAAGAATACAAGTTCAGGGAACTAAGAAAAGTGTAGAATGTCCATGAGGAAATAAATGGTAACTTCTGAGGCTGCAGAGGCTGATGTGAACCATTTCATGATAGATTCTCACAAACTTGGTAAACTGGGTTTTAGAGTTTTGACTTATATTATGGAGGTGAACAGAGACATCAGAACCCCTTGTAAGTATTTTAAGCAGCAGAGTGACATGTGAGTCATATTTAAGAAAAAAAAATCACTTAAATTGCAATTTGAGGGGCACTCGGGTGGCTCAGACAGTTGAGTGTCTGACTCTTGTTTTCGGCTCAGGTCATGATCTCATGAGTTTGAGCCCCGTGTCGGGTTCTGCGCTGACAGTGTGGAGCCTGCTTGGGATTCTCTTTCTCTTCCTCTCTCTCTGCCCCTGTCCCGCTCATGCTTGCTCGCTCTCTCTCACTCTCTCTCTCTCTCTCTCTCTCTCTCTCTCTCTCTCAAAGTAAATAAGTAAACTTTAAGTAGCAGTTTGAGAACTTCCTGTGGTTAAAGCCAGAGGGGGGCATGAAGGTAAACCAGACTAGGCTCCCTGGCAGTTTATACTCAGCACATAACACATGGTGTGCTGGGCCATAAACGAAGGCACAGGATAAGCACGGTGCACTTTCAAGAAGTTAACATTTTGCTTAGAATTGGGGATAAAATAAATTTGTGTTCTGTATTTCGGGAAGTTTCACCACATACTCGTACATACAAATTCAGCAGCACCTTACTATTCTCAGGCAGCCAAGCTCATGTTTTCATCATGAAAACTTGCAAAGTAGAAAACTATTTGTAGCAACCAATTAGGAAACTTGGCACTTGGGTGCAGTCCCTGAGGCTTCCCAAAGAAACAAGTAACAAAGATGATAGCACTGCTCAGCCACAATTAGTGACTCAGTACTAAGCAGCAGTCATGAATATAAAAACCATGGGATGTACTTAGATGTTTATTTAAAGTATGGGCTTTATTATTGGGGAGATGCAAATTAGTCTAAATTTCGGTATCTGTTGTGTGAAAAAAAAACTGAACAATTACTGCACGAAACTCCCTTTCAGCAACATTTAAAAGCCAATCATGCAAATTTTGAAGGAAAATCATCAGAAGTTTGGGAGCTAAAAAGAGAAATGTCTTGACTAGGAGCAAAACAATAAAAAGAACAATCAAACAAGCAAATGAAAAATTGTCTGACACTGTCTTCAAGATCACTTTCAAAATCATTTTGGAAAGAAATATCATATTTAGAAGTACATTTAGAAAAGTGCTATGCTGCAAATATGGCCAAATCTGTTTTGAGTCAAAAAGGGGTAACCAAATACTTCTCATAGAGATCTCCCAAACCAGCACATTTTAATATATTACAGACATAAGAACAACTTGTGAAGAGACTGAGGTAAACCTGCTTATTTTTACAACTGCTTGAAAACATCGTTATCATTTGAAAAATATTTGTAATTATTATTATGAAGACATTTTCCATAATTTGAGTGACTTTTCTAGTAAAAAAGGAGTTTGAAATTGTATGTAGAAATTTCCTGGGTGACTATAAGATTATTTGTGATTTTTCTGCGCTGGGAGTTGTATCAGGATACCAGGTGTCATCAACATGGTCTGAAAATTAGCTTATGTTTTTTTTCACTTATAAGCCTCTTAAAGACATCTACACAGTAAATAAGTAAAACAGAAAAACCCCATAAATGGAATAATTTAACAATTCTAACATAAATGTAACTAATTCTGTTCCTCACTCACGCACCTGTTCCCTTCAGAACCATACCAACAATTAGTGCTATGATAGCAGCAGCCAACACAGAGTGGATATTTCACTAGAGAGAAGTAAACTACACCCAGTCTGGCAGTATTTTATTACAGGAATGTGCATGCTTTCAAAGGTATTAAGTAATTTATATTCTAGAAATGCTCATTTTCCAATTCCGGTTCATGGGTGGGAGGTTCTCCCCACCCCTTAAGGAATTCTCTGGACACCAGCAAGGCATCCTACAATTCCACATAATTCTGACATTATCTACCCAGAGATAGTATCCACTAAGGGTTCAGTCCTACAAGAGTCACCTGCCTCCCACTTCAAATGGCACTTGCAAGTCCAGGTTGTTACCTCTACTTCTGACCAATGGGCAATAAACCAGAGGTTTCTATGACCCCTTCCTTTGGCTCAGTTAATTTGGTGGAATGGCTCACAGAGCTCAGAAAATCTGTTTACTGGGGCAAGGGTGAGGAACTTCCACACTCTGAGCGAACCACTCTTCCCAAACCTCCACGTGTTCACCAGCACAGAAGCTCTCTAAAACCTTGTCATTTGGGGGTTTATGGAGGACTCATTTACAAAGGTATGATTGATGACATCATTGGCCGTTGACCATTTAACTCCCATCTCCACTTCTCTCCCTTGCCTTGGAGGAGATTGGGAATGGATGTGGGGTCCAGGTACCTGAATGTTTCAATCTTCTAAATCACAAAGGTGGTTTCCCTGACAACCAGCACCGCACCCCCCCCCCCATCCAGAAGTTACCTAACAGCTTTCCAAAACTCACCTTATTAACATAACAAAAGACACTTTTATTGCTCTTATCACAGGAAATTCCAGTGGTTTTAGGAGCCAGGACCTAAGAGCAGACCAAATTTATATTTCTCAGAAATCATAATATCATAAATTCATAGAAGTTTTGTTTTGTTTTGGGGTTGTGTTTTAACTTATATAATGTTTTGAAATACTTAGGAGTCTTGAAGTGAGAAAGGGAAGGAGTTCGACATTGACAGGGCTCAGAGGACATCCACATGTTGTAGAGTTGAATAGGCACCTCTTTTGGAACACAAGGGATGTGGTATTTCTATCAGTTTCTTTTATTTTCTGTATAAGCCTATTTTCCTCTTTTAAGCTGCTGTGCCAGGGGACTCTTGAACAATTGAACTTTACAGGCCCTGGTGACTTTTTGGCCATCTGCCACATAGCTCCTTTCTCAACTATAAAGCTATACCACAAAATTGAAACTAGAAGAACATGGTACCTCAGGGTTTGGGTAATTCCATTTCAAGAAATAATTTATGTGATTAACAACACAGTAAGAAACAAAACTGTGAGATATTGTACAGTCCTGTATTCAAAAAAAAATTATTTCTACAATATTTCTATTAGAGATAGGGGAGCCTGACTGTCCTGGCTTCAACTGAGAAAAGAAAAGTTGCAAATTAGCTTGCCTGCAGACAATTTTTTTTTAAATCCTCAGTTTCCTAAAGCAGAAGATAAGTCTTTACTTCTCATATGTAATATCTGATTATGATATATTGAGTGCAGTTTTTGACAGATTCATTTGACTAATGTCTGTCTCTGAAGTTCTGAATCTTCTCTCATTACCTTATTATTATTACTATTATTATTATTATTATGAGTCATTTAGTTCATTTAGCACTTAGCAAACATAAAGTTTCATTTCCTGGTTTGAGCCAAAAATTCTCAAAATTAGTTGGATGTGGAGTTATTTTTTAAAATATCTATAAGTAACGATGCCAGGACCAACAGTAACCATCTAGAAATGCTCTCTTTAGTGAACTTGTCTGTTTATTTCTCTAGACTATAAATTACCTGAAGGTGTGTGTGTATGAGTGTGTGTGTGTGTGTGTGTATATATATATATATATATATATATATATATATATATATTATTTTCCTTGCAGAACATAGAGCCACAGAGTGTGCCAATAAATTTTGATGAATGAATAAATGAAACAGGAAAAAATTAATGAATGAAATATCTAAAGTGTCACTGAGCTAATGGTATATATAAGAAAGGTATTAGATATACAAATTAGTTATTATAAGGCACTTTACAAGGAATGCCAAGGACACTGTTTTGTCTCAGTAGTTAATACTACTTCTTTTGTCTTCTCTGAAGTCATCCTGGAAAGTAAATTGTGATTGTTTTCTCTAAATGACTCAAAAATGAGAACCCCAAAGATATTCCTTGAGGAGAGGGGGGACAGAAAGACATTTCACACAAATAAGGAATAAACAAACAAAAGCCCCAAATTATGACTCAAGAAAAATATGTTGGTAGTACAATGTCTGAAACAAATTGTCAGTTCTGTCTTGACTTCTGATGTTAAAGATTTTTATATGTCTATATACATAGTACCTTGTACATATAAGGCATTTCTTTCTATGTCAAGCAGATTATGGCATTCTTAAGAAATTTTCAATTGCAGTCCAACTGTTAGGGTTCTGCTCTCCAAAAAAAAAAAAAAAAGGAAAACCAAAATGTTAATGAGAGTGAGAAATTATGCTCCCGAATTGTCCTGAGTTTCCATTTCTGATATCATTCTGTATCACAACTTCCTTCTTCCTCATCAGTATCTCCCCCACTAGAACATAGGCTCTTTGTGTCCAGAAACTATGTCTGATTCTTGTATTTCCAGCAACCAGCTCAGTGCCAAGCTCATAAGGGGTAAAGTAAGTAGATATCTATCAAGTGAACAAATGAAAGAATGAATGAGCATAAACATGCGTCTGGAATATCTGTAGAATACAATTTCAAGTTTATGCACTGGCAGATGAAGAAGACTGTCAGGATTAATCAGAAATGAAAACTATATTCTGTACAGCCAGAATTTAAGAAAATTGTTGTGATTCACATGTACCTGAGCTTTACTGCCTCATTTCCCCTTCTGTTTGGATTTTAACACAGGGAAGGGAAATTCAACACTTACAGAATACATTACAAAGAGACCAAATCTATGCAATCATGAAACCACAAAATGAAGAATGAAAATTTAGGATACCTTATTTGAAATTATTATGATAAAAGTAAACATTTGGTGGAATACACAATTTTTTTAAATAGGAAAAAAAAGACAAAAGCAAGATTATAATTTTATAACACTTTTCAGTTAATAAATCATCTTTAAAAATTAAAATTGGCAAGCATATATTTGATGTATATATAGTTTCCACATACATGTCCTAGATTGTTATAGCATATATTCATAAAAGTTATTAGATAAATACCATCTGAACTTCATAAAACCTTTATAGGTAGGTGAGTCCTAAATATGATTATATTTACAGGTCAGGAAAATGAGTGTTAAAGAAGTTAAATTACTTGCTCACCCACACAGGACCAAGATTCAAGCAGGGATCCTGACTCTAGTCACATGAAAAGTGTCAGCTTGCATGGTCCTCAATTCCCAGAGAGCTTATGAAAGGTATGTGGAAGTGAAAGAGCATTTCAGTCTGGCTTTCACCCAGACCACTTTCCTGCGTGCTTGTTTGACCTGCCTATGTGTCCATGGCTCCCCAGTCCTCTGGATCCTAGGGCCGCTGTTGCCTTACTCCTCTTAGCCTACCATTTATCTGCTTTCGCCACCCCTCCCCCAGCCTCAACCCCAGTTCTCAAGTGATGATATTAATCCTCTTGCTTCCAATTCAGAAAAGTAATCAGACTTTCTCCTGAGATGCTGGCATCCCAAACTGTCTTTGGGACCAGGTATAAAATATTCAAGATCAGTGTGGGGTCTATAATGCATGCTAAATGTCATTTAATCTTGGCGCTGAACCTAGCTGTCCACCTTTTTAGCTTTAGCACCAAAGAGGAAAGCAAGGATCTGTGCTCAGACCTCCTGAGAGTCTCAGGACGGGTTGTGAGTTACTCAGCTTTTGTCTGCAGAAACAGAAGCATGGGGGCGCCTGGGTGGCTCATTCGGTTAAGCATCCACACTCTTGATTTCTGCTCAGGTCATGATCTCACAGTTCCGTGAGTTCAAGCCCCACATTGGGCTCTTGTGCTTACATTGCATAGCCTGCTTGAGATTCTGTCTTCCTTTCTCTCTGCCCCTCCTGCCTTCTCTCTCTCTCTCTGTGTGTGTCTCAAAAATAAATAAACTTAAAAAAAAAAAAAAAAAAAGAAAGGAAGAAACAGAAGCATGGACTTCAAGATGTTGGTCAATATCCATGCGTCAGGGAAACAAGCCACATAGATTCTCTTCTCCTATCACCCGGAAACCACAGACTACCCTGGCTTCCTGCTCCCCAAGGACAGTCTCATCTGCTAAAATACTAAAAAACAGTGAGTTGTGGTATTTGTCAGGGAGTGGAATCATCATATAATGCAACCAGACTTAATCCAGTGCTGGTCTCCTGGGGTTTTACCCTACCACCTAATCAGTACCTGAAGTTGCCCTACCTCCCTCCCCTGCCAACCTCCCAGCCTCATCCCACCACTCTGGACATCAGTCCACGGAGGTTCTTTCTATCCTTGTACTAAGAACCAGAGGCTCCTGCCTGTAAGCCAGACCACAGGAGCCTCAGGCAGCAGTGTACTTACAAGTTATACAATTTTTTTATTTTTTAATTGTCTCACTGAATTTTCAATACAAAAGTTAAAATTCTCAAGATTTCACAGATGAGGAAAGTGAGCTTTAGAGAAATTAGAAGTGATGTTATAAAACTAATTTAAGTCAGAGCCCCAGTTGAAATGTAGGCAGTCTGATTCCAGCTCTGGGGCAGGAGAAGGGCAGTAGGGGGTGGTGGGTACAGACAATGGAGACTTTACTGCCACATGTGATGCTCTGATACCTGCTGCCCTAGGCAGTGGCATATACCAAGGAGGCCTTTCTTGTCACAGCGCTTAAAGCCCAGTAATGCTGAATTAGAGGTGACACACTGGTAATGGCAAAAAAGCACCAATGCAGCATTTGGACCATTTTTAACCCTAGTTGCTTTAGTCCTGATAAACTGTTAATGGAACCACACAGGGAGTGAGGATAGACCAAAGGACTTGAGAACATGGACATATTGGAGAAATTTTGGTTTTCCCTCCAAGAGAGTCCTTTCTTAGGAAACACTCTCAAACAGTTCATGGCAGATTTGTACAGAAAGCAGAATCTATTCAGTGCCTCCCAATTACCCAAAGTCCCTGACTCTCTAACACATCTTCAAGGGCTTTGTGTTCTGCCTCTGCTCACCTTTCATACCTCATCTATCCCTTCAGCACACTACCAGTATGACCTGTCTGCAGTTCCACAAAAAAAGACTGTGTTTGCTCTTATGTCCAGGTTTTTTGTTCACACCTTTGTTTCTGTCTGGAACATACTTTTCAAGTCTCTTTTTTCTTTTGTTATCTTCCACAAATAAGCTTAGCCATTATTATATTTGGAAAATCTCTCTGAATTCCCCTAATTACATTAGTTACCCTGATGTGTCTTTCTCTGATCACACACTGTACTGTACCCTCTTGCTGATGATGTCACTCAAACATAAGCTCTTGAAGACTCGAGACCTTTCTATATGCTAGAAATATGTCTGGTACATCATGTACACTCCAAAAATATTTATTAATTTAATTTTTAATTGTTACTATTAAAGAGAATTGTTAGTTCCAAAATTGTCTAAATTTATAGGAATTGGAGTAGTAGCAAATGTGGACAGAAATAGAGGGATAGAACCATAATAAATGGCAAGTTAAGTTGGGGTAGATCAGGAGTGGCCTTTGTGCTAGATATTTTTTCCTCCCTTCTTGATGCATTTTCCTTCCTAATCTATCCTGCTCTGGGTTCCAAGAGGCCAAACTTTGGAGACTATATTTGCCATGTTCCCTTACCAATCTGACTTCCTTTTGGGTTCTGCTAGTGGATGCACCAGATGGGAGGTTATGAAGCATATATTGAGACATTTGTTTTCTTAGCTCCCTACTTGCCAGGCTGAATCCCAGCTATTTAACTTCCAAAGTGTTCATCTTCTATGAGTGACCCTCTCCTGAGGCTGCAGCTCTCACCTAGTTCAGGGATAGAGGCTAAGGTTTGCCATCAGTTGGGAATTTCTCTTTACCCTCCCCCCCACACATTTGTAAATGGCTGCCTTTGTAAACTTGTAAATGGGTGCACTATCTTCCTTCAAGGAAGCTAAGCTATACAGCCTTATATTTCATGATATTTGGACTCAGTTCTGTAGGAAATGAGAGCCCAGAAGGTTTTAGAATATCAAGATATCCATACAACTTGAATGTTAGCAGGAAGAAAAAAAAAAAACCTGTCACATTCTTCTCCTTAGGAGCAGAGTCCTTGCCTTATTTGATGCCGTAACCAGTGCTTAGAGGACTGTATGATATACATGGCCCACAACACATGCTTATTAAACAACATAAGTAACCTTGGAAACAATTGATTAAATCTGTGTAGCCTAAAGCTTGGATTTTAATCAAGTACAGACAAAGGGAGTACTTTTTTTTTTCTTTTTAAAAGAGTCTCTAGTTACTGGAAAGAAAGAGCAACAAAACAGGTAGATTCCAGAAAAATCCTATAAGCTAAAAGCCGGCAATCTAAATGAGTAATTCACCAAGAAAGTAGGACCTGAAAAGCACCTCTTCCCATGTAGGTGTTGTTGTACTGGCTCTTACACAGCCATCTATACTGTGACCACAGATAATTCCTCTCAGTGATTAACTGCATGGGGACAGTGCTGCAGTGAGCAATTATTGCTTTACAATCCATAAGGACAGACCAGGAATCGAAGGCATTATTGCCAGCAAGGCACCATTTACCTCATCCTGCAGACATCACTCTGATATCAAAAGGTGGTTGACTTTGATAAACTTTCCAAGTATAGAGCCTGTGAGGATATTTTTAGAATCAGGAAGCTTGCAAGATAAGTACAAGATGCCAAACAGAACTGAGGAAGTGAAGGGGGGAAAGGAGGAGGAATTAAACAAAGAAAAACTCTGCTAAATTTCCTGAACAAATTCTTCTACTTCCCCCTTGTGGCCAAATTTCCCAAGAACTATGATTTCTTTATGCCTCAAAGCAACATTTATTATTATTCTTTGGGTCAGATTATAAAAATAAAACTTGTTTATTACAAAAGATGGAAAATGCATTGGAGTGGCTAGATAGAATGCCTTGTGGGGATGCATAAATTCTGCAATGGGGTTTTATCATGTTTTTACGAAAGCTTAACCAAGAACAAAGAGATCCATCCAGGAGCTTGAGTGGTATAGAAAGGTGAACTCCCATCTGCCTAGAAACTCCTTTAACTCTCATGATCACCCTGTGTGGTAAATAGCATTATCCCAACATTAGTAATCTAAGAGTGGCTATGAAAACTATTATATATTTGCTGCCTACTGCGTTCTAGCATGTACAAGCATTCTGCATAAACTCATTTAATCTTCAAAATATCCCTATGGGGTTAGGTGAGAAAACCAACTTTTATTTAACTTCCCAAGGTAATACAGCTTATATAAGACAGAGATAGACCTTTAATCTGGTCTTTGAACTACAAATTCTCCAGTATTTCCACTGTTCCATGTTGCTCATCATTTTCTCTCTGAATTCCTCTTTTTAACTTTCCACCAGTTATTTCTTAAAAGTAGTCTTCCATCCCCCTAGTAGGGATACCTATGACTTCTAGGGGATTCTTCCATATTTATACTGTTCCATAAATCTTCCACCTACCAAAGATGGGATAAAGATTCTTGTCTTGACCCTGTGCCTTAATGACATATTCATATTAATAATTAGTGGGATGACCAGAATTATAAAATGGGCTTTGTTCTCTTCAATCCACTCTGCTCCTAGAGTAGGGGACACTATGGAGGTAATAGTGCAGCTTTATTTTCTTTAAAATTATAGTAGACACATTTGGATTTAAGGGACAATACACAGGGGGAATTATCAAATTTTCTGAGTTGGAAGTGGATGAATAGAGAGGTACAGAACTTGTGAACTACTGTATTTGGGGGAATATTTGAAAAAAACTGCAAAATCACATATGCCTATTCAAAACACTGTATAATAGAGAGGGGATAAAGGAATATATACTGTTTGCTCACTTATCTCTTTTATCCACACCAGAAAATCTTAATTCTAACTTTAGGACTGCAGGATACGCTTAATTCTGCCAAGTTACCCCGTAATATTTAAATGAAAATGTATATTAATTAGCTTCTTAAAAATATGTTATGCAGGCTATTGGAGGAGTTGTTATAGGCTAGGTGGATGGGAGTAGAAGCAGAAAACATGGGACAGTGATTATCAAATTCCCAGTATTTAATATTTTATTTCTTCAGTGCCCTAGATCATTTGGTAATGACAAAGGGCTCAGCTGCTGCTTGGGTTTAATTCCTGGCTTTACAGCTCACAAAAGTGTGGCCCTGAACAAGTTACTTACCCCATCTAAGCCTCTGACCCCACATTTGTGGTGATGAAACCAAAATTTGTTGTGAGGCTCAAATGAGTCCTTCCCTTAAGCACTTGGTGTAAAGGACACTCAGCCGATGTTTGCTCTTTGTGTTAGAGCTTGAAAATTACTCCACTCAAAATTTACCTTCAAGAGAGCATCTGTGAATGACTGGCTAACAGTGGTTATACTGTGGCTGGAATCAGTACCAGGAACACTTCTAGATAGCATTATTTCTTTGGTGATTTTTCTGCTAATAAGACTCCTTTTCATACTTTAAAAGCTTGAAAATATATCTCTTATTTATATAATAATTATGTTTTCAAATGCAATTGTATGTATTTTTTCATTTGGTGTGACAACCAACACTTTAGCTTCATGGCTACCATCCTGTTTCTGTGACCAGTCCTGCCACTGGACTCTTTAAAAAAATTTTTTTTTAATTTTTATTTATTTTTGAGAAAGAGGGAGTCACAAAGTACAGGCAGGGGAGGGGCTGAGAGAGAGAGAGACGGAGACAGAGAATCCAAAGCAGCCTCCAGGTTCTGAATTTTCAGCACAGAACCCAACACAGGGCTTTAACCCACAAACTACGAGATCATGACCTGAGCCGAAGTTGGCTGCTTAACCAACTGAGCCACCCAGGCACCCCTACCAGACCCTTAAGTTTTGATTAAGCCTTCCCAGAAAGACCAGTATGAGAGCACCCACATTTACCCAATGCATGAGGCTGGAAGCTAGGCTGGAATTTGGAAAAATCACTGAAAGTTCACATGGTGCCTTCCTGCCCTCAGCCTTTAAACAACTGTATAAAATACCCGCTGGACGATGTGACAACCACCAAGAGGTTGCCAATTAAGTTTTTGACACTGATCATCATATCATTATGTGAATTAAAAACAAACTAATATGTATTTGTCTGATTATAAAAGCAAAGCAACTATAGAGAGACATGAAAAAGAGAATGAATCCTTTTGTTGGTGGCAGTGGAAAGAGACCCTGTTAATGTTTTAATGCATTTAATGTCACTATTTTTCTATGAATTTTTATGCTTTTGCTTTCTTTGTTATAGAGGGATTAAAGATGCGTAGAATTTTTAATTAATCAAAGAGTAAAAAAATATATATCTCTTGTTACAGTCTTCTCAGACAGTGGATTTGATTATCTGAAATTGCAAATACAAATTGGTCTTAAAAAGACAATAGTATTAAGGACCCAATTACCCACCATCTATCAGCACCATGAGGACCAAAAGCATAGTTACGTTAGCCTCCTCTTCTGTTCCCATAGTATTTTTGTCATGTGTTCTAAACCATAACAGATCTGTCTCCCTACAAGTACCCTGTGAGTTCTTTGAGAACAGGATCTATGAGTGCTATGTCTTGGGGAGAGAGATCAATGTAATAGTTAAGAGAGAGAACTCTGGAGTAAGATTGTTCAGGTGGGTTTGTTCATTCAGCTATTCAATGTTTTGGAGAGTTACTCAGCTTCCTCGTTGAAAAAACCAGGACACCAAAGGTTTGTTCCAAGAATAAGATGAGGTGATCCACAGATGAAGAAGTTAGTGCTTAGGTAATGCTCAACAGACATTATGTTATACATCCAGAAGCAAACATTGAATGTAGCATGGAAAAGGTACCAAAAAAAGTATTGAATTAAATATTTTCAGCCTGAGCAATAATTACGAAGTTGAAATCTAAAAGATCTGATCCAGGCTTGTCACTGACTCATTGTGGGAATTTTTGTGTGTCATCCTCCCTGGGTTTTGTCTTTCTCACCTGTAATATGGGAATACTGAGTGACATAAAGCCAAATTGTAATAAGGGTCATACAAAGATATTATGCTCAAGCACCATGGGTAGATTTTCCTGAGAATGAATTCCCAGAGAAGCACTAATGACTCAGAAAAGATAAATGCTTTTGAAGGTTTTTTCCGTACTTTTTATCTCTCTCTTCCAGAAAACCTGCCAGTTTTCAAATTCAGTAGCAGAGTACCTGAATTCGTATTTTCTCTCACCAAAAAGATGACTGTTATTTTTAAAATGATTTCCCAATTCGATGCTTTCTTCCACTCTTATTGTTTTGTATAGATGTTTTGTTGTTATTGCTGTTGTTGACCCTTGGTTTCTCTGTGTTTTACGCACATATCAACAATTTGTATGTTTGTGTACTTTCTATTTCCTTTATCCATTTTTCTAGAAGACCACTCCACATTTCCTTGCAGATATGTCATATCTCATTATATATTAGGGATATTAACATGATGTGGGATTTTCTCATCATTGTTGGAGGTACTAGCAGAGGAATGATTATGAAATAGAACAGTAGAAAACACTAAACCATAAAGGTTGCAACAAATACTAGCCTTTTTTAACATTATAAAATAACATTATAAAATAATGTTATTTTACATTATAAACATTATAAAATAATCCCTAAAATCTTAACTATAAACCAAATTTAGACTTAGAAAACTCATTTGTATTAGTCTTTATACCCTATAGAGTTTATAGCCTTCTATTTATAAGCATTATCTCATTAGCAAAATCCAGAACTTCTGGGGTGCCTATGACAAATTGTGTGAAGAAGAGTTTTAAAACGGTAAGATTTTAAAGTTGTCATGTTACTTAAAAAGAGCCTGCTTTTGCAGTTAGAAGCTTGAGTGGATTCTCACTGATTAGAGTTTAGAACCTCTTAAAAAAATTTAATGAACCAAAACAGTTGTTCTAATATTAAACACCCTCTCAGTAAATCTTAAAGAGGTTTAGTATTGAACCAGAATAATCTCTTTTTTTCTAAATTCAGAAACCATTCACTTTAATACATATTAAAAGGTTTTGAAACATTTTGGCAAAATAAGATTAGTTTTCTTTTTCCTCAGGATTATCCCAAATACCAAAACCAACACCAAAAAACAGAAACAAAAACAAAACAAAACAAAAACCTTAGCTTATAAAGAAAACACATGGCCTTTATTTTTAAAAACAAACCACTTAGTAATTGAGCTACTACTCCTGGAAGGCTTCTTTCTGTTAATGGATTTTTTTGTAGCTTTTAGTTCATTGCTATTAGTGAGAGTTATATACACCTTCCTTTCTGTCACCAGAACACCTACATTTATGTGTTTATTATCCCAGAGTCCTCTTTGGGAAGAAGTATTAGCCTTTGTATCTCCAGAGCCACACAGGGCTTGGTCCTTCACAGATATAAAGTAATATTTTACTGAACTGAGTAATGGTGAAGACATATACAAGACGCAAGGTATGAATTTACCCTCTTCCTACTGATTATAGACAGAAAAGAAAAGTTTCAAAAATGTTTAGCCAACATTTTCCAAAGTGACATACCATAGATAGTGTTGCCAGAGATATTTCAAGGTATCCTCATAATAGCGGGAAAAGCTAAATATTTGGGAAATATTTCCTTCTCTTAGAGATCAATGTACCAGTGCACCCATGAAGTCTCTGAAGAAATACTGCAGCATAAGGAAAAAGACCATTTCATACACATCTCTTTCAGCTTCTAAAATAAAGAGACAATAAGTTACCTGGTTTATTTGAAAAGTTGCCAGGGGCTCTTGGGTGACTTAGTCGGTTGAGCACGTGACTCTTGATTTCAGCTCAGGTCATAATCTCGTGGTTTGTGAGTTCGAGCCCTGCGTCTGGCTCTGCACTGACAGTGTGGAGCCTGCTTGGGATTCTCTCTCTTCCTGTTTCTCTGCCCCTCCCCTGCTTGTGTTCTGTCTCTTTCTCAAAATAAATAAATGAAGCTTAAAAAAAATTGCCAGAAGATAATAAATAAAACTTAACATATTGCCTTATGAAAGAAGAACAGAGAGCTATATGGTAAGAGTCAATAGAGAGAATTATAGACTAAGAAACAAAACAAACTCATTAAATTAAAATTTCATTCTGCAATGGGGTGCAGTAAGTAATAGACCTGACCTGCAGAAAATAAAATCAATAATATGGCAAATAAACTTGAAAAACTCTAAGAATGCAAGGTAAAAAGACATAGAGATTGGGACTTCTGGGTGACTCAGTCAGTTGAGCATCCGACTTCGGCTCAGGTCATGATCTCACAGTTTGTGGGTTCGAGCCCCGCATGAGGCTGTGTGCTCACCGCTTGCTCAGAGCCTGGAGCCTGCTTCAGATTGTGTCTCCTTCTCTCTCTGCCCCTCCCCCACTCACGCTTTGTCTCACTGTTTCTCAAAAATAAATAAATGTAAAAAATTAAAATAAAAAAAGACATAGAGATAAATATATGACAATGCGATAAACACTTCGAACAGAATCACAGATCCAACCTATGAATTAAGTGCACTACTCTTGAAAAGATTAATAGCAAGAGCAAAACCAAGATACAGTCTAAGAACTTCTGAGGGAAAAAAATGAATAAAAAAAACTAGAAACTACACATAAAATGACCTACTAAGTTAAATGAAAAACACATAAAAAATCATATCATATCCAGATTTATCCTGGGTTCTGGCATTTTTAACTCTTTACTTCGGCAATGTATATATACAAAAATGAAGGAAACAATATAAGGAACCCCTGTGTATCCATCACTCAGCTTCAACAATTACAAATACTATGTTAGTTTTTCTTTTTTATTGTATCCTCTTTTTACCTTTTGGGAGGAATATTCTGTACTTTGTGTCCTTTTGCCTATAAATACTTAGTACACACTTTAATAAATAAGAACAAATTTTTCATATAACCACCATAATATTAGCACATCTAACAATGTTAATAGTGATCTTAATTTCCCAGACCATAAAAATACAGAGAAGTCAGACAACCATCTGTTTGCAGCTAAAGTATCTTTAGTTTTTAAAACAAACCAACGAAAACAGAAACCACTTTGTATAAACATAGTTTATTTATTTTAAAGAGAGAGAGCGTGGATGGGCACATGTGTGTGCATGTGAGTGGGGAAGGGGCAGAGAGACAGAGAGACAGAGAGAGAGAGAGAGAGAGAGAGAATGAATCCCAAACAGGCTTCAAGCTATCAGTGCAGAGCCTGACTCAGGGCTCGAGCTTATAAACTGTGAGATCATGACCTGAGCCAAAATCAAGAGTCAGATGGACACTCAACCAACTGACCCACCCAGGCACCCAAACCTTGTATAAACATTCTTAAGGCCCATCTTAGAATTGGAAGGGCTGTGAAAATGAGGATCTCTAAGTCCAAGCTTCTTTAGCTTCATGGTAGATTTGCCTCTGGCTGGAACCTGTATGCTACTTGGTAGCATCCCATTAAGAGATGGCAAGACTCTACACGGTATATGATTACATGACATACCAAGTGAGGCTGGACTTCAGTCAGGGAATAGAAAATCTATTGGTTTTATTGCTGCTTTTTCCTCAACATCAAGGATGGTGCTTGATACTCAAAGGACACTTAATAAATATTAAATGAATGAACAATGGCAGTAGAATACTCATAGTCTCATCAAAGATTTCCATGCCTCAGACATATCAGAACTACTGGATTGCAAGGAGGAGTGATAGGAGGAACAAGGATCTTCTCAGCAGTAATAGATATGGACCAAATCCAAAAAAAAAAAAAAAAAAAAAGAGAGGCTTATTCCAATTCCTTGGCACAGCATAGGATGCAGAGACCTTAGTACAACACCAGAAGGTGGAATCCAATTAATGAATTAGACTGAAATTTTGGCTGGCAAGACAGGATGAGGGTTAAAATGCTAATTATTTTCTTTGAAAGGAAATAAATGCTATTTTTCTTGCAAAGCTGAGGATCCATACCAAGATTCATAACTGCTACATATATATTGGGTGCTTAAATTATGTTAGGCATTGTCCCATATATAATTCCATTTAATGTTATAATGACCTACTGAGTCTGTAGTACACAGGGGTTAGAGGCTCAAGTTTTAGTCTCAGACAGACTTAATTTCAATTTCTATTTGTTAGTGCATGACCTAAGGGAAGATTCATAGCAACTGTAATCATCAGTTTCCTGGTCTGAAAAATATGAATATTGATACTATCTATGTCATTGGCTCATTGCCATAGAGATGAAATAAGATAAACATATAGTAACTTTCAGTGTATACCTTAGCTAATAAATATGTAAGTATATACATATACATAAGTATGTACATATAAACATAAGTATTTATTTATATGTACATATGTATACATATGTATGATACATACATATATAGAGACAGACAGACAGAGAAAGATAGAAAAAAGTGATAAAGAAAATAACTTACCAGGATATATAGACATGGTAAATATAGAGAAAAGATTTAAGTACAGGTTTTTGCCATATAGCTAGTTTCCTTTCCAAAGCCATTAAAAATAATTCCATCTTTTTTTTTAAGTTTATTTATTTATCTTGAGAAGACAGAGAGTGCGAGCAGGGGATGGGGAAAGAGAGAGAGAGAGAGAGAGAGAGAGAGAGAATCTCAAGCAGGCCCCACATGAAACCATGACCCTGAAACCAAAGGTCGGACGCTTAATCAACCAGTCGCCCCCAAAAAATTGAGCCACCAGTTTCTGAGCCCCCAAGTTGAGCCACCCAGTCGGCCCCAAAAATAACTCCATCTTAAGAGTTGCCATCTTAAAACATTTAAACACTGCCAGTATTTGGTATTTCTAATTATGAACTTTTTTAGGGTACTATCATTTTACAATTTTTCCTGATAGAACTACTGAGGTAAATTTATTACACACCAAATTTCCAAAGTCATGCCTCTTTCTGGCTCTCTTTTACCAAATGTTGAGGATTTTGTCTTGCCAGATTCTCTTTTTTTTTAATGTTTATTTTATTTATTTTATTTATTTTAATGAAATTTATTGTCAAACTGGTTTCCATACAACACCCAGTGCTCATCCCAAAAGGTGCCCTCCTCAATACCCATCACCCACCCCCCCTCCCTCCCACCCCCCATCAACCCTCAGTTTGTTCTCAGTTTTTAACAGTCTCTTATGCTTTGGCTCTCTCCCACTCTAACCTCTTTTTTTTTTTCCTTCCCCTCCCCCATGAATTTCTGTTAAGTTTCTCAGGATCCACATAAGAGTGAAAACATATGGTTTCTGTCTTTCTCTGTATGGCTTATTTCACTTAGCTTCACACTCTCCAGTTCCATCCACGTTGCTACAAAGGACCATATTTCATTCTTTCTCATTGCCATGTAGTACTCCATTGTGTATATAAACCACAATTTCTTTATCCATTCATCAGTTGATGGACATTTAGGCTCTTTCCATAATTTGGCTATTGTTGAGAGTGCTGCTATAAACGTTGGGGTACAAGTGCCCCTATGCATCAGTACTCCTGTATCCCTTGGGTAAATTCCTAGCAGTGCTATTGCTGGGTCATAAGGTAGGTCTATTTTTAATTTTCTGAGGAACCTCCACACTGCTTTCCAGAGTGGCTGCACCAATTTGCATTCCCACCAACAGTGCAAGAGGGTTCCCGTTTCTCCACATCCTCTCCAGCATCTATAGTCTCCTGATTTCTTCATTTTGGCCACTCTGACTGGCGTGAGGTGATATCTGAGTGTGGTTTTGATTTGTATTTCCCTGATAAGGAGTGACTTTGAGCATCTTTTCATGTGCCTGTTGGCCATCCGGATGTCTTCTTTAGAGAAGTGTCTATTCATGTTTTCTCCCCATTTCTTCACTGGGTTATTTGTTTTTCGGCTATGGAGTTTGGTGAGCTTTTTATAGATTTTGGATGCTAGCCCTTTGTCCGATATGTCATTTGCAAATATCTTTTCCCATTCCGTTGGTTGCCTTTTAGTTTTGTTGGTTGTTTCCTTTGCTGTGCAGAAGCTTTTTATCTTCATAAGGTCCCAGTAATTTATTTTTGCTTTTAATTCCCTTGCCTTTGGGGATGTGTCGAGTAAGAGATTGCTACGGCTGAGGTCAGAGAGGTCTTTTCCTGCTTTCTCCTCTAGGGTTTTGATGGTTTCCTGTCTCACATTCAGGTCCTTTATCCCTTTTGAGTTTATTTTTGTGAATGGTGTGAGAAAGTGGTCTAGTTTCAACCTTCTGCATGTTGCTGTCCAGTTCTCCCAGCACCATTTGTTAAAGAGACTGTCTTTTTTCCATTGGATGTTCTTTCCTGCTTTGTCAAAGATGAGTTGGCCATACGTTTGTGGGTCTAGTTCTGGGGTTTCTATTCTATTCCATTGGTCTATGTGTCTGTTTTTATGCCAATACCATGCTGTCTTGATGATGACAGCTTTGTAGTAGAGGCTAAAGTCTGGGATTGTGATGCCTCCTGCTTTGTTTGGTCGTCTTCTTCAAAATTACTTTGGCTATTCGGAGCCTTTTGTGGTTCCATATGAATTTTAGGATTGCTTGTTCTAGTTTTGAGAAGAATGCTGGTGCAATTTTGATTGGGATTGCATTGAATGTGTAGATAGCTTTGGGTAGTATTGACATTTTGACAATATTTATTCTTCCAATCCATGAGCAGGGAATGTCTTTCCATCTCTTTATATCTTCTTCAATTACCTGCATAAGCTTTCTATAGTTTTCAGCATACAGATCTTTTACATCTTTGGTTAGATTTATTCCTAGGTATTTTATGCTTCTTGGTGCAATTTGAATGGGATCAGTTTCTTTATTTGTCTTTCTGTTGCTTCATTGTTAGTGTATAAGAATGCAACTGATTTCTGTACATTGATTTTGTATCCTGCAACTTTGCTGAATTCATGTTTCAGTTCTAGCAGACTTTTGGTGGAGTCTATCGGATTTTCCATGTATAAGATCATGTCATCTGCAAAAAGTGAAAGGTTGACTTCATCTTTGCCAATTTTGATGCATTTGATTTCCTTTTGTTGTCTGATTGCTGATGCTAGAACTTCCAACCCTAGGTTAAACAACAGCGGTGACAGTGGGCATCCCTGTCGTGTTCCTGATCTCAGGGAAAAAGCTCTCAGTTCTTCCCCATTGAGGATGATGTTAGCTGTGGGCTTTTCATAAATGGCTTTTATGATCTTTAAGTATGTTCCTTCTATCCCGACTTTCTCAAGGGTTTTTATTAAGAAACGGTGCTGGATTTTGTCAAAGGCCTTTTCTGCATCGATTGACAGGATCATATGGTTCTTATCTTTTCTTTTATTAATGTGATGTATCACATTGATTGATGTGCGAATGTTGAACCAGCCCTGCATCCCAGGAATGAATCCCACTTGATCATGGTGAATAATTCTTTTTATATGCTGTTGAATTCGATTTGCTAGTATCTTATTGAGAATTTTTGCATCCATATTCATCAGGGATATTGGCCTGTAGTTCTCTTTTTTTACTGGGTCTCTGTCTGGTTTAGGAATCAAAGTAATACTGGCTTCATAGAATGAGTCTGGAAGTTTTCCTTCCCTTTCTATTTTTTGGAATAGCTTGAGAAGGATAGGTATTATCTCTGCTTTAAACGTCTGGTAGAACTCCCCTGGGAAGCCATCTGGTCCTGGACTCTTATTTGTTGGGAGATTTTTGATAACCGATTCAATTTCTTGGCTGGTTATGTGTCTGTTCAAGCTATTTCCTCCTGATTGAGTTTTGGAAGAGTGTGGGTGTTTAGGAATGTCCATTTCTTCCAGGTTGTCCAATTTGTTGGCATAAAATTTTTCATAGTATTCCCTGGTAAGTGTTTGTATCTCTGAGGGATTGGTTGTAATAATTCCATTTTCATTCATGATTTTATCTCTTTGGGTCGTCTCCCTTTTCTTTTTGAGAAGCCTGGCTAGAGGTTTGTCAATTTTGTTTCTTTTTCAAAACACCAACTCTTGGTTTCATTGATCTGCTCTACAGTTTTTTTAGATTCCATATTGTTTATTTCTGCTCTGATCCTTATTATTTCTCTTCTTCTGCTGAGTTTAGGCTGCCTTTGCTGTTCTGCTTCTATTTCCTTTAGGTGTGCTGTTAGATTTTGTATTGGGGATTTTTCTTGTTTCTTGAGATAGGCCTGGATTGCAATGTATTTTCCTCTCAGGACTGCCTTTGCTGCATCCCAAAGCATTTGGATTGTTGTATTTTCATTTTCATTTGTTTCCATATTTTTTTTAATTTCTTCTCTAATTGCCTGGTTGACCCACTCATTCTTTAGTAGGATGTTCTTTAACCTCCATGCTTTTGGAGGTTTTCCAGACTTTTTCCTGTGGTTGATTTCAAGCTTCATAGCATTGTGGTCTGAAAGTATGCATGGTATGATCTCAATTCTTGTATACTTATGAAGGGCTGTTTTGTGACCCAGTATGTGATCTATCTTGGAGAATGTTCCATGTGCATTCAAGAAGAAAGTATATTCTGTTGCTTTGGGATGCAGAGTTCTAAATATATCTGTCAAGTCCATCTGATCCAATGTATCATTCAGGGCCCTTGTTTCTTTATTGACCGTGTGTCTAGATGATCTATCCTTTTATGTAAGTGGAGTGTTAAAGTCCCCTGCAATTACCACATTCTTATCAATAAGGTTGCTTATGTTTATGAGTAATTGTTTTATATATTTGGGGGCTCCCGTATTCGGCGCCTAGACATTTATAATTGTTAGCTCTTCCTGATGGATAGACCCTGTGATTATTATATAATGCCCTTCTTCATCTCTTGTCACAGCCTTTGATTTAAAGTCTAGTTTGTCTGATATAAGTATGGCTACTCCAGCTTTCTTTTGACTTCCAGTGGCATGATAAATAGTTCTCCATCCCCTCACTCTCAATCTGAAGGTGTCCTCAGGTCTAAAATGAGTCTCTTGTAGACAGCAAATAGATGGGTCTTGTTTTTTGATCCATTCTGATACCCTATGTCTTTTGGTTGCTGCATTTAGTCCATTTACATTCAGTGTTATTATAGAAAGATATGGGTTTAGAGTCATTGTGATGTCTGTATGTTTTATGCTTGTAGAGATGTCTCTGGTACCTTGTCTCACAGGATCCCCTTTAGGATCTCTTGTAGGGCTGGTGTAGTGGTGATGAATTCCTTCAGTTTTTGTTTGTTTGGGAAGACGTTTATCTCTCCTTCTATTCTAAATAACAGACTTGCTGGATAAAGGATTCTCGGCTGCATATTTTTTCTGTTCAACACATTGAAGATCTCCTGCCAATCCTTTCTGGCCTGCCAAGTTTCAAAAGAGAGATCAGTCACGAGTCTTATAGGTCTCCCTTTATATGTGAGGGTACGTTTATCCCTTGCTGCTTTCAGAATTTTCTCTTTATCCTTGTATTTTGCCAGTTTCACGATGATATGTCGTGCAGAAGATCGATTCAAGTTACGTCTGAAGGGAGTTCTCTGTGCCTCTTGGATTTCAATGCCTTTTTCCTTCCCCAGATCCGGGAAGTTCTCAGCTATTCTTTCTTCAAGTACACCTTCAGCACCTTTCCCTCTCTCTTCCTCCTCTGGGATACCAATTATGCATATATTATTTCTTTTTAGTGCATCAGTTAGTTCTCTAATTTTCCCCTTATACTCCTGGATTTTTTTATCTCTCTTTTTCTCAGCTTCCTCTTTTTCCATAATTTTATCTTCTAGTTCACCTATTCTCTCCTCTGCCTCTTCAGTTCGAGCCGTGGTCATTTCCATTTTATTTTGCATCTCGTTTAAAGCGTTTTCAGCTCCTCCTGACTATTCCGTATTCCCATAATCACTGTAGCAATAGATTCTCTGCTGTCCTCTATACTGTTTTCAAGCTCAGCGATTAATTTTATGACTATTATTCTAAATTCACTTTCTGTTATATTATTTAAATCCTTTTTGATCAGTTCATTAGCTGTTGTTATTTCCTGGAGATTCTTTTGAGGGGAATTCTTCCGTTTGGTCATTTTGGATAGTCCCTGGAGTGGTGCGGTGGACCTGCAGGGCACTTCCCCTGTGCTGTGGTGTATAACTGGAGTTGGTTGGCGGGGCCATAGTCAGACCTGATGTCTGCTCCCAGCCCACCACTGGGGCGACAGACTGGTGTGTGCCTTCTCTTCCCCTCTCCTAGCAGCAGGATTCACTGTGGGGTGGCGTGGCCCGTCTGGACTACTTGCACACTGCCAGGCTTGTGGTGCTGGGGATCTGGTGTATTAGCTGGGGTTGGTAGGCAAGGTGCACAGGGGCAGGAAGGGCAGGCTTAGCTCGCTTCTCCTTAGGTGATCCACTTCAGGAGGGGCCCTGTGGCACCAGGAGGGAGTCAGACCAGCCGGAGCGATGGATCCGCAGAAACACAGCGTTGGGTGTTTGCGTGGAGCGAGTAAGTTCCCTGGCAGGAACTGGTTCCCTTTGGGATTTTGGCGGGGGGACGGGCGAGGGAGATGGTGCTGGCGAGCGCCTTTGTTCCCTGCCAAACTGAGCTCTGTCGTCCCGGGGCTCAGCAACTCTCCCTCCCTTTGTCCTCCAACCTTCCCGCTTTCTGAACAGAGCTGTTAACTTATGACCTCCCAGATGCTAAGTCCCGCTTGCTGTCGGAACACACTCCGTCTGGCCCCTCGACTTTTGCAAGCCAGACTCGGGGCTCTGCTTGGCCAGCAGGGTGCCCCTCCACCCTGGCTCCCTCCTGCCAGTCCGTGCAGCGCACACCGCCTCTCTGCCCTTCCTGCCCTCCCTGCCCTCTTCCGTGGGCCTCTCATCTGCGCTTGGCTCCGGAGACTCCGTGCTGCTAGTCTTCTGGTGGTTTTCTGGGTTATTTAAGCAGGTGTAGGTGGAATCTAAGTGATGAGCAGGACGCGAGGTCAGCCCAGCATCCTCCTACGCCACCATCTTCTGCCGGTCCCCCCTAATGTTTATTTTATTTTTGAGAGAGAGAGGCAAAGCATGAGCGGGGGAGGCACAGAGAGAGAGGGAGACACAGAATCCAAAGCAGGTTCCAGGCTCTGAGCTCTCAGCACAGAGCTTGACATGGAGCTCGAACCCATCAACTGCGAGATCTTGATCTGAGCCAAAGTTGGATGCCCAAGTGACTGAGCCACCCAGGTGCCCCTGGATTCTCTTTCTAATTGCTTTAAGAGATAAATCTAATCGTCATGAATATATTTTCGGGAAATCAAAACTGGAGAATAAAGCTGTTCAACAATGTTTTTCATGGTCAGTATCTACTGGCATACTTCATTTTTCTATGAAATAATCACTATGTTGGCTTTTGGCTCACCTACCCTTCCCAAATCTTCAAAAAAGATTAAACTGGAATGATGTCTTCTGAATGTTTTTTTTTCATCACCTAAGTAGCTTGACATTTCATAATAGTTCAGGTACAGGTTTTAATGTATCTTCCTAAAAGAGATGTCTCAAGTTAACCATACTTTCCGAAATACCCCCTTGGCCTTTTAGCAATCCTCATAGTTTATCTGGTGAGACAGCTGGCTGAGAGTAGCAGAACTGTTTGCTGAAGAAGATAATCAGATCCACTAAAGTATTTAATAGCAAGTAGTTTGTTCCTATGAACCACATTTAAGCATTCTTGAGAGTTCTCAAGAATTTAAAGTACCTTAAAATGTGCATAGTTATCTGAACCAGCTTTTTCCCTCTTGCAAGTCCTTTCCAATACACGAAAGAATTCACTTGGGATCCTATCGGGCAATATAGAATCTGAGGTCCCATCCAAATGTAACATATTAGTATTTAGATAAACAGAACTCATGTTCCTAGTAATGATATTGCATATAAATTATTAAGTCCTACTCTAAGCCACAGGGAATTTTTCATATGTTAACTATCTATATAAATCTCCTTTTGGATTGTATTTGTCCAGTTACAGTGGCTAAGGTTTCTCTTCCTTTCCTTACAATATAATCATTCTGTATCTTTCTACCCTCTTAATTTTCTGCATGCATCTTGGGTCTGTCTGATATCTATATCCCCCTACACCTAATATTAAGCCCTATGAAAAAGCAGGAAATCTAATTTGTTGTTGCTTTCTTGCTCCACACCTAAGACAGTAGGATAGTTAGAGGGTGCTTTATGACTCTTAAATGAATGAATAAGCAAGGTCCTCTGACACTTCCTAAATCCCTGTGACTGACGTTAGATGTTGTAATAAATCATTAATCGAGATAATGCCCATTTTGGTAACAATTGATTTTCAAAGTAAGTTGTTTCACCAAAAATAAACCTGTTGTTAAAAGATAAACTGAGGCATATTAAAAACTTTGGAGAGTTTATTTGAGCATGTGTCACTTTCAACCAGGCAGTGCTAAACTGAAGTGGTTAGGGATGCTCCCCCCTGCTCCCACCCCTACCAGGAGGTTTTCCCTACCAGGAAAAATAACTACACAGAAAAAGTGGAGAGGGAAAGAAAGGAAAAAATGTGATTGGCTACAACTTAAGCCTAGTTGACTGTTTGGGATTGATTGTCCTTAGTTAGTGGTTTGCTTTCATAATCTTGAGGCACTTACAGGCTTTGATTTTGATTTGCTTACATAGACAGCCATGGCATTAGAGCCACAGCAGTCAGTGGCCTCCTTGTTTAATTAATTTAACACCGCATTATTAAAAATAAGTTGTAAAAACACACTTCTGGGAAGAAAAGAGGAATATGAGGTAGATACTTCCGAAGTCCCAATAAAAATAATTTTTCTGACAGGAATTTCATTAATTGTGTTTGTAAGCCTGGAAATATTGCTCTAAAAGTTAAGCATCTCTGATTAAATTCTCTTGGGGTAAACTGGGGTCATGATATACAGAGACTTTCAGGCAATGCAAAGGGCTTAGGGTTTCTGTCTGTGATAGCAAGCAGTTGAAGAGTTTTACACAGGGACAAATTGTACTGTTTTGCATTTTTTAAAGAACTCCACTATGGCTTCTCTGATAAAGGAAAGAAGAGTGTGGAGTGCCTGGGCGACTCAGTCGGTTGAGTGTCCGACTTTGGCTCAGGGCGTGATCTCGCAGTTCATGAGTTCGAGCCCCGTGCTGGGCTCTGTGCTGACAGCTCAGAACCTGGAGCCTGCTTCAGATTCTGTGTCTCCTTCTCTCTGCCCCTTCCCCACTCATGCTCTGCCTCCCTCTGTCTCTCAAAAATGAATACAAATTAAACAAAATTAAATAAAAAAAAGGAAAGAAGAGTATCTGTCTTTTGATACTGAAGTTTACTGAAGAGGTGAACATGTGGGATAATGGGGGACTTGTTCTGTTTCTGTACTCACCAAGCATTCTTCAGACTTTAACTTGCCTGTGTACTTAATAACCACTTTCTAGAAATGCCAGTAAAAAGAGTGCTACTTTATGTAAAAGTTTCACTCTTCTTTTTAAATTAACATATTAATATTCCGATTTTCTACATCATTTTGATGAGCTTAATTACTGTGATTCCACTTGTGTTGGAAACAAACAAACAAACAAAAACCTTTCAGATTTCTAAGACTGCAAAGCTGATGATCATAGCCTGGACTTGGACAAATTCACCAAGATAATGGCACCTAGTAAAAAGCCTGGTGAAAGACAGCTAAGTCATCTTTTTCTGGTCACATCCTGAACCCCACATTGGCTCTGCTTCTCTTCCATTTGAATTTAGAATATTATGTTGATCTCTCATGAGAGCTTAGAATTTTCCTTAGGCCTCATGAGCCTCTTTACTTCACAGCTGCCAAAATACACCCCCTTTTCTCTATTTTATTTATTCGTTTTTACTACAAATGTCAGTTTCTTAAAGAGCAGTCATAGACTCAACTGTAAGGAAAGGACAGGAAGGCAGACAGGAAGGAATTAAGTAAATCTGGGAGGAGGATGAGGTAATGAGGAAGATACATATGGAAACAAATAGATCTTAGACTTTTCTTTGGGGTTTTCATAATTCTCCTCTTTCTCACTCTGATTCCCGACACCAGCAGTACTCTTAATAGCTAGCAGTAACAGCTACCAATTCATAGAGACCTTACACATATTACTGTTAATAATATTTTTATTATAAACAATAATTATTTTATTGAGCTGTTAGAGTTTTCATTGTACCGTACATGCTCTTTGTCTTACCCTATGCTTCGAAAATAGATACAATATGCCTCTTGGCTCATTGAAATTGAAGACATTTGTGTTCTAATCTTACTTTGTTTCATGCAGCAAAGGCACATCAGAAGGGAGATGCTTATTAGTTTATGTATTAGCTTATGTTTATGTAGCTTTGTTCCATGTTTTTTGTGCTATTAGCTTTTACTCCTATATTGTTTTTCTCATGTGTACATCCTCGAATTAGCTTTGCTTATTGATTGGCATTGTTGTCATGAAATCTTGAGGGCCTGCTTCCAAAATGGGTCCATAACTGTAAGCTGATCATAAAAGCCCTATTTTAGTCCTGATCTGGAAAACAAGAAGGAAGATAAAATTACTTTTAAACCTCTAAGTCACAAGGAGTGCCATAATACCATTCACAGTACTAGAGCAGGACAAATTTGGGAGCTAGATAAAGTCCTCATCAAAATGAGCTGACAGCAGCCCAAGACTGTAGAAAGGCACAGGGGGATAAATAAGGTTATTTTCCACCCACTTAGGTTTTATATCAATCCAAAGAATAAGGCCAGAAGTCAGCAGATGAATATCAAATTACTTATGTTTGTTACTAACAAGGCAGAAATTTGAGAATGTAGCTTCTTTTGTGAGCAAGTAAGCTTCCTCATACTTAGCTCCTGAATGGGAAAACCTTATTGACCCATTTATGGTTAGATTTAGAGTAGACCTCACTAGATGGTACCTATATTTAGAGGAACAGAAACTAACATGTGGTCCCAGCAATTAGCTCACTCGCAAAAGAAAAAAAAAAAGAGAAAGTGCCTGAGCTGTTAATGCTCTAGTTTTTCTCCAAAACTCATCAACTAGGTGTCATTTCCCTCTCCATCCCTCTAACTGCCCCTCAGGGAAAGAATAATGGAGAGTAGATACTTGCCAGGAGCAGCACCCTAATGAAGGTCCTTCCACAAAAAGGGAGATGTCAGGAACTGGGAACAAATATTCCCCTTTAAAAGTACCAGAGTAGTCCATTGCATAATTGTTCTTCCTCCTTTCTTTTTTTTTGAAGAGAACTCTCTTCTTTACCTTTTTCATATCTCTTTTGCATATCACTGAGTGGCCTACTGTGGCCTACTGTGACCACACAATCTTTTTTCCTTTTAATTGTAAAATATAAAGCCCATATAGATAAGTGACTTAAACATGTAGAGTTTAATAAAAATTATAAGCATATGTCTGTTAATCACCGTCTAGATTAAGAATCATAAAAGGGGCACCTGGGTGGCTCAGTCGGTGAAGCATCTGACTCTTGATTTCAGTTCAGGTCATGATCTCACAGTTCATGAGTTCAAGCCCGCATCGGGCTCTCCGCTGACAGTGCAGAGCCTACTTGGGATTCTCTCTCTCCTTTTCTTTCTGCCTGTCTCTCTCAAAATAAATAAAATAAACATTAGAAAAAGAATTATAAAATTACTAGAATCCCCAAATATCCCCATGTGCTCATTCTGGATTAAAATTCTCAATCTCTGGCTAATAGTTTCTGATTATCAAAATGATCGTCATCCTGATTCTGGTGAAAGTCATGACCTTGATTTTTCTTTAAATTTTACCATCCATGAATGCAGCCCTAAAAAATGTAGATTTTTTGCCTGGTTTTGAACTAAATATAAATCAATACTGTATGTATTTTTGCATTTTGCTTCTTTTAACCCAGGAGTGAGACTCCTCTATGTTGTTGCACATAGCTAAAGCTGGCTCATTTTTCACTGCTTTAAAGAAATCTATTTATGAATATGCCAAAATTATCCATTTGTGATGTTTAATTTTATGTGTCAACTTGATTGAGCTAAGGGATCCTCAGGTAGCAGGAAAACATTGTTTCTGGGTGTATCTGTAAGGATGTTTCTGGAAGAGATTAGCATTTGAATATGTAGACTAAGTAAAGATTGCCCTCACCAATGCAGTGAGCATCATCTAATCCACTGAGGGACAGACTAGAACAAAAAAGCAGAGGAAGGGAGAATTTACTCTCTGTTTGAGCTGGAACATCCATATTCTGCCCTGGACATCAGTGTTCCTGATTCTCAGGCCTTTGGACTTGGACCATGCTACCAGCTTTCCTGGTTTTCCAGCTTGCAGATGGCAGATGGTGGGACTTCTCGGGCTCCAAATTACGGGAACCAATTCCTATAATAAATCTCCTCATACATATACATATACATCTGCGTATACATATACATATCCTATTGATTCTGTTTCTCTGTGGAACCCCAAGTAATATACCATTTACTTTGATGAACAGTTGGATATTATGAAGAATGTTGCTCTGGACCTTCTTGTACATGCATTATGATTCAGAAGGTCTCCAGTTTCTTGAAGTAGGCTCTCTAGGAGTGAAACCTCCTGTCAGAAGGCACATGAAAAAGCCATCTTGGAAACAGATCCTCTAGTCTCAAATGAGTCTTTGGATGACTATAGGCCTGATGAATATCTCCACTGAAATCTCATAAAAGACCCTAAGCCAGAACTGCCCAGCTAAACAATGCCTGTATTCCTGACTTTCAGAAACTGGGAGATAACAAATATGCATTGTTCTAAGGTACTAAATATGGGATAATCCATGAAGCAGTAAAAAAAATATCTATTTCACTTGTTTTATTTTTCTCCATAGCACTTATTACTATCATACCATATAATTTATTTATTTTGATATAGTATTTCCAGAGCATAAATGTATGGAGAGGAATTCCATTTCTTTTTCCTATTGATATGCCTTCAGCATCTATAATTATAGTAATAAAATTTATAGTAATAACAACATAATATTTACTTACTATGGAAAATGCCTATTAGGCATCCATGCAGTGATTTCAAGTAGGCAGTCCAGATTGACTGGAGGAAGCCATGGCTGGAGATAAAGATTTGGGAGTCATAAGCATACTGAGAATGTTCCTGGAACTGAGTGAGGCCATGTAGCACTATAGATAGAAAACAAAGGTTTTCCCAGATCACATATTTCTAGTACTCCAGCAGTTAGCAAGGAAGAGATGACAAAGAAAATTGAGGAAGAGTAGCCAGTGATGAAAGGGGAAAAAATACCAATTATCAGAAAGTGACAGCAAAGAATAAAAAGATAGTAATAATTGTAGAATGTCTGTTATTTGCCAAGTGAGACACTTTAAATACTTTTATCAAAATAACTCTGTGAGGTAAGTTTTATTACTCACAGTTTGTAGGAGGAAATCAATGTCCTTGCAGACTAAATTCTTGCCCTAGGTCACATTGCCAAGAAGTAGTTGAGCTAGGAGTCGATTCCAGATCAGTATAGCATCATGTCTCTCCACTAAATCATTCCCAGAATTACTGTTTAATACCCATCTATTCTGAAGATGGGACACTTGTGTTACCCTTTTTACAAGCATATTCAAATTTTTTTCAGTTAATATGATACAATGACATATAGAAAAGCATGGAGGCAGGTTGAGGTTATCACTTACAAGGAAAATGTGAAACATTACAACTCGGAAAGTATGTATCAGGTGCCCAGGGGGACACTTTGAAGACAGTAGCTACTTGACTTTCTCACTTACCTTGGTACCTTTGCTGACTTTACCTGCATGCTGGAGTAGACCTGAGTAAACATCATAAATTTTGTTTGGTGAAGGAGAAATCCCTAGTCATAAGTAATGACTATGTCATACTAAAAGTGTAGTCAAGCATGATGTTTCTTGGATGAGTAGCAATTGAAATTATTAATCATTTAATTGAAGAATTCACTTTAGAGAAACTTGTGAACAAACCCATGCTAATACTGTCCTGCAGGTTTCAATTCATTTTCTCTAGTAGAAGAAAAGTAAACTGTTGTTTATCATCATAATAAAAAGTCATCATATTCTAAGATGTCAATAACAATGAGAAAGATTTTGGTATAAAATGCTATAATATTTTCAACCTAGCAATTTGCAGCCAAGAATACTTCAAGTGCCTGTGCATGAATGGTTTTCAAGTGGGTGACAGGATGACTAAATATGTTAGAAATATCTCTGTAGTGTTCCCAAAACTTATATGACTGTCCCTTTAGCCATTTTTTAGTCTATCCAGATTTCTTGATCCAGCTTCCAAAGGAACTCTATTTGAAAACACTCTCTATATGCATAATGGGAGAAAACAAGCCTCTGCCTAAAAATTATATAAATATAACTTTTATATATTTATATATCATAATATATGTAGTATTATGGAATATGTTACAATATAATGCATATATCGCAAACATATAATACAGATTATATGTGATACATATTGTAACACATCATGCATTATATAATACATTTAATATGCATATCATAAACATATAATGTGATATATGATCACATAAAGTAATTACACCTATGATAATATATAATAATTATTATATTTATATGCAATATATACATTACAGATACTTTTATGTATGTTTATAATGCTAAATTCCTAAATTCAATGTTTGACCTAAATTATTACTCAAAAAGCCTCCTAACAGGTTTCCAGTCACATTCCCCTCAAATTTACCAAGTGCATGACTTGGTTTCTTTAAAAATTTTTTTTGAACATTTGTTTTAAAAAATGCAAATATGACTGTGCCACGTTATCTATTCAAAACTCTTCAATAGGGGGCGCCTTGGTGGTTCAGTCAGTAAAGCATCCTACTCTTGATTGCGGCTCTGGTCATGATCTCACGGTTCATGAGTTTGATCCCTGCATCAGCACAGACCCTGCTTCAGATCCTCTGTCTCCCTCTCTCTCTGCCCCTCGCCCCACGCTCTCTCTCTCTCTCAAAATAATAAATAAACATTAAAAAAAAAACCCCACACAAAACCCTCTTCAGTAGTTCCCTTTCGACTCCAGGATAAAACTGAAGTTTCTAAGGTGGGCTACACCCTTTATTACGCATCCTCTGCCCTGTGTGCTGGTTGTGTCTCTCGTTACTTCCTTCCTTGCACTGTTGGCTCCAACAATTTCAAGCTACTAATCAAATTTTCTACTCACACAACCCTACGCATTTACTCACGCTTCTCCCTGTACCTAGAACAGCATCTAATTCTCTCCCCCTTACTGGTGCTTGTCTTCTAAGACTCAACTCAAGCATCACACCATCCTGGAAACCTTCCTGAGCTTTCTAGACCTGATTGCAGGAAAATACAGTTTGCACTTTCTTACCACTTTAGGTTAGTGATGTTGTAACTATTTACGTAGTTTATCTCCTTTGCTAAAAGTTGCTCTCCTGGAGTTCATTAGCATAGGCTTTTTTCTCTATACCCCTCGCCTAGGGTCCATAATTATGCCTAAGGATGGTACCCACTTTACCCACCTCAGTCACAGAACATGGAGAACCAGATGACAGCTGGGCCTGCTGAAGGAAGCCTTGCCAGGGACACCACCCAAATAAGTTCGGGGAGGATAAGAGAGGATGTATTACTTGAGATCCTATATTTTATATATAGTAACCCCACACCACAATAAAATGAATGTCATTTAGTTTCATTTCATTTTCATTCAAATGTCATTTCATTCAAATGTCATTTCAGTGAATGTCTCAGGCTTTGAACAGTTTAGTAATCCCCTGTCTCATGAGAAGGCTTTAGAAAGATGGCTAGACAAAATGACCATGGGTGTTTCCTCCTGCTACCTTTCCTACAAACCTCCACTCCCCTTCTCCCTGCTAGTCATGCAACTTTAATTTTCTTTAATGATTTTTTTGTGTTTAGTTATTTTTGAGAGAGAGAGTGTGTGAGCAGGGCAGGGGCAGAGAGAGAGAGGAGGACCAAGGGTCTAAAGCAGGCTCTGCACTGATAGCACAGATCCTGATGCAGGGCTTGATCTCATGTGAGATCATGACCTGAGCCAAAATTGGATGCTTAACTGACTGAGCCACTCAGGCACCTTCAACTTTACATTTTTATAACAATCTATAATAATCAAAGTTTCACATACATCGTTATCATATAATCTTCAACAAAATTTGGTTGTTACACATTAATGTCTCTTACAGGTAAGAAACGTGAGGATGATAAATGTAAAATAATTAGCCCTGGTCTAATAAAGCTAATGAGCAGCAGAACCAGGACAAGATCCCAGGGCTCCTGAATATAAAACTATGGTGTATTCAACCCAGTTATTTTCAACAAAGCATGTGCTTCCAGTGCCCATGCATGAGTAATTCTCAGCTGGGGTGAAGAAAGACTAAATATGGTAGAAATACCTCTATAAGTGTTCGAAAATCCGCATGGCTGTCCTGGCTGCCATTTTTGAGCCCTCACAACTATTTTGTTCTAGCTGCCCAAGGACCATTATGCCTTTTGTTCTGAAAACCACTCAAATGCATAGCACATATATAGTTTGAAAGAAAAAGAATGTAAGTGAAAACGAATAGTCTCTCGAGACTCTTTATTTATGAATGCATTTAAGCCAAGAATCCCATGTGTAGCCTAGCTGTTTCAGCCCAGAGTTCAGTCAGACATGTTCCTGCCTGCCTATAGAACTGAAAGGTTGGAACTAAAATATTTATATGAGGGACTGAGATTTCCTTAAGAAAATCTCAGAAGAGGGAAATGTCAACTTCCTAGGGATTCACATTTCCCTAGGGCATCTCGCCCTGAGAAAAGACCAAGTTCACTCAGAAGGCTTGCCAGTTTTGCAGACCTCAGGAATTGACCTCAGATGAGAAGTAAAAGTAGGATTTAGGGTTTCTTTCATGTTCTTTATCCTAACCCACCAAGGCATTGAAAATGGCAGAAACTCAGAACAGAACCTCTGTCCATAAATAAAAGGTATATTTGAGGTGAGAAACCTCCCTTGCCGGTTGTGTTTCAGGAACTTGAGGGTAGTGAGCATGATGCAGGATGGTAAGTTGCTTCCACAATTGATAGGGACCCCTAAGTCATCTTACCCAAAGTTTAAACATTCAAATGCCAATAGTTTAGAAAGCCAGAAAAATGTGTAATGCTGTTTTGATATATTTCCACTAAAAATAAGATTAAAAGTGAACTGTCACTTAAAAGGGATTATTACAATTAATGGGAAATAAGTTTTGTGAAACACCTATTTCCTGGGATATACCAGCTAAAGGAGAACAAAAGTAATGAGAAAAGATCTTTAATACCCTCCACTTCAGATCTGATACTCAGATCTGCCTGGTCATCATTCTGACATAGAAATATCTTGAAGCTAGTGAGAAATGTGTGGTCCCGTGAAGCACATTGTGAACTGACAGTCGTCTAACCTGATCACAAGACTGTTTCCACTGGTGTCTATTGCTGTCCTCAAAATATTCACCTGTTTGTCTGCCAGCATGTGCTTTTTGCTTTTCCTCAACTCACTGATAGAGATATTTGATAATTTATAATCATTTAAATCATAAATTGGTATAACACAAATGGAAAACACTGCAGACTAGAACTACACTTTAAATCAGCAAACTAGGAAGTAGGGACTGTGGAAGAATCAACCAAATAAACAGTTGTGGTTCTTTTTCTATAGCATAAAACATCCCCTACCTGTCAGGGAAAAAAAAAAATAAGACAGATTCGTGTGAATTTTGGCAGGGAGAGGGAGTCGATAAAAGTTTGGGAGGGTTATAAAGGCTTGTTTACTTAAATTCAATGTCTTAATTGAGGGCTGTCTTAATGTTTTTAGGCCTTCAAATGTCTTTGCTAAAAAGACATGTGGCATGGTTATATACCACAGTGTTAATATTGTGGGGTGTTTTTGTTTGTTTTTTCTCCTCTTCTAAATAGACCATTGGGTGTCATTTTCTCTCCTTCAGTATACTCCAAAACAGAAGTAAAAATTAAAAGCTCATAGGCTTACTTTCCGGGATGTTTTCCCTCCTCACAGAAACCATGTAAGGTTCGAACTGACAGACAGCAGAGGGGAGGAAAAATGGCAACTTAAATAGGAGATGAGTAATCATAGGAAGAATGAGGGGAACATGGGTAGGAGAATGAGGACAAAACTTCTAGAGCAGAGTTTCTTAAGCGGGGTTCTTCAGAAACCTAGGTTTCCACATGACGCCATTAGGGGTTCCTTGAGAGACTGTGAGAAAAATAAGTGATACATGGTTTTTGGAACTTAGTGCTCTGTGGAATGCCAGCACTTAGAGTGGTAGACAACAGCCAACGTGCAGCCTTGCTTGTGATCTCATCAGATGTCTTTTAACCCAAATGGCAGCGTGCAGAAGGATTGTGTTCACTTGATTGAGTCTATTCTCGGTGTTTGACACAAGATAAAAGAGGCTGATGGTAATTGATGAGCATGGTATTGAATTGAGGAGCCAATGACAGGCTTCATCCTTCTAAAACCCACCTTCCCGGAAGCTGTGTTGGTTGGATCTTCCAGGTGTAGATGCCAAGACAGAGTTAGAAGTGAAAGAGAAGTACTGGGGGAAATTCCTATGAAAGATGAAGAAAGAACAGAAGTAGGCAGGGGAAGCCTTTAGACTGGAATGCTGATCTGACATCTGTGAGAGGGTAAGGAAAGAAAGGAAATCAGGTTGGCAGATTTTAAGATGACAGTGCCAAGATGACTTGTGGACAGAGTCAAGCAGCTGAACAGGTTACTGGCGCACAAAGATATCCCAAAAAGTCTCTCATTGGACCTAAATTATCAGACCCTGCTACCCAGACACACTCAGTCGTTCATTATGGGCTGCCTGGGAAGAACATGGCCTTGGTTGAAACACTGCAGTGCAGTATCCTCGCAGCTGACCAGCAAATTCTCTCTTGAAATCTGAGCAGCACACCTCCGTGGCTGCCACATTCCACCTCTTACGCCACACGAATCTACTTTTCCATACATGTTCAGGTTCCAATTGACCTCTTTCTGTAGAGAAACTTAGAAGCCAGAGATTAATGGGACAAAGTACAGTAGTTGGCATCCCTCCTCCACTATCCATTCCAAATATCCATTCTCTGCTTGTGTCAGTGACTTAAATCAGGGTGTCACTGTAATCCACATTCCCAAAGTGATCCTATCCTTCTCAAGCTAGAGTTGCTGCATGTGTCCCCACATTGGTCACAGTTAGGCAAGGGACTATGGAAAAGCACCCAGTGGGATTGTCCAGGTTATCCAGCAGGTATTTTCCCTACCCCCACTGTTTAAATAATTTTCATTCCTTATCACCCATTTCCATATGCTCATCCACACACATCTTCATTGGACCTCCTTACTCTGATCTTCCTGTCCTTCTCCTTTCAGACCCCTGGCCAGCTGGTCAGGCCATTTGGTTTTGCTCACAGTTCTATATATCTTCTTACCTAAGACCATGTCTCCTCCCATACAAAATGAGTGACCACTCTGCTCATTGAGAATATTTTTCCTTACAACTGTATTCAAGGCTTCCCCTAAGTGTGGCTGTATTGTAGCCACCACCCATTTTTGGCTTATAACCAGAAATTAAGCTGACCTCTCTATGAGCCAAACTTGAGCTTCTTCTCCTTTTTCTGTATTGTCATAGGTGCAAGCTGAGGGAGGGACAATTGTTGGGTGACATGAAGTCCTGCTCTCCCTAACTGGGCTTAAACACAGATACACATCATTTCTATATTACTGTGGACTGTTGTTGAGCCTACCTGACCTCATCGACCTGGTAGGTCTGACAGAATCCAACTCACAGTATAGAGTTCTGAATGCATGGTCACTTGGTTGCTCATATTCAAGTGTTCCACCTCTATTGGACAAATCACAGAACACAGGAGTTGTGTCTCAAAAAGCGTCTCAAAAATTCTCTGCTGAAGAGGGCATGTTTTGATTCCAGATCCCCTGGGACCTGTGCCACAGTTCTCCTACAGGGAATTTGCAAAGCCCTCCTACCATGGACTCTCTGTTACCATACGTTCTTCTGGATCATAGGACCCAAATAAAAGAGTTTTTTGTACCACAGTGTAGACCACTACAGAGTTCTTTCCTGCTTCAGTCCCACTCAGAGCTGGAAGCCTTCCACACCACCTAAAATATGAACCAAAACATTATTCCTCAGTGTGAAATGTGTTGCCTCCAGAATCCAAGGAAGTCTCCTGGGCATTGTGCTTCTTTTTCAGTAGTAGGGAATGCAAAAGGCAGAAATGTGTCTTTCCACTTTGGAGGTATTCTGGCACAAATCAGAACCCGAATCTTTAAAAATTTACCCAAGTGGCAAGACACTGAATCTTTATGAATTTTATCTGTCTCTTTCTATAGCATATAAATCTTACCTAACACCTCCAGCATGCTAGCCACCTCTTGTTAACCTTGCCTGATCAACATGATGATATCAATATAATAAATCACTGTGATATTTTGTAGTATGTCCAGACAGTCTACATCTCTTCTGATTATATTATGGCAGAGAACAGGAAAGTAAATACAGTGTGGAATAACACTGTAAATGTATTTTGTTGTCCATTCTACATGAATACAAACTATTTGCAATAGAAAACAATGCATTTGAGAAACCAGTGGCTTCATACTATGTGCCTTAGGCCTTTGTAATCTGTTCCAGCCAAGATACCACATCTGCTATAGCAGCTACAATCAGGGCTTCCACTGGGGTGAGTTTGCAGTAGGATAAAGTCATTGTATAGAGGGGTGCCTGGGTGGCTCAGTCAGTTGGGCATCTGACTTCGGCTCAGGTCATGATCTTGCAGTCTGTGGGTTTGAGCCCCATGTCAGGTTCTGCGCTGACAGCTCATAGCCTGGAGCCTGCTTTGGATTCTGTGTCTCCCTCTTTCTCTGCCCTTCCCCCACTCATGCTCTGTCTCTCTCTCAAAATACTAAACATTAAAATATCTTTTTATTTTTTTTAAATTTTTTGTAATGTTTGCTTATTTTTGAGAGAGAGAGAGACAGAGAGTGAGCAGGGGAGGGGCAGAGAGAGAGACACACACAGAATCCAAAGCAGGTTCCAGTCTCTGAGCTGTCAGCACAGAGCCTGACTCAGGGCTAGAACTCATGAACCTTGAGATCATGACCTGAGCTGAAGTCAGACGCTTAACTGACTGAGTCACCCAGGCACCCCTAAAAACATCTTTTTAAATAATAAAATAAAGTCATTCTCCAGAATATATATATTTTCTGGAGGGACAAGACTTCAAAATTTAATGGTGATATAATAATGACTACCACCTTTTTATCCTTAAGATCCTTAAAAATAGAACTAATCTCTCCTGTCCCCCTGGAGTGCCATATTGTATTGATTAGTTATATTTTGGTGGGGAGGGAAATGGTGGGGCTTTCATCAACCACTGAATAGGCCAATTCCAATTATATATATTCAAGGACCTGAGAGGTGGCCATTTCCATTTTATAGTGGACTATTATTGGGCTTATATGACTTTATTGACCTGGTAAGTGTGACAGAATCCAGCTCTTCATGTAGAGTTCTGGATGCATGGTCACTTGGTGCCCTATGGTCAAGTGTTCTATCTTTACAAGACCAGTAATATTGGGTGGACTCACAGGACCAATAGTTCTGCTGCAAATCTACCTTTAACAAGACTCTATTTATTACTTGTTCACTGTAGGCTCTCACTCTAATAAGATCCTTGATAACGCTTTGAAGCTGCAGTTTTCATGTTATCTTATTCTATCCCTGAAACACAGTGATCTGCATAAATGACTATAGGTGTTTTAAGGGAAAACATTATAGTCTAAATCTGCCATGGGGTTGCCTGGTCCTTCCTCCTCAAGAAGGGACTAACCACCTCTTTAGTCATAATGTTCTAGCTCTGAAAACTGGCTCAAGTTAAGAATTTGGCAAAAGATCATGACTTTCGATTAAAGTGGCCCATCCACAGTCTCTTGAATATGCATCCTTACCTTCTTTTGATTGCATATATTAAGCAACACTCTTGTTGGCTGCTAATCTATGTTACCACTGGGGATACCGTATTCTATTAATCATCTCTAAGCGTACTCGGCTACCCCTCTGAACTTGTCCATCATTACAATAATTGCAATCTCCTTGCTGCAGCTTTGGGACCTCATCATCTGCATTATATTAACAAACCAAGCTTGTGCTCATCTCCGAAGGCCTTAGTGAATGATGTGTTTCCTAAAGCTTCCCATCAAAACTGATGGATCTTCTGGCCACACATGATATATCCACTCTGGCATGTCCACTCCCCTAACTCTTTTAAATTCTTCCTACGCTGATGACCATGCATGCCTCCCACAAGTCTGTAACAAATCACCTGATGTAACAGACAATCAGAGGATATTTTTTCATTATAAAAAAGGAATTTTTATGTGCCACAACCTAACTGTCCTGCTGTTGCTTTGCTGTTTTCAGAAATATTGCAAAACATGGATCGTGTAAGTTAAAGTTGCATTACGATTACAAGGTTTTTATTTCTGAAATGTCCCATTTAGTTATTTCATATGCCTTTTTGTTTTATATTTTATTAATATTTGTGTTTTACAAGCAAGTCTGATTGTCCAGTGTGGAGGATCTTTGAAGACAGGATGTGAGATGGAAAAGGAGGTTCTAGAGTTAGGCCTATGAACAATTCCCATCCAGTTAGTTATGAAGAATTCTAATCTTCTTGGTTGTTTCACTGCATTGGTACAGGGAGACAAAGAGTAAATTCTTCTCTTACCAGTGAGGCTAGTTTTCCATGGACTTTACATGACCTGATAATCCAAACTGTCTTGATCTGTTGCATGTTGTTTATGGCAGGCAAGTTAAAGATTTATTTTTTTTATTTTTTAAGTAATATCTACTCTCAACCTGGGGCTCAAAACTACAACCCTGAGATCAGAGTCTCTTGCTCCACTGGCTGAGTCAACCAGGTGCCCCTGTGGCAGGCAAGTTAAAGTGCTGCACTGCCTCCAGAAATCTTGGAAAGACACTTAACTGCAAATCACCTCCATTTGGAAAGGAAAGGTGATGATTAGAGTCTCAAAACAGAGTAAAGCTTTTGTCAAGAAAAGCTTTTGTCATACTCATTGAAGAGGCTCAAAATCAAGTTACTGAGCAACAAAACATTGCCTGGAAGAAAAAAAAGTTACACAGGTGGTGAGAAAAATGCCTGTCTATAGTGAGTAAAATAAGATTCAGCAGGAGAAATTGAAAAGATTTCACCCTTGAAAAAATATGTCAATACAAAGATGATGTGTCACATAATATCAAATGGAATTTTGTGTAATAAACTGAAAAACAAGAGCTTTTCTGTCCAGGTTGATGAAGAAACAAGTATCACCTATAAATGCTGTAGCATTTGTAAGATTTGCAAATGATGGAAAATTTTAAGAAAGATTTTACTGCTGCAGTAAGTTGCCCAGAACAAACAGAGGTAAAGATATATTTAACTTTTTTTTTCTACTTGGAGAAAAATAAAGATGTGTCTTAGAGAAATTACATTGCCTTCCGTCCTGATGGTGCCCCATCAATGGTTGGCTCTGTGAGAAGGTTTCTTTCTGTAATTGCTAAAAAAGAAAATTCTAACATTGTATCCACACACTGATTTCTTTGCAAGAGGCGAAGATGAAGGAAATTACATTCTGGTTGATGCTACAAAAGTAATTAGCTTTATTAAGCAACAAGAGGTTTACTTGAAAATGTTTTAAAACCTGTGCAAACCTGAATAAAGAGCATATAAATTTCTTCTAAATGCAGAAATCTGGCAGCTTAGCAGAGAAGAATTCTCAATATGGTGTTTGAACTAAATTATATATTGTAGGAGTACTAGGATTAAAAAAGAGTAGTAGCTGGATTTTGCTGAGTGGTTTGAAGGAGAAGAATGCTACAGAAACTAGCCTGCTTAAGAGCTATTTTTCTTCATGTGAACTGGTTGGACACAACTGAAAGATTCTTGGACTTAAAAGGAAACTGAATTTTGGGGGGAAAGAATTTCATGTTTCAAAAGAAAGTCTTTTAATGTTTCCACTGCTGCCAGAATTTGAGAATATAGGAAGGGAATCAAGTTATATTGAAAACCACTTAGGAAAACTGCAGAATAGAAAAATGAGCAGTTTTTCTTTTTTTCCTCCCTTTAACACATACATATGACTGGGAATGACCCTTTCTTTGAACCTCCTGCCCAGCCTGAGAGCTTTGAAGAAAAGAACTCTGTGAGCCACAGACTGATTTAATACTCAAGGTGATATTTATTCACTGACCTTAGATCACTTCTAGGTTTCTGTGAATAAAGAGTACCCTGTGATTCATTGGAAAGCAATGAACACTGTACTGAAGTTTTCCAGTTTTGAATGAGTGAGCAAGCTTATTCAGTTAGCAATCATTAAGAGCGAGGACAGAAATTATATTTCTGTTGAACATGAAATTTGTGTGTGCTTATCTCAAGCTTCATCCAGAATGGAGAATTTGTGTAGTGAAAATGAAACACAGATTCCACATTAAAAGATAAAATGATTCTTTATTTCTAGTTTCAAAAATAATGCCTTTATGTATATATAAATCTGTAAAAGAGCAATAAACCAACACATGTGTATAATAATTTTGCAACTGCTAGAATTAAAATAGAACTAGAATTAAAGTGGACATGATATGTCCCTCAGTTAAAAATTATCAAAGGCTTGCATGAAATTGTTTCAGGATATATATTTTATTGTATTATATTGTCTTATGGTTTTAATAAATTTACTATATTCAACATTGTGAACAAATTTTCATATTGTAACCCACATTGCTTAAAGTAACACATATCTTTATTTAAATTAAATTTACTGAGCCTACCTTTAGAGGAAGTAAATCCTATTTTCACTTAAGATATTTACTTAACACAGGCAAACTATAGCCCACAGGCTAAATTTGGACTATATGAAATGTTTTCTCCAATAAAACTTTATTGGAAGACAGCCATATCCATTCCCTTATGTACTTTCCATGGCTGCTTTTGCTTTCAGCAGCAGAATTGAATAGTTGCAACAGAATAGTTGCAACATGGCTTCCAAAGCCTAAAATATTTATCATCTGCCCTTTATGGAAAGAGGTTATTGGCCCTTATTTAACAGAAGTTTATTATGGTTACCTAAAGAGTCTTCAGATCCTTGAAAACTTAAGAAAAAAAGCTAAGCTAAGCTTAACAGTCTGGTTGGTTTCTCCCTCACCACCACCCCATCCCCAAGAAGTTTGGCTTTAGAGTCATTCTTGGTTTAAATGGAGAAAGACCTGATTAGTAGCTTGAATAATAAAAATTGGGGGTGCCTTGGTGACTCAGTCAGTTAAGTGTCTAACTTCAATTCAGGTCATGATCTCATGGTTCATGAGTTCAAGCTCCATGTCAGGCTCTTTGCTGACAGCTCAGAGCCTGGAGCCTGCTTCTGATTCTGTGTCTCCCTCTCTATCTGCCTCTCCCTCACTCATGCTCTGTCTCTCAAAAATAAATAAACATTAAAATAAATTATTTTAAAATAATAAAAATAAAATTTTATGCAAAGACTTTTAGGTCCAAGGATAAAATTTTTAAAAACCAAGTAAGAAATTTTTATTTAAAGTTTATTTATTTATTTTGAGAGAGAGAGAGAGAGAGAGAGAGAACACCAGCAGGGGAGGGGCAGAGAGAAGGAGAGAGAGAGAATCTCAAGCAGGCTGTGTGCTATCAGCAGCTGGATGTGGGGCTTGAACTCAACAAACTCTGAAATCATGACCTGAGCTAAAGTCAAGAGTCGGACGCTTAACTGATGGAGTCACCCAGGCACCCCTAAAATCTAGTAAGAAATTTAAGAAAGGGAACACTCGAACTTTTCTTTATCAACACTACTGACTTGCATGAAGTTTATTTCTTGTGTGGGGAAGGGGAACTATAAAAAAAAATTGTCTAATAATTTGACCAAATAAATCAATCCACAGGAAAATACCATTCTGTGCTCAAAAGAACATTGGCAACTATTATAAGATTATTACATCTACTTCCTGATAATCCTAAGGCACCCTGAATGACTGCTATAATAATTTTTATGTAGAGGTTCCCAGAGAACCCACAATTATTTCAGTAGTTCCTCCAGGATAGGAAGATTGAAAAAGACTGCTCTAGAGGTTGTAGAAGTACAGTGGAAAGGACCCAAAGAACAAGCCGTCTATGAGTGGGATCCCATCTTAGATCATTATTTATCAGTAATAGTGATGTGAGGATCATCTGATAAATAGCCTGCCTCCCAGGAAATATGTAAGCTTCCCTGTTACAAGTGCAGAAATTGTGGACACAGAAGATGGACATATGTGAGATAGAGGTGGGAAGAAAGAACCTCACCATTCCATGGCAATAAATCTGACAGAAGCAATTGAGAATGTTTCTAAGAGTAGCACCTTATAAGAAGACTTCATCTCTCCCACTACAGAAAAAAAGGACCATTCCCTTGACTAGGAGAGAGAACGGGGCAAATTATGAAGTATAAATGGAACAGAGCCCAAGTGCTAATTCCTACATCTTACCTCCTTGAGTGAAAGTATGGGATGAAACACAGAGACAAAGTAAGAGGTAACAGAGTTGAAAGGTAGAATGGGGCATGAAGTTTCCAGAATTTCCCCCCACCACCCCATGAAATACAGTTCACCTTTGAACAACACAGGGGTTAGGGACGGTGACCCCCCCCTGCACAGTCAAAAATCTGTATAATTTTTGACTCCCCAAAAGCCTAACTAATAGCCTACTGTTGATTGGAAGCATTTCTGATAACATAAATAATTGTTTAACAGATATTTTGTATGTTATGTGCATTATATACTATATTCTTACAATAAAGCTTGAAAACAGAAAATTTTATTAAAATCATAAGGAAGAGAAAATACATTTATAGTGCTGTATAAAAAAAAACATGAAAGTGTACAAGTATATATAAGTATATAAGCATATAAGTGGACCTGCACCATTCAAACCTATGTTTTTCAAGGGTCAACTGTACTTTCTTCTTAGTACTGGCCACATGGGTAGGTCATTTTTGATTAAGGGGTTGAACAGCATCATATTGTATCATTTTTTTCTTAGTGGGAGAACCAGAGATTCCACTTAGTAGATGGATCTTAATGGCTTAACTCCTCAGGGCTGATACCAGTCAGGTTATTGTCCAATGAATGCAAATTACAAATGCTTACTTTGCTATAGAATAAACTTTATCTTGAAGCATATTTGCTTACTTTGTTTCACTTGAGACTGAACTAGTTTCTTAGAAAAAATAGAACAGAGAAAATAATAAGAGAGAGAGAGCGGTAAATTTTGGAAACAGATCCCAGATTTTTAATGACTCCAAAAAGAAGGGAAGGCATGTAATTTGTAAAGTACCCTCAGGGCCCTAAAACATGATTAGTCAAACACATAGAAAACATTTCAAACCTTTTCTTAATTGTGACAGATGGTTGAGCAGTACACTTCTGTTTCAAGCTAAAGGATGTTCTGCAAATATATCTGGTTGGAGCCCAGGCTATCCAGGATAGTATCTCATTGCTCAAAGAAGTTTGTGTGTGTAGTAGTGAACTGTTAGAGTTGCTCCCACTGGCTGTCTGGGTGAAACAATCATTATTGAAACGAAAACCCTTATGTAATAAAATTTCAGACATGAAGGAATTAAGCCTTCCACATTCCTCTCATTTTAGATATTAAAAAACAATAACACAAACAAATGAAAACTGAGATTTAGATTGGTTAAATGAAATCCTCCAAACCACACAGCTAATTAATTGCAGAGCTGGAACCCAAACTGGAAACACCTCGTTTTTAGTCAAGTGCTATTGCCACTCTCCATCACGCATGTGATGGCACCAGGAGTAATGAATGGCAAAGAGATGAAAAAACAACTCATCCAAATTCCTACAGCTAGTCCACAGACAACTTTGTACACATCCAGATCTTCCCACTTCTGCTTCTAGGATTTCTGGCACTAGACCCCATATGACAGCTTATAAAATAATTCCCAGGGCTCTTAATTCTCTGCATGGGGCAAAGAGAAGAACATCAACTTTGGAATTAAGCAGACCAAAATCCTTTTTTAAAACTTGTTTTTATTTTTTTGTATAGTTGACAGACGACGTTACATGAGTTTCAGGTGATTCAGCTTCTCTATATGTTATGCTATGCTCATCACAAGTGTAGCTACCATCTGTCACCATACAACACTATTACAATATCATTGACTATGTTCTCTATGCTACACCTTTTATTCCCATAACTTACTCATTCCATAACTGGAAGCCTGCATCTCCCCCCTCCCCTTCACCCATTTTGCCCATTCCCCCACTCCGTCTCCTCTGGCAACTGACAGTTTCTTCTATCTATAGGTCTGGTTTTGCTTTTTGTTTGTTTATTTTTTTAAGTTTATTTATTTATTTTGAGAGAGAGAGTGAGAGTGCACAGGAGGGGCAGAGAGAGAGAGAGAATCCTAAGCAGGCTCTGCATGGCCAGACAGAGCCAGATGCTGGGCTCACTGCCACAAAGCATGAGATCATGACTTGAGCTGAAATCAAGAGTCAGGTGCTTAACCAACTGAGCCACCTACGTGCCCCTATTTATTTGTTTTTTTAGATCCCACATATTAGTGAAATCAAGTGGTATTCTAAAATAGACCTAAATTCTAATCTCAACACTATCACTTGCTAGCTGTGTGCACCTTGGCACTATACAAGTCTCATTAAGTATCAGATTATCAGTTAATCATGTATAAAATGGAGACATTAACACCAATATCTTAAGGTTGATATGAGTTCTAACCAAGAAGGTATATAAAATACCTAGCACAGTGTTTGTCATATATTAAGTACTCAGTAGATATTAGTTAAGTCCATTTTCCTCTATGTTGATACAAAAATGTTGATATTCCTTATACTATATATTGCCGCTATGTCATTAATTTGGAGGGGGGGAGAAGAAAATCTTCTGTACAAATCATTCGTCTTTAGATCTTTAAGTCAGTTTGCGGGGTGGGGCGGTTGAAATAGGAAGAGGGAATAAAAAGGAAGGTGAAAGGGTGTATCCAGAAAATTCGCACCACCCACAAGTGAATTGAAACATCTGAAAATATATAGGCTTTGAACTCTGGTGCCATCTGTTTCAGCCCCTGTAATTAGCTGTGATTTATGATATGACCTGTCCTTAGGAAGTCTTTCAAACACCAACTGTACCCAGAACCTTGTAACAGAAACTCACTTCATCCCCTTAGTGTCCGCCCACTCATACATCTGGAAGAAATATGGGTCTCAGACTCCAGTCAAATGTGAAACCCTGTGGGGAGAATAAATAGCAATAAGAAGCCATGTAGACTGGGTCCCTTTGGCAAGGAGGTTAGGAGAAGCTGGCTCTTATGTGTATCCTGAGGTTAGGTGTCTCTAACCTGTTACTGCCTTGCATCAGTAAGTCAAAAGGCAATCTCAAATCCTGACCTAGTGAGGTTGTGAGTATTATTCCCATTTTATGGAGAAGTAACTGACCCAGACACTTTATAGAGATTTATGTATTGACCAAGTTCACACAGCTTGCAAGAGACAAAATCAGTATTGCTGATTTAAAGAAAAGAGGGTCCAGAATGGATCATCAGAGCAAGGGTTACAGAGAAGGTATAGGAATTACAGTCAAATGACCCAGGAACAGAAGTGGTAGCCATTGCCTACAATGGGGCTTTAACTTCTCTCAGACGGGTGGAACTACTGAACAGACATGATGAATGCCAACAATGTTGGCAAAAAGCAACTAAAAAGTACCCTCAGCAGAGATTCCTTCTTGGGCCTTTAGAATGTGGGCCTTTGCACAGGCGATTGACTCTATGTGGAACACTCCCATCTCTTCCTAAAAGGATCTGAGACACAAATAAAAATATTAATGATGCTGAAGAGTTTTATCTCTGTTCCACTGAGGAAAAATATTGAAGTTCTCCCAATAATGTGCACAGAGATCATCTGGACATATCAGACTGTAGCCAAAACCTTCATGGCTTAAAGCAACAAAAATTATCTTTTGGTCCTAAATGTCAGAAGTCAGACATGCGTCCCACTGGGTTACAGTCAAGGTGTCTTCAGAGCTGCATTCCCTCTGAGGCTCTCAGGGATGATCTGTTTCCTTACTTTTCCTAGTTCCTCAGGGCCACCTGCCATCCTCACCTTAGTGTCTCTTCTTCCATCTCTAAAGCACATCACTCTGACTCTACTTCCACCATCACACCCCCTCTCCCTGCTCCCAATTATCTTTCTTCCCTATTAACAGGACCCTTGTTACTACAATGAACCTACGTGAGTAATCCAGGATAATCTCCTCATTGCAAAATTCTTGCTTTAGTGACATCTGCAGAGTCCCTTTTATCAGGTAACATATTTATAGTTTCTAGAGATTAGGATGGTGGTGTCGTTGAGGGGCCATTATCCTATTTACTAAACAGGTCTTCATAGAATGTTTCTCCTGATATCCCATATTGGAAATTTCAAAAGCAGCAGTGACTTCTCCCTCTCATTCTTTCTCATATCCAAACTCTAAAACATCTGAAAACTTTCCTGTCTCTGTCCCATTTGCATCCTAAATTCAGGCTCTTTTAATTTTTTGCATGGATTGTTTCAAAGGCATCCAAACTCAACTTCATGCCAACAGTTTCTCCCTGCCCCGATCCATTTTGCAAAGTTCTTCCAGAGTTATAACTTAACACACAGTTATGTGTCAGAACCTTGTTTAAGGTCATAACCACTCATCATCTAACAGGATAAAATCCATACACCCCAATCTGGCAATCAAAATCCTTTCAATAACCTACTGCAAACTTCTTCCAATCCCAGCCATATAAAACTTTGTACAAAGTTTTATATGCATTACATCCCAGCCACACAAAACTTTGTACAAATTTCCCAGTGAGATCTGTGAGCATTTGAAGATGCTTTTACTTTACTCATTGTATTGCTGAGTGCACTTAATCTTTTTCTTAACCTAGTGGGATTCAAGTCAGCCTTTTAATACACCCACCAACTCTATGAAATTCCCCTTGTCAATTCCTCCAAGTATCTTTTCTCCAAATGCTGTACCCTACCAAACTAGTCATTCCCACGTATGTCCCCAACAATCCCTAGTTCTTTTTTTATTATTGCATCTATGGCGTTGTTTTCTATTACTTGTTATCATTGTATGCTATTTCCCAAACTATGAGCTCATTGAAGAAGGCAGGGACCGAGTCTCATTTTTATTTTTTTATTTTTTTCTGACCAAGTGCTAAATCTAGCCCTAGCTCATGGCTCAAAAACTTTTTATTCTGAGTAAAACTGGGACTCAGACTGGCTCTTAGCAGAGCAGTGTGTTACTGACACCTGGGAATCAACTTACTAGTATTGATAAGCATGTTCAATTTTGTTTGGGGGTAGATTGACAAATAAAAAGAAAGAAAGAACAGGTTCTTACATTTACTTTTTTTTTTTTTTTACACTGATGTTTGGAGAGATAAAATGAGAAAGTGGAAGACAGGATACACCTGTTGTGATCCAGCCTAAGAGCTAGGTCTGATGTGGATAGAAAGAGCAACAACTGGAAAAAGCTAAAGGGATTACAAGAAGTAATGTTGTAAAACTTTAGAGAATAAGTGCTATTTTAGAGGTCCCCAGAGCAGAATTTGACAGAAGTAGATGCAGAGTAATTGTCCTACCCTACCATAGTCTGTAGGATGAGAGGGTTTGGAGCAGTGACCCATGAAAAATCTCTGTTATGACCAAGTAATAGGGGAAATTATGGCACCCACCAAAATCTTCACTCTTACCTAAAGTCTCAGTGGTCATACAGGTGCAGAGGGCCTCCTCTCAAGAAGTTTTTGGTCATCAGAACTTTGGCAAATATATCATAGCAGAAGAACATGAAAAAATTTATTCAGAACTCATATAAACTCCCTTTTGGGGCTTCTCAGAAATAGTTGTGTTTATTCCAGAAGAATCAAGCAGACGGAGGTTCTGCCATTGTGCAGATTGAACTAGGAGTCATGAGAAGGTTAGTGTTAAAGTTCATGCAACCTTACACTTACCCAAAGCTGATGAGGCCTCAGGTCATTCAGGTTAAATATAAGATTCAATTAATGAATCAATAATAAATACATGTTGGGACAGAGGTCGGAGTTTTTTTGATATTACCAAAATGCAGGTTTTATTTTCAGTACCAGGTCTATCCTTTGCAGGAAATTATGAACTCATGTCACTGAAGGTCTGTTTCATATAGGAGTTAATTATTTTAAAAGCTTACTTCAGTCACTGGCACATATTCTAGATTTGATTCCTGAGCCTTTGTCCTTAACCCAGAATCAACCACAAGTCTATACATTTTTTTCACCCGTGGAGCAGTAATATCATTGAACTACTATTTATCCACTACATAGCATAAAGGAAAGCTAGATATGTAATATGACTTTTACTAGGAGATGAAAGCATAGTGATCTACTTAGCCTTGCTATTAACTAGGGGGAAAACAAAATAGTATACAGAGTTAAAAAATAAATGGAACATTAATATAGTGTATCTATTCTGTTGTGCAAGTGCCTATGAGATGGGAAGTTGAAATATTGTCTAACATTTTGCCAGTAGGGAGAAAAAATAACAGCAGATGGGCCAAGCAGAAGGCAAAACGAAATCATTTTCTATTCTTTTCAGTGTAGTTTTTTGTTTCATTACAGATAGGACTGTGATAGATAATTCTATCTATCTGTGATAATAATTCACAAGACATGCATCAGCTAGCCTTGCAGTTATATTATACATGTGTTTTTTTGAGGGCTACTTTCCCAAGAAAGGTATTAGAATTAAGGTCTTTTCTGGGAGGGATGGTTAAAATAAGGGATCCATGAGGAGTATAAGAATTATGCAAAGATGGTAAAAATGGAGAAGCTTCTACTAGGGAGCTGCATTCTGTGATGCCTCTGTCCTGCATTTAATGTTGACTGATTTTACCCATGAAGATGTTTATTAGTTATCATGCACTACTGTGATCTTGTTCAATTTGTCATCAGGAGCAAAGTGGTGTAACAGCAAAGGCAACAGATGTTGGGGATGACAAGCCAAATTATTGGAAACTCAGCCAATAATTTCCCCTCAAAAGTAAATGGTTTGACTTTATAATCTCCTGAATTCATTTCTTTCATGAGCAGCCCATGGGTTTGCACTGTTGAATTGGAATGCCATCTGTTTCCTGGATGCAGATAACCTTGATTCCTGCCCCACATGATAAGTCCACCCGTCACAGTTCAACTAGCATTCTCTTGTTTTTGCAAACCACTTCTTCCAACTGCAGCATTCTCCGTCAGGACCACAACTGGAAGACTGATAACATTCCCCCAGGAAATTGGCATGGTTTAGCAGGCCTACTTCAAATCCAAAGCTTTGAATCACACATTGTCCAGCCTATTTTTAAAATGTATTTGTAATGGTAGCAAAGCATGTTTATAAAAAGTCTCTGTAAACTTTTATGTTGAGACACACTCACTTATTACTAATGGAAGCTAGTTTTATTTAAATAATACCTTATACCAGATTGCTATTGGCCAAATATTTATTAATTCATATTGGTTATAACAATCCTGTGATGATTATTCATGATTTACAGAGGAGGAAATCAAGACCTTGATAATTTATTTATGAATTTTTTCTTTCTCTTTTTTCTTTTTTCTTTTTTTAGAGTGAGAGAGAGTGGGAGAGAGGGAAAGAGGGAGAAAGAGTGAGAGAGAGAGAGAGAGAGAGAGAGAGAGAGAATCCCACACAAGCTCCACGATCCCATGTCCCTGGGATCATGACCTGAGCCAAATCAAGAGTTGGACATTCAATCAACTGAGCCACCCATGTGCCCTATTTATCAAGTCTTATTGAGAATTTCCTGGGTGTGTTGGATAGGAAAGGCACTAAGGGTATAGCTTATCAATATAGTGGGTATAGATTCTATCCCCATGAGTCTTAAATCTAGTAGAGACAGGGCTTAAATATGTTATATTGTTAATTATGACAAATTATATGAAGAAAATAAAAGGGTGTGAGCAAAGATAACAACAAGATGGCTTAATTTAGATGAGAAGGTCAGGAAAGCCTTCTCTGAAGAAGGGACATTGAAGGTGACACCACAGAGATGATTGGGAGTTATCTGGGCAAAAATACAAGGAAGACTGGGCTAGGCAGGCCTTCAGGAAGGCTTCAGTTGGGAAAGATGTTAACCTTTTCCAAGAATGGAGGAGAGATAAGTGAAATGGCTTAAAAGTAAACCAAAAGAAACGTGGCACAAGGAAAAACAAAGTAGGAAACAGGACATATTATGGGGTCACATTAAAGATCTGCCTGACTTGCCCAATGTCACACAAATAAAAGAAGGCCTCACTGAGACTGGGTGCTGTCTCTTGACTTCTGTTCTATTTCTCTTTACCTCTTTATGGTGCTGTCTTCATTAAAGAAAGAAATGAAGTACTCATATAGGATCATAGATGTGCATAGATGAATGGATGCTGCTGTGGAAACAAACAAAACAATAAACCAACTTGTTGCTCCTTCAGGTTTGTTCCCTGAAAATGTGTTTTGTTGTTTCTGTTTGGTTTGCTGGAGGACTTGGGTTGGTCATGTGATGATACATTGGTGAATGACCTTGTTTTCCAAATTAATCATGGGTAGAATCATTGCTTTACATGAGCAGCTTTGTGTCATTGTTACTCTGAGTCAGATAGTTCATTTCTTTGGGGACAAGTTCCCTTGCCTGTAAGAAGAGACAGCTGAGAGAAGTTCCTAAGAAGCCTTTATCAATTGCTCCTGGCAGTTATCTGCCAACCACAAGGGTAATCAGCCTTAAGATGCAGTTGCCCTGTAGATAACAGAGTGGAAAGAAAGAACATAAACCCTTAATGAAATCACTGAGCCTTTGTATCAGTCAGTGTCAAAACTTGTTCTACCTCTCTGCTTTCTGTAATGTGAATTAAGAAAATAATAATGAAGGCATTTCAAATTAAGCTGATGGAAGCAGATTTCTCTATAGTTGAAACCATCAGTGTATATATCTTTTCTATTTTAACATAAATTCAAGGCTGTATTACATGTGTTCTAGTATATTCTGGTCTTGTTAGTACAAATTTCAAAGGCATAGTTTTTTGAGAACTTCAAGAGTGTAAAATTTTATTCTAGGCAAAGATGAATGAGGTGGGCTCTTTTCCCTAGAGTTGCATACAAACATGAAAGGGAACAAATGAAATTTACAAATGCCAGTTATCTAAGGCAGAATACATATGTATTATGAGCATGTGTAAGATGTGTTGCCTAGTAATCCCACTTATGACCCTATTTCTCCCTTTCCATGTGATTTTTGATTGTTTATATTATTTAATAAGTCAAATCCAGACCTTAATTGAGCCAGCAGATATTTTTCAGGGAAAGGTACTTTATTTTTATGATACATACATGTATACATTTAGACTCTGAAAGTTGTAATATTGTTTCCCTTTTCTCCCCATACACTGTAATTCTCTATATCAACTGTAACATAGTTAAATAGTGTGCTCTAAAAATAAAATCAAGGGCATCAGGATGGCTTACTTGGTTGAGCATCCAACTCTTGATTTTGGCTCAAGTCATGATCCCAGGGTCATGTTGGGCTCTGTGCTGAACATAGAACTGTTTAAGTTTCCCTCTCTCTCTCTCTCTCTCTCTCCTTCTGCCCCTCTCCCCCACTTGTGCTTTTTCTCTATATAAAGAATAAAAATAAATAAAAATAAAAATAAAAAATAAAAATAAAATTAATGTACACTCATAACCTCAGAATGTAACCTTATTTGGAGATAGAATCTTTGTAGGTATGATCAAGGTAAGGACTAAAATGAGAGAGTGGTTGTTGAACTATATTTCTTACCTAAGAAGACATTTTTAAAAATGAGAATCCTTCTGGACTGTGGGTGGAAGATGAGCTGAAGAGCAGCCAAACAGATGGTGCTGAAGGAAGTCTCTAAGATGGAATTCTGAACTCACATCCAGTTAGCATTACAAGACAGGGTGGCAGGAGACCCTCAACATGTTTGGTGACCCAGTAATAGAGGAGAGCTAGACGATCCCCTTCAAAAATAACAGTAATTGTAATCAAGATGGAACCTTGGGAGACCATAGCAGGAGTTTCCCAGCCTACCATAAGATAGGCACAGTAGAGCTGGTTGCCTAGGATTTCAGTACTAAATTACCTAAAGCAGCCCTGCTTATTTCCCATAGCCCCAGGGAGGCCTCATACCTTCCAGCCCCTGAGATTAACAAGGAAGTTATCTGGGAATAGACAGCTGTAGACCTTCTATGAGGTTTCCTAGATGCAGAGTACTCCCAAATGCAAACATGAACACCACAGCAGTTACTAGATGAAGGAATGGAAATGGCGTCTACATTTCATGGATGCAGGTCTGTGTTCCATATTTGCTTCTCCTGTTATCCTGATGCCATGTAGTTGCCTTACCCTACACCCAACATTCCCCCTGCATTGGGATGCAATTGTAGGAAGAAGTGGAAGGGAGGAAATATCCATTTGAGGTAATCACACTGAAATGACTAAGAGCAAACCTGAATTTACTGGTTTAGCTAGAATTGCCCAAATCAAGTTTCTCTGCCATCAGGTTAAACAGTAGCTTTAAATAGAGATTAAGTTTAATTATAAACATGACACCTAATCTCCCTATTTTGTCATCCAAAGTCTGTGGACTTCGTAATTGTGTCACTGTACAATAAAGAGTAAATTAGTTGTAAGAAAGCAAATATATTTATATTTGTTATAAATAGCCTTACCCACTATAAAATTGAATATTGGATAGAAAATAACTCGGTCTCTGTATATCCTCTAACAACACATAGTCTGTGTGATATTACCTCTTTTCCAATGTGTAATGATAATACACAATATTCTATATGCAGTTTTTTACACCAACGTGTTTTCTTTTTCTCACTTTCCAAGGTGAGATTATTGTAAGCAGAACTTTAACAAAGCCATACACAGATTTTATAAAATGAAAAAATAAAAACATCCTAAACATTTAAATAGAGACTCACAATCAAGTAAATGATGATATATTGTGAATTACTGTCAGTTACTAAAAGTCAGAATTTCAAAAAATATTTAACACTGGGAAAAAGCACTCAGGTTACATCAATCTGGCAATGATATGGAAGGTTAATCATATAATATGCTCTGCTACTTTTTAATTTTAGTATATTTATTCCTTTCTCATCTGGGTAAAATACATTTGTTCTTCATCCATACATAAATGTCACCTGTTCACTGATTATCACTCAAAATGAATCAAAATCATCCTCCTATATGCTTCATCTATGCTCTGCACTTAGATTTCATTACACTGGTGGTTTGTCTTATTTCTAATCTTGCTGTGTCCTCCTTATCTTTGTATCGACAACCACTAGCATTGAGATTATCCCAGTTAGCTGCTCAGTTCTTGTTGATTGCATAAAAAAAGACACAGGACGCTGAGTTTAGATCATATATGCAAAACAAGATTTTTGGTTAATTGAGGAGTTTGCACTTTAAATGGGAATTGTCAATATTGATAAACACTAAAAAGAAGAGGCAAAAGAAAAGGAAAACTGACATTGATTTCAGAATTTGCACACAAATTTATTGAGCATTCATAAAGTGAAGGCTTCAGGAAATGGCATGGAAACTCTGATCACATATTTGAAGGAGGGTGTCTTTCTTGCATGGATTCTGTCAAGAGGTCAGTTGATCAATTAGAGAGCTGTCACATCAGCAATTTATCTTAAAGCTAGACTGCTCTTATCAGCAAATTGTTTGATTAGCATTAAAGTCACAAGACTGTTTTTCATTTGAATTGTTTTTCCTTTGTTAATTTTCCAGAGGGGATGGGAGGTATAGCTCCAGGGTAGAACATTTGACTGCAGAGAGGAGGAAATTAACTAAAATGAAGAAGAAATTGTATAAAGAAACTAAGTATGGACTAATCATTGAAACTACACATGCCACTTATTTCTGTTATTTATCAAGAATTCAAATTGGGCTTTCATTAATATTATACCTCAAACTCCAATTGTAAATCTATACCCTGACTAATATGATAAACATAGTCTGGGACATAGTTCTGATTCTCAATATATACTACTTTTAGCTCTCTTAAGCTCTATTTGTGGTAATTGCTAGTTTAAATTTCTGCTAATAATGGAATGCTTATGAGATCTTGATTGGGTCTTTCAGTATTTGTCATGGGTCTAACTAAAAAACTCTGAAGTTCTTTCTTACATTAGGCAGGATTGAGGTATTCCGTAGTTTGGGTTCACAGAAAACTGACAAAGCATTAAGGGTTGACAAATCCTTCCTCTTGGGCCCCTCAAATCCCTATCATGCAAATTAGAGGTCTGCTCAATTGTAACTAACTAGTAGTGTGAACCAGCCATATTCTAGGACCTTAAGGAGAAATCTGAAGTAGATGAACCAAGAATCTGGGACATTTAGAGCCAGAATTTATTTCTGCTTAATTTTTTGCCCTTCTGCTCCTGCCTGCTAAGTGATGATTTAAAAGTACCCCGAAGAATGAGACCCAGCAGTACCTCCATATGAGCACAAGTCCAGCCTCTGGACCCATGTCCTATTGCAATCTTACTGTTTTGAGTCATGAGCTTATTAGCTCTGACTTGTGTTGTCTTTTAGGTTCCTGCTGCCTCCATGAAAGTAATGGAATCATAGGCCAGGACTACAGCCATTATCTAACCCAGGGGTTCTCCATAGGAATAGTAGCGCTTTCTGGGGAACATTTGAGAAATTTGTGGGTGTATGTTTTGATTGTTGCAGTTACTGAGAATCTGACTCGTATGTAGTGTGTGGGAGTCAGAGATGCCCTGTAATGTGTGGGACAGCTACCCAAAATGAAGACTCACCTCGCATCCTAGGTGATTTGCAAATATCCTTTGAAGATCAGTGGTTCTCAAACTTCAGCCTGCATCACTTGGAGGGCTTATTAAAGCACAGAGTGGTGGTCCCCACCCCTCACCCCCAATTTTGATTCAGTGTGCCTTAGAATGGGGCCAGAGAATGTGCATTTCTAACAAGTTCCTAGGCGATGCTGATGCTGCTGGTCCAGGGACCACACTTCGAGACCTATAGGTCTAGATGGGTAGTCTTCTAGGTAGGAAATCTATTTATAGTTCTGAGTCAGGAAACTAGATTTATTTTTCATATAAATGGCTATTTTGGGGGGCATCTGGGTGGCTCAGTCAGTTAAGCATCCGACTTCAGCTGGGGTCATGATCTCACGGTTTGTGGGTTGGAGCCCCGCATCGGGCTCTGTGTTGACAACTCAGGGCCTAGAGCCTGCTTCAGATTCTGTGTCTTCCTCTCTCTCTGCCCCTCCCCAGCTTGCTGTCTGTCTCTCTCTCTCAAAAAAATAAATAAACATTAAAAAGATTTTTTTAAATAGCTGTTGTTGCATGGTTTTAATATACACTGAATATTTTAGTACTGCAGCTACCATATAACTTAAGAGATTTAAATTTTGTTGTGTTTAGGCTTTCAGAGAGGATTTCAGAAAATCCTATCACCCAAATTAGTCATCACCAATGCCAATGACAGCACCCGTACCACAAACCTCTACCAGCCTGCACTTACAGCTTTTGCATGTAAATATGTAACAAAGGAGATTTGAAACTTCTTGTAACAAACTTAGAACTAAATGTTATTAAATCAGTAAAGAGCTCAGAAACCACAGATTTCTCCATATTTCACTAATATGTTATTTCAAAATATTTATAAACACCCTAGAGCAGCACAGATATAAAACAGCCAACCTATTATAACACAGATGTAAAAATTACATATTAAAATCATTAATTTGTTTTGAGTATGCAGGTTGGTTTTTAATCTTTTTTTTTTTTTATTTCAGTTTTTATTTGAGAGAGAGAGAGAGCATGAGCAGGGGAGAAGGGCAGAGAGAGAGAGAGACAGACACACAGACAGACAGAATCTTAAGCAGGCTCCACGGTCAGCAGGGAGCCGAAGCAGGGCTCAAACCCACAAGCCTGAGAGCATGACCTGAGCCGAAATCAAGAGTTGGATGCTCAACCAACTGAGCCACCCAGGTGCCTCAGCTGGTTTTTGATCTTATTGTAATATTGTTCTCAGAGGTCTATTACACATCTCCTCAACATCCTTTTCATTACTGTTTACTTTCCCAGTCCATTCCCCACCACATGTCAAAAGATACAGTTTCTAAGGTCCTTTAAAGTATTACAGACCCATGGAAAGATTGCAACATAAGGCATAACTGTTTTTTTCTATTGCTACCTTTTCCCATGTCACAAAATAATTATTTGGATATTACACTTGAAAATAGGATGCACTTCACTTGCAATTATAATATGTGCCCTCCTTGTATCTACTCCTCCATCTCCACTTTGTCTTGGCATGTTAGCTTGTTTTCAGTTAAGGTTATTTCTCTCCTTTTCCTACCATGTACAAATAAGTCTGATCTTTTTTTTTTTTAATTGACTCTGACACTATTTTTCTTATTTAAATGTGCACTCTTGTCTCTTATTTTCCTATATTTCTTCTGTGGAATGTTTCCTGACCAACTGGCATGAAATAAATCCAAACATGCATCATAAGGAAGTGCAGTTCTCTGACCACTTCAATATGTCAGGCCATAACTGAACATTTGCCTACTGAAATATACATATTATTTTGTTATGAGTTACTTTCTTTTAATTTTTTTTTATTAGTTTGCTTTATGTTTGAGAGGCAGAGAGACAGAGAGACATGTGGGAGAGGGGTAGAGAGAGAGGGAGACACAGAATCGGAAGCAGGCTCCAGGCTCTGAGCTGTCAGCACAGAGCCCAACGCGGGGCTCGAACCCATGAACTGTGAGATCATGACCTGAGCCGAAGTCAGACATTTAAAAGACTGAGCCACCCAGGTGCCCCAACTCACTTACATTACTCAGGAAAGGAACCATATGTCACTAACAGTCACTCTGAAGACTCAGCAGACTTAAAGAGCAGCCACTATTCCTTTTCCTGGCCTTCTGAGTTCAGAGCAGAGAGAGGAAAGAGAAGCAGTCTGGGGCTGGGGAGGAGGAAGGTAGTTAAGCTCTCACTTAACTGCTGATACAAAATCTCTCTCAGAGCTGGCAGATGTTTAAAAATGACTCCATTCCATCAGGAATGGGAAAAGATATTTGTAATGACATATCAGACAAAGGGCTAATATCCAAAATCTATAAAGAACTCACCAAACTCCACACCCGAGAAACAAATAATCCAGTGAAGAAATGGGCAGAAAACATGAATAGACACTTCTCTAAAGAAGACATCCAGATAGCCAACAGGCAAATGAAAAGATGCTCAATGTCGCTCCTCATCAGGGAAATACAAATCAAAACCACACTCAGATATCACCTCACACCAGTCAGAGTGGCTAAAATGAACAAATCAGGAGACTATAGATGCTGGAGAGGATGTGGAGAAACGGGAACCCTCTTGCACTGTTGGAAACTGTGAGATGAGGGCCTAAGCCAAACCAGTTGCCCAACCAGCTGAGCCACCCGGGCTCCCCGATGAGTTACTTTCTTTTAAATTCATCTGTATAGTTAGGGTATTATACCTATTTTGCTGGTAATTATATCTGTAGTAGATTATATTATACATAAACTTCATTTCAGGATAACAAAGAAGGCATTGAAATATTTGTTATAAAAGGGATGCTGGCCCTGATAGAGCTGAGAACCAGTGATCTAGTCCAATCTCTTTGGTTATTTTTTGTATAAATTAGGTTCATAGTGAATATTTTAACTATATTTACCTAAGAAACCACAGCTATTTAGAGAAACTGACTCTTCTAAAATCTGTACCAATTTCAAATCCAATGATCCTACAACTAGAATAAAAGTAATGTAGTTGTTTTGTTCTTTTTCTTACTTCAGTGTAAGAGGCAAGAAGTTGAGTACAGAGATTAATGTAATTTCTGATCATGGATTATAACAGCAACTGAATTTTTGTTATGGCTTCGGGTATAATTTTTCTATGGCAAATTTCACTTATTGGTTTTCTCCACCTGAAATCTATAAATCCACATGTTCTTGTTTGACTTAAAGAAATTGTGTTGTAGATGATCCCTTTTTCATTATAGCATACCTTTGATCTGCCTTCAAATGCTAAGAAATGGGTTCAGGCAGCATTTTGAAAGGGATACATTTCCCAGGAAAAGGCACAGAAATGGAGGCAATCATCTTCAACTGACAGAAAAGAGTGGTGAACTCAAAAGGGCTGAAAACTTAATCAATACTGAATCAGACTAAGCACAATGAAGTACCAGATTATTAGATAGCAGCCTTCAAAAGTGCAATACTTACAATCCAGGAGGAGCCTGGGAGCTTTGAAAGCTTGGCTCAGCATTTATTAAGCACTCCCATTGCACACATCATGGATTGCTGAGAGTTGGTCAAAAGTTTACTACCACCGAATGCAATAATTGAATATGTCTTTGTGTGTGACCTGGAGAAATGAATCATTTTCACCAGCTTATATTTTTTTAAACTCATTACCTTAGCCTTCTGTAGAATCAATGCCACTGCATTGGTTTTATTGCTGTTATTACTGTTGTTATTGTTGTTTTATGGCTATATTTTTTTTGTTTTTTTATGTGGGGCTTTCAGCAATAAGGTCATTATTAGAAACAGGAACATGAAATTAGGGCAAGAAAAAGCTTTGATTATTCTAAGGAACCACATAATTTTGTTTTCTTCTCTCTGATCATAAGAAATATGTAACACATGTAGTCTCTCATCTTTTCTTCCAAAAAACTCAGAACCCAACTTGGAATATAACTGCAGGAAATATTTAGGCCTTCACTGTTGGCATATTTGTCTTTTCTTTCCCACTCCTCTAATTTTTTCTATTTCATTATAATTTCATAGAATTAATTGTTGTAGTACACCTTAAGTCTTTCATTGAATGATGTGGAGGGCAGACAAACAGATTTGAATAAGTAGGGTCAAAATGCCTGTCCCACAGGCAACCACTTTGATTTTGATAATGCAGGAGCTTAGTTTCTTTTTTAAGTTTCCATTTATCTTAAACCTGAGAAATAGATATTCTGTCTTAGAAAACACAAACACCCAAGAGCATTTGCTTGGAGCATTCAGAAGGGATAACTAGGGAAGGAACATTAGGTAATAGAATAGATTTTGTATCTAATGAAAGAACATTCTCAAACAAAATTAAATAATTCACAAAGCTATCTTAGTCCATAGCTTGACACAGGAAGAAGAACAGTGAGAGTACAACCTGCCTGTGTCCCAGCAGGGAAAAGGAGAGGCAAAGGGGTAAGGGTATCCTGGAATTAATAAGCTTACAAGTGAGCCAACATTGCCTCTAACTGTCATGATCTTGGCTCTGAACTTTTGTAAATCTCTTAGGGAAAGTAAAGGCTATCATGAGAGAAAATAACACCATAGTTAGTGGAAGTGTCTCTGAAGAAACAACATGTAAACAGAGACTGGAAGGGTAAATCCAGCCAGCCAGGTGAAGAGTGGGCTGTGGAGAACATTCCAGGCAGAGAACAGAGGTCCCAAAGTAGGAGAGCACTTGATGCATTTGAAGAATAGGAAAGACCAGGATGGCAGAAATATAATGAGCAAGAGTAAAAACAGTATTAACACTAAGTTGAAGACATGGTTGTAGGGAGGTTTTAAACAGGGCAAAATAATCTGATTTGCATCTTTTATTTTCTTTATTTTTTCTAAGTTTATTTATTTATTTATTTTGGGAGAGAGAGAACACATGTAGGAGGGGCAGAGAGAAAGGAAGAAGAGAGAATCCCAAGCAGGCTCCACGCTGTCAGCATGGAGCCCAATGCAGGACTCAAGCTCACTAACCATAAGATCATGACCTGGGCTGAAACCAAGAGTTGGATGCTTAACCGACTGAGCCACCCAGGCACCCCTTTATTTTATGTATGTATGTATGTGTGTATGTATGTATATATGTATTTATTGAGAGAGAGAGCACACACATGCACAGGGTGAAGGTGCAGAGGGAGAGGGAGAGAGAGAATCTTAAGCAGGCTCCATGACAGTGTGGAGCCTGACACAAGGCTCAATCTCATGACCGTGAGATCATAACCTGAGCTGAAGTCAAGAGTCAGATGCTTAAGCAACTGAGCCACCCAGGTACCCTGATTTGCATTTTTGAAATATCACTTTGGCTTCCATGTATAGAATAAACTGTGTGTGTTGAGAAAAGGAAGGTGGGCAAGAGAAAAAAGCGGGTAAGAGACTATGCAGTACTCTGCGTGAGAAAGGATGGAGATGATATCTGCAAAGGTGGCAAGTGGGGGCCAGGTTCTGGATGTATTTTGAAGATAGAATTGACAAACAGAATGAACATGATAAGAGGGTAGAATGTTTAAAAATGGTTCTCAGGTTTTTGGCACGAACATCTAAGTGGATTATGATATTTAACTCGATAAGAAGATTGAGGGGAATTGTTAGAATAGAGTAGGAAAGTGGTGATAGGTTTCATTTGGGGCATCCTCATCTTGGCATGTCTATAAGACCTCTCAGAGGAGATGCCAGGTAGTTCATTGGATAAATAAGCCTGAGTTTCAGATCTGAAGTAAAGATATACATTCTGGAGTCAATGGCATGTACACAGCTTTAAAAGTCATAGTAATAAATGCTATCACTTAGGGAGAGAGTATAGAAAAGAAGAAAATTTAGGACAGAGTTCCATGCTTTCCTGTATCCTCTCTTCCTTCTATCCCTTCTCTCCTTGGAGTAAGCCAAGGGAAAAAAATATAAAGAAACTTGCGCTCCATCAGGTGCTAGACTGTGATTGAGTGGGTGATATTTCCTCATCATCCAGCAGTCAGTAATGCAAATTCTGTTAATTGATTCAATGGAAGATTTGCTTGATAACTGGATGCTGATCTTTTTTTTTTTTTTAAGTTTATTTATTTTGATAGAAGGAGTGAGGACGAGCAGGGGAGGAGCAGAGAGAGAGGGAGAGACAGAATCCCAAACAGGCTCCACACTGTTAGTGCAGAACCTAGTGTGGGGCTTGAACTCAGGAACCACAAGATCATGACTTGAGCCAAAACCAACAATTGGATCCTTAACCAACTGAGCCAGCCAGACGCCCCTGGATTGTGATTTTATAACAACCTTATCTCATGGGGGGTTTTAGTTTGTTTTTGTCTTTGCATTTTTGCACTCCATTTCCTACTCATTTGATCAGGGAAAAATACCAAGAATCCATAATTCTAATTTTCCTATTATTGCCACCACTGTCTTTGGACAAAATGAACAAAGACCATGGGATCAAGAAAGGCAGCCAGCAGAAGGAGTCACAATAATAAAAAGGAAGCCTGAAGGAAATAGATCTATTTAGGATTTTCAATATTTACAAAGTAAATCGCCTTTGATTTTCCTACAGAAAATATTTGGGATAGAGTTACATGAAATCCCAATACCTCAGGTATCATGCAGACACTGGAAGCAGGGGAGATAGCAATAAGCCTTCAATGATCTTACACTGTATTTCATAGTGCATTGTACATTATTTAACTTTCAGAACAGCACACACTTTTTTTTTTTTAATCTCCCATTTTACAGCTACAGCAATTAGGCTAGTTTGTCCTGCAACATCCAAAAATAAGAGAAGATTTAGTATAACATTTTGTATAATAGCTATGTTTAAGGGTTAAGTGATGGGGTATGAGATATATATATCTATATATATAAAGGCAGAATCTCAGAGTCATGTCATAGAATTAAACCTTGTTTTTATATAATTAAACAGATTTCTTGGTTATAGTCAGAGTCCTCACAAACTAAAATCCATAGCCATTTTTTAAAAAGCCCACAAGAGTGAAACATACATTGCTTTTTAATCTTTTCTAAAGATATCAAAGGAGTTCCAGTCACATCTACAAAAAATGTTAAATGAGACTTTACACCAAATTAATTATTGGGGAAAAAGAAAAAAAACAAATTTTAGAAAATTGAGAGATAGCATCAAATTCTGTTCTCTAAAGAGGTCCCTGTACAATTAGATTTAGTACATTACCTGACTGTGTGTTTGAAGTAGTCTTTTAATAGAGATGCAAAACAGGAATCTGGGCTAGTTCTAGGATAATGGCTAAGTGTTCAGTAGGGATGGATGTTAAGTACTCCAGTTTATTACATTCTGTTTATTGCATTTTGAATACCTTAAAATGACAATTTAATGTAGCTGAAATTATAAAGAGTGGATTTTCTGCCAGCCACTTTTTAGCAAAAACCTGTGAGATATGACCAGAGATCAGAGGCTAAGTCTTTATTACATTATGGAAACAAGAATGAATTTCTAAAAATGAAAGGGCAACTCCCAGCTGTGAAGAGTTTTATGTTTGTTTTTAACAGAGTTTCACTCCCAAGCCATGACTTACATTTAAGAGCTTCCCACTCCAGAACAGACCCTTGAGGCAGGGAGTTTTAAATCATAAACGTAAAGAAACATTGATTTGTTGAAGCTTTTGAGGCATTAAATATAGCCTTTGTGTGACCTTAGCCAGGATGGGAAAACATTGGTCAATCATGAAACACTGACTCACTGGAAGGTAAAAACCTTCAGTAGAATATCACAGCCAAGAGAAAAATTTCATGTGATGAGGTGTTTTTTGTATTTGTTTTCAGGAAAAATATAAAATATGATATATCCTGGCTTTAAAAAGTAAGCACAGGAAACATAAAACCTGTATCTTTTAATTCTTCTTGTAATGGGATGATTCAACAACAACAAAAATACATTTATTACTATTATTGATATTTAAGGGAAGGAGGGAAAATAGGCAAAAGAAAAAAAAAAGATGAGATAAATAAGAGAGTTAAGGTAGAGATCGAAGAGTGTTTCCACCTGAGAAGCAGGGAGGAGAGAGAGAGAGAGAGAGAGAGAGAGAGAGAGAGAGAGAACATATGCTTAAACATGTGCTTAAAGAACATCTTTATTATTAGCAATAGGTTTTGCTGAAGATAACTGAAAAAACCAAAATAACAGTGGCTTAAACAAAGTAGATATTTATTTCTCTCTCACATGAAAGCTTGCGCAGGCAGGACAGCTCTAGCATTGGGGGTCCCACAACCGTCAGCAACCCTAGCTCATTCACTCGCATCGACCTGCCCCTGGTAATATGGCGCCACATGCATCGGGGTGGCTGTTCAGAGGCTCCCTCACCAAGTTCATATTCTAACCGTTCTTTGGGAGTACCGGACAAGGAAAAGCATGCCTTCTTCCATTAGCCAAGTTTTCCTAAAGTTGCATGTTTTGCTTAGTCCCGTGGCCATACCTAGATGTAAACGAGTCCCTGGAATGTAAACATTATTTCAAGTTTCAAATTGGAGTTTCTGTCACTAAGTAAAAAGGAAAGAATTGATATTTCTACACACAATTAGTACTCATTTCCACCAAAACTCATCATTTAATCGTATTTTCTGGGATCACAAAAATCAGGTTTTTTTGAAGTTATAATAAACGAATATGTCCCCATTCTTCTGAACAGTCATATTTTTCTATGTTTAATCATTAAGTAATATTTTGGAAGATAATCTGCATCTTCCCATGAAATTTTGAAATTTTTCTTTAGTTGTAGAAAGGAATTACTTTGAGATTTTAAAAGTTAATCTGAGGCTCTTATACTGTTCAGTCAATTTACTATGTCTGCTCATATCCTTAGTATTTTCTTCCTCCTACAAAGCTAATTTTCAGGAGAATCTTTTGGTGTGATTAGCAAAAGCATCCAAATTTCATGTATTCTTTCAAAAAAGATCAATTATTAAGTGTAATATTAAATGTAATTAAGTTGTTTCTTTTTGTGACACTATATGCAAAAATATAACTAAGGAGAAAATGTCATTTGTAATGCATATGCCCCCATTTAGAATTAAGGAAATAAAGCTATTCCTTCTATTGGGAATGACTCTAAAATAACTTATGATGAAGAAAAAATAACACCAAGAATTATACTTATGTAGTATTTACCAACATTGGAATGCATAATCAAATTTGGATGACTAGACTGTTACATGACTTTCAAGGCTAGGCTATGAAAAGTTTCTGCCTGGCTTTCTCTTTCTTTCAGGACATGAACCCTTGCAGCTCTGAGTTCTCATGTAAGAGCCCAGCTAGCCATGCTACCATGCTCGAGACTCTGAGGGAAACTACAACGAAACAGAGCAAGATGCCCAAGAAGCCCCAGTTATGAGGTAAGGCGGTGACAGAGAGGCTCGACATAACCTTCTTCTAGCCCCTAAACTGGTATTATCTAAGATGGGACAGGATGTGCCAATGTTTACTGAATCCATTGATTTGCTACCTATTTCTGCTGATTTATCTGATCAAAATTTATGCAATGATGATCTGGGATCAATCTCTGGAAAATTTGAAGTGAGAGGTTAAAAAAACTTGAAGGCTTTAAAAGCATAGGCGGTATATTTATTTTACTTCAAAAAGTAAAAATAAAATAATTCACTGAACAAAACAAAGGCTTTCTGAGGCTTTGAACTTTTATTACAAGAAAGTCTTCCTCTTTTTTGGAAAAGAAGAAAAATGATATCTAGATTAGGTATAAATGCAATGGAAATAAAAATATATAGTTGTAGAGCCCTTTCATAGTTATTATTTTATTCAAACTCCATGGCAGTTCTCTATTTCCACTCTAGAGATGAAGAAACTGAGGCTTCAGGGAGGCAAAGAATATCCCTGTTCAAGAACCACTTCTTTGGGGTGCCTGGGTGGCTCAGACGGTTGAGCGTCTGACTTCAACTCAGGTCATGATCTCATGGTTCATGAGTTCGAGCCCTGCATCAGGCTCGGTGCTGACAGCTCAGAGCCTGGAGCCTGCTTTAGATTCTGTGTCTCCCTCTCTCTCTGCCCCTCCCCTGCTCATGCTCTATCTCTGTCTCTCAAAAATAAATAAATGTTAAAAAAGTTAAAAACAAACAAACAAACCAACTTCCTCTACAGCCACACTAATTCAACTCTCCTTTATGAGTGTTTACAGGACCATGTTCTTCTCCTTCATAGGGTTATAACATTTACAAATTGCGTTTATTTGTGTGAATAAATATTAAATTTGTCTTCTCTACAAGATTGTACATTTCATTGGAGCATTACTGTCTGTTTTGGCTAACCATTGTAATCTGCAGCATCTCCCATATGTCTAGTTTATTATTAACATTCAGTAATATTTTATGAATGAATTAACGAAGTCATCCTCTCCAATATCAATGAAATAATATCCAAAAAACAGCAAACTATCAAAGTGAATCTGAACTTCCAAATCTATAGCTTTTCAAGTATTTTAAGAAGACTTTCTCTCCAGACTATTTATGGTGAAATACCTTGCAAGTTCACAAGATATTTAGAATGCTCTTCTGGGGTGCCAGGGTGGCTCAGTCTGTTAAGCATCCAACTCCTGATTTCAACTCAGGTTGTGATGTCGCAGTTTGTGAGTTCTAGCTGCACATGGGGCTCTGCACTGGCAGTGTGGAGCCTGCTTAGGATTATCTCTCTCTCCCTCTCTCTGCCCCTCCACTGCTCTCTCTCTCTCTCTCTCTGAAAATAAATAAAGTTAAAGAAAATTTTAAAATAATAAAATAAAATGTCCTTCTGCTGAGCCATAATTCATATTTTTACTCATCGGAGGAAAATAATCACTATCAAATCACAAAAGTGGAGCTTTGCTTCAAAAAACAGACACATGGATCAATGGAACAGGATAAAGAACCCAGATGTGGACCCACAAATGTATGGCCAAATCATCTTTGACAAAGCAGGAAAGAATACCCAATGGAAAAAAGATAGTCTTTGCAGCAAATGGTGCCTGGAAAACTGGACAGTGACATGCAGAAGAATGAAACCAGACCACTTTTTTATACCATACACAAAAATAAACTCAAAATGAAGGAAAGACCTAAAGGTAAGACAGGAAACCATCCAAATCCTAGAGGAGAAAACAGGCAGCAACCTCTTTGACCTTGGCCGCAGCAACTTCTTACTTGACACGTCTCCAGAGGCAAAGGAAACAAAAGCAAAAAATGAACTACTGGGACCTCATCAAGATAAAAAGCTTCTGCACAGCTAAGGAAACAATCAACAAAACTAAAAGGCAACTGATGGAATAGAGAAGATATTTGCAAATGACATAACAGATAAAGAGTTAGTGTCCCAAATCTATAAAGTATCAAATTCAACAACCCCCCCCCAAAAAAACAAATAATCCAGTAAAAAATGGGCAGAAGACACGAATAGACAGTTTTCCAAGACAGTTTTCCATCCAATAGATGTCTTTCCAATAGACATCCAGATGGCTACAGACATATGAAAAGATGCTCAACATCACTCATCATCAGAGAAATACAGATCAAAACCACAATGAGATACCACCTCACACCTGAAAGAATGGCTAAAATGAACAACTCTGGAAATAAGAGATGTTGGTGAGGATGCAGAGAAAAGGGAACCCATTTGCCCTACTGGTGGGAATGCAAACTGTTGCAGCCACTCTGGAAAACAGTATGGAAGTTCCTCAAAAAATTAAAAATAGAACTACCCTATGACTCAGCAATTGCACTACTAGATACTTATCCAAAAGATACAAAAATGCTGATTCAAAGGGGCATATGCACCCCAATGTTTATAGCAGCACTATCAACAATAGCCAAAGTATGGAAAGAACCCAAATGTCCATCAACTGACAAATGGATGAAGATGTGGTACATGTATACAATGAAATATTACTTGGCTATCAGAAAGGATGAAATCTTGCCATTTACAACAATGTAGATGGAACTAGGGTGCATTATACTAAGCAAAATAAGTCAGTCAGATAAAGATAAGTAACATATGATTTCACTCATATGTGGAATTTAAGAAACAAAACAGGTGAACATAGGAGAAGGGAAGGAAAACAAAATAAGATAAAAGCAGAGAGGGAGGCAAAGCATAAGAGGCTCTTAAATACAGAGAACAAACAGGGTTACTGGAAGGGGTATGGGTGGGGGTGTGGGCTAAATGGGTAATAGGCATTAAGGAGGGCACTTTCTGGGATGAGCACTGGGTGTTATATGTAAGTGAAGAATCACTGGGTTCTACTTCTGAAACTAACACTGCACTGTATGTTAACTAACTTGAATTTAAATTTAAAAAATATTTTAAAAGTGGAGGTTTGCTTCAAAGAAGTTTTTTCATTTATTCATGTATTCAATTATTTATGTATTTTTTCCAGCAAGCACTTTTTAGTACTTCCTTTGTATTTAAAACTACGTTAGGTGCTATAAGGAATAGAATATTACATACAATATGCAATTCCTATCTCAGAATCCTTATAATCTACTTTAAGAGACTAGAAAATCATATGTCACCTTTTGAAATGGAAGGTGATTAACAAATAATTACATTCCAAAAGTGTTGTTCAGGGAATTCATCCTAGTAGACATGTGTTGAAGACTGAGGCTGTTAGATGCAGTTTCATGGAAAAGGCCAGAGAGAAACAGAAAAAAATTATGGACTGATTGTGGAAACTGCAGGTATGGCTGGAGCAACGAATGGGTGTGTGGCAATGCAACTGGGAGAGGGAATGTGGTGATGAAGCAGTGGGCAAAGGCCAGGTCATGAAGGCCTTTATGTTCTCTTAACCCCAAAATCTGTTGGAAGCCATGGCATAATTTTCCTGTTACCAAGTCATCCTGGAAATAATGTAGGTGGTAGAAAGGGATAGGGTGGCAATGGATTATACAAGGCAGAGAGAAGCTATGAGTCTTCTAGATAATACAGATATGAAACATCAGAATATTGAAGCTACTATTTTTGGTTATTAAGTGAGTATCATGAGGTGGAAGGGGTTGAGTAAGATGTAGAAATAGAGTATTGGTCCTAGGATTCTTCCTTCCGAGATTGGAAGAAGATGGCACCATTAATTGAAAAAGAAAAAAGAGCTGATGAGCATAGCAAATTTGTGGTTAATCCAAGATTATTTGACTACACTGGGACTTTCAGTACATTGACCCCACCATTTTTTTTCATTATTCACTCTCTCAATCCATGTCCTCACTTTCTTTTTACCCAGCTCAGACTCCATGCCTAGCATTAAAATAACCCTCTTGTATATACCCATATATCCTTTTCCCCCTCTCCACCTTCTATTAATCACAATTTTCTACCTACTTCTTCCTCTGTACTTTAGTTGCTAATTGTATTGGGAGAAAAAGCATAATCATGCTCATTTGTCACACTATTTTTTAAAGCCTTCAGCACCTGAAATTCCCAGGCAGTCTCCCATCCAAGTACTAACCAGGCTAGATTCTGCTTAGCTTCCAAGATCAGACAAGATTGGGCACATTCAAGTTGGTATGGCCACAGACTCATTTGTCACACTTTGAAGTCAAAATCACAAATGCATAGCCGATTTTTACCATTGCTGGACAACTCTACAACATTTCCTTAATTTATATACTCCCTTACTCTTCCATACTACTAACCGTTTCACATATTTCCCTCCTTTCTGATTGAAATTTAAAAGCCCTTTCTTTAACTTCTATCTGAGGCTCTTCCCTCTCACTTCATTGGTAAGTCAACATATATGGCAAAAACTGCATACTGTCAAATTAGCCTTGAAAATTCCTTGGGAAGTTTCACATTGGAGACTGACATGTCTTCTCTTAAGAAGTCTAATACAACCAGTTTCTGCTCTGGCATTGGAAATTCCCTTAGGTTAGTATCCGCTAACATATATAGACTACATTCACAGTCTAGTCATTATAATCGACAGCTAGGTGCTCACACTGTGAAAGCTGTATGAAAAGTGACTTCAGCTGGGGAAAGAGCATATTCGCCTCTCCCCTCTCACTCTGGGGCATAGGCTAACTGAGTGAGATGGAAGGAAAATGTTCATATAAATTTATATTTCTATAGCTTTCATCTCTCATTTTTTGGAGAATGGGAACTGATGAGTGTGAAATGTTAATTCACATTAAATAGCAGATGTATGATGTGACCCCGCTGAAAAATAGGATGCATTTTCTGCTACTTGTTAAATGTCATCATCTACTTAAAATGCTTAGCACAGTGCCTGGCATATAGTAAACAATAAGTGTAAGCTATTAGTAGTAGGAGTGTTAATATTCAAGAGTTGATGTCACAGCCAAGTGGAGAGGGCACATGAATAGGAAGATAAATGGTGGTATACGAGAAATACTAAGTAACTATTAGAGGTGCTTTAGAGCAGAGAGAGCTCACCATCAGATAAATCCTCAATGATTAGATTTAAAATGTTATGTATAAAAATGCATGAGATTATAACAGGAAGAAAGCTAGCAGCTGTCAACCAACAGTTCAGATCAGATACAGGATCTGAACACTGGAGATCATTTCCAGACCATTTCCAGAAAAATAAGCCACAAAATCAGAGTCTACACACATAATGCTTTATGGGTTTCACACGAGATGTTTGCCTTTGTTATCTGTCTCATTTAATCCTCATGGAAGTTAGTTGATGAATGAGGATGGGAACACCTTCCCTTCCTACTAATGGAAGAAACTGTCCCTTGGAGGACTGTGACTTGCCTCGCCTCCTTCCACTCCATGTCAGAGCCTGAACAAGAGCTGCTTGGGTTCTCTGACTCTAAATCCAGCCCCTTAGCCATTGTTTCTTCCTGTTCTGCCTGCAACAATCATTCAAAGAGAATAGCATGTGCTCTGGTAACAAGAGCCAGGTTTAATATATTGCTAAAATATTTCGGTGCGTGGACAAGTCCATTTAAAAAGAACAAGAAAATCTTTAGAAAGTTGTGCAACCATCAATATTGTTATTCCATTAACTAGACATGCTGGTATCATCTTAATTTAAATATTTGTAAGCAGAAGAGAGATGCTCATTTTTATTCACAATGCCTTTCCTATCCCATCTGGCACAAGCAATTTCCTTGTGTGTGCCTTTAAACTGTGTTATAAAGAAATTAATTTTACCCTGAGGGCTTTCACTGTGAATCTCACAACCTTCATTCTGGTTATTTCTCAGTTTCATCATCAGTAACAAATTGTTCTTGTGGGGGGAATTGCGCCTGTCAATTTTTCTAGTTTAGCCCATCAAATCTTTCATTAGGTGTTGCCACTAACAAATAAATGCCTTTGTTTTCTTTCCAGAGTTGTTGGCAGCTATTATAATTATTTTATCAGAGAAACACAATTTGCATTGGTATATATTTATTAATTGGAAAATTACCTTTCAAATTAGTTTATAATGAGAATGATTATGTTTACTATCACTTAGACAAAGTGGTAAATAAAAGAGTCAATTCAAATAAAATATGTGATTAATAATTAAAAATACAAATGTGTGTCTAGTAAAAATCTGCTGATGTATGACCTCAGCTTCCTAAAGGTCAAGGGCCTTTAGACAAAAGAATAGAAAAATGCTATTACTTTTATTAATTCTTTCTCAATTCACTCCTCTAAGCTGGACTTGGCTTTGTCATCAGGGCCATAAAGATAGACATGGCATAACTCCTGGCTTCAAAGAGGTCAGTCTAAAAATGTCACAATGTCAACAGCTATCAATTATTCAACATTTTCTACATAATGGGCAGAAGGCCACATTTTCTCACAATGTACATAAATATTTTGTCATTTAAATCTCTTATTAACCTTGGAAGGAAAACACACTATAAGGAATGTGAAATTCGCAGAACTTACTCCCTGAAGGCTCTAGACCTAGGCAATAGCAGGAGGCTGTGAACCTCAGTCTCTTTCTCTGTCTGTGTCTGTCTCTGTCTCTCCTTCTGAAACTATGATGGAGATAAGAGCCAGAATAGTGGTGGAATCACCAGGCTATACAAGCACAAAAGAGCTTCTGCCTTACTTTACCTGACCCCTGCTCCTCAGAAGGTCCTGACTCTGAATGTTAGAGAAAAACTTATATGCATCGAGCTCACCATTTTCTAACATGAAACGAACGCTCACTGTCATTAGAATATCCTGGAGACAATGTGTGTGTCCACAGCATCCCTCTCCACAAATCACCAGGCATTGCTGAGGCTTTTGGTCACAGCTTAAAGATGTCATTGTGCTCTAAGCCTGGAGCCATGACCACTCAAACTCCCACTGTGGTATCAAACCCCATCTTTAGTTCAGATAAACATGTATTTCTGAACCCTAACTGTGTGCCAGGAACTGAACTAAGAGATAAATGAAGGATTAACACGTGATGTCTGCCCTCAGAAATTCTAAGGGAGGACACAGTTTAAGCACATTTTGATGAGGATGAAGAGCACAGTAGAAATTTATTCAGAGATGAATAGCAAATAAAATAAAATAAAACAATAAAATCTTTAAAAAAGAGAGAATGTTTGCCTTGCTTGGCATGGGGGCAGAAGGTGGGGGGAGGATCTAAGTAAAGAACGTTTAAACATTTAAGACAATCCTTAAAATATTTATCAAAAATCGAATTAAAGAGGTGATAAAAGTATAGACTGAGGTAGACAGATTAGATGTAAAGCCTAGTTTACTACTTCTCTTAGACCAAATTTCCTTACCTGAAAAAATATTAGTAATGACATCTACTTTTTTTGTTGTATATTTGATGCTAAAATGAGATAGTGTGTTAGTGCTCAGCACAGTATCTAGCATTATTTGAGGCAGAATGTGTACATATAACAGAATTAGTATTTAAATTTTCAGGACACGTGCAATTTACCTTCAGAGATTCTGACTCATGCAGGATATAGGATACCAGGCTGTTCTGACAATTATTTTAGATAAGTATGGCCAATATTTGTGTTTCTGGAAGGGAAGAGAACATCAAAAATGCTAGTTTGTATAATCCTATGATTGACAAAATACCAGATAATACTGCTTTTTGGAGTTTTTAAGTTTATTTATTTATTTTGAGAGAGAGAGTGTGTGAGCAGGGAGAGACAGAGGGGGTGGGGAGAGATAATCCCAAGCAGCCTCCATGCTGCCAGCACAGAGCCTGTCACGGGGCTCGATCCCACAGACTGTGAGATCATGACCTGAGCTGAAATCAAGAGCTGGATGCTTAACGGACTGAGCCACCCAGGCAGCCCTGCTTTTTCTTTTTTAATCATAGGGTTATTATGAACGCTTTAAGCTGGGAGACCTCACATACACTCAATATAAACCTGTATTGATGTGTCCTAGACCAGTATGTTCTTACATGCTGATGTGAGCGGACCGTAGTTCTTCTGTAATTGCCTACGGCACTACTGTATTGTGGGTTTCTCACAGCAGGGACCATGACTTTTGTCCTTGAATCTTCACTGCATGACATGTAGCATGTGCTTATTAATAAGTGACAGTTGAAGGGAAACTGATAACTTTTATCCACTTCAACATTATAAATTTCATTTTTTATGATATGTACATACATGACATAATTTCAGTTTCTAATCACAACATAATAGAATTATCGAGAAAATCACACTACTGAGGAAATTGATGTAATTAGCGTCCCTTTAAATTCACACTGTTATCACCAGCCTTTATTAGATACTCACGTACAACATGCAATGCTACTCTGTTTCTCCAAGAAGCTTATTTTTCTATTCTTTAGTCAAATAATCACTTTTTATTACTTTGCACGCCCCCTCCCACCACCACTTTATTATGCTGACCTTGTCTGATAAATCACAGATAAACAGAAGCCATGATATGGGAAGCACCCCCTCTTCCTATCACTAAGTCAACAAACTTGTCTGACACTGCACTTCTCTATTTCTACCCTTCAGTTGTGAGGGAGAAGCTCCCTACCCAGCTGAAGTCATTCCTTCACTCCATGTCCCTTTGCCACTCACTTTGAAAGGGCTGAGCTTCCTGATTATTCCCCCCGTCTTCCACATCATCAGTCTTTCCCTCTGTAATAAATTATTCCTGCTGGCATGCAAAGGTCGACCCCCAGCACACATCTTTAAACAATATCTCCTTACATCCTCTTTACCTGGTCCCCATTTTTCTGCTTACTTTCCTAGCCAAACTTCTTACAAGGGTTGTCAACACAAACTGTCTATACTTCTCCCAGAGGGTCACTCTTCAATCCCCTGCTATTTAGCTGCCATCCCCACCATTTCTCTAAAATTATCCTTGTCAAGGTGTCCAGTGACCCCCATGCTTTCTGCTCTCACTGGACCTTCAACCATGGACCGTCCCCTCACAAATTACTTTTCTTTCTTGGAATCTACAATACCACTTCACTCTAACTTTTCTCCTCTCTCTGCATTCTCCTTCTCAGAGATGTTCCTCCACTCTACAACTTCCCTTTCTCTCTACTCTCTTTCACTGGGTGATCTCATTCATTTCTAGGACTTTGAATATCATACATGTGCCAACAAGTCCCCAGTGTATATCAGTGACCCAAATCTTTCTTCTCATCTCAAACCCCATGAAGCTAAATCCATTTAACATACAAAAAAATGAAATACATGTGTTTTTTTTCTTTTAAGATTTATTTTTCCCTTTATGTTTCCTATTTCAGTAAGTGGCATGACATCCTACCCAAGTGCCCAAGCCACAAATCTAAACATTTTTAATGCCGCCTTCTTGTTTATGTTTATCAACAAATGATTTATATACCTTGAAAATGTATCCCTTCCTTTCCTTCTTTCCTGCCAGCATCTGGCACCAGGTCACCATTATCTTCCTTCCACCTGAACAACTGTAACAAGTCTCCTACTGGGACACTACACTTTCTTATTTTTCCCCTAATTCCCAATGCATTATTTATACACTGGCCAGTAATCTTTTGTAAAATCCCAATCAGATTATGAGACTCCTCTGCTTAGAACCCTTCTACATAATTCCATATTATTTATAATGAATATAAATTGCTTTTGATAACCTACAAGGAACACTTTGATCTTATTTACATCTCCAGCTAATCTCTGGCCATTTCCTGCCTTACCCACTAAACTGCAACACATAGGTGTTCTCTCAATTCATGAAACCATGAAAATCATTCCTGTTATAGGGCCTTTCTCTCCTTGGAATGTTCTCCCTCACTGTTTATGTAGTTAAATGCTTCACGTTCTCAAACTGCTTTCTGAGAAAATTTAAACATTACCCACATTACTAAGTAGGAAAAACACTCTTGAAAGCAACTTTTTCGTCTGTCATATTCATTGGTCAAATTCATCAGGAACCCATAGGGGAGGGGAAGGAAAAAAAAAAGAGGTTAGAGTGGGAGAGAGCCAAAACATAAGAGACCCTTAAAAACAGAACAAACTGAGGGCTGATGGGGGGTGGGAGGGAGGGGAGGGTGGGTGATGGGTATTAAGGAGGGCACCTGTTGGGATGAGCACTGGGTGTTGTATGGAAACTAATTTGACAATAAATTTCATATATTTAAAAAAAAAGAATGAAAAAAAAAACAACAAATTCATCAGTTGGCGTCCATGTTGCCAATCCATTGGTTGTTTCTGAATCTTCTTCTTACTCGTTCTACCGACAACATTTGGCACAGCTTATCAGTCCCTCTTTTTTTTTTTTTTTTTAAATGTTTATTTATTTTTGAGACAGAGAGAGACAGAGTGCAAGTGGGGGAGGGGCAGAGAGAGAGGGAGACACAGAATCCGAAACAGGCTCCGGGCTCTGAGCTGTCAGCATAGAGCCCGACGCAGGGCCCGAACCCACGGACCTCGAGATCATGACCTGAGCCGAAGTCGGACGCTCAACCAACTGAGCCATCCAGGCGCCCCAGTCCCTCTTTCTTAAAACATCTTACTTTGCTTTCTGGCAGGGGTATACTGGAGTTTGTTTTGCAAGAGACAACTGTTAATTGTTTGGAATTTTGCAAGCCTATTGTTGAATAATAATACATAGCGTAAAGTTGGCCATGGTAGAAGTTATGCCACAGAAATTGGTAAGCATTAGATATCAGGGCTTTTAATTTTGGATAGCTTTTTGTTAAACATTTACAGTCACGGTGTCGACTCTGGGACATTGCTCCTTTAGTTCTTCTCCTGCCTTGCAAAAGCATATTCCTGATCTTTCAACATTGGAATGCCCCAGGGTTATCAGTTCAGACCTATTCCAGGTTGTTTTGTTGTTTTTTTTTTAATTTTTTTTAATCTATACTCATTTTCCAGGGGATTTTATCCAGACCCATGGTTTTAAATGTCGTCTCCTTATTTGATAAAAATTTCTCCAACATTTTTATCTCTAGCTTTGATTGCTCTGCTGAACCTCACATTTCATCTAACTGCCTTGTTAACATCTGCATTCCATTGTCTAAATAAGCACCTCAAACTTAATATTTTGAAAATGAATATTTGACTTACCACCTCTCTTTCACACATGCTCCTCCAAAAGTCTTCCCCATGTCTCTGGGGTTACTTGATTATTCTCTTGCTTTGACACCTCATATCTAATCCATCAGCGAATCTGTTTTTTAATCCCACCTTCAAAGTATATCCTGAATCTGACTACTTTTTACCATCTTGCCTGCTGCCTTCCTACTTAGAGCACTATAGTTTCTTATCAAAATTTTTGCAGTAACCTCCTCACTAGTATTCCCACTCCACCCTTGCCTGACAGCAATCTATTCTCCACTCACCAGCATTAAAAATCCTCTTGGCTTTCTGCCTCATTCAGTGGAAAATTCAAAGTGATCACTAGGACCCATTAGACCATATCAACCTGGCCCCTAGATGTCTATCTGAGTTATCTTCCACTGTCTCCCTCATTCTCTAGGCTCCAGACACACTGGTCCCACTGATGTTCCTGCAGGTTCTAAGAACACTTCAATAAAAACTTTTATACCTGCTGTCCTCTCAGACTAGAACATTCATTTCCTGGATATCTGTAGGGCTCATTTCTTTCTTTTTTTAAAAAATATAATTTATTGTCAAATTAGTTTCCATACAACACCCAGTGCTCGTCCCAACAAGTTGTAGAGCTCATTTCTTCCAGCTCTTTACTCAAATGTCACCTTATTAGAAAAGACTTCCATGATCAACCCCAATACTTTTATTTTTCTTTTATAACCTTTATCACACTGTGTCATAATACTACATTTGTGTGTTTGTCATGATTCTCTCCATTAGAATATAAACTCCAAGAGGTCAAAGATTTGATCTGTTTCGTTTACTGCTCACTCCTCAACTCTTAGAACTGTGCCTGGCGCTTAGTAATTATTTACTGAGTAAATGATGAATTAAAGTTTTTTGTGTATTTGTTTACTTTTGCTGAGTAATACGCTTCCACTCCATGAGAGCCCACCAAAAAAAAAAAAAAAAAAAATTAGATTTCTAATTAAATTATCACAGAAGCTAGCCCTAATATACCTCCTTATTCTTCCACCTAATTTTCCCACAGAACTAAATTCAGCGTATCAAAACTGAACTCATCATTCTACCCACTGAAACAAGTCTTTCTGGCTTTACTGCCTCCATTAGAACAATGTATCCTCTCAGTAATGTGAATTTCAGTATTTAAAGCTTTTCACCTTTTATTCTACTCCCTTACTGTAATGTCTTACATCAACAGATGCCAATATTAAATTATTACTTCTGTAAGGACGCTTTGTCTCTTTCTTTTCATTCCCATTGCCAGCACACCAGTTCAGAATTTTTTGTTTGAGGTATTTTAGTCATCTTTTAACTACTCTCTTGGTCTTTACCTGTGAGTGTTTTTTTTTTATCACATTATTTACTAATTAATCACTCTACATTATAGCTCTCATACTCAAATCTTCAAATGTCTAAAATGATTTATTTTAGCTGCAGTGACCATATAATTTATTGTCCAAACAGGACACTTTGAAAGTGAAAGGGCACTGTCATTAATTACATTGGGACAGCAGGTATGAACCAGAATTCAACAAGCAAAGCAGGATATGTGGTCACCTTAACTTCCTGGGGAGTGTCATGCCTTTCTTCTTTCTGGAAGAAAAACTGTTTTTTCTGACATCCACTCCATCAACATAATTCAGTGATATAAATTGAATCATCTGAGCCAACATGAACATTCCATTCCTTTTGTTAGTAATTACTTTAGGAAGGAGCATGTGATGAATTTTAGCCTGTGAAATGTGAGAGGTAGCTGCTTCAGGGAGAGCGATTTCTGAAAGATGTTTCTATACACATATAAAGACAGTTCTTATTCTTCTGCTGGCTGATATCTTGTCTGGATATTTGATGCCTGGAGCCATAGTGGGCAACTTGTGATGATGAGGTGGCTGGCAGGAGACAAAGCTGATGTCCTGGCTTCAGCAGAAAGATGAAAACAACTTGATTCTTTGATTAAATCATTGAGATACTGAATCAACCAAACCTGGGGTACCCTGTATCCAAAAGGAAGGTAGTCTTCTGATTGTGTGAGGTAATAAATTTTGTTTATTGTTCAAATGAGTTATGACAGCATTTTCAGTTACTTGCATTCCCATTTGATGCAAATCTGTCTCTGTCTCTGTCTCTGTCTCTCTCTCTCTCTCTCTCATTTTCATGACCCTTCACCTTATGGCCTCTCTCCCCTCTCCCACCCCTACTTACTACAACCTATTCCAATACACTTCATTTTTTAAACCACATTGAAAGACTACAATCTCTTTTTGAAAATATTTTTTATTTCCTTTGACCAATCTTTGTGTAGGCTGCCCCACATTTCAGAAATACCCCCTGTTCGTTTCTGTATACTAATGTCCTTAGAGCAGTTCATCTCAGATATTATCTCCTCAAGAACATTTCTTGATTGCTGAAATGGTCCTTATCTTTCTCTCTTTTGAACCTATGTTGCAATGAGTTCATACATCTTTCATCACCCAAATTTGACCCCATCCTATTACGTACAATCCTAAATCTTCCCCCCTACTCTTATTCTTCTCTGTAAACTTTAAACACCTGACACAGGATTTTGCATATGCAGGAAATATTTCTTAAATTGAAATTCTGAAAATATTTCACTATCTGTAGTTATTAGTGAGTTAAGTAATATTTTCTTATAATTTGCAAGGCACCACACTTAGAATACTTGGGTCTCTGCCCTCAAATCACTATCGTAAAATGCAGAATAAGAAAAAAAATGAGTATCTAATGATTAACGCATTTTTTGATTGCAGAAACTTGCTACAAATAACGTAGTAATTCTTTTGCACATACCTGCCTAGGTAACTAATTGGCCAAAGTGATTCTTTTATTGGCAGTATATTTCTACAATATATATCAGACACTTTAAAGAGATAAATGGAATCTTGCCATACATGGTGCCAACTTCTTTATTGAATTAAAAGGGACAGGAGAAAATACAGAAACATGTATCAGTTTATGGTTCCGCATCTTACTCAGATGAAATGCCTCTGATTTAGCACGTTAATATTTTAAAGAGACTTGAAATTCTATATATGTTTCAGTTTGTTTGTTTGTTTGCAATTAATGCATTATACTTAGCATTACATATGCTTAGGTCAAAATCAGTCTTAAAAGACACCAGTTCCTTTATTTTAAAATACTGAATTTAGTAAGAGAGATAAAGGCAGGGGACAGGAAAGAACTTAACACTGAATGAGTGCCTAATATGTGCCAGGCACTATGTTAGGAACTTTGGGTACATTTTCTTATTTTATCCTGAGAATCCCAATCCTATGAATCCCAATCCTATGACTTAGGTTTTTTTATCTCCAGCTTACGAATGAGAAATTTGAGGCACAGAATAGTGCCCACAAATATAGTTGTCAAATAATAGAGCCAGGATTTGAATTCAGGTAATTGATTAAAGCCAGGCCAACTTTACCAAATATATAGGTAACCTAATATTTTGGATTTAAGGTCAAAAGCTGTGTTTAGCAATAAAGAATTTTTAGGATATAAATTGAGGAACTCACAAGTTAGTAAAAGAGGCAAATGTTCACAAACAATATAAAGAAAAATCCAGTAAGACCATAGGAGTTCAAAACTGAAATGCTAAGGTATCTGAATTTAGATTCCCGTGAAGGATTGGGTTGGATAGGTTATTTATAAAGTGAGCACAGAAAGCACATGTGAAAGAATGCAAAGGGAGACAGGGAAGGGCAAAACATCTGTAAATGGTGCATTAATAAACAAATACTACGAGCTACTAGTGCTTAATCTCACTGGGAGCCTCTGAGGAATTGTGTGGAATGCACTTCAAAATTACTCTACTAGCAGCTGGGGAAGCTGGCATAGTTACCTACCCACTCTCTTCTCTCCTCATGTGAGGATTATCCCAGGGAGGTGTTAAATTCCCAGCACTTCTGGGCTTCCTCGCTTTCTGAGCACTGGCACTGGAGAAAGCCCCAAGGCAGAGAGTCAGAGATGCAAGCACTGGAGGGGGGAACCTGTCAGACTGCACCCATGCACAGGCATAGGACCTTTCTGCTCCTCAGAGACGGATGGGGTGAGCAACAGTACAGCCACATGTGGGAATGTCAAGGAGAGAATGTTTAAGGAATATTGAGGGAACCAGGGAGACATCACAGAGAAGATGACTTCTAAACAGGGACATTGAAGGATGAGTAGAATCTAACTCCGCTAGGTATGGTGAGAAAGAGAAGCAGAAGAAAGTATAGTTGAGTTTTGTTCAATTTCAGTCTACCCTGACCTCCCAAGTTAAAATTGCCTCCCACCCTTCCTGCCATTCCTTACCACAATCCTGACTCCTCCCCACTTATTTGATGTACTGGTTTTCTACAGTAATCATTAATACACGATACAAATTATTTGTTTGTTATATTTATTGCTTACTGTCCATACTACTCACCTTCACTAGCATGTAAGATCCAAGAAGGCAGGGATGTTTGTCTGTTTTGCTCACTAATGTATCCTAAATACTTAGAACAGTGCCCAGCACTTAGTTGTTTAATAAATATTCATTGAGTGAAAGAATCAACCTTATCATTCAGCTCTTGAGCTACTGGATGCCTATCTCTAACTTTAATGAAGATGGAGAATCTGGAAAGAGAAGGAAGCATGAGAAAAAAATTAATGTATTTAGTGTGGGACCCGTTTGAATCCAACATACCTGTGAGACATCCCAGTCTTGTTTCAGTACCCTGAGGAAGGGAGAAGGGCAGCAATCTAAGCGTGCTTACCACTCTGTGTCTGCTGTTTTAACGTGATATGCAGCATCTTTTCAAGGATCTTTTTCCTCAGGAAATTATCTGTATTTATAGTATTAATATACTCTAGTAGGCATGATAATCTCACATTTTTCTGGCATCATCTATCCTCAAGGGCCTCTAGGCTTCTGTGCTGAGAAGTTATTTCTCTTGCAGCCTTGCATTTACTTCTTTAAACTGAGAGCATCTGTTACAGGAGCTGATTCTACTTGGCAGCTCGCACTCACTCAATAGTGCCCTTAACATCACTACTAAACTCAGGAGTCTGCTTTCCCTGGGACTCACTCTTCTGCCCTAATATGTCAGAGGATTTTCCTCCCACACTGGGTGGAACTGTGAGATACAAAGGCTTTAGATGTGGACACTGTCTTTTGATTTTGTGTTCTAAGCAGTCTTGCAAGCAAGATTATCTCTTGGCTAGAACTGATACATATTCTAGTTCTTGGAGATCAGACAGACGTAATATATGTTTAGTCACAGCCCATGTCCATTTCTGACATCAAGTTTACACCTGCTTCACCTTGGCAAAATGAAATCCACTTATATAAAGCACCATAATTTGGAAATTTTCTTAATTACATTGCCGTTTACCTTTGTGCTAATGATGAGGAAATGGCTTATTAAGCAAATTAATAGAGGAAAACCATTGTGAACAGAATGCGTAAAGTTTATAACTAATTCAAGGAAGAAATTTTAAGCAACCTCGAATACTTTAGAAACATCATTTACATGTAAATACCTGGGGTAATAGGCTAATTACAACAGTTTTTATTTCTTCATTGAAACTGTTTCCCTAAAGCATTCTCTTAAACTGCATTTTCATATTCTATCATCTAGTTTCCTCGAAAGTATAACAAGTGGGTTTTTAAATTTTCAATAATTTCGATTTGTCACCGATTATGCTTCCACCCAATTAATGAGGTTTGCCAACAGTGGATTCACCAGTGATGATGCAATGTCATCAGATAAAAATATCAAAGCCCAGTGGTAAATCTAGACATCAAGCAATTCCAGATTTTATAGAGTTGTGTGAAAAGAAAGGAAAAGCACTGAGTGGATTTTATTTAAGCCAGCTGCTGCAGAGTCCCCTTGTGGACTACAGCACAGCAGGGGGCGGCCAAAACTATGAAAAGCAATCCTTTGATGGAATGCTGTGCCTTTAGTTGGTGAAGAATGAAACACATAAAATGTTACCGCCCTTTGATGACTTGCTGCAAGTGTCTCATTGTCTGACCACTGATGTTTCCATTGCCTCTTTCACACTGCAATCTCTAATGTCTTTTTATCTTAATAATTACAAGTGCTAAAAGGCATCTCTTATGAATATGGTGTGGCTGTTTTCCTCCCTCCAGTTACGGTTCTGTCTCTACTTTAGCCAGAAGCTGTCTTTATGTATCTACTTCACATGAAATTGTTTTCAAAAAGAATTTGAAAAAACATGTCTTTAGTGTATTTCCTAGTACCAAGTTCTCTTTGGTCACATTTTTTTTTAATTCTACAAAGAAAACTTACAAACCAAAGATGGGTGGGAAACAGACATGCTGAGGATAATTACTGACTGGGACACTGGTGAAATTAGAGCAGTGTGAATGGTCCAGGCTTACACAGGGCTGATCGGTTGTGTCTGTGCCCAAATTAGCTTCAGCATCAACTAAACAACTGAGTAAGACAATTTAGTTGTTCATGCTTGGCTTAAACTCTTCTCTGTTAGATCCACACTGAGACTCCTACACTGATTCAGAGACTCCCTGGATCTGTTTCTTCAGTAACAATATTTTGTCTCCTACAGAGTGTAGAGGAAGTTTTTCATAACATTTTCATAAACATTTTCATTTACCCTACCCACTTCTTCCCTCCTGACCTTTGTGGTAAGTGATGCTTCTGATTCTTTAGGCCTTTCCAGAATGCTATGGAGAAAGCAATAATCTTGTTCTCATGGTATCTCTCTGCAAACTCTTAGATTTGAAATTTTTCATTCTGTTACATCAGGTGCTACTCCACTCCCATTTCCATGTTCCTACGTTTGACCTTAGAGTTAGAGAAATTATCTAGACTATGTGTTTAGAGTATGTATTTCTGTCTCTTATTCTCCTTATTGCTTGTGGTTTTCATAAGGAAAGGAAATTGAAACCTGAAGTTGAGCATTCTTTCTTAGAAACATCTGAAATTAGGTGTTAGGTGAAACAGGGATGAAGGGAATGGCATTCCAGGAAAAAGGCAATAATAACACAGTTTCTAGCTACTGTCAGGTGTAATTGTGGTAGCAGAATATTGTCATACCTATCTTATATTTATTTTTTAAATTTATTTACGTTTTTATTTTAATTCCAGTTTATTAACATATAGTGTTATATTAATTTCAAGTGTACAATATAGTGATTCAACAGTTCCATACATCACCCTGGGCTCATCACAATGAATGCACACCTTAATCCCCATCCCATATTTAACCCATCCCCTCCTCCCAACCATCAGTTTGTTCCCCATAATTAAGAGTCTGTTTCTTGCTTTGTCTTTTTCTGTATTATTTTTTTTCTTTTGCTTGTTTGTTTTGTTTTGTAAGTTTCACATTCGTGGACTCATGGTATTTGTCTTTCTGACTGAGCTATTTCACTTAGCATCATATACTCCAGCTTCACAAGTATATATATGAGTATATGTAGAGTATATTCATTATAAACTCTAGCTTTTTGCAAATGGCAAGATTTCATTCTTTTTTCATGGCTGAATAATATTCCATTGTGTATATGTATGTGTGTGTATATATATATATATACACATATATATGTATATATGTGTATATATATATATATCACATCATCTTTTTCATTCTTCAGTCAATGGACACTTGGGCTACTTTCACATTTTGGCTATTGTAAATAATGCTGCTACAAACATAGGGGTGCACATATATCTTTGAATTACTGTTCTTGTATTCTTTGGGTAACTACCCAGTAATGCAATTTCTGGATCATAACATTGTTCTCTTTTTAACTTTTTGAGGACCCTCCATACTGTTTTCCACAGTCTACATTCCCATGAACAATGTAAGAGGGTTCCTTTTTCTCCACATCCTTGCCAATACCTGTTGTTTCTTGCGTTGTTGATTGTAGCCATTCTCATAGGTAGTATCTCATTGTAGTTTTGATTTGTATTTCCCTGATGATAAGTGATGATGAGCATATTTTCATGTGTCTGTTGGCTGTCACCTCCATATCTTAATCACCAGAATATACCTTACATGGCAGAAGGGACTTTTCAGGTGTGATTAACTTAAGGATCTTCAGATGAGGGGAGTATCCTGAGTTATTCAGGTGGATCCAATCTAATCACAAGGTGATTAAAAGGTAAAAAAAAAAAAGGGGGGGGGGAGGGGTGTAGAAAAGGGAAGATCAGAGAAGATGACCAGAAGCAGAAGTCAGAGAGAATCAAGATTTGAGGAAAGCACACTCCTGGGTTTGAACATGGAGGAATGGGTCATAAACCCAGGAATGCAGGTGGCATCTAGGAGCTAGAAAAGTCAAGGAAATGGATTCCCCTTGAGCCTCCAGAAGAAATGTGCCCTACTGACCCATTTTGGACTTCTGACGTTCAGAAATTGTAAGACAATAAATATGTATTGTTTTAAGCCACTAAATCTGTAGTATTTTTTTTAATATTTATTTCTGAGAGAGAGAGAGCATGAGCTAGCAGAGTGGGGGGAGGCAGAGAGAGGGCGACAGAGAGAAATTGTAAGACAATGAATTTGTGTTGTTTTAAGCCACTGCATTTGTAGTAATTTTTTTTATGTGTGTTTATTTTGAGAGAGAGAGGGCGTGAGTGGGGTAGGGGCAGAGAGTGAGAGGGGACACGGGATCCAAAGCGGGTTCTATGCAGACAATAGAGAGCCCAATGCAGGGCTGGAACTCATGAACTATGAGATAATAACCTGAGCCACAGTTGGATGCTTAACTGACTGAACCTCCCAGGTACCCTTAAATTTATACTAATTCTTTGGCAGCATTAAAAAACGAATAGTACACATAGGGAAAACTAAAGGGAGGAAAGGTGAGTGTGCAGTGAGGTAGAAGATAGTGAAGTGTCTGGTATGTCAAGCTAAGAAATTTAAATTTTATCCTGAATGACATTAATGTCCACTGAGAGATTTTAGGCAGAGAGATTTCACAATTAGCTTTGCACTTTAAGCTTTCCACTCCAACAACCATTGGGATGGAGGAAGGGCCGAAATTAGAAGTAAGTTGATTTGGTGACTATCTCCATAATACAGCCAACAAATGCTATGTTTATTAGCTAAACGAGTCAATGAAATGGAGAAAGAGTAATAAGCTGAAGATACACTAAGGAAGTAGAATGATTAAATATGGAGTAACTAAAAAGTAGAATTCTAAGTGACTCATAAATTCTGTGATTGGGAGGATGTTTTTATTTTTCTTGGAGATAAAAAAATAGAAAAGAGGGATTATATTTGGTAAAGGTGCAAGTTTGATTTTAGATGTTCTGTTTAGATATTCTGTGCCTATAAGTTGACAAGTAAAAAGATATTCAGTGGCAGTTGGATATATGAGAAATGGATTAGGATTGTTGACACACAAAGATAGAAAATAAATAACAAGCAGGAAGGAATTATAATGAAAAATAATTTAAGGAAGATTCCCATTTCTTTTGACTTCATTTATATCCAAAACTTTTACTAATATTTATAAACCAACAATTCCAAATTTATAACTCTAGCTCTAGTCCTTATAATCTAACCTGAGCTGGGATCCTTACTTAACTATTTTCTGGAGAACACTACCTTGACATTTAAAGGCTTATTAAATCTTACATTTTATCTTCCTGGTTAATAGAACTACCACTCCTGGGTTTCTAAGCCAGAAATCTCATGTCCTCTTCAACAACTCCTGCTCTCTCACTCATATCAAATCCATCACCAATTCCTGTCCATTCTACTTCTCAGATATCTCTGGAACCTATTCCATCCACTCTCTATCCACTGCCATTTCTTTGGTTAAGACTCCCAGAATAACTTTTTACTCATTAATGCATCTTCTTCCCTCCAGTCCATCCACTGCACTAGCACGGAGGGGACATGATAATAACATTGCTCCAACATGGCATCAGGTCCCCACAAAATCCCTTTGAGGCAGGAAAGAGACACCTTGCTTTCTCTCCTTTTATCAGGGGGCAGATTCCCTTGTAGGGACTGTACCCTTCCAAGCACATTATTGACCAGGACCAGGTCAGATGTTCACTCCTTCACCATCCACTAACATAGGGAAATGATTAGTGTAGATTACTCATGCTTAGTTTTATGAACTTAGCATGTTACCCATGACATAAACCAGGCTTTTTTAAATGAAAGGAGAAAAAGGTGTGTGAATAAGGATGATGGTTTATAGACAACCAACACCTGCTGCGTCTGGAAATCAAAAAAAAGCAAGATGGGGGGAGGAGTCAGCTGCACCTGATGGTCCTTTGCAAGGCAGGCCTGCCCTGACCAAAAAATGGAGGCCATTAACCCAGTGCTGTTCTATGAACCAAACTTGGACATCTGATCACTATATTCCACTACCCATTAAGAACTGATAAAGAGTTGCTGACTCTAAATGGACATAGAAGGAGATTTCACAAGGATATATATGGAGGTTAAATGAAAATGTTAGAATATGAAGTAAATTTGTGAAATACTGTTCTTCCTACATTTTGCTGTCAAGACTGATCTTGAGGATCCTGGGAAGATGGCGGTGTAAGAGGACGCTGGGCTCACCGTGCGTCCTGCTGATCACTTAGATTCCACCTACACCTGCCTAAATAACCCAGAAAACCGCCAGAAGACTAGCAGAATGGAGTCTCCGGAGCCAAGCGCAGACGAGAGGCCCACAGAAGAGGGGCCCCTCCCGAAGCGGATCTCTGAAGGAAAAGCAAGCTGAGCCTGCCCCTCCTGCCCCTGTGCACCCTACCGATCCACCCCAGCTAATACGCCAGATCCCCAGCACCACAAGCCTAGCAGTGTGCAAGTAGCCCAGACAGGCCAGCCACCCCACAGTGAATCCCGCCCCTAGGAGAGGGAAGAGAAGGCACACACCAGTCTGACTGTGGCCCCAGTGGTGGGCTGGAGGCAGACATCAGGTCTGACTGTGGCCCTGCCCACCAATGCAAGTTATTCAAGACAGCACAGGGGAAGTGCCCCACAGTCTCCCACCACTCCAGGGACTATCCAAAATGATGAAATGGAAGAATTCCCCTCAGAAAAACATCCGGGAAATAACAACAGCTAACGAGCTGATCAAAAACGATTTAAACAATATAACAGAAAGTGAATTTAGAATAATAGTCATAAAATTAATCGCTGGGCTTGAAAACAGTATAAAGGACAGCAGAGAATCTCTTGCTACAGAGATCAAGGGACTGAAAAACAGCCAGGAGGAGCTAAAAAATGCTATCAATGAACTGCAATAAAATGGAGAAAACTAAAATAAAATGGAGACAACTATGGCTCGGAATGAAGAGGCAGAGGAGAGAATAGGTGAACTAGAAGATAAAATTATGGAAAAAGAAGAAGCTGAGAAAAAGAGAGATAAAAAAATCCAGGAGTATGAGGGGAAAATTAGAGAACTAAGTGATGCACTAAAGAGAAATAATATACACATAATTGGTATTCCAGAGGAGGAAGAGAGAGGGAAAGGTGCTGAAGGGGTACTTGAAGAAATAATAGCTGAGAACTTCCCGGATCTGGGGAAGGAAAAAGGCATTGAAATCCAAGAGACACAGAGAACTCCCTTCAGACGTAACTTGAATCGATCTTCTGCACGACATATCATAGTGAAACTGGCAAAATACAAGGATAAAGAGAAAATTGTGAAAGCAGCTAGAGATAAACGTTCCCTAACATATAAAGGGAGACCCATAAGACTCGGGACCGATCTCTCTCCTGAAACTTGGCAGGCCAGAAAGGAATGGCAGGAGATCTTCAATGTGATGAACAGAAAAATTATGCAGCCGAGAATCCTTTATCCAGCAAGTCTGTCATTTAGAATAGAAGGAGAGATAAAGGTCTTCCCAAACAAAAAAAAACTGAAGGAATTCGTCACCACTAAACCAGCCCTACAAGAGATCCAAGGGGGATCCTGTGAGACAAAGTACCAGAGACATCGCTACAAGCATGAAACCTATAGACATCACAATGACTCTAAACCCATATATTCTATAATAACACTGAATGTAAATGGACTAAATGCGCCAATCAAAAGACATAGGGTATCAGAATGCATAAACAAACAAGACCCATCTATTTGCTGTCTACAAGAGACTCATTTTAGACCTGAGGACACCTTCAGATTGAGAGTGAGGGGATGGAGAACTATTTATCATGCCACTGGAAGTCAAAAGAAAGCTGGAGTAGCCATACTTATATCAGACAAACTAGACTTTAAATCAAAGGCTGTAACAAGAGATGAAGAAGGGCATTATATAATAATCACAGGGTCTATCCATCAGGAAGAGCTAACAATTATCAATGTCTATGCGCCGAATACGGGAGCCCCCAAATATATAAAACAATTACAAACATAAGCAACCTTATTGATAAGAATGTGGTAATTGCAGGGGACTTTCACACTCCACTTACAGAAATGGGTAGATCATCTAGACACACGGTCAATAAAGAAACAAGGGCCCTGAATGATACATTGGATCAGATGGACTTGACAGATATATTTAGAACTCCGCATCCCAAAGCAACAGAATATACTTTCTTCTCAAGTGCACATGGAACATTCTCCAAGATAGATCACATACTGAGTCACAAAACAGCCCTTCATAAGTATACAAGAATTGAGATCATACCATGCATACTTTCAGACCACAATGCTATGAAGCTTGAAATCAACCACAGGAAAAAGTCTGGAAAACCTCCAAAAGCATGGAGGTTAAAGAACATCCTACTAAAGAATGAGTGGGTCAACCAGGCAATTAGAGAAGAAATTTAAAAATATATGGAAACAAATGAAAATGAAAATACAACAATCCAAATGCTTTGGGATGCAGTGAAGGCAGTCCTGAGAGGAAAATACATTGCAATCCAGGCCTATCTCAAGAAACAAGAAAAATCCCAAATACAAAATCTAATAGCACACCTAAAGGAAATAGAAGCAGAACAGCAAAGACAGCCTAAACCCAGCAGAAGAAGAGAAATAATAAAGATCAGAGCAGAAATAAACAATATCGATTCTAAAAAAACTGTAGAGGAGATCAATGAAACCAAGAGTTGTTTTTTTGAAAAAATAAACACAATTGATAAACCTCTAGCCAGGCTTCTCAAAAAGAAAAGGGAGATGACCCAAAGAGATAAAATCATGAATGAAAATGGAATTATTACAACCAATCCCTCAGAGGTACAAGCAATTTTCAGGGAATACTATGAAAAATTATATGCCAACAAACTGGACAACCTGAAATAAATGGACAAATTTCTAAACACCCACACGCTTCCAAAACTCAATCAGGAGGAAATAGAAAGCTTGAACAGACCCATAACCAGCGAAGAAACTGAATGAGTCATCAAAAATCTCGCAACAAATAAGAGACCAGGACCAGATGGCTTCCCAGGGGAGTTCTACCAGACATTTAAAGCAGAGATAATACCTATCCTTCTCAAGCTATTCCAAAAAATAGAAAGGGAAGGAAAACTTCCAGACTCATTCTATGAAGCCAGTATTACTTTGATTCCTAAACCAGACAGAGACCCAGTAAAAAAAGAGAACTACAGGCCAATATCCCTGATGAATATGGATGCAAAAATTCTCAATAAGATACTAGCAAATCGAATTCAACAGAACAGCATATAAAAAGAATTATTCACCATGATCAAGTGGGATTCATTCCTGGGATGCAGGGCTGGTTCAACATTCGCAAATCAATCAACGTGATACATCACGTTAATAAAAGAAAAGATAAGAACCATATGATCCTGTCAATCGATGCAGAAAAGGCCTTTGACAAAATCCAGCAGCCTTTCTTAATAAAAACCCTCGAGAAAGTCGGGATAGAAGGAACATACTTAAACACCATAAAAGCCATTTATGAAAAGCCCACAGCTAACATCATCCTCAATGGGGAAAAACAGAGAGCTTTTCCCCTGAGATCAGAAACACGACAGGGACGTCCACTCTCACCGCTGTTGTTTAACATAGTGTTGGAAGTTCTAGCATCAGTAATCAGACAACAAAAGGAAATCAAAGGCATCAAAATTGGCAAAGATGAAGTTAAGCTTTCACTTTTTGCAGATGACATGATATCATACATGGAAAATCCAATAGACTCCACCAGAAGTCTGGTAGAACTGATACATGAATTTAGCAAAGTTGCAGGATACAAAATCGATGTACAGAAATCAGTTGCATTCTTATACACTAACAATGAAGCAACAGAAAGACAAATAAAGAAACTGATCCCATTCACAATTGCACCAAGAAGCATAAAATACCTAGGAATAAATCTAACCAAAGATGTAAAAGATCTGTATGCTGAAAACTATAGAAAGCTTATGAAGGAAATTGAAGAAGATGTAAAGAAATGGAAAGACATTCCCTGCTCATGGATTGGAAGAATAAATATTGTCAAAATGTCAATACTACCCAAAGCTATCTACACATTCAATGCAATCCCAATCAAAATTGCACCAGCATTCTTCTCGAAACTAGAACAAGCAATCCTAAAATTCATATGGAACCACAAAAGGCCCCGAATAGCCCAAGTAATTTTGAAGAAGAAGACCAAAGCAGGAGGCATCACAATCCCAGACTTTAGCCTCTACTACAAAGCTGTAATCATCAAGACAGCATGGTATTGGCACAAAAACAGACACATAGACCAATGGAATAGAATAGAAACCCCAGAACTAGACCCACAAACGTATGGCCAACTCATCTTTGACAAAGCAGGAAAGAACATCCAATGGAAAAAAGACAGTCTCTTTAACAAATGGTGCTGGGAGAACTGGACAGCAACATGCAGAAGGTTGAAACTAGACCACTTTCTCATACCATTCACAAAAATAAACTCAAAATGGATAAAGGACCTGAATGTGAGACAGGAAACCATCAAAACCCTAGAGGAGAAAGCAGGAAAAGACCTCTGTGACCTCAGCTGTAGCAGTCTCTTACTCGACACATCCCCAAAGGCAAGGGAGTTAAAAGCAAAAATAAATTACTGGGACCTTATGAAGATCAAAAGCTTCTTCACAGCAAAGGAAACAACCAACAAAACTAAAAGGCAACCAACGGAATGGGAAAAGATATTTGCAAATGACATATCGGACAAAGGGCTAGTATCCAAAATCTATAAAGAGCTCACCAAACTCCACACCCGAAAAACAAATAACCCAGTGAAGAAATGGGCAGAAAACATGAATAGACACTTCTCTAAAGAAGACATCCAGATGGCCAACAGGCACATGAAAAGATGCTCAACGTCGCTCCTCATCAGGGAAATACAAATCAAAACCACACTCAGATATCACCTCACGCCAGTCAGAGTGGCCAAAATGAACAAATCAGGAGACTATAGATGCTGGCGAGGATGTGGAGAAACGGGAACCCTCTTGCACTGTTGGTTCAGCCACTCTGGAAAACAGTGTGGAGGTTCCTCAAAAAATTAAAAATAGACCTACCCTATGACCCAGCAGTAGCACTGCTAGGAATTTACCCAAGGGATACAGGAGTACTGATGCATAGGGGCACTTGTACCCCAATGTTTATAGCAGCACTCTCAACAATAGCCAAATTATGGAAAGAGCCTACATGTCCATCACCTGATGAATGGATAAAGAAATGGTGGTTTATATACACAATGGAGTACTACAGGGCAATGAGAAAGAACGAAATATGGCCCTTTGTAGCAACATGGATGGAACTGGAGAGTGTGATGCTAAGTGAAATAAGCCATACAGAGAAAGACAGATACCATATGGTTTCACTCTTATGTGGATCCTGAGAAACGTAACAGAAACCCATGGGGAAGGGGAAGGAAAAAAAAAAGAGTTTAGAGTGGAAGAGAGCCAAAACATAAGAGACTCTTAAAAACTGAGAACAAACTGAGGGTTGATGGGGGGTGGGAGGGAGGGGAGGGTGGGTGATGGGTATTGAGGAGGGCACCTTTTAGGATGAGCACTGGGTGTTGTATGGAAACCAATTTGACAATAAACTTCATATATTGAAATAAATAAATACATACATACATACATACATACATACGTAAAAAGAAAAAGCAAGATGGTAACTTTCTTCCAAATGTAAAAAATAAATAAAGAGAAAGAAATGCTTAAATACACTGGTTAAACAGTGACATGCATCTTTATTTTTAGGAAGGTTCTTTCAACACTCATTCTGATAAAGTTTTTATATTGCTGGAAAATATGTGCATTGAATTCCCAATAATTATATTTGCATAAAGATACAGAGGAATGGATCAAGATAGTGATACATTTTTATATTTAAACATGGGAAAGCACATGTGCACACATGGGGTTAGATCTATGCTCATCTAAATAGACATCATACAGTTCACCTCATGTCATTCATCTAAAGGTCAGGCATAGTGCATTCAAAAAATTATTTGATCTCCATATGACTGTCACTCTTTTCATATTCATTCTAGAAGCTTAATCTAACACATTCTGATTTGCGTCTCTATTGCTCCCATCTGCCCATTTATAGGCCTCACAGCAATGGTCCATGTTTTCCAAATAAAGGGTAGATGGAGCCAAATGAAGAGAAGAGACTATCACAGTCTTTTAAAACCACAGGTTTCAAAATGCGTTGTATGACATATTCTGAATGTCAGTAGCCTCTGTGTTATGTTTTCTTTACTTGGTCTTAAGCTGGAGCCCAATTTCTATTTCTCAGCAATGTATTATCTTGTTAATTATTTTACTTTCATGTAAAGCATTGAACATGTTAGATATCCGTGCACACATACATTGTAAATAACAATAAATAACTATTACACCAAAAGGCTTACGTTTCTTATAGCAAGTTAACAGTATAATCTACCAAATGTCCATTACCCACAATCATTTTTTTTCATGTACATTCCTCTTGGCTCTGTCTATTCTAGAATTTATGCTGATAATGAGCTTTTGAATACTGATTTTATATGACACAAGGTCATATTTGAAAGCTTTTTATCAAAATAACTGAAGATGTAATCTTAAATACACTCATCAATACAGCTGTCTTTAATCTCTGGGGATAAATAGTGACAAATGAGGCTTAGTTTTTGACTTGTTTAGCTGCTGCTAAAACAGAGTGGCTGTTTTAATGGGGCTTTGAAGTGGATAATAGACATGCAGTAAGCATTCTGAGGTATGATAATGAGCTCTATGTATGGATGCAGGACTATATTTTTCAGTGTGTTTCTGCACAAGAAAGTATTTGCAATTTATAAAAGAATCAGAAGTCTATTTACATGGCCACTGGGATGTGTGCTAAATTTCCTTATGCATTTAAATATCCCTATTTTCACACCCACTACAACCATTATTTAGTTTGCAGATTCATTAAACTGTATAATGTGTTCTTATTAACTGCCAAAGAAATCATGTCAAATTAGGTGTGGATTTTTATTACTTAAAAAAAATAGCACACAATAATGCAACATGCTCAGATGTTTGAATGACAAAATGGGTATGAGGAGAAAAAAATCTCTGGCTAAAAATCTTTCATCCTAGCCTTCAAATCATGTCTTTAATGTTAATGCACGCCAATTACAGGAGAGTACTAGTGATTTCAGGATAGGTTTGAGGAAACCAAAACTAGATTCTCTAGTTGCTGAGCACATGAATGACTACAAAAATGACTACAACCAGAATACAGGAGCCATGGAATCCTGACAGAGAAGTAGAAACTCTTGCTGTTGCAAATCTAAATTTGGTTAGTCTGAAAGAAAGAGTAAGCAGAGGTAATAGTAAAAGCTGTGGTTGAGTGCTCAGACAAAATATTCTGATTTCCTAATAAAACCAACAAGTGGTTTCCTGCAAATAAGATAATGTGAAAACACACGCAAGAATGAAGAATGTCATAAGGCTTCATATTTCCCATTATATGTACCCAACAGAAGATGGGAAGATGGTTTTACGAAGACAATGTGGACTTTGGTGCAGACACAAAAATATTATCCTATGTATAATACTTCCTAGTTCGAGGATTGTGAGCAGATTATATATCATCTTTGTTCTCAGTTTTCTTATCAAAACGTGGCAGGGTGTGTACTTCTGACTCAACTGATCAGGAGACTTCATTCTGAAGGGACTTCTAAATACTAAACAAGATAGATATTGTATGTATATATGCTCTTTAAAATATTACTGGACTCTCAAGAAATTAAAAAAATTTTTTTAATGGAAAACAAAAAGGTTTGGTTGCCCCAGCACAAATTCTAGTATCAGACCTGCTATCAGAAGACTACAAAACATTAGCAAATCTAACAATATATAAAATACCCATAAACATATAAAAAGGATAAGACATCACGTGCAATTAAGTGGCCATATAAATAGACTAAGAAAACCTACATGATTATCTCAGTAGAAAAAGCATTTGCCAAACTTTAACATTCAATAAGAATCTAGGAATAGGGGCGCCTGGCTGGTTTAGTCAGTAGAGTGTATGACTTGGGATTGTGAGTTCAAGCCCCATGTTGGGTATAGAGATTATTTAAAAATAAAATCTTTAAAAAAAAAACTGGAATAGAAAGGAATTTTCTGGAACATCCTGGGATTGTGAGTTCAAGCCCCATGTTGGGTATAGAGATTGTTTAAAAATAAAATCTTAAAAAAAAAAACTGGAATAGAAAGGAATTTCCTGGGTGGCTCAGTTGGTTAAGCATCCGACTTTGGCTCAGGTCATGATCTCATGGTTTGTGAGTTTGAGCCCTCTATTGGGCTCTGTGCTGACAGTGCAGAGCCTGCCTGGGATTCTCTCTCTCCCTCTCTCTGCCCCTCTCCCACTTGTTCTCTGTCTTTTTCTCTCAAAATGAATAAATAACCTTAAAAAAGAGAAGAATTTCCTTAACAGGATAAACAACATCGAAATCTAAACCTGTAGTTACTATTATACTTAATGGTGAGAGACTGAGTGCTTTTCTCTAAGATTGAGAAGACAAGGATGTACTCTTACTACCCCTAATCGACACAAAACTATAAGTTCTGACTAGTGCAATAAAGCAAGAAATAGAAAAGACTGGTAGCCTGGATAGAAAAAATGTATGCACAGAAGACATGTTGGTTTATTTAGAAAATTGCAAAGAATCCACAAAAGTAGCTCAAATAATTGAGTGAGTTTAACAAGGTCATAGGATATGAGGTCTATATATAGAAGGCAATCATTTCAAAATGCCAGCAATGATGGGACACACATAGGCCAGACGTTCCCATTCCAAAAGGGAGAAAGGGGAAAGAATAAAGGAGTGACAGATTTCAAGTTAAGTCCAAAACCCAGTAAGGCAAACTCCATTAAACCTTAAGGCTCAAAAATAATCCTCTTTGGTTTGAAGCTCTTCCCTCCAGACCCACTGGGATGGCAGCAAGAATTTGGTTGGAGGTCATCTGGCCTGTTGAGGTGGTCATCCCAATGATCTCTGGATCACTCTTGGAGTCCTCTCTCTCTCTCTCTCTGTTTTTTGTTTGTTTGTTTGTTTGTTTGTTTTGAAGGACAGCACAAGTTCACAGCTAAATAGCTCTATGGTCCAGTTCTGTGGGATTAAAAAGTCCAGCAACTTTCCTTCATTTCATCCCACTTTCTCTGTCCTCTTAAGTTCAAACTGGCAGTGTCTTCTCTGGTGTAATGTCATCCCTATTCTTTTAAAAAAAAAAAAAATTTAATGTTTATTTATCTTTGAGAGAGAGGGAAAGACAGAGCATGAGTGCAGGAGGGGCAGAGAGAAAGAAGGAGACACGGAATCCAAAGCAGGCTCCGGGCTCTGAGCTGTAAGCACAGAACCTGACGTGGGGCTCGAAATCAAACTGCGAGATCACGACTTGAGCCAAAGTTGGACGCTTAACTGACTGAGTCACCCAGGCGCCCCATGTCATCCCTATTCTGTTTCTACTCTTTTTTTAAGATGACTAATAAGATCTGTGGTTCAAGCCCATATTTAATATTCTTAAAAAAATGACAAACCCTTGGTGGTCTCTTTTTTTTTTTTTTTTTTTTTTTTTTGTAATATGAACAGGCTGAGAATTTTACAAAGCTCCATGTTCTGATTTCTTTTTGCTAACCAATTCCATCTTCAATTTATCTCTCACCTGTAATATTTTAATATAAGTAGCCAGGAGGACCCAAGCCACTCCTTCAATACTTTGCTTAGAAATCTCAGCTAAAAATACAGTCTTATTGTTTGTAAGTCCTATCTTCCAGAAAACACTAGAACACAAACATAATTCAGTGGAGTTCTTTGCTACTTTATAACAGGGATTACCTTTTCTCTATTGTCCAGTGACATGTTCCTCATCTCCATCTGGGACCTCATCAGAATGGCCTTTACCATCTGTATTTGTACCAACATTCCATACATGATTATTAATGTATTTTTAAGAAGATAGAAGCTTCCTCTATAGCTTTCCTCTTTCCATTCCAAGCACTCACCAGGACAATTTTAATTGCCTTTAAAAATCCTTTTACAGCAATATTGGATTTTGCTAGCATTTACCTCAAAACTCTGCTAGCCTCTGCCCACTATCTACTTCCAAAGACACTTCTATCTACATTTTTAGGTATTCATTCCAGTGGAACCCCGCTTCTTGGTACCTATTTCCATCGTAGTTTTATCTCCCATCATGGGGTTTCCGCTCCTATGACCTCATGTAAACCTAATTACTTCCTAAAGGACCTACTTCTCAATACCATCACATTGGTGATTAGGAAGTCAACATAACAATTTTGAGAGCATAGAAACATTCAATCCATAGCACTACCATACTACCCTACCACAAAGTGTCAAATTCTACTGTTACTACCTATTCACTTTTCTACCTTCCTGTTGGACTGCAGAACAAGATCTTTGCCATTTTTATGGTCGTATTGCATGTATCTAGCACAGGGACTGTAGGCCCCAAATTAATATTTATTGCATGACCAAGGAATTGATATGTAGAATAGAGTAATATAATTTTTTTCTTTTTATAATAGAATGTTTTCAATATTTATTAATACCTCTCTAAGGGGTAGCAAATACAATTTTATTTTATGTTTTCCAGTGAATTGACACTTCTTTTCATTAATTTATCGTTTGTTATAACTTTTCCTGAGAAGCAGAAGAAAAAGAGAAATTGCTCTCAGCTTACAAATAAGATCATTGAAGCTGAAAGCGAGTAATATCTCTTTTAGAAGTTAGTGCTAGCTTTCAGATAGAAATCTCCTAAAAGTCAGCATTCAACACACAAAAATGATTCTTTCAAATGTTCAATATTATGATGGTTCCTTCTGTGATGTGAATAGAAAAAGAAAGAGCTCTGTATTTCATATAAAGAATTATAGGGTGCCTCTGTGGCTCAGTCAGTTAAGCATCTGACTCTTGATTTTGGCTCAGGTCATGATCTCACATTCGTGAGGCTCAGTGGAGAGCATGAAGCCTGCTTGGGATTCTCTATGTCCCTTTCTTTCTGCCCCTCCCCTGCTCTCTCTCTTTCTCAAAATAAATAAATCTTTTAAAAAGCTTAGAAGAAAAGAATTATATATGTTAATGTGGAATGTGAATGATGTAATCAGCTAAAATTCACACAGCTAAAAAAGGGTGTTCTCATTTTTTCAAAACATGGCCCAAAAGATATTGAAAATACCATTTTTAAGAATTCTTTTTTTTTTTCTTTTTCCCAATCCAAGATGTAGTGAAGTGTTGAGGTGAGTAATTGTTTCATCATTCATTCTAAACTCTACACAGTGCAGACTACATAAATTCAAGCCTATTATTCCTATGGTATTTATTTCAGGTTGATGTCAATTTACAGCTACAAGAACATTTAATTGAACTGTTGAAGAAAGGAGATGAAGCATTTCTGGAAATAAGAAATTACACTGATATTGGTAAACTGTAAAGAATCAACTTATAGGTGCCTCTAAGATCTGACATAGGAGTAATTAGTTCCATTTTATTAATTTCTAATTCTGTCTTCTATTTGTAGCACTAAAGGCATTATACTAATAATGGAAGAAATAAATAAAGAGGAAAATCTCTTACAATCCCACCTCACTAACAAATCCTGTGTTTTCACATTTTGTGTTCTCTTGATCAAAGGAAAACAATTTTGTGTGTTTGGAAGGATAGTGTACATTTTAATGTTTTTTTTTTTTTTCACTTGACATTATGTTATAAACATTTTTATATGTTCCTCTTCTTCACAATAATACTTTTTTTAATGTTTATTTATTTTTGAGAGAGAGAGAGAGAAAGAGAGAGAGAGAGCACAAGCAGAGGAGGGACAGAGAGAAAGGGAGACACAGAATCCAAAGCAGGCTCCCAGCTCTGAGTTGTCAACACAGACCCTGATACAGGGCTCGAACCCACAAGCCATGAGATCATGACCTGAGCAGAAGTCGGATGCCTAACCTACTGAGCCACCCAGGCACCCCCACAATAATACTTTTTACTGCATGGTTTCTAGTCTACAAATTGATATCCTAGTATTTACTGAACCAGTTCTTAGTTTTCAGACATTAAACTGCTTTCAGATTGTCACTGTTATAAATAAGTTAGCAATGAGTACTTTTGCATGTGATTTTTACTCTTTCCTTAAAATAATACCGAGTGTCAACAATAGCAACAGCAGGTCAAAAAACTTGAAAATTTTCAAGGTTTTTGCTACTTTGTGTTCAAAAAATGACTACAATTTATACTCTCAGTGGTGTGCAGTAGTGCACTGGTTTCAACATAAACTCGCATATATTTGCTAATAGTTGTGAAAAGATACAGCACTGGATTTTACTCCTTTAATAAATAGTCACATTAGTTTTGTTCTGTATCCGATTGTTGGTGTGTGGACTCATTATCCCTTTGTAGATTGTAGCCGCCTGATATAAGAACTCTTAAGACAATGACAAGTTTACAAGGGCAGCTGATAATCCTCTGAAGGGAAAGCGATCCCACCCCTAATTTACCCCTTTCCAATTTGCTGGTTCATTCTTTAAGTGTGTGTGATAGGGACTCATATTACACTGTATTCTTACCACAAAATCACCAATTCAGTATTTTCTGATGTTGGAACATGATATATATCATTTTGCACTTCATGTTGTAGAGGAAGTAGGGATTAAGATGAGTTTTTGCAGGCTCCATAATTGCATAATAGTGTACGTATTTCTGTTTGACATATAATCTAAAATTACAGAAGTACAATAAGAAGAATCCCTGCACTTATGAGCGCCACTGAAATTATTCATGATTGTGTCCATCTTTGAGATCACTATTGACACTTTGATTCTAAGGGGATTTATTTTTTTTAAGATTTAATTTGTTTAGTTTTATTTATTTTTGGCAGAGAAAGAGAACATGCACATGTATGCACAAGTGGGGGTGGGGGGTGGGAAGGAGCCAAGAGAGAGGCAGAGAGAGAGAATCCCAAGCAGACTCTGCACTGGCAGCACAGATCTCCTTGTGGGGCTTGAACTCACGAACTATGAGACCTCGACCTGAGCTGAAATCAAGAGTGGGATGCTTAACCCACTGAGCCACCCAGGCACCCCAGGGATTTTTAACACATGAAATGTTGAAATGTTTTTAAATTATGAAATTTTGTCAAAATAACTGCTATGTACCACGTGCTGACTACATGCTAGATATTTCTATATACCTTATATCTAATTTTCCCAACAATCCTATGAAATACACATTCATTGTCCCCACTGTGCAGGGTAGGAAAAAAGGACTCAGGGATGTTAGGGGTGTTGTCCAGGTGCAAGCAGGAAATGGCTAAGCTGAATTTCACATCCAATGTTGTCTCTCTAACATCTATAACCTTTCATTTATATTGAAGTCATATAAGTATATTTTCTTCTCTAAACACCTATTTTTTATTATAAATAACACTTTGACATTTGTATATTTTAATTCAAAACATGATGAATTATAACCAAAGTAATCAAAACACTCAACCAGTTATTATTTCTGCTTATAAACTAATAAAAATGTCTTTCCATATGAATGAAAAAAAGAACTAGTATAAATAAAAACCACTTTGGGAGCCTTATCTCCCAGTGCTCTTTCCTGACAACTGTGCTTTGTGGGTAACAGCCTCATTGGCTAGTCTTTGAACACGATTTTCACCTTCCTGCTTTTGTATCTTAGTTCATTTTCAACTGCAAGCCTCCTTCTCCCACTATTAAGGGCACTATCCAAAGACTATCTTCCTTGTAATAGGTTTTTAAATCATGTCAATCAAAGTTGGTCTTCCCTCTTTGGAATAGCCATACTACTTTAGCCGATAACACTTCTCCATTATTTATATCCCATGCAGTGTATGGAAAGAACGTGAGCTTTGAACTTTTACAGGTGTGATTAAATATTCACCTCTAATCTAAATTATATCACTTTTTAAAGATCAGTGTGTCAGTTAACTATTGCTGTGTAACAAATCACTCCAAAATCCAGTGGCTTAAGACAATAAGCATTTCTGAATGCTTTTTTTTTTTTTTAGAAAATGAGAACTTTTAAGATTTACTCTTAGCAACTGTCAAATATATAGTCAGTATTTTTATTTTTAATTGCAGTTTTTAAATGTTTGTTTATTTTTGAGAGAGTGCAAGTGGGAGAGGGGCAGAGGGGGCAGGGGCAGAAGATCCAAAGCAGATCTGCACTGACAGCAGTGATCCCACTTGAAATCATGAACCCTGAGGTCGTGCCCAAGCCGAAGTCAGACGCTTAACCCACTGAGCCACCCAGCTACCCCCAGTATTATTAATTATAGTCTTGTAATTAACTGATAGTCCTAGTTCTCTTAAATCTATGAGTAAGCTAGGTGGCTAATGGGCTAGCTGGGCTTATTTCTGCATCTGCAATGAGACTTATATCAAGGGTGCAACTTTACTGATCTTGGTTGGGTTCCTTTCCATGTTTGGTAGTTGGCTGGCAATAAGATGATCTGGGATAACCTCTCAGGACAACTGGTTCTTTCCACACAATTTCTCATCCTCCAGTAAGCTAGCTTCAGCTTTTCCCACACGGAGGTGAGAATGCCAAGAGAAAGTAAGTGGAAGATTTCTTAGAGCAGAGCTCAGAAATGACAGTCGATTCTACTGCATTCTATTGACCAAAACTAATCAAAAGGAAAGTTCACATTCAAGTCATGGGAAATAAACTCTACTTGATGGGAGGAGCTGCCAAAATCAGTGTAATGGGAATATCTACATTTCAGAGCTACTATAAAATAAGGTATATGAGTAAAAAGTACTTGGCAAATCCTTTGAATATATAAATTCAACACATGCTAAATTATGTGTTCCTTATACATCTTGGTCCCCACATCCTGCACATGGTAAGTCTACAAGAAGTACCAAATGAATGGATTATAGAAATCTATAATTTAGAAGACTTGAAAAAATATTTTAATAAAATTTGAAAAGTTGAAAAAATATTTTAATAAAAATACGCAATTAAATAGACACATTATTGTCTCAAAATTATATTTAATTCAAGTTATGTAAAATACCTAGCAAAATAAAAACTGATCCTAAAAGCATGACAATTTTAACCATTTTTCCTTAAACTCTTGTTTCCTAATTCATATTTTTATGTCATATAAAAAGTGGGAATTTTAAAAGGAGGTATTTGATCATTTCCAATATATAATTTGTGCAGGACCATTATTTTTGGCAATAGATTTTCTTTTATGGGAGTGAAATAGAGTATATAAATTCTGCATCGCACGCTGGGAGAAAATCAGTATGGCTACACACTTCTCATGCTTCAAGGATTTTTACTATAATAGAAATCTACAGGAACATAACACCTTCGAACTTCACTGCCTCAATGTGTCTTAGACAGACATGGTGAGAATGCATTCCTGTGAGTTTTACTTGCTGAAATAAAGCACACATAGGGTTTAGTAGCCAAACAAATATGCTGACTTTACTTACGATTTTAGAAGCTACCTTTTCTTGTCAAAGAGCTTTGCAACAATAATCTGAAAAAAAAACCAAACAAACCAATATGTCAATTTTAGAAATGGGTAAATTAGAGAAAATTGAAATACCTGTGTTTATATATGTAGTAAAACTCAGAGCTGGAATATGAGTCATACAAATGGATAAAATTTCTCTCATTCAATAAGAGAATAAAATCTTCTATCATAATGAAACCCATAATTTCCCTAATTTATCTCCTTTTATAGGTTCATATGTTTCTACAGAATCCTGAGGTGGTAATTCAGTGTTTCTACCATGTGATTGGCATCTCATCTTTTATACATGTCAAAGGCAAGTTTTTATACCCATTAAAAAATACACAAGCTTGAATGTGCTACATATAATGTTTAAGATTTTTAAGTTAATGTTTCAAGATGAAGTAGTTCAAAAACTCAGACAACAATACTGAATAACATAAAAATCATATGCTCAGGACCTGGTTTTTTCACACTTTCACATTATTCCATATTTGCTTTTGTTGTAGTTGGGGTTCTCTCTAAAATCCTTGGTATTTCTATTACCTTTGCTCCTTCTCAGAGGTAATCTGGTCTCATTAATTCAATGTTTATCATTTATAGTTAGGTTTTCTAATATTTCCATACTTGCATTTATCTCTAATAACATATAATTTAATTTTGCAGAATTTTGAGCTTGATATAAATGATATCCTATTACAGGTATTATTTTGCAAATTGCTTTGTTTTACTTAACATTATGTTTGTGAGCATCGCCTGTATTAACGTATGTGTTGCTCTGGTTTGTTTATTTTGACTGTTATATATTTATAGCATTCTATTTTGTGACTGTATCCCACAATGTATTGTTTCTCTTATTGATGGACATTTCAATTATTTCTAATTCTTTCCATTTTCAACCAGTGCTGTGCTGCCGTAAAATCTTGAACATTTCTCTTCGTATACACATGGAAGAATTTCTCTGCTAGAAAAGAAGATGCCGAGTTGTAGGGAATATACACCTTCAACTTCACTAGACATTACCAATTTACAGCTCATTCACTGCATATGAGAGTTCCCTTTATCCACATTTTTTTCCTTAAAGTAAGTTACATGCTTTCTTGTTATAAAGTAACATACTGTGATCCCTTTCTCCTCTTTGACCTCAGGGTATATTCAGCTACGTAGCTGCCAGACATTTTCTTCATCAAGATCATGGATCATCATTACACAGTAGGGAAGAACCATATCAATTCCTCCACCATGGTTTGCAGCAAGAGAGGTTTGTTTCATTCTGTGGGAGGAAGATATCAGGAATATTGAAAAGGGGCACCTCTCCCTGCTTCCATATGGAGGGAATGTGTGATTAAAGATTGACTATCTCCAAGTGAGTCCTCTGCAAATAAACATACAGATTTCACAGGATAAGACTCACGGAATTGTGTAGCCTGGGAATCACTAAACATCCTTACCCCTTCACCCCCAGATTCTCCTAGAAAGATTTATATTAAAAAGCTCATTTTGTCTTTGGAATGAGGCACCTTTGGTATGCGTTGTGTGACCATCCGGGAGTCAGCAAATTTCCCCATCCTCCCTCCATCCCCCAGAAAGTGATACACCTCTTTTGCCTAGTGCTCTCATTCTGATGTTCCAGGTAGCATCGAGTTTGCCTGATATTACAGCAAGACATTAACCTCTTCACTTCCTAACTGCCTCATTGATGATAGGAGAATCAGAGGGAGAGTTGGGAATCAGAGGGAAAGCATTATCTCAACACAGCCGGAATGTAGCAAATCCTGAAATGTAACTCAGTCCTGCTTCTTAGAAAAATGTTTTTTCTACTATACCATTTTTCCAAAATGATTCCCTTCAGTTTCTCTAGTTTGTCCTCTGAGGTGGGTGTTTTTTGTGTCTTTTTTTTTGTATTTTCTAGAGAAAATTGGGTTTTATGATATATTTCTAGAAATGATATATAAGCATGAACTTTAGACTCAATATTATATAGACCCTCTGCATACAGTATTCTGTCTCCTGTCAAGTCGTACAAGACACAGAATTTCAGAGCAAGAAGGGATCCTCAAAAAGATCCTCAAAAAACCCTGTATGTATGTATGTGTATATATATATATATATATATATATATATATATATATATATATATGTGTGTGTGTGTGTGTGTGTGTGTGTATATATGCATATATATACACATATATATGTATACACACATGCACACACACACGCACACACATGTATATATATACATATACATATACATATACATATATATATATATATATATATATTTTTTTTTTTTTTTTTTTTTTTTTTTTTTAGTAGGCTTCACACCAAGCACAGAGCCCAACACAGGGCTTGAGCTCACAGGCCTGAGATCAAGACTTGAGCTGAGACCAACAGTCAGATTCTTAACTGACTGAGCTGCCCAGACATCTGGTAAAATTAAATATGGGAAGAGGGTGTCTGCTAGAAACATGCAGAGCCATAGTCATATTAATATTTCCTTATTGTAACAGTAAAGAAAGAATAAAACTAAACTACAAAATCCTACCAAACAGAGATAACTATTAAAATATCAGTGTCTGTTTCTCCAACTGAAGGAAGCATTAACAGGAGAATAGATAACTAAATTGGGTATTTACTTAACACCACAATAATTACCATAATCCTCTTGGGTTTGATTTCAGTCTAGGCATTTATTAAAATGTCTTGAGCAAATTATTTAATCTCCCCGAGCCTCAGTTTCCCCATCTGTAAATACAGGGAAATAGTTTTGAGGATTAGATGTAATACATTAGAAACTGAGAACAATATCTGCCAATTATCAGTGCTAGATAAAGCCTAACTCTTATTCTAAGTGAAAACGTAGATTGTGCTTCATTACGATAGGAAAGATATTTTTATATTTCATGTATATTTTATTTGGCTGTATACACATAGTTTTACATAGAGTACTCTGTATTTTTCAATGTGCTGTGTGTTTCTCCCTTTATTTTCTTAAAGTTTATTTATTTATTTTGAGCGAGAGAGCACAAGTGCAAGTGGGGGAGGGGGAAAAAGAGAGGGAGAAAGAGAATCCCAAGCAGGCTCAGTGCTGTCAGCACAGATCCCCATGTGGGGCTCAATCCCACGAACCTTGAGATCATGACCTGCGCTGAAATCAAGAGTCGGACACTTCACCAGCTGAGCCACCCAGGCACCCCTCTCTCTCCTTTTTTATAAAGCAAGCTATCAGATCAATCAAAAACTTGATTATGTTGACACAATTTTATCTTAGGAACTGGCATCCTGCTAGGCCACACCCAAAAAGTAATTATGTCGTGGGAAAGACAACCAGTTCGGTGGAAGCATTTATATCACACACCAAACCACAACTTCCTCTTGAGCAGTTAGATTTATATGTGCATTACAGATCAGAAAAAAGTGACAAGGTCTATAAAATATGACTTATATTAATATTAAGAATATGTGTATAATACACAAACATATATTTAAATTAGGAGAAAATATGCCAGAATGTTATCATGTACTTTTCTACATTTTCTGAATTCCCAGTATGAATTATGGTACTTTTATAATAAGAAAATTCATAAAAGAAAAGTAAAGGGATGTCTTCTCCCCTCTGTTAATTGTTTATATCTGAAACATAATACTTTTTTTAATGTTTGTTTATTTGACAGAGAGAGTGAGCAGGAGCAGAGGAGTGGCAGAGAGAGAGGGAGAGAATCTCCAGCAGTTTCATGCGGGGCTTAGTCTCACCAGCTGTGAGATCATGACCTGAGCTGAAATCAAGAGTCAGACACTTAACTGACTGCGTCAACCCAGGCACCCCAATACATTTTTTAATGGAAGACAAAGACAAGTCTGCAGGTGTCCAAATTGATATAATACTTCAATACATGACTGACGGAATACTTTATGTCATGAGTTAGGCTGCCTCTTCATGGCTTTGACTGTGCTGCTGCAACTGCCTGTATCCCCTTTTCTCCTTTTGCCTCCAACATTCCAGTATCACCTTAAAGAAGAAAATTTAACCGTATCTCCAGGTACAACTTGTTTCTCCTACTGATTTGAGATCTTATTAATTACCAAGAATTGACCTCTCCTATCTTTGTGACCCACTGTGGCTTGAACATAAATATATTTATCATGAAGCTGAAACCATTTTTTTTTGCACTTTTCCAAGGAGATACCTGTACCTTGGGATTACAGACTGTAATTCATCTTTGTTTCCCCAGTATTTAACAGAATAGGTGCTCTGTGAATATTTGTTAAAGTAGAAAGGAGAAAGAGGGAGAGGGAATGAAGGATGGATTGTGTTAAATTGGAAATAGGCTATTGTAATGGACAATAGGGCTTCAGTCAAGAGAATTCTCTTTAAGAATGGCAGGAATTAGTCTGAAAGGAATCTGGCTGCTTTCAGTGTTAAGTTTTTATCTGTATCCATCCTAACCCAGCTATGATTGTGTATAGGTCCAGGGAGAATAAAAGGGGCTGTGTGTCAGTTGAAAGGTCTGTTTCACTAGACTCAGTAATGATTTGGGACTCCACCATCTCTGCTGTGGAATGCTTCTTTTTACAACTGAACATAACATACTTCACCAGTGCAGAGGCATTAGCGTAGTGGCGGTAGTAATGCTGGCTTTTGCCACCATAGGCCACTGGACATGGTGCCATTAAAATAAAGACAAAACAGTTTTGGAGGACAGAAGCTGGGAAATCTCCATCATGTTAGTGATCCTGGCTGTGACATCAGCAAATCTTAAGAGTAGCTGGTATTCAATAAATAGCAGTGATATAGATGGCCTGATTCTAAGGCCACCAAGAGCTATCTCTTCTTAGGGCAGATCCATCTTCTTGGGGCAGCATCTCTATAGAATTGTTAAGGCTGGTGGTGGCTGTGGAATCCTGAATTAGTTAAAAGAATTTAATTAGAAGTTAACTTCTTTACCAATTTATTTATCATAGTCCTAAGTTTTTGCAGGTGCTGGACACATAGGAGTGGAATGAATTTTCTTTTCTTATAGAGCTATAATTTTAGGAGGAAGAAACAGAAAATAAATAGATGAGTAAATAAATAATGTAATTTCAGGTGTTTACACCCAGGATGCAAAAGAACGGAATCCAGGATGACTTCTAGGTTTTGGAGAACGATTATGCTGTTTACTGAAACACAGAGTGCTGGGGTTTCAGTGGGCAAAATCAATGTTTGATTTTGGATAAGTAAATTTTGAGACGTTGACTTGCATGGAAACATTGATTAACCAGTTGGATAAAGGATTAACCAGTTGGATCACAGCAATGAATTTCCACTGCAGAAAGCCTGAAATTAGGGCTAAGAACATTGGTAGTGCAGCCTGGAGCAGTAAGTAAAGGCTGACAGCCAGCGGCTCCCTGGACTGACTTGTTGTCCTTATATCCCGTCTAGGGGTATTCCCACATATGTTCAAGGATGTTTGCTCTGAAAGGAAAGGAGCTGGAATTGTTTGAGGAGCACGTGGGAACTTGAAGGGAGCAAGATTTGAGTGCTAACGCTCATGTGATCTCATTGATACCTACAAATTAGTAAGGTATGGTGTGTTCTGGTAATAGATGCACATGCAAAGTGTTGCATGTAATTATGTAACAAAGTGTCCCACTGCGATTGTGTGTTTTCACAGTATGAGTAATTCATAACATTACTGTCTCCAGGTTAGTGATGTTATATTAGTGGAGACAGTGTGGTATAATAGGAGAGTACTGGATTTGGAGCCAAAGTGAGGTAATTCTCCTTGAATGAAGAACATGTTGCCTCAGCTGCTGGATGTCCTATTGGCAGACAGTCTTCAGCTGTCACCTTCAGGGATTGCTTCCATTGCAGACAAGCATGTTTGCTAAGCTCACAACCGTTCCTGGGGTGGCCCACATCCAAAGTGGAAAGACTGTTTACAGACCACAGAGAGAGCTAGGCCTCAGAAGCCCAACAGTTCTCATGCTGGATGTTTGAGTCTTCCCAGCCCAGGCATCAAATATGTGAGTAAAAGTTTTAAGGTGACCTCAGCCCCAGTGATCACCTAACTACCACTGCATGACCCCAAGTGAGGATTGACTAGCTAAGCCTAGTCAACCCTCAGATGAGCAAACTAAATGAGTGTCATTATTTTAAGCCACCATTTCAAGGTGGTTTGTTCACAGCTATGAATAACTGCAAGTATAATTGAATTATTTTACTTCTTTCTGCCTCAATCTCTCTATGATATGGGAATCATTTTATTAAAACTTCTGAACCTATCTCATGAGAATGTTGTGGAAATAACCTTAATAGTGTATGTAAACTTGCTTTATAAGCTGTAAGATGCATTAGAGGTACAATTTATTATAATTATCACCATAAATCATCATTAACTGGGAAGCGAGTGTACAGAATACCAGAAGAGCATGGCTTCTGATTTCAAGGGACAATGATACCAGCTTTCAGTTAATTATAATTTATCCTAAGCACATAAAGATTCGTGGTCTACATATGGGGAAAAATTAAATGTAAATAGAAGGGTCTTAAATGGGAAGGGGAATGGAAGTCAAGAAGTAGGTTTAAAAACAATAATGTAACATTCACTTTTCTTTATCTAGCTCTTCCATATGTCTCAGATCAGAACAGTATTTTCAAGTATACTTATAGAGGGTACAATTTTGTCCTGTCCAGCTTCAAACATAGAAACTTGGCACTTAACAATTTGCTCTTTTGCACTCACTTAGCATCACCCCATCCTGTGTTTGTTCTCTTCCCCTATATACTTCAAATGCCTGTATCTCCAACTTGATATAAATGTATGTAAAGAAACATTCCAGAGATTTTTCATAAACAACCATAGGAGTTACATAACACATGCTTATAAAATAAATATAAAATCTAAATAGTGCAAATGTGATTTGAAAGATAATAAAGGATCGATGATTACTTACTACCAAGCTTTTTAAAAATTTCTTTGAAAATTGGGAATTCAACTACCAATGTGACCAGATTTTTAAAAAATTTTATTGATTTTCTAGATTCCAAGATTTTCCCCAAATCTTCATTAATGCAGCCTGCCAATTATTCCAGTTTCTGCTCCTTCCTTGGCTTTCTGGGCACCTCTGGGATTGCACTTCCTGAGCCCCTTATGGCTAACAGTTGTGGTAAATTGTGAGTGTAAATTATTTTACTTTGGGTGGAACATTTTATTTTAGTTTTTATTTTTAAATTTTGTTTATTTTGAGACACACACACACACACACACACACACACGAGTTGGAGAGGGGCAGAGAGAGAGAGAGAACCCCAATCCCAAGCAGGATTCGTGCTGTCAGCTCGGAGTCTGATGCGGGGCTCGATCCCACAAACCATGAGACCATGACCTGAGCCAGAATCAAGAGTCAGACACCCAACTGACTGAGCCACCCAGGTGCCCAAGTTGGGTGGGGCAATTTAATTCTGGTTTTAGACCATCCCAGAGCTCATGTTCCCTCTGGAAGAGATCCCTCTTCCCCCTGCTGACCTACAGTGGATCTATAACATGAGCAAGAAATAAACAGTCGTTGCTTTTTAAACCTGTGATATTTTTTTGTTTTTGTTCTGTTTTCTTTTCCCATAACATAACTTCCTGATACAATCTTACTGATAGAGCCCCTAATACTTAGTGACCAGAACTGATTGATGGGCTTGGCAAAGCTTGAGGACAGCTGAATCACAGCTCAAGTACAATTTCTCTCCTTTCCAGTTCTTTGTCAGTGGAATATAAATTGGTTTAGTAATTCAGCACTTAATTTGAGATGCCAACTTGTTACCACAGCGAGCACAAGCCAGCACTTCTAATCATATGTACTCTTTAGGCTTTCCAAATTCTATGTTAAACGTTGCTAAAATAGGCTAGCTATAGTGTCTCAAATTATATCTGGAGTTTCCCGAGGTGGGTTCCACAGAGAATACAGTGAGACTAGAGATTGGTATGCAGAAAGTTAATGCGAGAGTGCTGTCCAGAACAACACCTGTGACCAAGTGCAGAAAACAGAAGTGGCCCCAGGGAGATGCCAAACTACGATGCAATCACAAGGCCTCAGCTGACTGTATGGACAGCTATTTAGATGGCCCTTTCTATTTGCCCTAGTTGAAGCAAAGGAGCTTTTGTGTCTATGCACCAACCATTCACTGGCGGTAACTGATCACAGAGAGGTGTCATTTCAGCTGGGCAGCTTGCTTCAGAGGAGAGCAAACTGGGAAGGGGCTCAGTTGTGAGCTATCAGCAGCCACCACTCCTGGCAGCTGAAGGAACTTCTGCCTCTGTCCTGAAGGGGAGTCTGTGGTGCAACCCAGCATCTGGTACAAGAGTAATAGAAATTCCTAATAAGATCACTGGAGCCTATACTAGGTTATCTCCTATGGAAACTGCTACCTCTTAGTTTTTGTCCACAATGATCTGTGCACTTAGACTGTTGTTTCCCAACTCCAACTGTCAGAAGCATATTTACCCTTAAGGATTCAGCTCAGACACCATCCAGGAAAACCCTACCAGGAAATACCTCTTGATGTTGTTTTCAGCTATGATTGTTTTTCCTCTTTTGGACTCTCTTGACACTCGACGCCAGTCCTGTGTTATCAGTTTGCTTTGAATGGGGAAAAGGTCCTCTAAGTGAATGACTATGAAGCTGCTCATCAAATCTGAGGCGTAGAGAATTGAAGATGGAAGATGGTAGGGTTGGGGGGATAACATGAGAAATTCAGATAGGACATTCTAGTGCCATTTGTTTCTCTGGGGTCCCACACAGATGACACTAAGCCTGGGAGACCCAGAGTATCTGCTGTTCCATGTTATGTCCTGTAAGCTAGGTTCTTCTCTCTTTCTCCATATTCTGTGGACTTTCCTTATTATTATCCTAAAGCTTCAGTAGAAGATTGTTTACATGTACCATTCTTGACTTGTCCTTGTTTCAGAGACTTAGAGGGAGAGCTTGGCCTTGTTTCAGAGACTTAGAGGGAGAACACGTAGTTTCCAGGCCTTCTGCCCCCATTCCCACCCCTGACTCCATCCCATGATGGTTGTGGTGTTAGATATTGAAAATTTTGCTGAGGGTGAGGGAAATGTCAGAGAATAAGAATCTGAGCTGTCAGGTCTAACTGTTCTTTTCTAAGTAGAACTCCTCCCTAGAGAGTCAACCTCTGCTTATCTGTTTTAATTTTTATTTTGCAGGGAAGTAATTTCTTTATACTTTAAATTAACATTATTCATATGCACGTTTTATTTCTTCATTAGACCTTAATTTACTTGAGATAAACAGTAAATTTGGGGAAATCACTGGAAGACTTAATTTTCCCATTGGCAAAATGAGTGGCTATAATTCTTCAAGGGCTCTTCTATCTGCAGAAGTTACTAATTTTATGTGAGTCAGCCTAAAATGATAGGATGTCACAATTCTAGAAAGGTTGAGAATACCTTATCTCTGGTTTCCATATTAGTTTGCTGGCAGATATGCTGCCTACATTTTTTTGTTACTGTCAAGCAAAATAACTGCTCTGGAACAGAGGGCGAGAATAACACAAAGAAAGTAAAACAAAGAAATTGCACAACAGCCATCATCAGGAACTCAGGGGCAATTTGACTTAAAGCAGCTTGAAATTTTAAAGGAAAAACAGAAAATGCAATCTGTTTTCTCTTCTGCTTCCTGTTTCTTCTTTAAATAAGCACAGTCTATCTCCCCAAAGATTTCCCCCTAAAAAGAAAACACATTGCACAGCTTGTCCTATAATTTAAATCACAATTAAGCTTCCAGTTAGAATGTATCATCATAAATCTGCTATAAATCCCCCAGTGTTCCCTTAAATTCCCTTACCCTTAAACAGCATGACCCCAGGTTTATTTTCCCTAGACATAAAAAGTTGAATTATAGCTTATTTATGAGTTTCATGAATAAGACTAATTTGATTGCCATTTGTAGAGAAATTCTCACCAGGTTATTACACTCCTAGATCCCATTAACTAATAAAAACTATACAAAATAAAAATGACTTCAAATTAGCTCAAGCAAGATTGCTGGCAACATTTCTTTATATAAAAAGAAGATGCCACTGACCATCACTATGAAGAATATTTCCTCCTGTTGCCCCTGCTCAGCACTTTGACCTATGTTAAATACAACCTACTTTTTATATACATTTACAAATCTGCCTTTTAGCCTGTCATTTATTCTTGGTGGGATATTGCTCCTTCACTGAGAATCTACTCCCTGTGAACAGTGGTTAAAGTTGTTTAGATTTTATGTTTTGACCTAAACCTGGGTACCCACTATAAATCCAGACTTGACTTGAGAATGTCCAGCATCTGGTAAAATAGGTCAGCTGAGGTTTCAATGACTCGAGGGCTTCAGTAATCACAGAGAAAGGAAAATGACCGGAGGCATTAAGACTGCTAGCTACTTCTAGGGCAGTGTAAGATTATTGCAAAAAGTCATGCTTTGTAATCAATAAAATAACAACTGATAGCCACTACAGTATAAGCTCCATAAGGCAGAAATTTTTTGTTGTACTGTTCACTGACATTGTAAGCACTCAAGCATTTGTTGAATAAATGGATGGACTTTAGTCCTGGCTTTTTTCTATGACCAAAGTCTAGTTCTGTGATCCTGCTTCTTCATCTATAAAATGGAGATAAAAATAAAAGAATTGTTGAGTTACATAAAGTAACTTTGGAGAAGTGTTTGGAACTTGTGCAGCACAAGTATAAATACATCAATATTTTAAACAATAAAATTTTTAATAACTTAATAAGATGCCTCAAGCTAAGTCTGAAATAAGATTGTTTTAAATCCCTTGAAGGACAATGATGGGCAAAACTGTTTGAAATTTGCAAGCACTGTTTTTTCCCCTAAAATGTGAAGGATTAGTTAAACTTTTAGGCCTGAAAAGACTCTGTTTTTGGAGAATCCTCTGAATGGATATTCAAGTTTATACAAATGTAGAACAATGACTCTCTGCTGAAATAGAAAGATTTTAGATATACAGCATAAAGAAAATAAACAGCATGCTTAATATTGTAACATTTTTATTAATTTAGGCAGAATCTGTCTTAAAAATATGTTTCCCTACTATGTATCGATCTCAATTATTCTATGTCTGTACATTATTGCTTGTCCTTATAGAAGTCGATAAGCATTTTGTTTTTCCAAGCAGTGACCCATAGAGATTGGGAGAGGAGACCTAGAAATGGCAGAAAAGAGTGAAAGACATGATTTTCATTGCCATAGGAACACATTGTCACAAAGGACATAAAGAGAATTTAATTTGGATTGCTGAAGCCCCACATGAATATCCCACAAATGCTGTATTTTGAAGTAAAACAACAACAACAACAACCTCAAACTCTTAGAAATGTATTAATGTTACATTATCCTGGCCTGAAGTCCCTTGGGAAGCAAAGGGCAAGACCCCACCCTTATGGATGGGAGTGGGATTTGGGGAGAATGGAGTATTCAGAGAATGGAGACTGAAAGGGAATAGCCAGAGGGCTGTGGATTCTCTATCTGCCACCCACCCAGAGTGGGGAGGAGGTAGAATGGAAGTCAATGTTTAGAGATAGGGTCAGAATGGGAAAGGGAGGAGAGTGATCAAGGTAATTCCTGAGGTTCTGTGCATGTTAATGTTTGATGGAGTATACAGGTAACTCTAGGAATTTTTAAAAGGGCAAAAGTACAGGGGCGCCTGTGTGGCGCAGTCAGTTAAGCGTCCGACTTCAGCCAGGTCACGATCTCACGGTCCATGAGTTCGAGCCCCGCGTCAGGCTCTGGGCTGATGGCTCAGAGCCTGGAGCCTGTTTCTGATTCTGTGTCTCCCTCTCTCTCTGTCCCTTCCCCGTTCATGCTCTGTCTCTCTCTGTCCCAAAAATAAATAAACGTTGAAAAAATAAAAAAAATAAAAAAATAAAAAAAAAAAAGGCAAAAGTACAACAAAACAACAACCAATGTTCATCTGAAAAATCTAAAAAACAGAATGAGTATTCTCTGGTTTAGAAAGAACGACCACCTTTATAATCTTTATATGTCCTTGTAGCTGTTCAACAGTTCAGTAAATATTTATGGAGCACAACTGTGTCAACAACTGGGCTGGATGCTAAGTTTACAGACTAATAAGGCAAGACCACTGATATCAAGGTGCTCACAGTGGGGAGAAACAGCATATAAATGATTAAATACAATAACATGTTAACAGGAGTCTGTGTGTGTAATAAAGGAGCACAAAGGAGGAGTAGTAATTATACTGGGCAACAAGCAGGAGGTGGTGATATTTGAATCATATTCTTTCAGTCTGAAACTGCAGCTGTTCCTCTGCATAATAGATGCCTGTTTTTACTTTACAGGTCAAAAAAGTAGGATGGGGAAACTATATGGTACTGACAGCCCTCTGAAGCGAAACACTGGAATGTGTATTCCATGGCAGATTACTCAGTTTTGTGATTATCACAGTGGTCACTGATGGTATTACACAAATAGAACACTGCTAGCTGGCATAAAAAAATTGCTTCAATGTTATATCAGTGAGAAATAATCACTACCATTAACTTGCTGAACTTTAAAATATTGAATAATTTGTGGAATATATTAAATATTGCAATATTCTGCATTTTCAAGTCTTTTTTGAAATCTGTTCTTTCCCTTTACCTTAATCAGAAAGCGGCAAATGAACCCTCTAAACTTATTCATATACAACCAATATTTATTGTCTACCATGTGCTAAGCATTGAGGTATGTCACAAAGATACGTCACAATAGGAATAAAGGTCAGAAGAAAAACCTGAATGAAGGACTAAGAGATTAAATAGGGTGCAAGTAATTCCTCCAGAAATGGATCAGATCTGGGGACTGAAATAGAAATAGAAATGCACATGGGGGGAGATATAGAGACGATGGGTATTTCAAGTTCAGCGTGTGCAAAAACACAGAGATGGAGAACATCAACATTTCAGAAATGACACAAAGTTTTTTAAAATGGCACATACAGGGACACCTGGGTAGCTCAGTCGGTTAAGCTTCTGACTCTTGATTTTGACTCAGGTCAGGTGTCTCGTGGTTTGTGAAATCAAGCCTCACAGTGGGCTCTGCACTGACAGCGACGAGCCTGTTTGGGAGTCTCTCTTCCTCTCTCTCTGTCCCTCTCCCATTCGTGCTGTCTCTCAAAATAAGTAAAGAAACTTAAAAAATAAAATGGCACATACAATGCTCCATTATCTGAGGCTTCTGTGATCTCCTACACTAAATCTTGATACTTCTTGCATCAAACATTATGTCTCTTCTATGCCCTTGACTGTGCAGTCTACTTTATTTATAATGCATTCTACTCTTTTTCTCTGGTTATGTCTTTATACAGGTCATCTCTACTCAACTATGGACTCCTTAGGGACAGACTCACATCTTATTCATCTTTGTATCCCAACACTTAACATACTCCTTGGCATAAGGTAGGCATTCTATAAATGCTTTTTGAATTCATTCATTCATTCATCCATCCATTAACAAAGTTATCACATTATCTTTTGTCATTGGTTGGTGCTTGGTTTACAGTAAGGAACACAAAAAAAAAAAGACAAGGTGATCTAAGGAAGAAAGAGGAGACTGGGAAAGTAGGTTGAGAATAAATTATGGAAAGCCTGGCATGCCACCTTAAAGAGATTAGAATTAATTCTGTAGGCAATTTTCACCAAGGGTTTACACAGAATGAAGAGATATCATATTTCTGATAGAGTAACATAAGTATTTTGTAGAACTTTAGAGAGGGCAGAGAGTGGCACTAATAAGTACTACAGAAGTAGGAATTTAAGTCAGAATTCAAAGAATAAGAAATACTTGTGACTCTAGAGAATTGAAAAACAATGTAGATGACTACAGAGAAAATGTTAATTACAGAAGAGGCAGAATTTGTGAAATAAAAATCTAAGGGTGAAGATGTGTTTGGATCTCATAAGAAATAATAGTAATAAAAGGGAACCAATTGGAAGAAGATAAAGCAGATGTGTATGGATTTGAAATAAAAAGTAAGATACCATCATGACATAGAGAACAATGAATAAAATGAGAATTGTATTTGAGACAAAGGAGCCAGTAATTATCTCTATAAAGGAAGGGGTGTGGCAGAACAGAAGAGGTAAGCTGAGTAGCTTTGGCCATAAACCATGGAAGTGATAAAAGCCTGGAGAGCTGAAAAACTAAAATTACAAATATGAAATAAGAAGGGGTGCCAAGGTGACTCAGTCAGTTAAGCGTCCATCTCTCTCTCTCTTTTTTTTTTTTAACTTATTTTTATTTTTTGAGAGAGAGAGGGCGCAAGTGAGCCAGGGACAGAGAGAGGGAGAGGCTGAGAGAGAGAAGCAGGGGTCACCCGAAGTGGGTGAGCTCACCTGATGCGAGACTCATCATGACCTGAGCTGAAGTCAGGTGCTGAACCAACTGAGCCATCCAGGCTCCAGTATCATATCCAACTCTTGATTTCAGCTCAGGTCATGATCTCAAGATTTGTGAGATTGAGCCCCGTGCTGTCAGTGAGGAGCCTGCTTGGGATTCTCTGTCTCTCCTCTCTCTCTCTCTCTTAAAATAAACAAACTTAAAAATATACATATATGAAATAAGAAGATATTGCATTTTATGAATATTGTGTGAAAATATTTTCTTAAAGAGCTGGTTGGCACAAGACTTCTCTGTTTTCTTAGGAAAAGCTACTTTCTATATGGAATGTAAGAATGTGAAAGCAAGGCTTGAAGGAGCAAAACAAAGATCTGACTTACGTTTTCAAAAATGAGACCTCCTCTAATATGGTTGAACTTCCCTTTATAAACTAATACTGGATAAAATATAATTATTGTTATATAAGCCATATGCCAAACTCAACAGCAAAAAAACAAAAAAATATAGGAAACTCACAGTGCCAGAAATAAACTGAAAAACAGAAGAGCAGAAACTGATGCCATGGCAGCCCTCCCAACATTTTATCCTTAGTTATACGGCCCAGGAGCCAGCTGCCGGGTTCCAGTGCACAAGAACAAGGCCTTGAGCCTCAGTGAGGCAGAGAAGCAGGAAAATCCTGGAGGCTTAAACAACAGCCAGTCACTGGGACTGGAAAAATTCCACCTCCTAGTCTGGAAGAAGCAAAGAAGCTTGTTCTTTGCTTGGGGCTTTGAATAGGGGTTAAAAACAAAAGGTACCTGTGAGAAATAAAACACCTCGGCCTGCAAGATATAAATTTACAGTATCTGCATAATTCAGGAACTACAAACTGAGAAATAATCATTTACAAATGCCCCAGGATATTTAAGAGCCAAAGAACCCTGGCAGAAACAAATACATAACTGTTCTGAAGGGACTCTTTCACAACTCAGGGCATAAGAGACTTCCATAAAACAAAACAACGCCATCCCAGAACAGCACCACGGGAGGATATAAATCACTATGAGTAAAACTCAGCAAATGTTGTAAACAGTAGAGTTAGGAACTCAAAAGCTGGAAATAATAGAAGTACCTGAAAGAGAAGATAAAGACACTTGATTAAAGAGGCCAACTAATGGAAATTATGATGAAAGAATATAGGTAGATTTCACAAAGAACCAAACAGAACATGTAGTACTAAAAATAATATTGTCACTGAAATGAAAATGAATGGGTCTAACCAGATCCCATAGGTGAATGAATATAGTCACCTCTTTTTCTGTTCCTTATTTCAAATTATGCTCAGCTATATTTCTTGTCATACAGGCTATATGTGGTGTATTCAAAATGTGCTGCCATGCAGTACAATTTTACAATATGAACTTCCCATCATTATCAGTTCATGCCCTTGAACCCCCGTTTATCTCTCAACAAAATGAATCAACCTTTCCTTACATCTGCAGTCAAGGTAAAGTCCTTTTATTTTTTTCTTCTGTCCTAAATTGCAGGGAGAGAGGATTCATCAACGTCCCAAGAAGAGCTACTTTAGGACTCTATAATTAGAAATGTGCATCCAGGGAAAGAGGGTCCTTCCCAGTGCTCTGGAAGAAAAGACCAAATCTTTTTCCTAGGTCCCTCTTATGGCTTGATCAGTGCCCCTGTTGGTACTGCTGCCTTGTACATAAGGACTAAAACTCTACCAGCCTGCCCATCTTGAAGCTTTCAAAAGATTTTGATCCATGATAATGAAACAACAACAGTGCTCTATTTTTACTACATTTACTCTGCAGCCTATCTTTACTTCCAGACTTTCCCTTTCCAAATGAGGGGAGTGTTAGTGGCTTTGTGCCTTGGTCTTCTTCACTTCCCTGTGATCTTAGGAGGCAGTTGTAAGTAAGCCATTAGTTATTTTGTCATCGTTCCATACGAACAGAAATTCCTTACTGTTCCTGGCCTGCTGGAAAACTAAAACAGATACATATCTCTCCCTTTATAAGCAATTTTCATTTAAGTAAGTACTTTCAGTGGGAGTAGGTATGTATAGTCTTATAACTACTCATAAGTGCTCATCCAGAAGTGCATTTGCGTATGTTTTCATTCATTTGACTTAAATATATGTGAATTATTAATCTATTAAATAAGTGCAAAGGCTAATTGTGTCCATTTTCACCCCAAAGAAATGTTTATTTCACAACTAGGTAAAACCCATTTTAGGGTTTGTTGGCAAATTAAAATTCTTTACTCACAAAGTGATGGAGACATAGTTGAAAATAAATGTATATTAAAATTGAATACACCATTTGTAACCAGGATGGAGCCAGACAGTAGAATGCTAAGCGAAGTAAGTCAGAGAGAGACATACCGTATGATTACACTCACGTGGAATTTAAGAAACAAACGAGCAAAGAGAGAGAAAGAGACAAACCAAGAAACAAGACTCTCAACTAGAGAACAAACTGATGGTTACCAGAAGGGAAGTGGGTGGGGGGAATGGGTGAGATAGGTGATCGGGGGATTAAGGATTGCACTTGTAATGAGCACCGAATGATGTATAGATGTGAGGAATCACTATATTGAATACCTGAAACTAATGTAACACTCTATATGTTAACTATACTGGAATTAAAAACTTAAAAAAAAATTGAATAGAACCAACATATGTGAGCTGTAGAATGTAGGGAATGCAGAAACCAAGGCAAAGAGATAAATGCTTAACTAAAAGATGTTAGGCCAGTAACCACTGACATTACAGAAGGAGGTGGGATATGACAATACATAGTTCTTAAGGAAACAAAACTAACCCCCCCCCCCAAAAAAAAAAAAAAACTTATTTTATCCTCTTAGGAAGAGAATGAATTTCAAAACATAGGCCCATTATTGGCGGTTCTTGATAGTTCTACTGGCGTCCAATGCTGCAAAGCCATTCCTGGGTGAAGAAATTTTAAACATATGGCTTAAAATAGCATACCAGCTACACCATCTTTTTATACCTCACATAGGGACAGCACGACAGTGCAATCTGCCGCTGTCCCTCCTTAGTAGTATCAGAACGCTCAACTGTGAGTAAACTGGTCAGTTTTGTTTGTTGATAACAGCCCACACTGATAAATACAGAATCCTATTAATGGTACTGGATTCTGAACACGAAGAGGAATAGTATATAACCATTTAACAATACGCGATATGAAGCTACACTGCTTGGGACCAAATCCCAGCTTCTCCACTTATTACTTGGAGTAAGTTGCTTGACCTGTGTTCGCTCACCTGTGAAATGAAAACAATGTCACGGGTTTCACAGAGTTGCGACAGGATTTGAAAGCCCTTGGAACCCAGCCTGGCATAAATATTAACAATCCGGTTTCCAAAGAAATTCTGTGAAATGTTAGTTCTGCCACTGCTTTAACGGAAGTGCAGGGAAGGAAACACCTATTTGCCCACCACCTGCCAGCCCCACACAATTTCCTATGGGATCAGCACAGCTCTCGACAGCGAGTACTAACGTCCCGCCCCCACGCGAAATTTGAGATGAAAAAGCCCGCCAGAGACCGGAGCCGCGAGGGGCGGAGCCAGAACGCCACCCCCCCAACAGTGCCCCGAAGTTCCGCGCCTTCCAGCACCGACAAAGCACAGATTCTATTTTTGACAAATCTGAGCCAAATCGGATAAATTCTGAGTCTTCTGAAATACACTGGTAACACTACTTAGAAGCCTTCCCGCCTCCCTGCCTTCAGGACTCTGAGAAAGCTGCCGTCCGCACCAGCTAGTTTCTCCCCTCCCTCCCCCCGCAAAACCCGCGAGACTCTGGACGGGGCGGGGCCTCCGGGACAGCCAGAGGCCAGATGGGACTTAAAGTGGGGTGGGGTTGGCGAGACGCGAGGCCCTTGGCTGCAGTACGGGGCTGCCCGTGGGGTGCCGGACGCCGAGCTCAGCAAATGCCGCTTTCTCCTTTAGTCTTCAGGTCCCAGCTCTTGCATCCCTGGAGTTACCATTGTCGTGACGCTCTTTCCTATCCCTCTGTCACTTTGATTGTTCGATGGGAGGGAAAATTAGAACCTCTGAGTTAGGCATCTCGTAGGCACCTGGCAATGAAATCTGCAGTGGAGGTGGGGTCCTTTGCTCGCGCCGAAATTCAAAGGCATAAACATTTCCGGCCTGGGTGTAGATCGCGGAGCGGGTGTCTTAGCCACTATGTTGCAATTCGCTTAGTAGCGCCCAAGGCCAGGCAAGGGTGAACCCAGTCTCTGTTCTTGTGACCAGGAGTAGCTTCTGGGGAGCCTCAAGCCCGGAGGGCCTGGCGCAGTGGTGAGGCAGGTGGGTGAGCGGGGCCGGTTGGGCCTAGTCAGGCATTCCTGGCTGGAGAGGAGGATGGGGGGGGGGGGGTGGGGGGGGTGGTGTGTGTGTGTGTGTGTGTGTGTGTGTGTGTAAGGAGGGATTAGCAAGACTGGCTGGAGAGGAGGATGGGGGGGTGGGGGGGGGGGTGTGTGTGTGGTGTGTGTGTGTGTGTGTGTGGTGTGTGTGGTGTGTGTGTGTGTGTGTGTGTGTGTGTGTAAGGAGGGATTAGCAAGACTGGACCTCGAACTAAAATTAGTCCTAAAGGGTTCCTGGAAGAATGTCTACTTTCTCTCCAGCCTTGGAGTGGTGCAAACAATTGTTGATAGAAAGGCCTGGTGGGGCGAGGGAACAGGCTGAGTGAAAACAGAATCTCGAGAATATATGGGATTCATCTGTTTAAGTAAATGTTGACTGACTCCCCGCGCCCTCGAGTCAGGCACTATTAGGGCATACAGCGGTGGAACAGGCGAAGATTTTACAGAAACTTTCATTATGGTAGTTTGGGTAGACAAATACAAAAATACTGTTTAGCGTCATCTTTTTAATTTCTTAAATGTTTATTTATTTTTGAGAGAAACAGAGTGCGAGTTGGGGAGGGGCAGAGCGAGAGGGAGACAGAATCCAAGCAGGCTCCAGGCTCTGAGCTGTCAGCACAGAGCCCCATGGGGGGCTGGAGCCCACGAACCTGAGATCAAGAGGCTTCACCGACTGAGCTACCCAGGCACCCCAGTTTAGCGTCATCTTTAAGTACAGTGAAGGAAAAGGCAGAGGGGATGGGGACAGGTGCGTTTTTATATAGAGAAGTCAGGACCTCAGTATGGTGACATTTAAGCAAAGTCGTGAGTGTAGTAAAGGAGAGTGAGTCATGTCTGTATCAGGGAGAAGGACACTGGGGGCAGAGGGAGTGGGATATGAAATAATCGGTAGTTTCTGTTAAGAGTATGATAAAGATGGAAGGGAAGGCTGGAAAATTAAGTCGTTGACTTCCAGGTTGAATTAATGGTTTAATTAACTTCTAATTAAGTTGGAAAAAGTGTCCTTACTTCAGAGGAAGTAGCTCAGCAAGTGGCTCTTTTATTTATATTAAGCCATTAAGTCGTTTTTATGTTTTAGTCTTTCTACATACGTCATGATTCCAGATTTCTGTTCCACTTATTGTATTTCTGTTTTGTACAGAACTGCTTTGTGGCCTGTTTGATTCCTAGCAGTTTACCTGTCCAAGTCAGTAGTGAAGATGCATGTTAAGTCAATCATTCTTGAGGGATTTAAGTCCTATGCTCAGAGGACTGAAGTCAATGGTTTTGACCCCCTCTTCAATGCTATCACCGGTTTAAATGGTAGTGGGAAATCCAACATATTGGACTCCATCTGCTTTTTGCTGGGCATCTCCAACCTGTCTCAGGTAAACTTTCTGATATATATGAATTATAAGTTTGGGGAACCTCAAGAGAATCCTCATTGAATTTGGACACTATTGCCAGTTTTCATTTGCATTTTTAAGTTTATGTGAATTATCTTTTTTTTTTTTTCATTTCTATTGGGTTTTTACTGAACTTAACCTACCATTCTTTGTTTAAAATTAGAATAAAGCTTGAGTTTTCTATAATCCAGGACACTTTTTTTTTGTTTGTTTTTTTGAATGAAGTATAGTTGTCATAATCTAGGGCACTTTTAAAAGCCTTGACTGCATTCACTATAGGAGGGGGGGTCAGTAAAGTTTTTTGTAAGAATCAAATAACTTGTCTTATAATGTCAAACAACTTACGAGTACTTTAGTACTTTACCAAATTCTGAAATAACCATACAGAATTATTCAATATGTTTTTATATGGAGTTTAAATACAGTGCATATACTTCACTGCGGTCCTTTAGAGGTAGATGTTATTACTCTACTTTTTTTTCTACTCTATTTATAGATGAGAAAATAGAAATTTAGTGTTGCCTAAGGTTCATCCCCTTAAGGTATTTGGAGCAACCCTCAAACTCGGGCATTTGGGAGTCTTATTCCAGAAGCTGTATTCCTACCCGCTCACTCTGCGTTATAATGCCTTTTCAGGATCTAATGGGATTGGATGAATAGTGAAATTCTTAGATGCCGTCTTCCTAAATCTTTCAAATGAACTTCAGCTACGAAATGAATAGAAAACAATCCAGTGCAGGGTTGGAACAGTTTTGTGGGGAAAGGCACTCATTTTATGTGGTTTCCCATTTTCCTTGCTTTCCTTGCCTGGCTGGCTACTTAGTGGATACTACATGGGTGGTTTTCCAACAGTAAGAAACCCATTTTTAGTGCCATTTTATGCAATATGGGGTTTTGTAATTGACAAACTTTTCTTTTGTTTTAGGTTCGGGCTTCTAATTTACAAGATTTAGTTTACAAAAATGGGCAGGCTGGTATTACCAAAGCCTCCGTGTCAATCACATTTGATAATTCTGACAAAAAGCAAAGTCCTTTAGGATTTGAGGTTCATGATGAAATTACAGTAACGAGGCAGGTGAGTGACTCCTAAATATTTGGATATCTAAGAACTTTTGTCTGACACGGTTTTTGGCAATGAGACTGCTGGAGAGAGAAAGTTTATGAGCAAAATTGATCAAAAACTGACTAGGTTTCTTAAGAATATCTTCCTTATGTTAAAAATTTGATCGTGCAAATTCCACCATTTACCAAGAGGATTGAAAGGGATCTAAAAAGCCATCAATCAGGATAAGCACTAATAACTATGCTTTAAATCTTGAACTATACTTGAATTTTCTCTGTACTGGAGTACCTATAATAGTTGGGATCTTGCCATCTTCTGAGGTAACCTATTGTTACTGGATGAGTCTAATTAGAAAGTTATTCCTATAAAATGAGCTGAAGTACTGTCATCAAATTTTACACATTAAATCTGATTCTTTGAGAGCATCAAAAAGCAAATCTAATGTATTCCATGTTTTAATATTTAGGTGTTTAAATATTTAATATTTAAGCTAAATCTCTCTAGGTATTTGAATTGATAATTGTTTCTATTTCCTTAACTTGTCTGATCACACTGAATACAAACTTGCTCTAGGTTCTTTATGCCTTTTTTAAATTATTTTTAATGCATGGTATATCAAATTGCATGTCCCAGAATTGGTCTCCTTAGGACAGGATTAAGCAGAATTGTCACTTCTTTCATTTTACGTACTCTTCTATTTTCCCCAGTATGTCTTTGGAGAGTTCATAATATGTTATGAGTTCATATCCACTTCACTTAAACTCTGATTTTTTAAATGTGTGTTATTAGCTGTGTTACTGCCATTTCTGTATGTAAGCAGGTTTTTGAAACCAAAGCAGGGACCATACATTGTCCCTTTTTCTTACTATAGTCCTACAGTGTTTTTACTTTGTCAGTTTTATGTTTAAAAATTCTGTTAAGTCCTTTTGACTCTCCATCTTAGCATTATGTAATTTATTGATTCCCTTTTCTATTTTAATAAAAACCTCTAGTTAAAAAAAAAAGTAAGGCATTGACTAGTTTGAGACAAAATCCTGTTCTTTGTCATTAAGCATCCATCAAATACTCACCTTTTAGGAATTTTTAGTAAGTCTCCTACTAATCTACCTAAAATTCCTGTCCTCATATAATCCATATGCCTATATTTTCACCAAATTTTTGTTAGAAGGACTTTGTTAAAATACTTACGTGTATACTAGGTTTATTGTTCCAAATATAGTAGTATGTGATCTATCAGCTTAATGCTTCTGTCAAGAAAAGAACTGAATTAACACTCATTCAGTATTTTATTAAGTGTTTGGTATGTGCTGGGCAATCTTGAAAGCCCTGGGAAATACAGATAGAAGAAGGACCTCAAAATAGGATGGGTGAGATGATTATGCCCAATAAGTGACAATGTAAGTGCTATAGCAGAGTGTGAACACGCTGATGTCTGGTATAAGTTGTTCTTTGAAGCTCCATAATTACTCTTTTTCTTTCAAGTATTCACAAGTCATGTCTTTATTGACCCATTTTAGAATCTTGTCAAGGATCAAACTATCACACTGCTATCAAACTCCTTGTCTTTAGTTTTTAGTATCTGACTTCTGTTTTTTGGAAATTAAAAAGTGGAGGAAGGAGGGGTTAACCTCTGAGGGTGGGAAAATTCTAAAGAATGATTAGGTATAGAATATGTTTTATACATACTAGGAAACATAAAGTCAAAAGTGACCTTAGAGATTTAGTCCAACGCATGAGAGATTAGGAGGCTTGTGTGTGGAATGTCCTTGGATTAGAAACCAATTGACCTGACTCTGTATTCTTTTTGACCATGTCACACTTCCTCCATTATTTATTCAGGATTGGTTTTATTTATCATTAGTAGGACAGAACAAACAAGTGAAATATATTTGGAAAGGTATCATCTTACTTCAAGATTTATATATTCATTTATATCTTTTAAAATATTTCCCTTTTAGGTGGTTATTGGTGGTAGAAATAAATATTTAATCAATGGAGTAAATGCAAACAATACCAGAGTACAAGATCTCTTCTGTTCTGTTGGCCTTAACGTTAACAACCCTCACTTTCTCATCATGCAGGTATTTTGTTTGTGGCCTTTATATACACTTTGACATTGTTTATTTTTTATGATACTATAATACGGGAATTGCTTCTTTTTGGGTTTTCCGTTTTTTATATACCATTACACTGGTGTTTGGGCACCTGTTAAGAGGTTGATTTAGTTAATATGTACTGATGTGTTCTAACATACACATTTGAAGTTTGAAGAATGTCTAGAAATAATTTTCCTTGACTTACAAGAATACATTATAAAATTTTTTAAAAAGATATTGTCATAATATATTCCTTTTAAAGGAATTCCTTTGAGTGTTGGACTCAAGCATTTTGTTATTTCAAATATATATTAAATTTTAAGAAATGTTTTTACTTAGGGGCACCTAGGTGGCTCAGTCAGTTAAGTGTTGGACTTCGCTCAAGTCCTTATCTCACGGGTTCATGAGTTCATGCCCCACATCGGGCTCTGTGCTGACAGCTCAGAGCCTGGAGCCTGCTTCAGATTCTGTGTCTCCCTCTCTTTTTGCCCCTCCCCCGCTCATGCTCTGTCTCTGTCTCAAAATTAAACACTAAAAAAAAAAAAAAAAAAAAAATTTTCTTACATGGAGACTTATTCAAATGAAAATTAAGTGCTAATATTATCTTGTCCTTACTTGCCCCATCCAACTGTCCTCTTAGAAAGTTACAGCAAGGTCAATGGCAGGATCCTGATGGGACCAAAATAATGTTATTTTCAGTATATCACAGCCTCAAGGCTGAAAATTTATTTTAAATGAATCGAAATCATAAGTAATATGATGGTCTGAGAATTGGGTAGTGGAATTTTGTTTTGGTTTTTTTTGGTACTGATAATCTGGCATTGAAATAAAATATGTAACTATTCTATTTGAGGCCCAGAATTTCTATTTCTAGAAATTATCTTGGAGTGCAGCAAGTAAAAAGAAAAATCAAAAGATGTCCAACAATTATGCTAAATTGTATATACTTATGTATTTATATACTTATTGGAGACTTCTGTATCATTAATATTGTTTCAGAAATATGATCTGAGTTGACTTTGTGTTATTTAAAAACTATATTACTGGTAAGTGAAAGTGTGAATAGCAGAATTCTAGAAGAAACATCTTTTCATGTAGGTAAGAGAAAGAATTCCCAAAAGGTTGGTATATTAGGATATAACAACTTCAGTGCAGGTAAATGTGTATGCCTTTAGTTGACTCTAATTTGTTATCATTACAGTAACTGCCATTTTATTTTTCAGGGCCGAATTACAAAAGTATTGAACATGAAACCTCCAGAGGTAAAGATACTATTTGTAGACAATAAAAGTAATAATTGTAGATACTGTTTTAATCTTCTAAGTCAATTTTTAAACATAATTTCTTCTATTCTTAAAATTCTTAGGAACATTATTAAGAATAATTAGTAAAGAAAGTTTTTTGTTTTTTTTTATTATTTGGCACTCTGGCCCCCTACCTTTTTAAAGCTATATGACATTACCTTTCTGAGCTTTAGTTTCCTCATCCATAAATTAGAGTCAAGAGTCCTTACCTCAGGTATTTTTTGAGGATTAAATGAGAATGTATAAGAAAAGGCACGGGTGGAACATTGTCGAGCAGATTTTTTTAACATTTTTTTTTAATGAAGGTATAAGTGACCTATTAGTTTCAGGTGTGCAATATAGTGATTAATATATGTAGACATTGCAAAATGATCCTTATAAGTCTAGTTAACATCCATTACCACATAGTTTCAATTTTCTTTTTCTTATAACTTTTAAGGTTTATCTTCTTAGCTCTTAGCAACTTTCAAATATAGTATTATTAACTGTATTTTTACAGTTTTATTAACTGTAGTCACCATCCTATACCTTATATCCCCAGAATGTTTGTAACTGGAAGGTTGTACCTTTGATCACCTGTACCCATTTTGTCCACCCTTTAACCCCTATTTCTGGCAACCCCTAATATGTTCTCCAGGATCTCATTTTTTTTCTTTTTAGATTCTACATACAAATACGATTATACAGTATTTCTCTATCTCTGCCTGACTTACTTCACTTAGCATAAAACCCTCCAGTTCCATCCACATTGTCACAAATGGCAAGATTGCATTTGTTTTAGGGGCGCCTGGGTGGCTCAGTCGGTTAAGCATCCGACGTTCGGCTCAGATCATGATCTCACGGTCTGTGAGTTCGAGCCCGGCGTCAGGCTCTGTGCTGACAGCTTAGAGCCTGGAGCCTGCTTCACATTCTGTGTCTCCCTCTCTCTCTGCCCCTCCCCCACTCACGCTCTGTCTCTCTCTGTCTCAAAAATAAATAAACATTAAAAAAAAAAATTTAAGATTGCATTTGTTTTAAATAGCTGAATAATAGTCTATTGTGTATATATACCACATTTTCTTTATCTGTTCATCACCAACACTTAGGTTGTTTCCATGTCTTGGTATTATAATGCTGCAGTGAACATGGGGATGCAGGTATCTTTTCAAGTTAGTGTCTTTGTTTTCTTTGGCTAAATACCCAGAAATATAATTGCTATATCATATGGTGGTTCTATTTTTAATCTTTTAAGGAATCTTCATAGTTTTCCATAATGGCTGCACCAATTTACATTCTTATCAACAATATAGAAAAGGTTTCCCTTTTCTCCACATTATCACCAGCACCTGTTATTTCTTGTCTTTGTGATAATAGCTATTCTAACAGGTAGTTATCTCATGGTTTTAATTTGCATTTCCCTGATGTAATGATGTTGAATACCTTTCATATACCTTTCATCTATCTTTTGTGAAAAAAATGTTCGCATCCTCTGCCCAGGTTTTAATTAGATTGTTTTTTTCCTATTGTGTTGTATATGCAAGTTTTTTATGTATTTTGATATTAACCCCTTAGCAGATTAATGATTTACAACTACTTTTTCCTCTTCTCTAGGTTACCGCCTTTTCATTTTGTTTATGTTTTCCTTTGCTATGCAGAAGGTTTTCAGTCAGAAGGTAGTTCAGTCAGATAGAGTCCCACTTGTTAATTTTTGCTTTCGTTGCCTTTGCTTTTGGTGTCAAATCCAAAAAATTTTTCACTATGACCAGTGTCAAGGAGCTTAACTTCTGTGTTTTCTTCTAAGAGTTTTATTGCCCAGTATTAAAAGAAATTTTGACTGTATCAAGCAGCCTTTCTCAACCAGTGTTCCATGTCAGACTTAAACCCTACAGAAAAAGATTTCAGTGAAATTAATTCATTGCATTCAGTGGATTGCTTAGGGTATTAAGACTTAAAGTTTTTTTTTCTTGGAGCCCCCTTGAAAAGAGTTGGTGTAAAGGAATGAATGTTTTCAACAAGAACAAAGGCTCTTTAGTTACTATTTTTTATTGAGAACTAAGGGGAAAACTGATAATTGGTAATAGCAGTCTGATTTGAACGTAGGTCATGCATATTTTCTTTAGATAATGTCTTAAGGGAAACTTCTAATTTGAAACCTGCCAAATACATAGAAATGAGAATAGTTTTGAGAGAAATAATCCTTTTGAGATAAGGATTGATGGTGTGTAGAAGCTTCTGAAAAGGGAGTGCTGGTAAAATTGTTTTACTTAGGAAATTATAATTGATAAGTACTTGCCTTTTTTAGAGTGCTTTTTACATGAATTATTTTGTGTAATTCTCAACAGTGTTGTGAGATATTATCCATACGCTATGGATGAAGAAACCGCAGCACAGAGAAGATTAAGTTATTTGCCCAAGTTCTTAAAGCACATGCCACAGTTGGGATGCACATGTTATGTCATGCTTCATCCTGTTGGCACAAAATGGCTGAAGTCTCTTGGAACAATTTTAAGTAGAAGCTTCTAAAATGAAAACTGAATGTTGGTAGCCTTTATTTTTTTTTAAACTTATGTTTGAAGGAAAAGAGGAGGAATTATTGGCTTCAGTTTTATTTTTTTATTTAAAAATTTTTATTTTTAAGTAATCTAAATACCCAACATGGGGCTCAAACTCAACAACCCCAAAATCAAGAGTTGCACGCTCTACTTGCTGAGCCAGCCGGATGCCCCTGGCTTCAATTTTAAAAGAGATTTACTCTGCCTCAGTGTTGCATGAAGTTCAATTTTAGAATTGGAGTAAAGGCCAGAAATGTTTCTTGAATGTTAGGGCTGTGGGCAATACGTGCATTTTTATGTACTTAATGTCTCTGGTCCATTTGGGCCTTTTTTTTTGATAAGCATGCTTAGTGAGGTTAAGACCTTAAATGATATACTTAATGTAAACTCTAATGAGATTTATCTTGTATTCTTGAAACATTAATGTAATTATCTTTCCAGATTTTATCCATGATAGAAGAAGCAGCTGGAACCAGGATGTATGAATACAAAAAAATAGCTGCCCAGAAAACTATAGAAAAAAAAGAGGCTAAGCTGAAAGAAATTAAGACGGTAATTAAATTTATATAAAATGTTTGTAAAGAGAGTAATTTTGCATTTAGAGTTTCCCTGCTGTAAAGAGGAAATTTCCCCTCCCCCAGTTTTCCTTAAACTTCCATGCTACTTTTCCTTTCAGATTTTTTAATGGTACTTTACATACTGAAAATTTTGATTTTCCTTTATTTTCCAGATACTTGAAGAAGAGATTACTCCAACCATTCAAAAATTAAAAGAGGTATATACTGTGTATGTGAGGACAGCCATCTAGAATGTCTCTCAAAATTGGTGACAGTTTTTCATTGTATTCAAGATCATACACATAGAGATGAAATGTACACCACTTCTCAGGAATTTTTCTATGGGATAAGATAAGGAGTTAGAGTTGGTACTTGTTAATCAGACTTCTGCTTATAGAGGACATGTACTTCATTCATACCTATTAATCATAGTGATTTTGGAGATTGCTCTTCATAATCTCAGAAAATGATCTCCCAGATGGAGAGGTAGAATTGAGCAGAACAACATTTCTTGAGGACATGACACTCCTAGTAATCCTGTTGGTAGAGTGAATAATTTCTAGGATAGTAGGGGCTACCACTGCAATTATTGCTGTCAAGACCATTGATAAGTGAAAGGTACTAAAACAAATGTCCAGGTCTTTTCTATCATCTTTGTAGCTTCTGACATAATATTTCAGTGAAAAAATGCATTTATAGCACATTGGTTTTAAACTTTCACATTTAGGATTTCATTAAATGCTCATTAAAATTTGATACTTCTCAGAGTTGTATTCTGAATCCATAAAGTATTATGGATTTGCCAATAATGTGGATGTTATTGGCAAATCTGAAAAGGTGTGGTTAGGGATTTTGATTATTCTGTCTGCCCTAGGGGGTCCTTATCAGAATCAAGTTTAATAATGTGTGAGCAAATGTTTGTAAATAGTTACATGATTGAATGTTGGGTAGGCATCCTGGTAAATACTATTTCAAAATACATGTAATAATGTATCATTGGTGGTTGTGTAGTTTGTAGACTACTTACTACCCCCCAGTCTGTGAACCTTGTGTCCACATTTCTTTGTTAATCTCAACTGCCTGATTATATATTAAAAGAAACAACCACACAGGATTCACTGGAGATGGTATAATGGTATCTGAAAAGCTAGAGATCTAATGTTAAAATTTCTATAATCCATGATCACTAATCTAAGACAAAGTCTATTATGTGATGGGAAATTTTATACATGTTGCTGTAGTTTGAGTCTTTCTAAGTTTGTTGAAAATTTTGAAGTTTGAGTTATACTTTATTGGTGATTTCTCTTCCAGGAAAGATCTTCCTACTTGGAGTACCAAAAAGTAATGAGGGAAATAGAACATTTGAGTCGTTTATATATTGCTTATCAGTTTTTGCTGGCTGAAGATACAAAAGAACGCTCAGCTGAGGAGTTAAAAGAAATGCAAGATAAAGTTGTAAAGCTTCAAGAAAAATTGTCTGAGAATGATAAAAAAATAAAAGCACTTAGCCATGAAATAGAAGAGTTGGAAAGAAGAAAAGATAAGGTCAGACATAATATGTAAGAACAGATAATATACTGTGGGAAAAAAAATTGTAATAAGTGAGGTCCACTGGCATTGTCTTCTGTATTGATCATCTTAACGTGTGATAATAACATAGCTTATAAAAAGTAAATCTTACAGAAGTTATACAAGAACATGATGACATGAACAAATTACAAGTATGCTGATTGGATTGGCTGCATTTGATTATAGGAAATTGGAGGTATACTCCGATCTTTAGAAGATGCTCTTGCAGAAGCTCAGCGAGTTAATACTAAATCTCAAAGTGCCTTTGATCTCAAGAAGAAAAATCTGGCAAGTGAAGAGAACAAACGCAAAGAGCTGGAAAAAAATATGGTTGAGGTAAGTAAATAAGCTTGATTTAATTTCTCTTGGTTAACACTTATCCATTTTATTAATATTTATTGAGTGTATGCTACGGACAGTATAGTTGTTTGGGCTGGGGATATAGCAGTGGACAAAATGACAAATATGGACAAAATGCCTTTTGGGTATTCATTCCAATGAGGAGAATGATGATAAAATAAATGAAATCTGCAGTGTGTTATATAGTGATAACAGATTTGGAGAAAAAGCAGGGTAGAGTTTTAGGAATATAAGGGAGGTGGGTAAGGTGTGGGATTTTAAATTGGGTAACCACTGACGGTCTCATTGAGAGGGTGCTATTTCATTAATAAGACCTGAAGGAAGTCAGAGAACCATGTAAATAAATTGGTTGTGGGAGAAGATGTACGAGGCAGAAGAGCAATTGCCCCAGGTGCCAAAGATATTGGAAATATAAGATTGATCAATGTGGCTCTTCAGCACTAAGTAGTAGGAATGCAGAAAGGTAAAAGGTGTAGGATCACATGTGATTTTATAAGACACGTGAAGGACTTTGACCTTTATTCTGAGTGACATGGGAAGCCACTGGAGTTGGCTGAGCAGAGGAACAACATTTTTTATATTTTAATAGTACTTTTCTTGATGTTTAGAGAATAACCTAACGGGAAGAAGCAGGGAGGAAATCCAGGTAGTAGGTACCAGTCTAGAGGATAGCCCTTGGATAAATGCAGTATATAAGCAGGTGTATTGAGAGAAGTTTTGGGATTTTATGAGTATTGTAAAGGTAGGTCCAACGAGTTAGACCTGGCAGATTGGTTGTTGAGTTGGTTGTTAAAAGGACTGAAGGATACTACAGATTTCTCTCCTTGACAATTGGAAATATCGTTAGCTTAGTAGAGAATAGGAGGAAGTACGGTGTGAACATAATAGGCTTGAGGTGCCTGTTAGACGTCTAAGTAGATCTGTTGATTAGGTAGTTGAATATAGGAATATTGAAGCCAGTCTAGAAATAGAAATCAAAATAACAGATGTTGGCATGCCCCTGGGCTAGTGCAGACTTCTTTTATATACACTCCTTTCTCAGCTAATTCCATCCAGGCCTGTAGCCCTATAATATTTATATGTTGATGCCTTTCAGATCTATAATTAGCCTTGACTCCTTCCCTGAATTCTAGATTTTTTTGTCCAGCTATTTAATTGACATTGTTACATAGGTGACTAAAAAATGTCTAAAACTTATTTGTCCAGTTATTTAATTGATATTTTTACATAGATGACTAACAAAAAGTCTAAAACTTTACATATCCAAAATAAAACTCTACCTACCCAAACCTCCTTGAGTTATTGAATTTTTCCCTATGTCAGAAAATGGCGCCACTATTAATTTAATTGTTCAGTCCAGAAATCCTAGAGTCTTCTTGCATTCCCCCCTTTTTCTCAAACTCTATATCTAATCCATCAGCAAATTCTCTTGACTTTAAAAGTACTTCCTGAATATAGCCACTTTTCATGTCTATCGCTGCTTTACTGCAGGCCATCATTCATGTCTTAGGAGGGATGCTGTAATGATGTCCCTGTTAGCTGCCTTGCTTTTTACTCTTGCCATTCTACAATCTGTTCTTTACAAAAGCTAAAATATAAACTGGATCACATCACTCTTGTTCTTAAAATTCATTAATGGTTTCAAAGTCACATGTATAATTAAATTTAGTCTTCACCATGGCCTATGAGACCCTAGCTCCTTTCCACTTGCTCACGGTGGTCCAACACCAAATAGTTCCTCAAACACCCAAGCATATTTCACAGAGCTTGCCTAGTGTGGGTCCCCGTAGTATTAGCATGATCGATCACTCCTTTTATTTCATTTAGGTTTCTGCTCAAAATGTCATCACAAAAAGGCCTTCCTTCATTGTTCTTAAAATAGTTTCCATCAGTTTCTATCCCTTTACATTGCTTTATTTTTTTACTATGCTTCTCTAGAATATAGGGTTCCTGAGGAATCTGTGTCTTTAATGTCTAGAACAATGACTGATACATGGTAAACCTCTAATAAATATTTAATGAATCATGAATTAAACTTGTGAGCCAAAATTTCTGGTCACTCTCATGTAAATAGTATAGCTGGATTTTTTTTTTCCAGTGTTGGTATCTTAGTGTTTATGGTGTTCGTGTATATAACTTAAAAGGGGTTAATTATTAATAATGCTGTTTCCACTAGTATTTAATATTTAAATTTTATGGTCTTTAATAGTTTATAAATATGTTTTCATGTACATGCTCTTCATCCTACAATCTCTGCTTTGAAGCTTGGAGTAGGATAGTTATTAGTTCAATTTTAGAGCTTTAGGAAGTGATTTTTAGTTGCTTCAAATCGTTTGTTTATGCTGTTTTAGCTAATTTCTAGATTAGACCGTAACACACAGAATGAAAGTATTTCCAGTAGTATTTGGAATACTAAGGACACATTTATCCTAAAAACAGGGTGAATTTTAAAATGAGGATTAAGTATTTAAAGTTGGGATGGTTAAATTATTTTCCTTTTAACCATGCCCACTTCAAATTGCTATGAAATTTGATGGCATAAGGGTATGGGTAGATAAGAAAAAATGGATCTGTTTCCTAAAATATAATACTCTTCAATATTAAAATCTTCCTGAAGGATTCTAAAACTTTAGCAGCAAAGGAAAAAGAGGTTAAGAAGATAACAGATGGGCTGAATGCCCTTCAGGAAGCAAGTAATAAAGATGCTGAAGCTTTGGCTGCGGCACAGCAGCACTTCAACGCTGTTTCCGCTGGACTGTCTAGTAATGAAGATGGAGCAGAAGCAACTCTTGCTGGTCAAATGATGGCCTGTAAAAACGACATAAGTAAAGCTCAGACAGAAGCCAAACAGGTAAATATAGACATTCAGCGCTGTGTGATTGCATTTTTTTAGAAGCTCCACATTATGGTGATCTGATTATTTTCAACGTTTTATAACCATTGCCAATGTCAAGGAATTTGTTACTCTGCTACTCAGTAGCGCTCAATGCAGTGAAATTCAAATATGCTAACTGCTAAATATTGATGATAGTTTAAGATGCTATAAAATATTAAATACCCTTATAGGTTAGTTGAAATTATAAATGCAATAAATGCTTTATTCTATTTTGTAGTATTGTACGGAATATTTGAGGTTAATTTTTTTTTTGCGCTCTTTTCACTTTTTTATTGACAACATAAAGTCGAAGTCTTAAGCTTTAACAGGAAAACAAACATCCTTTCCATTTCTGTGGTCACCACACTTAGTTCTTACCTTTCATCCTTGGAAGTATCTCTCCCTCCCACTTACCCCTTCTCGTCTTTGGTTTCCCTATACGGATTTCATAACCTTTGAAGCTTGTCAGTAAAGACTTTCAAATTTGTTTAGATAGTTGTGCATCTTTTAAAGTCCTATGAATGCAACAGTTTTGATTGCAGAAAAAAAAATATATATATATACACACAGTCTTTATTTTTTTAACAGAGGGCTCATCTTTACAAATATACATGTTCCTGTGTGTGTTTGTATTAATCATATTCAGCATTTTCTGTTAAATGTTTGCAACTTTTCCACTCAACGCTGAAGGTCACAAAAAATTTGTAAGAAATCAATAACAGAAAAACTTTTAAATCCTCTCAGTTTTTCTGTTAACTTATTATATGTTGGGAAAAAGCCATTACTCAGTTTTAGGGGGAGGAGACATCCAGCCAGATCTCAAAGTACTAGTTCATGCTTTTAAGGAACGGTACTCATTTATATAAACTAGCATTCGCATATCAGACTCCAAGCATTGAAATTTCTCTTGTCAGCTTAAGTTCACTTTCCTGTATAATTTTCTTACTGCTCAATACAGTCTCTCCACTGTTAATTGAACAACACTCACAAGTAGTATACAAGTACAAATATGCATACCTAAGTGGAAAGGAAGGGAACTAGTTAGTGTTCTGATTAGTAGCTTTCTGATGTGTTTTTAATTTAATCAGCTAATGACAATTACTCTTTCATATAATTTTTGGACTCATTAATGTCATCCTTTGTAAGTATTAAAAATATGGAGTAAATAACTTAGTGATTTATGTTAAGCATATATTTTATACTCTGAGTAGTTTTATGAGCAGAAAGTATTGGGAAATGATTGATTTCTTTAAGATATTAATGCAAGTGACCAGTTACATTTTCCAAGCTGACGTTTCTTAAACTAATCTGCATCTGTGGCCATTTAATCACTAGCACTATCTGCCTCACATAGTCTATTAAATTTTCAATAACAGGCTCAGATGAAGTTGAAACATGCCCAACAAGAATTAAAGACTAAACAAGCTGAAGTTAAGAAGATGGATAGTGGCTATAGGAAGGATCAAGAAGCTTTAGAAGCTGTGAAGAAACTTAAAGAAAAACTTGAAGCTGAAATGAAAAAGCTAAATTATGAAGGTTTGCATTGAAACACATGATATTAAATCATTAGGAGGTAGTGATTGTTGATAAAAACTAAATAAAGGAAATAGCAAGTAGGAGTTTGTTTTTTTTACCGTATTAATGGGTGTTAGTATAAGGCATACTCATAAATACAACTGATCCCTGAACAACACGTTTGAACTTGCATGGGCCCACTTACTTGAGGCTTTTTTTTTTTTTTTTGATAAATACAGTTGAGTACTGTAAGTGTATTTTCCTTATGATTTTCTTAACATTTTCTTTCTCTAGCTTAATTGTAAGAATACAATATACAATACATATACAATGTGTGTGTAATGTTTATGCTACCAGTAAGGCTTCTTGTCAGCATTTCGCTATTAGTAGTTAAGTTTGGGGATCAGAAGTTAAACACAGATTTAGGGGCACCTGGTTGACTCAACTGGTAGAGCATGCAACTCTTGGTTTCAGAGTTGTGAGTTCAAGCTCCACAGTGAGTGTAGAGCCTACTTAAAAAAAAAAGTGAAACATGAATTTGGAACTGTGTAGGGAGGAGGTGTCTGTCAGTGCCCCTGATCTCCTGCAGAACAACCCGGTTGTTCAAGGGTCAACTAAGTATAAAACAGGTCTTTGATTTTTTTTTTTTTTTTTTTTTTTTTTTTTTTTTTTGCAGTGCTATATTAGTGTCAGGTATAAAACCTAGTGATTCAACAGTTCCGTTCATTACTCAGTGCTCATCATAAGTGTACTCTTAATCCCTATCACTTATTTCATTTCACCCATCCTCCCACCCACCTCCTCATCAGTTTGTTAACTATAGTTAAGAGTCTGTTTTTTGGTTTGTCTCTTTTTTTATTGTTTCCTGAATTCTACATGTGAGTAAAATCATATCGTAATTGTCTTTTTCTGACTGATTTATTTAATTTAGGATTGTAATCTCTAGATCCATCCACATTGCAAATGATACGATTTCATTCTTTGTGGCTGAGTAATATTCCATTGTATATGTATAGCACATCTTTTTCCATTCATCTATTGATAGACATGTGGGCTGCTTCCATAATTTGGCTATTGCAAATAATGCTGCAATAAACACAGGATGTTTATATTTTTTCAAATTGATGTTTTAATTTTCTTTGGGTAAAAACCCAGTAGTGGAATTGCTGGATTGTATGGTAATTCTATTTGTAATTTTTTGAGGAACCTCCATACTCCTTTCCACAGTGACAGCACCACTCTGTATGCCCATAAACAGTGCATGAAGGTTCCTCTTTCTACATATCCTTGTCAGCACTTGTTTCTTCTGGTTTTGATTTTAGCTATTTTCACAGGTATGAGGTGATAACTCATTGTGGTTTTGATTTGCATCTCCCTAGTGATTAGTGATGTTGAGCATCTTTTCATGTGTTTGTTGAACATCTGTATGTCCTCATTAGAGATACCTCTTTTCATGTCTTCTGCCCATTTTTAATTGGATTATTTGTTTTTTTGGTGTTGAGTTGTATAAGTTCTTTGTATATTTTGGATACTAACCCTGTACCAGATATGTCATTTGCAGATATCTTCTCCCATTCCAGGTTGTCTTTCAGTTTTATCATTTGTTTCCTGTGCTGTGCAGAAGCTTTTTATTTTGATGTACTCCCAAGTTTATTTTTACTTGTTTCCCATGCCTCGGGAGACTAGAAAAATGTTGCCATTGCCTGTGTTGGAGAAATTACCGCCTGTGCTCTCTTCCAGAACTTCTATGGTTTCAGGTCTCACATTTAGGTCCTTAATCTATTTTGAGTTTATTTTTGTATAGGGTCTAAGAAAGTGTCCAGTTTCGTTCTTTTCATATAGCTGTCCGGTTTTCCCTACACCATTTTTTGAAGAGACTGTCTTTTATATTGCATATGCTTTCCTCCTTTGTTGAAGATTAGTTGACCATATAACCATGGGTCTCTGGGCTCTGTCTTCTGTTGATCTGTGTGTCTATTTTTGTGCCTGTACATACTGTTTGGATTACTATGCCTTTGAAGTGTGTCTTGAAATTTGGGATTATGATATTCCCTGTTTTGTTCTTTTTCAAGATTGCTTTCACTATTCAGGGTCTTTTGTGGTTCCATGCAAATTTTAGGATTGTTTGTTGTAGTTCTGTTGGTATTCTAATAGGTATTGCATTAAAACTGTAGATTGCTTTTGGGTAGTATGGAAATTTTAATGTTATTTTTATTCTTGTCTATGAGCATGGAATATCTTTCCATTCATCTTCAGTTTTCTTTAATCAGTGTTTTATAGTTTTAAGAGTACAGGTGTTTCACCACCTTGGTTAAATTTATACCTAGGTATTTTATTACTTTTGGTGCACCTGTAAATGGGATTGTTTTCTTAATTTCTCTGTTACTTTGTTACTAGTATATGGAAATGCAACGGATTTCTGCATATTGATTTTTGTATTCTGCAACCTTAGTGAATTCTTTGATCAGTTCTAGTAGATTTTTGAGGGAGTGTTTAATGTTTTCTATATATGGTATCATGTCATCTGCAAATAGTGAAACTTTTACTTCTTTCTTACCAATTTGGATGCCTTTATTTCTTTTTGTTGCCTGATTGCTGTGACTAGGACTTCCAGTACTATGTTGCGTAAAAGTGATGAGAGTGGGCATCCTTGTCTAGTTCCTGATCTTAGAGGAGAAGCTGTTTTTCCCCATTTAATATGATAGCTATGGGTTGTTCATATAAGGTCTTTTTATGTTGAGGTATATACCCTATAAACCTACTTTGATGAGGGCTTTTATCATGAATGGATGTTGTACTTTGTGAAATGCTTTTTCTGCATCTACTGAAATGATTATATGGTTTTTATCCTTTATCGTGTTGATGTAATGTGCTAAGTTCACTGATTTGTGAATATTTAATGTTCTTTGCAACTCAGGAATAAATCCCACTTGATGTGAGTGATTTTTTTTTAACATATTGTTGGGTTCAGTTTGCTAAAATTTTGTTGAGAATATTTGCATCTGTATTCATTAGAGATACTGGCCTGTAGTGTTTTTGTTTTTGTTTTGGTTTTTTTTAGTGTCTTTATCTCGTTTTGTAACAAAGCATTGCCGGCCTCTTAGGAGGAGATTTGCAAGTTTTTCTTTTCTATTTTTGGAATAGTTTGAGAAGAATAGGTATTAACTTTTCTTTAAGAGAAGGTAGAATTTGCCTGTGAAGCCATCTGGTCCTGGACTTTTGTTTGTTGGGAGTTTTTTTGATTACTGATTCAATTTCATTGATGGTAGTCAGCCTGTTCAAATTTTCTTAAAAAAAAATTTTTTTTTAATGTTTTTATTTATTTTTGAGGCAGAGACAGAGCATGAGCAGGGGAGGGGCAGAGAGAGAGAGAGAGACACAGAATCCGAAGCAGGCCCCAGGCTCTGAGCTGTCAGCATAGACCCTGACGCGGGGCTCACAGGCTGTGAGATCATGACCTGAGCTGAAGTCGGACGCTTAACTGACTGAGCCACCCAGGCGCCCCATCTTTTTTTTTTTTTTTTTAATTTTTTGAAATTTTTGAGAGAGAGAGAGACAGAGCATGAGTGGGGGAGGGGCAGAGAGAGGCAGACACAGAATCCAAAGCAGGCTCCAGGCACTGAGCTATCAGCACAGAGCCCGATACAGGCTCAAACTCATGAATCATTTTTCTTGCTGAATCTTTCTAAAGGTTTGTCAATTTTGTTGATCTTTTCAGAAAACTAACTCCTGGTTCCTTTTGTCTGTTCTACTGTTCTTTTAGTTTCTATTTCATTTGTTTCTGCTGTAATCTTTATTATTTCCTTTCTTCTGCTGGTATTGGGTTTTGTTTGTTGTTCAAAGCTCCTTTAGGTATAAGGTTAGATCCTTTGAAATGTTTTTTGCTTCTTGATGTAGGCCTGTATTGCTGTAAACTTCCCTCTTAGAAATGCTTTTGCTGCATTCCAAAGATTTTGGACCATTATGTTTTCATTTATGCATTTTCTTGGTTGACCCATTCATTATTTAGTGGCATGTTTTTATCCTTCATATATTTGTCCAGACTTATTCTTTTTTTTTTTTTTTTTTTTTCAGACTTATTCTTGTGGTTGATTTCTAGTTTCTTAAGTGCTGTGGTTGGAAAAGTTGCATGGTAGGACTTTCATCTGTTTGAATTGAGACTTCTTTTGTGGCCTAATTTGTGATCTCTTCTGAATATATTCCATGTGCACTTATTTGAAAAGAATGTATATACTGCTATTTTAGGATAGAATGTTCTGAATAATATCTATTGGATCTATCTGCTCCAGTGTGTCATTCAGACCCACTGTTTCCTTGTTGACTTTTTGTTTGGATGATCTATCCATTGATGTAAGTGGGGTGTTAACATCCCCTACCATTATTGTATTACAATCAGTTAGTTTCCTTTATGTTTGTTATTAGCTGCTTTATGTATTTGGATGCTTCCATGTTGGATGCATAAATATAACTGATATATCTTCTTGTTTGATCGCTTATATAGCACCCTTCTTTGTTTCTGTTCACTTTTTGGATGATAAATGCTTTTCTATCCCTTCACTCTTAATCTGCATGTGTCTTTAGGTCTGAAATTAGTCTCTGTAGGCAGCACTCTTGTTTTTTTATCCATTTTATTACCCTGTATATTTTGACTAGAGAAGTCAGTCCATTTACTTTCAAAGTAATTATTGATAGGTCTATACTTATTGCCAATTTGTTACTTGTTTTTATAGTTCTCTGTTCCTTTCTTCTCTTGCTCTTCTCTCATGGCTTGCTGGCTTTTTTTTTTTTTTTTTTTTTTTTGGAATATACTTGGATTCCATGTCTTTATTCTTTGCATATCTATTACTGGCTTTTGATTCGTGGTTACCATTGGGTTTGTATATAACATCTTAGTCACATAGCAGTCTATGTTAAGTTGATAGTCGCTTAAGTTTGAACCTGTTGTTTACTCCTCTTACCCCAACCCCCACATTATAGGTATACTTCGTTTTACTGCTTCTGTACTTCTTATTTTTCTTATTTCTGCTTATGGTCTTTTCCACTCAGAGTCTCCTTTAACATTTCTCGTAGGACTGGTTTAGTGGTCATGAATTCTTTAAACTGTTGTTCATCTAGAAAACTCTTTGTCTCTTTCTTGGGAATGATAGCCTAGAATAATCTTGGCTACAGGTGTTTTTTTTTTCTTTCAGCATTTGAATGTATCCTGCTACTCCCTTCTGGCTTGCAAAGTTTCCACTGAAAAATCAGCTGATAGCCTTATGAGGTTTTCTTTGTTTGTAACTATCTTCTCTTAATTGCTTTTAAAATGTTCCATATATCACTGTTTTTTGCCATTTTAATTACCATGTGTCTCACTGTGGGCTTCCTTGGGTTGATTTTGTTTGAGGGTCTCTGTGCCTATTGGATCTGGATTTCTTTCTTCTTACCTAGATTTGGGAAGTTTTCAGCTATTGTTTCTTCAAATTTTCAGCCCCTCTTTTTCTTCCAGGATCTTTATAAAGGGAAAGTTATTACACTTGTTGGTATTGCAGAGCTCCCCAAATCTGTTTTCATTTTTTATTATGTTTTTCTACCACCTGTTCAGCCTTGTTTTCTGTTACCCTGTCCTCTAGGTTGCTGATCCATTCATTTGTCAGATTCCTCTTGTGTGCTATGTGTGCTATCTACTGTATTTTTAATTTCACTTATTGAGGTCTTCATCTCTGATTGGTTATTTTCTATGTTTTCTATCTCTTTGTTCACTCTTAAGTCCAGTGAGTATCTTTATGACCATTTCTTTAAATTCTCTATCAGACATATTACTCATCTCCATTTCATTCAGCTCTTTTGCTGTGGTTTTACCTTCTCTTTCCTTTGGGATATATTCTCTTGTCCATTTTGTCTAACTCTGTGTGTCTATTTCTACATGTTAGGAATACTAGTTATGTCTCTTGCTCTTGAAAGTAATGACCTTATGAAGAAGAGTTCCTGTAGTGCCCTGCAATGCAATGTCTGTTGTGCACTAGAACCTGATGCTTTAGCTCTATCTCCTATGTGTAATGCATGTACTTTAGTATTGTGACTAAGCTGTTTTTGCTTTCAGTCCAGTCATCTGGAATGTTTCTGTTTGCCTGTCTTGGACAGGATTTGGTCCCTGTGTTGTTAAGAGGGCCAGTCTGGAGCCATTGTGGGCTTGAGTTGAGTCAGATCAAGTGTTTGCCAGAGATGCGGTAGCACGGAAGTGTTTCTTGCTTTCCCTATGTTGTACCCTGAGAACTTTCTTTGGTGGGTGAGGCCTACAGTCAAACCAGATATCTGATTGTAGCCCACTGCTAGGGCTGCAGTAGGACTGATATGTGTAATTATCCTCTCTTCTCCACAGTGTAGCTGTTATTTTGGAGTGGTATGGGTCCCCTGTCAGGGCTACTTGTACCCTGCCTGGCTTATAGCACTGGTTTGGATGAATTCCAACCCAGGGCATATTGGAAGCGGTAGGTCCACAGCCGAAAGTGGGGTGGGGCAGCAGAATTATCAAGGTTTGCACAGGTCTGTTGTGGGAGGGGACCTGGAACAGAGGTCTGACTAGAAGGGACAGTTTTATAACATGGGGTTGAGCACTGTTAGCAAAGCTAGATAGAGAGCTGTGCTGTTTCCTGTAAGTGTCTGTGTGTCTAGGCCGAGGGACTAAAGAAGGAAATGGTGCCTGCCAGTTCTTTTGTTCCTGGAGAAGTCTCTCAAGGATTCCTGCCCCTCCAGCACATTCTTTGAGATTAGTAAACAAATCTCCCACCAGTATATTCCAGGCGTTTTTCGAACTGCTACTGTTAAATGCTATACATCTGCGGGGCTGTTTGTTGTGCTGTCTTTTTAAGGGTGAGGAGTTAGTTTCCTCTCAATTTCTTGGCTCTCTTAGAGCTGACCCTACTGATTTTTAAAGTGCCAGGAGCTAAGCCCTGCTAATGATAAGAACTTGTGAAGTTATGCCCCTCTGGTTTTCAGAGGCAAATGTTATGGGGATTTGTCTTCCCCTTATGGGTTCCTTGCGCTTGGGGTGCCTGGTGTGACTGAAGGTCCATTTCTTCTGTTTGTGCCCTTGGTGTCCTTTCCTCCCATTGGCATTCCTGCAGTTCTGTTTGGCTCCTGACTCTATCTCTGTCCTTCCTACCCTCTTCCTTGTGGCCTCTTCTCTACATTTAGCTGTGGAGAGTCTGTTCTGCCAGTGTTTGGGCCATTTTGGGTTGTTTACACTTATGTGGGTGTTATCTGGTAGCATCTGTGGGACTTGGTGAAGTTGGGATTCTCCTATTCCATCATCTTTCTAGCTCTTTGAAGTTGTGAAAACTTACTACTGACAGTTTCCTGCTTCAGTTACTGAAGTGCCACTAGAGAATTCCCAAAATGTTATTTATTTCCACATTAGTGGTTATTCAATTCATATATTGTTTCTTAGAGTGAAAATTACTGTTATTTGTTGGTAGTATTGTCTACTTGACTCTTCATGTTAAGCATGCTTTTTATTTGATGCCAGAAATTTGTATTTTGCTTCTAGGAATGCTTTGGAAACAGAGGTTTCCAAAACTGATAGTTTCTTTAAAACAGAATATTTGTATTTTTAAAATTTTGTTTCAATTTACTTGTAATTTACTATTCAGAAAACAAAGAGGAAGGACTTCTGGAAAAGCGCAGGCAGTTATCTCGTGATATCAGTAGATTGAAAGAAACATATGAAGCTCTCTTAGCCAGATTTCCCAATATTCAATTTGCCTACAGGTAAGAGATTTAAACCTAAAATTTTAATGTAGCAATAGCCAAGATATATTTTTATTTAAGCTTGGAAGACAGTGAAAATTTCATTTACATCAAGTTTTTTGTATGAAAGTATTGTAAGCTGCTTTTCCTTAATTGGGATTTTTTTCCCTAAACATTTATTGAAATGTTAACCAAGATATATTTTCATTTAAGCTGGAAGGCAGTCCGAAAATTTTGTTAACATTATGATTTTTGTATGAAAAATATTATAAGTTGCTTTTCCTTAATTGGTATTTTTTTCTTAGATGTTTACTGAAACGTTTCAGATGTTGGCAGGGGAATTCTTAAGATCAAAATGAGGGAAATTTAGTCCACAGTTTCTGTAAATATCTATATTAGCATTTTACAATTTGTTTTGCTACATGGGTTTTTTTTATGGAATACTCAAAGTAATGTGTTAAAAAGAACATCAACATTATTTTTGCTATGTTGAAAACAATATATACTGAAAGAGTTTTTGATTGACTTAAAGCAATAGCTGACTAGTCATCCGGAACATTTAAAAATTTTTGTTTTTCTTAAAACTGTATATGCTTCTCTTTCGAATGAATGTGTTGTCAGAAAGAGCTCTTGACTAGTAAAATATAACTTAATCTGTTTTATTGTTTCACATTAATTTTTTGTCATCTGTTGTATTTTAGGGATCCAGAGAAGAACTGGAATAGAAATTGTGTGAAAGGACTTGTAGCTTCTCTGATTAGTGTGAAAGATACTTCTGCAACGACAGCTTTAGAATTGGTGGCTGGGGAAAGGCTCTACAATGTTGTAGTAGACACAGAGGTAAATTAATTATAATGAAAGAAAATTTACAATTGCTCTTTAGCTGGAAAAATCATGAGTTTCTACAATGGAGTGCTTTCTTTATGTTTTAAGCTGTTCCTAAGGTTTATAAGTACAGTAATTCAGTTAATGACTCTTATTTTATTACTGATTATATCGTATTTGATTAACTGTATTCCCAAAGAAGTCACATGCTTATTCAGGAGCCCAGAATGCTTATTATCAGTCTTAGACTTTTGATTATTTAGGATGGTAGGCACTAAATATTTAATTGTGGATTCCTAAACTTGTACTCTTTCCATCTGAATATTTTCTGTCATTAATATTTTCTTTATTTCAAATGCACAATGTTTTAGGTGACTGGAAAAAAGCTACTAGAAAAGGGGGAATTGAAGCGTCGATACACTATAATTCCACTGAATAAGATTTCAGCCAGATGTATTGCTCCAGAAACTCTGAGGGTCGCACAGAATCTTGTAAGTCTTATTTATATGTTTTATGTACATCTTACTTGGTTTATTTAGTTAGGGGACATTAACTTGGGGGACATAATCATATATGGAACCATAAAATTGTATTGTTACCATACTTCAAATAGTTAAGCTACAAAAAAATAAGAGTTGACTTATGTGAAATTAGATAGAAAGAGAATAGAAATGGGGGAAGACAAACTCCCTTTGATATTTCAGAGTTGTAATGTTAAAATGTCTTTAAACCTTAAGTGAGGTCACATGACTATCACATAACATTAAATTTCTGATCTCTGAGTTGTTAGATATACAAAGCTTATAAATACCAGAATTCTTCAGTTTTTGTTTTTTTTTTTTCCTGTCAGGCACAAAGTGCCCACAGTGACAATGGTTTTGGAAGGTGTCCATCAGTCTTGCAGAGATGCTTCTCTATTAAAGTATCTGTACATTGCCTTCCAACCTCTGGGCATACAAAGGCAGGAACTGGGATACCCAGTCAGGTGCTAAGGTGGACCTAAAGTGGTATTGCTATTAGTTAAAAAACAAAAACAAAAACACACACAACCCCCCCTCCCCCCAAAGGAGTACAAGACCATACATTTGGTTATGGTTGTGTGACTGTAGGTAATAACATGAAGCCAATCCTAATGTTCACCAGTGATACCATTTTTTTATTGAGCATCAGTTGAAATGGCAGTTAGGAAACCTAGAAATGCATTTGTATTTAAGATACTAAATGTATACTCAGTGTTCTTGCTGATGTTGAGAAGCCTTCAATGAAAATTATTTCAAAATACAGTTGTATTGATACGTATACTATTAGGAGAAGGAAAATGAGTGCAGAGTAATTAAAAGGTGGTGTTCTAGTTAGTACTTCATTTACTTTAAAAAATTACCAATGGGTCTGGAAGGTTTTGGAAGTTATTTCAGCTTTCGGACAAGTCCGAGTGTAAGTAGTAAATTGGGATTTCAGGTAATGGCAAAAATACTTATATTCAGATCTCTTAGACCTTTTTAACGGTAGCTGCTGTGTCAGAGAACAATGCTGAACATTTGTTAAAAGCTGCCTTCATTTTGATTTCTCTTGCTACTACTAAGCTCCTTAAAGAATGCTTAGTTATTTTAAAAAGATGAGCAGAAGAAAATATTATAAACAAAGGTTGAGAAGAGGCAGTTGGATTAAAAAAAAAAATGAAGAATTAAAAAAAATTTTTTTTGATCTTGCAATTGTTAGTTGTGTTTTTACTTTGGTAGTTGGTAGGTGGCTGCCCTAGCATGTGTTTTTGTTGGTCTGTTTGTTTGCCCTAGCATGTTTAATTTGAATGAAAAAGTATTCACTGTGGAACAACCAAATTACTAATAGTTGAAATAAAACATTTTATATAATTGGGTTGATCCAGCAACAGCTGTATTTAAATTTTTTTTAATATTTATTTATTTATTTATTTATTGAGAGAGAGAGAGAGAGAGACAGCATGAACAGGGGAGGAGCAGAGAGAGGGAGACAGAATCGGAAGCAGGCTTCAGGCTCTGAGCTGTCAGCACAGAGCTTGATGCAGGGCTCAAGCTCACAAGCCACGAGATCATGACCTGAGCCAAAATCGGACGCTTAACTGACTGAGCCACCCAGACGCCCCAAGCAACTGTTGTATTTTAATTAAGAGAATGTGTCCATAGTCCATTTTGAATTTAGAAACTTGGTACTGGCTCTTGCTTAATAGACACTCTCATAATGCCTGGTGCCTTAGCTAAATATTTTATGTAGCTGTAGAACTTTTAGTGTTTAAACTTGAAATTTGTTCTAAAACTCTTGAGTTTTCCATAGCATTTTAGAAATAGTTCAAAAGGAATTATAGTGTTCGGTTAAGTATTACTTAAATTTCTAGTATAGCACTTCTGTTTTATAAAATAATATTTGAAAAGAAAGGAGTAGTATTTACTGTGATAGATCTGTTGTTTTTCCATAGGTTGGCCCTAACAATGTTCATGTAGCTCTTTCCCTTGTTGAATACAAACCAGAACTTCAGAAAGCAATGGAATTTGTCTTTGGAACAACATTTGTTTGTAATAATATGGATAATGCAAAAAAAGTGGCCTTTGATAAAAGGATAATGACCAGAACTGTTACTCTAGGAGGTGATGTATTTGATCCTCATGGAACATTGAGTGGAGGTATGTTATGTGTTTGGTTTTTTGCAAAAAATAAAAATAGTTAACATTTATTTAATTCATATTATGCCAGGTGCTTTACAATTTGCTTTCTTTTTTCTAAAAAAATTTTTTTTAACGTTTATTCATTTTTGAGAGAGAGAGAGAAAGAGAGATTGAGACAGGGCATGAGTTGGTGAGCAACAGAGAGGGAGACACAGAATCTAAAGCAGGCTCCAGGCTCCGAGCTGTTTACACAGAGCCCAATGTGGGGTTCGAAGTCACAAACCACAGTATGATGACTTGAGCCAAAGTCAGACACTCAACTGACTGAGCCACCCAGGCACCCTGATATACATATTTGCTCTTTTTTCTCATTCCTTACAACTATTTTATAAAGTAGTTTTTTCCCCATTTTTTTTAGGGAATTAAATGAGAAAAGTTGAGTAATTCACTCAGTGGCAAATAGTGTTAGAGCTAGTATTTTAACTCAGTTGGATTACAGAGCTAATGTTGAACCACTACTATGGTTTCCTCTGTATGTTTATTGATAACTTATGATACTCCAGGAACCATGCCATTAATTCATTTAACGTTTCTATAGCTTATCTATGAGATAGGTACGATTATAAAAAGTAGAAGTAGAAAACAGTTATTAAGCATACTCGTTTTCTAGTGACTTGAAAATCTTTTATTGAAGTGCAAAGATCTATGGATTTGACTTTCTGTTTATTTACTTTTAAGGTTGATTGTGGTTTTTTTGGCTTTATTTACTTTTGGGCTTAAAACTAAATGATGAACAAAAAGGTAAAAGTAAAATATTAACAAGATACACAAGGTATGAGATAAACAGCAACAAAAAGAAAGCCTAGAAGACAAGAGTAATACCAAAAAAATACTCAGTACTAAATGTATTAAAAGAAAAATGATCATGCTCTATTGATTATATAAGTTTTTTTTATTAAATTTAATTTTAGCGTAGTTAATATAGTGTGTTATATTAATTTCAGGTGTACAATTTAGTGATCCAACAATTTCATACATCACCCAGTGCTCATCCCAACAAGTACACTCCTTAATAATCCCTGTCACCTATTTCACCTATCACCCTACCAACCTTCCATCTGGTAGCCATCAGTTCTCTATAGTTACGAGTCTGTTTCTTGACTTCTCTCTCTTTTTTCCTTTGTTCCTTAAATTGCATATATGAGTGAAATTGTATGGTATTTTTCTTTCTCTGACTGACTTATTTCACTTAGCATTATACTTTCTTAGTCCATCCATGTTCTTGAAAATGGCAAGATTTCCTATTTTATGATTGAATATTATGTCTATATATATATATATATATATGTATATATATACATATGTACATGTACACACACACCACCTCTTCTTTATCCATTCATCAGTTGACAGACACGTAGGGCTGGTTACATAATTTGGATATTGTAAATAAAGCTGCAATAAACGTATGGGTGCATGTATCCCTTTGAGTTAGTGTTTTTGTGTATTTTTGGTAAACACCAAAATCGTACCAGTAGTGCAATGGATGGATGATAGGGTGGTTCCATTTTTAACCTTTTGAGGAACCTCTATACTGTTTTCCACAGTGACTGCACCAGTGTACATTCCCACCAACAGTGCAAGAGAGTTCCTATTTCTCCACATCCTCTGCCACACTTGTCTCCTGTGTTTTCATTTTAGCCATTTTGACAGATGTGAGGTGATACCTCATTGTAGTTTTGATTTGCATTTCCCTGATGATGAGTGATTTTGATGAGCCTCTTTTCATGTGTCTTTTGGCCGTTTGTATTTCTTTGGAGAAATGTCTCTCCATGTCTTCTGCCCACTTTTTAGTTGGATTTTTTTGTTTTTTGAGTCAAGTTTTGTCAATTCTTTATATTTTGGATACTAATCCTTCATCAGATATGTCAGGTACAAATATCTTCTATTCTGTAGATTCTCTTTCAGTTTTGCTGATTGTTTTGTTCACTGTGCAGAAGCTTTTTATTTTCATGTAGTCCTTTCCTTTGCCTCAGGAGACGTATGTAGAAAAATGTTGCTATGACCTATGTCATTGACATCACTGCCTGTCCTCTCTTCCTGGGTTTTTATGGTTTCAGGTCTCAGCTCTGTCTTTAGTTCATTTTGAGTTTATTTTTGTGCATGATATAAGAAAGTGGTCTAGGTTTTTTTTGTTGTTGTTTTTGTTGTTGTTTTTTGCATGTAGCTGACCAGTTTGCCCAATGCCATTTGCTGAAGAGACTGTCTTTTTCCCATTAGATATTCTTACCTTCTTTGTCAAAGATTAATTGACCATATAGTTGTGGGTTTATTTCTGGGCTTTCTGTTCTTTTCCATTGATCTAGGTATCTGTTTTTGTGCTGGTACCATACTATTTCCATTCCTACAGCTTTGTAATCTAACTTGAAGCTGATACCTCCAGCTTTGCTTTTCTTTTTCAAGATTGCTTTGGTTATTTGGGTCTTTTGTGGTTCCATATAAATTTTAGGATTGTTTGTTTTAGTACTGTGGAAAATGGATTGCATTAAAAGTGTAGATTACTTTGGGTAGTATAGACATTTTAATAATATTTTTTCCAGTCCATGAGCATGGAATATCTTTCTTTGTATCATCTTCAGTTTCTTTCATCAGTGTTATAGTGTTCAGAGTACAGATGTTTCACCCCCTTGGCTAAGTTTATTTCTAGGTATTTTCTGTTTTTGGTAGGATTGTTCATTTCTCTTGCTGCTGCTTCATTATTAGTATATAGAAAGTGCAGCATATTTCTGCACATTGATTTTGTATCCTGCGTCTTTACTCAATTCCCTGATCGGTTCTAATAGTTTTTTGGTGGAGTTTTAGGGTTTTCTATATACAGTATCATGTTATCTGTAAATAGTGAAAGTTTTACCACCTCCTTACCAATTTGGATACCTTTTATTTCTTTTTGTTGCCTAATTGCCTGAGCTAGGACTGCCAGTGCTATGTTGAATAAAAGTAGTGAGAGTAGGCATTCTTATCTTGTTCTAGATCTTACAGTAAAATCTGTTTTCCCATTGGATATTATATCAGCTGTGGGTATTTTATATATGGCCTTTATTATGTTGAAGTATGTTCCCTCTAAACCTACTTTGTTGAGGGCTTTTATCATGAATGGATGTTGTACTTTGTCAAATGCTTTTTCTGCATCTGTTGAAGTGATCATATGATTTTTATCCTTTCTCTTGATGATGGATCACATTGATTAATTTGATTATGGTCAATGACTTTTTTCATGTATTGTTGGATTCGATTTGCTAGTATTTTGTTGGGGATTTTTATATATATATGTTCATCAGAGATAGTGGCCTGTAGATGTCTTTTTTTTTTTTTTTTTTTTTCTAGTACCTTTATCTGGTTTTTGTATCAGGTTAATGCTGGCCTTGTAAAATGAATTTGGAAGTTTTCCTTCCTTTTCTACTTTCAGAATAGCTTGAGAAATGTAGGTATTAACTCGTCTTTAAATGTTTGGTAGAATAAGCCACTTTGTCCTAGACCTTTGCTCTTTGGGAATTTTTATATTACTGATTCAGTCTTCTTGCTTGTAATCAGTCTGTTCAAATTTTTTATTTCTTCCAGTTTCAGTTTTGATAAGTTATATGTTCCTAGGAATTTATCTGTTTCTTCTGCATTGTCCAATTTGTTGGCATATAGTCATAATATTCTCTTACAGTTGTTTGTGTTTCTGTGAGGTTGGTTATTCTCATCTTTCATTTGTAATTTTATTTGAGTCCTTTTTCTCTGTTATTTCATGGTTCTGACTGAAGATTTATCAATTTTGTTCATCTTTTTAAGGAACCATTTATCTGTTTTGTTCTTTTAATTTCTATATCATTTATTTTTGCTCTAATATTTATTTTCTCCCTTCTGCTGTTTTGGGGTTTTGTTTTTTCTTTCTTTAGCTCCTTTGGATATAGTTGTTTGAGATTTTTTTTTTTTTTTTTTTTTGCTTCTTGAAGTTGGCCTGTATTGCCCTAAACTTCCTCTTAGAGCTGCTTTTGCTGCATCCCAAAGGTTTTGGACTGTTTTCATTTTCATTTGTTTCCATGTATTTTAGGATTTCTTCCTTGATTTCTCGGCTGACCCATTCATAATTTAGTAGCATGTTTTAATCTTCCATATGTTTATTGTTCTTTCTAGACTTTTTCTTGTGGTTGATTTCTAGTTTCATAGCATTGTGGTCAGAAAAGATGCATGATATAACTTAAGTCTTTTTGAATTTGTTGAGACTTCTTTTGTGGCCTAATATGTGATCTGTTCTGGAGAATTTTCCATTTGTACCTGAAATGAATGTGTATTCTGCTATTTAGGATGGAATGTTCTAAATATATTTGTTAAATCCATCTGATCCAGTGTGTCATTCAAAGCCACTGTTTCCTTGTGGATTTTTTGATCTTTCCATTGACATTAGTGGGGTGTTAAAATCCCCTACTATTATCGTATGACTATTGATTAATTCCTTTATGTTGTTATTAACTATTTTTTATATTTGTGTATTCTCATGTTGAGTGCATAAATATTTAAAATTGTTATGTCTCCTTGTTGGATAGTTGCTTTTCTTATTATATAGTGTCCCTCTTTGTCTCTCGTTACAGTCTTTGTTTTAAAATCTATTTTGTCTGATATAAATATGTCTACTTAGGCTTTCTTTTGACATCCATTTACATGATAAATGTCTCTCCGTTCTCTCATTTTCAACCTTCAGGTGTCTTTAGGTCTGAAATGTGTCTCTCCTTTTTTTTTTAAAAATGTTTATTTTTGAGAGAGAGAGACAGAGGCTGAGTGGGGGAGGGGCAGAGAGAGAGAGAGAGAGAGCGAGAGAGAGAGAGAGAGGGAGACAAGAATCTGAAGCAGGCTCCAGGCCCCATGCTGTCAACACAGAGTCCAACATGGGGCTTGAACTCAAGAACCGTGAGATCATGACCTGAGCCCAAGTCAGATGCTTAACTGACTGAGCCACCCAGGTGCCCCTGAAATGTGTCTCTTGTAGGCAGCATATAGTTGGGTCTTTTTTGCATTCTGTCCCCCTATGTCTTTTGATTGGAGCGTTTAGTCCATTTACATTCAAAGTAAATATTGACACGTAGGTACTTATTGTCGTTTTGTTTCTGAAGTTTTTCCCTCATGCTTTCTCCTCTTTCATGGTGTGCTGGTTTTCTTTAGTGCTATATTTGCATTCCTTGTTCTTTATCCTTTGCATGTCTATTTCTGCTTTTCTATTTGGATACCATTAGATTTGTATATAACGTCTTTTGCATATAGCAGTCTATGTTATGTGATTTGCTTAAGTTTGAACCCATTCTTTACTGCTCTCCTCCCCACCTTTTAGGTATTTAGTGTCACATTTTACATCTTTGTATTTTGTGAATTCTTTGACTGATTTTCTACAGAAATACTTATTTTTGTAACTTCTGTGTCTCCCGCTTACATATGGTCACTTTTGGTCTTTCCTTTCCAGTCAGTTTCCTGCACGTCTGGTTTAGTGGTCATGAACTCCTTTCATTTTTGTTTCTCTGGGAAACTACTTTTCCTTCTATTCTGAATGATAGCCTAGCTTCATAAAGTAATCTTGGCTGCCTATTTTTCCCATTCAGCACTTTTAGTGTGTTAGGCCACTCCCTTCTGGCCTGCAAAGTTTCTGCTAAGAAAGCTGCTGATAGCCTTATGGGGTTTCCCTTGTATGTTACTGTTATTTTTTGTCTTGCTCCTTTTTAAAATTGTTTATCACTACATGTTGATATTTTAATTACAATATATCTTTGTGTGAATCTGCTTTTGTGGATTCTGTTGGGGGGTTCTCTGTGTCTCTTGGAAGTAGACATGTTTCCTTCCCCAGATTAGTGAAGTCTTCAGGTATTCTTTCTTCAAAATTTCTGCCCCCTTTTCTCTGTCTTATTCTTTGGGATCCCTACCATTCAAATAATATTACATTTGATGGGGTCACTGAGTTCCCTTAGTATACTCACTTTTTGAATAATTCTTTTATCTCACTTCTGTTCAGTTTGATTATTTTCCACCCCTCTGTCTTCTAGGTAATTAATTTGTTTCTCTTCCATTGCATCATGGGTGTTTGTAATCTCATCTATTGCACTCTTCCTCACTGATTGGTTCTTTTTATCTCTGTGTTAAGGGTCTCACTGATGTCTTCCACTTTTTTCTCAAGTGCAGTATCTTTATGATTATTACTTTAAGTTTTCTATCAGTCATGTTACTTGTATGTGTTTTGTTTGGATCTCTGGCTGTGGCATTGTCATGTTCTTTCATTTAGGATAAATTCCTATGTCTTCTCATTTTGTCTAAGTCTCTACCTGTTTCCATGTGTTAGGAAAGTCAGTTACATCTTCTGTTCTTAATGGTAATGGCCTGATGGAGAAGAGTTCCCTGGAGTATAGCATCCCCTGTTCTCCAGGTTTGGAGTTTCTGGGAGTATCTACAGTGTGTCCTGTGTACGTTCTGCTGTTGTGTACTGGCCTCTTTATCCTTCAGGCCAGTGGTCTACAGCAGCTCTTTTTGCCTGTCATGGGCAGTGTTTGGTCTCTGGCCTGAATGTGAAGCATTTTATTAACTAGGTATGCTCTAGTCTCCTTGTGAAATGAGACCTATTGCCAGTGGAGTCGAGGCTGCATAAAATCATAGGTTTGGAGGGACACCTGGGTGGCTCAGTTGGTTGGGCGACCAACTTCGGCTCAGGTCATGATCTCAGTTCTTGAGTTCGAGCCCCGTGTCGGGCTCTGTGCTGACAGCTCAGAGCTTGGAGCCTACTTCAGATTGTGTCTTCCCTCTCTCTACCCCTCCCCTGCTGAAGCTCTGTGTCTGTCTCTCAATAATAAATAAACATTAAAAAAAAAATTTAAACTCCTATGTCTGGAGATATGTGTTGGCAAGGGTTGGACTGGTCTTTTGAGGGTAGGAGCCTACAGTGATGGGACTTGAGGCAAGCATGACTGGGAAGGGTGCATCTACCTGGGCATGGGAGATGGAACTTGGTATAAGCATGTTAGGTAGCAAGTGTCTGTGCTGTATTGGTTTCCACAGATGGCCCTGTGTTTATGCTGAGGAGCAGGGAGGGAAATGGCGCCTGCTAGTTCTTTGTCCTAAAGGGATCTCTCTGTGAATGCTGCCTCTCTGGGACAAGCTTCCAGATGAGCTCACAGCTTCCCCACCATGTGCCCCAGATGCTCTTCAGAAAGCAGTTACAATACTGTTTGTAGCAGGCTGTTTGCCCCACTGTGTCTCCAAAGAGGGGCTCCAGTACCCTTGGGGCTTTCCCATAGCCAAGCATGCTGACCTTTAGAACTCCAGGTTTTAATCCCCACTGGTTGCCACAACTCACAAAATTTGGTCCCTCTTTCTTTTGAAGCCAATTGCTACAGGGATTTGTATTCTATGTGCTCGTGCGTCTCTGTGACTGCAGCTCCCACCCCACCACAGTGGCCACAATCTGTTTCTCTCCCAAACTGTGTCTCTACACTTCCTGCCTTCTTTGATGTGGTCTCTTCTCTGCCTTTCCTTGTGGAGTTTCTTCTGCAGTTCAGGTCAATTTCTGGGGTATTTCAGGTGATTTGATTAGATTCAGGGGCCGAGGTGAGCCTAGGGTCTTCCTACTCTGCTTCCATCTTCCCCACAAATCTTGAAGGTAGGTTTTATATCATTTTGTCCTCAAAATTCTGTGTGGTAAATAGGATGGGGGTTTTTGTTGTTTTGTTTTTAAAATAGGAAAGTGTGGGTTTGGAATGACTTAATCCAGAGTTCTATTCCTAATTTAAGGATTGGGTTTTCTTTTGAATACCTACTGTGTCACAGCTACTTAATAATACTGAGAAATTATAAAGTGTCATAGCCCTCAAGGAGCTCACAGCTTAGTAATCAACAGTATTGCTTTCTTCTGTTCTTATGTAGTCTGTTCCTGTTTTGTTTTTATTTTGTTTTTCTTGCATTTTGCCCTATTAGGATATTCTAGCCACTGGGAAATTTTTTTATTCAGTACATTTTTACTTTGCCCACTTCATCAGGAAACACTAACTTCGAATTTTTGTATGTCACTTCTCCTTTCAAAAGTAAAAGAAAAAATTAAATCTACCCTTGAGAATAAGATAATGATCATATTCTTCTTATGTTTGTCACATTGAATTTGCAGATCTATGTTGAGTGGTCGAGTAATAACAGACTGAATAGTACTTAGTACCAGGCAACACTGTAAGACTGTGCTGTCCAGTACAGTAGCCATACGTGGCTGTTTACATTTAAATAAGATAAATAAAAATAATAACCTCGATTGTACTAGTCACATTTCAAGGACCCAGTGACCATTAATAGTTAATGGGTAACTGGGCAATGCAGATAGAGGACATTTTTATCCTTTAATGAAGATCTATTCTCAGTGCTTTTTCATCCTTATAGCAACTATATGGGGAGTATATTACTGTCATCTCCAGTATGCAGTGAAATAACTTGCTGGTAAGTGGCAAAGCCCAGGATTTGAATTCAAGTAGTCTGTTTTTACAGTTTGTGCCTTTAACCAAACCAAGAGACTGAGTAATGCCTGTTAAGATACTAAGTGACATAATTTCTTTCTAGGCCAAGAAAACAATAGCCAACAAAGAATACAATAAGAGGATTAGTATCTGCAATTGGAGGATAAAGAGAGATCAAATATTAAGTATCTAAAATAGGAGAAACTTTAGATTTCATTGATTTGGATGTTCTTGAAGTTCCTACTTAGGAATGGCAAATATGCAACTCTTTATCATATTAACAAATAACAAAGTGCTCATAATAGCATTGCTAATTGACTTTTGTATTCTCCCATCAAACCTAGAGTATTCTTGCCAATGTAACCTAGTATTGTCAGACATTCACAGTTGTTTGTAAAGTGAAACCAATTTAGCTGCTTCCTCTGCTATATCAAAGTTCAGGCCAGGTTATGATGTGGTAGTAAATAGCCCCCAAATCCCAATGGTTTACAAGTTCATTCAATAATTATGCTTCTTTACCTGTAGATCAGTTATTTCTGTTCAGTGTTATTCTCATTGTGGGACCCAGACTGAAGGAAAAATAGCCCTTACTTTGAACATGCTTTTCTCATGGGAGAGAGGAGACAAATGATGAATTATGTGCTGCCTTTTAAGCTTACTTTCAAAAAAGGCACATTTTTCATTTCATTGGCCAGAGCCAATCACGTGGCTAAGCTGATACTATCGGAGAGATTAGTGGCCCTGGGAGGGGTGGGCCTAGAAGGCAGGGGCAGTGATTATTTGAATGAATAATCCATCACATCTTCTTAGAAGCATTTCTTATCAAGTATGTATGTCCTGAGATTCCAATGATGCATTGAAATCTGTATCTTCATAAGCTCACTATAAAAGATTTGCTGTTGAATCTTTTCAAGTATAATTCTCAGAAATTTTTTTATTGTTTACTAAATATGTGGTAACTTAATGACTAAGGTCTGTTTCAATTTGCTTCAATCAGGTGCTCGATCCCAGGCAGCTTCTATTTTAACCAAGTTTCAAGAACTGAAAGGTGTTCAAGATGAGCTGAGAATTAAGGAGAATGAGCTACAGGCTCTAGATGAGGAATTAGCAGGTCTTAAAAACACAGCTGAAAAGTAAGACTTTGTTGAATTAAGTTGTATTTTTAAGTTTCTTTTTGGTCAAAGATTTGCATGGTAGAAGATGAAAGAATTTTAGCTAAAGAAATACAACTTCTGACTTTTATCAGTTAGCTTTTTCTGATAAGAATGTCATTGTTATAAGAAATTAGGGAAAGCTAATTAAAAGGAAGAAAAAACATCAGCCAAATATTTTTCTTTCCCTGTTGAGATACACTGTTAACATTTTACTGGGATTGGTGGGGAAATCCATACTCTGGATGTTGATACCAGAGGGTACTGGAGTCTTTGATTTGAAATGATACACAATGTAGCATTGATCAGATACCAACATTAAGTTTAGTAGCATCGTGGCTATCCTATAGATTATTAAAGATCACTGAGCTGCCTACTGAGGCATGTAAGAAAGTCACTGTTAAAGTGTTTCCTTACTGTGTTTCTTTTCTAGGGGTATGGGTATGCATATGTATGTGTACCTTTCAATATTACTTCTGTTTGTGTATGATACAGGTACATTTTTTTTTTTTTTTAAATTGGCGTCATGCTACCTCATGTATCTTTTCATCACTTAACGTCAGTGCCCAGTACTCTTGTAGGAGCTGGGAATACAGCAGTGAACCAAACAGATAAATCTCTTCCTTCTTCTTGCTTTCAAAGTTAAATTGGTAAAACATGTTAGGTAACACTGAGTTCTAAGAGGAAAAATGCCACAAACCTACAGTCTCCAAAGATGACAAATGGGAACTGAGTTAAAATTAAAATCAGACATTTTATTCAGAATTCACAATACTGAACAAAGGTTAAAAATCATATATAAATAAACTTCAAAATATATATGGTTTTGTAAATTTTAAACATTCATCTTCTGAAATTATCAAAACTTAGAATGTTGCCAAGACTTTTTTGGAATATTATATGTATAGAAGAGATGCTCATAATTAGTCAAAGTGGTCATTCCAACATAGATATTATATCAAAATGTCCACTCTCAAACATATACATACAAAGCCTGCTTTTACCTTCTTTAACATAAATTACCAAAAAGTGAATATCTGTGGAAACTTTGGCAAGGCAATGAGTTTGCAGCTGGCATTTGGCTTGGTGCTGTTACCTTTATTCAGTAGTATTGGATCATTTATTTTGCAGAGTTGTCTTGTGGACTGATAGTGGCATTGAGGTCAAGGAAAGGAAATAGATTTTTAAAAATATGAGAGTGGAAGTATCAACTAAAGCCATTCTTTCACAGACCATATCAGGAAAATAGCTTTTATCTTTTTTTTTTCAAGTTTCTATACTCCCCATTTTTAAATAAATTGAAAAATGGCTTTAAAATTACAGTTTTAATTGCTGTCAAGCATTCTCAGCCAAGAATACTCAAGGGAGTATTTATGTTTTATAAGTTGCTTCCTTTTTCCTCAGACCTCATGAATTTCTAGTGTCAAGCTGCCTTGTGAATTTATTACAACTTGATATTTCACTGCGGCTGAATTAGCTAAATACCTTCCAAAGAAAATATTAAGCAGCTAGAAATGGGCTAGATTACAGGGTTTGCAAGAAGAGCACAATGTAATGTTTAGTTCAGTACTAGGTCTTTTAAAACTATCAGTCTCATTACAGAATGTTGGGGGGAACTTTTTATTAGTATTTGAAAATAGGAATTGATAACCAGATTTTTGAAATTTTGTGTGATTGTTGCATATTAATGTATTCTTGTGGGAAGCTGTTGTGGAGTTTGGAGTTTTTCTTCTTGGTAAGGCTCAGTAGAAGAGACCATTTTTAAGGAAACCTATTTATTTAAAGGTTATATTTAGTGCTTTCTAAAATTAAGAATATTTCTGTAAATAGTTGTCAGCCTTGGCCGTTTAGAGTCGTTTACCTTCGGTGATCAAATCAGACTTGAATTTGATTCCTCAAAAACTGAGTCTTCAAAACTATTCTTGTAATAAGTGGCATCTTAACATTGTTTATATTGAGGGGCACCTGGGTGGCTCAGTCGGTTGAGCAACCAACTTCAGCTCAGGTCATGATCGCATGGTTTGTGAGTTCGAGCCCCACATCGGGCTCTGCTGACAGCTCATAGTCTGGAGCCTGCTTCGGATTCAGTGTCTCCCTCTCTCTCTGCCCCTCCCCACTCATGCTCTGTCTTTCTCTGTCTCAGAAATAAATACACATAAAAAAAATTGTTTATATTGTATGTGAGTTTATTTTAGGTAAGAGCCTATTGTTTGAATGCATGTCTCAAATATCAGAAAAGTTGTGATCATTTATTGTAAACTTCTTTTTTTCTAAGGTATCGCCAACTAAAACAACAGTGGGAGATGAAAACTGAGGAGGCAGATTTATTACAAACCAAGCTCCAGCAAAGCTCCTATCACAAGCAACAAGAAGAATTAGATGCCCTTAAAAAAACCATTGGTAAGATAAAAACATTCTGTGCGTCCTCTGTTTATACTGATAACCTTACTTTAGATATTTAGATCTCATCTTTATTATATATTTGTTTGAATTAGTTACCTTAAATATTTTAATTATTAGATACTATTATTATATTGCCAAGTTCTGCCCATTTGGAGCAGTATACATTTCACCAGTGGCATATGAAAGTTGTCAGTTCTCTAAATCCTTTCTTTTCTAGAAAGTCTTTAAAATATCTCCAATGTGATTGTTAGAAAGAGGTAGCACATTACTGTTTTCACCTGCAGATATTGCAGGGGAAGCCTAGAATCTATTTGATCTGTTCCTCAGACCTTTTGGTTTCTACTTCTGTGAATATTCTACTTCTTTCAACCATTTTTCCTATTGACTTGCTTATGGTTTGTTTCTATTCTCATACTTAAGAGTTACGATTTCTTATAGATTATCTGCATTATGAATATCTTTTGGTTTATGTGCTTGTCTTTTAATTTTGTTCATAGGATTTTTGTTAAACAGAAACTTTTAATGTTTAATTCAATTTATAGCTGCTTCTACAGAACCCTCATTTTAAGAACTTGTCTTACACTTTTAATTAGAATTTAATTGTATAGAGTAGTTTTAGTTTTTCTCATTCCATAGGACAATATCCACCTACCTATTACCCACTAATATTTTCTTTCCTTTTTATAAAATTTAAAAAATTTACCCATTTTGTTTACCCCCTACCTCTGGCAACCACCAATCTGTTCTCTGTACTAAGATTTTTTTAATTGGTTAAGATTCCACATGTAAGTGATATTATATGGTATTTATCTTTCTCTTTTTTCCATTTAGTATAATGGCTTTGAGTTCCATCCATGTTTTTGCAAATGGCAAGATCTCATTCTTTTTTTTATAGCTGAGTAATATTCCAGTATATATACACACACATTTTCTTTACCCATTATCCATGAGTAGATGCTTACCTAAGTTGTTTCCATATCTTGGCTATTGTAAATAATGCTGCAGTGAACATTGTGGTGTGTATATATTTTTGAGTTACTGTTTTGTTTTCTTCAAATACCCAGGAGTAGAACTTTTACATCATATCTATTTTTAATTTTTTGTGGAACCTCCATACTGTTTAACATAGTTGCTGCAGTAATTTGCATTCCTCCCAACAGTGCATGAGGGATTCCCTTTTCTCCACATCATCTCTGACACTTGTTATTTCTTGGTTTTTTTTTGATAATAGCCCTTCTAACGTGTATCTATCTTACTGTGATTTTGATTTGCATTTCCCTGATGCTTAGTGATGTTGAGCATCTTTTCATGTACTGGGTGACTATGTATCTTCTGTAGAAAAAGGTCTATTCAGATACTCTACCCGTTTTTTAATCAGACTGTTTGGCTTTTTCTTTTGAGTTGTAGGAGTTTCTTACATATTTTGGGTGTTAACCTCTCATCGATATGATTTGCAAATATTTTCTCCCATTAATTATGTTGTCTTTTCAATTTGTTGCTCTATAGAAACTTTTTAGTTTGATAATTGTCCCAGTTATTTTTGCTTTTGTTGTGTTTGCTTTTGGTGTGAAGTCCAAAAAAAATCACTGTTAAAACCAGTGTCAAGGAGTTTATCACTTATGTTTTCTTCTAGGAGTTTTATGGTTTCAGGACTTACATTCAGGTCTTTAACCTATTGAGTTAATTTTGATATGTAGTATAAGATAATGGTGCAGTTGCATTCTTTGGCATGTGGCTGTCCAGTTTTCTAAGCACCATTAATTGAAGAAACTGTTCCTTCTTCATTGTATGTTCTTGGCTCCTTTGACCATTCATGCATGGGTTTATGACAATTTATTTCTGGGCTCTGTTTTGTTCCATTGATTGGTGTGTCTTTTTTTTATAATTTTATTTTTTTTTAATTTACATCCAAATTAGTTAGCATATAGTGCAACAATGATTTCAGGAGTAGATTCCTTAATGCCCCTACCCATCTAGCCCATCCCCTCTCCCACAACCCCTCCTGGTTTGTCTATTTTTAATGCCAATTCCATACTGTTTTGATTACTATAGCTTTGTAATATAATTTAAAATAAGGAGTGTGATGCCTCTGCCTTTGTTATTCTTAAGATGGCTTTGGCTATTCCATACAGATTTTAGGATTCGTTTGTTTCTGAAAAAATGCCATTAGAATTTTGATAGGGATTTTTAACAGATCTGTAGATTGCTTTGGATAGTATGGACATGACAGTATTCTTCCAGTCCATGAGCACTGAATATCTTTCCATTTATTTGTCTTTTTCAGTTTGTTTTATCAATAAGTGCATTATAGCTTTATGTGTACAGTTCTTTCTACCTTCTTGGTTAAATTTATTCCTAGGTATTTTATTCTTTTTGATGTAATTATAAATAGGATTATTTTCTTACTTTCTCTGATAGTTATTATTGTATAGAAATGCAACAGATTTTTTTACATTGATTTCATATCCTGCAACTTTACAGAATTTGTCTATTCTAACAGTTTTTTAGTGAAATCTTTAGGGTTTTCTATATATAATAGATCATCTAGAGAAAGTTTTACTCCTTTCGAATTTGGATGCCTTTCTCTTTTCTTTCTTTTTTTTTTTCTCTTATGAATTCACTCAAATGAATTCAATCAAAAATTCAGAGATTTTTGATTACTGATTCCGTCTCCTTGTTAATAATTGGTCTGTTCAGATTTTCTGTTTCTCATGATTGTCTTCATAGGTTGTATATTTCTGGGAATTATTGTTTCTTCTAGGTTGTCCAATTTGTTGGCATATAATTGTTTATAATACTCTCTTGGGATCCTTTGTTTCTGTGGTAGCAGTTGTAGTGTCTCCCTCGTTTTTCTGATTTTACTTGATTCCTCTCTTGTTCTTAGGCTGGCATGAGGTGTATCAATTCTTTCTGAGAAGTAGCTTTCACTTTCATTAATCTTTTCTATTATCTTTTAGTCTCTTTCATTTTACTTTTGCTCTGATCTTTATTTCCTTCCTTCTACCAACCTTGAGCTTTGTTTTTTGCTTTGTAGTTCCTTTATGTGTCAGGTTTTTTGAGATTTTTCTCCTTCCTTGATGGAGGCAGCACTATAAACTTCACTCTTAGAACTGCATTTGCTGCATCCCATTAAGTTTTGGTATGTTGTATTTCCATGTTAATTTGTTTGAAGGTACTTTTTAAATTTTTTCTTTGATTTTTATTTGCAGTGATATTGTGCACTGAAAAGTAGCATAGGATATTATGTAGTTAATGGTCTCCAGGGTTGTATTTGTATCTGCATTCTAACACAGTGTATGGCAATTGTGACACTAATCTCATTTTATCTTGCTTTTTTTCCTGTACAAATTAGAGCTAAATAGGCAAAGAATACAATGTAAGTTTGTTTATGAAATTAAGCTTTTTGTCCACTAAGTAAAGGAGAAATACCATAGTTATACTCTTGATTCTGGCTTAGGAAGCATATTACAAGTATATTAAAAGGTGGTCTGTGATCTTTTTAGTAAGTTAAAGACAAAATTTGTTACTCAGTTTCATAGGCTGGGAAATAATTTCCTCATAGTCTTTAGGTAATTCAAGTGTGGTTCTTAGGCAGGGTTTATGTTTCAACGTAGCATTTCTGGAATAAGGTTAGAACAGTTTTTTTAAATTTTAGCCTAAATTCTTTAGATCATATCTTCTATTAAAAGGTGAATTCATAAGGCACTCATAAACCATTGCCTATAACTGCTAATAGTTCAAGGACCTCATTTAGCTACATTTGCCTGCTTTATGATGCAGAGGAAAGTGAGGAGACTTTAAAAAACACCAAAGAAATTCAGAAAAAAGCAGAAGAAAAATATGAAGTATTGGAGAATAAAATGAAAAATGCAGAAGCTGAAAGAGAGAGAGAACTGAAGGATGCTCAGAAAAAACTGGATTTTGCCAAAACAAAAGCAGATGCTTCTAGCAAGAAAATGAAAGAAAAACAACAGGTAATACCTTTCTTGAAATGGAACCAATCTTAACATCAGTATAGAGCTGAAGGTGGTAGAGCATCTTGGGTTAGCCTCACTCATCAGTGTTCATCACAAAATCTAAAAGCAACAGTATGCTTCTTTAGGAAATAATTATGCGTCGTATGAGTCAAATTAAAACATTCCGTTCTGAAAACCCTGTAATGGAGTGTCATAATGGTAAGGATAGGTTGCATTGTCTTTCTAATTTTAGAGAAAGAGCCAAATTGCCTTTTGGTAAATGCTGCACTTAAGAGTAGACCAAAGCTTATGTCATGTGGTGGAGGTATGTCCTATCAGCTCCAAGTGTTGACATTTCTGTTTGGTGATCATCTATGAATGGATCCTGTGAAAGATTGATACATGACAAAGCATGTTATATTTACAAAGTACCATTCAGTTGTAGACTGGTGATACCTGATTTTATCTTTCGATAGTGCCACAGATGGAATTTGAACCTAGCCTTGTCTGCCTCCAAAGGCTTTGTTCTACATCACTTTTCTATATGATTCTATTTAAATCTGCTTTTCTTCATATTCTGTCACTAAATAGCTGCACAAAGTATTTTCTAACAAACTAAAGGCTATAGAGGGAAAGAAGAAAATTGAGCAGCTGGGTTTTTTTGACATTTAAAAAAGGCTTTTCCTTTGCTAATTTATCTGTTACGTAGAATTCTAGATTATTTTGTTATTTGTCCAGGGAAAAACAAACAGTTTATGCCCAGTTCTTTGAACCTGTAAAAACTGTACATACATTTGTAATGTTTAACTAAAGGAAAATAAATTTCCTTTCTCCTCACTTCTTCTGGAGAAGCAGCTTACATGTGTTTTTGGTAGTTGAATAAGCTGTGGGTGTTACTTGCATGGGAATCTTAATAATTTTGTTGACATGTATCTATTTTTCAGTAGTTAATAGTCTGTTGAATGTCTGAATAACATTCTTTTAGGAAGTTGAAGCTATCACTCTGGAGCTGGAAGAGCTCAAGAGAGAGCATGCATCCTATAAACAACAGCTTGAAGCTGTAAATGAAGCTATCAAATCCTATGAAGGTCAGATTGAAGTAATGGCAGCTGAGGTGGCTAAAAATAAGGTACTTACCGTGCTGGAGAAATTACAAATGTTAATCCACTTATGAAATGTTGGCTTGAAGATGTTTGACTTTCGAAGTCTTGATCTCTTCATTCTTTACTTATTGAGAGAGAGAAAGAGCATGAGTGGGGGAGGGGCAGAGAGTGAGAATCTCAAGCAGAGTCCGATGTGGGGCTCAAACTCACAAACCCTGAGATCATGACCTGAGCAGAAATGAAGAGTCGGACGCTTAACCGACTGAACCACCCAGGTGCCCCTCTTCATTCTTGTCTTGATGAGAGGCAAAAATGATGATTCCTGATCCAGAAAGAGTCCTGAAATAATATTACTAATTGTTTTAATCTGGGTCTACTCAGAAGACGAAAACTACACAGTAATTTGAACAGGCAGAGTTTAAATAAAAAATTTAACTACAGTAGGAGTTTGGAATGATAATGGATGATCACTAAAGAATAAAGAGAATTCTAAATTATATAGGAACAGCCCTTACAGGGAATAGCCACTACCACCCTTAGGGCTGAGGGAGTGCACCCATGGAAGGAACAAATTGGAAAAGAGCCATAGCAACTATAGGCTGAAAACCAGATCTAGTTGAAGATGTAACTGTGGCCCCCTGGTTGTGAAGTTTGCTGGAGTGCCATGGGTAGTCATCCATAGGGAAGTGCCACGTGGGATGTAGGGGAAATTAGTCCATGTGAACATGTTGCAAAGCCCTGTTCCCCTCTCCCCATCTGCTGGATGTCAGGGAAGCCATGTAGGTTGCTGGCCCTTGCACATGACAAACTTGCCTTTGAGAAAAGCACACCAGAACTGGGAAGTAAAGCCTCTTCTTTCTACAGTTTCCTTACAGCATCCTTTACTGTTGAGGCTGACTATAGTTGCAGCTGGTTGGGGAGAAATGTTCTATCAGAAGCAGGGAAGTGAAGGATGGATTTAGGACTGAGGGTATTTCAAATGTTATGAAGACATTCTGTCACCTGCAAATTCATACTGTGGTATATCTTTATTAGAGATTGTCCCTAATGAATATTGGAAATTCTCTTGCCCCTTTCTTTGATTTTGTCTTTGAATTGCTTTGTTTCATATTGAGGTATAATTGATCTATATTAATTTCAAGTATACAACATAATGATTTGTTATTTGTATATGTTGCAAAAAGACCAACCCATAAATCTAGTTAATCCCTCACCACACAGTTACAAATATTTTTTGTGATGTGAACTTTTAAGATCTACTGTCTCAGCAACTTTTAAATATACAGTACCACTGACTACACTCATCATGTTTTTTAAGTTTTGTTTTGTGTTGCTAATTGATACCGTTTGTAACTAACATTGATTTTTATGTTAACTGAATGTAATAGCTTTCAACAGCGTAGTTCCATTCAGTTTTCAGTGTGGTATTTTTGTCTTGTTTGTGTCCTCTACATGCTTTTATGTTTTCCTTTGATATGATTGTTGTAATTGTTGTGGCCTATGGTGTTTTTGGAAAGTAGGTCTTTCCTCTTGATTCTCTTCATGGATAAATTCAAGTTTTTTGTTTTTAACCCATTATTTATCAAATCAATAGAACAGTTTTTAACTACTTTTTTTGAAGTTAAGATCAAAATGCTTTTCAGCTGTGTGTTGTGTTACTGATTAAATTTTTTAATTTCTGTTCAGTTTTTATTTTGCCTCCAAAGTAAATTTTAGTTTTTAAAAATATTTTTAGCTCCCTTCTGATTTGTTGTCTTAATCTCATTTTTCCCGTGCATATTTTTGCTGTCTTTCATGGACATCATGTTGTAGAATTTTAAAAGTTAGATATGTTTTTAAAGATAATTGTGAAAATAAATAAGCTACTCCTTTCCTGATCTAAATAAAGTCCGAACATGTACATACTTCATTTCTCTTTATGGAGAAGTATAAAATAGATCACTTGGTTGTTAAAGGTTGTTTTTTTGGGCTCTGCATTCTAAATTGTTTCCTTTGCAGATAAGAATATCAAAGGAAACTCCCAGGGAACTAAGAAAAGAAACTATCTACTAATTAGACAAACAAAACTAAAATTTCATTTCTGTTCAATCTTAAGTAACAGATTTCCTATCATTGTAAAAAAAGGTTAAAACAGTGAAAATTGCATTGCAGTTTTTAACCTGTAGGCATGAGAGAATCTTCTTCATAAACACTTTTTTTTTTTTTTTAAAGATACAGTGTTAGTTAATAAACTTATATTTCCCTTTGGTTAATATCTTAAGCAGAGTATTTTTCAGTTTCTCTTCACAGGTTTCAAAAAGCTAAAATATCTTCAGGTTTTTATATGAATGTCATGTTTTATTTTCTTTCCTCAAAAGACCTCTGATGACACAGATTAAACATTATAGGGAAATTAAGGCACTTTGAGTACCCTAACCATAACATCAGGTATTCTTTGTTGCTCATCTTGTTTCCTAATGAGCATGCCTAAAAACATTCCTAAATTTTTCCTTGTGGTTTGCATCATGAAGATCCATTCTTCCTCAGAAACTTAAAGCAGGTTGTCCTACTTTGGTTTTCCCCCTACCTAAATATGGGTTGAACTAGGTTTTTTTGGTTTAGATATTTGTGTGAGTTCTTTCAAGATTTGGGTGAAGCAATGGGATTTGCAGGGCAGGTTGGTGATAGACTGAATTGCAGTTACAATTACCACTTCTGACATTGAGTAGCTCCAACCTTGGGAGGTTGGGGGATATTCAAAGTCAAAGCAAGAAAGTTTTTCTTTGTGCCACAAATCTATTTATTGAAAAAAGTTTCTTGTATTTTTCTGTTTTGACCCTTGTGCTAGAACCAAACATTATGACCTTCTGTTGCACCGATAAATATGGCTTATATCTACAAAGGGAAGAGCAGAAAACCTGGCCTACATCCTTCCCTTCCTGATAAATGACATGTGGGGATCTGGCATAGTATCTTCTTGTTAACTACCCAGAAATGCCACTTTACTGAGACCTCACAAGTCAGTTTCCTGTAGTTCACTGTATCCCCAGAAACTTTGTTGCTTCCAGCACGAACACTGTATCCCATCTTTTTTCTAGTGATAGAACAAGTTTTCTCCTGTATGCCAATTAATTAGTCATTTTAATGGGGATATACAATGTAGAGGGTTAGGTGACCATCTGCCTGTAATCACATTGCCATCTTGCCCAGACGCTTTTTAGATGATCTTTTAATAAACTAAAAATATGCCCACATTACTTTGCTATATATCATCTTCTATTTGTTCCAGGAGTCCGTAAATAAAGCTCAAGAAGAGGTGACCAAGCAAAAAGAAGTGATAACAGCCCAAGACAATGTAATTAAAGCTAAATATGCTGAAGTTGCAACACACAAGGAACAAAACAATGATTCTCAGCTTAAAATTAAGGAACTGGACCACAACATCAGCAAACATAAACGGGAAGCTGAAGATGCTGCTGCAAAGGCACGTTTGTGTTGCTTATTTCTACTCGTAATCAGATTTTTGCTTCTGAGTTGTTGAGATATTCTGGTAAAGTGCTCAATGGAGAATTCAGTATAAATGGCAGAAATGTGGTATAACAGAATTTTGAGGCTTACTGCTATTTTAATGGCTTCTCAGCAATGCTTATTTTTACCACCTGGCATAAATCTTTCTAAATTTCAAGTATTTATTCCTATGTATAAGATGTTTCAGTGGTCTCCCATAGAACTAGCCATTTTTTAATCCCCAGATATTCAGATTAATATATTAGTTGTGATTATATATTTTGTTGCCTGTGAGTTTTCAATTTATTTTGAAATAAGGTAAACGATATATATTTACAGGCAACTTCCAAAACCTGGACTTAATTGGCTTCCAGATGTCCTTAAGAGGATCAGTATAGTCAGTTTTGCAGCCTCATCTGAAATCTGATGTTGTGCTAGCAGCCGTCTTTTTTGAAGTTATCTCAGTTTTTTGTTCACTCCTGAAAGTTTCTTTCTGGGGCACCTGGGTGACTCAGTCGGTTAAGCGTCTGACTCTTGGTTTCCTCTCAGGTCATGATCTCACAGTTCATGAGTTCGAGCCCCCCATCGGGCTCTCTGCTGACAATGGGGAGTCTGCTTAGGATTCTCTTTCACCACCTCTCTCTATCCCTCCCATCCCCCTCAAAAATAAATAAGTAAACATTAAAGAGAATACATGCTTTTGCAGAAATTCGCTGCTTGGTTAAGAGGCTGCACTCATGAAATCTTAGTAATTTGCCCATCATGTTTTCTTACGAGTGTGTAACCGTTTGATGCCTTTTAAATCTTGTTTAGCATCTTAAAAGTATGAGATTTAACTTCAAAAAAGTCAGAACATACAAAATAGTCACCCCACCCTCTGAAAGAGCCCTGTGTGCCTGTTCAGGCTCACACTTAAAGAAAATATTTTTTCATAGCCACATCATTAATTTCCTAATATTTTTTTGTATTGATTTTCCATTAGCCTGGTAGCCTAGTATTAGTGGATTCACTGAAATGTTACCAATGTTAATATTACTGTTAATAGGTTTTTGGTAATTGAAAGTGCTAGTAGTGGTGATTGCTAGGGGATTTTATTTACGGTTAAGGTGAAAAGGAGAGTTAAAAGTGGAACTGCTAAAAAGTCCAGGATTCTTTGAAGTCTATAGTTGGTCAAATATTAATTACATACCAACTAGTATCAGATAGTAGTAGGCCAGGCACTAATGATAAGGATGAGCAACATGTACCCAGAATGCTTTCATTGAGCCTATGGATCAGCAGGGAAGGTAGATTGGAAATGATCATCTTTGGAGCCTGGAGGTGAGACCGTTCCCCTGGAATTAATGAGGATAAACAGACTGACAAGGATTAGACTCTATCAGTCAGAACCAACCTTGAACGATTTTAGTAGAAGAAAGTCTTCTTTAAGCACTATAATCTAAAATTTTTTTTTAACTCTTTTTACCATATAAAGAAATACATTACTGTGCCTTGTCAAAAGAGGGTGACGAGGCAATGGAGTCAAAGTTTAGAGCAGCTTTTTATTTACCTAGTATATTTAGAATTATAATTAGTCAGGGGCGCCTGGGTGGCTCAGTTGGTTGAGCTTCTGACTTTGGCTCAGGTCATGATCTCACAGTCTGTGAGTTCGAGCCCCACGTCAGGCTCTGTGCTGACAGCTCAGAGCCTGGAGCCTGCTTCAGATTCTGTGTCTCCCTCTCTCTGACCCTCCCCCGTTCATGCTCTGTCTCTGTCTCAAAAATAAAATAAAACATTAAAAATTAAAAGAATTATAATCAGTCGGAATTAGGCTTCCACAAGTTTACCAAATCTATGACTTCAGTATTCTTAGGAGAATTTTAATTTTCACAAATTATTTTTGAAGCAATAGATTGAGTTTGGTAAAATCTGAAGGAGGCTTATATTTATTCTAATGGAAATGATTTACATGTATAAATTTCTCTGAGCTAGCTTTTCTTTTAATGCTTAAGTAATCTTTTTCCTATACAATTTTTTTTAGCCTATTCTCTAGGTAAAAATATTCATACTTAATAGTAAACCTATACTAACAGTGAACCTCATTTTTGCAGATGAGTCATTGTGGGGTTTTCTCCTAAATACTTAAAAAAATTAAAAAACAAAAACAAAAACTAGTTTCTTAAATGTTTACAAATTTTTTTTTAATGTTTATTTTTGAGACAGAGAGCATGAACAGGGGAGGGGCAGAGAGAGAGGGAGACACAGAATCTGAAACAGGCTCCAGGCTCCATGCTGTCAGCACAGAGCCTGACGTGGGGCTCGAACTCACGGACTGTGAGATCATGACCTGAGCCGAAGTCGGATGCTTAACTGACCGAGCCACCCAGGTGCCCCAGAAACTAGTTTTTAAATGTCGGTTTGTAAACAATGATAGATTCCTCCATTATCCTCCGTGGCTAGGTCTCCAAAATGTTGAAGGACTATGACTGGATTAATGCAGAGAAACACCTCTTTGGGCAACCTAATAGTGCCTATGATTTCAAAACCAACAACCCAAAAGAAGCTGGTCAGAGACTTCAGAAGTTGCAAGAAATGAAGGAGAAACTAGGAAGAAATGTCAACATGAGAGCTATGAATGTACTGACAGAAGCTGAAGAGCGGGTAAGTCCTTTTCCTTGGACTCTCTGGCCTCCTTAGGGCATGAGCAGCACTAATAGCTCTCTGTGACCCTTGTGGCAATTACTAGAGTCAATCTTTGGCTTGATGCTCTTGATACTGGATTTGTTTTCTTGTTCTCCCTTTTCAGTTCTCTCTTATTTGTTTTTGCATCAAATATTTATATAGTCCATTGTCCCTTGAAAAGCTTTTCTCCTGGCTTTGCCCAGAATACCATCTATCCTTTTCTTATTCTTGGTATAAATAAAAACATTTTTTCATGATTACTCCTCCCATTTCTATAATTTCTTTCAGTTGCCTTGAAAAGGCCTTGAAAAATAAGGCTACTCTGCTGTCTGCCTCCTTACCAGTCATTCCATAAATATGGTGTTCCTTTTGACTCTAGGGTATACTAGAACCGTAATTACATAAGTAATGACTAAAATTGTTATATGCATAACCACTCCTTTCCTAATCTGTAAATCCAGCATCATCTTCTGTTTTAATGTTCACTTACGCAATGTTATCATCTCCCCAACCCTGACAGAACTTTGAATCCGCTGTGTCACTAGAAAAATCCACAGGGAAAAGCAATCCATATTCTCAACAGCTCCATAGGAGATAGCAGTCTAATTTTATATAATGCCCTATACTTTATTTTTTCTAAGATTCTGTTTGAATTTGTATCAGAGAGTTATGAGAACTCTCTAAAAGTGGCAATACTTATGAGCTCCATTACTTCTAAAAAGTTTTGCTGTACTGGGTTTTTTTAAATTGTTATTGACATTACTATCTACAAAGAACCTGTATTATGTTAGATACCAAACAGGCTAATAATGCCCGTGTTGTGATCTCTCTATAAATGTTCCCGCTGGTTTTTATTTCTCCATTAAAGCTTTGCAATATATGTTTTGTGGAAGAAAATCTTTGGTCTGAATTTGAACTGTGTATCGTGAAACTTGTTCACTTGTTTGGTTTTATTAGATAATAATAATTGGGTCTTTTTTTGTTTGTTTGTTTTAAAGAATTCACCAACTCGCTTTCTTACCCAAAGGGAAGGCTCTATTGTTGATAAGCAAGATGGCCTTTTTTTTTTTTTTTAATGTTTATTTGAGAGAGTGAGAGCGCATGGGGGAGGGGCAGAGAGCAGGAGACAGAATTGTAAGCAGGCTCCTCACTGTCAGCGCAGAGCCTGATATGGGGCTTGAACTCACAAACTGTGAGATCATGACCTGAGCTGAAATCAAGAGTTCGACGCTTAATCGTCTGAGCCACCCAGGTGACCCTTGTTTTGTTTTGTTATATTTTGTGTCTGTACACATAAGAAATTGAATTATGCAAGGAATAAGAGAAAAATGTAGAGGAAGTTTTAGGAGCTTTGCTATAAAGGAGGGAGACAGCAAGGAAGCTAACAGGACTGGTTACAATTTAAGGGAGAATTTGAAGACTACTTGAAATGTGAGGCTTTGAGGAGAAATGAGTTAAGATTTTCATAAAGTTCTGTTGCTACTTATGGTGTAATAATTCTCCCTTTGCAGCCTCCTTTAAATTTTTTTCCCAGAGTTTCTACATTAACCAGGAAAAGCCCATTCTGAAGATGTGATGTTTGAGCTGAAACTTGAAGCACCAATTCTGTCGTATACAGAAAAAGAGCATTCAGGGAAGAGAGAACAATGCAAGGGCTATAAGGCTATATAATGAGCTTCTTATGTTCAAGGAACTGAAAAAAGACCACATGGCTGGCCCCTGGGGAGGATTGGGATGTCAAAAAGTCAGAGATAAATAAGGGCCCAATTATGTAGGACTTGGACATCATGGTGAAGAACTGAAACTTTGTGTTACTGCTAAGACTGACCTCAAGAAGAAAGCATGCAAGGCTACTTTTGAGTTTACATACATTTTCCTTTTTGCCTTGACTGCTAGAAGGATATGAGAATATCAGTATCAAAGTACCCCAGGAGCTTGTCCTATAAATTCTTAATTATGGCAGCTAAATTTTACATATAGGCGATATATTTACCTTTCTCATAACTTGGTTCACGTTATGACTCTTAATGAAGTGTATCTTTCTGGTAAACAGAAGTGTATATATTCTACATACAAACTAAACCTCTATTCCTGACTGAATTCTAGAATAGAAAATTTTACATTTTTTCAATTAAGCATGCTTTTTATCTTACCAGTATAATGACTTGATGAAGAAGAAGAGAATTGTAGAAAATGATAAATCCAAAATCCTTGCAACTATAGAAGACCTTGACCAGAAGAAAAACCAAGCCCTAAATATTGCGTGGCAAAAGGTATTTGAACCCAAAATATTATCATTTATTCTTTGTGAGGCAAAGATGAAGAATACTGTCAATAGATTTATACTCTAAGATGAATTTGAAATGGCTGATTTGTGTTTGAATGAGGCACACGCCTTAATTAAAACCTCCTGACTTTTAAATGCATTTTGTACTTTTGGACTTGAGTACTACTGATAATGCAAAGCTAAGTTTGTGTCTCTACATCATAGTCTGACAGTCTACTTCTCTGGTCCTTAAGTTATATTAAATTTCTGACCTTCTAGTTTTCTTTATTTTTCATTCTTACCTTGTTTCCAGGTCTGTGTTACCTTTAAGGGAGATGCTATTTGTCTGAAACCTTGGAGTCTGTCCAATATGTGCCATACCCCACTCCCTCTGCTTGAAGCTGGAAGCAAGCTCGGTTTTGCACTGGGAAAGTTCTGATTGTTGGAAACTTCCCAATGATCCGTTCTGTTCTAACTTCCTTGGTTTTTCTTACCCAGACTCAACAGAGCTCAAATATTTGTTATCAGGACATTTTTCTAACAAGATTGGCATATTCCTTACCACTTACAAGTTATTCATGGCATTTCAGAAATCATTAAGAATTGTGTAGATTTCTGGCAGAGCATTTTGTACATGTTATTAGTTAACACATATGAAGCAGATACTCTGTTTTCTCTTAAAACAATTCCATAACTGATAGTTAACCATCCATATTTTATAGATGAAGAAATCAAAGCTTAGAAAGGTTAAATCGATCCTTAACAAGATACTAGCCAACCAGATCCAACAATACATTAAAAGAATTATCCACCATGACCAAGTGGGATTTATACCTGGGATGCAGGACTGGTTCAATATCCACAAAACAATCAGAATGATACATCACATCAATTAAAGAAAGGACAAGAACCACATGATCCTCTCAATAGATGCAGAAAAAACATTTGTCAAAACACAGTATCCTTTCTTGATAAAAACCCTCAAGAAAGTAGGGATAGAAGGATCATATCTCAAGATCATGAAAGTCGTATATGAAAGACCCACCCCACCCCATCCTCAATGGGGAAAAACTGAGAGCTTTACCCCTAAGGTCAGGCACATGACAGGGATGTCGTCCACTCTTGCCACTGTTATCCAACCTAGTATTGGAAGTCCTTGCCTCAACAATCAGATAACAAAGAAATAAAAGGCATCCATATCGGTGAGGAGGAAGTCTAACTTTCACTCTTTGATACTCTATATGGAAACATGATACTCTATATGGAAAACCCAAAAGATTCCACAAAAAACTGCTATAACTGATCCATGAGTTCAGCAAAGTCGCACAATATAAAGTCAGTGCAAAGAAATCGGTATAGGTTGCATTCCTGTACACCAGTAATGAAGCAACAGAAAGAGAAGTCAAGGAATCGATCTCATTTACAGTTGCACAAAAAACCATAAACTACTGAGGAAAAAAACGTAACCAAAGAGGTGAAAAATCTGTGCACTGGAAACTATAGAAAGCCTATGAAAGATATTGAAGAAGATACAAAAAAATGGAAAAAGATTCCATGCCCATGGATTGGAAGAACAAATACTGTTAAAATGTTGGTATTACCCAAATCAGTACATATTCAATACAATCCCTATCAAAACAGCACCAACATTCTTCACAGAGCTAGAACAAACAATCCTAAAATTTGTATGGAACCAGAAAAGAGCCTGAATAGCCAAAGCAATCTTGAAAAAGAAAACCAAAGCAGGAGGCATCACAATCCCAGACTTCAAGCTGTATTACAAAGCTGTAATCATCAAGATGGTATAGTACTGGCACAAAAACAAGACACTCAGTTTAATAGAACATAATAACCCAGACAGAAATGGACCCTCAAATGTATGGCCAACTAATCTTTGACAAAGCAGGAGAGAATGTCCAATGGAATAAAGACTGTCTCTTCAGCAAGTGGTGGTGGGAAAATTGGACAGCGACATGCAGAAGAATGAACCTGGACCATTTTATTACAGCATACACACAACTAAACTCAAAATGGATGAAAGACCTAAATGTAAAACAGGAAACCATCAAAGCCCTAGGGGAGAAAGCAGGCAAAAACCTATTTGACCTCAGCCGCAGCAACTGCTTAGTCAACACATCTCCGGAGATAAGGGAAACAAAAAGAAAACTGAGACCTCATCAAAATAAAAAGCTTCTGCACAGCAAAGGAAACAGTCAGTAAAACTAAAGGGCAACCAACAGTGGGGGTGCTCCTGGGCAGTTCAGTCGGTTAAGCTTCAGATTTTGACTCAAGTCATGATCTCACAGTTTGTGAGTTCCAACTCTGTGTCAGGCTCTGTGCTAACAGCTCAGAGCCTGGAGCCTGCTTTGGATTCTGTGTCTCCCTCTCTCTCTCTGCCCCTCCCCAGCTGTGCTTTCTCTCTCTTTCTTTCTCTCTCTCTCTGAGTAAACAGTAAAAAATAAGAAAATAAAAGGCAACCAACACTGGGGCGCCTGGGGGGCTCAGTCGGTCAAGCGTCCAACTTCAGCTCAGGTCATGATTTCACAGTTTGTGAGTTCCAGCCCCGCATTGGGCTCTGTGCTGACCGCTCAGCGCCTGGAGGCTGCTTCGGATTCTGTGTCTCTTTCTTTCTCTGCCTCTCCCCCACTTGTGCTCTATCTCTCAAAAATAAATAAATGTAAAAAAAAAAAATTTTTTTTTTTCCAAAAAAGGCACCAGCAGAATGGGAGAAGATATTTGCAAATGACATATCAGATAAAGGGTTAGTATCCAAAATCTACAAGGAATTTATCAAACTCCACACCTGAAAAATAATCCAGTGAAGAAATGGGCAAAAGGCATGAATAGACACTTCTCCACAGAAGACATCCAGATGGCCAACTGACACATGAAAAAATGCTTAATATCACTCATCATCAGGGAAATACAAATTAAAACCACAATGAGATATACCACCTCACACCTGTCAGAATGGCTAAAATTAGCAACTCACGCAACAACAGATGTTGGAGAAGATGCAGAGAAAGAGGATCTCTTGCACTGCTGGTGGGAATGCAAACTGGTACAGCCACTCCGGAAAACAGTATGGAGTTTCCTCAGAAAATTAAAAATAGAACTACCCTACAACCCAGCAATTGCACTACTAGGCATTTATCCAGGGGATACAGGTGTGCTGTTTCAAAGAGACACCTGCACCCCATGTTTATAGCAGCACTATCAACAATAGCCCAAGTATGGAAAGAGCCCCAGTGTCCATGAATGGATCAAGAAGATGTGGTATACACACACACACACACACACACACACACACACACACACACACACTGGATATTACTTGACAATCAGAAAGAATGAAATCTTGCCATTTGCGACTACGTGGATAGAACTGGAGGGTATTATGCTAAGTGAAATTAGAGAAAGACAAATATATGACTTGTGAGGAATTTAAGATACAAAACAGATTAACATAAGGGAAGCAAAAATGATATAAAAACAGGGAGGGAGACAAACCATAAGAAACTCTTAAGTATAGAGAACAAACAGGGTTGCTGGAGGAGTTGGGGGTGGGGGAATGGGCTAAATGGGTAAGGGGCATTAAGGAAGACACTTGTTGGGATGAGCACTGGGTGTTATACATAGGGGGTGAATCACTGGAATCTACTCTTGATATCATTGTACTATATGCTAATTTGGATGTAAATTTAAAAATGAATAGGTAGGTAGGAAGGCAGATGGATGAGTGGGTAGATAATGCATACATACATAGATGATCTAGCCTAAGATCAGATAGCCAGAGGTGGAAAAACTGGGATTCTCTTTTCCTAAATTAAGACCAGTTAAAATTGTCTTTAGTTGCCAACTCCTGTCACCCTTGTTGCTCTAAATTTGGGGCAGTAAGCAAAGAGGTTTAGAATTGTTTTTCACTAGATTCTCATTCAACAAAATCCCAAGTACGTTTGTTTTGTTTTAGGACAACTTTGGCAAATTTCACAGTTCTTTACTTTTATTTCTGCTTCCCTAGTTGCATATGTTTGTCTCCTTTAGGATAATTCCCTATCCACTTATGTGGAAGTTTTCCTGTATCCATCCTAGCAAAAGACTCTCATTCAGAAGATTCCAAACATAGTTACTATGCTGTTTGGTACTTTAACAGTCCCATGCCTCTGGGATTTAATTGGGCACCTTGCCTCTTTTTTGCTTTTTAATTCTGTAATTATTCTGAATTCTGAAAACTTCATTTTTAGTAATGGTAGTACAATTATCCCTTTCAGTCACCTGGTTTTTAGTACCCTAGGACTTATTGTCAGTGTTCCATCTCCCTGTGGTGTTTGTCTCTTTTTAAATGGATGCATAAAGTTGGCCCCATTACTCTTGTATAAGTGTGGATATAACACTAGGTCTGAGAGGTTTTGTCTCTTGTTTTCCACATGATTCCTGGATTAATGCAAGTACAAATTTATCCTTTAAATTGATGTTCCCCCAATTTCCAGAGTTGTCTCAAAGCAGGTAAATTTATTGAGTACTTATTATATGTCAGGGACTATTCTCATAGTAATTTTCTCACTTAATCCTCATAATAACCTATTGAGGTAATAGTGTTATCAGTATTATATACTTCCTTCTGGCTTCTAGCATACTCAATTCACAGAGCCAGAGTATTTTCAGCACTGGCTGTGTCTTTTATTTTTCTATTTCCTTCTTAACCATATTAGATTTCCAGAATTTGATTGCATTTCATCTTTCATCTATCCGTGAATATAATGCATTTTCTATCTTGAATAGAGCTATATTTTGCCTATAAATAAGTTTCTCTTTTCTTCTTTGGAGGAGTTTTCACTTGGGTTCAGGGTTGAGTAGCATTCCACTATTTTAATCCTCTCTTTAGTGTCTTTCTCCTGCCTGGCCAAAAAATTAAAGAAAAGCAAAAGAACCAAAACTGTTTATGAATACTCTGCTATCTTCATCATTCTCAAAAAAAGACAGCGGTCCTCTCCCATTGTGGTGAACCTCACTTAGCTGTAGAAATGTATCCCAGATAAAACTAAAACCTGTTTCCTCTGTGTAGGGTACTGCCCAGCATGTATTCAGTTGCTCTTAAAACTGTATTCCTTGATAAATCTGTATTCAGTAGCACTGATTGTTGGTATGTAGAGGTCCTTATTACTACAAATATTCATGAACTGTTTATTTGCACTTGAATTTAGAGATTTCTCTAGAGAACATGACTGTCAGATCCTCATGGTTGTGCATGTGTATGTATACACTCTCAGATTTCCTGAACTAAGGTTATTAGTCACGTATTTGAAGACAGGTGGCCAAATTCTCAAATCAAGTGCGTATGCACAAAAATTACCCAGTTTCAAACTAAAATATTGACCCTAAGTCTCTCTGTAATCTACTGGGGCTTGATGGGATAAGCCAAACAGCTTCTTTAGTCTTTTTCTGTTGGGGTCCAATCCTTTTCCTGTCTTTTGACAACTTCTTTGGCTGAGACACAGCCTATAGAAAAGGACCAGTCAACACCTTGAACAGATCTGGTTGTTTGATTTCATGACTCTTTTTTTCCTAGACTTTACCCTCATCTTGGGCTTTTTAAGGTTAGCTGATAACCACTGGCCTATCAAAGCAGTCAAACGAGAACAAGATTTAGAAGAGAATATGTTATGCCAAAAAGTTTGTTTCTGCTTCTCCAACTCCAAGCTCAGTGTCTTATACAGTTGTATGTCTCTCAAGATTCCTACAGTATGGCCTACAAAGGTATCAAAAGTTAGAGCAGAGCTCAGTAAATTATTTCTGCAAAGGAACAGGTAATAAACATTTCTGGCTTTGTGAGCCATATAGTCTCTGCTGCAGTTACTAGATTGTTGTTTTAGTGCTAGCAGCCATAGACAAAACATAAAAGAATGGGCATGGCCAGATTTGTCACATAGGCCATAATTCGCCAACACCTGAGTTAGTAACAGACAACAAAATGCATCTGCTGGATTGAATATACACATATCAAAATTTGAGTCTTTGAAAGCCTTCTATAATATTTTATTTATTTATTTAATCCAGGTTAACAAGGACTTTGGGTCTATTTTTTCTACTCTTTTGCCTGGTGCTAATGCTATGCTTGCACCACCAGAGGGGCAAACTGTATTGGATGGTCTGGAATTCAAGGTTGCTTTAGGAAATACTTGGAAAGAAAACCTAACTGAACTTAGTGGTGGTCAGAGGTGAGTAATCCCTTTACAGATTTAGAATTTCTCAATCCTCTTTTACAATCCATCATCTCATTGCCGACCTATTTGCTGTTTTGTTTTGCTTAGCTATCTTAAATGTAGAATTTAAGGAGGTTAATATGTAAGACTGCAGATTGTGGTTAGAACTTGTGATTAAAATAGTAGGCAACAAAGGAAATAAGGGTAAGCAGCTAGAAAATGAGATGAAATGTATGAAAAACAATTGATTTCAGACATTGGGAAATTAGTAGCCCAAGAGTATGAAACCTGTGAGCAATAAAACAAAAGTGCTAAGCTCAGGGTTCATGTCTGCCTTTCTCCATAGAATTTCTGGATTGCAGATGCAGGGAGGGGGAATCAACACAAATCATAGTAGTTTCACTAAATTAAAGAAACAGATTAGAATTTTGGGAGGCCCCAGTAAGCTGCACCCTAGCATTCAGTCTGTAATGTCCCTGAAGTGAAGGCTAGTCTTTACACACAGCAAAAGTTCATTGTAAGCCTTGAAGAAGTCAAGCTGATCCTCATGTAACTAAAGTGTTTCTCAGAACAAAGCCTAATGCTTTTAAAGAAAGACAACAAAATTTGAGACTGTAATGGAACACAGTGTCTGGTATCTGATAAAAAGTACTGGACAGAAATCAAGAAAATGACGTGTAACTTAGAGAAAAATTATTCAATGGAAACAGACCCAGAAATGACAGGTGATGAAAATAGCAGACAAGGAAGTTATAGTATTACATTAATTAGATCTAAGAATTACAAGGAGAAAAGAATGTGATGAGAAATGTAAGCTATAAAAAAAAAAAAAAAAAGAATTTAGGGGGCACCTGGGTGGCTTGGTCAGTTAAGCGTCCAACTCTTGATTTCGTCTTAAGTCATGATCTCACGGGTTGCAGGTTTGAGCCCAGTGTTGGACTCTGCACTGACAACGCGGAGCCTGCTTGGAATTCTCTATCCTCTCTGCCTCCCCTGTGCCCCTGCTCACATGTACTCTCTCTCCCAAAATAAATGTTTAAAAAAAATTTTTTTAAAGAATCTAGTAGAATTGCTAGAGATAAAAAATATGCCCAAAAGGAAAAGCTCACATGACATTAGCAGATTAAACAGTGTAGAAACGTGAGTGAATTTGAAGACACAGCAATAGAAAGTTAAAGCTAAAGTGAGAAGCACAGAACTGTAAACAGTGACCTGTGGGGCAATATTAAGCCATCTGACATATATGTGATTGAAGTTCCAAAGAGAGGAAGAGATAAAGAAAAATACTTGAAATAATGGCCCCAAATTTTCCCGTTTTGATGAGTTCTATAAACCCACAGACTTAATGTCTATGAACCCTTGGTAGGATAAACACCACACAACCTCTCCCGTGACATACATACAGTAACACAGCAAGCCATGTTATATGAAATTGTAATTTGTCTTCAGGCAGCCAGAGGCATAGTATTACATACCAAGGAACAAATATAAAAATGACTTTAGGATTATTGTCAAAAACTATGCAAGCTAGGTATCTGGAACAACATCTAGTAAGTGCTAAAAGAAAAACGTGGCAACCTAGAATTCTGTGTCTAATCAAAATATTCTTCAAATGGAAGTCAACGTAAATATTTTTTCAGAAAAACAACAGCTGGAGGAATTTGCTCTCAGCAGAACCGTACAAGTTAAACGAAGTTTTTGGATGAAGGGCAAATGATACCAGATGAAAAAACTCAGATCTGCATAAAGGAATGAATAATGTTGGAAATAGCATGCTGTAGACTTCAGGGAAGTTTTTCCCCAGCCTTACATGGTGATTCAGACAATCGGCATACTAAGGAAAAACTTAAGAGGTCATGTGGACTAACTCCTTACCTGCATAGAGCCAAATAATTAAAGCCTACTGAGAGAAAATTGTGAATATTCACATAATTAAAGACAGTTGTTAATTTTGTATTTTGTCCCCTGTAGGATGTGCAATCTGTAATTCTTAAATTGTTCTCATGTGCCCTATGATGCCATCATGTAACTTTTATGTATGTAGAAAATACCAAGACCTGTTAATTTCCCTAAGGAAGGCCTTTGCCATTTTTATGAGAATAGTACTCCCCTGATTGTATTTCATTATGATAAAATTCCTAAATATTTTAACAGTCTAAGACACCTTCTGGTGCCCGTTAACCAAAGTTGAATTCTACAGTTCAAATCCCAACATCTAACTTTTTTGCCAAAGTCCTAGATAATGTTTTGAGGAGAACAGAAAATATATGCTTACTTTCTTTTTGAGACCTGAAAATTATTTCTATAATTAAGATGATACAATTTTCACATAAATACCATTATTTTACATACATACCCAGCATACTAGTTTAACTCTTGATGAGAATTTTTTTTTCTTGGTGAGGTTTTTTTTTTTTCCCCCCTGCAAAATTAAGTTGAAAGAAAGCGCAATGCCTTAAACATTTGGTACAGAGAAAGCCAATAAAAAATAACTTTAGGTTGCTTGAGAGACCTCAGCTGCCCTTTATAGAAGTAGATATCAATCTCACTGTTGTTTTTTATGGTAAAGAAAAAAATCTAAGAATTATCATGATACCCGATTAGAAAAAAAAACAGCTACAGTAATGGGGATGGTTAGCTAGAAGAGAACTGAAAAAGAGCTATAGAAACTCAGATGTGTAACTGCAAATTTTAAATAAGGTGTATTAGGATTCTCCAGAGAAACAGAACTAGTAGGGTATGTTTGTGTGTATAAAAGGAATTTTCATCTTATCGTGGAGGCTGAGAAGGCCCACAGTTTGTTGTCTGCAAGCTGGAAACCTAGGCAGGCCAGTGGTATAATTCAGTCCGAGTCTGAAGTCCTAAGAACCAGGAACACTGAGGCTGAATATCCATGTCCCAACTTGAGTAATGAGGCAGGAAAAAACAAATTATTTCTCTACCTTTCTTACGATTCAGGCCTTCAGCAGATTATGTGATGTCCAACCACATTGGAGAGAGCAAACTGCTATACAGTCTTCCAATTCAAATGCTAATTTCACCCGGAAACATTCTCAGACCCAGAAATAAAGTTTAGCCTAATATCTGAGTGCTCTGTGATCCAGTTAAGTTGACACACAAGATTAACCATCATACAATTGTTTGAATTTCTGACACTGGGAATTACTTACTGGGTCATAATCTATACAATTTACTCTTAAATGGTGCCAATAAAGTGTGTGTGTGTGCGCGCACGTGCACACACACACACACACGCACACACGTGCACACACATGCAGACATAGTAAAAGTTTGAAAGAGGGTACCTAAACCAGTTCTATTACAAAGATAGTAGCTGTTGACTGTATACTTACTTGTTAAGACTTCACTCGCCTGCTACCAAGGCATCTAATAGCAACTGGGGAAGGAAAGAAAAAAATTAACATGCTCTTTCCTTAAGGATAAGTGCCAATTATAATATCCTGATTATTTGACAGGAAAGAATGTAAACCTGTTTCAAGATAAATAAGTTTCAAAATAAAACTTGAAGAGAAAAACTGAAAAGCTGAAATAAACATTTTAATACCAACAAAAGTGTTGAACTTTGAAACTTTAAATTATTTCCATGGCAGTCTTTCAGCTAAATCTGCACTATCCGTAAAAGGACAGCAGATTTGCTTCAGTATTTTGGTAAAAAATGATAAAATCAAATTTTGATAACTTTTCTTCTGGTCTTTTCTTAGGTCTTTAGTGGCTTTGTCATTAATATTGTCCATGCTCCTCTTCAAACCTGCTCCAATTTATATCCTGGATGAGGTAGATGCAGCCTTGGACCTTTCTCACACCCAAAACATCGGACAAATGCTGCGGACTCATTTCACGCATTCTCAGGTGAGAACCAGGAAGACAATGTCTCCATGATAGTTTTCGTATAGTATGTGTTTATTCAAAAACTATTCTTTAGTAATGGCCAATACGAAGATATTTAGGATTGAAGAATATGAAAGCATTGTATCTCTTTAAGTATACAGTGATTATTTACACGTATGCACATTCAAATAAGGAAAGAAGGTTTGGTTTACTGTTACAGAAAGAGCCAGGCATGACAATTGTTGGTTGTATCATGAGGGAGAGTCTAAGTTTTTCATAATTAGAAATTAAATATGGTTAATGTCATTATTTTCTCTAGCTTGCTGCCAAAGGATACACAATCAAAGCAAGACTGGCTTAGGAACATACCTAGGCATCAGAAAATCATGTGGTACTTGATGGGGTACCCGTCATTTTTCCTGGGTCGGAAGTAGAGAAAAGCCCCTTTAAGAACAGTTAGTTTTTATTGAACTGTTGCTGCAGGAGCTGGGGCTGCCAAGTATGGTTATATAGATAATGCAGTGTACAACTCGGGGGTTTCACTTAATTGTAGTTAGCATAGACTTATTTATTATGGTCCATTTTTACCAGGTAACAGTGAAGTGGTACCTATTTTGAATTCTATAAGTGTTCCATTTGACTAGTGGTAGTGCTGTGGGAACTTGTAGCCTTTGATATTTTTGCAATATCACAAAGAAAAATATTTCACCAGAGCATTTAGAGCTAGCAACAAAACAGTGATGCCAGCTGCAGAGGATAGCAACAAGCAGTCAACCAGCAGGAAATAGTAAACTTGGGTAATGAAGCACTCAAGGTAAAATTAAGACTCCTAAAACCCAAATATAGAAAGCTAGAATTCATTTAGGTGCCTAATATTATAACTATTTGTTACTTGCATTTGCTTTGAGCCACACATTGAAAGAAATAAAATCAAAATATCTCTAGACAATTCTTAGTTCCAGAATAAAAACAGGAGTGCTTTTCTTCAAATTACAAAATACCTTTTATGCTTTTTTTCTTTTTCCCTCAAGTTCATTGTGGTGTCCCTAAAGGAGGGTATGTTCAACAATGCGAATGTCCTATTCAAAACCAAGTTTGTGGATGGTGTTTCTACAGTAGCCAGATTTACTCAGTGTCAAAATGGAAAGATTCCTAAGGAAACTACATCCAAGGCAAAAGGACCCAAATGACCACCTTTGAAGCTAAAAGTACAGATTTACTCCTTTACCTTGACCTGTTTTTTAAACATAAAGACCTTGGGATTTACTTATTTATGTAAAATGTAATGTTGTTTTGTTACTTAACCTGTATTTTCTCTTCCTTTATGTAATCACTTATAAATGAACATAGATGCCTCTTAATCAGTGTAACTATGGTCCAGTTACTGTGATTGTGATTTTATGCATGTCCTCAAATGTTTTTTCTTACACAATTCTTTATACTAGGGAGCCGGAGATACCTGGTTGGTGGTGCATTGTTTGTAAAAGCTAAAAATAAAAAGAAACAGATGGAATTAAGTTATAAGATAAATATAGCTGATAGTCAGCTTTTAATTAGTTTAATTCCTAAGGTAATATTAATGTGTTTTCTGTTGTTAAGAATGTCATTTAGGTAAGAATTATAAAGCAAGTGTCTGGACCAACAAAGGGAACACACAGGAAGCTGTTAGGCATGCACCAAGCTATTTGTTGTTAGTTCTGTGAAGATACAATGGCAGAGCCCTGATTGAGACCCAGATGGGAAACCTTTTGAAAGATTCTCTCACTTTAATGATGTTTGGAGATCATGTTTCTGTATGCTTAGTAATTGGTCTGTGCAATCTTAAGTTTTTAAAAAATCTTCACTAGTATTTTAATAGAAGCCTGGGAGAAGTTATGTTGCATTAAGTCTCCTCATGTTTTCAAAGATTTTTGTTATTAGCCTTTTCATAATCCAATTAATAACAGTCTTTTGGTGAATGAGAATGTAGAAGCCAGCAGACTAAACCAAATATATCTTTTTCCTTGAAGTCTGATGCATATATAAATAGATCCACCCATTCTACTGAAAGAACTCAAAATTTGATGATTATTATATATCTTAGTGATTTCTGCTTTCCAGGTCAAAAGGTTGAAGTTCCTTTAAGAACTCAAAAGAAGCGCTAACAAACACCATTTGGTTACTATGTGTAGTTCTGCATCACCAGAGTGTCTCCAAACTCTGAATTTTGAAAGCGCTCACATGATCTAATCTGATCTTGAGTATATTATTTTGGCCCTGTATCCCTTCTTGATACTCAGTTCCTTTATGTTACCCTTTCCCTAATATATGCTTATGGTTCTTGGCTTTGGCTTTAACATTCCTCATCCTTCTCATACACAACTGAGGATGTCAGATAACATCCAGGTAACTGATACAATGGGACACACTGGAAAGGACTGAATCTGAAATTCATTCTGTCCACTATGGGAGGAGAGGGAGACAAAGTTATAAATGCTGAGTTACAGGAAGTCTAATTTCACCTATAACAGACAGGAGTTTTTTATTTCCTTTCAAATGTATTGAATATTATTTGCCAAAACAGTTCGGTCGGTTCACACTTGCAGTAAGATCACATATCTGTTGACCACAACCCAGTCAGCACTGGCTGTTAGTTTTATTATTTCTGATTTACTAGTTATAAAATGGTAGTTCATTGCTGTTTTAACTAACATTTGATAAGTAACTTGTGAGGTTGAATATTTTGACATCTGAACTAATTTTATTTACCTCAGATTTTCTATTTGCTTCCTTAATTTTTGTCTCCTATATATCATGCTTTTTGATGATAATCCTCAAACATATTAAATTTTTATGAGTAATGTCAGTATATTGTGATTAGAAGACGACATGAAGGGGAGAGTCGGGGACCTTTAAAGTTCTGCAATAACATAAGTAACCTTTACAGAGCTCTTTCTAGACATCAGAGGCTATTCGTATTTGCATCTGTTTTCACATTTGAGTAAGTACTGTTGATCGGCATTACATAATTGAGGAAATTGAATTGAGCACAAAAGTTAACAGACTTGTCTGTGGTGATAGTAGTTAGAGGCAGAGCCAAGATACCAGTCTTGGCAGTTGGGTTCCAGAATATTACCTTTCTGACAGTTTGAACATTTGTGTTCATTGTACATAATAAATTTAAGACACACCTGGGTGAGCAGTATGCACAACATGAGAAAATTATTTCTAGGAAGAATGTCAAACATTTGAAAAGGATTCCTTCTGGGTTTGGGCCGGGGGGGCGGGGGGGGGGGTTTGTTTTGGCATTTCATGTACCCTAACAAATGCAAAAGCAAAAACTTGAGAATCCATTCTCTTCTGATACAGTGAGGTAATCAAATAGGCCAACCACTCCCGCAATCATGTCGTCTGCAAATCAGGACAGGTTTTCTTCCTTTTTGATCTGTGGGCCTTTATTCCCCTTTCTTCCTGTACTGGCTTGAAGTTCCAGCACTGTGTGGTATAAATAATGAGAGCTGGCATATCTTCCTCTTCCCCAAAATTCTGAGGAAAGCATTCAGTCTCTCACCACCTAAGTATAATGTTAGCCATAGGCTTTTTGGTTTATATTCTTTATCTAGTTAAAGAAGTTTCCTTCTGTTCCTAGTTTGGTCACTTTTATCATGGATGGGTTATTGAATGTTGTTCATTGCTTTTTCTGCATTGATTGATATGATCATGTAAGTGCTTTAGCCTGTTAAGAGAATGAATTACATTGCTTAATTTGTGAATATTAAACCAGCCTGGTATTCCTGAATTAAACCCTGCTTGGTCATGGTCTATAATTCTCTTTATGTAGAGGCATACCTTGTTTTATTATGCTTCACGGGTAACTGCGTTTTTTTTTTTACAGATTGAAGGTTTGTGGCCACCCTGCACCCACCAAGTCTGCCAGCACCCTTTTTCCCCACAGCATTGGTTCACTTTGAGTCTGTCACAGTTTGATCTCACATACTTTCAAACTTTCTCCTTGTTATATTTGTTATGGTGATCAGTGATTATGACTCACTGAAATCTCTGATGATGGTTAGCATTTTTTAGCAATAAGCTATTTTTAAGATACATACTTTTTTTAGACCTAATGCTGTTGCCCACTTAATGGATTACAGTGTAAATATAACTTTTAAATTTAAATATTGGTTTCAGGAGTAGAACTCAGTGATTCATCACTTACATACAACATCCAGTTCTCATCACAAGTGTCTGCCTTAGTACCCATAACCCATCCCCCAACCCATGGCCCTCCATCAACCCTCAGTTTGTTCTCTATCAGTAAGTCTTTTGTGGTTTGATCTCTTTTTGAATATTACTCAGCCATCAAAAATCAAATGTTGCCACTTGCAACAATGTGGATGGAGCTAGAATGTATTATGCTAAGTGAAATAAGTCCATCAGAGAAAGACAAATAGCATCTGATTTTAAGAAATCAAAACAGATGAATATATGGTAAAGGGGGGTATAAATAGAACTTTTATATGCACTGGGAAAGCCAAAAAAATTTTTTTGCCTTGTTTTGCTTGCTGTATTGTAGTATCAAACTGAACCCAAAATGTTTCCAGGTTATGCCTGTTTTATAGGATTCTGTTTGCTAATAGCTTGGTTGTGATTTTTGTGTGTGTTCATTAAGGGCTTTCGTCTGTATGGGTTTTGTTTTGTTTTGTTTTTACTGGCTTTGTTTGCTTTTGGGGTAATACTACATAAAATTAATTGGGAAATGTTACCTCTTCTATTTTCTGTATAATTATATAGAATTTGTGTTAACAATTCTTCAAATATTAGATAGAATCCTCCTATGAAACTCTCTAGGCCTGGAGATTAGGGGGCGGGATGGGGGGAATAGAAATACAATTTCTTTAATAGTTATGGGAATGTTTAAATTATCTGTTTTACAACAAGTGATTTGTGATAGTGTGTGTTTTTTGCTGAATTGTTCCATTTCATCTAAACTGTCAAATTTGTGTGCAGCAGTCATGGTATTTCCTCATTATCCTTTTGATGTCTTCAAGCTCTGAAGTTATCACTTGTTTCATTCCAGATATTGGTAATTTTTGTTTTTTTCTGTCAGTCGTGATGGAAGTTTGTCAATTTTATTGTCTTTCGAAGAACCAGTTTTTTATTTCATTTACTTTATTGTCTTTCTGTTTTCATTTACTGATTTTGTCTCATTTCCTTTTTTCTGCTTTGGGCTTATTTTGCTCTTTTCTAGTTTTATGGTAGAGGTTTAGATTGTTGATTTGAGATCTCTTCTTTTTGTAGCAAGCAATTAATGCTATCATTGGCCCTCTTAGGTAGTAATCTTTTAGCTTCATCTCACAGATTTTGATATGTTGCATTTTCAACTTTAACTTCAAAATATATTCTAATTTGCTTTGACATTTCTTCTATTGAATTCTTTTGGAATCTATTTAAGTTTCCAGATAGTTCGGGATTTTCCAGGTAGCATTCTCTTACTGATTTCTAGTTTGTTCTGTTATGTCAGGAATCCGTTTGTTTTAATTGTTAAAAAAGGATAGATTTAGAAAACAAAATAGGTACAAATTCAGTGGTCTAAGGTTCTACCTTAATCTATATTCTAGATAAATAAAAAGTAAACCCAAATTAAATAGAAAGGTGGAAATAATAAAAGGTAGAAGTCAACATATACAGGACAGAAAAACAATGGAGAAAATTAAGCTGACATATTGATTTTGTTGTTTTGAGAACCAGGTATCTGTAATTAGACCATTCAGGCAAACCAGAGAAATTACAAGTCACTAATATCAGGAATGAAAGAAGAGTTGCCACTGTGGCTTTTACCTAAATTAAAAGGATGCAAAATTGTGATGCTTTTCATGCCAGTAAATTCAATAACTTAGACAAAATGGAAAATTGGAAAAATAAAACTCACTAAAATTGACAAGAGTAGACAGAACTTGAATAGCTTCACATCTGTTCATGCAATTGAAATGATTAAATATCTTCTCACAAGGAAAACTTTAGTTCCATGTGGTTTTATTTGTAAATATTACTATTCAAAGACGGGGGGGGGGGGGGGGGGGGGAGGGGAACACTTCCAACCTGTTATAAGGCCAGGGTTCTAATACTAAAACTTGACAAAGACATAAAACAAGAAAATTACAGCCTGGTAGCCCTCATGGTCTTAAGAGCAAAAACCCTGAAAATATTAGCAAACTGAATCTGATAACATTTACAGGCGATAATAAGCCATTTTCAGTTTTTTTTCAATAAATGGTACCAACAGCTAGGTATTTATACAAAAAAAAAAAAAAATTGCCCTTCACAACATACACAAAAAAATAACTAAAGATGAGACATAGGCCTAAAAGTAGTAGTTATAACACTTCTAGAAGAAAACAAAATTTTTGCGACCTTAGATTAGGCAAAGATTTCCTAGGACACACCAAAAAAACACAAACCTCAAAAGAAGAAGAAAAGTATCAAGCAACATTAAAATTTTAAGAATATTTTCAAAAGACAGTCTTAAGAAAATGAAAAGTCAAAGCACAGAATAGGAGAAATTTGGAATGTTCGGAGCTGACAGAGTTGGGTGCAGAATGTGTCAACTCACATGTTGACGTTGGCATGAATGGTGGGCAGAACTGTCACCTAGGCATAAACCAGGGTGGGGCAGCACTCTGTGCTAGCAATACTGATAGCATTTTCACCTCCATGCATTTGAATGTTTTTGTTGTTTTTTTAATGGTGGTCTCACTTAAAAGTGTCTTTAATGAAGCTATAAAATTTTTTTATCCCCCCCCTCCTGAGTACGTCTTTAATAATCTGATAAAATGGGAGTTATATTATAAAGCATTTCTGCATACCAAAACATGGTTCTTTTGCAGAAATGCTCTTATTTCTGTTGTAGTCTGAAATAACTTTTCATGGAAAAGCATTTTTACTTGGACAGGTGACTAAGACAAACTATGGTTATTAAGTCTATGGCATTTGGTTAGACATTTCTTAAAAATGAACAGAATGAACCTGTCATATTAACCTGACATTTGTTGCAAATACTAAAATTGTAGCTTTCAAATGAAAATTAGAATTCTGGCAAACTTGTATTTGTCATTGTGAGCTGGACATCTCAATAAAGACTGTTCTGATAATACTGGTGGTCATATTAACAGGATTTTTTTTATATTGTATTGTGAAATGTGTTAACATTTTGAAGATCTGCATAACCCAATCAATGGTGGTTTCCCTTGACTAATATGTGATGCTACAAAATCCTGCATGGGTAAGTAAAATAGCCGTTCTAAGTACAGGAATCACCAGTTAATTTTAATGGTATAAGGGGCAATATTTTTATTAATGGAGTTTCAGATTCCACATGGCAACTAAGAAGCGATCCCTTGTTGCATTGTGTTATTTGTATCAAGAAAGGATTATCTACATTATGTAATACTCCAACTACATATTTATTCTCAACTGTAGCAAACAGAATCCTATAAACCAGGCATACCCTGGGGACATTTTGGGTTCAGTCTTATACTACCACAATAAAGCAAGTAAAACAAAGCAAAAAAAATTTGGGGGGGTTTCCTAGTACATATAACTCTAGGTATGAAACTTGAATAACTTGTCTAAACTTCCACAGCTAGAAAATAAGGGGTGGGAGAGGGGAGCCAGGATTTAAACTCAAGACTGTCCAGATAAAGAGCCCATACTCTTAGTCCTTATAACAAACTGTGTTAGGTATACTCCTGTGTTTGTGCCTGGAGCTCAGCTAACATTCACATTCTGCCTTTAATAGACAAAACACTTGTCATGCATGGGTGGGAGCAAGGAGAGATACACTTACATCCATTGTAGAGAACAAAGATTGTGATTTAATCCTAAAGCTCATGCCACTGGTCATTTTATACCAATCTAGTGAAATGTGGCTAATAATCCCTTAATTGTATGACAGAACAGTAGGCATAAGCTGCCCCTTTTCTTGCCATCAGTTAAGGGCCAGAGTTTTCTTTGATAGGTTAAAGCTTTACATATTATCCTTTACACAACTTTTCTGATGTGGTTTGTAGGATGGGCTCTTATTGATGGTCATAAGCATCTTCTCGAGTTTAGTGTAAGTCTCATTACTCCTTTCTGCATCTTGCTCCTCACGTACATTACTACACATTTAACAGTTTGGCATTCTAAGCCTCTAACAGCCCACTTTATGGAGTTTCAGCTTATCCTAAACTAACTGCCTTTGTGAACCCTACATGCCACCCAGTCTGCAACAGTTGCCACTCCTGAATACAGCTTTCTTGTGTTTGCTCATGTTCTTAATGCTGTGTCAACCTCCCAAGTTGTACTTAGAAACCACCATCTCTACAGATCATTCTCTATTCCCATCCCCCTTTCATAAGGCATCGAAGAGTATTGGATAATAGTAGTAAATGAACACATCTTAGTTCTAGTAGATTGTAAACACCTGAGTGCAACTCTTTAGAGCCCATAACCTATTAATGGCTTGAGCTCAAAGATGATTTTAATTTTTTTTTAACGTTTATTTATTTTTGAGACAGAGAAAGAGTATGAATGGGGGAGGGTCAGAGAGAGAGAGACAGAATCTGAAGCAGGCTCCAGGCTCTGAGCTGTCAGCACAGAGCCCCACACGGGGCTCAAACTCACAGACTGCGAGACCATGACCTGAGCTGAAGTCGGACACTTAACCGACTGAGCCACCCAGGCGCCCCAAAGGTGATTTTCTTAATGAGAGTGTAAGAACTCATAAAAGTTCAAGATGAAATAGACCATGGTATTTAGCTCATGTACCACACTATGGATTAGTAAACTAACTAGAATGAGATTATCAGACCCATATTCACTCTGAGAAGTTCCTATTAGGGTTTTGTCATACTATCATACTTGTAAGGAAGTCTCCCAATAAAATTCTATAAGCAACAGACTTTTCCTCCAAAGAATTAATAGAATCTATAACAGCCCTTTTATATGTTGTGTCCTACTCTATTTTCGTAGGTGTGGAAAGTCTGAACTATTGTGTCCCAAAGTTGAAAGGTTTTTATTTCACATTTGTCAACTTTAATAAAAATTGAGTATGACACAAATAGAAATATGTTTCATGCCCCTGGATGAGAAGAATGCATGTTGTTAAAATGTCCATACTACACAAAACAATCTACAGATCCAATGCAATTTCTATCAAATTACCAATACAGCATTTTTCACAGAACTAGAACAAATGATATTGAAACTTGTATGGCACTACAAAATAGCCAGAGCAATCTTTACAAAGCTGGTAGTATCACAATCCCCAGTGTCAAGATACATTACAAAGCTGTAGTAATCAAAACAGTGTGTCACTGGCACAAAAGTAGACCCATAGATCAATGCAATGATAAAGAGCGCCTAGAAATAAAACTCATACTTATCTAGTTAATTCATCTGACACAAAGGAGGCAAGAATATACAGAACTTTAAATCCCTTTGTAATTTAGGTAAAGAAGTTTGCTTTTGTGCTAATTACTTGGGATTAAAACTTCAAGGCATGTTTGAAGAAGAGAGAAAAAAAATCTGAAAATTATTACCTGAGATTGCTTCCAGCTCAGTAAAAGGAATAAGGTATTATTTTTTTAATATATTTTCCAGTTAGCTAACATACAGTGTATACAGTGTGTTCTTGGTTTCGGGGGTAAAGGAAGCAGGTGTTAAACATCCTGAGTACCACGGCTTTTGGGGACCAGGAAAAACATGAGTATTTTATTAATTCCAATACTTTAAGCTTTATTTTCCACTCCCTCTCCCATCATTTTTATCAGGGTTAAATGAACCAAAAATGCACTGTGATGCTAATCCATAGCCTGTGTTATTCCCTGCTTGCTGCTGAAAATTTTAGGTTCAGGATAAGGAGAAAAGAAAACAAGCCTACAGTTACTGCACCTAGTTTCATCTATGACCTGATTTTAACAGCTCAACAAAGTTGCTGTTATTTTCACAGAATGAGAAAACACTGGCTCAGAGAAGTTACTTGCTCAGTTAGGTGCAGCTGGTCATAATTTGATTATGTATCTAATTCCAAGGATCCAGGTCTTTCAACTACACAGTTGTTTCCAATACATTATTTAATAATGTAAAAACCATTTAAAGGGAGAAACTTTTCATACAAAATTTAGACATGTGTGAGCATAAACTTTACAATGAATTCCTTTCACTTGTATTCTTATAAAACCAAAATAAATGGAAAATACAAAATATAAGTAGAAACCACAAAACCAAAATTTAGCTCAACATTTATCTACTTATGCAGATGAAGGGTGAAATAAAGTTGTTGCTTTGAATGAGACTATAATGCTACCTTCTAAAGAGCAAATTCTTTTAATTTTAGCACATTAATGTGAACCACAATTAATTTTCCCCAACACTTCCCTCACTATGCACCACAATAAAACCTTGTACAGTGTATCATAAAGGCATTTAGTCATCACCTACCCATGTATATATTAACAACTCTGTTCTCTTGAGCAAGGGAAACAAAAGCAAAAATAAACTATTGAGACAACACCAAAATAAGAAGCTTGGGCACAGTGAATGAAACCATCAGCGAAACAAAAAGGTAACCTCCTGAATGGGAAGAGATGTTTGCAAATGACATATCCAGTAAGGGGTTAATATCCAAAATATGTAAAGAACCTAGGCAACTCAACACCAAAAACAAAAAATAACAAATAATCCTATTGAAAATGGGCGGAAGACCTCAATAGACATTTTTTTCAAGAAGGCAATATAGATGGCAAACAGACAATGAAAAGATGTTCAACATCACTAATCATCAAGGAAATGCAAATCAAAACAATGAGTTCACCTTACTCCTGTCAGAATGGCTGAAGTCAAAAAGACAGTGTTGGTGAGGATGTGGAGAAAAGGGAATCCTCATGCACTCTGGTGGGAATGTAGATTGGTGCAGCCACTGTGGAAAATATCAGGGAGGTTCCTCACAGAATTAAAAATAGAATTATTATATGATCCAACATCCCACTGCTAGGTATTTACCCAAAGAAAACAAAAACACTAATGCAAGAAGATAGATGTGTTCAGTTACTATTATGGAATTTTTTTGATGCCTTACAAAAGGGGGATGGGAGGGGCGCCTGGGTGGCTCAGTCGGTTGAGCGTCCATCTTCGGCTCAGGTCATGATCTCGCAGTCTGTGAGTTCGAGCTCGGCGTCGGGCTCTGTGCTGACAGCTCAGAGCCTGGAGCCTGCTTCGGATTCTGTGTCCCCCTCTCCCTATGCCCCTCCCCCACTCATGCTCCGTTTCTGTCTCAGAAATAAATAAACATTAAAAAAAAAATTTTTTTTAAAGGGGGGGGGATGGGAATAGAGAGGAATCATAGAGGTGTCTGTTGAATAGAACCTTGAATATACCATTCTTTCCAACAGCATACCCAGGGTGATTTCTTCACATTGAGAAGAGCATGAGCAAAACCAGACTGAAATCACAAGGCAATGCCATTCCAGGCAAAAGGGAAGAGCATGCATAACGCATGAAAACAGGACACTGAATGTTGGAGAAATGAAAATGTTTCTATATGCCTGGGTTATATTTAGATTGTATAAATAGAATCAAGAAATGAAGCTGAAGAGTAAGGAGGAAAAATGAACCTTGGGCCCTGTTAGTGGAAATATAAATTGGTGCAGAAACTAAGGAAAACATAGTTTGGAGGTCTCTAAAAAATTAAAACTGCCATATGACCCAGCAATTCTACTTCTGGGTTTTTAGCTGAAGAAAACAAAAACACCAACTTAAAAAGATACATGCATCCCCATGTTCATTGCAGCGTTATTTACAATATCCAAAATAAAACAACCTATGTGTCCATCGATGGATGAATGGATAAAGAATGTGGTGTGCGTATATACAGTGGAATATTACCCAGCCAATAAAAAAGGAAATCTTGCTATTTATGACAATATGGATAGACTTTGCATTTTGCAAAGAGAAATAAGTCAGGGAAAGAGAAATACTGTATAATCTCATATGTAGAATGTAAAATAAACCAACACAAAATCCCGACCTCATAGATAGAGCAGATTGGTGGTTGGCGGGGGGGGGGGGGGGGGGGGGGGGAAGGAGGGGTTTGTGTGTGTGTGTGTGAGATTGGCGGTTGTCAGGGTGTGCGTGCGTGTGTGTGTGTGTGAAATGGGTCAAAAGGTACAAACATCTAGTCATGGGGTTGTATAGCATAGTGACTATAGTTAATAATACTGTATTCTATATTTTAAAGTTCTTATGAGGTATCTTAAAAGTTCCCATCACAATTTGTAACTACGTATAGTGACAATGTTAACAAGACTTATTGTGGTGATCATTTTGCATTATATAAAAATATTGAATCACTAATTAGGCTTATTGTGGTGATCATTGTGCAATATATACAAATATTGAACCATTATGTTGTATACCAGAAGCTAATACAATGTTAAATGTCAGTAAGAAGCTGGAAAAGCAGTCAAGGACTGGACTCAGAAGTCTATTTGACTTTAAACTGTCCTCTTAACCAAATTCTGGTTTGAATGGAAAATTGATGCTAGAAAACCTCATCAGAAATCAGGAAAATAAAATTGAAACGCCCTCCTAAAATATAAAAGGAAAATAGTCAAACAGGAGAAAAACAATGTGAAAAAAATAATTAATATGTGGATATGGACCCAAGATCCAACCTTGAAATTTACACAATTCTAACAAAAATAGTAACTAGGGACATGGTTAAAATCTTCCTGAGTGGGGAGAAAAATACTGCAAAGGCAGGTGAAAGATAATTCATGGATTTTGGGCAAAATTGGTGGAAAAGAAAACACACTTTTTCTACTTCCAATTTTCTTTTTGTCATAAAGGCATCATCCACAACTAAATTGAAGTTTGATATATTCAAACTCGAATTCATGTATGTCAATTGTCAACTCACTAACTCTTCAACTCCCAACACACTGAAAATCTACGACACTTTTTTGGATGCCTCCTGCTTTGTCTAAACTACAGACATGACAACAGACCAACTCAGTTACCCACTATAGGAATAAAGTTTGGCCGAAATTAGGTGCTTAACCCCTGGAGACGGTGACACACTATCAGAGTCAACAAGTGGCTTTAAGTTGCCTCTCTGTTTCATCCGGTTCAGGTACCCTCCTCTTTTCCTTCCTCCTGAGCCTGTCCAGGCAAGTCTTGCTGACAAACCTGATCTCACATTTTCACCGGGCCTCCTTTTGGTCTTTCAACACTGCCAAGCTCTTGTAGGTCCCATGCCACTATTTCTGCAGGTCATTTCTTTTTTTTTTTTTCCACAACCAGTTTTTTCCCCAAAGCTCTGCTCCTACCAGACTCCCAGGTCCAACCTTAGCTTCTAGAACAAAAATACCGGCTAGGCTAAGCCTTGGATCCCCTGCTTGTCTGGGAAAGAAATATGGACCCTTGTAAATATTTTTAGCAACAGTTACCTAAAAAGCAATTTGAGTCATAAAGTTTTTTCTTTCTCTAAAAGAACATCCAAAGTTTGAAAGAGTAGTGCCAACTAATCTAAGCAAACATAGTTATTACAGAATCCCTTAAATCATGCCCTCTATCACTGGAAACATTAGCAAATAATCCAGATACAAATGCTTGTTGCACATTACGTTTATATTATTTAGCAACTGCCACAAATGGAGCAATTTCTTAGCACAGAATCATTCAGGATGAAAAATATCAGATTAATGTGTTGGTACAAAGGCCCGTTTATTCATGTGCAGTTTTTACATATTCCACTGAAACGCAGTTAGCAGTCTTCATGTACATCTTTCCTGAGAACACATGCTCATCATAGCTTTGCAGTCCTAATTTTTGACTTCTCACCCAAATTGCCATTTCTTTCTCTTTTTTTATGTTTATTTTGAGAGAGAGACCACATGTGTGTGTGCATGGAGAGGGCAGGGAGCGGGTGTGGGAGGGGGTGTGGGAGGGGTGAGAGATAAAGAGAGAGAATCCCAAGCACTGGCAACATGGAACCCAATGCAGGGCTCAGTCTCATGAACCCCAAGATCATGACCTGAGCCAAAATCAAGAGTCACTTGCTCAACGGGCTGAGCCACCCAGGTGCCCCCCAAATTACCATTCTTAATCCAAATTCCTATTTGCAGAAAACACCCCATTTCAATTTGTATTTTCTCATAGCATGTATATATTACTCAATGTTAAAAGGTTTCAAAATGAATTTTTATTAAAACCTACACCTTCATTTTGATCATCATGATAAAGGATACAAAATAAGTAGGCAGCAATTATTTTGAGAGGGAGTGGCATCACTTTGTGCATCGATTCTGTTAGAAAATATGGAGGCAAGCTATATGCTGAATACTTATGCTATCTGCCATGTCATAAGAAAGCAAAATAGCCCCAAACATAGTTTTTCCATTCCATTTATATATGAAATGAAAAAAGTACTAATAGTAGTGCTAGGATTTTAGAATTATTCTGGAGTATTCCTATTTTTTTTTATTTTAAATTGCATCATTAAAATCATTACAATTTTAAAAATTTATTCTAAGTTATAAGAAAAATGTATGTGCATAGCAAAAGAAATGTAAAATTTATATCTATAAATTGAAAAGAAAATTCTTTCTCCCCGTCTCCACCCACATTCCTATTTCCATACTCACCACTTGAGATCATTTCTGTTTTAGTCTTTCTTTCCTAATTAATATTCCCTTACTGTGTTAGTATTATGTGTCAGTATCACAACGTTCCAAGGTTTTATTTGAGCAAGTTTCTCTTTTTTATTAATTTTTTTGGTTTAAAACCATTTTTTAAATGTTTATTTATTTTTGAGAGAGACAGAGTGTGAGCAGGGGAGGGTTAGAGAGAGAGGAAGACAGAATCCGAAGCAGGCTCCGGGCTCTGAGCTATCAGCACAGAGCTCAATGCGGGGCTCCAACTCACAACTGCGAGATCATGACCTGAGCTAAAGTCGGACACTTAACTGACCTAACCACCCAGGGACCCCCAAAAATAATGTTTTTTTTTAATGTTTGTTTATTTTTGAGAGAGAGGGAGACACAGAATCTGAAGCAGGCTCTCACCACAGAGCCTGACACAGGGCTCAAATTCACAAACAGGGAGATCATGACCTGAGCCAAAGTCATACACTTAACCAACTGAGCCACCCAGATGCCCCAAAAATTATGGTACTGAGGATAACATTGTTAAGAAGTCTAGGAACAATGATAGTTTATATCTGAATTGGATGCTGGGACACAAAACAAGTTAAAGAAAACTGATTTAAATATAGAAGCTGCCTAGTGACTAATATGAAATTTCTCTGCTTGAACTATCCTTAACTCTTTTTCCAAATCAGCCTAGTCTGAGCTGATCATAGTCGTAGCAATTTATTAGCAATCATCTGAAGGAAGATTCTAACAGCAATGAAAGTGGATAGAATGTCTAAGAAATAATCACCTACATATGAGTAGCACTAGGCTGTCAGAAGCTTCTAGTAAAAAAATTAACAACAAAAAATCACTTAGAATATTGTGTATGACATGATATACAATATAAACATAATATGTAATATAAAAATAGTAAAGTACTTATAATACAGAGAAAAATGCTTCAAAAATTTTAAAACAGTACTAAATTGAGGAATTAGGTAATTCCTTTTCCCAATATATATGAAACAAGAAAAAAATTATAAAACAAAATTTTATTAAATGAAACAAGAAACTGAAATAAAATAGTGCTGAGAGGCAGACAAATTAAAAGAAACTGCATAAGATAAGTTATAGTGACACTAAAAAGCAAATAGAATTAAAATTTCCATTACAAGCAGTTAAGGTCAGTCTGAAAAATCAAATGAATAGGACAAAAAGAAAATGTAAGGTACTCTTTTACTCACAGAAAAAGAACAGAGAAAAAGAAAATTAAAATAATAACGTAGAGTTTAGCCAAAAGAGACTTAATACAAAATAATTAGTTCCTGAAGAAGAGTCCAGAACACATGGACCAAAAAAATAAAGATATAAAAGAATATTTTCCTGAGGTGAAGAAAAATTTGAGCTGAAAATGTCTAACTGAATGTTTAATGCTTAATAAAAACACATGGATAAATCCTTTAAATATATAAATAATATATAAAATTTAAATGTAAATAGATAATATAGAAATATTACCTTATTTAAAATATAAATAAAGAATTTATATGCATTTTGGCAAAGATGTTGTACAAAGGGGAAAACCTCTTGACTGGCCTTGATATCCCCTTCACAATAGTATGTATCAGAAGATATTTAGAATCTACATGGGACAAAGTTGTAACAGATGAATTGTATATTCAGCCAATTTGTTAATCAGGTGAGAAAGCAATAGAATAGTACCTGAGGTGTGCAAAGTTAAAAGTTTTATATATATATATATACATATATATATATATATACACACACATGTACATATATGTGTATATATATATATACACACATATGACACCTACAAAATTATTATATGGCACCTATAAAATTATATATTTATATATATATATACACGCATACATACATACATGTGTGTATACACACACACACACACACACACACACACACACACGGCACCTACTTAGTCTTCCTGGGAAAGTAAAACAAACCAACAATGAAACGCCTCCAATAAATAGTCTAGCTACAATACAGAATCAGGAGTACCTGAGTGGCTCAGTAGGGTTAAGTGTCAGACTTCATCTCAGGTCATGATCTCATGGTTCCTGAGTTTGAGCCCTATATTGGCTCTATACTGTCAGAAGTTGGAGCCTGATTTGGATTCTGTGTCCCCCTCTGCCCCTCTCCCACTCACACTCTGTCTCTCTGTCTTTCTCCAAAGTAAATAAACATTAAAAAAATTAAAAACAGAAGCCAAAATACAGTATCAAATAGGGAAGATACAGTTTAAGATTTTAATGGTGACCACTGAAATCATCATTGAAATTATTCTAAAATAAAATTACAATACAAATGTAAAAATAATTACTGAAAGAAGGCAATCAATTGACCATGAGATGTACCTGGCCAACAAAGGGAGCACTGTAGGCAGAATCGATCTTTGATGTGTGCCAAAATAGCACATAATTTTATTAAAGAATTATTTATCAGGAATGTTAATTGGATGTTGCAGGGAAGGGCTTTAATTCTGCTTCCATATATGTATGCTAACAAGTACTGATGTCCTATTTGTCCACAGGAAATGGGATAAAGTGGATAGAAAAATTTTTTAGTTCATATTTGTGTAATATCTCTACTAGGCACTTTACTCTCTACTGGGTGCTATTTTTGCGTGCTTAAGTCTGACAACATCCTTGAAAGGTAGCATCATCAGGTCTGTTATACAGAAGTAGACAACAGCTCAGAGTCTGGAACCTACTTTGGATTCTGTGTCTCTGTTTCTCTCTATGCCCCCATCCCCCACTCACAGTCTGTCTCTCTCTGAAAAATAAATAAACATTAAAAAAAAACTTTTTTTTTTTTTTTTTTTTTTTTTTTTTTTAAGAATCAGGTTGTTTAAATAATGTACCCAAGGTTGTATGGATAATAAATGATAGAACTGAGATTTGAATACAGTTCATGTCATTCCAAAACCTGGGTACTCCCTGTCCACATTATACCATTCCCATCAAAGTCCAAGTAAATAATTTCACCAATCACTCAAGATGGAAACTTTTTATCTTCAGCTCATCCTAGGCTAAGCTTAGCAGTTTAACATTGAGAGGACTCAGTTTTTCCCCATATACAGTGTGTAATTTATAAGTCATTCCAAGGTTATACCTATTTGACCAGTTTTAAAATGCATGATGATTGTTACCAAAAATCATCACAGAGAACCATACACTATATATATCACCTTTAAAACAGACAGTCCTATTTGTGATTTCACACAGCAAAATAATTCCAAAGCAAAGTTGCCATTTAAAATTGCATATAGTCTACAATCTATAGACTTAATGCAATCCCTATCAAAATTGCATTTTTCACAGAACTAGAACAAAGAATCCTAAAATTTGTATGGAACCACAAAAGATCCCAAATAAAGCAAATTTGAAAAAGAAGAACAAAACTGAAGGCATCACAATGCCAGATTCAACATATACTATAAAGCTGTAGTAATCAAAACAGTATGGTACTGGCACAAAAATAGATCAATAGAACAAAATGGAGAGCCAAGAGATAGATTATGTCGCAAATTCATCTTCAGTTAAGGAGGTAAGAACATATGATGGGAAAAAGATAGTCTGTTCAACACTGTTGGGAAGACTGGACAGCTAGTTACATGCAAAAGAATGAAACTGGCACACTTTCTTACATCATACACAAAAATAAATTCAAAAGAGATTAAGGACCTAAATGTGAGATCTGACACACACACACACACAAGAATAATAATAAAAATTAAAATTAAAAATTAAAAAAAAGAGCACAGGCAGTAATTCCTCTGACATTGGTCGTAGCAACATTTTCTAGACATGTCTCCCAAGGCAAATTAAACAAAAGCAAAAATAAACTACTGGGACTACATCAAAATAAAAACCTTGTGCAGATAGAAGGAAACAATCAACAAAACTAAAAGCTAACCTATGGAATGGGAGAAAATATTTGCAAACAACATATTTGATAAAAAGTGTCCAAAATATAAACAATTTATACAAGTCAACACCAAGAAAAAAAACCCCACAAATAATCCAATTAAAAATGGGGCTCAGTTGGTTAAACGTGCAACTTCAGCTCAGGTCATTATCTGATGGTTCATGAGTTTGAGCCCCACACTGGGCTCTGCAATGTGAGTACAGAGCCTGCTTGGGATTCTCTCCACCCCCCTGCCCCTCACCCACTTGTATGTGCTCTCTCTCCAAAATAAACTTGAAAAAAATGGGAAGAAATGAACAGACATTTCTCCCAAGAAGACATCCAGATGGCCAACAGACACATGAAGAGATGCTCAACATCACTCATCACTGCATTTGAAATGCAAATCAAAGCCACAATGAGAGGTCACCTCACAGCAGTCAGAATAGCTAAAATCAAAACACAAGAGACAGCAAGTATTGGCGAGGATGGAAAATGAACTTCGTACACTGTTGGTAGGAATGCAAGCTGGTGTCGCCACTATGGAAAAAACAGTATGGAGGTTCCTCAAAAAATTTAAAAATACAACTATCACATGATCCAGTAATTCCATTACTGGGTATTTACCCAAAGAATATGAAAGCACTAATTTGGAAAGACATGCACGCTTGTCTTTATTGCAGCATTATTTACAGTAATCAAATTATGGAAGCAACCCAAGTGTCCATCAATAGATGAATGGATAAAGATGTTGTATAGATACACAACAGAATATTACTCAGCCATAAAAAAACAAAATGAGATCTTGCTATTTGCAACAACATGGATGGATCTAGAGAGTATAATGCTAAGTGAAATAAGTCAGAGAAAGACAAATAACACATGGTTTCACTCATATATGGAATTTAAGAAACAGATGAACAAAGGAAAAAGGACAAACTAAAAAACAGATTTTCAACTTTAGGAAACAAAGTGATGGTTACCAGAGGGGAGGTAGGTGGGGGGATGGGTGAAATAGGTAAAAGGGATTAAGAGTACACTTAACATGATGAGTACTGAGTAATGTATAGAGTTGTTGAATCACTGTATTGTACACCTGAAACCAATATAGCACAGTATGTCAACTATATTGGAATTAAAAAAATTTTAATTGTATATAGTCCTTATTATATGCAAGTGGTGCCCAATTTAAATGCTTTTCCTTCTGATTTTTAAATTTGACATACTACCTGAAAAGAATTCAAACAGGCTAGATTTACAATGCGCAACTGAGTTTCATAAAACAGAGAACCTATATAGCATAGTAATGTTTACTACATTTCCATTAGAAGTCTACATTCTAATTATTAAGTGGTCACAAATCTCTGTTTCATGCAAAATAAAAATTTGTTAATATCATAATCATAATTATGCTACCTTAAATATATTGGGGCTTTAAATTTTATTAGAAGCATTAAAGTGAAATTAGAAACAATTTAGCTCCCAATATACTGACATACTGTTAAAAGAAAAAGTGGACTTCGCAGGCCAAATTAACTCCATGTGTGCATTTAAGTATTAATTAAGTGCATGTGGTTTAGACTGGTGCCTGTGGATCTGGATTTAGAATGAATACTTCAATGGTATGAACTTGGAGACAGTCATTGTCTGGCATAAATCACTCTGGTCTAAAGCTAAAGTAACATTCAGAAATTCAGGAAAAGCATGGATGGAACCAAGATTCAGATATTGATACTATAAAGTTGAAAAGATTTGTAAGTAACCATCACAAATAGTCACCAATTCAAACACAGGCAAACATTCACACTTCATCTTCCATACATAGGTCATAAAATAGATGATACAAATTTTTATTGGCCTTTGCAACTTCATAAAAAGAGGGAAAACTTTTGACTATATATTTTTCAACAATATTTTTCTCTGTACAAAAATATGTGGTTCACTATAGAAAACATATTGAAGACAATAAAAATCACTTGCAATATCATTACCCAGTTATAACCACTCCATATGGTCATGTTTTCGTACTTCTCTTTTATGTATGGTATATACATTCTTTTTTTTTTTAGTGCATATTTTTACATTATTTTTTCTTTAACAACACGTAAATAAAAACTTGATATCTTTCAATGTTCTTTTACTATGCAATTTAGAATTATATGTATAATTATACATATACATCAGTTATAGCCTTTATTTTTATATGCAACATTTTAATATACACATATATGTTTCAGTATATATACATGCTGTAACTATTATAACAGCACTCCAACTGGTCTTAAGGGTTAACTTGCTTCAAGTTTATGCACTCCTTGCTTGTTGACTTAAGTCTCTTGGTTTGTAGCAGAACTTTGAGATCTGCAGACAAATGGCCTCTGAAGAGTGAAGTAAGAGACTTCCCCAGAAGATAAAGTCTGACTACCTTCTCAAACAGCTGCTGAAGATGCCAGCAGGTCTGTTCAGGGTCATGCCCACATATGAGTCACTACCTGTGCACCTGCTTTTTCTGCACCAGCCCCCTCCATTTTTCTCATGCCTTCCCCTTTAAAACCCTCTGGCTTTGCCTGGATGGAGAAGATGGACTTTGAGACATTAGTCCACCATCTTCCCAGATTGCTAACTTCCTGAATAAAACAAACTTTTCTTTCCCACTATCACTTGTCTCTTGAGTATTGACTTTTAAGCAGTGAGCAGCTGAACCTGAGTTTGGAACCAGATCGTTCTCTATCTGGTAACATGATGGAATGCATTTACATTTAAATGACAAATAATTATGGAAATTGTTCGTATTTTGTAAAAAAAAAAAAAAAGAAAAGAAAAGAATGTATAAAAGTCCTATGCCTTTTAAAAAAGAAATTCTATGTATACATACTATATGTATAGTGTGTATGTATAAAATAGAAAAATAGATTCTTTTAGGCAACCTAATAATTGTGGGTCCTTTGATTACTTGCAGATTTTTTAGTTCTAAGTAACTTTGCAATGAACAGTGCTATAATTAAATCTTTGCACTCATCCTATATATCTGTTTTTTTTTTTCACTGCTTGGTAGATGATACATATGTAACAGGTGTTTATTAAATGAATTATTTTTCAAAGCCTTTATAGATGTAATTTCAAACATCATTCTGCCTTTGATAAGATCTTTCCAACACTGAAAATATGTTAAATATGATAGTATTTCTATTTCTGAGATTTTTTGCTATGGCCTTGTAACAGTCTCATCTTTGATTTCTTCATGAGTCCATTGCTCACTCTACTTCCAGTATCCTTCTAAAATGCAGAACTGATTATCTTATTCCCTTAAAACTCTCTATTCATTCCCTAATGTCCACAAACTGAGTATACAAGGCAATCATATTTAAGCTGTGGTCTGCACTGCCAGGCCAGCCTCCGTCACAGGCTCCTGTGCTCCTGCAAACCTTGCTCCAGGTTCAGTGTCATGCACACACTCATTCTTGCCCCACACGCCAGGCAGCATTTCTTCCTGCCGATCACTTATTCTTGAAAGCCTAATGTAAGCATGCCTTTCTTTGCATCATGCATTTCTCCATACAGCTAGGCTTCCAAGAAGCTAGTTCTTCTATTACAGCCCTTATGACTCTAAACAGTATCTATTTGTTTATATTTCTATATCCTAAACTAGACTGTCAACTGCTTGAGTTCAAGAACAGTCTATTCACCTATGCTTCCCTAGCACCTTCATGACAGTTAGTGAATAATCATTTTCTTCACTGTGTATTCAGAATAAATAGTAACTACAATGTTTCACACACTTCTGATGATTTTTGTACCCCGTTTTCAGTAATCGAAGTGACCAAACCCATTACATTTTACAGAGCAGAACTGGTAGTCTCAGGAACTTGGCATTTACAAAGTCCATTTTTTGGGCAAAGAGATAGGACACTACAACTGACTTCCATAGTTCACCTATCTCCAGTTTCAAACAAAATGAATTTAAAATGTAGCCTCTGTAATATGGTTTCATTTTTTTTTCTTTGATCGAGCTCTGTATTCCTCTGTGTGAATAGGAGATAAATACACACACACACACACACACACACACACACACACACACACACCAAAACCAAAAACCAAAAACCAAAAACCAACATCTCTACAATATTTAGAAAGTATGGTTCATAGTAACCTCAGAGCATCCTAAAGGAAAGAGAATTAAAGTTTTATCTAAGATAGCGTGGTTTATGTAGATTAGGGTTATTCGGTCTTCTTGTGATATAATTTATCTATAGACAATTTTTACTCTTGTCCTCCAGATTTATCCCTTAAATGAGCTTTCCTGATTCATGGGAACTAGTAACCTTTTCACACTCAGCATTTGCTCACCCCAGCCAACAAGGGAGTCAGGTCAAGATGAACTTTAAATAACAGTAGTGAATATGTTTTATGACCTGCCTCAACAGTAGAGAACGGAAACATTTATATTATGTGAGAAAACGTTTGACATGGCTATAAAAGGCTGCTGATTTAGTCATATTGGGGTCAATACAAGATTGGGTGTTCAAGAGGGCACAGGAAGTGGGGCAGGGCCTACAAAAACTGACCCTGATGCAAGCTGATTCTTAAGAAGGCACCAGGGTTGAAGAGTCCTTATTCTGTCACCTGGAGATGCCAATTAGGCAGTTATGGACATAGTAAAGAAAATCTAGGCATGATGGAATACCTGGGGTCACAAAAAGGCTATGGAAGCATCTCATTAGAAAAGTATCAGGTAGCCATTTTGTAAAAACCATTGCTGGGTTAACTAAAGGCAAGATTCATCATCTCTGGGGGCTTTTCTATCCGTTTGCCTTTGTACACACACGCACACACACACACACACACACACACACACACACACACACACACCTCTCTACGCCAGAGATCAGTGTATCCAACCCCTCTAAGCAGCTTTTATTAGTCCCTTCAACCATCTAGACTTTGTCTTCCCAAATCTTATTTCCTTTAAGATATAAAATCACCTTTTCCACAACCTTGGTGTTTTGTACTCAGCCCTCTTGTTATTTGCTTCTATGTTTTACTCTAATAAACATCTTGTTAAATGTAACATGCTAAAGAAAAGCACACAAGTCATAAGGGTATAGCTTGATGAATTGGAATGAATGCGTTTACCCAAGTGGTTGGGGACATGTTGGCTCCAGAATACCTGTACAAGGGCAGTTGGGACTGAAAATATTATCGGAGAGGGAGGTAGTCCTGGGGCCATGACTTGAAGGAAAGTAGAACATGAATAGTAAATAAGAAAGAAACTCAGTCCTAAGAACTGGGCCAAGGAGGGAGTGAATAAAGAGTGTTATGATTCAGTCTGAGGGACCCAGGGCTTATCACTGATGTGCTAAGGTATTCTGGCTACCAATGAAGCCTAAGAGACTAATGCTAGGAGTTGTTGGGAGGTGGGATGGGGGTAGAGGGGAAACAATAGTGGAGAAGGAAGTTCTGGGAAGTGGGGATTGAAGAGACACAGGAGCAAAGAGAAAAGGAAATGCTAAAATGAGTTACAAAAGGCAAATACTAAGTTTTCTCTATTTCTACACCGGTCTTACTGCCAATCTCGTATGGAGAGAATAAAAAAGTTACAACACTTTACTTTTTCAGGCTTATTGAGATATAATTGGCATACAACATTGTAGAAGTTTAAAGTATACAACGTGATGATTTGATACATATTGCAAAATCATTAATCATGATAAGGTTAGTTAACACATCCATCATACCACGTGATTACCCTTTGTGTGGGTGTGGTGAGAACATTTAAGATCTACTCTGTTAGCAACTATCAAGTACACCGTGCTATATATTAGATCCCCAGAACTTACTCCTCTTGTAGCTGGAAGTTTGTACCCTTTGAACAACATCTTGTTGCACTCGATCTGCTCTACCAGTTTTCACAGGTTTGCTTTGTTAGGGAAAGACCTCCAGTCAGCTCAGCTTGGGGTGCTGGGTCACCTGGGGGGCATCCACAAACAGGCAGGGCTTGCTGTTGGGGTCTCTAGTCAGGTGAGGCTGCTGCCCACGCTCTGAGGTGGGGAGGCAGCCGGGGACCCTCGCTGCACTCCTCAATCACTGAGGAGGCAGGGCTTCCCAATTGGACAGGGACACAGGCTGTGCTCTGAGATCAGACAGGGCCACAGGAAGGCTGTAGCACTTGGGTAGAGCCACAGGCTGGGCTTATTGAAGGGGCAGACAGCTGGCTATCTATGCTCTGCATTTAGAGAAGGTTTCTGCTTGGGCTCTCTATTCAGATGGGGCCTCTAGCTACAACCTGCAGTTTAGTGCGGCTGGAGGCTATTCTTGGGTGGGGTCAGTGGCTGGGCTTAGCATTTGGGTAGAGGCTTATCCTGGACTGGCTGCTGAGGGAGCTGTAGGCTGGGCTCTCTACAGAGTGGGTTTTTATCATGTTGTGATTATAGGACACCTGTATTTGGCCAGGTCCCCATTATTGGCACTGAGCTCCTAAAACTCTAAAATTTGCTCAATGTTGAGAATGATAAAGGTGTCTTTTGTTATGTTAACGACATGCCTTTTGAACTGCCTCTGGCAACCTAAGGGGTTGGGGCTGGTTGCCTGGGGAGCCAACTGTTCCATTCCAGGGAAGGGTGGGAACTTTTCAGCCTGCAAACCCCACTACTTCCCCCACCTCAGAGGAAGGGAGAGGGGATAGAGAGTGAGTTCAATTGCCAGTGACCAATGATTTAATTAATCATGAAGCCTCCATAAAAACCCCAAAGGCTAGGCTTGGGCAGGCTTCCAGCATGAGGAATTGTGGAGGTGCTGGGGGAATGAGTGATGCAGTGGGGTGGGCATGGAAGCTCCAGGCCCCTTACCCACACCTTGTCCTATGATGTCTCCATATGGCTGTTCATTCATACCCTTTAAAATCCTCCATAATGAACCCATAAGTAAGGAAACTGGTAAGTAAGTAAAGTGGTGAGCCGTTCGAGCAAATTAATGAAACACAAGAAGATTGTGGGACCTTTATAACCAGGGTCAAAAACCTAGGTAACAGTCTGGACCTGAAATTGATACCCAAAGTGGGGGCAGTCTTGTGGAACTGAGTCCTTAACCTGTGGAATCGGACACCACCCCCAGGTAGACAGTGTCAGAATGGGGTTAAATTTGGGGGACATGGGGTCAGTGTCCATAGAGAATTGAGTTTCTTAGTGGTGTGGGGGAAAAAAAGTACACATTGAACTGGTACCACAGTCTGGGCCCCTTGGCTGCCTGGAGTCCTTTTTCAGGCTCCGTGGTCAGGTGGAGCTGGAGTCTATACTCCAGTTGGGCAGGACTTCTGCCCTGGTTCATGCAGTGGCAGGGCTGTAGGACTGATGGATTTTGCCTGGAGTGTCTGACCAGGCTGTCTGGTCAGCTAGAGCTGGAGGCTATGTTCAGCAGTTTGTAACCCACTTAAGCATTTAATATATTCCCATCAACATTCTTATTATTTCAAACTCAATTATTTCCCACTATCCCCTTAGAAAACAGGCTTAACTTGCTCTCACTCTATATGTGTATTTGTTCCCATCGAGCACTTAGAGAGGAGAATTCTGAGCTATATGGATTAAAATGAATAATTGGAGACAGAATAGATGTGACTGGGATTTACAGTATCTCACTGAAACACACTTAGAGAAACCATAAGCAAGCAGTGAGGCTTAAGCAAATCTGCCATGGAAGTGTATCCTTCTCTGTGGTCCATGAGACTTCATAGGAGCTGCTAGGACCTCATCTGCTTTCAGGGCAGATAGCATCCTTAATTCTTTTCTTGTTACAAGGCAGGCCTCTGACTCTCACTATTTTAATGAAAATGTAACAAAGAATAGGATTTGTGATTTTTGCTCAGTGTAATGATAGTGTGTTGTTCTGGCAAGATTTTTTACCGAAGAGAAAATGGGAGGCACTGAAGAAAGAATACATTGCACTGACACCACCATTTAGAGAAGCCACAGCATAAACAGATGAAGCAACTTGCTCAAAATGGTTAGTAAGAGGCAGAATAGAGAAAGTTTTTTATTTTTTAATTTAAATGTCATGATCGAGACTAAAATATTTATGGGAATTTGAAAAGGTAGGAAATTATAGAAGGCATCACAATTATTAGAAGCGAAGTTGTCCCTTTTTATTATGAAAACTAATTTAGTGCATCATCAAGGCATAGTATTACTGTCAATGTTCTTGCTTGTGATGGTACCTTTAGAAAATATTTAGCTGCACACAGAGCATATAGATGCTATTATATAATTTATTGTGATGCAGATGTTAAAATCATTTTTGCTACAAAGCAATTTATACTCAAAAATGACTATAACCCTTAACATTTAAGGAGTCATTTCGCTTAGGAAGAAAAATTAAGAAATCTTTACTCTTTGTAGTAGAAATGTGAAACAGCTGCATTTATTCATAAATAGGTCAAAATGAGCCATTTGTCAAACAAAACACTTAAAGTATTATGTCAAGGAGTGGTGAAATCATTTAATGCATGAGAAGAACTGAAGCTATAAGATAATTCAAAACCCAACCAACTAAGTAAAAATGGTCTAATAGGAAAAGAGTACCTGACTGTTCCTGATATTTTTTAGGTTTCTTAAATGGCATGACCCTAATTTAATCAAAATAGAAATGACTTAGTAATGCTTAACAATGTTTGTGAGATTTACAATAATTTATTTCCTAGTTTTTAAAACCAGTTTTGGGGGTTCAAATTCCAACTAGGATGGAGTGAACACACTCTACCTTATTGCTCCCACTTATTAAAACTTATTAAGAACTCTCCACCAAATACATAAAGACACTGAGAAGTCTGAAAAGTAAATAATAGCAAGCAGAGTTGAGAGAGAATTACGAACTTAAAGAATAACCAATACAGCCTTGAGTATCCTGTTGTTGTTTTTTTTTTTTCCTCCCATGACTCCTACCTTACGTTTTAGGGCATCCCAAATGTGTGGGTATAGACAGAAAAGCCACCAAGAAACTCTCTCCCCAAAGGAGAGAGGAAAGGATGGCCAAAGGATGAGGAAAGGGAGCCCTGTACAACAGCTGTAAAGGAAATTCCAGTTAAAAACAAATAAACAAAAACAAAAGAATCTCCCGGACTAGCCTTATGCAAGCCCCAGTCATGAAGTTGCCCTTGCTTAGCAAGGATAGCAGTGGTGACCACTCAGGCACCTAAAACTGTGAGATAAAATCTTTCTTTCTGACCAGAAGAACCCAGAAAAGAAGTCTCTATTATCCAAAGAGTGTGGGATTCAGGTTATTTTTCTTTTTTTCTCCCACAACTTTGCTGCTGAGGTAGACACAATCCTAGGAAGTATATGATATCATAGGACACTAATATTTTAGCTTCATGGCCATAGAATCAGCAAAAAGGATCTCCTGAAGATCAAGTTGGGTGTTGTGGAGATCACATAAAGGAGCAATTTATAGTAAGATATTTGTCTGTATATCATGTCCAACACTCACCCTCTGAATTGCACAAACAAAAATCTGACCTGAGGTGTGCTGTCACACCTCAGGAACTGACCAGTTCCCAGACTGGCACAAACAGCACTGTGTAAACTTTGAAAACTAAATGGACATCTAAACAAGGCCCACAAAAGACAGGTTAAGATATGCATCTGAACCTAATGGGGTTGGTTGCTACTAAAATAAAATATCAACATTCTCTGAAGAATTTAACAAGCTCACAACATAACATCTAAAAAATTTTGGATACACTTGAAAAGTACTTGATGAGAAGTACCAGTAAAATCTCAATAAAACTCACAGATGCTAACCCTGAAATGACCCACATGCTGGGGTTATGAAACAATTTAGAAGAGAATTAACCATGTTTTATGAAGTAAGGACAAATATTATTAAAATGAATAGAAGATAAAATTTCTCAATAAGGAAGTAGAAGCTTTATAGAAAAAATATGGACATTTTAGAATTAAAAAATACAATGGAATTTAAAAATATTGCTTAAATAGCTCACTTGCAAACTGGATATGACAGAGGAAAGAATCAACTAACTTGAAGACAGGCCAATGGAAATTTTCCAGTCTGAAAAAAGAAGAAGTCTGGAAAAAATGGACAAAGCCTCAAGGATCTTGTGGAACAATATTTAAAAAGTAAGTATTCATGTCACTGGAGTCCCAGCAAGAGAGAAGCAGAAAATCAAAGCAGAAAATTTGTTTTAAGAAACAGTGATTTAGGAGCACCCACGTGGCTCAGTTGGTTAAACATCTGACTCTTGGTTTCAGCTCAGGTCATGATCTCATGGTTTGTGGGATAGAGCCCTACGTAGGGCTCTGTGCTGACAGTGCAGAGCCTGTTTGGGATTCTTTATCTCCCTCTCTCTCTGGCCCTTCCCTGCTCTCACAGTCTTTGTCTCTCTCCAAATAAATAAATAAACTTAAAAAAAAGAGAAAGAAACAATAAGTTAAAAGTGGTGAAAGACTTATTGAGCAGATAGAAGAAATTTGGTGACATACAACCAGGAGAAATGCAAAAACAAAAAGCAAACAAACAAAAACAAACTACATCACAATATGTAACAAACTACTAAAACCTGAAAATGAAGAGGGAAAAGTCTTGAAAATCAATCCAAGGAGTAAAACACACAACATACAGGCAAATGCCAATTTAAATCACCTCATTTGTTTTTTATCATAAAACCATGAGGGACAGAAAACAGTGGAAAAGTATTTTTGAAGGGCTAAGAGAGAAAACTTTCTATCCAGAGAAAACAGCCTTCAGAAATGAGGAAAAAATAAGGACATTCTAAGATGAAATAAAATGAAGAGAATTTATCTTTAGCTCATCTTTTCCAAAAGAAGAAAGTTGTGTAGACAGAAGAATGACACGAGAGGGAAACTTGGAATTTAAGAATGAAGAAACAGAGAAATAGTAAATAGATAAACTTTTTAATTCTCTAAAATATGTATGAAAGCTTATAAATTCCTTTCAGGGGTTTTCATTGCGTCTGCTTGATCTTAAATATACAGATTTTCTCCAAAGCATCACCCCTGCACCCCACCTTGGCAGCCTTTAAGCCTTTCTTAGCCATGGCCAAAATTATAAAAGAGGCATATAGGTAAGTGAAATAAGGAACATGCATAGTTGGGATATTGTTACATTTGATAGGAGGAATGAAAATAAGAATTTTAAATGTCACTTAAAATCTCGGTGTTTAAAAAAAAAAAAAAACTGAGCCTGGTGGTTCACTCAGTTGAGTGTCTGACTCTTGATCTCAGCTCAGGTCATGATCCCAAGGTCATGGGATCTAGCCCTACTTGCTGAGTGTGGAGCCTTCTTGGGATAAAATTTTTTTTTTTTAATTACTAAAAAAAACCTAATAGTTGAAGGTGTCTTTTTTGTTAATAGGACACAAATATTTAGAGGCTAGGTACTTTTTCACTGCTCCTTTTTGCAGGGTCTTTTTTCTTTAGTTCATTACTTTCTGGTTCATGTCCTCTTCCCTCTTCACCACCCCCCCCCCCTTCTCTCATCCTACTATATACATATATACAGTAATCCCTACAGCAATCACTAACAAAACCTAAGACATAAACCAAACAGCCACATTAAAGTGAAATACTAAAACATACTCAAATTTTTAGTAGAAGAAACAGAAAAGTGAAAAACAGAAGGACAAAGGGAAAACTAGTAATAATGTGGTAAGCCAAAATCCAAGTCTACTAATAACAACATTAAATGAAAATAATGCAAACACACCAATTAAAGGACATATTTTTCAGATTAAGTAAACAAAGATGACCTAATTATATGCTAGGATAATTGTGCCCTTGGGAAAAGTAAATAGCCAAACATTTTGTGGAACGATGAGTAAATAATCTGAGTTAAAGTGATACCTGGAGGCCTCAAGTATCATCATGATCTGTTAGAGTGGAGACATATGGAGGCTAGGTAATAAATGAAAACTGGCTCACAGGGGGACACTGGGTACATGGACCCACCTAGCAGTCCTTTTCCTGGTTCCAAATGTATTCAGAATAGACATCCTTGCTAATGGCATACCATCTAAAAACCATTCTAATGTGAAATTCTAAGTGGAAGCTTCTGACACTGCAAAACTCCCTTCCCATACAGCAAATAAAAAATCCCATATCTCATGGGATTTGTAGATATTAGTGCCAATCGTAATCTACAGAGTGTAGGGTTGGTGGTCTAGCCATTTCTCCACTTACTTCACTAGTATTACTTCACTAGTTCCTGCCAAAAACCAGATGGATTCTAGAAACTACCATTAGACTATGGCAAACTCAACCAAAGAGTAGTCCTAATTACAGCCACCACACCAAGTGGGAGATCTTTGCTTGAGAAGATTAAAACAGCCCTAGGTACAGAAAATGTAGCTACTGATTTATCAAATGTATTCTTTTCCATCACTATCAAATTAAAGAATCAGAAAGTTTGAATTTACATAACAGACAACAGGATATATTTACAATTTAGCTCAGGATTATGTTAAGTTTTCCTTCTGCTATCATAATATATTACGAAGAGGTCTGGACAAACTAAACATCTCACAAAATACCACATCGATCTACTATATCAATGACATCATGTGAATTATGCTAGAGGAGCAAGAAGGGCTAGTATCTTAGGGACCTTGCTAAGACACATGTGCTCCAGAGGATGGAAGATAAACCCTATGATGACTCTGGTATGCTGCATTAGGAAAATTTTAGTAATTTAGTGATCATAGGTATTCCAGGACATTCTGTACTAAGTAAAAGATAAATTAATGCATCTTCACCTTCCAATACAAAGCAAGAAAAATGATGACCAATAGGCCTCTTCAGATTCTAAAGGCAATGTATTCAGCAACTGGGTGTACTGTATTGACCCAGATACCAAATGACATAGAAGCTCTGAGTGGGCCCCAAAACAGTAAAAGCTCTTTAGCAAACCCAGGCTATGATGGAAGCAGCTTTGCCATTTGGAACATGTGGTATTACAAGCTATGGGGGAAAATGACATGTTGGAACCCACCACAAGCCCCAATGAGATATTCATGACGCAGACCCATGGGGCAGGGCCAAGTCACCTGCAGCAGAGACCCCAATATCTGTAGAAAAACAACTTCTGGTGTGCTACTGACCCCTTACAGAGAATGGAGTATCAAACCATGGGTTACCAAGTGACCATTTGGCCCTAATCACCCATCATTAGCTAGATTCTGTCAGACTCAACAAGTCATTAAGTCAGGTGGGCCCAGCAACAATCCATCTTAAGATAAAATTGCAACATCAAAAATCAATCACAAATCCCTTATCATCTAGCACACAACCTCCATGTAATTCACCAGTTATACTCCCATCCTCCTACACATCTGGTTAATCTTATCCACACCTGTTCAATCTCAGGAGACCATGTCAAAACGATTGCCCTACACCAAACCTACCCCGGCCCAATGGTCTGAGTCACACTGTGATGGTGGCTCATCCCAGTGGCTGGCAAGGAGTGAGAGACACATGCAAATACCTAAAGTCTATTACCTTCCAGGATGCCCAGGTCTGAGGATACAGCACATGCTCCAGGGATGAAAGACTTACCTCCGGCAAAGTCAAAGTCTGCTTCAACCTGATCACTCGGTTATACTATCCTTGGCTTCAGTTTTTCCTCCCAACAGCTGAAAGTTGTCTTGAATTCATCACAGGAGATCGTCGCTGTTTGCTATCTCTGGCCCTCCCCAGAACAGCCTCAGCACAGTCCTCTTTCTACCCAGCCCAATTGCCAGCAGCCTGATATGGAGGAGCTGGCCCCTCCACCCAAGTGCTTCCATCAGGAAAGGTTCTCCTTTGAACACCAAGAGTGACACCGGAAAGCCAGAACCAGGGAGAGGAGGGGAATGTGAAGCTTCCCAGGAAGGCAAACAGGAGCCCAAAAGGTGGACTATGTGGTATTGGGTGTGTGGGGGAGTAAGCGTGGGTCCAGTGGAGGCACAGGGAGAGGATGGTCTGGGATGTGCTGAGCGTCAGCTCAGAGAATGGTGGAATCTGTGCCATGACCACTCTTCACAGAGGAAGCCTGCTCTTGTGGAATCTCGGGAAATATAAGGGAATTGGGAGAGGGTGGCAAGGGAGTTCTGGGATGAGAAACACTTGGTTGCTCTAGATGCCAGATGTCTCTCATCCCAGACTCCTCCTTTAAGTCTCGTTCCTGCCACTTGACACAATAGAACATAGTACAGAGGGCTCCATGCTTATGCCCAGTAGTACAGATTTTCTGTTACCATTGCTGATTGAGCTAATATTGCTAGGGAGGGGTATCTAGAATGGAGAGTGCTGGTCTATTGGTGGAGGGAGACAATGAGTATCAGTTGTGGCTCTGAAACCAGCTGAAGTGGCTACAGTTGTCCCAACAAATTTCCTCTCCTGCAAAGTTCATTCAAAAAGAGAGGTCTACGAGAATCCTATAGAAGTTGCTCCCAAATTGTATCTGAAGCAGATTCAACTTGCACAAGGGGTGATTTGTAGACACTACGATATATCACCCAGATCTCCCTTCGGTGAAGAACTTATTGCCCCAAGTGTTGGGAGTGACGCAGATTGACAGCCTTCAGCTGCCAGCTATCTCAGGGTCTACCTCAGCTGCAGTGAGTCACCTTGCCCAAGGTTGAACTCCTTGCTGCGGGAGTCTACGTCTAATGAACGATTGGTATAAGTCTATAAAGCCTGGCCATCTTGACCCAACTCAGGACAACTGCTAAGGGATATTCTAGCTCCAGAGCAACTCTGGGAATAGGTTGAGGATGCCATTCACCCTGGCTGCCTCATCGCTGGACTTCTCTCTCTGCTCAGTCCTACTTCCTTCTCCTCCCTTTCACAGTGATTGTCTCCAAGGGGGTCCCTTAATAAACATTCAGCAAACTAAACCCAGTCTTAGGGTCAGCTTCTGGAAGAACCCAACCTGTAACAATATTTCACACTCAATTTGAATTTTTCTGTTTTGTATTTGTTAATTTCTGTCATTTTCTTTTAAAATTATTACTGGGTAGGGGCACCTGGGTGGCTTAGTCAGTTAAGCATCTGATTCCTGATTTCAGCTCAGGTCATGATCCCAGGGTTGTGGGATTGAGTCCTGCACTGGGCTCTGAGCTGAGATTGGAGCCTGCCTAAGATTCTCCCTCTCTCTGAGCCCCTCCCCTACTCACATTTTCTCTCCTTCTCTCTCAAAATAAAGGAACACTTTTTAAAAAATGTATTGGGTAATTTCTTGTCTGTGTCTTATTCTCCAGACCAGAGAAGTTTAGGTTTGAAGGAAACATTACTGAAAGAAAACATTAGTTTTCTTGTGTACATCCCCCCCCCCCATAATGTTCTCAACCTCCACCTGTTTGAATATTTTCAACGGTATCTGGATTACACAGTAATGCACAGCTCTGATGTTTACAAAGTCTCCTGCCATGATGAGTAGAAATCTGCCTTCTTGTGTCTACCAATTTGCCTTTGTTTTTGTTTATTAATCAACTTCCATAGGACAGTCTCAAATAAATGAAAGCACCTCGCATGTCCTCTGCTGAATCTTCTTGAGGTTAAATAAATCCAATTTCATCAACCACTCCTAATATGTTTCAAGACTCCTTACCATCATAGATCCACCTCTCCTCTAAACTTTGTAAACTTCTCATTCTTTGGTATAAACCCAACTCAACTTTTTGTACTGTTCTGTCATCCCCTTATCAAAAGCATCTTGTCCAGGGTGGACATTCAAACAAACAAACAAACAAACAAACCAATGTAGATTGACTGGACAGATAAATACTTCAAGTTAATTAATCCTTTTCAAGTATTAATATACTTAAAGAAATGTCCAAACCTTTCAATTTAATCCTCCTAATCCACAAATATAATGATTGGCTCATGAATGTTATGGTGGGAATTCTGGTCCTTTTGTTGGACTAATATGATTTATTAATAGTATCGTTACTCCATGAAATGATTTGACAAATCAGAGGTAATTCAGTTTTTCATTCTTTTAGTTAAAAGTGAGCGACTGATTCTTATTACGATTGGCATCACTAATGACAGTGTGAGATTCAGCATTCTGTGCTCTGCCTCAAGGACAGTGAAAGGATGAACTAGCTGCCAACTTGACTGACATTTTATGCAAGTGACATGAACCAATATATCTCTTGTACGTGGCGCATTGAAAATTATAATTGTGTATTTAAAAATGTATACAAGCCGTATTTTATATCAGCAGCATGTGTTTTGCAGAGCAGTAACACATGACAAGAAACAAACATCCTTAAGTTGCTACAGAAATCAGGCTGCTGTCATAGTTAACACACATAATTTCTTTCTGAGAATGAAAAGTGTCCACTTCAATGAGAAATTCTAATTATTAAATTCTGTTTTTAACTCTGAGTTCCATAGAGGGCTGCAATCCACAGCTTTTGATAACTTAAATGGTGATTTGCTTTGGAAACTACAATGATATGAGGCTTATGTCATTAGGAAGAAAAACTCATTAAATTAATTCCCGGTTCCTAATTTACTTTAGGAAATTATTAATGTTGAAAAGATTAGTTGGGAGGAAGATTGGTGAGTTTAGTTTTTTCACGGAACACTGAGGTTATAAAAAAAAGTCAACTGATTTATCATTTTTATATTGTGTGTACTTCCTATCTTAATGAACAAGTTGACATTTTGTTCACTCGATTTTTATTATTTCATAGTTCGCTAAGAGAATAAGCTTTCTAAGAGTTTTCATCTTTGACAAGGAGATAAATGGCATAGCGGATACAAGCATGGAATTTAGAGTCAGACAGAAGTTTTAAATCCCAACTGTACTGCCTATTAGTTATGTGACCTTGGTCCAGTTTTATTTTACCTTTATCTGTCAATTTTTTCTCTTCAGAATGGCAGTAATAATCACTTAATAGAATTATAAGCATTAAATGAGGTGGTATACCTATACACTGTAGATGCTCTCAAATGGTCATTATATTTTGGATGTAGTAAGATTCAGGAGCTTTGGTGCAATTAATGCCTTCTATGATCTAACTTAATTAATTGTTTTCTATATTAATAAGAGAAAAATGACTCTAACACAAATGTCCATTAATACTTGGAGAATAAAGAGGAGAAATTCAAGTATTCTGCCTCCAAAGGCCATTGTTCCCACATCTTAGCAGCAACTACAATAGACTGTCTTATGGAGAGGTTAGTGATAACTTTTGAGAGAAAGATGCAGTACGTTTTTCTTTAGGGCACCAGGGAGAAAGCTATAGGAAGACTACACTATAAATATCTGACATAAAGAAATCTCAAAATGAGAAGGAAGGAAAATGTAATTGATTTTTTACTGTATGCCAAACTCTGTGATAAGTATTTGTTGAAAAATCAGTATCACCATCACCATCTCATCATCAGGATGGCAGTAATGACAGCTGCCATAATTAAGGACTTATTATATAGTAAGTACTTTACATATGCCATTAAGTTTAATTCCTACAATGACCTTATAAGGTATATGTTATTTTATCTAATTTATTGATGAGGAAAGCAAGGCTTAGAAAGTTGAAGGAACTTGTCCCAAATCATATTGCTGGTGAATGTCGGTGTTAGAATTGGAACCCACTTCTATCCCACAAGGACCAAAAAAGAAGCAGTGACTGTTCTTTTTCAGTTTGCTTTTCTTTGGGCTGCATCAACATAAGATCCTCTCATACACTTTGTATTGTCTTCTAAAGGCGTAACCTTTGGATAAGCATTGCAGGGCCCAGAGTGAGGGACCCGGTGAGCTCCAAGCTAAACACCAATAGTTGTCAGGACCATCTCCATGATTTTACAATCCTCTTGAATTTTGTTCAGTGTCTGTTGGACATCACTCACCTACCACATAGTTATGTAGTCCACTTAGGCCTACACTTAATACCTCTGTTGCTGTAGCCCAGGGCACCAAGGTTGTCCCAGTCACTGCTACAATCTCAGCTGCTTCCAGGGAGCCACCAGGCTTACTGAGTGCTCTGGTATCCGTAAAAATCTTCCTTGGCTAGCAAGAGCTTTGCCCCCAGAGAATAGCTGGAGAGCGCTTATACTATGGAGCAGAAACTATATCTTATGATACATTCAGGTGCCTGTTCCTCAGGTGGAAGTTCAACAGTTGTCTTGGATTTTTCTCTTCAAATACATACCCTGCAAGCTTCCCCCAAAATGAGAAGCTTTGGGCTGTTACATGGTTCACATAGGGGTTTCTCTCATGGAGACTCTCTAGCACCTATAGGAACTGATCTAAACTATAGTTCAAAAGCCTAATAGATTATTTCCCCCTTACCAAGTTACTTCTTAAGTGAATTGTAAAAATTCTGCTGTGAAATAAATATTGAAAATAAAATATTGATCTCATAATTAAAAGATAACATTTTATACATTTTAGGTGCCAGTTACATTTATAAACATGGTCTTTAAAGCAATTTGGACTTTTGGCAGTATTATCTTTTGTATTAAATCTGTAATGCTGCCATTCGAAGTCAGGAGTAATTAATTAGAGGCACTAAGAGACACTCAGGGATCTCAGAAGGGAAAGTCTGTTGAAAAAACTAGCCAACAACATATTATGGCAATAATATCTTTTCAAGGTGCAGAGAAAATGACCCAACATACCTTAATTGGTTTCTTATCTGAGACTCATGAGATCTCAATTGTGAAAGATATTTTACTGTGGAGGATAAAAAGAAAACATCCCGGAGGCTCCAGTGAGTGAAAGGGAAAGGTTACTAAGGCAATCAAGGTGAGTGAATAGATGTTTGTGTGATGCCCAAGGTCTAGACTGGAAACAAGAGGAACCCAAGGTTTACCAATTTCAAGGCAAACCTGAGCTTAGCCAGTGGGCTAGAAGGTCAGTGGAGACCTGCGGTAATCACATACAGTGAGTCCCAATGCATAACTGCAATACTAAGACGAGCAAGTTCCATTTGGCAACAACTTCCTTGAAAGCAACTTAAGCTAAGTTGCATCACAATGTTCTTGGTCTCTTTATCTTTTTTTTAATTAAAAAAAATTTTTTTTAAGGAAGCTCCATGCCCAATGTGGGGCTTGAACTCACAACCCTGAGATCAAGAGTCATATGCTCTACCAACTGAGGTAGCCAGGCTCCCCTTTGTCTCTCTTTGAACCTATATCACAGCTGAGCTGGGACTACAATATTTAAAGCTACTTGGAAAAGGATGCTGTTTTATGAGAAATTGGAGAGCCAGAGGGGTTTGAGCTCAAGTCACAAGGAAAGTTTGTATGGAAAAGTTGAAAAAATGAGAACATACAATTTTGTAACTTGAAGGTACCTTAAATAACCATCCTGCCTCATATTAGTTATAATCATTGTAACCCAGAAAGTTTTACTCCATACCACAGGTTCAGAGCTTGAACTGAAACACAAGTCTTTTTAATTTCTACTGCAACATTTTTTTTCCAGTCAAGAGAAAATTAAAAAAAAAATTAAAAAAGAGAAATTAAAAAAAGAGAAAATTAAAAAAAAAATAGAGAGAAAATTAAAAAAAAAAAAAAGAGGGGTGGGGGACACTGTAAAGGAAAATGGCCAGGATCTCACTGGACATGCTGGAGAATTTTCCTGTGGTCAGGTTTAATTTGCTAGCATATTCTTATTTCAGCAAATATTTACTATGATCCAGGCATTTTTATATTTAATCCTTGCTATATTCTTATGAGGCAGCAATTATTGAATTCTTGAATAATGACACTAAGGCTCTAAGAGGTTAAATAACTTTACTCAAGAGGATAAGGTAATGACCCAGCCAGGTTCCAGCCCCCATGTTTTTTGGTCACCAAGTCCAGGGTGCTTTCCCTGAATATTTAAAAATTGGGTTTTTGAGTAGCTATGACCTGGCTCCAGCATACTGCTGCCCCAGTCAGTTTCATAGGGAACTCTGAGGTTTAAATAGCAATTCAGAGATTTTTATAAATTGAGGCAAGTGTTTCAGACATTTGTCAGCAAATGTCTGGCATCAACTAGCTATTGGGTGTCAGCTACAGCCTTTGGCCAGGATTATTCCCTGGAACATTAATACATGGAAGCAATATTTCTATATTTGCACTGCTACTGAGGCATTTTCAATAATTCAAACTAAGCCAGGGGGCTGATGACTTATACCTGTATAAGAAAGCAAATATGGATTATTAAACTGAGTAGCTAAAAAAGGACTTTAGTAGAAATTGCTTCAGATAGTTCAAATGGGAATTTGAAAACCTGTTTGGCAATGTGGGTAAGTGGCCCTCATTTTACTTTAGATGAACACTCTTGAATGTTGGCTTTGACAAGGCCCTCCTGATTCTGGAGGAAGGAGTCTTCCATGAAAGGTGAAATTACTCATGTCAGTCATCTCAGTTTGCTGATTGCCTGTAGGCAAGGCCTGTCCTCAGATCAGGAACTGGAATTCTTATGTCTGATTAATTTTTTCAAGAAAATTTAAATACATAAAAAAATCATCCAGAAGAAAACAAAAGACATAGTCACAATATCTTGAAATAAAAGCTGTTGATCTTTTTTCCAGGAACAACATAAGGTGTTTTTGTTTTTTGTTTTTTTTAGAGAGAGAGAGGATGCAAGTGAGCAAGGGGTGGAGGGAGGGAGGGAGAAAGAGAGAGAAAGAGAGAGAGAGAGAGAGAGAGAGAGAGAGAGAGAGAGAAGCAGGGCTCACCCAGGGCTCATGTTTTTACACAAAGCGAGGCTCTGCTCACCAATGTGGGACTCAGACTCACCAACTGTGAGATCATGACCTGAGCCGAAGTCAGATGCTTAACAACTGAGCCCCTGAGGCGCCCTATGATAAATATTCTTTTAAACTTTGCATACATCCATTATTATTTCCTTCGGATAAATGATTAGAAATAAAAATTTGGGGTCACAGTTTAGGTAGACATTTAACATTTTGGATATATTGCAAGACTGCCCTCCAAAAGACTGTGTGAATTAAATATTCCTACCAGCTCTGTCAAAGTATTAATGATGTATTTTTTTGCATTTCTTCAGGAAAAAACCAGGTAGCTCCTTTGTGGTGGAGATAAACTTGGTCCCAGGAGTAATAGAAACAAAAGCACCTGAATTTGGGGAATATAATGACATTATTTTGGATTATTTGTGAGAACTATACTTAAGGAGGACCTGAATCTAAAGATTTGGGAGAACAAAATGAGGACTTTGGTGAGCCACTCAGCCCTACCTGGAGAGTTGTGTGAACATGTATGTGTTTGTGTGTGTGTGTGTGTGTGTGTGTGTGTGCACAAAATGCTGCGTACTCAAAACATGGAGGGTTCAATGGTTTGAATAGAGAAGTATTCCTTTCATTTTCCTAAGTTTCTTTTCATAAATTAAAATTTTGTTTTAATGTTTATTCGTTTTTGAAAGAGAGAGACAGAGCAAAAGCAGGGATGGGGCAGAGAGAGAGGGCGACACAGAATCTGAAGCAGGCTCCAGGCTCCCAGCCATCAGCTGCCAGCTAGAACTGATGAAACGCGAGATCATGACCTGAGCCAAAGTCGGATGCTTAACTGACTGAGCCACCCAGGCGCCCCTTCCTTTACTAAATTTTAGATAAAGATATTATTGCAATATGGTATAATTTATTGACTCATTTTATAATTGTTTATTGAACACCAAGTGAAAAGATTGGTGTTCCAGATTTTAGATTAATGTGAAAAAAAAACCCAATCCTATTTTTCCTTCTTTCCACTTTATTAAAGCTTTGTATGAGAAGTGAACTGCTGTGCAGAGATGACATCTGCTTTGGATAGAATAATAAAAACTGGATGTGCATTTCTGGAAATGAGTAGTGTGCTTACAATAATGGATAAAAAGTGCATAAAAAGAAAGTGTTTGAATGATTTTGGCTTTGAGAAAAGAGACAACATAACAACCCAAGATCATATTAAATAAACAAGAACATTGCATTATTGAGGATGAGACCCTGGTGCACATTAGCTGAAGCAGGGGTATCTAAAGTAAACTAGGAGTGGGCTTCTCTATGAATTTTGCCAGCGGGAATGCAGAGGCTTTTGTAGTTCATACACCTATCAGGCTTATTTATAATAAGAATTTCTGTCCTCAAAGAAGCTCTCAATGATAGAGGTAGTAACAGGGTAATAAATGGTAAGTATGATATGATCCCCATCTTTAAAGAAACTACAGTTGAAGGATGTGAATGAGGAAGTGTGGGTGGGTGGGTAGTCTTGAGAAAAAGCTGCATCAAAATACCAAAGTGTTTGAATTCATATATTTTGAAAAATGCATTTCTCTGATTACAAAAATAATCCAATTTGTTATTAAATATTTTGAAAAAAAAGCAAAGGATTAAGAAGATAATAGAGATTACCCATAATCTCACAAGACTTTTGATTTAAATGGCTATATACGTATATACTGTATATGCATAAAAAGTTTATCTTTATATCTTAATTTGGAAATATGTACAGAAGAGATAAACAACTCAAATAATTACTGTCTTAGTTTCACCAGAAGTTTAGAGGATAAAGTTATTGATATCTTATTATCAGTCTCTATGCCCTGTGATTTTCACAAAATTATTGGAGGTGTTATTCTCACCTCTGAGCTAAGAGTTTATTAATATAAAATCTTTTGTTGTGAATTTGTTAATATGCATTTGAGCATTACCTAAAATAATATTTTAAAAAAGAGCTTATTAAACATTTAGGCACAAATTGAGTGGTTTACCTCCATAACAGCCTTATTTTGTTTAGAATCATTTGCTAACTGGAAATTTGAGGTTAATACCTCTAGAGATAGAAAGATAATTGACCTAATGTTAGACTAGATTCCACATAGTTGTGAGGTTTCTCTGACCTACTCTCAGGAAGAATCTTTAATCTTTCTAGAGCTAATGTTGCTATCTCTATTTTCCTGATATATAGTACACACATAAAAATGATATGTTTAGCGTCCTGCCGATCACTTAGATTCCACCTACACCTGCCTAAAGAACCCAGAAAACCGCCAGAGGATTAGCAGAAGGGAGTCTCCGGAGTCAAGCGCAGACGAGAGGCCCACGGAAGAGGGTAGGAAGGGCGGCGAGGCGGTGCGCGCTCCACGGACTGGCGGGAGGGAGCCGGGGCGGAGGGGCGGCTCGCCGGCCAAGCAGAGCCCCCGAGTCTGGCTGGCAAAAGCGGAGGGGCCGGACAGACTGTGTTCCGACAGGCAAGCGCGACTTAGCGTCTGGGAGGTCATAGGTTAACAGCTCTGCTCAGAAAGCGGGAAGGCTGGAGGACAAAGGGAGGGAGAGCTGCTGAGCCCCCGGACGGCAGAGCTCAGCTTGGCGGGGAACAAAGGCGCCAGCGCCATCTCCCCCGCCCATCCCCCAGCCAAAATCCCAAAGGGAACCAGTTCCTGCCAGAGAACTTGCTTGCTCCGCGCAAACACCCAACTCTGTGCTTCTGCGGAGCCAAACCTCTGGCAGCGGATCTGACTCCCTCCCGCTGCCACAGGGCTCCTCCTGAAGTGGATCACCTAAGGAGAAGCGAGCTAAGCCTGCCCCTCCAGCCCCCGTGCACCTTGCCTACCCACCCCAGCTAATACGCCAGATCCCCAGCAACACAAGCCTGGCAGTGTGCAAGTAGCCCAGACGGGACACGCCACCCCACAGTGAATCCCGCCCCTAGGAGAGGGGAAGAGAAGGCACACACCAGTCTGACGGTGGCCCCAGCAGTGGGCTGGGGGCAGACATCGGGTTGGACTGCGGCCCCGCCCACTAACTCCAGTTATACACCACAGCACAGGGGAAGTGCACTGCAGGTCCTCACCACGCCAGGGACTCTCCAAAATGACCAAACGGAAGAATTCCCCTCAGAAGAATCTCCAGGAAATAACAACAGCTAATGAACTGATCAAAAAGGATTTAAATAATATAACAGAAAGTGAATTTAGAATAATAGTCATAAAATTAATCGCTGGGCTTGAAAACAGTATACAGGACAGCAGAGAATCTCTTGCCACAAAGATCGAGGGACTAAGGAAGAGTCACGAGGAGTTGAAAAACGCTTTAAACGAATTGCAAAACAAAATGGAATCCACGATGGCTCGGCTTGAAGAGGCAGAGGAGAGAATAGGTGAACTAGAAGATAAAGTTATGGAGAAAGAGGAAGCTGAAAGAAAGAGAGATAAAAAAATCCAGGAGTATGAGGGGAAAATTAGAGAACTAAGTGATGCACTAAAAAAAAATAATATACGCATAATTGGTATCCCAGAGGAGGAAGAGAGAGGGAAGGGTGCTGAAGGGGTACTTGAACAAATTATAGCTGAGAACTTCCCTGAACTGGGGAAGGAAAAAGGCATTGAAATCCAAGAGGCACAGAGAACTCCCTTCAGACGTAATTTGAATCGATCTTCTGCACGACATATCATAGTGAAACTGGCAAAATACAAGGATAAAGAGAAAATTCTGAAAGCAGCAAGGGATAAACGTGCCCTCACATATAAAGGGAGACCTATAAGACTCGTGACTGATCTCTCCTTTGAAACTTGGCAGGCCAGAAAGGCTTGGCACGATATCTACAGTGTGCTAAACAGAAAAAATATGCAGCCGAGAATCCTTTATCCAGCAAGTCTGTCATTTAGAATAGAAGGAGAGATAAAGGTCTTCCCAAACAAACAAAAACTGAAGGAATTTGTCACCACGAAACCAGCCCTACAAGAGATCCTAAGGGGGATCCTGTGAGACAAAGTACCAGAGACATCACTACAAGCATAAAACATACAGACATCACAATGACTCTAAACCCATATCTTTCTATAATAACACTGAATGTAAATGGATTAAATGCGCCAACTAAAAGACATAGGGTATCAGAATGGATAAAAAAACAAGACCCATCTATTTGCTGTCTACAAGAGACTCATTTTAGATCTGAGGACACCTTTAGATTGAGAGTGAGGGGATGGAGAACTATTTATCATGCTCCTGGAAGCCAAAAGAAAGCTGGAGTAGCCATACTTATATCAGACAAACTAGACTTTAAATTAAAGGCTGTAACAAGAGATGAAGAAGGGCATTATATAATAATCACAGGGTCTATCCACCAGGAAGAGCTAACTATTATAAATGTCTATGCGCCAAATACCCGAGCCCCCAGATATATAAAACAATTACTCATAAACATAAGCAACCTTATTGATAAGAATGTGGTCATTGCAGGGGACTTTAACACCCCACTTACAGAAATGGATAGATCATCTAGACACACAGTCAATAAAGAAACAAGGGCCCTGAATGATACATTGGATCAGATGGACTTGACAGATATATTTAGAACTCTGCATCCCAAAGCAACAGAATATACTTTCTTCTCGAGTGCACATGGAACATTCTCCAAGATAGATCATATACTGGGTCACAAAACAGCCCTTCATAAGTTTACAAGAATTGAAATTATACCATGCATACTTTCAGACCACAATGCTATGAAGCTTGAAATCAACCACAGGAAAAAGTCTGGAAAACCTCCAAAAGCATGGAGGTTAAAGAACACCCTACTAACGAATGAGTGGGTCAACCAGGCAATTAGAGAAGAAATTAAAACATATATGGAAACAAACGAAAATGAAAATACAACAATCCAAACGCTCTGGGATGCAGCGAAGGCAGTCCTGAGAGGAAAATACATTGCAATCCAGGCCTATCTCAAGAAACAAGAAAAATCCCAAATACAAAATCTAACAGCACACCTAAAGGAAATAGAAGCAGAACAGCAAAGGCAGCCTAAACCCAGCAGAAGAAGAGAAATCATAAAGATCAGAGCAGAAATAAACAATATAGAATCTAAAAAAACTGTAGAGCAGATCAACGAAACCAAGAGTTGGTTTTTTGAAAAAATAAACAAAATTGACAAACCTCTAGCCAGGCTTCTCAAAAAGAAAAGGGAGATGACCCAAATAGATAAAATCATGAGTGAAAATGGAATTATTACAACCAATCCCTCAGAGATACAAACAATTATCAGGGAATACTATGAAAAATTATATGCCAGCAAATTGGACAACCTGGAAGAAATGGACAAATTTCTAAACACCCACACTCTTCCAAAACTCAATCAGGAGGAAATAGAAAGCTTGAACAGACCCATAACCAGCGAAGAAATTGAATCGGTTATCAAAAATCTCCCAACAAATAAGAGTCCAGGACCAGATGGCTTCCCAGGGGAGTTCTACCAGACATTTAAAGCAGAGATAATACCTATCCTTCTCAAGCCATTCCAAGAAATAGAAAGGGAAGGAAAACTTCCAGACTCATTCTATGAAGCCAGTATTACTTTGATTCCTAAACCAGACAGAGACCCAGTAAAAAAAGAGAACTACAGGCCAATATCCCTGATGAATATGGATGCAAAAATTCTTAATAAGATACTAGCAAATCGAATTCAACAGCATATAAAAAGAATTATTCACCATGATCAAGTGGGATTCATTCCTGGGATGCAGGGCTGGTTCAACATTCGCAAATCGATCAACGTGATACATCACATTAACAAAAAAAAAGAGAAGAACCATATGATCCTGTCAATCGATGCAGAAAAGGCCTTTGACAAAATCCAGCACCCTTTCTTAATAAAAACCCTTGAGAAAGTCGGGATAGAAGGAACATACTTAAAGATCATAAAGGCCATTTATGAAAAGCCCACAGCTAACATCATCCTCAACGGGGAAAAACTGAGAGCTTTTTCCCTGAGATCAGGAACACGACAGGGATGCCCACTGTCACCGCTGCTGTTTAATATAGTGCTGGAAGTTCTAGCATCAGCAATCAGACAACAAAAGGAAATCAAAGGCATCAAAATTGGCAAAGATGAAGTCAAGCTTTCGCTTTTTGCAGATGACATGATATTATACATGGAAAATCCGATAGACTCCACCAAAAGTCTGCTAGAACTGATACATGAATTCAGCAAAGTTGCAGGATACAAAATCAATGTGCAGAAATCAGTTGCATTCTTATACACTAACAATGAAGCAACAGAAAGACAAATGAAGAAACTGATCCCATTCACAATTGCACCAAGAAGCATAAAATACCTAGGAATAAATCTAACCAAAGATGTAAAAGATCTGTATGCTGAAAACTATAGAAAGCTCATGCAGGTAATTGAAGAAGATATAAAGAGATGGAAAGACATTCCCTGCTCATGGATTGGAAGAATAAATATTGTCAAAATGTCAATACTACCCAAAGCTATCTACACATTCAATGCAATCCCTATCAAAATTGCACCAGCATTCTTCTCGAAACTAGAACAAGCAATCCTAAAATTCATATGGAACCACAAAAGGCCCCGAATAGCCAAAGTAATTTTGAAGAAGAAGACCAAAGCAGGAGGCATCACAATCCCAGACTTTAGCCTCTACTACAAAGCTGTCATCATCAAGACAGCATGGTATTGGCATAAAAACAGACACATAGACCAATGGAATAGAATAGAAACCCCAGAACTAGACCCACAAACGTATGGCCAACTCATCTTTGACAAAGCAGGAAAGAACATCCAATGGAAAAAAGACAGTCTCTTTAACAAATGGTGCTGGGAGAACTGGACAGCAACATGCAGAAGGTTGAAACTAGACCACTTTCTCACACCATTCACAAAAATAAACTCAAAATGGATAAAGGACCTGAATGTGAGACAGGAAACCATCAAAACCTTAGAGGAGAAAGCAGGAAAAGACCTCTCTGACCTCAGCCGTAGCAATCTCTTACTCGGCACATCCCCAAAGGCAAGGGAATTAAAAGCAAAAGTGAATTACTGGGACCTTATGAAGATAAAAAGCTTCTGCACAGCAAAGGAAACAACCAACAAAACTAAAAGGCAACCAACGGAATGGGAAAAGATATTTGCAAATGACACATCGGACAAAGGGCTAGTATCCAAAATCTATAAAGAGCTCATCAAACTCCACACCCGAAAAACAAATAACCCAGTGAAGAAATGGGCAGAAAACATGAATAGACACTTCTCTAAAGAAGACATCCGGATGGCCAACAGGCACATGAAAAGATGTTCAACGTCGCTCCTTATCAGGGAAATACAAATCAAAACCACACTCACATACCACCTCACGCCAGTCAGAGTGGCCAAAATGAAGAAATCAGGAGACTATAGATGCTGGAGAGGATGTGGAGAAACAGGAACCCTCTTGCACTGTTGGTGGGAATGCAAATTGGTGCAGCCGCTCTGGAAAGCAGTGTGGAGGTTCCTCAGAAAATTAAAAATAGACCTACCCTATGACCCAGCAATAGCACTGCTAGGAATTTATCCAAGGGATACAGGAGTACTGATGCATAGGGGCACCTGTACCCCAATGTTTATAGCGGCACTCTCAACAATAGCCAAATTATGGAAAGAGCCTAAATGTCCATCAACTGATGAATGGATAAAGAAATTGTGGTTTATATACACAATGGAATACTACGTGGCAATGAGAAAAAATGAAATATGGCCTTTTGTAGCAACATGGATGGAACTGGAGAGTGTGATGCTAAGTGAAATAAGCCATACAGAGAAAGACAGATACCATATGGTTTCACTCTTATGTGGATCCTGAGAAACATAACAGAAACCCATGGGGGAGGGGAAGGGAAAAAAAAAAAAAAAAAAAAAAAAAAAAAGAGGTTAGAGTGGGAGAGAGCCAAAGCATTAGAGACTGTTAAAAACTGAGAACAAACTGAGGGTTGATGGGGGGTGGGAGGGAGGGCAGGGTGGGAGGGAGGGGAGGGTGGGTGATGGGTATTGATGAGGGCACTTTTTGGGATGAGCACTGGGTGTTGTATGGAAACCAATTTGACAGTAAATTTCATATATTAAAAAATAAAAAAAAATAAAAAAAAAATGATATGTTTATTCCTTCAAAATATGTAAAGAATTTAAAGCATTGTTATAAGTTAGTTTTCATTTTTTGGAGACTTTGAACTTTGTAAGAGATGGTTTTTCTCCTATTTTCTTGATCACAGGGAGGCCCAAATCAAATGTGTATCATACCTTTAGTACATAGAAGACATAATTAATGGCTTGTATTCGGGTTTAGGCTTATCCTGCCTTATTTCTCTATGTCCCTTTCCCTCATTTCCTTGCCTATTTTATTTAACTTGGTTATGCATAAGATTAGCCACATTTAAAGCTGAAACCCCAGTGGCTTACCACAACAGTGGCTTATTTCTTGTTTATGCACATCGTAGGTTGGTGTAGGGGTCTGCTCCATATGTCAGTCAGCAGCCCATGCTGAAGTTTTACCAAGTGTAGCTGCACTATCTGGAATATGCAGTCTCTGGTTGTTGTAGCTAGAGAAGAGTCTGGAAAGATGCATGTGCTATTTTCACAGAACTCACTTCTGTTCATCTTTTTGTTGCTTTATTGACCATACTTGGCTGCAAGGCCCGACCCAATGACAGGGGGGTCCAGAAAAGTAACAGTTCGATTAGAACACTTGGTGAGCAGACTGCCTCTGTCTCAATGTATTTTTGACAAGGTTTTGAGAAGTAGTTTTAGAATTAAGTAGATTATAAATAATATAAGTGTTGTCATTTTTGTAGGTCAAAAATGGTTAAATATCAGCAGTTTTATATAGTTCAGCTTAATAAATGAATGCATAATGTCACAGCATTTTTCTGAGTTAACACTGCCCTTGCCCTCAAAAAAGAGACTGCCTATCAGCAGGAGCACGTCTGCATACAAATAACTGCATTTCATTCAGAGAAGAACTGTGCCAGAGACATGCAAAATGTCATGGCAATACGGAAGAAAGCATGACTAGTCATCTAAGAGCTTGTTAGGGAAGGTGTCACTTGTTAATTGTTGATGGTCATTACAAGGAGAAAGTAACTTCTAGTCAGAAGGAATGACATGCAAAGAAGCATAAAAATGAGGTGGGGGGAGCTTTGTTTAGAAAAGCCCTGTAACAGGAAAAAAAAAAGTCAAGAGAAAGGCTAGCTTGAAACGAGGTCATAAATATAGATGGGATCAGGCTAGAGATGATTTTGTGTGTCATACTAAGCAATTGCCACTTTTTGCTGATGGCAATTTGAAGTTACTGACGGCCTGGTGTGATGGGATCAGATCTGTCTTTAGGGGATAAGGAAGGAATCACACTGTAGGAAGACTGGATGTTTTAAAGAAGAGTTTCTTAGGTACTTTTGTGTTTCTTTTCAGCGTGGACACACACATCCTTTACACTATACAATAAAATCTCCTAAACTTATAGTAATAAAATATCACAAAAATTTAGACAAGAAAGGAGATTGATGGGTATGATATAGACCAGGTCTCTGGCTAATATTGGGGAGGAAAATGGCTGGTGAAATACTTATCATGGTTCTGGCTTATAACCTGAATCTTGTGCACTGACATCCTCCAAGGTTCCTGCTATATTAAAAAAAAAATACTGTTTTTGGAATCCTAAGAGTTAGATGGGACCTTAAGTGGTTTCAAGGTCTACACTTGTTTTCTATTTAAGAATTTTCCTTATATTTAATAAACTTGAAAGTAGCCATTGAGTCTTAGGCTTGAATAGGCCCTTGAGGATCTAATTTATTCTCAAGACAGATCATTCCATTAAAGAACAGTGAAAGTGTTTTGCTGTTGTTTGCCATTACAAAGAACAATACTTGAAAAATGGGAAGAAAAATGAGTTTGGCTAACAACCTCAAATAGAGTTTTTTCAATTTTAAACTAAAGTCCCTATAATGATACATGACTCACCTTAATGGAAAAAAGAAGTTATTTAAAACTATAATGAACAATAACCACTTCAACCTTTTAATATCTTTGTGTACTGGGGAGATAATTCATATCAGAATGAAAACAAGTCTCTACACTGTCCTCTTCTACAGAAAAGTTTAATGGGAGGAGTGAGAATGAACAAATGATATTTCAAAGTCTCTGCCAGTTCAGAGTAACAACCCTAATGAAGATAATGCTAATTATGATACAAAGGTGTTAGAGATGCAGAATCAGGAGGGCCAGTCGGCCTACGTAATAAAGTCTGGGGGACTGGGTTGAGTGGGAAAGTCTGAGGATGAGCAGCCCTAATCTCTCATTAAAGTCTGCTGCCCACTCACATGCCTGTGTGGCTGATAATTTAGAGCTTTTCAAAAACATTCCATCAGCTTTGTAAAAATGTGGGAATTCTCCTTTGTATCTGGCAATGGCTTTTGTTGTTATTCATAATGTGACATAGATGTCAACTGAGATAACCTAATATTTGAGAGTGAAATTAAAATGACTCAAAGTGAAATTTGCCTGCCATAGGATTGCTTACTGCCTACTTTCTCAAGAGATTCCAAGTGCCATGGGGAAACTAGAGAACATTCACAGTGTGGTCTGTAGTAAAGATGTCCATTGCAACATAAATGGGTACCTCTTATCCACCATACATTCTCACCACAGATGATTTCACTTCCCAAACGGTGAGTGTTTGTTCTTATTGGTGGGAGTGGGGACGGGAAGGAATAAAAAAACTCTTACTCTTTTATGTATGAAGTACAAATATACATACAGTACATAAATGGACATACAGTATATCTGTGGTATTAAAATTTCAAGAGAAAGCAATAAGGAAAAAAATATCTAAAAAGACTCCTTAAGACTCCCTACTGTTTTACATTGACTATGATATACATGCCATCTCATATTGTCCAGCATGGTGGTCCTGGGTGGGAAGGGAAGGAATTTGTGACTCTCCTGAGTCATGGAAGGTTCTGAGCTTCTGCTCCCTTGAATTGGATAATTTTATAAATCATTCCTCCATTTCATGCGTGCTGTCCCTCTTTCTTGCAATGTTACTCTTGTTACGGAGTGCCATTCCCTTTCTTATCTCTTTAAAAGACATAGGAAAAAACCTTGATCATTCTCCCATCCATTCCTTGGTTCATAAACATAAGGTCTATGGCACTTTGAAAACTGGATAAAAATAAAATATGTTTTTTATATATTTATACATTTTCATGAAGCCCTTCCTGTTTTGCTTATAAGAAATGAGTTCTCGGGCGCCTGGGTGGCTCAGTCGGTTAAGCGGCCGACTTCGGCTCAGGTCATGATCTCATGGTCCGTGAGTTAGAGCCCCGCGTCGGGCTCTGTGCTGACAGCTTAGAGCCTGGAGCCTGTTTCAGAGTCTGTGTCTCCCTCTCTCTGACCCTCCCCCGTTCATGCTCTGTCTCTCTCTGTCTCAAAAATAAATAAACATTAAAAAAAATTTTTTTTAAAAAGAAATGAAAAAAAAAAATGAGTTCTCTCATTTCTTTACCTCCTAGAAATTATTTTTGCACCACAAAAATTTTTAACTCTTGAGATTACTCTGTATTTTTCTTACCCTTTCTGCTACACTTTAAACTTCCTAGCATCAGAAACCACAATCTTATTTATCTTCAGAGCCTCTTCCATGTCTTGTATGATGCTTTAACTAACATCACAGCAATCAACTCAATCTAAATATGGGAGGGGAGGAGGGCAGGTGGACTTTGGAGCAAGAGAAGCTTTTAATAATGGATGTTAAGACTAATCAGATTGAGATGAATAATGACTAATGTGACATTAAAATGTAGTCCTTCTGTTAGAGAAGAGAGTATGTTTACTTGTGAGCAAAATGATTCAAGTCCATTTTAACTGTATATCATAAAAGAGAGGATAAAATGTAAAAGTGAAAAAGGTAATGAAACACAAGTGTTTAATTCTCCAAAGAGAAAGGAAGAGAGGCACAGGGAGACTTTAGGTGGTAGACTCCGAACAGACGTCTACACGGCGTTGTGGGCAATTGCAGGGGAATAGGGTTCAGATCCAGCTGTACATAAACGGTATTTCTGGCTCTTTATTTTATATTTTTTTGATCTACCCTCTAACATCTACTTTATTTCAATCCTAGGTCCGTCTACATTGTTTCCCCTAAAGTCTGCAGACTTTAGAACCCAATTTGCATTTCTCCTCAGTTTAATTAATTTAAACACATGCACTGAGTATGTTATGTTTCGGGCTGTTTGTAAGGTATGAGAAATACACAGAAGTGTAAGACACCTTGCTTGCCTTCAAGAGGGTTTCACAGAGGAAATGGCTTTGAACTTGGCTCTGAAGAATAAGTTGGATAATTAGATCCGGAAAAGGGAGGAAAGCTATTTCAGGCCGAGGGAACAGCTCAGAATCAGAGCATGGACTACATGCCCAGACACTAAATTGACACGGTTTGCTTGAACCACATGGGAGGCTTGAGGAGAAATGTTTTTGGGAACTCAGCTAGTTTATGCTCTGTTGGCTGTCTGAGAAAAACCTGCCTTATACAGTTCTTCATTTCTAGTGAATCTCTGCTCCCTCTGCCTTTTAACTCTAATCCTGAATGTTCCTTCAGTTGTTCCTAATCCTAATTAAGTGGCATTTGGTAACTCAGGGGAGAAAAGTCATCTCTTTTTTACGGACCAATAATTACCATAGTTAATTAGCTTACATTTATAAAGACAATGCATGCCTAATTACATCAAATATAGCCCCCATTCAACCAATTAATTATTGAAGCAAATGTTTTGGGGCACATACTCTGCATCTAGAGTAGTTTCATCATTCAGCCCTTCAACTCAAGGAATTGAGTAACTTATTTTTACCATCTCTAAATCTCAATCTTTTTTTTTTACTTTAAAAATGAGAGTTACTATATCTATCTTATAAGATAGTTTTGAAAATTAAAAGACCATTTTTTTATTTTAGAGAGAGAAAGCATGAAGTGGGGAGAGGGGCAGAGGGAGAGAGAGAGAATCTCAAGCAGGCTCCATGCTCAGTGCAGAGGCCGGCTCCGGGCTTGATCCTATGACCCTGGGACCATGACCTTAGCTGAAATCAAGAGTCGGAGGCTCGACTGAATGAGCCACCTGGGCGTCCCAAAAGAAAACTCTTATAATGCATTTATGTTGGTTGCTTTCTCCCTCCCTGTTCTGTACATCTTCTCTGCTGTTCTCCACCTTCTTCTGTGCCCCAAGGCTGATCCCTACACACTGCATTGCCCAGACCCCCTGGGCTGGCTGATTTCTGGTTGCTGCTGCTGCTACTGCGGCTGCTTCTTCATCTTCTTCTTCTTCATCTTCTTCTTCTTTTTATTTGAGAGAGAAAGCATCTCAAGCAGGCTCCATGCTCAGCACAGAGTCTGATGTGGGGCTCCATCCCACCTGGGATGGTAACCTGAGCTGAAATCGAGAGTTGGCTGCTCACCGACTGAGGCACCCAGGCGTACCATGGCTAATGCAAAGCATGGACAGGAGACAGGAGACAGAACACTCCTTAGGTGTCCTGGTTCTGGCATATTATGGTGAGAGATTGGGCCCTCCTTCTGTCCCATGGTCCCTCTTCCACAGCACCAGCTCTTACTTGTCCTTCTGGCTTAAGTGTCATAATTAATGGCTTTCACCTGTTTCTAGCTCCTGGGCCCTTCAGCATCTGTTGTTGGTTCTCTTTGCCCAGTCCTCTGTAAAGAGTTCCTTCTTTAAAGGCCCCTGAATTGAAATTATCTTGGGGGAATTTTGTTTCTTGCAGGACCTTGACTGATGGGGCATGTTACCAGATGGGTGTACATCTGGCACATAGTTGTTACTCATCAAATATCAGCCATTTTTATCTTCATTCATTCTTTTGTCAGGCTTGTTTGGTAAATGTCTCTTTCCTGTGCTAAGTTCAATAAATGTTACTTACATTTATAAACTGTTACCTCATTCTTTCTCAAATATCCACATTCCTTGGTGATTTGTCGATCAGAGACATACAACCATCTATCTGAAACTTAACCCAAGAAGGCAATGAACACTTCTATGAGAACTTTCTCCCTTACATTTCTGAAACAATTGAGAAATAAACTTTGAAACAAAGCTTTTAATTTTTCAGCATTATTTTTGGTAAATAATCTTCTACTAGGCTTACTACAGGGAGGAGCCAGGAGAGGAAATGGCAATGAATGTCTGTAACCCATAGGGCAAGTGGATCCTTAGAGAAAGTCAGTGGCCTTCCCCCTGGTCATCCCCTTCCATTCAGTTAAGGTCTTCCTTCGCTGGCTAGCATGAGTGGCAAGGAGAGGACAGAACATGTTCTGCTAATACTTTCAAGAAGATAGTAGTTCCTATTTTACAATTAGATGCAGGGACCTTGGGGTGAGGGAGAAGATTGTCCTCCCTACAATCAAGAATTGCAAGAGGGGCACCTGGGTGGCTTAGATGGTTAAGCGTCTGACTTCAGGTCAGGTCATGATCTCATGGTTCGTGAGTTTATGCTGACAGCATAAAGCCTGCTTAGGATTCTCTCTGCCCCCTCCCTCACTCGTGCACTCTTTCTCTCTCTCTCAATAATAAATAAACAAAAAGTTTGAAGAATGAACTGCAAGAAAAAATACTTTTAGAATGCATACTGTCTCGATGAAGAAAATGCTTTGGAAATAGTGTTCATGAAACTATATACCAGAGAAATGGCAGCCATCCAAACTATCTTGGAAATTCCCCATTTGGTACTGACAGAGACTTACAATTTTATACCATGGTTTTATACCACAATCCTTCTATACCATTAGGATGTTTTCCCCAATCACTCCTGCTCTGCCTGAGACTCTGAAGCATTTTTGCTGAGCTACTTCATGCCCAAGGGCACAAAGGCTACACACTCTCTTCGGAATACCAAGGAGAGTAGGTTCTTGGGAGACTGTTCTACTCTGCAGCGAGGCAGGGAAAAGAGGCAGGTGTGTTGGTAACAACAATGTTCAAGATGATAGTATGCAGGAAGAGACTCTAACACCTGAGGCAAAAGATCAAAGCAGAACTTGGAAGAAGAAGAAGAAGAGGCCTGAAGCTCAACATTGTGAAAGTCCTTAAGGCTGTCTGATCGGATGCTCATCCTCGAGGACCCAAAGCTGTCTTGCACCTGTGCCTACTCCAGGTGAGAAAGTGCAAGCTGTCAAATTGTCAGAATTCTTGAGGTGTCCTTTGGTCTACATTTTATAATAATTCTTTCAGGAAACCTTTAATTGCATTTCTGTAATGGTCTTTTCGATTCAAATTTGCAGGTACATAAAGGACACTATACCTTACCACACTGATCCAACAGCCTGTAAACAGACAAAACTCTTTTCTTTGTTTGCTTGCTTGTTTTTTGGACATTGAGACAATATGACAGAACTGCTCAAATGTATAAATGTAATGTATACAACTGTGCTTGGTTGTAAAATCTTCTGATGTCTTGTCTCTGTTCATTATCAACTGCAACACTGCTGAATAAAATGTAAAACTCTCACATATCTTATTAGGATAAAAAATCAATATTTTAGGCCTTAAAACTCATGAAAATAGCAAACCACTTATTTTCTTATCTTTAAAATTTTTTAATGTTTATTTATTTTTAAGAGAGAGAGAGAGAGAGAGAGAGAGAACAAGCAGGGCAGGGGCAGGGGAGGGGCAGAGAAAGAGGGAGAAAGAATCCAAAGCAGGCTCCAGGCTCTGATGTGTCAGTACAGAGCCTGATGCTGGGCTCGAACCCAGGAACCATGAGATCATGACCTGAGCTGAAGTCAGACACTTAACAAACTGAGCTACCCAGGTGCCCCGCAAACCACTTATTTTCTTAAAAGAGTGAAAAATGTGTGTTTTCCCCCTAGTGCTTCCAACATCAAAAATTTATTCTTGTCTAACAATTTCAGTTTAAGGGCTGTAAATTTCTTTATCTCTATATATAACATCCCTATTTGGACCATTTATTGATCCTGGTAAACCACACCTATTCGATCATTCAATTTTCTAAATTAATTTGCAACATAGCAAATAAAGGCATCAGCAAACAACAAAATGTTTATTTTTTTAAAATTTTTTTTTCAACGTTTTTTTTATTTATTTTTGGGACAGAGAGAGACAGAGCATGAACGGGGGAGGGGCAGAGAGAGAGGGAGACACAGAATCGGAAACAGGCTCCAGGCTCCGAGCCATCAGCCCAGAGCCTGACGCGGGGCTGGAACTCACGGACCGCGAGATCGTGACCTGGCTGAAGTCGGACGCTTAACCGACTGCGCCACCCAGGCGCCCCCAAAATGTTTATTTTTAAATTACACCAAAAACCTGAATATGCCCACAGAAGTAAAAATCTGATCTCTAACAGAAGTCAATAAAATAAAAGCTAAAACCTCCAATCATCCAATTCCCAACTTTCATAGTATTATTTCCTTACCTGGCTGTAATCATTGTTAATAGTTTCCTCTCTAGGTGCTCAGAACTGGACACAGACACCTGTGTATATACATGTAGGTGTGTATATACTCACATATAAATATACACATTTTATACAAATATGACTGTAATTAATGCCGTTATGCAACGTGCTTTTTTCATTTAACAGTAGTACATAAAAATCTTTGTCACTCTTTTAAACAACTGAATGGTATTTTATAGGAAAATAATTTTTTATATTGATGGACATGTAGGTTATATTTAATCCTCATTTTTATTTACCCAAATTTTTATTGATTTCATATTATATGCCATATTTCCATTAGGTGCTCAGCTAACAGTGAACAAATCAAATACAGTCCCAGCCCTTCAAGAACCTGGATCCAAATGAGGGGAACAAAAAGTGAACCAACAATTACATTATATAAGTACAAATTGTGTTCAAATGCCAGGAAGTCAAGAAAGATGAAAAAGAGGTAGAGAATAATAAGAGGAAGACCTATGTGAAATAAAGTATTCATGAGAGGTTTCTGTGGAGAATGGATATTTGACATCCTAAGGACAAAGAAGCATCCATTTTGAAAAGTGGAGAAAAGAGCATTTCAAGCATAGGGGCAGCCTGTACAAAGGCCCTGTGGCAGAAACTTGGCATGTTCAAAAAGTTTAAGAATGCCAGTGGTCTAGGGAGTGCTGAGAGAGGCAGAGTGCTACAAGCTATCACAAAGGCACCAGATGGCACAGCACCTCATACGCCACACAAGGTGTTTAGATCTTATCCTTAATGAAATGGGAAGCCATTAAGTAGTGGATTGACCTAAAGTCTTTTTTTCTAGCTTTACAGATATATAACTGTCATATTATGTAAATTAAGGTGTACAACATGATAATTTGATACATGAACTTATTGCAAAATGGTCACCACAATAAGGTTCATACCTCCATCACCTCACATAATTACCTTTCTTGCGTTTGGTGAGAACATTTAAAATCTACGCTCTTAGCAACTTTCAAGTGATACACAATATAGTACTGTTAACTGTAATCACTATGCTATCCATTATATCCCCAAAACTTATTCATCTCATAACTGGAATTTTTTCCCATTTGATTAACATCTTTTCATTTCCCCGAACCCTCAGCCCCTGGCAACCATCATTCTGCTCACTGCTTCTGTAAGTCAGCTTTTTTAGATTCCACATATAAGTGAGATCATACTGTATTTTGTCTTTCTCTGCCTCATTTCACTTAGCACAATGACAATATATATATATATATATTTTTTTAATTTTTTTATTTTTTAAAATTTACATCCAAATTAGTTAGCATATAGTGAAACAATGATTTCAGGAGTAGATTCCTTAGTGCCCCTTACCCATTTAGCCCATCCCCCCCTCACACAACCCCTCCAGTAACCCTCAGTTTGTTCTCCATATTTATGAGTCTCTTCTGTCTTGTCCCCTCCCTGTTTTTATATTATTTTTGTCTCCTTTTCCTTATGTTCATCTGTTTTGTCTCTTAAAGTCCTCATATGAGTGAAGAATGACATCATATATTTTTAAAGAAGATAGTTAGCTGCTATGTAGAGAATGAACTAAGAGTCAAGAGAGAAAACCAGGAAGGGTGATTGCAGTTAAAAATTATGGTGGAATTGACCAAATCCAGTAGTTGGCTTTTCCAAGTCAGCAAGGCTCCAAATTATGAGATTCTCAGTCAGAGTGCAAGCCTCAGCAGAAAACATCTCATGTGCTTTATTTCATTCCACCTCTTTGCATATAGGCTCACTGAGCCTGAGTTTGCTAGAGGTTATATTGTGTCTCAGAAGCACATTTGAGAATGGTGACAAAGTAAATACTTGACACTTTGGGTTTTTTTTTTTTGTAATAAACCCCCACATGCTTCCTAGGTTTCCAAGTTTCCAAATAAATATAAACAGTACATTAAAAACCTCATTTTAAACTTCTGTTTAAATTGTAGTAAAATATACATAACATTAATCTTATCTATTTTTAAGTATATAGTATGGTGGTATTAAGTATATTCACATTTTTGTGCAACCATCACCAACATCCATCTCCAGAACTCTTCCTCATGTAGAGGTGAAAATCTTTACCCGTTAAATAATGTCTCTATTCTCTTCTCCCCCAAGTTCCTGGAAAACACCATTTACTTTCTATCTTTATAAATTTGACTATTCTAGGCACTTCACATAAGTGGAATCACAATGCTTTTCCCTTTGTCACTGGTTTATTTCACTTAGCATAATGTCCTCAAGGTTCATCCATGATGTGCAGGTGTCAGGATATCCTTCCATTTTAAGTTTGAATAATATTCCATTGTGTATATATACAGTAATTTGTTTACCCATTCATCCATCAATGGACAACTTGAGTTGCTTCTATCTTTTGGCCATTGTGAATAATGCTGCTATGAACATGGGTGTAAAATATCTCTTTGAATTCCTGCTTTTAATTCTTTTGGGTAAAAACCTCATATGTTTTGATACTGATTTTTCCATAGTAAGAGCTCCAAATTCTTGTGCTGCCTAATGAATGGTATCAAATTAGAGATCATGAAAATGTGAGAGACAATGTGACATCACAGAAAACTGTATAGAATATAAATTCAGCATAAAATAGGTGAAAGTCTAAATTCACTCTTTGTAGCTTTTTGATCTAGGGCAAGTTAACTTTTCTGAGTCTCCTTTTTTTTTTTTTTTTTGAGTCTCCTTTTTTTCATATGTAAAATGGGATAAAAATGCCTACCCAGGGGCGCCTGGGTGGCTCAGGTGGCTAAGTGTCCAACTCTTGATTTTGGCTCAGGTCATGATCTCACAGTTCATCAGTTCAAGCCCTGCATCAGGCTCTGCACTGAGTGCAGAATCTACTTGGGATTCTCTCTTTCTCCTTCTCTCTCTGACCTTCCTGTGCACTCTCACACTTTCTCAAAATAAATAAATAAACTTAAAAAATGCCTATCCAATGCACCACAAAACTATTATGAGAATCAAATGGGAAAATGTAATTAAAATACTTTAAAAATTGGAAAAGCAAAACACAAATATGCAATATTAGGTGATAGGTCAGCAACCACGTGTATTCAAAAACTCTCTAGTGTTCATTATTAATACTTGTTTTTGTCTTGCTTTTAACAGATTTACCAATAATTTGTCAATACAATCTTCATATAATAACTGAACACGTTTAATGTGTACAATTTACTAAGTTTTGGCATATGTATACTCCTATGAAATCATTAGTAAATCAAGATGATGAGCATATCTAATAACCTCCAAAAGCTTAATCGCCCTCATAATCTCTCTGCTCTGTTCCCCCTTCTCCACTACCATTACCAGCAAATGATGATAGGCTTTCTGTTTCATAGATTTATTTGCATTTTCTAGAACTTTATATAAATGGAATTATTCAGGGGCACCTGGGTGACTCAGTTGGTTAAGCATCCAACTCTTGATTTTGGCTCAGGTCATAATCTCACGGTTGTGAGACTGAGCGCCACATCAGGCTCCATGCTGAGCATGGAGCCTGCTTGGGAATCAATCTCTCTCTCTCTCTCTTTCTCTTTTTTTCTCTCTCTGCCCCTCCCACCCCTCTTTCTCTCTCTCTCAAAAAAAATTATTCAGTGTGTAGTTACTGGTCTCATAGGATGGAGTTGCAATGCTGTAGTTTCCTTCTCACCTGTTAAATGATGTTTTATAGCCCCATATGAACCTGTTGACTTCCTCATAAAAGAAAACCAGGACAGAAATAGGGGCCCAGAACACCCTGAGAGAGAGAGAGAGAGAGAGAGAGAGAGGGAGAATTAACATCATAGGTATTTACAGCCATATCATTTAAATTGCAAAAACACCTGAATGCAATTCTAAGAGAATACTACTCCGAGATTAAGGGTAGAAAGGAGAGAAAACAACAAGAGTGCAAATGTGAACGTGCCGGAAGGTTCATTGCAACTTGAAAGAGAAAAAATGATTGAGAACTTAAGCACTCATCAATTAGTGGTTGATTAAATAGTAAATTAAAACCATGTAAGTACATATTCTGTGTTCATTGCCATTGAAAGATATCATGTCTTAAAAAAAAAAAGCAAGCTGAAAAAGTACGGGTGACATGATTTAACTTATATAAAATTATCCACAGCAAATTCTCTACTAATATAAACTAATCACAGATGCCTTCTAGAAGGAGGACCACCCCAATGTTAATAGTGGCTCTTTTTATATTTGGGTAATGAGACTGGTGGTAGTGATGATAAGGGGGTTCTTTTTACTCAATAGCACTTTAATTTTCTACAAAACGTATTTTCTTCAAAAGCAGATAGATTCAACAACAAGGAAAATAGTCCTTGAAAAGCATGAAGAAAGTGCTGCTGCACCAGCCAGATCTGTTCTCAGCTACACATTAACTTTAAAGATATAAACAGAAAATATTTGCAAGGGATTATATATAAAAATATTAACAATATTTATTTTTGGATATTGGGATCATGGACTTCTTTTACTTTTAAGATTTCTGTATGATCATTTTTTTTTAAGCCCTAACCCTGCATCAGGGATAATAGTAAATACCTTCCAGTTTGAAAGTAGACGAGCGTGAAGAGACATTCTAACCTGTATTTCCAGTCAATAAGGTAAAAGAACAGTTCTGTATCTTTGGATTGTGGTAAAGGGAAAAACATTTTTTAAACTACTTCTGGTATGATAATGGATATATTTATACTTCAAACTTCTATTTCTATCCAGTACTTAAAGGATTCTCTAAATATAATGGTTATTTTTGTCACAGAAATGCCAGCAATTGTCATAGCATGGGAAATCAATATCAAACTCCCTAATTATTGCACTAAGAAACTCATTCATTGTAATGACTTCTCTGCTGTTAATGAAGAACTAGAAATTTAATAAGAGTATCTATTCATAGTCAGTTATTGACCCCAAACTGCCAAGTCATTTAGGACAAGAATATAGGCCAAATAAAGAAGTTACAAGTACAAATAGCCACCCTCTCCTTCATCTAAGCCCATAAAAAGATTTTTTAGTATATAAAACATGGAAAAGACATTATGAAATGAATGAAAACACTCTGCCAGGGTGAAGAATTTAAAAAGGTGTATGACTAAATCAGGCCTTAGCTTCATTCCTTACTGAGTAAAGCATCAGGGAGGTATATAATTTTATTTTATTTTTCTGAGAGAGAGAAGGTGCAAGTGAGTGAGGGACAGAGAGAGAGAGAGAGAGAGAGAGAGAGAGAACCTCAGGATAGAGAGAGAGGGAGGGAGGGAGGGAGAAAGAGAGGAGCGGGGCTCATCCTCACCCAAAGTGGGGCTCGAGCTCACCCAATGTGGGACTCAAACTCACAAATCATCATGACTTGAGCTGAAGTTGATGTTTAATGACTGAGCCACCCAGGGAGGTGTATAATTTTAAGTCATATTTTGGCAGATACAAAATTGAACAACTACATTAGGAAAATTTCCAGAACTGAATGATATATTTCTGAGGATTTTTGAGATATTTAAAAAATATCTTTAAGGAGAGAAATCATCCCTTAATTACTCTGAAATCTTAGCTTTTATCTAGGCAGAACTGTTAAATGACTGAATAAATAAATTGGGAATTTATTGATTAAATATCTAATCTGCTGAATAGGCATTACAGTGGAATAGCAATATTACCAATAGTATTAAGGTGTTCTTTCATCAACCTACTCTAATTAAGTTTCCATTCTTTCTATCCCACCAACACTACTTTTGCCATGATCACCAATGGTCTCCAGCTTGCCAGATCCAGTGGTCCTTATTATACTCTGTTTTACAGTTTTTGGTAGACTAGATTGCTCTTTCTTTCCTGAAATTATTTTCTTTGCTTCTATGACAAAACATTATCATGTTCACTCTCAGGCTCCTTTATTGGCCTCTCCTCTTCTAATTAATCTGTAAATGTTAATGGGCTTGGAAACCAACACTTTTCCCTTTTTTCTTTATTCTCTTCTCACACCCCCTTGATCTCAATTACATACTGATTTCTCACTTATATATCCTCACAGTGCTGATCTCTTCCCTGTATCCTAAACTCAGCTATCCAACTGTCTAGTGGACATCTCCAGCTAGATTTCTAGTAAGCATTTCAAAATTAACATGCCCCAAAGAGAAATTTTGATTTTGGATTCTTCCTCCAATCAAAACTGCCCTTACTGCCAATAAATGATCTCACCCTCCACTCCCTGTCTTGGGCCAAAGATATAGGCGTCATATTTGATTCCTTTCCTTCCTTCATGGTCTCACAACCCACCCAGCCTCAACTCATGCTTGAATTGAAAATGTGTACAAAGTCCTTTCTTGTTTCTCTGCCTCCAAACTATCACTTTTGTTTAAGCCACCACATTTCTCAATTACTTAAGCAGTTGTCTCCTAACTGGTACCTTTGTTTCCACTCTTTACATCTACTTTTATCTCCAATCTATTTTCCATAAGGAATGACATTTTTTGGTATGAATTAGATATTGTTGCTCTGCTTAAAACTTTCCATGATCTTCTACTTCACTTACAATAAGGTAAATATTCATACCAAAGCTCACAAGGTCATATATGATGTTGTTTCTGCCTACCTTCCCAGCCTCAGCTTCTATAATTATCTTCTTACCATGCTCAATAGACCCACTGAGTACCTCTCTACTCATCATATTTGCCAAACCTAATTCCAGCATGAAATCTCTTCACTTGCTACCATCTCTGTATATAACAGGCTCCCCCATTTCCCTTTTCAGGATAGGCCTCTATCAATAATTAGAGTTAGCTCAGATGTTACATTCTTAAAGATGCTCCATGACCAGAATAGAAGCCCCATGAAAGCCAGAATTCTAACAAGTTCATCTTCTATTTCCATTAAACTGGTAAATTTTATCACATTTATTTACAAGAAAGCTTCATACAAAGGAGAATAGAAAAAAAAAACTTTAAACATTCATTCATTCATTCATTCATTCATTCAACATTTATCTATTGCCAGGCACTGTGCTAGGCACTGAGTATATGGTGGTGAACAAAAGAGACTTGGTGATCACAGTTCTCATAATGCATTGAAACAGATATAGAAAGATACAGATATAAAACAAATAGACACACAAATATAAGTACCAAGTGTGCCCATTATTACAAAGGAAAATAACAGGGTCTATGAAAGACAGAATAACTCTGGATGAGTTGGGGATGGAATAATTTCAACTGAGTCCACAAATTCTTCTATCACAAAATGACATTTCAGGTTAGATCTGAGAAATAAGTAGGAGTCCAGTGAATAGGTAGACATGCAGATTGGGATTCTAATAAAGTAACTATGAGAACTACAAAATCTTATGATGAAATTTCACATTAAAAGCTATCTAAAAGGGTAGTCATCATGCATATAATTCATAACCTATGTATTCTGCCATAGAATCTGCCATATTTAATTGCACTCATGGAAGGACTTCTTGAACCATAATCTGGTCCAGTTGCAGACTTTCCTATTCTGGTCCCTACTCAAACTGGTAAGTTTTGTTTGTTTGCTTGCTTTTGTTTTTGCGATTATAGTAGAGAGGTCTGAGTAGTATTCACAGTGTGAAATATGCTACTTCCAGAACCCAGAGTGCTTGCCACACATTGAGCTTCCTCCTCTGTGGCATAAGATGCACTGTGCCACAATTTGATTTTACTTTTTGAAGGGAGGCCCTACTGTGCCCCTAATAGTTGCCCTAAAAATTTGACAGATGTGGCAAGCCATAAATATTTGCAGTATTTACCTCCTATTCTTTGGAGAGCTATAAAATAAGAAAAAAAAGTACTGAGAAAAAATAATAACTTTAAACTCTATTTAGACATATGGAAAATTTTCTGTTAGCATAGTAATTGTATTGTCAGTATAAAATGGTATTTACACCGATTACAACTGTAAAATATGATATATGAAGACAAACACTAGATGGTAAAACATGACAAATAGATTATTGAGAGAGGATAATTGTTCATTTTCCCCTAATATTTTAAAAAACGTCTCCTAAAACCAAAGAAGAAAGTACCTTCTTGTATGTCTGGCAAAAAAAGCAGCAAGGACTTCACACACAGTTTCATGAATTATATTCTTGCTAGGTTAGTTCATTTACAAAAAAATCTTTTTCTTTACCGTTTCACAATACTTGTGCTTCCTCTGTTAATTTGCAGTAGTACAGTAACACTTTACTTGTCCTATGACTATTGCCCTAAGAAGCTATTGGCTTCTTTTGTGAAAATAGTTACATGTCCTTTTTGGGAATTGGTTAAGATTTTGAGGGGTGGGGAGACAAAGAGTCCTTCATTTCCTATCCATCTGGTTTTTTGAAAATATCCTAAATGTCTATAAAATGCCTCCATCAAAGTGTCAAAGTCACTTCATCATCACTGATTTGCTGGAGTTTTCTTTTTGTACCTGACACCAATGGTCTAATGAATCAGCTACACTTTATATCTCCAGGTGCTAAAGATACTGTTGTTGTTGTTTTTTTAATTGACACTGTACATTTGCCCTGAAAGCATCCTTTCAGAAAGTCTGGAACCATATGGCCAGGCTGGGGCACAGGTTCAAGGAATTAACTCTTGCAGATAACCCATAAATGACCCAAATGGCGTTCATCAATGAAATGAGCCCTTTAGTCAGGTTGTTAGGAACCTAGCTCACCACCTGTGATGATATGATGATGATATTACAAGAATTATAGAATTGCACAGCATGTGCTGAATAATGACCTGGAACCTCCTGGCTGTGAGACATATGGAATTTACCTTCATACTTACAAGCTCAAAACTTGATCCAATGAATTTCATAAACAGTAAGAAATTTTAAATTCCCAGATTATCCCAGAATCATCTCCTCTCCTTGACTAAATGCATTATCAGCTGTAGACCTCAGGGAAATGGAAAGGGGAGATGGAAGTGTTGGCCTAAAGCTTGCAGGTCTCAGTTGAGACTGCTTGCTGTTGATTCTGCTCTGATCTTAGTGACCTGTTTCCCACCTCATCTTACTTCCCTACGTGTGAAGAGAAAGGGATAAGTTTCAAAAATGGTGAGCATCTCTTATGTTACAGTGACTATTAACCATGTATTTTATATGATGTTATTTCATTTTCATCATATACCTTCTGTATGGCTTCATAACATCCATAATAGTGGCGGAAATGTAACATTTATAGAGGTACAGTTTTCTCAGTAAGTGCAGAGCTGGACTATGAACCCAGAACTCTGACTCTAAAACTGCTCATTTGACATGCTATGTCTTTTTTCACAGCCAGTATCCAGTAATATAACCTTCTGTCCATTTTCTCTGTGCCCCAACGACTTAATGCCTGCCATGTTCTCCAGTTCCTATTAGATACTAGATTTCTTACTTTGTACCCAGTTCTTGGATGTTCTTACCTTAGGGATCTCCCTATTACTACTCAGAGATGGCTGATATCGTGCACCTTGGATCATTATCAATCATTTGCTTCATTTGTCTTAGACAGATAGCTGAGATCTGTGTTTAGCCTATGTGATGGTTAATTTTATGTGTTAACCTTGCTGGACTATGGTACCTAGTCATTTAATCAAACATTAATCTAGGAGCTACTGTAAAAGTATTTTGCAGATATAGTTAGTATCCACAATCAGTTGACTTTAAAAGAGATTGCCCTTGAGAATGCTGTCGGGCCTCATCCAATCAATTAAAGGCCTTAAAAGCAAAAACTGAGGTTTTTAGAAGTTCTGCCTCAGGACTGCAGTTTCAATACCTCACATCAACAACAGAAAGGATAAAAACAACATGGTCATTTCAATGCAGAAAATGTAAAACATCTATTCATGAGAAAAAACCTCAACAAAATGAGTTTACAGGGAACATATCTCCATATAATTAAGGCCATATATGAAAACCCCACAGCTAACATCGTACTCAGTGGGAACAAACAGAGAGCTTTTACTCTAAGGTCTGGAACAAGACAAAGATGTCCATGCTTACTACTGTTATTCTACACAGTACTAGAAGCCCTAGCCACAGCAATCAGACAACAAAAAGAAATAAAAGGCATCAAAACTGGCAAGGAAGAAGTAAAACCTTCACTATTTGCAGATAACATGCATGACACTATATACAGAAGAACCTAAAGATTCCACCAAAAAAACTCTAGAAGTGAGAAATGAATTCAGTAAGGTTGCAGGATACAAAAATCAATATACAAGAATCTGTTGTATTTTTATACACTAATAATAAAGCAGTGGAAAAAGAAATTAAGATAACAATCCCATTTATAATTGCACCAAAAATAATAAAATACCTAGGAATAAATCTAACCAAGGAGGAGAAAGACTTATACTCTAAAAACTATAAAACACTGATGAAATAAATTGAAGATGACACAAAGAAATGGAAAAACATTCCATGTCCATGGATTAAAAGAACAAATATCGGATGTGGAAGGGAAGATGGTGGCGTAGGAGGACGCTGGGCTCACCGTGTCCTGCTGATCACTTAGATTCCACCTACACCTGCCTAAATAACCCAGAAAACTGCCAGAAGACTAGCAGAATGGATTCTCTGGAGCCAAGTGCAGACAAGAGGCCCACAGAAGAGGGTAGGAAGGGCGGAGAGATGGTGTGCACTACACGGACTGGCGGGAGAGAGCCGGGGTGGAGGGGCAGTCCGGTGGCCAAGCAGAGCCCCCCAAGTCTGGCTTGGAAAAGTGGAGGGGCCGGACCGAGTGTGTTCTGACAGCAAGCGGGACTTAACATCTGGAAGGTTATAAGCTAACAGCTCTGCTTGGAGTGCGGGAGGGCTGGAGGACAACGGGAGGGAGAGTTGTTGAGCCCGGGACAACAGAGCGCAGCTTGGCAGGGAACAAAGGCGCACACCAGCGCCATCTCCCTTGCCCATCCCCCAGCCAAAATCCCAAAGGGAACCAGTTCCTGCCAGGGAACTTGCTTGCATGCACAAACACCCAATGCTGTGCTTCTGCGGATCCATCCCTCTGGTGGGTCTGACTCCCTCCTGGTGCCACAGGGCCCCTCCTGAAGAGGATCTCTGAAGGAAAAGCGAGCTGAGCCTGCCCCTCCCGCCCCTGTACACCTTGCCGATCCACCCCAGCTAATACGCCAGATTCCCAGCACCACAAGCCTGGCAGTGTGCAAGTAGCCCAGACGGGCCACGCCACCCCACAGTGAATCCCGCCCCTAGGAGAGGGGAAGAGAAGGCACACACCAGTCTGACTGTGGCCCCAGCAGTGGGCTGGGGGCAGACATCAGGTCTGACTACAGCCCCGCCCACCAACGCAAGTTATTCAAGACAGAACAGGGGAAGTGACCTGCATTTCCACACCACTCCAGGGACTATCCAAAATGATGAAACAGAAGAATTCCCCTCAAAAAAAAAAAAAAAAAAAAAAAAAAAAAACGTCCAGGAAATAATGACAGCTAATGAAATGATCAAAAACGATTTAAACAATATAACAGAAAGTGAATTTAGAATAATAGTCATAAAATTAATCGCTGGGCTTGAAAACAGTATAAAGGACAGCAGAGAATCTCTTGCTACAGAGATCAAGGGACTAAGGAACAGCCAGGAGGAGCTAACAAATGCTATTAATGAGCTGCAAAATAAAATGGAGACAACCACGGCTCGGATTGAAGAGGCAGAGGAGAGAATAGGTGAACTAGAAGATAAAATTATGGAAAAAGAAGAAGCTGAGAAAAAGAGAGATAAAAAAATCCAGGAGTATGAGGGGAAAATTAGAGAACTAAGTGATGCACTAAAGAGAAATAATCTACGCATAATTGGTATTCCAGAGGAGGAAGAGAGAGGGAAAGGTGCTGAAGGTGTACTTGAAGAAAGAATAGCTGAGAACTTCCCTGATCTGGGGAAGGAAAAAGGCATTGAATTCCAAGAGGCACAGAGAACTCCCTTCAGACGTCACTTGAATCGATCTTCTGCATGACATATCATAGTGAAACTGGAAAAATACAAGGATAAAGAGAAAATTCTGAATGCAACTAGAGATAAACATGCTCTAACATATAAATGGAGACCTATAAGATTTGTGACCAATCTCTCTACTGAAACTTGGCAGGCCAGAAAGGAATGGCAGGAGATCTCCAATGTGTTGAACAGAAAATATGCAGCCGAGAATCCTTTATCCAGAAAGTCTGTCATTTAGAATAGAAGGAGAGATAAAGGTCTTCCCAAACAAACAAAAACTGAAGGAATATGTCACCACTAAACCAGCCCTACAAGAGATCCAAGGGGGATCCTGTGAGACAAAGTACCAGAGACATCGCTACAAGCATGAAACCCACAGACATCACAATGACTCTGAACCCATATCTTTCTATAATAGTACTGAATGTAAATGGACTAAATGCGCCAACCAAAAGGCATAGGGTATCAGAATTGGTAAAAAAACAAGACCCATCTATTTGTTGTCTACAAGAGACCCATTTTAGACCTGAAGACACCTTCAGATTGAGAGTGAGGGGAGGGAGAACTATTTATCATGCCACTGGGAGTCAAAAGAAAGCTGGAGTAGCCATACTTATATCAGACAAACTAGACTTTAAATTAAAGGCTGTAACAAGAGATGAAGAAGGGCATTATATAATAATCACAGGGCCTATCCATCAGGAAGAGCTAACAATTATAAATGTCTATGTGCCAAATAAGGGAGCCTCCAAATATATAAAACAATTACTCACAAACATAAGCAACCTTATTGATAAGAATGTGGTAATTGCAGGGGACTTTAACACTCCACTTACAGAAATGGATAGATCATCTAGACACACGGTCAATAAAGAAACAAGGGCCCTGAATGATACATTGGATCAGATGGACTTGACAGATATATTTAGAACTCTGCATCCCAAAGCAACAGAATATACTTTCTTCTCGAGTGAACATGGAACATTCTCCAAGATAGATCACATACTGAGTCACAAAACAGCCCTTCATAAGTATACAAGAATTGAAATCATACCATGCATACTTTCAGACCACAACGCTATGAAGCTTGAAATCAACCACAGGAAAAAGTCTGGAAAACCTCCAAAAGCATGGAGGTTAAAGAACACCCTACTAAAGAATGAGTGGGTCAACCAGGCAATTAGAGAAGAAATTAAAAAATATATGGAAACAAACGAAAATGAAAATACAACAATCCAAACGCTTTGGGATGCAGCGAAGGCAGTCCTGAGAGGAAAATACATTGCAATCCAGGCCTATCTCAAGAAACAAGAAAATCCCAAATACAAAATCTAACAGCACGCCTAAAGGAAATAGAAGCAGAACAGCAAAGACAGCCTAAACCCAGCAGAAGAAGAGAAATAATAAAGATCAGAGCAGAAATAAACAATATCGATTCTAAAAAAACTGTAGAGCAGATCAACGAAACCAAGAGTTGGTTTTTTGAAAAAATAAACAAAATTGACAAACCTCTAGCCAGGCTTCTCAAAAAGAAAAGGGAGATGACCCAAATAGATAAAATCATGAATGAAAATAGAATTATTACAACCAATCCTTCAGAGATACAAGCAATTATCAGGGAATACTATGAAAAATTATATGCCAACAAACTGGACAACCTGGAAGAAATGGACAAATTCCTAAACACCCACACGCTTCCAAAACTCAATCAGGAGGAAATAGAAAGCTTGAACAGACCCATAACCAGCGAAGAAATTGAATCAGTCATCAAATATCTCCCAACAAATAGGAGTCCAGGACCAGATGGCTTCCCAGGGGAGTTCTACTAGACGTTTAAAGCAGAGATAATACCTATCCTTCTCAAGCTATTCCAAGAAATAGAAAGGGAAGGAAAACTTCCAGACTCATTCTATGAAGCCAGTATTACTTTGATTCCTAAACCAGACAGAGACCCAGTAAAAAAAGAGAACTATAGGCCAATATCCCTGATGAATATGGATGCAAAAATTCTCAATAAGATACTAGCAAATCGAATTCAACAGCATATAAAAAGAATTATTCACCATGATCAAGTGGGATTCATTCCTGGGATGCAGGGCTGGTTCAACATTCGCAAATCAATCAACGTGATACATCATATTAATACAAGAAAAGAAAAGAACCATATGATCCTGTCAATCAATGCAGAAAAGGCATTTGACAAAATTCAGCAACCTTTCTTAATAAAAAACCCTCAAGAGAGTCGCGATAAAGGAACATACTTAAAGATCATAAAAGCCATTTATGAAAAGCCCACAGCTAACATCATCCTCAATGGAGAAAAACTGAGAGCTTTCCCCCTGAGATCAGGAACACGACAGGGATGCCCACTCTCACCGCTGTTGTTTAACATAGTGTTGGAAGTTCTAGCATCAGTAATCAGACAACAAAAGGAAATCAAAGGCATCAAAACTGGCAAAGATGAAGTTAAGCTTTCACTTTTTGCAGATGACATCATATTATACATGGAAAACCTGAGAGACTCCACCAAAAGTCTGCTAGAACTGATACAGGAATTTAGCAAAGTTGCAGGATACAAAATCAATGTACAGAAATCAGTTGCATTCTTATACACTAATAATGAAGCAACAGAAAGACAAATAAAGAAACTGATCCCATTCACAATTGCACCAAGAAGCATAAAATACCTAGGGATAAATCTAACCAAAGATGTAAAAAATCTGTATGCTGAAAACTATAGAAAGCTTATGAAGGTAATTGAAGAAGATATAAAGAAATGGAAAAACATTCCATGCTCATGGATGGAAGAATAAATATTGTTAAAATGTCAATACTACCCAAAGCTATCTACACATTCAATGCAATCCCAATCAAAATTGCACCAGCATTCTTCTCGAAACTAGAACAAGCAATCCTAAAATCCATATGGAACCACAAAAGGCCCTGAATAGCCAAAGTAATTTTGAAGAAAAAGACCAAACAAAGCAGGAGGCATCACAATCCCAGACTTTAGCCTCTACTACAAAGCTGTCATCATCAAGACAACATGGTATTGGTACAAAAACAGACACATAGATCAATGGAATAGAATAGAAACCCCAGAACTAGACCCACAAATGTATGGCCAACTCATCTTTGACAAAGCAGGAAAGAACATCCAACGGAAAAAAGACAGTCTCTTTAACAAATGGTGCTGGGAGTATTGGACAGCAACATGCAGAAGATTGAAACTAGACCACTTTCTGACACCATTCAAAAAATAAACTCAAAATGGATAAAGGACCTGAATGTGAGACAGGAAACCGTCAAAACCCTAGAGAAGAAAGCAGGAAAAGACCTCTCTGACCTCAGCTGCAGCAATTTCTTACTTGACACATCCCCAAAGGCAAGGGAATTAAAAGCAAAAATGAACTACTGGGACCTTATGAAGAGAAAAAGCTTCTGCACAGCAAAGGAAACAACCAACAAAACTAAAAGGCAACCAACGGAATGGGAAAAGATATTTGCAAATGACATATCGGACAAAGGGCTAGTATCCAAAATCTATAAAGAGCTCACCAAACTCCACACCCGAAAAACAAATAACCCAGTGAAGAAATGGGCAGAAAACATGAATAGACACTTCTCTAAAGAAGACATCCAGATGGCCAACAGGCACATGAAAAGATGCTCAACGTCGCTCCTCATCAGGGAAATACAAATCAAAACCACACTCAGATATCACCTCACGCCAGTCAGAGTGACCAAAATGAACAAATCAGGAGGCTATAGATGCTGGTGAGGATGTGGAGAAACGGGAACCCTCTTGCACTGTTGGTGGGAATGCAAATTGGTTCAGCCACTCTGGAAAACAGTGTGGAGGTTCCTCAAAAAATTAAAAACAGACTTACCCTATGACCCAGCAATAGCACTGCTAGGAATTTACCCAAGGGATACAGGAGTACTGATGCATAGGGGCACTTGTACCCCAATGTTTATAGCAGCACTCTCAACAATAGCCAAATTATGGAAAGAGCCTAAATGTCCATCAACTGATGAATGGATAAAGAAATTGTGGTTTATATACACAATGGAGTACTACGTGGCAATGAGAAAGAATGAAATATGGCCGTTTGTAGCAACGTGGATGGAACTGGAGAGTGTGATGCTAAGTGAAATAAGCCATACAGAGAAAGACAGATACCATATATTTTCACTCTTAGGTGGATCCTGAGAAACTTAACAGAAACCCATGGGGGAAGGGAAGGAAAAAAAAAAAGAGGTTAGAGTGGGAGAGAGCCAAAGCATAAGAGACTGTTAAAAACTGAGAACAAACTGAGGTTTGATGGGGGGTGGGAGGGTGGGTGATGGATATTGAGGAGGGCACCTTTTGGGATGAGCACTGGGTGTTGTATGGAAACAAATTTGACAATAAATTTCATATATTGAAAAAAAAGAACAAATATTATTAAAATACCTATACTACCTATATTTAATGCAATTAATATCAAAATACCAACAGTATCTTTCACAGAACTAGAACAAATAATCCTAAAATTTTTATGGAACTACAAAAGAGCCCAAATACCCAAAGCAATCTTGAAAAAGAACAAAATCGGAGGTATCACAATTGCAGATTTCAAGATAGACTACAAAGCTGTAGTAATCAAAACAGTACGGTACTGGAACAAAAATAGACACATATCAGTGGAATAAAATAGAGAGCCCAGAAATAAACCCAGAAATAGATGGTCAATTAATCTTTGACAAAGGAAGAAAGAATATTCAATGGGAAAAACAGTCTCTGCAAAAAATGGTGGTGGGAAAACTAGATGGCTACATGCAAAAGAATGAAACTAGGCCACTTTATTTATTTATTTATTTTGAGAGAGAGAGAGAGAGAAAGAGAGAGACAGAGAGATATTAGGGGAGGGGAAGAGAGAGAGAATCCCAAGCAGGTTCTACTCTGTCAGTACAGAGCCCAATATGGGGCTTGATCCCAAGAATTGTGTGATCATGACTTGAGCTGAAATCAAGAGTCAGAGGCTTAACCAAATGTGCCATCCAGGACTCCCAGCCTAGACCACTTTTTTATATCATACACAAAAATAAACTCAAAATGGATTAAGGACCTGTGAGACTTGAAACCATCAAAATCCTAGAAGAGAACATAGGCAGTAACTTCTCTGACATCAACCATAGCAACATTTTTTCTAGATATGTCTCCTGAATGCAAGGGAAACAAAAGCAAAAATAAACTATTGGGACTTCATCAAAATAAAAAGCTTCTGCCCAGTGGAGGAATCAATCAACAAAACTAAAAGGCAACCTTCAGAGTAGGAGAAGATATTTACAAATCATGTATCTGATGAAGAATTAGTATCCAAAATACATAAAGAAGTTATAAAACTCACCACTCCCCAACATTGGGGAAAAAATCCAATTAATAAAAGGGCATGAACAGACATTTCTCTAAAGAAGGCATACAGATGGCCAATAGACACATGAAAAGATGTCCAACATCACAAATCATCAGAAAAGTGCAAATTAAAACCACAATGAAATATCACTTCACACTTGTCAGAATGGCTAAGAACAACAGAAGAAATTCCAACAAGTTGCAAGGACATGGAGGAAAAGCAACCTTCATGAACTGTTGGTGGGAATGCAAACTGGTGCAGCCATGGTGGAAAAAAAATTGTTCCTCAAAAGTTTAAAAATAGAACTACCATTTAAACCTGTAACTCCAGTACTGGGTATTTACCCAAAGAATACGAAAACACTAACTCAAAAAGATATATGCAACACTATCTTTATTGCAGCATAATTTACAATAACCTAATTATGGAAGCAACCCAAGTGTCCATCAGTAGATGAATGGATAAAGATGTTGTATATATACACAACAGAATATTACTCAGCCATAAAAAAATAATGAAATCTTGCCACCTGCAACAACATGGATGGATCTAGAGAGAATAATGATAAGTGAAATAAGGCAGAGAAAGATAATACCATATAATTTCTGTCATATGTGGAATTTAAGAAACAAAACAAAGACAAAAGAGACAAATCAATAAACAGAATCTTAACGATAGAGAACAAATTGATGGTTACCAGAGGGGAGTTGGGTGAGTGGATGGGTGAAAAAGATGAAAGGGATTAAGAGTACACTTACCATGATGAGCACTGAGTAGTGTATACAAAATAGTTGAATCACTATATTGTATACCTGAAACTAATATTACACTGTATGTTAACAATATATTGGCATAAAAAAAAGCACTGCAGTTTCAATTTCTGCCAAGTTTCTAGCCTACTGGTCCACCTTACAGATTTCAACCTCAGTACTACAACATCAACTCCTGCCTCAGTTTTGGCTTGTCCTGCATGTTTTGTACTCACCAGCCCCTATAAGCTCATGAGCCAATTCTTTAAAAATCAATCATTTACCACCTTTCTTTCTTTCTTTCTTTCTTTCTTTCTTTTTCTTTCTTTCTTTCTTATCTTTCTTTTTCTTTCTTTCTATCATCTATCTAATCTATTATCTATCTATCTATCTATCTATCTAAATTAGTTATGTTTGTCTATCATACTGGCTGATCCAGTATGGAAAATTTTATTATAACATCATCTCCAGGTGTCTTATTTATGACATTGATTTTGCTTCCATAATCAGAATTCCTGTCTTAACCCAATTAAGACAGTTTGGACATCCAGCCCTCTTTATTCCGATTAATCCTATGTAGACAAATAATGAAGCAACCGGCTCAGAATTAATATTACATAGTCCCAGGTTAGCCTATGCCTTTGTGTATATTACACTAATTATTGGATAAAATAGGTACACTAAAAATTTCAGAGAGAAGGAAGTAAAACAGACAAAAGTCAATGTGCTTAAATTCCAGATAGTTAATATACAGTGTAATATTAATTTCAGGTGTATAATATAGTGATTTAGCACTTTCTTACAATACCCAGTGCTAACCACAGGTACACTCCTTAATCTCCATCACCTATTTAACCCATTCTCCCACTGCTTCCCCCATGGTAACCATCAGTTTGTTCTCTATAGTTAAGAATGTGTTTCTTGGATTGCTTCTCTTTCTTTCTCCCCCATTTGCTTGTTTGTTTTGTTTTTTAAATTCCTCAAAGGCCTAAATGTAAGAACTGAAACCATAAAAATCCTAGTAACTTCTTTGACATCAGCTGTAGCAACTTCTCTCTAGATATGTCTCTTGAGGCAAGGAAAACATAAGCAAAAATAAACTATTGGGACTTCATCAAAATAAAAAGCTTCTGCACAGCAAAGGAAACAATAAAACTAAAAGTCAATATAAGGAATGGGGGAAGATATTTACAAATGACATAGTGGATAAAGGGTTAATATCCAAAATATACAAAGAACTTATAAAACTCAACACCCCAAAATTAAATAATCCAATTAAAAATGGGCAGAAGACATGAAAAGACATTTTTTCAAAGAAGATATCCAGATGGCCAACAGACACTTGAAAAGATGTTTAGCATCACTAATAATTAGGGAAGTATATATCAAAACTACAATGAAATATCTCCTCACACCTGTCAGTATGGCTAAAATCAATAACACTAGAAAAAACAAGTGTGGCAGAGGATGTGGAGAAAAAGGAACACTCATGCACCATTGGTGGGAACGCAAACTGGTGCAGCCACTGTGGAAAATTGTATGGGGGTTCCTCAAAAGGTTAAAAATAGAAGTACCCTATGATCCAGCAATTGCACTACTAGGGTATTTACCCAAAGAATACAAAAATACTAATTCAAAGGGATACATGTACCCTGACATTTATAGCAGCATTATCAACAATAACCAAATTATAGAAACAGCCTATTGACTGATGAATGGATAAAGAAGATGTGGTATATATGCACAATGGAATATTACTCAGCCACAAAACAAAGAATGAAATCTTGCCATTGGAAGGACATAGATGGAGGTAGAGGGTACTATCCTAAGTGAAATAAGTCAGAGAAAGACAAATACTATATGATTTCACTCATATGGAATTTAAGAAACAACAAATGAGCAAAGATTAAAAAAAACAGAGAGAGATAGACAAACCAAGAAACAGACTCTCAATTATAGAGAACAAACTGATGGTTCCCAGGGGGAAAGATGGAGGAGGGATGGTTAAATAGGTGATGGGGATTAAGGAATGCCCTTGTGATGAGCACTGAGTATTGGAAGTGTTGAATCACTATATTGTACACCTGAAACGAATATTACACTGAATGTTAGTTAAATAACTGGAATTTAAATAAAAGTTTTTTTTTAAAAGAAAAAAAAAATCAATGTGCTGACTTAGTTAATAGACAATCTGTTGGTAACCCAATGTTTGAAACACTTTGGAAAAGTAAAAAGATGATAAAATCTATAAAATTTCATCATATCTATGTGGCAGAGATTTGTTTACGCACAATGAAAGCACTTAACAAATTTAAGAATTTTAATTGAAGCAATTACCCCTCCTTATTTATCATATTTTATGAAAATTCAAAAATAATTCATAATACATCATTCAATTAAAAAGGACTCTGGATTAACAGGAAAATAGTGTCATGATGCAGAGGCGTTTACTGAGAATTATTCATTATGTTTTTAGCCTAGATAAGCACCAAATCCTGGTATCTACTCCTTCTCTGTAGATTGATATGCCAACATGCCTTGTGGTTTGATTGATTCCTTCAATAATATATTAATATATCAAATGTTTATCGGGAAGTTTTATTGTAGGCATTGTGCTATACTCTAAGGACTACAACAAGAACAAGGACCCACCCTCTCCTCCATGGACCCAGCTAAATAAGATACATCCCAGCAATCAGACAGTGAGGTGAGTGTTAGAGGAAAGGATAGATGCTTTGGTAACACTTGGGAAGGCAACTAATCTGTAACTTAGGGATCAAAAAGGCCAAGGGCAAGTAAGATATAACTAGGAACCGATCAATGAGTAAGATCCCAGTGAAGGGGGTGGAGGAACGTTTGCCCTCGGAAGAAAGATGTTGACTGGTGAAGACCAAGGGATAAGAGAGTACCCCGTGTGCTCAAAAAATGATGGATCTATCTGGAGCATATAAAGTAAGGCGGGAGGGGGGGGGTGCGGTAGAGGTGGGCAGAATGGTAGTAAGAAAGGAAGCTGAAGACAGAATCAGGGACAAGGCTATAAATGTCACATAAAGGAGTTTGGACTTAAACCTGATGGTGAACTAGACTCTAGAGCCTTGTATCTCAGACTGAACCAGCAACATGAGCATGGAAGCTTATTCCATGCACAGCCCCACCCAACTTATCTAATCAGAATTAGCCTTGGTAGTAAGATCCTCACATAATTCATACACACATTAAACTTTGAGGACCACTGATCTAGAGCCACTGAATGACTTTGATCAGGACGTGCTGAAACATGAGCTAGCTTAGCTCTTGCTGTGGGTTCTGGTCGGCCCTGGAACTTTGTCTCCTAGGAACTTCCCAAGTGGCTTCTGGCTACCTTTCAGACCTCATCTGCTCTTCCCTTCCCTACTCTCATTCTGTTGTAGGCAGACCTGCTTCAGTAAGGTGCCTTCTTAAGGAATTGTCTTTGACTATAGGAAACATGTTTCAATTGCAGAGACTTTGCTCTGGCTCAAAATGCTTCCTCAAAAGCTCTGCTCCAGATATCTGCACTTGTTCACACGCCTCAGTCTAGCCTGTGCTCAAATATCACCTCCACAGAAAGACCCCAAAACCTCCCTATCCAAAATACTTACCCTCTCATTCACATTTACCTTAATTTTTATCATAATATATGTCACTTTGTGACACTATATATTATGTCATATGTCATCAAGTTTCTTTTTAAATAAATAGTTGCTTGCTTGTTTTCTACTGGACTTGCCCACTACAATGTAAGTTCCATGAAGGCAGGGAGTTTTCTGTCATGTTTATTGCTGTACTTCTAGCACCTAGGTCCTCAGTGGATGTTTGCAGAATGAATAAATGCCTGAATAAATGAATTAGAGGGTTAGTTAAAGCAAAAAGAATCAAACACCAAATGCATGGAGGCCTGAAGTTACCTAGCACTGACTCTCCCAAACAAACATTCATTCTATGGTGCAAAAGAACTAAAACCCTCTAAGTTTAATGGTACAGTGGAAGTCAGAGCTCACAGAACAAATTTTCTGACACTCAGAAGGTTTTGTAGAGATCCTGGTATGATGGCAAGTTTCCACATTCATTGGAAGATTTAGAGATCCTAGGGTCAAGAGTAACTGATAAATGTGCAAAAGCTTGCTATATTTTAAAGACAAGGATGAGGAGGGATTGAGGGAGGGGGCATGGGCTAAATAGGTAAGAGGCATTAAGGAATCTACTCCTGAAATCATTGTTGCACTATATGCTAACTTGGATGTAAATTAAAAAAATAAAATAAAATAAAAAAATAAGTAAAAAAAAGAAAAAAATAAAGACAAGGATGAGGTGAGTATCTAAATTAAAAAAGAAAAATCAGGGGCGCCTGGGTGGCGCAGTCGGTTAAGCGTCCGACTTCAGCCAGGTCACGATCTCGCGGTCCGTGAGTTCGAGCCCCGCGTCAGGCTCTGGGCTGATGGCTCGGAGCCTGGAGCCTGTTTCCGATTCTGTGTCTCCCTCTCTCTCTCTGCCCCTCCCCCGTTCATGCTCTGTCTCTCTCTGTCCCAAAAATAAAAAAAAAATAAAAATAAAAAAAAAAAAGGAGGACTCATCCACTGATGTTGACATAGGGGAAGCACAGAATTTATCTTCAAGAATCTGAAGAAAAAGAAGCCATTATCCATAAGAATCCAGGCTAACACATTGATCAGTCACTAAATACTCTGTAAATACCTATTGACTTACTGTTTTGCATCAGACTCTGTTGTAGGCATTGGAGATAAAGAAATACACTGAATTCATATAGTCCCTGACATCATGTTTCTTACAGTCTGGGGTGGAGTCGGGGGGACGTCACCACATAGGACTGAAATAGTTCTCTTTTTAATTGTTCTTTTTTCCCCTGCCTTTAACACACACATATCTACTTCATATGCTAAATTATTAGGATTATTATAGCTAAAATATGGCTCATTTTGTAAGATTGTATTGAGGTAAACTTGACATAAAATGAGATTCAAAGATTTTAACTGTAGATTTTAATGGATATTGACATATGTATATACACATCTAACCACCACCACAGAACACTTACATTTCACATTTATTATTTTGATGTCTTCCTGATAAACTGGTCCTCCTATCCTTATTAAATGCCCTCTTTATCTCAGGTAACACTCCTTGTCTTAAAGTTTCTTTTGACAAGCTTGGTTAAAGGTATAACTTCTGCAAAATGACTAGTGTAGCCTCTCTCTCTCCATATTCATCTGACGTTTCAGTACTTAACTCAGGCCAACTGAATTGAACACAGCAGACCCGAACCCAGGAGGACAATGTTCTAGGAAACTCTTACCCTTACCATAAGTAAAGTTATGGATCTTTATGTGCCTTCTTCAATCCCTTTTTAAATTCTTCAATTTCACTTCCTGCCTTGTACATGTATGGCTTTAGGCTGCTTACTTCCCTTCTTGTATTCAGCTCCATATTTAACCTTGTATTTGATAGCTGAGATGTGTCTATGACTTTGTTTTTGTCCTTAAACATGACAGTTTGTACACTTTAGGCTCAACCGGCTTCTGGTTTCTCTAGGTAATCACTGTGCCAGATTCAGCCTTAGCTGTGATAGCAAGCTAGTACTGATCTAAATGGACAATACAGCTTTATCAGGACCCCTCAGAGGAAGGACTGCTGCTAGAGACATTTAGCTCTCAGTTTTGGTAAAGAAGCATGAAGAAAATCTTTTCCTTGAGCTTTATTTAGTTATAGTCCAAATTTAAGTACCCATCCTGGTTTCCATCGTTGGCTTTGAGTGTTTTGCAAGCTTCACTTAGCAACCCATCTATAAATCAACCTTCAGTCTGGTCACTTTTGTTCCTGCCTACTCTTATCCAATTTGGTGTTGATTTTTAGTAAACTTGCAGAGGGTGATTTTATGTTTAAATTCTGAGGCTAATTTACTTTATTTCACAATAAACAGGTATTTGGGGATTCTACTTTGCCATCCATTCTGCTAAACACAAAGTTCAATAATTAGGAGAAAAGTTATACATGCAAACAAGTCATTGTAATGCACTTTGAAAAGTCCTTCATGATATAAACACCCAAATTTACTTATCCTGACAAACATCAAAGCTTTTCAGTGATGCAACTTGTACCTTCCCAAGCAGCCTAATGCGGCATGTAATATACAAGGCCAATGACAAGGGTTCCCAGAGAATGTACAATGGTGGTCTAAGGAATATGTAATTCAAAAATTTCCACAAGACCCTTGAGCATTCTATAAAGGTGAGGTATGTCACTAATGGGCAGAATAAGTACATCTAAACTTGTTTGCATTATTTCTCTTTGGTTATCCAAAGCTACAAGATAGAAACTGTACATTTAAGGAATGTTTTGTGGTCTTGAGGTTGCTAATTTGAAATTGTTTACAGCTTCCTTACCCCGGGAGAATATGCTGATGCAAATGATTAAAATTCTGCCATTCTTCTGAATGTCTTTGTGAAATTATAAAATACACAAGGATGTTTCATGTACATTGGAACAACCATTCTTAGGCAAAGTAAATTACTTTGAGCAGGTCAAATGTGAAGCCCAACTCTTTTCAGCAATATCAGAGAATAACTCTAAAGAAATACAATACCTACCTGTTCTCCCAAAGCCTGTAACTACACGTTATTATAGGCATGTGTGTCGTTATACAAGTTTTTGATTTTTGTTTTACTCTGAGATAGTAGTTTTGTCTTATGGATAATGCCACACCCTGAAGGAAGGGTTATCTCTTAGGGGAATAAACTGGGTGTGAAAAAGCATATTCTTAGAGGCAATAAGGAACACCTAATTATTACATTATGCCCCAAAAACTTGGAGAAAATTATAACTCTAAAGACAAACATGACAAAACTGACATGAAAAAGTCATCCTACTCTATTTTATTTTATTTTATTTTATTTTAAAGTTTATTTATTTTGAGAGAGACAGTGCATAAGTGGGGAGGGGCAGAGAGAGAAAGAGAGAGAGAGAGAAAGAGATAATCCCAAGCACTGACAGTGCAAAGCTTGACATATAGCTTGATCTCACAAACCATGAGATCATGACCTGAACCAAAATCGAGTCAGACACTTAAACAACTGAGCTACCCAAGCGCCCCATCATCACATATTTTAAACCATATCATTTTTAGTTGTTATTTAAAGGAAGAAAAATCACAATTTCTTCATTAAAATAGAAAAAAAAGATGACAATCCTATAATCCATCTCTTGGGGGAATTACTCTGCTCTTGGTGGTATATGTGTGTGTGTGTGTGTGTGTGTGTGTGTGTGTGTGTGTGTTCATTCTTTAGCTCTGCAAAGGTGATTTGTTACAGCTGTGTTATGAATGGAACTGAGGTCTATATGAGGATTGGAAGGAGAAGAGACTGGTGAGATGGGCAGAAACCAGACCCCTATGATTAGATTTGCCAGCCTAATGAGTTTGGATCAGAGGTAAGAGCATTTATTGGCATGGCAAATTAAGTTTCAGATATTTTACAAGGTGGATTGTGTGAGAAATTGAAAATAGTAAGAAATATGTGCAATGTTCACATGAGAGAATCTGAGGGACTACGTTTACATAGAAGCACTGTTAAGAGAGTGGGAAAGTAAGAGGATGAAAAGCATATAGATAGAGAGTGGAGGTGGATTGAGTGAGTGTAAAGAGAGAACTGAGATGTAGAAACTCAGATGTAGGAACTTAGAAAGCATGGAAAAATAAGATAAAAACAGAGAGGGAAGCAAACCATAAGAGACTGTTAAATACAGAGAACAAACTGAGGGTTGATGGGGGTGAGGAAGTGGCGGGGGGGGGGGGAATGGGCAATGGGCATTAAGGAGGGCACTCATTGGGATGAGCACTGGATTTTATACGTAAGTGATGAATCACTGGATTCTACTCCTGAAGCCAAGACTACACTGTATGTTCACTAATTTGAGAATTAAAAAAAAAAAAAAAAGATATACTACAAAGCTGTAGTTATCTACAGCTACAGTAATGGCACTGGCACAAAAATAGACACATAGAACAATGGAACAGGATAAAGACCGCATAAATAAACCCACATATATATGGTCAATTAATCTATGGCAAAGGAAAAATATACAATGGGAAAAAGACAGTTCATCAATAAATGGTGCTGGGAAAACTGGACAGCTACATGTAAGACAATGAAACTGGATTACTTTCTAACACCATACACAAAAATAAACTCAAAATGTATTAACAACTTAAACATGGTACATGAAACCATAAAAATCCAAGAAGAGAATACAGGCCATAATTTCTCCAACATCAGCCATAGCAACATTTTTGTAGATAGGTCTTCTAAGGCAAGAGAAACAAAAGCAAAAATATACTATTGGGGCTCCATCAAAATAAAAAGCTTCCAGACAGCACAGGAAAGCATCAAAAAACCAAAAAAGATAACCTACTGAATAGAAAAAGGTATTTTCAAATGCTGTATCTGATAGTGGGTTAATATCCAAAATATATAAAGAACTCATATGACTCAATGCCAAAAAAAAAAAAAAACCCTCAAAACAATCCAATCAAAAAATGGGCAAGGACCTGAATAGACATTTTTCCAAAGAAGACATATAGATGGCCAATAGACACATGAAAAAATGCTCAACATCACTAATCATCAGGGAAATGCAAATTAAAACCACAATGAGATACCATGTCTTGCTTGTTAGAATGGCTAAAATCAAGAAGACAAGAAACAAGTGTTGGCAAGGATGTGGAAAAAAGGGAAAACTTGTGCACTGTTGGTGGGAATGTAAATTGGTATAGCCAATGTAGAAAACATTATGAAGCTTCTTTAAAAAATTAAAAATAGAAATACCATGTGATCCAATAATTCCACTATTGGGTATTTACCCAGGGCAAAGGAAAACACTAACTTAAAAAGATATATGTACTTCTATGTTTATTGCAGCATTATTTATAATAGTCAAGACATGAAATTAATCTAAATGTACAACAATAGACAAATGGATAAAGAAAATGTGGTATGTGTATATATATATATATATGTGTGTGTGTGTATACACACACACACACACACACACACACACACAATAGAATATTACATAACCATAAAAAAGAATGAGATTGTGCCATTTGAGACAACGTAGATCTAGAGGGTATTATGTATGTGAAATAAGTCAGATTGAGAAAGATAAACACCATATTATTCCACTCATAAATGGAATCTTAAAAAATGAATAAACAAAAAGCAGAATTAGACCTATAAATACAGAGAACAAACTGATGGTTGCCAGAGGGAAGGGGGTGAGTTGTTGGGCAAAATGGATAAAGATACAGGACTCTGGTTATGGAATAAGTCACATGAATAAAAAGCATAAGGAATACAGTCAATGACATTGTAATAGTGATGTAATGGGATAGATAGTAGCTATACTTGTGGTGAGCACACCATGATGTATAGACTTGTCAAATCACTGCATTACACACCTGAAACTAGTATAACAGTGTGTGTCAACTCTATTCAAATTTTTTAAAAAGTTAAAAATAAGAATAAAAAATAGTATCACATACCTTAATCTTAGTCCCCTTTGTTAGGTCAATTGGCTCATATACTTTCTTATGATATTTGGATGATTCTAAATGAATTCAGCTCTTCTAATTAGAAAATCAGTTTCGCACTATGCAAACAACAGGAAAATGATAGTGTAGCTGAAGTAAATATCACTATTGCTAATCATTTTTCTATCATGTCTTTTTGTCTAAGGCTACGAATGCATCTGTCTCTCAGCAATGGTTTCTTTTTGTTCTTCATTGAATAGCCTACTGTTGAATACTTCCCAGCCCTACATAACTCTTGGGGAGGTGAAATTCATAGGTATTAATCTTCAGATACTTTCAAATATTCTAAATCATATTGCCAAAATATGTCTCACAAAATACAACAAAACAAAACAAAACAAACAAACAAAAGACACCCCCACAGGGGTGCCTGGGTGGCTCAGTTTGTTAAGCATCTGACTTTGGCTCAGGTCATCTCACAGTTCATAAGTTCGAGCCCTGCATCAGGCTCTGTGCTTAAAGCTCAGAGCCTGGAGCCTGCTTCAGATTCTGTCTCCCTCTCCCTCTGTCCCTCCTTCACTTGCACTCTCTCTCACTCTCTCTCAAAAATAAATAAACATTTAAAAAACCCACAGAATTATTTCCTAATCTGCTAATGTTCCAAAACTAACAAGAGTTTAAACTGGGAACTCATATTGAAGTGTCACCCGGGAGCACAGTATTTCATTCAATTATTGTAATGTTCTATTTTCACATGCATCATATTTTCAAGGGAAACAAAATAGAATGGATTGTTATAACGTTAATAAAAATGTTAGACTTTTATATATTTTAATTTTAAAAATATTGTGACACAGTCTCAAAATATCTTGCTCCAGAAGTGGTACCTTCCCAAGACTGCTATCTCCAATCCTATGCACTTCCAAGTCCCTTCCTTCTGATACCTCAATAGACAGGGGTCTGATCTAAGAGATATTGGACATTTTCTCAGTATTTTCCCACTCTGGATGGGATTCATCTGTTTTCTCTCCTTCCCAATCTTCTCCTTACTCTCAGCCTTAGTATAGACTATGAAGACATTGCAATTTTTCAAATGTATATTTACATACTTACCTATCAATTGTATTTTATAGAATTCTCTCTTAGTTAAGCTGTGCATGTAGGCCATGTGTAGTTTTATTTGTTCTTGTGAATCTGTGTGTCTTTTGGAGAATTCAGGGAGAGATTCACATTAAGAGGACTGACATTATCTTATGTAGACCCAAAAGGTCTAAAGTATTCTTTTTACTATGAAATAGAGACCAAAAGATGTGATCATGCAATTTCACAAGGAACACTGCTTATTGATCTTTATGTTGAAAAAATAATGGGTATTTGGGCCCATCAAATCTGTATTAATATCCTTGGTATATTGCTTACTGTCTATGTAAGCTTAACCTTCATGTCTTCACCTTTTAAAAGCAAATAATTATCTCAAACAGTATTGTTAAAGCTAAATGATATAATAAATATAGTACACTTAAAAGTGCATGTCACTATAGGATATTTCCTTTCCATTTAGAGAGCATAGGCTTAATAATAAATGCACCTGCTAAGTGGAATCAAGAAAGGATAGCTATAATGGGTTAGGTAAAACGATTTTTAAAAGTACTATCAATTATCTGTCATTGCACATATCGACTGTTATTCATGAAGAGAGCCCTGTCACTTTAGCTACACTTGTAATGGAGGTCATTCTACTGATGTAACATATGGCTACTGGGTGGACTAAGATATTTATTAATTTTCTTTTGATAAAAGGAACAATCATGATGGCAGATTAGAATATTATGGGAAAACATGTTTGCTCTAGTGAATGGTCTCCTTGAAATTGCTTTTCAAATTTATTGTTGTTCTATTCTGAAAGTCTGACATGAAATATGCTATAAAATAAGAAATGATTTCTTAACCACCTTTATTCACAAGTACATAAGCAATAAGATGATAGCAAGCATTGTGGAAATCATGTTTTATCCTTTGGGATCCTTCATGAGTCAATGCTTTTCTAGCAGTATCAATTTTAAGAATTAACTTTTTTCACCCCTTATTGCACTAACGACATTAGCCCAAATCAAAAGGGAAGAAAATCATCCAACACTCCCTACAGCCCAATAAATTAAGTGGTTTACCTGTTTCCTTTGTGTTTTGGAAATAGGTATATTTTCAGAGCTTTAAATATAAGGATTGTGGCATAGAATCACTTTTGTAGTTTGCCTTTGCCAAACAGTTCATAATCATACTCTAATTAGAATGATGTAAACAACGTAAGTGTACATGCGCAAAGACTAAAAGAAAATAGTAAAATTGTTTAGGAAGATGTAATAGTGAGTGGTCTTTCCCCCTTTTTCAAGTATGCCTTAATGTTGTTAAATTTTGCTTTCTATAACTTGTACACTAACGGTTAACATATATTGAGTGTATCCTAGTGCTAGGCACTGTTAAAATGTTTTATATGCAGTATCTTATTGAATTCTTACATTTTTGAGAATGAAGAAAATTAGTCAAGAAGAGGCAATATAATTTGATTGGGGTAATGCTTCTGAGAGCAATTTTCCATAAACATGATACTTAAAAGTATTTATAATTATCATGTTAATAATTAAATCTTAAAAAATTATATTAAACATTTCCCTATTATTGATATTTAGTTTGTTTTCTACTTTAAATTATGATGAGAGAAGTACCTGTTGTGTCAAGATCTGAGTATCATTTGGTAACTGGTTATGCATGTAACAGATAATATTTCATAGTTTAATCTGAGGATAGAACCTGTGTAGTAGTAATAATAAGGTATAGCATTTATGAGTATTTACTCTGTGTCAGCTACTGAAACACAATAATATAGGTACTATTATTCTTTTTGGTTATCTGAGGAGGGGCCTGAAGCTCAGAAAATTTAAGTAACTTGCCGAAGGTCTTTCAGCCAGTAAGTGCTGTAGCTAAGCTATGGACCATGCCAGAAAACAACCTCTTACCCACTACACTGCATTGTCTATTCTTTATATTGATAAGAAAAACAAAAACAAACAAACAAAAATGGGGCTTTTTCATACTTTATATGAATAGGGCGATTTAATTAATCCAGAAACCTGACTATGTAAATGATGCATTATAATGCTAACCTCATATACAATGTGAGACTCATATCTAATTTTAATTTTCTAGTGGAGTCATTGAAGAAAGTTTAAAAAAAGGTAAATTAATTTTGCCGATATATTTTATTTAAACCAATATATCCAAAATATTATTATTCCAACAAATGGTCAACAAAATTATCACAAATAATTTATGTTCATTTTTTGGTGCTGTTTTCAAAACCCAGTGTATAGTTTACCCAGTGTATAGTTTATACTTACAGTATCTTTCAATTCAAACCAACCCATTTCAATTGCTCCTTAGCCTTGTACAGCTGTTGTATGGGATGGAGTAGTTCCAGATGGTAGATACCCCCCTATCTCAAAGCAGTCTATTATTCAATAATCAAAATTTTCAAGTCTTGTTATTTTTTTGTTACTCTTTGAATGTGTTGCTTCCTTAAGAAGATGATACAAAGCATGACACCATATTTGTATGACTATATTAGGGAACAAAGTTGGAGGAATATACCTTTTTAAGCATCTAGAATATTATTTTTATAATTTAAGAGACTCACTTTTATACCTTGTAATACAAATATTTATTTCAGGTACATTCCAACAACTGGCCATGAAGCTTTCACTTAATACCCCACTTGTGGTAAATGTATTATTTTATGAGACAGCCCATTTTTCTTGGACCAACTATACATCATGGATTGCATGTAGATAATTTCTCTTTCACTTTAACCACTGGGTTCTCATTTTGCTTTCCAGAGTTACCCCATATGAAATCAAATCTCTATACCATGTTAATTTTTGTGAACACATGGGGTGTGGTGAAAAGAACACTGACCTAGGAATTAAGAGACTTGAATTACTATTGCAGCTCTACCATTAGCTAGCTTTTTAAACCATAGTATCTGTGTTATTTCTCTTTTTCTGATATCTAACATTGTAGGATGGTGGTAGTAATCTAAATGACTACTGAACCCCTGTGCAGATCTCTTCTGTGTGGCTTTGGCACTGCCTCATATCCCAGGAAATGTTGGGGAGAGTCTTTCATGTGACTTGACAAGTGGTTGCTGTCCAATATTTCTGTTTCTAGGCGCACTGACAATCTTTCCGAGACCCCTTGCAGTTAATGAATCTGCAACTGGATTCTCATCAAGGAAATGTAGATGAACAAACGTGAGGCACCACTTCCAGTCCTGCGAGCCTCTAAATGTAACAGGCTCTTCTGTCTGTCTCTCTCTGGCTCTCTGTCTCTTTGTCTGCTTCTCTCTCTCTCTCTCTCTCTCTCTCTCTCTCTCTCACACACACACACACACACACACACACACACACACACACACACACGCATATGCCCTCCTTATCTCTTGACCAAATGGAGGGGACCCAATCAAGGGCATCAAGGCCCTAGAAGACAGAGAAACTAAAGGGAGAACATATTAGCCTGCGTACTTAAATGACCACAGAAGACAGAACTTTCTGACTGTGATGTAAGTGAAAAATAGATCTTTATTTCATTAAGTGTCTGAAATTTTAGGGTTGTTTGTTATAGCAGTTAGTCTAGTCTTTAGCTAAAAATAGTATATAAGGAGAACTGAAAAGGCTCCACTCTTTCCTTACCCTGAAGGTGAATATGGAGTTAAATAATTTATGTACCACTTACTCATTTTCAGAGAGCTCCTCAATTATAATTAAGAAATTGTCACAATCCCTCATGGGGAAAGATGTACTTTCCTTCTCATTTTAGGCTACAGAATTTTGAGTGATGAAAAATGAATTGCAGCATACTCAAAAGCAATAACTATTCCACCAGGGTACAGAATTCATTTGTTAGAAATCAAAAGCTAGAACTACCATGTTTTATTTGTATAATGCCCAGATTCATTAGCAATGCATGAACGGCAGTTTTTTCTGCTTCATATATATTTTTTAAATTTACTAAGGTGCGCTTTTTGATTAATGCCACTTTTTTTTGACCATTGTGCCACATTTCTAGATGAAGTACATGACTAGAAAATAGCACAGGCATATTAAAAGTGCCAAACTGCATAGTATTTTTAACTTTAAAGTTCTCACACACTTCCATTTCCAAAATAAAATTAGAGTGATAATTTTACATCTAGGAAATGCAATGTCTTCTAATTACATTTTTCTGTCACTAATACATATTGTAGATTAAAAACTTCATATTGATTGATTATAAGCAAATGAAAAGGGTATCCAATGATAATGAAAAAAATATATTCTTCAATCTCTGGTGTCTTCCTGGAAGAGTGGAGTCTGGTAACTGAAAGTTCAGGGCAGCAGCCAAACTAACTTTTCCTGGATAAGAACAGGAAATGATGCAGAGCTGGGGAAAGACTTGGAAACAAGGGAAAAAAGTTCTGACCGGATACTGAGTAGAGAAAAGGTGAAGATGGAGAACTCCCTGGCTATTAGCAAAGCTAGAAGGTCTTCAAAAGAAAATTTGTGAGGTGCTAGTGAATATGTGAGAGAAAATTCTTCCTTTCCTATCCTTGGAAGCAATGACTATATTGCTGACTATTGTTTCTGCTAGTGATGGAAGAAGTTCTAAGTCCTGACTTCAGGAGTGTGTGAATAATAATATTTATTATTCATTAGCTGAGCAATAAATAATAAACTAGCTCTTATTTCTTAGCTCAGTAAATTACCCTGTGCTTATTTCCTAAAGACTCTGTCTTCGCCCAATACTCTTACTGAGGCTTGTACCTTCTGATAGACTGTGATCTCGCTCAGCCTTCCTTCACCCTCATAGACTCTTATTTCTTGACTTTTTATTTATTGGACAGTTTTATACAAAGAAAATTGAAAAAAGAAAAAAAAAAAGAAAACAGTCCCACCATCTTCACATGGTAACTGTTTCATTTTTTCTGGCCCTGTTTACTTCTTATTCTCATAAACCAACATTTTACATGGCTGTGCCTATACTATACACACACTTTTGTGTTCTGCTTTTTAAAATTTAATATGCATCATACAAGTCTTTCTGTTTAAAAAAATTTAAAAAAATGTTGCTGTGACATCTTTATTTAAAAAAAAGCCACAACATTAACTGTTACAGTATCTCAACAGATTGAAATAAAACTCAGGGTTTTTTCTTTCATTTTTTCTTTCTTTTTCTTTCTTTCTTTTTTGTAATATGAAATTTGTTGTCAAATTCATTTCCATACAATACCCAGTGCTCATCCCAACAGGTGCCCTCCTCAATGCCCATCACCCACTTTCTCCTTCCTCCCAACCCCCATCAACCCTCAGTTTATTCTCAGTTTTTAAGAGTCTCTTATGGTTTGGCTCCCTCTCTCTCTAACTTTTTTTCCCTCTTCCCCTCCCCCATGGTCTTCTGTTAAGTTTCTCAGGATCCACATAAGAGTGAAAACATATGGTATCTGTCTTTCTCTGTATAGCCCTGAATAGCTAAAGTAATATTGAAGAAGAAGACCAAAGTGGGAGGCCTCACAATCCCAAACTTTAGCCTCTACTACAAAGCTGTAATCATCAAGACAGCATGGTATTGGCCCAAAAACAGACACATAGACCAATGGAATAGAATAGACACTCCAGAATTGGACCCACAAAAGTATGGCCAACTAATCTTTGACAAAGCAGGAAAGAATATCCAATGGAATAAAGACAGTCTCTTTAACAAATGGTGCTGGGAGAACTGGACAGCAACATGCAGAAGAATGAAACTAGACCACTTTCTTACACCATTCACAAAAATAATCTTTATTTCTTTTTAAAATAAAGACTGCAGTGTTTTTCTTACACTGGACTTAAAAAGTTCTCCCCAGTTTGTTATGTGAGAACCATACTTTGGTTACCTTCTTCTGTCTAGTTTGGAATCTGACTCATCTGATCTTTCTACAAAAAATCTTTGCTGGCTAGATATCTCCAGACGTTTGTTCTTAGTAGCCTCCTGCATATTCCTTCAGGTTTGATTTGACAGCTCATGCCCTAAACTTGGCCTCAGCCCAGGCTTAGATTAAACAAAAAGTAAAACTGTTAAAAATGGTTGGTCTAGATTATTTGGCATGGTTAGCTAGAAGTTCATAATTAACAAGTGAATTGTGGATATCTATTTAAATTGTTTTGAATTGTCTTTACTTCACAAAGAAGGCATTGTATCGAGTGTAGAAATATAAAATATAAAATTTCATTTGATCCCTATTAGACCTTAAGAAATAGATATTTTCATTTTTTAGAGAAGAAAACAGTGCCACAACTTTAATGTGCCCAAGAATACACTGTCAGAAAATGGCAGAGCCATAGAAACTCGAACCTATTTCTATGTTAAATTTTCATTATATGCTCTTGTATTGGTCATGAGTCCCTGTGGATTCCAGATGTAAGAATATCCCTTTTACTTTTTATCTCCCATGGTATTGTACAGATATTGAAGAATGAAGGGAGAAATGAACTTGATACTGTTGGCTGGAGGAGGCTTAGAGCAGCCATTGAGATCTTGTAAGAGTGTTTTGCTATGAACGCTGCCAAGAAAAATGTTTCCAGTTACTCTATTTTGACATGCTAATCTCTTTTAAGGAGTGCTCTGAATATCTTGCTCATTGTTGAAACCAGGAGATGGGCACAAGAAAGCTGCAATAAAATATTTTCTCAGGGTGCCTGTGTGGCTTAGTCAGTTAAGTATCTACTTGATTTCAGCTTAAGTCATGATCTCAGTGTCATGAGATAGGGTTTCACGCTGGGCATGGAGACTGCTTGGGATTCTCTGTTGCTCTTTCTCTCTACCCTCCATCCTGTGTGCATGTGCATACATACACACACTTTCTCTCTCTCTCAAAAGAAAATTAAAAAGTAACTAAAAAAATTTATTTTCTCTACTTTTGCATACATTTGAAGACTTACTCAGTCAGAGATTTAAAATAATTATCCTTTTAAGACTTGATATTCAGGCTGTGTGTAATGCTTTTAATTATTTAAATTCCATTTGATATTCAGACACTGTGTAATTCTGACATGCTACTTTGTGCCAGGTATGGTGTTGATTCTTATTTATCTCTTATTTATCTTATCTTATTTATCTTTACCTTATTTATCTCTTATTTATCTTATCTCTCTTATTTATTTCTCAGAAGATAACTTTTCTCCAGTGTCTGGACTTCAACTTCGGACAAGAAGGAGGGCAGAGGTGGGGTCATGTCCTCATTGGAAGAGAACAGAATGAAAATCAGCTAGTAGGCAGCAGTGACAAGGATAGTGCTGGTGTTTCTAAGAGAAGTTTTTGTTCAGGGGGTATCTCCTAAACTCAGAGGATTTGGGAAGTCTATCAAGATACTGAGCAAGTATCTAAACATTGAGAAACAAAACATCCAAGTTGTAATTATTGACATTGGGGTGTGATGTGGCAGTTTCTGAATACAGGAATGGGCAAGAGGCCAGTTGTTGAAATTGGAATACAAGACAGGAAAAGGACTAGCAGCAGAGAGTAAAAGAGGAAAAAAAAAAAAAAAAGAAAAACATAATAAGCAAAACACAAGAAAATACATATAAATAGTGAGATAAAGCACCAAATACAGTAGCCATGATAATAAATTTAAATAGATTATTATTCTGGGAATAACACTGTAAACACAAGAGTGAGGGCAGGAATGATAACATAAGCAACGTACTTACTTAACTCTCTAAAAATTAAAAACTTTTACAAATAAGCTCACATATTCAAAATTTTAATGCAAAGTCAAACTAGGAAGAAGACAGATTTATAATGAATATGAAAAATATGGGCTATATTTTCTTAATATAAAAGAAGATATTATAACTTAATAAGGAAAGAATAAGCATAGCAGTTGAGAAAGTCAAAGGCATGTAGAGAAGAGGCAGTTCACTAAAAGGAGAGGTACCAATAAATAGGGGGGTATGTGTTTCTTCACTAGTGAGGCTGTCTGCTCTTTTTGTCTGTTTCCTTTCAGGGAGACACGGCTCTTTGGTCTTCCTGGAAATGGACACCTCTTCACACAAACTAGGGCAATCAACATTCTTTCCCAAGAAAAAGTCAAGGCTGAGTTGTTCAAACAGCAGCACCTTCAAGAAACTCTCCATCAGTTCATGCTTCCTATGTCTCCAGAATAACACAATTTCAACAAAGATCAGTTAGTCAACTGTAATTTCATTGTTGCAAGCAATCCAGTATTCTTTTTACAAATTCTTTTGTTTGAGCTATCAGGGCCTATTTAAGAGCTTGGGATAAAATAAATCTAATGAAAAGTAAGGAAATAAATTAAAACACAAGAAGACACTACTTTTTCTATTAATGTCAAAATTAAATAACAGCCAGGGGGTGCTTGGGTGGCTCATCCAGTTAAGTGTTGGACTTCGGCTCAGGTCATGATCTCACAGTTCGAATTCAAGCCCGGCATTTGGCTCTGTGATGACAGCTCAGAGCCTGGAGCCTGCTTCAGATTCTGTGTCTCCCTCTCTCTCTGCCCCTTCCCTTCTCACACTGTCTCTCAATCTCAAAAATAAACATTAAAATAAATTTTAAGTAACAGCCAGGAGTTATTAGAGTCAAGGAAACAAGAAAATGTGCCTTCTTAGAAACTTCTAGAAACTGCTACAATTTTTCTGGGGGTTAATTTTTAATGTTTTCTACCCATCTAATACTATTCCTATTGATTTATTGAAATGAAGTTTATAAATGACTTTATACTAGTATTATACGTAAGATTTATAAAATTGAAAAATTACAAATAAACTGAGTGCTTAACACTATAGAAGTAATTAAAAGATCATTATGTGGCTACATGATCAAAAACTTTGTAATTATTAAAACACGTGTTACAGAATAACATTTACCAACATGAGAAATTGCTTAGAAACATACAGTTAGGGAAAACAAAACAGATTCTAAGATATGTAATATGATCTCAATTTGGGATGAAAAAAACATAGATTTGCACCCAAAAAACTGCTAGAAGGAAATATGACAATATGTTAATTTTTTTTGTTTGTGCTTTAAACAATTTTTTTCCTAAACAGAACATGTTTCACTTTTAAAACCAGAAGAAAATTACATAACTCAAAATTAATAGGTATAAAGATACCCATATTTCATCTAATAAGCATGTATTTTGTGATCAGATCAGATTTAGAGTCTAAGTACTACTACTATCCTCACCCCTTAGTCTTAGTTTTCTCATCTGCAAATGGGGATCATAATGGTACCAACCTCCCAAGATGATGAAATGAGACAACGCACTAGCCACTGTGCCCAGCATCTAGTAAGTTCTCAAAAACAATTGTAGCTGATATTATTTATTAGAGTGGCTTTCTCATATTTAGATCACTAAAGCTCTTTGGTATGCTGAATATTTGGTCTTCATTTCTCAATTCCCTGGTTACAGTTTTTAGCTAATTTTAATGCAGTGTTTTTGCAAATGTGTCAGTTCTATGATAATAAATCCTGTGATAGCATTTAGCACAAGTGCAAACAAAGGCTTCAGCTTTCCCCGTGGGTACATCACAGTAATGGTGGCATCAACAACAACATGCTTCTTGATTAGATCAATTACTTCAGGCAGACAAGATATTTATTTTGCATTTTTCAATTTTTATGCTCCCTGGTGACTTTCTGTTGTTAAATGCTTGCCTCTTACTGTTTTTTTTTAATCCAGATCACTGAATGGTGTAATGAACTTTAAATTACATGTATGAGAGTAGTTTATCTGACACCAACTCACAACTGAAATCATGATCTATGAGATGAAAGAATGAGGTACTCAAAAGGGGGTGAGAGAACATTATAACTTCATATAACCTTTCAAAACCTTCTTTAACACTTAGAAGTATTATGCAGTTAGGAATTAGAAACTGAGAAGATCAAATAGTTTTTCGAGTTTATTAATCACTTGAATATTTCTTTTTAAATTTTTATTCAAGCCATTTTTTTTAACGTTTATTTATTTTTGAGACAGGGAGAGACAGAGCATGAATGGGGGAGGGTCAGAGAGAGAGGGAGACACAGAATCTGAAACAGGCTCCAGGCTCTGAGCTGTCATCACAGAGCCCAATGCAGGGCTTGAACTTGAACTATGAGATCATGACCTGAGCCGAAGTCGGAGGCTTAACTGACTGAGCCACCCAGGCACCCCGACATTTGCTTTTTTTAAATTGTTCTCTTCCTCTCCTCCCTTTTTCCCTTCCCTTCTGCAAAAAGAGGAATGGGTCGAAGAACATGGAAGTATCTCACACAACTCAACAGCAAAAAATGCACCTCAGTATCAAAAAGGTCTAGAACCAGGAATTACAGAGAATGGATTCTAATGTCGGTAGGGGGAATCCAAAAGGGAGCAGTCTATCATAGTCTCTTTCTAGTCTTTGCAACAGGTAAAGAAATGTGGAGAGACAAAATTCTACCACTGTAATTAAAGCTGACATACAGACCCTAACCACTAAAGTCTGGAGCATAGGTTTTTAGCAAGTCATGCTGGCATGGACCCAGAGCTGCTTCTTTGCCACCCAGGGAGCTGTGCCCTTTCTAAAAAATCTGCATCATTATTTTGGAAGACCTCTCCTTTGGGTGCTATTTCAGCTCTAGGGTTAGTGACTCCTTCTAATAAATGTTATTCTTAAATTCTTTGGAGTTCATCTCTTGCACACCAATCCCTCATTATTCCAATCCCATTATACTTAATGATGCTTTTTTTAAATTAAATATTTCCTGTTTAAATTACTGGGTGGTTTCTGTCTTTTGATTGGACTCTGATATACCCCATTCCCAATTCTAATTGAAGTCAACCTAAAAGTCACATTTCTTACCTTCTAAAAAGCCCAATCGCCTTTTTGTCATTTTGGTTCCTTATATTGTTAAGTATACTAATATTATAAATTGTTAACTGCTATTGTTTTTTACCTTTTTGATGAGATCAGGATTTCTCATTGGCATTACTGACATTTTAAACTGGATAGTTCTTTATCATGAAGGGCTTTCCTGTGTATTGTAGCCTGTTTAACAGCATCCCTGGCTAGTGAGGGCACTACCTGACTATAGCACCTCCCCTCCCAAGTTGTAACAACCCCAAATGTTTTTAAACATTGCCAAGCTCCCCCTGGAGGCCAAAACCATTCCTGCTCAGCAAACATTGAATTAGATTGTCTCTTCTCTATTTTTTTAAAAAAAACATTTAGTCCTTTCATATTCATTCCAATATATTTGGAATATATTTTGGATTTTGAAATGAAAGCAGAAATGTATTTCATTTTTATCCTGCATATAAAAGCCATTGTCCCAACATAGATTATTGAACAATGCTTCTCTCTCCACTGATTTAAAATGCTGCCATTATCTTTGATTTCTTTACACATATTGGTTTATGCTTTAGAACTATTTTTTTATTCTGTTAATCTTTCATTTATTTCTACAATGTTTTCATTATTTTATTCTATGATACACTTTATCTGAGAAATTTGGGTCTATAATAACTCTTTTTAAGATTTACATATGTATACTTTTAAATGGTTTTGTGAAGGTGTTTAAATGTTTAGATTTTGAATGAGCTGCATTAAACATATTAATCACAATAACAAGCATTGACATTGTTTTAAAGTATAACTCTTCTTATACAGGAACATGTTAGTAGACATTTATTCATATCTCCCTTAATGTACCTCAGTGAATCTTTGTAGTTTTCTTTATAAAAATCCTGTATATTTCTTATTAAGTTTACTTCTACCTATTTTCTCCGTGATTAGGAATAAAATTATTTGTTTCAATATGTTTTCTAAGTATTTGTTTCTAGTGTAAATAAAAGTTCTAGAACTCATATATTTGTTGTGTATCTGACAACTTGATTGAATTCTTATAAACCTTATATATTTTCAGCTAATTTTCTTGAGTGAGCAAATGTATCTCAACGTAAAAACTTTATAAGAATATAAACTTTCCATGAAGCTATTATCTCTTCATGAAAAGTAAAACTGTTATAATTTTCTAAGAGCTTAATCTTCTTATCTCATTCAAATCTCAGAGAGAAGTATATTTTGGAAGAAGGTAATAGTTCTTCCTGGACATAGAATACAGTGCAGTACATTTTCTTCCCTTTTTTCTCTTCTTAATATCTCAGGGCCAATTCCAAGATAGATTTTTTTTGGAACACAGGGAGACCCTGTCACTTCACTTTGGCTTAGCAAACACTGTAAAACATATTTTATGCACCAGACTCGATCCTGGCTTGGGAAGAAAAGAAAATAAACTTAGTCCTTATCCTAAAGGAATTTATTGCCCAAGAGTAGAAAAGACACATGAGTAATTTCAAAATAATACAGTGCTTGATATGAAAGTGAAATGCCCAAGATGTGGTTGCTGAAAAATCTTAAATCAGGGTGTGTTAAGCCAGCCCAAGGGGAAGAATGGATGGATATCAGTGAAAGATTTTTCCAAATAAAACTGTGTTTAAGGATGATTTAGCCCAGTTGACTGTGTATGGGTAAGGATTGGATGGGAGTAGTTGAGATAGAAGGTACAGCATGAGCAAATTTATCAATTTATGTGATTGAGGGAACAGAGACTAAATATGATGCAGAACTGCTAAAGTTCAAGGCAAAGAATAATGGACATGAGGCTTAAAGAGGTACAGACAAGATCTTAAATGTTTTTGCATCAGGCTAAAGTACCTGGGCTTAATTCTATGGGGCGTATGGGGCCTATGTGTGAGTTACTACCGTCGGATTTGACTTTTACAGGAAAAGAAGAGTGATGGGGCTACAAAGGATAGATTCGTGGATGTCAGGTGGGTTGGATGCAAGAAAACAGAAGAGGCTACTGCATTAGGAATGAAGTTATGTGGGTTATGTCAGCAAAAATGCGGATGAAACAAATTTTAGAAATTGGCAGGATTGTGGGGCACCTGGGTGACTCAGTCGGTTAAGTGTCGGACTTGATTTCAGCTCATGGCAGGTAATCTTGCCAGTCTGTGAGATTTAGCCCCATGTTGGGCTCTGTGCTGACAGTGCGGAGCCTGCTTGGGATTCTCTCTCTCTGCTCTCCACCCCCTTCCCCCACCCCGGTCATCCTCCCTCTAATAAATAAATAAACATTAAAAAAGAAACTGGCAGGATTTGACTAACTGGATACTGTGATGAGTTTCTAGTGTGTCAGTTTAGCCATGCTGGAACAATGTTTCTCAGAAGTCCCTTCTGGACTTCTGAGCAAGTTAGCACCAATGATGTGAAACATTTGTGTGAGATTTGGAACACAAAAATGAAACAGCAGTAACATTCTTTTTAGGCTGGGGATGTCAGTGGGGGCACTGGGCACAGTTGCAGCTCAGACACATTGTTACTGATATGTTGGCTCACCTTACTGGCTTGAGCAGCTGCTGGACCCACAGGCCCTCCAATTCCCACCAGATTCCCTTCACTTTTCCTGAGCCAGCTCCAGTTCCAGATGCAGAAGGAACAGCCATATATAAACTATTTAACCAGGTCTCACAAATCATAGGGTCAAATCCCCCCATAAATTCACATTTTCTATCATTCCTAGTGGTTCTGTTTTTTCTGATCAAACCCTGACTGGCACAGATATAGTGAGTGGTAGAATGGAAGCAGTGTACAAATTCCCCAGGTTTCTGTTTGGGGTCATTCAGTGGATAATCCAGAATGCATCGTAATAAAGAATACATAAGAGGAATAAATCTGGAGTTAATATGTAAACAAAAACATCAGCTTTGAAATGTTGTGTTTGATTTGTAGGAAATGTCTATGTGGTCATGTCCAGCTGGTATAGTAGACGGTTATATCAAGTCCAGAGGAGGGGCATATTGAAGTCATATTGTATAGGGGGCAGATAAAACCATGACACTTGATGGTCACCCAGCAAAAGGAAATATAAAGAGAAGTGAAGAGGGCACAGTGCAGAATCCTTGGGAAAATACCAATATTTAAGATGTGAACTAAGGAGAAACAGAACAAGTAGACTGAGAATTAGTGGTTTAAAATAAGAAGAATGTGGCAGGGAGGAGCAAGGGGAAGAGTATGATGGAAACCAATAATTTAAAAAGATTTAAGAAGCAAGTTCCACCGTATCATTTATGGAAGAGTGATGCTCTGACCTGTGAATTTGGAGTTAACTGGCAGGCAAACTTTGGCTGAGGAGTGTCCATGGAGTAGTAAAATTACAAGACAAATCAGAATGAATTAAGCACTGAGAAACGATGTGAGTGAAATGATGATTGAGAAGAGAGCAGAAAACTTGGAGGTAGATATGGAGTCAAGGGAAGTCTCTCCTTAGGGATGAGAGGTATGTATATTTTAAAAGGAATTTTCCAGGGCACCTGGGTGGCTCAGTCAGTTAAACGTCCGACTTTGGCTCAGGTCATGATCTCACAGTCCGTGAGTTCGAGCCCCGCGATGGGCTCTGTGCTGACAGCTCAGAACCTGGAGCCTGTTTCAGATTCTGTGTCTCCCTCTCTCTCTGACCCTCCCCCGTTCATGCTCTGTCTGTCTCAAAAATAAATAAACGTTAAAAAAAAAAAATAAAATAAAAGGAATTGTCCAGTGGAAGGAAGACAACGAAGCCATAAAGAACAGTGTTATAACTGATAGAGCAAAAAACTTGGGTAAACAGATGAGACTGAGGTCAAGAGCCCAAGAGGTTGGGTCTGAAGAGAAAAAAGATGTTTGTAAAACTAGAGGGGAAAATGTAGTGATATTTGCAATTACAGATGGGTTTGTAGGCAGGGAAGCATGTTCTATCTTCTTGATCGATACAATGCTATCTCCTGAGGTAAATTGGAGAAGGGCATGGTGGGACAAGAAAAAACTAAAGCTTTGGAACTGTCACTTGGGGAAATGGGGCGTCAACCTGGTACAGTGAGGAATTTGGTTTCTGGTGGATCTTCTAAGGAAACTATGTTAGGAGAGAAAAGCTTTTGGCCTGGGACTGGTTTTGCTTTGGGAAGGCATCATCTCTGAAGAGCAAAGAAGGCTGTGAGAGGGCAAATGGAGAAATAAATTGCCTAAAATCATACCACCTCAGCAGGAAAGGAAGCAATGATTCTGCTGTTGGTAGTAATTTAAAAAAGTGGTAATCAGGAAATGGAAAAAGGAAAGGTTGTAAGACAGATGGCAGAATAACAGAAGATGTTTTGCAGTAAAGCCTTGTGAGAGGCAAAGCAAATTATGGCATGGTGTATTTTGTCCTTAGAATTTTCTTCTATACTCGACCATGTGTTCCTATGCAGTTACGTAGAGCATAACTACAGCCTTTCATTAGCTCATTCCACAAACATCAGTGAGTATCTACAATGTGCCAGGCCTGGGTAAGGCACAGAAGATATAGCTGTGACAGATATGGTCTCTCTTTTGTAGGAGGATATAGTCTAGTGTGGAACACAGGAAGGAAATAAAAATAAGGTGTGTGATGCGAATAACAAGTGGACTAAATACAAAATATTATTGTACAGAGGACAGAGAAGGAGTCATTTAAGAACAACCTCTGGATGCTCTTGGGTACCTCACTTGGCTATGTCTGAGTGAGTAGTTTAGATGTTGACACAAACCTTCATCAGTCTCATGTTCTCAAATTAACCTGTATCTCCAGCATCACAGTCAAATTAAGAAGTGGGAGTCAAGATAAGACACACACACACACACACACACACACACACACACACACACACAACCAACATTGTAATCCTCAAAAAATTTACTTGAATGATGCATTCCAGGAGTTTACCTGTAACTTCAGTCACACTCCTAGAATTAATACTTATGTGCCTGCCTCATGAAAAGATGTTCAATGTCGCTCCTTATCAGGGAAATACAAATCAAAACCACACTCAGATATCACCTCACGCCAGTCAGAGTGGCCAAAGTGAACAAATCAGGAGACTATAGATGCTGGAGAGGATGTGGAGAAACGGGAACCCTCTTGCACTGTTGGTGGGAATGCAAATTGGTGCAGCCTCTCTGGAAAACAGTGTGGAGGTTCCTCAGAAAATTAAAAATAGACCTACCCTATGACCCAGCAATAGCACTGCTAGGAATTTACCCAAGGGATACAGGAGTACTGATGCATAAGGGCACTTGTACCCCAATGTTTATAGCAGCACTCTCAACAATAGCCAAATTATGGAAACAGCCAAAATGTCCATAAACTGATGAATGGATAAAGAAATTGTGGTTCATATACACAATGGAGTACTACGTGGCAATGAGAAAGAATGAAGTATGGCCCTTTGTAGCAACGTGGATGGAACTGGAGAGTGTGATGCTAAGTGAAATAAGCCATACAGAGAAAGACAGATACCATATGGTTTCACTCTTATGTGGATCCTGAGAAACTTAACAGAAACCCATGGGGGAGGGGAAGGAAAAAAAAAAAAAAGAGGTTAGAGTGGGAGAGAGCCAAAGCATAAGAGACTGTTAAAAACTGAGAACAGGGGCACCTGGGTGGCTCAGTCGGTTAAGCGTCCGACTTCGGCTCAGGTCACGATCTCACGGTCCGTGAGTTCGAGCCCCGCGTTGGGCTCTGTGCTGACAGCTCAGAGCCTGGAGCCTGTTTCGGATTCTGTGTCTCCCTCTCTCTGACCCTCCCCTGTTCATGCTCTGTCTCTCCCTGTCTCAAAAATAAATAAAATGTTAAAAAAAAAAAACTGAGAACAAACTGAGGGTTGATGGGGGGTGGGAGGGAGGGGAGGGTGAGTGATGGGTATTGAGGAGGGCACCTTTTGGGATGAGCACTGGGTGTTGTATGGAAACCAATTTGACAATAAATTTCATATATTAAAAAAAATAAATAAAAAAAAATGCTTATGTGCCTGTAGTGTTATAGGTACCCTGGCAGATAGTGTGGCCAATGACATAATGTCACAAAAAATTACTTTTTCTTTATTATGGTCAGTTTTCCTTGACTATGATTTTTGTTCTGGATTTTTAAAAATACTCAATTCCAATCAATTCAAAATTAGTAATTTTTTTAAATTAATTTATTTGAGAGAGAGAGAGAGAGAGAGAGAGAGCAAGCAGGGGGGAGGGGCAGAGAGAGAGGAAGAGAGAGAATCCCAAGCAGGCTCTGCAGGACCCAGTGTAGAGCTGGAGCTCAATCTCACAACCATGAGATCATGACCTAAGCTGAAATCAAGAGGCGTATTTGTAACCGACTGAGCCACCCAGGCGCCCCAATAATTATTTTCTTGTTGAAAACACTGATCCAAATGCCATCATTGCTGTGCTATAGTCCAACCTCTTAAGAGCTAGTCAGTTAAATGGATTCTCAATTAGGATTTCCTGTGGGATTAACCACCACAGCCTAGTTAATTACTAAATAGCTTAACATCTATCTAACTCAGAACCCATATAGTAGGAGTTCCAAGAGGCTAAATAGTCTACTGTAATTAGAAATCTTAGGAGAGGCCAAGATGGTTTTATAATGGCATGCCTTGAATCATGGCATGTTACTTAAGCTTGAAATATCTTTCTCCCTTTCTTCACCAGTCTCTACCGGTCCTCCAAGATTTACCTCAGAGATCACACCCTCCAAAACTCCTTAGCAGAACCTCCTCTCTGGCTAGATATAACTGTGCTACTTATTTCTATTTTACCACATCACATAGAAATTATCTACTATGTTTTTGTCACATCCAAATTTTCAGGGTTAAGATTTTGTATCTCCAGGAAAAATCGTAGTTCTTGATTCCTAGGAGGTTCAGCATATATTTTTTTGTACTATTATATTCCATTTTGTTTAAATTATAAACAGCATGGGCACCTGGGTGGCTCAGTCGGTTAAGTGTCCAACTTCAGCTCAGGTCATGATCTCACAGTTGATGAGTGTGAGCCCCACATCGGGCTCTGTGCTGACAGCTCAGAGCCTGGACCCTGCTTCGGGTTCTGTGTCTCCCTCTCTCTCTCTGCCCCTCCCTCACTCACACTCTGTATGTCTTTCTCTCTCTCATTCTCTCTTTCTCTCTATCAAAAATAAAGAAACATTAACAAAATAAAAAAATTATAAACAGTAACCTGCAGTGAAAATTTCCTTGCAACTAGGTAGGAGGCATTTGCACCACTCATTTAACAAACATTTATTCATCAACTACTATGAGCCAAGCACTATAGAAGTCGTTGAGGATTTAACCATGAGGCTAGTAGATACGGTTCCTGTCCTCTTAGGGATCATAGCCTACAAAAGCTAGGGGCTAGAAACCTGTGTATAGTGTGGGTATAATAGTTACCATAAAAGTTTAAACTTTGGCCCTGCAATCACTTTCCTATAATCTCTACTTCCATACTTATTGAGGCTCATAGATCATTTACAGTGGGTGACAATCAAAACTGTGCAATTTTAGTTGTGAAACAATAACAATGTTATTTGTTTCACATAGGAATTATATGTGAAGAAATCAGACAGAAATTGGAAAACCCTACAAGCCATGAGTTCAAACTCCTCCTTTTACACATTTTTGAATTGAGACCTAGGGAGGGGATATAACTCATCTGAGGTCACAAGATGGTTTAGTGTAGGAGTAAGAGAATATCCTTCTATTTGGTGCTCTTTATTTTTAGAATGATTCTTAGGAATCATATTTTTCAGTTTGCTTGCTTTTATAGCTGTGTTTTAAAAAATTATTTTCCTTCCAGAATAAAAAGTGAACATCTTAGAAATTTCCAAAACATTGATTCAATAAGTACATGTTGACTATTAGCCTTGAGTCAAACATATGAGTCTATATATTATACTTCCTAAGAGCTCATATGCCAATTATTATAATTAGTAATATTTTAATTCCAAAATAGTCTCAAGGATAATTTTTAAATTAAACACCAAAAATCTAAATAATGAATTGATACTTCAGCTCTCCACCTTAAATCAAAATGAATTGGTCATGGAGAGAAAAGAATAGACCTAAAGAATGGCTGTAATGGAAAAGATACACCATAAACAGTATGTTCAGCCTCAAATGATGAATAAGAGGAACACAGAGATAAACTAATTATGGGGAGCTGAAACAGATATTCTGAAACAAAAGCACATCACTAATGTTACACAGAATCTGAAGTTCCAGTTTCAAAGAGACTTTTATTAAGAACCCATTTTATGTCCGGCACTGAAATAAACACATTATTACACCTTATTTGATCCTACAACAGCAATATAGGGTTAACATTTTTATTACTATACACTGCCATGTAGTTTAGATATTCAGAAATGAAAGGCCCCAAGGAAATTGTATAACTTGTTTAGCTTACCCAGCCAGCTGGAACCATGATTCAACCCTGGTCTGCTTGTCTATAAAGCCTATGCTCCAATATGAATCCTTATATTCCTCATCAGATAACTTATTTTGAAAAGTAGCATATTTTGATTATGTCAAATCATCTATTATTTGGGTAGAAGAAATATATAAATCACTCAAAAACAGAAAAAATTTCACTTGAATACACACACACACACACGTCCATGTATATAGAACGTTGATTGCTGACAACCTAAAAATGGAATTATTTTCCAACAGTAAGATTTACTAGAAGAAATCACCGCTATGTAATTGTATCTTGGGCAGTTATTTAGAATCATGGCTTTATGAAACATAGTGACTTGATGTTACAAAATTGTAAATGATTTAATCATTTATTTGGGAAATTTATTTTTTTCTTTCTTCTCAAATTTGTATTTAAATTCCAGTTAGTTAGCATACAGTGCAACATTGGTTTCAAGAGAATTCAATGATTCATCACTTACATACAACACTGAGTGCTCATTATAAGTGCTTTCCTTAGTCCCCATCACCTATCTAGCCCATCCCCCACCTATCTCCCTCCATCAACCCTCAGTTTGTTCTCTATCTCTAAGAGTCTCTTATGGTTTGTTTCCCTTTTTCCCCCCTCCAATATGTTCACCTGTTTTGTTTCTTAAATTCCACATATTAGTGAATTCATATGGTATTTGTCTTTCTCTGACATATTTCACTTAGCACCTTCTAGCTCCATTTAGGTAGTTGTAAATGGCAAGATTTCCTCCTTTTTGATGTCTGAGTAATATTCCATTATATATATGGTATATATATATATATATATATATATATATATATATATGTATACACACACACACACACACACACACACACCATCTCTTCTTTATCCATTCATCAGTTGATGGACATCTCTCCACAGTTTGGCTATTGTTGATAGTGCTGCTATAAACAATGGGATGCATGTACCCTTTTGAATCTGTATTTTTGTATCCTTTGGATAAATATCTAATAGTGCAATTGCTGGATCATAGGGTAATCCTATTTTTAACTTTTTGAGGAAGCTCTACACTGTTCTTCAGACTGGCTGCATCAGTTTGCATTACCACCAATAGTCCAAGAGGGTTCCACTTTCTCTGCATTATTTGGGATATTTAAAAAAATGTACTTATAATTGATTGAGGACTTGGAAATTAATTTGTTTAAATTTTGGTAGAATTGAGTAACTTTCTAGAAAGACAGATAACCTCTTTAGAGAGTGGTACACTGCATTCTTTTTTTTTTAAATACAGATTATGAGATTTGGTACAAATGTATATATGGGCTTAAAAGAAAATATGTGTTAGGCTCAGTTGGTTAAACATCCACCCTCAGCTCAGGTCATGATCTCACAGTTTGTGAGTTCAAGCCCCACGTTGGGCTCTCTGCTGTCAGTGCAGAGCTCACTTTGGATCCTCTGTCTCCCTCTCTCTCTGCCCCTCCCTTGCTCACATGCATGCTCTCTGTCTCTCTCTCAAAAATAAATGAAATTTAAAAAACGATGTGTAAAACCCAGTGAAGAAGGAGGAATTCTACTAACATACTTTTTAATTTAATGTTTACTTTATTTTAAGGTGGGGGGGGGAGGAGCACAGAGAGAGGGAGAGAGAGAAACCCAAGCAGGTTCTGCACTGTCAGCACAGAGCCTGATGCAAGGCTCCATCTCATAAACTCTGAGATCATAACCTGAACGCAAATCAGGAGCCAGGCACTCAACTGACTGAGCATCAGAAACTTCTAGAGGAGGTTATCACTGACATCATTTTTTTCCCTAGAAAGCTCTAATAATGTGATTTGCAAATGACAGCTCTAACCACCATTGGCAGGAGGAAGTGCTCAGTCGTGAAAAAAGCCTTGGCAGTGATGAGTAGGTTTTGTGTGTGCACAGAGAAAAGTGGCCAAATGAAATTATTTCTTTTACAATCTGTGTCTTCTATAGGCTTCCTAAAATGCCCATGTAAATAGGTAGAAATAAGATACTGAAATATAGTATGTTAGGATATTTATGCACTTTGGATATTCCAAAAACTGTATTTGTATGTTTTCCATAACTTAACTAATCTTCACGTGTAGCCACTGTTAAATCTGGTAATTTTGGAATAGGAGTATAGGACTCAGTGAGACACAAGAATTTAACCAACAAAAGCACCATCAGCACTTAAGAATTAAGGTTAAGCATTTAAGGTTTAAACAGTCTTTATTTCTTGGTGAAGAGAGTAAATATTCCGCCAATTCCAAGTACAAATTTTCCATAAGGGATATCTCCCCTTCTATCTGGGGGCGGAGGAGGAGTCACACATACTGTGATGGGGGTGTTAGTTTCGTTCTGTGTGGCTTTCACTTGATTTGGTTCATCCTCTATATCTCTAGCACTGGCCTTTTTTACCATCACATTTGATAATAAGACTGGTGGTTCCTAGCCTATGGGCCTGCTGTAGTACCAGGGCATAGACTTCCCTTTGCTTTGACTTACGGGGTCCACACAGTTGCACCTGAACATCTCAACCACAGGACTCTGGATCCACTTGCTTTTCAGCACTTCTGCATCTCCCTGGTACCCTTAGATTCTCCTCTTGGATATTCTACATGCCTCACATAATCTATGCGCAATTGACAGTGTTATCTCAACCTAGCAATCCAGGCACCTCTCTGCCCCATTGTCCACTGTTCCCTTACTATATTGAATGAGTTGCCACAGGGGATGAAGGGATTTCCTGAAAGGCCGACAGTACCTTTCCTAAACTATGTCCAGGGAAGCCCAGCTCTTCCCCTAATCATTCTACTACCCACCCTACTCCACCCAAGGGGTAGGGAGGGCTGAATTACTTAGTGTTCCATCTCTTTCCTTTTATCTAAAATATAAATTTTTAAAATGCTGCATCATAATAAAGATTATAACTACTACATATTTTATTGGCAATCATTTTTATACTTTCTTCCTATGATTTGCATGTCTTCTTTTTTGAATCCACATTTGTATTTCATGTGTGAGATATTATGTAAGCTATTTCATATCAAATAAATTACATCTTAAATAATATTTATAGTTAATAAAATACACAGTGATATCTGAATATGCAGTTATAAAAAGGACATTATAAGAAAAATAGAGAGTAAAGGTCAAAAAGTATTCAGAGAGAGTGAATAGAGTTTTTCAGAATTATAGAATGAGAAAATTTGATGCTATTCTACTCTGTCCAAGGGGTTATATTGATAGAATTTTATCTATATTATCTTAGCAGGAGTAAACATCCCATTAAACAATATGTGTTATTTTTTCCCCTATTAGCCATATTGTGATTTTTATTAGGTAACATATGTATAACATATTCAGGATAAATTTGAGAATAAAAGATAAATGAACTGAATGTGGCTATTTGTGGAACATAATCAAGAGCTTGCTGAATCTGAAAAGATAAACAGTATACTCCTAATATCTAGAAGAGCTACATATCTCATATACCAAACATTGTCTCTCATAAATTGGCTTAGGTGTGAAGGGTAGCTGGAAAGTTAAATTATAAAGCTGAACAGAATTCCAAATGCCACTGTTGATCACCAAATTAACACCAGATTCAATGTCTCCAAAGAGTTGTAATTCACTTCAATGCATTTAATTGCTGTCTTTTATCCATTATGAGTCACATCTAGTATACATGCCTTCATAAAAGAGGAAGGCTGCACCTTAATTTTACTAAAGCAGCAGCAGAATGGCACACTCATTGTCTACAAACTACAGCAGAGATTTCGATTATCATATGAATTGGGATCCAGGTACACTACAAAATAGGGCGAACCAAATCTCTTTCAAAACTGAGTACACACAGTTCTTCATTTCTCTGTCACCTTGGAGAATATCTGCAAAGTGCACACGTTATCTTGCAAAGGGGCACAGCAGCATCTGTGGGTTAAGGAAGAAGGAAACTGACATCAAGAGGTATTAGAATGAGTTTGTCAGCAGTTAAATTTTGGATGCAACCTATGTGCAGCCTGTTTTGATAAATGTCATGTTAAGGATGTGAGCCAAATGCTATGATGGACATCTGTTTCTTTAAGGGTAGTCTAAAATGCCACCTTTGAAAAACGAGCATTATGTTCCTGTGGTTGAAAAGCAAATACTTTAATAAAGAATTATACTTGGAGCAAATACAGCAGTTAAGGGAGGATAATGGACTCAACTAATATGAAAACACTTGCTACCCACACCCAGAAAGGCTGGGTAATACATATAACTTTAAAACAGATGAATAGCTGAGCTCAAAAGAAAAATGGGGGGTGGGGAGGGGGAGAGGCCACTAATTGCCAGAAAAGACAAGGAACTGAAAATAAGAGCAGGAACTGCAGAGCTGAAATGGTTGCATCCCAGTGCTTGGGGCCTGGCTATTAATGTCTCTGTGGGGCCAGGAACAGCTTTGGGTCCAGCCAGGTGAGAAGTTGAAACATCACTCTACCATGATTGAAAAGCAAGGTAATAGGGGATTTTAAAGACAGGCTGGTTACATTCTGATGGATACCATGTATATCCAGCGGCTTTTGTGTACAAAGAATTTGAGAGGAAATCACATGAAAATGTCCCTTGAAAGATTAAACAGGAGTTCTATAAGAAAATTAATGGAAGAAGACATTCCCAGGTGAGGAAAATTCTACTCACAAGCAAAGAGACATCAATCAATTTGCCAAAAGGAAAACTCTTAAGATGAAGGCTCTCTAAAGCACTGATGGTTCTGACATCCTGCAGAACGATAATTTAAGGCTGGAAGTGTGGGTCTATAATGGTACATGAGAGCGATGAAGCTTCCGTTCTTCCCACTCCACCAACTTGAATACTTAACAATTCCTTATCATTTCAAACACACAGAACACTGCTATTTAGGGGATTAATTTATGTTTACTCCCCCAAATTTCTTTTGCTCGTGTTTACTATGTGCTGCTACTTTACATGTATTATAACATTTTCTCCTTATGTGAGACCTTTGATAGAGAGCATGTTGTTATCCTATTTCAGAGACGAGTAAACTGCAGCTCAATTTACAAGATGGTTTCTTGTTGTTTTCAGGTCTCTGCTGATATCCAATGGATATGACAATTTTACAAAGTGATTATTCCTTCTGATACATGGCAAAATATTTTATTGATGTCATATTAAGTCTGAAACATTCCTACCTCTCTAAGCTGAGACAAGTCTCCCGTGAACAGTATGACTTTACAAGAAGGCAAAATATACATCTATTTGGAACTTCCGTAGAGCCACATGCTGCAATCACCAAATTCTGCCTTGGGTGGGGGTGGGGGTGGGGTGGGGTGGGGGTGCAGGAAACACATGTGGAGAAGAAACAGAATTAATTAACATTTTTGCCTAGTACAGGCTATTATTACTAGCCTGAATAAACAAAGTCATTTAACCATTAGTAATTCAGACTTACTGTTTTAATCTCATTCTTCACATTCAAGACCGCCTTCCTCAACAATCACGATACCACTTTAACAAATATTTCCAGGTATTCACAAAAAAGAGCCTATTTGTTCTTCAACAGATTGGGTACTAGAGTGGCAAGTTAACACCCACCATGCTATTTTTCTCCTGCTCTAAATTGTTTCTTTTTCTACTTCACTGACTATATTTCTTTCTAATAGGAATAATAACTAATATATATTTAGAACTGTCACATAAACACTCATATTTCCACTTTCAGATAAGCGTACTGAGGCACAAAATACTTAAGTGTCATGGTCAAGGCCACTGATTCATTAAGAAAAATACTAAGTTTTCAAAGGCTTTCTCACTCCAGATGGCACTATGAAACCTAAGTTTTGTGGAAGTCATAACAATGTAACCATTTGCTGTTGCTTCAGCATTACCTGATTTAGAAAGAAACTAAAACTACAGCATATTTAAACTGTACAAAATGACAATTTGATATATGTACACATTGTGAAAGGATTCCCACCATGGGGCACCTGGGTAGATCAGTCATTTAAGCATCTGACTTCAGTTCAGGTCATGATCTCGCAGTTTGTGGGTTATTGCCCCAAGTCAGGCTCTGTGCTAACAACTCAAAGCTTGGAGCCTGCTTCAGATTCTGTGTCTCCCTCTCTGCCCTTCCCCCGCTCCCACTCTGTCTCTCTGTCTCTCTCTCAAAAATAAACATTAAAAAAAATGAACACATACCTCACCTCATATATTTCCTTTTTCCTTTTTTTTTGGTGAGAACACTTAAGTTCTTTTCTTTTAGCAAATTTCAATTATACAATGAAGTATTATAAACTATAGTCACCATCTTATATAGATTATAGATTCTTATAGAGAATCTTATAGATTCTCAAAGTTTATTCATATTACAACTAAAAGTTTATACTCTTTTTCAAACCTCTCCTTATCCCTCCCCACCTCCATTCCAGCCCTTGGCCACCATCATTCTCTTCTCCATTTCTTTGAGTTTGACTTAAAAACTCATGTAAGGGATTCCATGAAGTGTTAGTTTTCCTCTGTTGGTTCATTTCATTTAACAAAATTACTTGCAATTTTACTCACATTGTGGCACATGACAAGATTTCCTTATTTTCAAAGGTTAAATAATATTCTTCTGTGTGTGTGTGTGTGTGTGTGTGTGTGTGTGTGTGTGAGATAAAGTTCACATTTTCTTTACCCTTTCATTCACCAGTGGATACTTAAGTGGTTTCTATACCTTGGTTTCTGTGAATAATTCTGCAATAAACACAGCAGTCCAAATATCTCTTTGATATCCTGTTTTCATATCCTTTGGATATATACTCACAAGTGGGATTGCTGATCATATAGTAGTTCTATTTTTAGTATCTTAAGGAACCTCCATACTCTTTTCCATAATGGCTGTACCAGTTTACATTTCCACCAAGAGTATACAAGTGCTCCCTTTCATCCACATTCTTGCCAGTATTTGTTATCTCTTGTTTTTTGATAATAAACATCTCAATGGGTATGAGGTGATATCTTATTGTGGTTTTGATTAGCATTTCCTTTGTGATTAGTTATGTTGAGCATATTTTCATGTACCTATTGGCCATTTTTATGGCTTCTTTGGAAAAATGTTCATTCAGGTCCTTTGCCCATTTTTAAAAATTGGGTTATCTGGACTTTTTTTGCTAGTGAGTTGTATGAGCCCTTGCACATTTTGGATATGAATCCCTTTTTGAATGTGTGGTTTGGACACATTTTCATCCATTCCATAGGTTGCCTTTTCATTTTGTTGATGATTTCGTTTTACTAAACGCAGAAGCGTTTTAGTTTAGTGTAGTCCCACTTGTTTATTTTTTGCTTTTATTGTCTGAGCTTCTGGTTTCTTATCTCAAAAAATCATTGCCAAGACCAATGTCATAGAGCTTGCTCCTTATGTTTTCTTGTAGGAGTTTTATAATTTCATGGAATTTAAGCCTTTTAAGCCATTTTGAGTTGATTTTTATGTATGGAGTTAAGACAGGGGTCCAGTTTCATTTTTTCACATGTGAGTATCCAGTTTTCCCAGCATCATTTATTGAAGAGACTATATTTTTTTAATATTCTTGGCTCTCTTATAAAATATTAGTCAATAGTATAGGTGTGGACTTATTTCTGGGATCTCTATTCTGTTCCATTGGTCTATATGTCTGTTTTTTCTCCAGCACCATGCTGTTTTGATTACCATAGCCCTGTAGTATATTTTGAAATCAGGTAGTATGATGCCTCAAGTTAATAGTTAATAGAATGTTGATCTACCTATGACATAACTATAATAAGATTAAATTTTTATCAAGTGCTTTCTATGGATCAGCTACTATGTAAAACCCTGTGTGTGTTGTGCTTTATAATACTTTCAAGAGCTCTAGGATATAAATCAATTTTATCCCACTTTTAGAAATGAAAAACCTAACTTCAGCTAAAAATTTAAGAACGTGAATTCAAACCCAATTCTGTGTGTTTCTTTTAACCTTTGTCAGAATTAATATAAAATCATAACATGTTTAGCATTAAACACAATTTTAAAGTGTAATTTCAGTCATGCCTGGCAATAACTTTCATTCTCTCTAGATTATTTGTAAAGTTTTATTCATAATTGGCGACCTTTACATCACTTTGTGATTTATTTTCCAGTTGATACCCTAATAATTCATGGCAGTCAGTACAGGGCCTGGTTTATAGTAAATCTCAAATAGAGTAATGAAATAAGATTGAGAACCTCTTACAATTATTATATCAGTTTTTACACATCTAAGGAGATGGTAAAAAGGACTATTTGTCCTACTGGTGTCACCACCTACTGTATGGTGGTGCTCTGTCAGTTACAAGAAGAAACAGTCACTGCCCTCATTGTGCTTCATTCTAGAGCTCCATTGTCCGTGATGACAGCCAGTGGCTACATGTGGCTGTTGAGCACTTGAAAAGTAGCTAGTCCAAAATTGAGATGTGCTTTAAGAGTAAAATATACATTGGATTTCAAAGATTTCGTTAAAAAACAGAATTCTAAATATCCCAATAATTTATTATGTTAATTACATACTAAAATAATATTTTAGTTATATTGAATTAAGTACCTCTATCATTAAGATTAGGTTTTATGATTAAAATTAATTGTGCTTATTTCTTTTTTGTTTTTTTAAGACATGGCTACTAGAAAATGTAAAATTTCATATATGGCTTGCATTTAATTTCTATTAGACAATGCTGTTCTAGAGGACAGGAGGGACACATTAGTAGACAATTATAATAGAGGTTAAAATTTCTATGATAAATTTTTGCAAGGATCATATGGAAACACAAAAGAAGGACTTCCAAATCACAAAAGATAATTCACTAAAACTCCCATTAGAATTGACATTGTTTTCTTATCTACTTGCATTTTTTGTAATTTCCATTTGTTCCTAATGCATTTGTTCTCAGGTTAATGGATACTATGGTTTCCTTCTACAGAAATTTTGTATAAAATATCTTGAGTGTTTTGAGTGTTTGTCTGCCTTCACCAGACAAAATAGGAAGGTGTTAGGATAGGATAAGCCTCACGGGCCTTAGTGGGAACAAACAGAATGTCTAGATCAAGAACATTTTGGAGTGTACTCCCTAATTGTTTAGCTTTCTCTTCAATTTTTTACTACTTTCTGTGTCTCACTATCAAATTGTTTTCCACCAGTTTTTTTCCCCAAAACTCTTCTGGTTAAGTATAAATAAATACGTAAAATTTAAGAAATCATAAGACTACAGCTGATAAATTCTCACAAGGGAAATGTACCTCTGTATTTAAGCATCTAGATCAAGAAATAGAAAATATCTAGTGTCTTAGAGGCTCCCATAAGCCTCTTTCTAATCTCTATACCACCAAATGTAGATAACCATGTTGACTTTTAACCCCAGAGATTGGTTTACCTGTTAAAACTCTATATTTATGAAACCATGCGACTGCCTTGTGTTGACAGTGCTCCAGCATTGGATACCAACTATACCATACTTCTGTTTAAATGGAAGTGGACAACTAAATATCACCCCATGTACAAGAAAGAAAGTGCAGTAAAAAAAAAAAAAGAAAGAACAAAGATACTGAAGGAAACAAAGATAATTCAGGGGGGAGAAAACAACTTAAAAAGTCTTACTCAGGGTGCCTGGATAGCTCAGTCAGTTAAGCATGCTACTCTTGATTTCAGCTCAGGTCATGATCTCATAGGTTCGTGAGTTTGATCCCCTTGTTGGGCTCTGCACTGACAATGTGGAGCCTGCTTGGGATTCTTTGCCTCCCTCTCTCTCTGCCCCTCCCCCACTAGCTTTCGCTTTCTCTTTCTCTTTCACACACTCTCTCTTTCTCTCTTTCTCTCTCTCAAAATAAATAAACATTAAAAAAAGCCTTACTCATTTACTATTTTCAATTTATATGTGTCTGGGGATATGAACACATAAATTACAATTGACCCTTAAACAACTTGGGGGTTAGGGCACTGACCCCCCTTCCCCCCCCTACAGTAAAATTCCACATATAACTTTTAACTCTCCCCAAACTTAACTACTAATAGCCTACTATTGACTGGAGCCTTATTGATCATATAAACAGTAACACTTATTTTCTATGTCGTATGTATTATATAATGATTTCTCACAATTAAGTAAGCTAGAGAAAATAAAATGTTAAAATCATAAGGAAGAGATAATATACTTACAGTACTGTACTGTAAAAAACCCGTGTATAAGTGGATCAGTTCAAACTCATGTTGTTAGTATATACAATACTAACCTTAATGAAATTCTAAGTATTACATACAAATATATTTGGATGAAATTATGAAACAAGAAGAATGACATAACATTGACATAATCATAGAATAAGAAAATCTTAGAGATTGACAACAAAAATTGCAGACATAAGACATTTACTAGAACTATAAAATAAATTTGAGAAAATATTCTAGCATGAAACAGAAAGACAAAGAAACAGATAATGTTAGGTAAAGGATAATAGATGTAATAATCCAATATCCTGCTAACAGGATTTCCATAAGAAGAGAACAAGGAAAATGGAGGCAAGGAAGTTATCAAAGAAATAATCAAAGAAAAATTTCCCAGAAAAGAAGGACATGAGTCTTGAGGTTGAAAAGATCCATCAAGTATCCAGTGCAATAAATGAATAAAGATCTGCACATAGCTTTGAGTTTTAAAAACTTTAGAATATGAAAGATAAAGAGATAATCCTAAAAGTATACAGACAGAAATGACAACCCACTTATAAAAGGATGAGAAAGAGTGGCTTCCACCTGGAATCAGCAGAACTAGAAGCATGTGGACAAGATAGTGATGCCTAAAAGTTCTGAAGAAAGGCTATTTTCCACCCAGAGGTCTGTATTCAACTAAGGACACTTTCAGGTATGCAAGGAATTATCAACTTTACCTCTCATTTGTGTTTTGCAGACAGTGATTTGATGACATATTTCAACAAAATAAGGGAGTAAATCAATACCTTGGAAATGAAATAATCCAGGAAAGAGTAAATTTATTCTAGAAGAACAAAAAAAAGAAGTCTCATAGTCATGGTTTTGTACCAGATCTACAGGGCAAACAATCCAAGTCATGGCAAAAAGATGAATAGTTCTGTGAAAAAGAAAAGAAAGACTAAAAAGAAAAGAAAGATATTACATCTATCCTGATATAATGGAAAGCAAAACTAAAAATTGAAAGTAATTGAGAATAGTATAAGGTCAAATAATATAAGAATGAAAGAAAGCCATCGTTCAAATATTAAGCAAATAATTAAAATGTGATATGATTTCAAGCAATTGTTAGAGAATAAGAAATAGTAATACTTTTGACCCAATGCTAGGAACAGTCTCGTTTATATAGTACAGAGGTCAAGATATTGGTTTGGAAGAGGAGGAAAGTAATGTTACCACATGGATTCCACAGTTTGAATTTACCTATCCACAAAATTTAAAAAGTAACTCATGTAATGGCTTTTAACTTTAGAATCAACCTACAGACAAAACCTGGAAGCCCAGGAACTGGTTGCAGAAGAGAACGTAAATATTAATGGACAACATAAAAGTAAGAGTGAGGCTGACCTAAATTGAGAAGTGAATAGTCAGAAAAGGTTGGGGTTGGATGAAAGTGAAAGAAAGGCAGGGTGCTAATACCTTCCAATTAGAAAGTGAGAAATCAAGAGAAACTGATGAAAATTGATGGAAACAATTACACAGATCATCAATAAGAGAATTACATTATAATATTAATATCTAACAGAGAGCAGTAAGGTGGATGAGTGTAGGGTAATTGACCTAAATGCTCATCATTCATATGAAGAGGCAATTGAATTCTGTAACTCTAGTGGGTAAGCTGAAAAGAAGTTTATTAAAAAGAACACTAGGAAACTCACATAATTTGGGGGAGGGTGAAATAACCAGGTTTGGAATTAAGCTTCCAGGAGCAATGTCTAAGACCACAAAGCAAAAATAGTCTTAATGAAGAAATTTGTCACTATGGCTGCCCCACCGAATGCTAAAGAAAATCAGAATTACTGATTCCTCAAAGCTTGCTACACCAACCCTCTCAGCAAAGAAATATGGATTGAAGCCCTTTTCCTCAAGTCACTTACATCCAAATCACTTTCTCAGACTGTTCAGTCTGACTGGATGGAATGAAGTCACATACCATTCCTGTAGCAAAACCTCTATATGGAAAGAGACTAGGGAACTGAGTTTTAATCTTGAGGAGGTAAGATTCATATGATTGGAAAATTCATATGAAGGTGCTTCATGACCAGAACATTGGACAAAAGTGACATATATTGTCAAAGTTGATTTTAAAAAGGAGCAAAAACATTATCCACAGCTTTGAGATGAGCACCAAGAGAACTAAAAAGCAGGAATAATTTAAAGAGTTGCATCCAGGGCAGTGTAACAGAGGGTAGATAAAGAAAGGTAACAGGGACTTCTTCTAAGAAGCTCTTCTATTTCATTTGTCATCACCATCAGAATTGGCTGATACAATTAAAAATTGAAAATAAAAGAGTGACAATGAGGAGACGTGCTAAGGTGAACCAGTAAATGATGGAGTAAGAAATTAAACAAAGATCATGGGGTGCCTGGGTGGCTTAGTCAGTTAAGCGTCCGACTTCAGCTTAGGTCATGATCTCATGGCTTGTGAGTTTGAGCCCCGCGTCGGGCTCTGTGCTGACAGCTTAGAGCCTGGAGCCTCTTCAGATTCTGTGTCTTTCTCTCTCTCTCTGCCCCTCCCCTGCTCACACTCTGTCTCTGTCTCTCAAAAATAAATAAACATTAAAAAAAAAAGAAATTAAACAAAGATCTTTCTTAAAGCAAAATACTCACTACAGTTTAACTTCATGTGACAGAGAAGGTGGAGTTTAAGCAGAAAGATCTTCAACACTAAAGGGTTCCTTTATTTTAGAGAATATTGAGGAAGCTTTATGTTTGTGTGGGAGGAGAAGGAAGAAACAGTGATGCCAGGGATTGGAGTTGAGAATTAGAAAAAAGGCCAGGGGTACCTGGGTGACTCAGTCAGTTGAACTTCTGACTTAAGCTTAGGTCATGAGCTCATGGTTCTTGAGTTTGAGCCCTGCATCAGGTTGTCAGAGCAGAGCCCACTTTGGATCCTCTGTCTCTCTCTGCCTCTCCCCTGATCACACTCTCTCTTTCAAAAATGAATAAATATTTATTTAAAAAAAAGAGCAAAAGGCCAGACATTCTGAATTAAAAAAACAAAAAAAACGTCAACCAGGATAAGTAAGTAGAATTCTGAGGAAATCATCAGTTGAGGCATGTGCCGAGCAACATTATAAAGGAGTTTCCAAAGCTACAATCACTGTTTCTTCTTGCTAGAATTTCTATATGTTCAGAATAGCAGTTCTTTGAGTCATGACATACATTCTGTTTGGTTGGGCATATTTTCTGATTGGTCAAAGTTCAAGCTATACTGGTAGTTAAATATTTTGGATTCCACATTGCTATGTTTTGCACTATCTTTTAAATAGCATAATCATTCTTTTATTTTTATTATTATTGCTGTAAATCTTTAGTGTATGGTAAAATGAATTTTCACGTTTTTACCTGACTAGATATATCAACCACATAAACAACATTCAAATGAATACTTTGAATGTTTCCGGTATCTTAGAAGTATTCTCAAGCTCTTTCCAATCTGTATCCTTCAAGGAATCACTATTCTGTCTGTTATAACCATAGATTTGTTTTCAGGTTGTTGAATTCTGTGTGAATGCAGTCATATGCCACAGAATGTTTTGTGTCTGACTGCTTTCATTCAATATTATGTCTATGAGATTATTTCATGTTATTTTATCAGTAGTTCATTCTTTTTCTTGTCTGAATACACCCTAATTGATTTATCTATTTTATTGCTAATGGAAGTTTGTATGGTTTCTGGTTTGGAGCTATTATGAACATTCTTGTACATGTATTCTTGCATTGGATATTTACCCAGGAGTGGAACTGCTGTGTCACAGGGTATATATATGTTGAGCTCTAGTAGTAACATGCACATAGATTTTGTCACTGTCTTCTTCAAAACAATATACCCCTTTCTCTTTATACCATATAAATTCATATCAAATTAATAAACTTTCTTATGTTATCATCCATATATAACTTTCTTTTCTACATTTGACTCTCTCCCTTCCCTTCTCCCTCTTTTTCTCTCCTCTCTACCCTTTTGCTTCTATTTTCTGTAATGCCCATTTCCTTCTTGCTATGAAAAAGTGACAAATTACCATTTTCTGTCTTTTACCCTACTTTTGCAATGGAGCAAGGTTTTCAGTTATTTTCTACCAGAAATTGATTGAACTGATTGAACAAATGGGTTAATGTCTGGCTAGAGCCTATCCTAATTTGTAAATTTACAATAAATCTAGAGTACTAGTGTATTGCCAACATTAGCCCTCAATGATAAAGAGAGTCTTAAAGGCACAAATTCAAGATGCAGAATTTATTTAGGTAATATTTTTCTATTTAAATGTTGAGAAACTGTAAGCATTGGGTTAAGATATTGGAAAAAATGTGTGTTGTAGAATATTAACATATGGTAAATATTATTTGTTGAATATCAATAATTCATTAGATTAAAAATTGGACATAAATCCTTACATAATTACATTTAGACTTTTTTTTTATTATTAAAAAGCTAATATTAAAACTCTTTCCTCCCCTAACGTCAGGAACAAGACAGGGATGTCCACTCTCGCCACTGTTACTCAACATAGTATTGGAAGTCTTAGCCTCTGCAATCAGACAACACATGGAAATAAAAGGCATCCAAATCAGCCAGGAGGAAGTCAAAATTTCAATCTTCACAGACGACATGATACTCTACATGGAAAACCCAAAAGATTCCACCAAAAACTGCTAGAACTGATCCATGAATTCAGCAAAGTTGCAGTATATAAAACCAATGCACAGAAATCGGTTGCGTTCCTATATACCAATAATGAAGCAACAGAAGGAGAAATCAAGGAATGAATCCAATTTACAACTGCACCAAAACCCATAAAATACCTAGGAATAAATTTGACCAAAGAGGTGAAAAATCTGTACGCTGAAAACTATAAAAACCTTATGAAAGAAATTGAAGAAGACACAAAAAAATGGAAAAAGATTCCATGCTCCTGGATAGGAAGAACAAATATTGTTAAAATGTACCCAAAGCATCTACATATTCAATGCAATCCCTATCAAAATAACACCAGCATTCTTCACAGAGCTAGAACAAACAATCCTAAAATTTGTATGGAACCAGAAAAGACCCCGAATAGCCAAAGGATTCTTGAAAAAGAAAACCAAAGCTAGAGGCATCACAATCCCAGACTTCAAGTTGTACTACAAAGCTCTAATCATCAAGACAGTATGGTACTGGCACAAGAACTGACACTCAGATCAATGTAACATAATAGAGAACCCAGAAATGGACCCACAAATGTATGGCCAACTAATCTTTGACAAAGCAGGAGAGAATATCCAATGGAGTAAAGACAGTCTCTTCAGCAAATGGTGCTAGGAAAAGTGGGCAGTGACATGCAAAAAAATGAACCTGGACTACTTTCTTACACAAAAATAAACTCGAAATGGATGAAAGACCTCAATGTAAGACAGGAAGCCATCAAAATCCTCGAGGAGAAAGCAGGCAAAAACCTCTTTGACCTCAGCTGCAGCAACTTCTTACTCAACATGTCTCCAGAGACAAGGGAAACAAAACCAAAAATGAACTATTGGGACCTCATTAAAATAAAAAGCTTCTGCACAGCGAAGAAAACAGTCAGAAAAACTGTTAAATATAGAGAACAAACAGAGAGTTGTGGGAGGGGTTGTGGGAGGGAGTAGGGGCGAAATGGGTAAGGGGCATTAAGGAATGTACTCCTGAAATCATTGTTGCACTATATGCTAACTTGAATGTAAATTAAAAAATAAATAATTTTTTAAAAACTAAAAAAAAAGCCTTTCCTAAGTAATTTGTAATTATTATTTTATATATATAATAGGAGTGATGAGGAGGAGAAAGCCTGGAGCCATGTTCCAGAGCTGCCAAGACTTGGTGAAACTGGGAGGTAGAGCCATGGGATGAAAGAATAAGTAACAATATTTCATGCCTTCCAGTTTTTCTAAGGTGATATAGGGTTGGAGACAGTCTGTAAAAGTCAGTAGAAGACACAGAAAGTTTGGGAATCTGTTCTGCATGTTCCCAATGGTACTGAGTATAAAGATAAGTTGTCAATATATATCTGAGAGTACTGCCCTGGGAACGATTTGGAGGGAACTATTCACAGTGCTACATAGTAAATCCTGGGCATCTTTTATGATGAGAGATCTCATTTCAGCTCTGGTACAAGCTGGAAGTGACTCTTCCTGAGCCATTGTCTTGTTACAACCGTGTGCAAGAAAAAGGTCTGGAATAGTAGAAAGACCAGTAGTTGGAATAAGGGCTGATGGTTTCTGCCAAATGTACTGGAGGAAAGCAATTCTCTTTCAAAATCAATTAATAAGTACTCAGAATTACACAAAAACAAATAAGAAAATACTACTCTAAGTAAGTACATAGAAAAAGGACTAAGAACTCATTTTTATGGGCTTAGAAACAATGCAGATGATATTGAGCAAAATAAGTTATTCTAGTTACTCATATAATGTATTAAAATGCAAAACAAATAATGACTGAAAGCACTTCTTTTATTTTGCATTCATATCAACTGCATTGGTAATTGTTATTTTAGACTCGTTTGTTTTGCTTTTATGTTGGGATTTGGATTAAATCTTCTTATAAACAATGTTTATATTATTCTTCTTGCAATTAAAATATGTAAAAATTAAGACTTTTATATAATTGTTTTATAACAATTTGGCTTTCTTCTTTTGGTAATGGGCAATGAAGAATGAACAGTGTTTACCAACTCCAGTAACTATACAATTGGTTCAAAAGTTCCCTCTGCTTGGCTAACTGCTATCAACTTTTTAGAGTTATGCTAAATTTAAATTCCCTAATATCAGAGTCTATCACTAGATTTATATTTGAAATATTAAATAACTGGAGATGATAAATATGAAAGTCATTTTCTTAATGGCTAAAATCATTAATATACCTTTTCAAACAAGATTCATATTATTTATTTAAAAAAATCCATACTCTCTATATACTATAGTCCAATAATACAATTCTTAACAAACCTCACTTTATTAACAAATCATATGAAAAAAGCAATTGTTTCAGTGAAAGAAAAGGTTAGGACTAGAAGGTTTCAAGTTCACAATTGCCAGTGGCTGCAAAGTAATACTAGTGAGTAGTGCAAATTTGATTTCCTAATTATTTAATGAATGTTATAGTGATTCAAATCATGAAAACATCCAGGAAAAATTCCTATACTTAAAGGAGCATCTGGTTACTCTTTCTCCTCATTCCTTTGTACTCCCATTCCTTTGAGAGGTAACTAACGCAGCCTACCCTGCCCTCTATAAAGACCAGAATATACTCAGTATATTGGCAACATTCTAGATATTATATACATAGAAAAGATTTCATTTTCTTGCCTCTCTGAGCTGAAACATAACTGAAAATAATAACAGTGGATAATAAGATAATAAAAAGAAAAATAATAAGAACAGTGGAGTTGGCTTGAGCTTTACTTCAATCCATATTAGAATCCAGTTCTGTCTAGCTTTGTCTGATAGGGCCAGTCCACCAGGAGACTATTTGCATGGGGAATGAGCTGTTGCTAGGGTATTGGTTTCAATTATAATGAATAACATGTAATTTATTCATGCAATGGAATATAATTCCAGTTAAAATAAATGACAAATATTAATATGGATACCCTCCCCATCCTGCCAAATCCAAAACTGAACATTATTTTGGGTTCCTGGACACAGTTCTAACGTGTGTGTGTGTGTGTGTGTGTGTGTGTGTGTGTGTGTGTGTGTGTGTTGGGGGTGGTGGAGTTCCCCATGTACCACCAAGCAATATACTTGGCATACCAGCCAGGCGTTCTACAATTTAACTCAATTCTGACACCAGCTACCTAGAGATAGTGTCAGATCCCACAGGTTGAGGGCTTAGTCCCATAAGATCGCCTTTCACCTCAGATGCCAATCAGAAGGGCATGCTTTTACCTATGTTTCTGACTGACTGGCTGTAAATCCCAAGTTCCCATAATATCCTCCTTGGGTTTGATGAAGTTGCTAGAGCACCTTATAGAACTCAGGAAACTTATTTGCTCACTAGATTACTGATTTATTACAAATGTTATTAAAGTATATAAATCAACAGCTAGATGAAAAGATACATAAAAGCAAGGCATATGGGAAGGGGCACTGGGCTTCCATGCCCTCTTGAAATTCACCATTCTCCCTGCATTTCCGCAAGTCCACCAACCTGGAAGCTCTCCTAACTACCATTTTGGGATTTTATGGAGCCTTCATTACTGTGAAAATTAATAAAGGGGAACCCCACTAAAATGGAATTGGGAGGGCAGAGGGAGCCGTCACTCCCTACCACTCATCATCAATTGCAAATCCAACAGGCAGAGAGGCCCCCTGCAAGTTGATACTGCTTTACTATCTCAGCAGCAGGAAAGGTTTCTTCTTCCCTTCTACCCCCACAGCCAATGAGAGATAGTCACAACTCGGCCAATGAGAAGCCACTATACTTCAATTTCCCAGTTTATTTTAATAGACATTTTGTTTATAACAATCTCTTCCAATTCCCCCTTTCCTCTATAAAAGGGTATTCCTCTCCTTTGTTCTCCAGACTTGCCCATGGTTTCACCATAGCTTGCTTGTCCCCAATTGCAATTTTCTGCTGTTCCATAATAAAGCCATTTAATATAACTAGCAGTTTTATTTTTAAGTTTGACATTACATAGCCATGAATGATTAAATCATTGGCCATTGGCAATTGATTCAACCTCCAGCTTGTCCCTAGAGGTTAGGAGGATGGTACTGGAAGTTCCAAGCTTCTATATAGTTGGCTTCCCTGGCAAGCAGCCCCCATCCTCCGGTGGAGTCCAAAAGTCACTTCATTAATAAAACAAAAGACACATTTGTGGCTCCCACCAATTAAGAAATTCCAAGGGTTTTAGGAGCTCTATGCCAGAAACAAGGAAAAAAACTAAATATATATTTCTTATTATAAATCACAATATCACAAACATTAAAATGTTACAAAAGGACAAAGGGGAAGTATGATGCATACCACTTGCTTAAAAATTTAAACCATATAAAATATTACATGTTATTTATTAATTTTTCTAAGCAACAATATATATCATTTCTATATTATAAATCATGGCCTAGAAAGATACACATTCATTTCTAGAAAGTGGTTTCCTCTGAGCACAAATGCAAGATTGGATGGGTGAAGAAGACATCAGTGTATCTGTAGTTATCCTATATATTTAAAAAAAATCCTAGGAAAAAATCAGTCTTTTAAAGTCACAAGTTTTGGGGTGTCTGAGTGGCTCAGTTGGTTAAGTATCTGACTCTTGATTTCCGCTCAGGTCATGATTTCACGGTTCTTGAGATTTCACCCACGTTGGGCTCTGTGCTGACAGCATGGAGTCTGCTTGGGATTCTCTTTTTCCCTCCCTCTTTCTCTCTCAAAACAAACAAAAATAGGGATGCCTGGGTCGCTCAATTGGTTAAGCGTCTGACTTCAGCTCAGATCATGATCTTGCAGTTTGGGGGTTCAAGCCCCGCATAGAGCTCTGTGCTGACAGCTCAGGACCTTGAGCCTGCTTCAGATTCTGTGTCTCCCTCTCTCTGCCCCTCCCACTCACTCTCCCTCTCTCTATCTCTCAAAAATAGATGAACATTAAAAAACTAAAAATAAACATTTTTTTAATCTTTACTTATTTTTGAGAGAGAGAGACAGAGTGCAAGTGGGGGGAGGAACAGAGAGAGACACACAGAATCTCAAGCAGGTTCCAGGCTCTGAACTGTCAGCACAGAGCCCAATGTGGGGCTCCAACTCATGAACTGCAACATCATGACCTGAGCCAAAGTCAGCCACTTACTTAACTGACTGAGCCAGTCAGGAGCCCCAACATTTTTAAATTTAAAAAATTACATGTTTTAAAGCAGACTATTTCCTCAATGAATCCTAATGGTGGTAATTATGTAGGCCTCTAAATGGTCATGCTAAGGACAGTAAATAGGAGTAAATAGGGTCATTTGGCTGTTTGGCACACCAGCTTACATAAAGGTCTAAAGGCAAAGTAAATGTAATTATAATGGAAACCTAAAACACGGGAACCAAAATGTTCTTAACTTTTCTCAACAACCTTGAAAAACACAACTCATTGCTAATATGATTGAAAACTGAGGAGCGATTTAAAGTTATTGCAGAGGTGGATTAGATAAAATGCACCTGGGGTTGTTGGTGAATTTTAATGTAATTTAGAGCTGACAGAACTTTAGAACTAATGATCTAGCCCTGTGGTGATTCCTGGCACCTAGGAATTTGAAAGGTAGTAATGGGAATATGGGTGGAAGAAGAGTGATTTTCCATTTGCCTCAGAAATACATTTCTACTTTTCTTCAATTTTTGCCTGAAATCATACTAATTCTGTGTGGCAACACTGATTAACATACGTTGATTAGAAGTTTGTCAGATTTATTTGTATTTGATTAACAACCCTTGAAAAAATGAATGAATAATTCTAAATAAATACAGTGCTTTTGGCGATAAAACTTTTCAAAATATTGATTTGCATGAAAAAATAGTAAAAAGATTCTTGGTAATAGAAAGGATGGAACAAATGTATAGTTTAGTGACTTTTTAGAAACTGAGACTCCTAAAAGATTTAATTGCTCAGGTCACATAGCTTGGGATGAAGAAACAGTCACTAGTCTACCAGTCTGGGTCACTCTACATGCTAATTTATCATTGTTTCTTTTTGAAAGGGAAGATGAGACAGGAATTTTCCAGGCTGACATAAATGCCAAGTGACTGACCAAAAATTCAGTATTTCTCAAAAGAAACAAATTAGTAGAAATGTGGTTACTGATGGTTCAGATATATGAAAGAGAACAAAATATGCCCCCAAGTATGCCTTTTTGGATATTGATTATTCTGAACTGGTGAGTTTTAAGAAAAAGCAGAGACAGGTGAGACCTTGAAAGTAGAGTAGAAATAACTCTTTTGTAAGAGACGTTTATAAGGGAGATCTCCATTTGTAAGGGTGTCTCCCTTTCCATATCAGGAAAAGAAGGATGATCCTAGATCTCTAGAAACGCTTATCAAAGGAGAAAGCAAGGACTTAAATCTTCAGACTACCACTATTTACTGTGTTTTCCTTATAACCTCCTATAACCGGCCTCTCCCCAACACCCAGTATTTTTTGTCTTTGGTGGAGGTGGTATTTAAGGTGGTGGCTTGGGCCACTTCTGAGAGTTACTCAGTTTTCCTGGGTCTTTCCCATGCATACAGGAGGTATACATTTTATTAAACTTCTGTTTATTTTCATTCTGTTAATCTTTTTATTACAGAGCTGTCTCAGCCAAGGACCCAGAATGGCAGAGAAAAAAATTGTTTTTTCTCCTCCACACATACAAAGGAATAAGTTCCTACTGAGGAAAAAAATGGGAGGAAGGAAGGCCTATCTTGGAGGGTAAGAATTAGAAGTTCTGTGGTAATGCTCATCTAATCTGGCTGGGTAGAGGAATATTTCTCAGGAATAGAATTCAAGGGAAACAGTCTAAAGTAGAACAGCTGAGGGGCATCTGGGTGGCTCAGTTGGTTGAGTATCCAACTCTTGATTTTGGTCATGATCTCTGGGTCACGAAATCAAGCCCTGTGTCTGGCTCTGCACCGAGTGTGGAGCATGCTTGGGATTTTCTCTCTCTCCCCCCTCCTCTCTCTTTCAAAATAAATAAATAAACATTTAAAGTAGAATAGCTGATTTCTAGGTAGTTAGGAAATATCATTTGTGAAAAAGACTGGGATTATCACTAGGAAAGATCAAAGTCCTAAAAGAGAGACTATGGCCTATGTAAGAATGAAAGTAGAGCAGACCAGCAAAAAGAATCATAGTTTACTATAGGTGGTTGAGTAATTTTATATACTTGTCAGTGCCTAAAATATAAATAATGTGTATCCTTAACTCACTCTATGTCATAAAAAGATCAGCTATGTGCTTATAGAGTGGAAAAAATGTACTCTAGTTTGCTGGGTCTAAGAGGGACACCTGACATCCATATTCGTTTTCTATTGTTCTTCTAACAAATTACACACATTTAGTGGCTCCAAACAAAAAAATTATTCTCATACAGTTCTGGGCGTCAGAATTCCAAAATGGGTCTCACAGGGCTAAAATTCAGGTGTTAATGATAAGTCAGTCACTCTTTTTGGGGACTCTAGGAGAGAATATGTTTCCTTATCTTTTCCAGCTTCTAGAGACCTCCTGCATTCATTGACTTGTGGCATGTTCCTCTATCTTCAAAGCTAACAGCACAGGGTCTTCAAATCTTTGGCTCTGAAACTTTTGATCAAATGGGCCCACCTGGACAATTCAGGATAACCTTCTCATTTCAAAATCCTCAATTTAATCAAATCACCATATCTCTTTTGCCATGAAAAGTAAAATATCCACAGGTTCTGGAGATGAGGAAGTAGATATCTTTGGGAGGTGGCATTATTCTGCCTGCCACAGTGGTACATAATAACTTCTCTTCATAGGAAGAGAGAGTATGCAACCCTAATGGTTTTCCTTTTAAATCCCAAGGACGGTACTTTATGTAATTCATCTACCCATCACATAACAGAAAATGAGTAGCCACTTCACAGCGACAGGACTTGTTAGTTTATATAGTTCACAATGTAGAGAAAATGAGAAGTCTTAAGTTCCAGAAATGCACATATATGTGCTATAGGAAATGAAAAACAGTAATCTCCATGAAGATTTCATTTATTCTCCCTCTACCACCTCCTCCAGATTTGATCTCAATGCTCCTCTTTGTTCTTTTTTTATAACTTATCATTTCACTATCATAACATTTACAATTTTATATTGAACTTCTCTTTTTACAAGTGTGCCTTCACACTGAAATGGGAAATCCTCAAGGGCAAAGACAATGATTTCCTTATCCATGTGTCCCAGTGCCTGATAGGATACTTGGATCATATTAGGCACTGAATACATCTTTGCTAAATTCGCCTATATTTATTCACTTTGGTCATTTTTCTATATAAAAAAAAAATCCTTGAGCAATAGTCTTTTCCTAATGTATGTTACGTATTTTATACTCACAAAGGCATTATGGCATTATGGGTATAATGCCATGAATGGGGTTCAGAGAATCTACAAGATCCCTAAATGTATGCATAAAATGCTGGGTGTATATGAGAAGGTTAATATCCTTTTCAGTAATGTCATTTTATGAGTAGAGCATTCTGATCATCTTTTACTACACTGTTGGAAGGAGTGTTATACATGTCCTTAGACATTTCTTTTTTTTTTTTTTCAATATATGAAGTTTATTGTCAAATTGGTTTCCATACAACACCCAGTGCTCATCCCAAAAGGTGCCCTCCTCAATACCCATCACCCACCCTCCCCTCCCTCCCACCCCCCATCAACCCTCAGTTTGTTCTCAGTTTTTAACAGTCTCTTATGCTTTGGCTCTCTTCCACTCTAACCTCTTTTTTTGTTGTTGTTCCTTTCCCTCCCCCATGGGTTTCTGTTAAATTTCTCAGGATCCACATAAGAGTGAAACCATATGGTATCTTTCTCTGTATGGCTTATTTCACTTAGCATCACACTCTCCAGTTCCATCCACGTTGCTACAAAGGGCCATATTTCATTCTTTGTCCTTAGACATTTCTAATAGGGTGGAGGTTCAACTTCACACAGGGCAAAATAAAAGACGGTAGCATTTTATTTTCGAGAAGTGATTGGATGTCTTAATCATATCACTCTTGAGTGGCCACAGTTACTTTTTCCATAATGAAAGGTCTAATTGCTTTGGATACCAGTTTCCGTTTTCAAGCTGGTCTGGGGTATTAGTGTCTGTCTCCATTAGCCTTTTGCTGGAAGTTATTTGTATGATACTTTCGGTGCCAGATGCATTACAAAAATGTTGATGGCCAGTATCTTGGCCTGCGATAATTGGGTGCTTTCAGTGTTAGAAATGCCAAGTTGTTAATTAGCTTAATGTAAGGACTACACATCAACTTTTTATTTTCATTTTGATTGGCTAGCATTATCTTCTTTTAAAGTAGATGCCTGTTAAAGTGTTTTGAGAGGTGCTTGTTTTCATAAAATAATCATCCTAGATTAGTGAATTATGAACAGCTGCCTTGAGTGAGAACTGATTTAGTCCATTACTCAAAGCATGAACCAAAACATTATTGGTGCACAGAGAATTTATGGGAAAATCCAATTTTGCCACGCTCTAACAACAGCACAGCAAATCAAGGTGGTGCTCTGGGACTAAAGCAATTTTACTATTCATGGAAAACTTTGATACCTAATGTTTTCTTGATTAGCAGAGAGAAGCTACATGTATTAAGAATCAAGTCTAATAGAGCAAAGGAATCTAAGTTTCTTATGACTTCACTGTGAACATATCAATTTTTCTTTTGTTCCTAGTCTATTTTAAAATACTGATATTGTTAAGCATAAGTTTGACTACAACAACTATGGGATTAGGATTTCTAATTAATATATTCCAGTTTCCATCACTCATTTTACTGATGGATTTTAGGATTCTGAACTGAGTTTGCCAAGTTGGAAGCTAGGCAAATCATTAAAATTGAAAATGGCATCGCCCTGACAGTAAAGTCTTTGAGCACATTTGAAACTCAGGAATGGCTGGAGCTGCCACATGTCATGAGTGATAGCTTCTATTCTGAAGGAGAAAATCTATGCATCATCATGCCTAGGATAGGTAGGCAATGAGTGTTATATATTATAATCTTAATCAATGATAATGATGGAAAAACTAATAACAAAGATGATAATAAATTATTGACAAATACAGTTAGAATAATGCTTGATTCTCAGATTTAATTATTGTTAGATTATCATGGCAGAGAGCACTGTGTGATGAAATGGGTTTGGACATAAAGGATGTCAGAAGACTTGAATTCTAGACCTGCTTATCACACTTATCATTTGTACAGCTTTAAGAACATCAAATAATTTCTCTCAGTGTCAGTTTCCTCAATCATAAAATGGAGATAGGAACAGGTATTAACTGTAAGTGGGCACAAGGAAGCAAATAATGTGACAGAAATGCTCCAAAACTGGATTGTGGTGATGGCTGGGCAACTTGGTATATTTACTAAAAATTATTGAATCAACACTTAAAATGGTGAACTTTATGGCATGTAAATTACACAATATATTTGCTAAAAAGATGAGGGTGCTTATTTATTCTTTCAACAAATGAATGGCATATCCTGTTTTCAAAGAGCTCACAATCTCAGATGATAAATAAATTTGCAATAATTCTGCCTTTCACCCTAATATAATCAGTGCATTATAGCTTTTACTCTGTGCCAGGCACTGTGCTAAGCACTTTATGCACATTGACCCTTTTAATCCTCATAGCTATTATCATCTCCCTTTCACAGATGAGCAATCTGATATGCAGATTAGTGGAGGTCGCACAGGCATTAAGTAATGGAGCAGAGATTCAAATCCAGGTCTTTTGACTCCAGAGTGTGTTCCTCTTAACCAATACCGCCAGTGGTCACTGGAGGTGGCCTCATTTACAGACATATGGCTTCACAGCAAACTTTACGAAGATAATGAATTAAACAAAGTGCTATAGTTCAGATTTTCTCTAATGTTTTAAATATCTTTTCTGTTTTTGATAATATCCTTTTCTCATTCATTATTACTATTTTTTAACATATCTTCAGTGTATTTTTCAATTCACCAATTGTTCTTGTTCTTATTTCAGAATTGTTTGCTTTTATCTTTATTTCATCTTTGTTTCTGCATTTTGGGTTACTCTGTGTGTTGATTTCTTAAATTAAAATTCTTAGTTTATTCATTTTTTTTTTCTGATTCATCAATTAAAGCTTATAAAGCAATCAGTTTGTCTTTAAGCATAGCTTTGGCTATAATCTTTAAGTTTTATACATAGTTGCCACGAGTTTGATGAATAATATCAACTTCATGGGATATACACATAATATTTTTTTCTTTAATTCTTCATTTTAGTCATAATTTGCGGAATCTCCCTTTCCCATCATTTATTGAGATCTTAGATTTCCTACCATTTTTGATTATTAAAATGCAGTCCAGTCATAAATTTATTAGGCAATTCTAGTGGAAATTTGATAAAAGAGTAAAATACATCAACTCAAATAAGCATTGTGTGAAAGTGACAGGAAAGCTCAACATCAAGAAAATTATGTTTTATGAGAAAAGGCATATAAAATTAAAAATAAATAGTAGTGAGTATGTTTTAGCTTATGCATGAAATTGATAGGTGTATCCACAAAAGAGAAGAATCTTTTTGAGGGAAAAAAACAGCAGAATTATTCAAAATAAACAATACTGATTATGTTCAAATTAAATTCAGAATGGGGGAGGAATTTTAACCCATTGAACTGATGAACTCCGGGACTTGAATCCACCAACATTGAAATATATGCTTTCCATTTGACTCTCTGACCATGAAAGAATGCCAGCAATGTCTTTTGTATTATTAGCAAAGCTCCTGAGATATTTATGACTTTGGGAGGAAATCACCTTCTTTGAAAACAGTGAGGAAAACTCAGCTTTGGACAGAGATAGCACTGACCAATCTCACTAGAAGGAACATAGAACTTGGCAAGAGATAGTAGGTAATATGTTTGTAATGAAACACATAATTGGATATGGGCTATGATTGATGAATTGGAAGGAAGTGACGATCCACAAGTAAGGTGACTACAAAGTTTAAAGAAGTCTAGGAAGTCTAAACCATGCTGCATTCTATACAAACTGAGCTGGTCATATGAAGAGGATTTCACTGACTCCAAATAGTTCTCAGGAGTCCCTCCCTTACCTTCCATCCATTTTCTTAACAATATATCCTTTGACACTATTTATGATGCTGCAGAGGGGAAGCCCGATTGAAATGTGGATCCATGCTTGGTTTGAAGTCACTGTTAGTACACTCTGAGCAAGTGTGATAAATAGATTCTGTGTTTCCCTAGGTGTCTCTTCATGTAAATTGATGACTGCTGCCCAGGGGAATGAGCAGGGCCTGAAGACATGAAGAGAGATTAGTTTAAATGTGACATGGCCATAATCTGTAACGAGGAACATCTGTCACTGTCACACAGGAGAACCATGGTGCTGAGAAGACCCTCTCCACTTGGAAAAAGTCTCCCACTTCATGGCTGACAGTTCAGGCCTCTTTAGCTCAACTCTACTTGTTCCCTCCAAAAAGCTCTTTTATTCAAATTTGACAAACTAATTACAGCTACCATTTGGCTTTCAATGATTCAATTATGGCTGCAGTCACTTGGTTTAGTAATTACTAAAATTATGGTTTGGGCCCAAGTCCAGTTCTGTCTTTGCTCTCTTCCCCACGGAAACAGAGAAGCACTTTTATAGGAAAATAGATGGTGATTCAGGAGTGAGGTTGTAACAATCATTTTAAATGACCTCAGTTGATGGGAAAATAAAACTGAACAGCCTCGCTTGAGAATAGGGCTAAATTTTTTTCTGACTCTTTAAGAAACCTGACACCCTGAAACTATAGGCTTGGTTTCCATGGATAATTTTGTTTTCTGCATGATTGAGGCAAAAACTCTTTTTTTCCCCTTTCACTTATGCTCAACTTGTTAGAATTTATTATAAACTGCTGGTTTATACATGGTGTTTTGGTTTAACTGCAGCAAAGATTCTAGGTTTTTAATACCTCCTCCCCAGGTTGGTTTTGGAGAGAGAAAAGCCTTGGGAGGCATAAAAATTTTAGAAATCCTGAGAATGTAGTTTTACTTGACTTGAAGGCCTTATCACAGTTTTATTGCTGAAATTGCTCAGTATATAGGATATAATGTTTAGTTAAGTAAAGAACATGGTCAAGTTTAAAGTTGTGGTTTTTTCTGTACTGTGCAATTGTGGTTAAGTCACTTAATTTCAGTTATCTAAGTTTCCTCATCAATAAGTTGGGATTAATATAAGATGCTTCTGTCATGGGCTCTTTGTGAGAATTAAAAAAAGGAAACAAAAAACAAATGCAAAAAATAGAAAACAGTTAAAAATTGGTAGTCATTAAAACAAAAATATCAGTATTTTAAACCTTAAGGATCTAAAAATACCAATAAATGACAGACACTGTCAGAATGGGTGGAAAATAAACAAGACCCAATACCCAACTATATGTTGTCTCCAAGAAATTCATTCTAAATGTAAAGACTTAGACCAAAAGTGAAGAGATGAAGAATGATAATCTCAACTAACCTACTCAGAAGAAAGCTGAAGAAGCTATCCTAATTTGAAACAAAGCAGACTTTAGAACAAGGAAAATTTTCAAAGATAGAGAACAACATCACATAATGATAAAAGGGTCAATTCTCGAAGGAGCTTGGGAAGATGGCAGAGTAGGAGGACCATGAGCTCACCCTGTCCCACATTTACAACTAGGTATCATCCACATCCAAGTAAATAAGCTGGAGAGTGATCTGAAGACTGGCAGAAGAAACTCCACAACTAAATATGGAGAAGAAACTACATCTCAAATGTTAGGAAGGTCAGAAAGGCTGAGGAAGGCTGCTAGTAGCAGGGAGTGAGCAGTACATCGAGAAGAGGGCAGAAAAATGGGCCCTCACACCAGGGACCTTACACAAGACTAATCCCCATAATGGTTTGCTTTAAAAACCAGAGGGACTGAATTCCATAACTTTGTAAAACCAGTGGGATTTGGAGCCTGGAGCTTTAAAAGTCAGCTGATTCAGCACTGGGTGTACCAAGAGGGTGAGTGATAGCTAGATCACTGCCCTCAAAGAGACAGCAGCCTCTGTAGAAAGTCAACATAAAAACTATAGTTTGCACAATGATGGGGGCAGAAGGGAGAGAGATCTATTCAGATGGATTTCTGAGCATGTTGAGGGATTTCTTTGAAAATGAGAAAGCTGGTAGGTGCTATTTTCCTCATTTGCCCCCCACCCAGAATAAACACAGAGCCACCTGTGGGAGGTGAGGCTGCACAGATACTTATAGCATTAGCCCAGGGCTCAGGACACATTTTGTTAAGGCTGTGTCCATGTCCTACCCAGCTGCCAGGTGCACAGCTGCCACTGGCTGTCCTGCCTAGCTGCAGCACAGTGCCTAGCCATGGGTCCCAGTCACTGCTGTGTGCTTTGCCCAGCAGCTGATGTATAGCTGCTATGGTGGGCAGTAACCTGCAGTCATGTTGTGCCCAGCTCATACCCCCAGCCACCATCACACGCTGGGCCCAGATGCCAGATGCACAGTTGCCACTGCCTACTGTACCCAGCCATGAATCTCTAGCTGCCATTAGGTGCCAGGCTCAGCTGTGTCCAGCCATCATCATGCACTGTGCCCAACCTTGTGCCCCACAGGTACCATGGCACACAGCTACCACCTGCTGCAGCACTTCAGGGGATATGGCATGGGACTAATGGCCCAATGCAAATTTTGCTAACACTTCCACCCCACTCCCATGTTCCCCAGAGGGCACAGCCCCTCAGAGCTGACTTGCTTGGGTCCTACTAGCACCACAGAGAGCAAAACACAGCTCACAACAGGCAGAGTCAGTGCAGATGTCTACACTGAAAGGAAAAGTAGCTTAGACATAACAACAGAGTGTAAGCAACAGACATAGGATTCTTTCCTGAAGCTCCAGGTTCTGGTGAACAGGGGACACTACACTACACGACAGTCCAGACCTCCTCTTAATAAAGTCACTACTTTCAAGGGCAGAAGACATAGCTGACTTTCTTAACACATAGAAACAAACACAGACTGGAAGACAAAATGAGGAGATAGAGAAATTTATCCTAAATTAAAGAACCGGACAAGGTCACGACCAGAGATCTAAGCAAAAGAAATGTAAGTAACATGCCTGATACAGAATTTAAAGGAATGATCATTAGGATACTCACTGGGCTTGAGAAAAGAGGGGAATACATGCATGAGACCCTTAACACAGAGATAAGGAATAACACAACAAAGGTAAAGCTCAATAAATGAAATGAAAAACTCACTTGATGAAATGAATAGCAGGATGAAAGAAGCAGAGGAACAAATTAGTGACATAGAATACAGAATAATGGGAAATAATCAAGCTGAACTAAAGAGAGAAAACAGAATTATGCAATACAAGAATAAAGTTAGGGAACTCAGTGACTCCATAAAACATAATGACATTTATATAATAGGAGTCCCAGAAGAAGAGTGAGAAAAGGGAGCAGAAAATTTATTTCAAGAAATAACAGCTGAAAACTTTCCTAATCAAGTAAGGAATCCAGATTCAGGAGGCACAAAGAAGTTCCAACAACAAAAAGAAAAGAAAAGAAAAGAAAAGAAAAGAAAAGAAAGAAAAGAAAAGAAGAAAAGAAAAAATAAAAACAAAAAAAAAAAAGCAGATCCACCAAGACATGTTGTAATTAAACTAATGAAATATAGTGATTAAAAAATATCTTAAAAGGAGCAAGACAAAAGAAGTCAGTATCTTACAAGGGAAAACCCATAAGAGTATCAGGGGATTTCTCAGTAGAAACTTTCCAAGCCAGAAGGGAGTGGCATGATACATTCAAAGTGCTGAATGGAAAAAAATATGCAGCCAAGAATACGCTATCTAGTAAGGCTATCATTCAGAATAGAAGAAAGGATAAAGAGTTTCTCCAACAGACAAACTAAAGAGGTTCATGACCACTAAACTAGCCCTAGAAGAAATAGTACAGGGGTCGCTTTGAGTGGAAAGCAGAGACCAAAATTGACAGTAAAAAAGTAGGAAACAAAAAAGATAATAAAAATGAATATTTGTGTAAAACAATCAGTGAACTCACAAAAAATGATATAAAATATAATAACATATACCTAAAAAATGGGGGAGAAGAAGAGAAAAGAACAGGTTCAAATTTAAGTGGCCATCAACTTATTATATAGACTCCTATATGCAGACAGGTTATACACAAATGTGATGGTAACCATATATCAAACTATGAATATTTTGCAAAGAATAAAGAGAAATACAAACATATCACTAAAGACAATCAGCAAAACATGCAAGAGAGAAACAAGATCAGAGAAATAGTCAGAAACAATTACAAAACAAGTATTAAAATGGAAATAAATACATACCTTTCAGTAATCATTTTGAATGTAAGTGGACTTAACATTCCGATCAAAAGACATAGGATGACAGAATGGATTAAAAAAACAAGATTCATCCAAATGCTGCCTACAAGAGACTCATTTTAGACCTGAAGACACATGCAGATTGAAAATAAGGGGATGACGAAATATCTATCATGCAAATGGGTGTCAAAATAAAGCTGGAATAGCAATAATTCTATTGGACAAAACAGACTTTAAACAGACTTTTAACAAGAGGCAAAGAAAGACACTATATAATAATAAAAGGGACAAACCAACAAGAAGATATAACAATTGCAATATTTATGCACCAACATAGAAGTACCCAAATTCATAAAATAGTTAATAACAAACATAAAAGAGTGAATTGATTATAATATAACAATAGTAGGGGACTTTAACACCCAGCTTACATCTAAACAGTAAAACAATAAGGAAACAATAGCTTTGAACAACATACTGAAACAGTTGGATGTAACAGATATATTTAAATCATTCTATCCTAAAGCAGCAGAATACACATTATTTTTAAGTGTACATGGAACATTCTCCAGAATAGATCTAGAATATTAGCCCACAAAACCTGCTTCAACAAATTCAAAATCGAAGTCATACCATGCATCTTTTCTGATTATAATTTTATGAAACTAGAAGTCAACCACAAGAAAAAATCTGGACAGAACACAAATACATGGAGGTTAAATGACATGCTACTAAACAATGAATGGATCAACCGGTAAATAAAAGAAGAAATAAAAAAGTACGTGGAAATAAATGAATATGAAAACACAATGGTCCAAAACCTTTGGGATACAGCAAAAGCAGTTCTAAGAGGAAAGTGTATAGCAATTCAGGCCTACCTCAAAAAGCAAGAAAAAATCTCAAATAAAAAACCTAACCTTACACCTAAAGGAGCTAAAAAAGAACAACAAATAAAACCTAAAACCAGCAGAAGGAAGGAAATGATAAAGTTTAGAGCAGAAATAAATGAGATAGAAACTAGAAAAACAATACAATTGATCAATAAAACCAGGAGCTGGTTCTGAGAAAAAAATCAATAACATTGATAAACTTCTAGCCAGACTTATCAAGAAAAAAAAAGAAAGGACTCAAATAAATAAAATCACAAATTAGATAGGAGAAATAACAACCAACACCACAGAAATATAAACAATTGTAAGAGAATATTATGAACACTATATGCCAACAAACTGGACACCTAGAACAAAGGGATAAATTTCTAGAAACATAAAATTTCAGTTTATAACTACCAAAAGTGAAACAAGTAGAAAATTTGAACAGACTGATAACTAGCAAAGAAATTAAATCAGTAATCAAAAAATTTCCAACAAACAAGTCTAGGACCAGATGGCTTCACAGGTGAATTCTACTAAACATTTAAAGAAGAGTTAATGAGGGTCGATGGAGGGACGTGGGTGGGGGATGGACTAGATGGGTGATGGGCATTAAGGAGGGCACTTATGATGAGCACTGGGTGTTGTACGTAAGTGATGAATCACTGAATTCTACTTCTGAAACCAATATTACACTGTATGTTAACTAACTAGAATTTAAAAATTTGAAAAGAAAAATATAAAGGAGAGTTAAAACATATTCTTCTCAAACTATTCCAAAAAATAGAACAAGAAGGAAAACTTCCAAATTCATTCTATGAGGCCAGCATTATCCTGATACCAAAACAGGATAAAGACACCACTAAAAAGAGAACTATAGGCCAATATCCCTGAGAACATGGTTGCAAAAATTCTCAACAAAATACAAGCAAACTGAATCTAATAATACATTAAAAAAAAATCATTTACCATGCTCAAGTGGGATTTAATCCTGTGTTGCAAGTGTGGTTCAATATTCACAAATCAATCAGTGTGACACATCACATCAATAAGCAAAAGGATAAGAGCCATATGATCATTTCAATAGATAAAGAAACAGCATTTGACAGAGTACAACGATTCATGATAAAAACCCTCAACGAAGTAGGTTTAGAGGGAACATATCTATCTCAACATAATGAGGGCCATATGAAGAGCTAACATCATCTACAATAGGGATAAAAAGAGACCTTTTCCCCTACGGTCAGGAAAAAGACAAGGATGTCCATTCTCACCAGTTTTTTTTTTTTTTGTCAAATTTTTAATGTTTATTTATTTTTGAAAGATGGGGCAAACAGGGGAGGGGCAGAGAGAGAGGGAAACACAGAGCACAGAGCACAGCACAGAGCCTAATTCCGGCTTGAATTCTGGAGCCATGAGATCATGACCTGAGACTCAGTCGGACCTGAGCCACCCAGGCATCCCATATTCTCATCAGTTTTATTCAACATAGTACTGGAAGCCCTAGCCACAACAATCAGACAATAAAAAGAAATAAAACCTCATCCAAATCAACAAGGAAGAAGTAAAATTTTGCTATTTGCAGATGACACGATACTATATCCAGAAAACTTGAAATATCCACCAAACAAACCTGCCAAAACTGATGAATGAATTCAGTAAAGTCAGAATACAAAATCAATGTACAGAAATCTGCTGCCTTTCTATATACCAATATGAAGCAGCAGAAAGAGAAATTTTTAAACATCCCATTTACAAATGTGTCAGAAATAATTAGATACCTAGGAATAAACTTAACCAAAGAAGTCAAATATCTGTACTCTAGGAACTATAAAACACTGATGAAAGAAGTTGAAGATGACACAAAGAAATGGAAGGACATTTCACACTCATAAACTGGAAGAACAAATATTGTTAAAATATCTATACTACCCAAAGCAATCTACACATTTAATGCAATCGCTATCAAAATACCATCAGCATTTTACACAATTATGTAAACAATCAACAAAACTAAAAGGCAACCTGCTGAATGGAAGAAGATATTTACAAATGGCATATTTAATAAAAGGTTAGTATCTACAGTGTATAAAGAACTGATAAAACTCAACACCCCCAAATAACTGAATTAAAAAATAGGCGGAAGTCATGGATATTTTCCAAAAGGAGACATACAGATAGCCAACAGACACATTAAAAGATGTTCATCATCACTTACTATCAGGAAAATGCAAATCAAAACAACAATGAGATATCTCACCTGTCAGAATGACTAAAATAAAAAATAAAACAAACAACAAGTGTGGCAGAGGATGAGGAGAAATAGGAACTCTCTTGCACTGTTGGTGGGAATGCAAACTGGGGCAGCCACTGTGTAAAACAGTATGGAGTTTCTTCAAAAAGTTAAAAATAGAACTTCTTTATGATCCAGCAATCGCACTACTTGTTATTTACCAAAAGAATAAAAAACGCTAATTCATAGCAGCATTATTTACAATAGCCAAGATATGAAAGCAGTCCAAGTGCCCACTGATTGATGAATGGATAAAGAAGATGTGGTATACATCCACAATGGAATGCTACTCAGCCATAAAAAATGAAATTTTGCCCTTTTCAATAACATGAATGGAACTAGAGAATATAATGTTAAGCAAATAAGTCAGAGAAAGACAAATGCAATATTATTTCACTCACAGTGAAATTTAAGAAACAAAACAAATGAGCAAAGGGAAAGAGAGAGAGAGAGAAATAGACTTTTAATTATAGAGAACGAACCAATTGCTCCAGAGGGGAGTAGGGAGGAGGTTGGGTTAAATTGGTGATAGGAATTAAGTAGTTTCCTTTTTGTGATGACCACTGAGTGATGTATGGAATTGTTGAATCACTAAATTTGCACCTAAAACTAATATAACACTATATGTTAACTAACTGGAATTAAAAATTAAAAATTAAAATTAAAAAATACTATTCACATTGGAGTCCTTAAAAAGATGTTCAATGAGTTAATGTTTAAAAGTATTTAGTACTGTCTCTGTATCATTAGAAAATGTCGGACATGACAATATTCTCTTTTGAAGAGAGATAAGCTAAGAAGTATATTTTGCATATATTATAATTTATCTTCCTTTAAAACCAGGAAAGTAAACTTATAATAAATTCTGATTTTGACATACTTAAAAGATTGAAACTTAAGGGGTACCTGGGTGGCTCAGTGGGTTGAGGTCGTGATCTCTTGGTTTGTTAGTTTGAGTCCTGTATTGGACTCATTGCTGTCAGTGCAAAGCCTGCTTCAGATCCTCTGTCCTCCCCCCTCTCTGCCCCTCCCCTGCTCATTCTCTCTCTCTCAAAAATAAACATTTAAAAAATATTGAAACTTAAGATGTTTTAATATACACACAAAAAAGGGTCAGTGCTCCAACACATGAACCTAATAACAGAGTATCAAAATACATGAAACAAAAATTTATAGAAAGGTGAAAAAAAGAAATACACTATTATAGGTAGATACTTTAATACCACCATTGTTTAGGTAATTGATGATGAAAAATCAGGCAGAAAATCAGTAAGTATACGGTTGACCTGAACCACACTATCAATCAACTTGATCTAAATGACATTTATAGAATACTTCATCCAACAATAACAGAATACACATTCTTCTCAAGTTCAGATGGAATGTTCACCAAGAGAGACTACACTCTGTCTTGTAAAATTCACCTTAACAAATTTAAAAGAAAAGAAATCATACAAATTGTGCTGTCAGACCACAATGGAATTAAACAAGAAATCAGTAGCAGAAAGACAGGTGGGCAATTTCCAGATATGTGGCAAATGAGGACCATAAGGGACACAGAACTATAACAAAATCACTCAAAATTTTTACTCACCGTTCCCTTTGTGTGTTGGTGAAGGGAATGCCTTGGAGAAACACCTGTTCTACTGTTAGATACAAAGAGGAAAAAAGTAATGAGTTTTCATTACTCTCCCAGTGAATTAAGAGAATTAAGTTAGAATTCTGTTGTATGTCACTCTAGAAGTTGACTTTGTCCACAAATGTAGTCAATCTTTATTATTTGTAGATTCTGTATTTGTGAGTTTGCCTACTGTCTAAAATATGTAACTCCAAAATCAATGTTCACAGTGTTTTCATGGTCATTCATAGATATGGGCAGAGCAGTAGGAAATTTGAGTTACTCAACTCACACATTCCCAGCTAAGGGCAAACAAAATGATGCTCTGCCTTCTTGCTTCAGCTTTCATACTACAAACAAGTTTCCTTTTCACAGTTTATTTAGTGCCATTTTTTGGTGCTTTTTGGAGGGCAATTTTGCTTTTTAAAATGACCTCCAAGCATACCACTGAAACAATGTCTAGTTTTCCTAATTGCAAGAAAACTGTAATATGCCTTATGAAGAAAATACATGTGTTAGATTAGCATCATTCAGGCATGAGTTGCAATGCTGTCGGCCCTGAGCTCAATGCTAATGAATCAACTATATATATCTTTTTTTAACGATTTATTTTTGAGACAGGGAGAGACAGCATGAACAGGGGAGGGTCAGAGAGAGGGAGACACAGAATCTGAAACAGGCTCCAGGCTCTGAGCTGTCAGCACAGAGCCCGACACGGGGCTTGAACTCATGGACCGCGAGATCATGACCTGAGCCGAAGTCCGATGCTTAACTGACTGAGCCACCCAGGCACCCCCATATATATCTTTAAACAGACATAAGATTATGTACTATTCTGTTGATAAAAATGTGACTAGAGGCCCAAAGGAATCTAACCCTATATTTCCCATGGGAGAAATGGTTCAAACTTTGCTAATTCAGTGTTTGTGATGACTTTATAAACCATAAGTACCTCAAATAATGACAGTTGACTGTAAGTACAAGTTTTGATATCTACTCTATAGTAGAGACTGAACTTTGTGTTATTCAACAAATACATACGAGTTTGTTCAATGTGACAGACTTGTTCTAAGTAATGAGGGGACAGTAGTGTAGTAAACCAAAGACCTCAGCCTTCTTTATTTATGGAGCTTATATTCTAGTAAAGCAGAGAGGAAATAGACATATAAATGTATAATATGTTCGTTATGGTAAGTGCTATGAAGTAAGCTTCCATGCTCTAGAATGTAGATTATGTAAATAAAACTCAGGGAAGCTGAGTTGCTTATGAAAAATCTAAAGTGATGCAAAATTCAAGCTCAGCTCTTGTGGCTTCAAAAACTATGCTCTTTCAATTAATTTACACTTGATCCTTCTCATGAATGTATGTACTAGAGTGCACTTCTTTGTAAGAGAACTGCATCTAGTTCCTGTGAAGAAGACCCTATCTCAAAAGATAATAAATTTATACTTGAGAGCAGTTTTCAACATAGAGACCAATTTTGCCTCCCTACAGAACATTTGATAATCTTGAGACATTTTTGTTTGTCCTACTTGGGTAGGGAGTGATTCTGGCATCTAGCGGGGAGAGATCAGGAATAGTACTTAACATTCTACAGAATAGAACAAAGAATTGTCTGGCCAATAGTAGTTAGATGGAGAAATTGGAACTTAGAGCTAGACGAGCAACACTTTCAAGTGGCTAGCTCATGACTCATGTGGGAAAATAAAAGATCTTATATCTTGCTTTTCTCATGATCAGATTTAATGTGCAGCATCATAGGGGAGAAAAATTTGCCACCCTAAAATGTGTCTCTTTGGCATTGGAATTATTTTAGGCTAATTAAAAAAAACCCCAGAAAACTAAGTTTTTCTTTTTGGCCTCCTTTCTAATTGCTTGAAAGAATTTAGAGAGACGACCTATTCCAGGTGGGGAGCTATCACCAGGGATAACTATAGTATAATGTGAACTAGTTATGGTAGACAGGGAGGAACCTAGCAAGGCCCATTTTGGCCAAGGTCCTCACTATGTCCCATTGTTTCTGGATGGCCCAGCAAACATTTGTTTACCCCCACAGTTATTCCTTACATTCTTTCTGTGAATTGCATTCCTTCATTTTGAAGCCCCAGACTCCTACCCCTATTCCTGAGTCCAGAATAATATATATACCTCATCTTACCTGTTTTTGGAATCTCTCATGTTTATGTGGATCCCCTGTATGTACATTATTAAATTTGATTTTCTTTTGTTAATGTTTGATGTCAATTTAATTCTTAGACTGGCCAGAAGAAGCTTAAAGGGTAAAATAAAAATTTTCCTCCCCAACAGCATTATCCTACCATTGTCAATTTAATATCTTTCTAAATCTAAAATACTCTCACTATAGATGCCAATGTATCCCTTTCCCAACAATCTTCCTTTCCAAGCTGTTTGAGAATTCTCAGTATGTATTTAGGAACTGAGGAGGTAAAAATAAGAAGAAAAGGAAAGGGAGACATTGATGGCAGAATAATGGAGAGATAGATTAAAATATAAACATCAAAAAAGAAACTTGAATGACTCTCTATTATGGTCTTCCTTCTTCCCTTACCCCTCTTATGCTTCATTTAGTTCTTCTCTCTTCCTTTCAACAGATTATTATTTTCTTCTTTTACTGTGCAAAGCATGATGTATAGATGAGATTATCTTTTGAGGAAATTTTGTTACTAATAAGTGTTATATTTTACAAAGTACTTTTCACATCTGTTATTTCACTTGAGTCTTTCTATAAACCTTATTTTATAGACAAGTAAAGACTTTTATAGACAAATAAAGACTCAGGGAACATATGTGAACTTGTCCACAGTAATAGAACAAGAACTCGTATGTAGTGTTCTTTCATCTAGATAATTCTGACATAGATACGAGGATTATGAGGCTATAGGGTTCTTTATTGCCCTATACTTATCAGAGTATCAGAAATGGTATTTATTTTGGATTAAAAAATCACAGAAAACATGTTTTAAAAAGGTGAGATACTGTCTTGGGAATATGTAATGAAATCTACTCAAAATAACACTAAAATGAGGGTTCTGTTGAACTGCTATTAGGTATCAAGCACTAACACAAAGTAGCTCATTAAGCCCCTCAGATGTCTCAAGAGCTAAATTGTTTTTATCCTATATCTGAGAGAAGAAAAAAAAATTTTTTGAGTGACCTTCCAGTTGTGTTGCCTGTATTAACTGGTAGTTAGTATTTACGAATTAAAGGTTCCCCCCTAATAATACATTTTTATAATTTTGGTCCCAAAATTTTGTACACAAACAACTAAAAGGTTGGTTAATCACATTGCAAACATGCTAATAATTTATTTGCATCTTGCATTTAAAGGGAAAGGGACCACTTTCTGACTAAATAATTTAAATCTAAATATTAATATAAGACAGGTATCTATTCTTTTGAAGAATTTATTCATTAAGAAAACCTATATTCCACTTACTGCTCCTGCTCTCTTCTGAGTCAGACCACTCATTTCAGTGTTGGCTCTGATTAGAAAATATATTAGAAAATTAAAGATTTCTTGGCAATCTCTAAGTCATGGATCTGAGACCTATCTTATTCAGGGCTTTCATCTTAATTTCACTTGGGACATTTCTGGGAAATATAAGATGCCAATCTCTATGGAAAATTTGGAGCTGTCTCTCCCCAGTCCACAGCAGAATTTGCCTAGTGTTCTAAATTCTGTCTCTAAGGCAAACAAAACAGCAGCTAAGGTTCAGTGAGTGTGGACACCTCCAGATCCTCCAGGAGGTAAATCTGCTAAATAATGTAATTTCTGCTATTTTTGCTTTTCAAGATCAATGAAGACTTAGTGAAAGCATTATATTTGGAAAGCATAGCTTGAAGCCTCATGAGAAAGGATGAGAGTTATGCACACCTTGTGTACTCATTTTCTGATTCTCTTAGGAGCCAAATTTGCTCCCTGTTATTTCTGTCGATTCATGCTTAAATGGCTTATTTCTTGGTTTTTAGTGATTTTTGGTTGTGAACTCATTTAGGGGAAATTTGTCATGAGACATGTAAGTTGTACTCCTACAGGGAGAATGTGTGTTTTCCTCTGCCAGTTGCTTGGCATCACTACCATCTTCAAAATAAATCATCTCTTTGAGGTTTGTAGGAAAACTTATTGTTTGAATTTAGTCTGCAGACATACTTAATTATTTCTTATTATAAAATATCAGCTAAAATTTCCTGCTGACTCTCATGGGGGTACTCTTTTTTTTTTTTTTTCTAACTCACCTTCTCAGTAAGAATGTAGACAGATTTATGCAGAGGCTTCCTATTAGACATTCACCTTTGGACAGAATCCATTCTTAGTCTTCTGTCATCTGTAGCTCTCAGTTTCAACCACCAGAATTGAAACTCAAGGACACCATGGGTACGTACGTGGGGTCAAAACTCACTTCCCTCTCTGGATTCCTATTTTTATTTATTTATTTTGCCTCTCAGAATTTTACTAATTTCCTCAACTTAGGTGTATTTATAATTATATATTAGATATATCAACTTAGATATATTTATGGTCATCTATATTTACAATTAATGGCTTACATTATTTTATTATTCTTAGTGAGACAGTTTTTCAAGTTTCATAGTACTGCCAGAAATGATTACTCTCTAAGATTTTATAGAAGTCTAAAATACTTCTACATAAACATTTTCATTTAACAATAGATTCAGCCATATTCTCATATTAGTACTTATGAGTTTAACTTTTTTAAATGGCTACATAATACTATGGATAAAACAGTATTTATTTAACAACGTTCCTATTAATGAATATTTATGTTATTTTTATTTTTGTTATTGGTCAACATGTATATATTTGCAGATTGTATATCTAGATTAAATCTCTAGTTATAATTGCCACTAAAAAATATAATACTTAAGTTTTGATATTTATTTCCAACTTGCTTTTCAGCATGCAACAATTAATTTGAGTGAGAAAGAAAAAGTCAGTGTGCCTTAATCCTCATTGCCTTTCCATGTTGGGTTTTATTGAGCATATTATTACTAATTTCAAGGAATAGTTTGTTCCTTAACCTTGTTCTAGAATTTATTCCATGGAGAGACAAACCATATTACAGAAATATTTTTAATAGGCATTTTTCATGCCAAATGAGGAATTGATTTGAACCAATTTTTCTCATATACAACTGAAATATAATCTTTTCAGGACAATGCCATTTGATTTCTCATCTGACTGTGATTGTCCTAACTGCTTGGAGAGTACTCAAAATGAGTCTGATTGGAATCCCTGTTTCAGCAAGAGTAGTAATGACTCTTTTTACCCAAGATCAAGAAAAAAATCCGTGTTTTGTTCTGGTGTGCATTGCTTTGCTTCTCAGTGTTTTTGCACCAGGCCAGAGAATGACACCAAAGACTCAGGGTTTCTTCCCTTGGAGGAGGAAAGCTATGTGGAGTCTTCTCAAAGCAATCATCTCGGTCTGAACCCTGAGGGCATTACAAGGAAAATCAGACCATTCAGAGAATTGACTGTCCAAGATTTACTGAGGGAGTTTGGGGATAGCGGGAAGTTCCAGCCAAACTCCATGTCCGTAGGCCACTTTAGAGATCAAGTGGTAATGAAGTTCAGAAGAGCTTTGTATTATTCTGGAATTTGGGTGACACATGTCCAAGGCCACAGACTTGAAAAGCACTTATCAGCTAATTATTTCAAGAGAAACCCTGGTTGTCTACACCGACTGGTCCCCTGGCTGAAACGGGAATTAACAGCTGTTTATGGAGACTATGGCTATACAGTGAAGAATATTCTAACCACCATTCTCCAACACATGACAGAATATGATCTGGACAGTGAGTCCTTCATTCATCTCCTGGAACCTTATCTACAACAACACACCCACCATTTCCTGCATGAGTTTATCAGTTTTGTTCATTCACCTTATAACATGGAGACCTATGACCAACGAGCCATCTATCAATGTCCTTCTGTTTCACCAAGGGTAAATAAGAAGTCCATAGCATCAGCTTCTGTTTTGCCTTTGTCTAAGGATCAGGCTCTACTGGCATCTCAACATAGAAACACCCGGGGCCAATGGAATAATGAGCAGAAGCCTCTGTCAGGCTTGAGACAGTTTCCAAATGGTAACTCTTCCTTGAAGAAATTGGAAATCCCATTACTCCATCAAAAAACAACAAGCAAAACCCATGCTTGGGTTGAAGACAAACCAGAATCAGGTGATCACAAAGGTACAACTTCTACTAACAATATAATCTTGGATTGCCCTACACCAAGGGAAATGGGCCCAGGCTTACTGAATTGCAAAAAAAAAGTTCAAGAGAGGAAAATGGAAGGGATAAAGTTGATTTCTGGTAATGTCCAGGATCTGGGAAAGAGTGACACAACTGCACATACCTTCAGTTCCCTGGAAATTTTTAATCAGGGGCAGTCATGTCAGTGCAGTCTAAAAGAAGGAAGGATTTTGAGCCCGGACCAGCAGATCCATTTCCAGGAAAAAGAAGCAGAAAAGAATAAACACTCAGATTCACCACCAAAGATTTTTCAAAGAAGATTGCCGAGAGAAAGATCCTTGTTAAGTTACAAATCTAGAAAGAGGGACCCCTCTTGGAGTTGCATTTCAGAAACTGCCCTTTCTTCTAAGAGAAACAGTAGGAAGCTGAGATCTTTCAAAAAGAAGAGGTTGAAGGGCAAACAGTCCTCCCAATTTAAAGAAGCTGGTTCACATTTCAGTAGAAGAGTCCAAAGACAATCACAGTCCAATACTCACAGATCCAAATCTTGGTGTGTTGGGCTTACAAAGAGATCTTTAAGCAGAGAATCAAGTAATCCCTCTCTGAAAGGAAGTAACAGAAGTGAATGCTTCACTCAAAATATATGCTGTGTGTGCTCAAAAGTGAAGAATGTGCATAGTTATGAATCAAACTATGGGAGACCATCTTCAACCACAGTTCAACATGTGAAATTTCCTTCAACTGCTGGGAAGAGACCCAAGTGTTCTTCTAAATGTGAGAGTACTTCTGAAGCTGAAAGCCCCTGTAACAGTTTCATATGCCTACAGATTGAGAAACACAGGTCTCCAAGTAAACAAGAGATGAAGCAAAAAACTGCATTTCCTAGAGCTGGCAAAACTAGAGCAGTTACACACAGAAAAAACAAATGCCAGTGTCCAGATATAAGAACCACAAAGGAAGTCAGTGAAGTGAGGGATCTGAATGATATAAGGCAAAGGAGTAGTCTTTCTGAGTGTGCACCTTCTTGCAGGAAGCCAATCCAAAAGAAAAAGAATTCAAGCCTTCAGAAATGTCACCTGGCCATGAATGAACGTAAAGGAGACAAAGTATTAGAAACAGATGGGTGCAAATTGTTTTGAAAGGCAAATCAGTCTATTCAACTAGCCACCAAGAATCTTTGAAAATATGAATATAATCTGGAAAAGATTCTTCCCATCACTTTGTAACCGGAACTAAAAGCCTGCTGAATTAAATTTAAGGCTTTCTATAGAGACAAATGCATATTATTAAATTGGCCATATATCTAAATATTATTTCAGTCTTTTTTTCTCATGAACTGAATTCTTAAAATATTTAGCTTATATTTTAGTTTCCAGATTTAACTATGAAGATTATCTGCCAAAAGCTGCAAACACCACAAAGACTATACTAATGATAGGAGTATATATTACTTAACACAAGGTATGCATGTTAAGTATTACCAAACACAAGTGTTATTTTTTAAAGATACCTATATTTTTTTTCATTTTTAAAGAAATATATATGTATATATATTTTAAGTGTTACATATACATATATATAACTTAAAATATATATACATATATATATATATATATATATATATATATATATACATATTCCAAACCTAATGCATTTTGCAATTCATAGAAAATAAGGAGAAATGGTCACTATCTTAAGACATAGTCATTGCCTTCAAGAATCTCACCATCTAGTTGTAAAAACAGCTACAAATAAATAGAAAACAATAAACATCTTTGGGATACTTGGCACTACCTTCCTATTTTCCTACCCTGAAAACTGTGCCTTCATTATCTTCAATAAAGGCTGCCATATGTTTAGGTAGCTGATTCCCTACCCATTGTAAACTGGTCCAGTAATGGTAACTATACCAAAGCCAAGCTAATCATAGTATTTTTGCCCCTCTGGCCACACAATTGATGAGTCCAGTGGTGGTCAAGTCATAGTACTCCCGTGAGATTTTTCAACTGCTTCTGATGAAGAGAGTTATTCTTCTCCCCTCCCAGTGGCAGATAGTAAAAGCTTTAAAGCTTGGATGGCTATTAAGAGCTATATTTCTCAATTTGTGAAGAAAACCAGTTTGAACTAAGAGTAGAAAGCTAACAAAGGAAAACAAGACAAGTCATTAGGAGAGAGTCTTGGAGTCAGGAACTGGATCTTCTAGAACTTGAGTTGAACTCTGGTTCTTCACATGATTTTATTTTTGACCCTCTTTAGGTTTTGTGAATCAATACATTTCCTCTCTGCCTATCTTATTAAATAGAGAGTTCCAGTTACTTGCAATCAAGCAATTCATGGGGAAGTGACAAATGGCAGTCTGGGAGAGAATAGTCAGGGAGCAACGATTCCCTCGGGGAGATTTCTGTAGGCTTCCTGGAGAAGTAATATGTAAATACTGTTTTGAAAAATAAGTAGCAGTTTCTCAGGTTAATATGTTGGCAAATGCTATCAAGAAAAATGAGCAACGTAAAAAAAACTAATGTAACATTGTGTGTCAACTATACTTTAATTTTAAAAAAAAGAAGAAAAATGAGCAACTTGAAAACAAAGTAGAGAGATAAAAATTTCCAGCACTCTCCCTCCAGTGTAACTGGGAAATTCTGAGACGGTGAGAAGTGAGGCTGATCCCAAGTTGTAAACAGGAATGAACTCTGGCTTCTCTGGGTCCACAGTAGTTATAAAGCACCTAAATGTAGCACAGGACTCAAACTTCAAATTAAAAAAATAACATTTTGTGTTAATAACTCCCCTTTAAAAATAATCGAGATGTTCTTGCAGAAATCTTAGAAAACCTGTTTAATGGATATAAATGTGTTCCAGTACATTCAAAATTTATATATATATTTAAAATTTATATATATTTATATATATTCATATTTATATATAACTATACATAATTATATATAATATATATGTGCATATATATACACACACATACATGTAACATATATATACACACACATGCATATATACACACCCTATATCTATATCTATATCTATGTATTGAGAGAGGGAGAGAGAGAGCAAGTGTGAGTGAGAAGAGAAGCGTGGGAAGGAGGGAGGAAGGGAGGGAGGAAGGGAGGGAGGAAGGGAGAGAGAAAGAGAGAGAAAGAGAGAGAGAGAAAGAGAGAGAGAGAGAGAGAGAGAGAATCTCAAGTAGGCTCTAGTCTCAGCACAGAGCCCAATGTGGGGTTTGATCCCATGACCCTGGGACCATGACCTGAACAGAAATCAAGAGTCAGACTCTCAACCCCCTGAGCCACCCAAGCGCCCCTCTTTTTTTTTTTTTTTTAAACACACTTTCATCGAGTAAGAGATTGCTATGGCTGAGGTCAGAGAGGTCTTTTCCTCCTTTCTCCTCTAAGGTTTTGATGGTTTCCTGTCTCACATTCAGGTCCTTTATCCATTTGGAGTTTATTTTTGTGAATGGTGTGAGAAAGTGGTCTAGTTTCAACCTTCTGCATGTTGCTGTCCAGTTCTCCCAGCACCATTTGTTAAAGAGACTGTCTTTTTTCCATTGGATGTTCTTTCCTGCTTTGTCAAAGATGAGTTGGCCATACGTTTGTGGGTCTAGTTCTGGGGTTTCTATTCTATTCCATTGGTCTATGTGTCTGTTTTTGTGCCAATACCATGCTGTCTTGATGATGACAGCTTTGTAGTAGAGGCTAAAGTCTGGGATTGTGATGGCTCCTGCCTTGGTCTTCTTCTTCAAAATTACTTTGGCTATTCGGGGCCTTTTGTGGTTCCATATGAATTTTAGGATTGCTTGTTCTAGTTTCGAGAAGAATGCTGGTGCAATTTTGATTGGGATTGCATTGAATGTGTAGATAGCTTTGGGTAGTATTGACATTTTGACAATATTTATTCTTCCAATCCATGAGCAGGGAATGTCTTTCCATTTCTTTATATCTTCTTCAATTTCCTTCATAAGCTTTCTATAGTTTTCAGCATACAGATATCACCTCACGCCAGTCAGAGTGGCCAAAATGAAGAAATCAGGAGACTATAGATGCTGGAGAGGATGTGGAGAAACGGGAACCCTCTTGCACTGTTGGTGGGAATGCAAATTGGTGCAGCCTCTCTGGAAAACAGTGTGGAGGTTCCTCAGAAAATTAAAAATAGACCTACCCTATGACCCAGCAATAGCGCTGCTAGGAATTTATCCAAGGGATACAGGAGTACTGATGCATAGGGGCACTTGTACCCCAATGTTTATAGCAGCACTCTCAACAATAGCCAAATTATGGAAAGAGCCTAAATGTCCATCAACTGATGAATGGATAAAGAAATTGTGGTCTATATACACAATGGAATACTACGTGGCAATGAGAAAAAATGAAATATGGCCTTTTGTAGCAACGTGGATGGAACTGGAGAGTGTGATGCTAAGTGAAATAAGCCATACAGAGAAAGACAGATACCATATGGTTTCACTCTTATGTGGATCTTGAGAAACTTAACAGAAACCCATGGGGGAGGGGAAGGAAAAAAAAAAAAAAGAGGTTAGAGTGGGAGAGAGCCAAAGCATAAGAGACTCTTAAAAACTGAGAACAAACTGAGGGTTGATGAGGGGTGGGAGGGAGGGGAGGGTGGGTGATGGGTATTGAGGAGGGCACCTTTTGGGATGAGCACTGGGTGTTGTATGGAAACCAATTTGACAGTAAATTTCATATATTAAAAAAATAAATAAATAAACATTAAAAAAAATAAAACTTAAAAAAAAATAAACACACTTACATCAAGTGAGCAGTACACTATAAACAATGAGCTAAACCTTTCATGGTAAAAACTCATGGGAAATATACATAAAGTCCTGAAATTAGTAACAGGAAATCAATTGCAGTGGTTTAAAGTCACTACAACTTAGTAACAGTTTATAAAGGAAAATAAAATTGTCATTGTGGTCAAAAGTGTGCTTATGAGCTAATGACTAGGCTGCGATCAAAGATGTAGAGAATTTCTCCAGGTAGGGAAAACCAAAATGGTTATCAAATACATGAATATATATTCTCTAGGAAAGTATATTTCTTTGGATTATTTAGAAAATGAATTTGGCTTTAAGGAGGAAGATATAGGAAAGTGATATTTTTTAATGAAAGAAAGCCTGTCCTATTAGAGGGGTCATATGGTTCCTATCAGGATGGACATATGGTAGCTCAAGAGGCCAATGGAGGGAAGGAGCTCTCGTCCTTAGAAGTGTTCATGCTTGGCTGGATCCCAAAAATGTGGGAAATCTGATTGAATGTTTTATAAATTCCCATTTGACTCAAAGATTCCAAGATTAATTAAGGAGTCACAAAAATGTGCTAATGAACCCAAAACATCATACTTATAAAATGTGCAACATCTTTTCTTGAATGGGGAAAAAGAAAAAAAAATCATGATAATACAGTAATAGTAATTAATATTGAGAGTTTACTATTTATGACACATACATAAACTCTATCAGGTATTATTTGTATCTTCATTTTATGGATGAAGGAAACTGAGGTTTACTGATGCTACTTGCTGGAGGACACAAATCCAGTAAGTGCTTCAGTCTGGATTGAAACCCAGATGGCCTTACCTTCAGAGTTACTGATCTTAAAACCAAGTTTACCTTGTTTACTTTTTTGTTGTTGTGGTCTTTTTCAGTTATCACCTGTCTTTCACACTTTGGTGAACACATTCACAAACACTGTTATTTTACCTTTACAACAAGTGAATAAATTTGGTTTAATTATGCCTATGTTTTCAGTGAAGAAAAAAGTTTCAAAGTTTTATCATAACAAGCAACAGAGCTGAGAACCAAACTATAGGTTTAACTGCCCATGCTTTGTGTTTATATAGCCTGTCATGCTTGACTGAGCCTTTCAAATCTAACTCAAATGTACCTATGACCCTTAATCCCTACTCCTCTCTGCTACTGAGTGCACTTTTTCATTCAAAATCCAGAATACCAATATAATCGTGCAGAGTGAGGCATTAAGGGTTCACTTTACTTATTTATAAGGATAAAAGGCAATTCCTCTTTTCCAAGTTCACCCTGAATTGTCCTTTTGATGCTAATGGGGTTCATCTCAGCCAGCAAGGAGAAGGCAGGTGAATGATTTTCAATACACATGCTTCAGTTCACACGGTGTCTTCTATAGCATGTGGGTCAGTTGAATCTCTGAAGCCCAGGGCCAGTTTTCATCTCTGTCCTTGACTCTAATGTTCTTTGGTCTGACACTTCTTTAGGTACATTTCATCTATCTAATGAGAAGCAGGTAAGGAGAAATGAGGTGTCTGAAGATACTTGAGAGTCACTGTCAGGTGTGAATATTTAAAAAAAATGGGTTAACGCTTATATCTTTCCATTATGCATATTTTAATTAATGTATATTGATCAAGCATCACAGCAACTGCTTAGGAAAGACTTTTTCATCTGTGCTCACTGGAACCATTAGTATAACTTCCTAACTGGTTTCCCTGCTTCTGTGCACGCTGTCTCTCTAGATCATCATCCACACTGCTACAGTTATTCTAATATACAAATTTATTTGTTTAATTTTCCTGCCTAAAATTCTTCAGGGGTTCCGTATTTCAGAGAGGATAAAGTCCAAATTCTTTACTTTTGCATACCCTTTACCATCTGGCCTCAACCCATTCCTATATCTTTCTGTCCTAAAAGACAAAACACACAAACACATACATACATATTATGCACAAGGACATATATACACATCCTTATATCTACATACATCATCTCTTAGCAATAAAATAGATGGTAACCTCCCTGCCTTATACAAATGCACTCCTTTCACAACACTTATTCCAGTGTCTTGCATATAATAGGTGTTCAATACACATTTTTCCTATAATTGGTCTGGTACTATTGAGCTGTGTGATCTTGGATAAGTTAGTTAACTTCTCTGCAATTCGGTTTCCAACTTTAGTTAAATGATACTGATTCAATCGCTTTTTGAATCACTGATCTGATGTTCCATACAATGATGTCACTGCAATACATCTGAAACTTTTTCTTACTTCTTTATTGTCAGTGGTTTTGACTGGACTCCTCTTTCACATTCACCTAGCCTTCTTTGTCACATTATTGTGGTCCATGGTGGATTGTAAATTGTTTACTGGATTATAATTTGGACCTACAACATTCAGCTAGAGGGTTTCCTAGATTTCTTTCCATTTCTAACCTATTAATCTTGATTTTTGGATTTAAGTTAAACAGTCATTTCAAAGTGAGCTACTAATATTATACAGAGAAATACAACAAATTTTATCACATTGTTTAAGTGACCCAAAGTAAAATTTTAGGACACTGGTTAGAAATGCTGCCATGTGCAGATTTATTTCATTGATATATCATTTATTATTGTATAAAGCATCTGAACACAGGTAGCTTCAACAGTTTTAGTAATGTGCAACTATAACACTGTTTAGGGAGTTGGCAGGCATATTTTTTATGTTAGGTTTCAGAACAAGCAAATATATTATAAATGTTACTTTTATATACCAACTACTAGACAAAAACATTTTGAAATATAAGGATTCTGCATATATACTTACTTATTGAGAACTCAGAAGAATAAGGTGCTATGCTTCAGCAGAAATATAGTGCTTGGATGTTAAAACAAGCAAAGAACAGACGCAACAGCCTAATTGCTGAAGCAAGGCAATCATCAATTTCTCCCCTGCTTCACTATTTAATGCTTTCTCAATTTCTACTGTCTACTGCATCATGTTCTTTGCTTTTTCTTTTTCAAATGTGATCCAAAGTCCCAAGATACAATGATACCAGTAGAATGCTGGTTCGGCAGTTAGGCCAAGCCACTGTCTTCTTCATGAGTTCTTAGCTTAGAATATTCTTTGTTTCACTGTTTTCTTAGACAATACTTACTTTCTAGAATCCATTCAAGGGATAATTCTTTGAAGCCTAACTTGATTATTTTCCCAAATATCAAGCTATTACAAATGAACAATTTCCTTTGTATCCCCATACAAACTTCTATTGGAACATCAAAAATACTTATTTTGACTTTTTATCATGCATGTCTGGGTCCACCCCACCCCCTTCCCCTGACCCAAGAAAGAGACCTTCTTCAAGAAAAGAAGCAGCATGGCACGTAATGGGTACTTAATGAGTGCTAAATGAATTAATTAATGATAAAGGGTACAAAACAAAGTTTTATTTAAGTAGGTCATTGGTTGTAAGAGCCATCTTGAGGAAACAGTGACTCAAAAAGGATCCCTACCATGAAGTCCAGTGTGATCTATTCTAATCACTTTTCTCTATTAAACCTAAAAGTCAACTGTGCCCAACCAAGGAGACTCTAAAGGATGCCCTTATGTAATCATTGTGTATTAATATGAAATTCTCTATGTACTGTATTAAAATGACACTTTCAGGGCACCTGGGTGGCTCAATCAGTTAAGTGTACAACTCGGTTTTGGCTCATGATTCGTGAGATTGAGCCCTGCATTGGACTCTGCTGTGACAGCATGGAGCCTGCTTGAGATTTTCCCTCTCTCCCTCTCTCTCTCTCTGCCCCTCCCCTACTTGTGCTCTCTCTCTCTTGCAAAATAAACTTTAAAAAATGACACTTGTTACTTGATAGAAATTCAGAGTCTCAGCCTCCAACTTGAATCTGAATCTGCATTTTAATATTATCCTCAGTGATTAATATGTATATTAGTTCGAGAAACATTTCTTGAAAATAACAGTTGTAGGGCTGAACTCCATCTGGAAATTATGATTTTACCCAAACTGTTAAAAGAGAGAGGGAGACACACAGAGAGAGAGACTATGTGACTTTAACATTACATGTATAACAAGCAGATGGACCATTCTATACAGGGAACATACATGAATGTAAATTCACAGGCAGAAATGCATTGGTAGAATATGTTTATGAACTCCATTAGTCTCAAACTCTGATCAAAGAAAGCTTTAGGAAACACAAATTTAACTAGAGCACATTGATTTAACAAAATGAAATGATTTTGAAATCATTTTAGGAGGCACTATAGCATCATGGCAAAAAGCATAGACTCCAGGGTCAGGCTGTCTGGATTCAAATCCTTGTTCTATACTTACGAGCTGTGTGAACTTGGGCAAGTTATTTAAAACATCTGTTCCTCAACTTCATCATATATAAATGAGGATAATAGTACCTAGTTCAAAGGGTTGTTATGAGGAGTCAATTTTTGTAAGGTGCTTGAAACAATACCTGGAAATAATGCCATATAAATATAAAACTTATATCTATTTGCTGTTTGCTAATATTTATTATCATTATTGTTGTTAAAAACTTGGCATATGAAATGACACAGGTTGGTGTGGACACAAGAATTGAAGAGGCAGAGAATAGAGGAAGGCAAATGGGCAATTGTGATGTGATGAGCATCACTGGGGTTTAGAGCATGAGTAATCAGGAAGTAGGAGACAATCAGGAGGGTCAGGCTACCAAAAAGGGAACAGAAAGGCAGAGGAGAAAACTATCAATTATTGAGTACGTACAATGTGCTGGGGACAGTTTCAGAAGCCTTCATAAATATTAGCTGGTTTAATCCTCAACTCACTGATGAGGTCTTTCTTTTAACCTATACTACATAATGTGGAAACTAAAGCAGGAAAGCTAAATTATTTGTGATTTTAAAAAGTAGATGATCATAGAGTTTGATCGAACACAGGGCTGAACACAGGGCTGTTTAGATTTAACAATTCCTACACCACTTGTTCAATCAGTAGGAAATGGACTAATTCTTTCCAGCATGATCTAAGCTCTTTTAATGGTGATGATGATAATAATAATGATGACTGATGGTGGTGGTGGTGGCTAACACTAGTGTGGTGCTTACTGTGTGCCAAGAACTATGCTAAACCTATTGTTTGTGTTACCTTTTTTAATTGTACAAAGAACTCTTTGAGAAAGTTATATTATTACAATCCTTATTTTACAGATAAAAAAAACTGAGGCACAGAGGACTTAAGGTACTTGCCCAAGGTTATACAGATAATAGTGGGAGAGCTGGCTCTCACTCCAAACAGTATGAAGCCAATGTCCATGCTCTTAACCATCACACCGTACTGTCTCCTGTTAAAACAACAGCAACATGTTGGGCAAGGAGCAATGAATTCATATTTGTAAGCACCCGTTGTTCATTAGAACACATGTTCCTATATTTAATTCTCACTACTATGAGGGAGAAGTTTTGATGTGAGACTTTAAGGAAATTGGGAACCAAAGTCTAAAATGCATGATATGAATGGGAGAGACAGATGGCCCTAAAAATAACCATGTTTCAGACAGCAAATAGTTTAGGCTTTGTAGGAATATGGTCTCTGTAACAACTAGTTATCTCTGTCATTGTAGCATGAAAGCAACCAAAGATGTTACATAATTGAAAGAGTGTGGCTAAGTACCAATAAAACTTCATATACAAAAATAGTTGGTGGGCTAGATTTGGCCCAGGGCCCATCATTTTCAGATCCCTATTGCTAATCTTCAAGTAATGAAAACAACGTACCATTTTTCCTTTATGGTAACCAGGTAGTACAATCCGTGATTAACAAAATATACTGTTATTTAGGATTCTGTTTCTCAAGAATTAAAGCAACACTGATGAAACAGAAAGAGATGTTGAATGTAGGATATTAGTGCTACAAAAAGATGACTCTGCCAATGGTCTATTTTTGGAAAGGCAAAATATTTTAAGGGATGTGGATGCTTTGCTTTATTCTACAAATTATAAGTAAATCATGAACCACTAGAGCCATCCCTAGAGAGAATCTTTAAGCTATGAAAAAAATTAAAGGTTATTTTTTTCGAAAAATGGCTACCAAAGTGAGGTGTCAGATTGAGATCATAGATTGCGTTCCCCACTTTCCCTTCTCCACTTTTCATCCTATCGGCATTTATAATAACTCCATGATGACAAATTATAGTCATTTCATCTTGAAAGATATATTGCATCCACATGTGGGCCAAGTGATTTAATCTTGATTAGTGCTGTCTGAAGTCTTGTCAGATGGGTTAGCGATTGGTCATGTACTTCATAGCACCGCTATTAAATCTACTGGGAATTAACATGTTAAATCCATAATCATGCTTTATTGCCTGTATAATCATGGGTTAACTGCAAAACGAAGTTGATTCATTTTTCACATGTTCACCAAAGTGAAGTCATATTTTTCCCTTAACTAGTAATTAACCTTTATGGCTTTATTAACTACTTTATTAAATTTAAATGAAATGTTTATTGGAAAGAGTTCATGGGAAGTGTAAACCACAATGACAGTGTGGCCCTGGTGATGTCCTGTTTCCTGAAACCTCTCTATTAAAAAGGTTCATATTACAAGTAGTTCATTTTTTATCACAAGGTACCAGTGCTTGTAACTTAATAGGCAGTATAATAAAATAAGCAATGGCTTTTGAGTCAGATAGACCTGGGACCAAATTCATATCTAATTGCCTACTAGCTATATGCTCCTAGTTAACTTACCCAAAATCTCTGAGTCTCAGTTTCCTTATATGTAATATATAGTGAGGATAAACGATATGAATGTAATAGCGGGGAAGATATCAGAGGTACTCAATTTGCAAAAAGTAATTAAAAAAATTTTAATGTGCATTTATTTGAGAGAGAGAGAAACAGAGCATGAGCAGGGGTGGGGCAGAGAGAAAGGGAGACACAGAATCCAAAGCAGTCTCCAGACTCTAAGATGTCAGCACAGAGCCTGATGCAGGACTCGAACCCAAATGAACAGGACATCATGACCTGAGCCAAAGGTGGATGTTTAACTGACTGAGCCACCCAGGCGCCCCTGCTAATTTTTAGCCAAGCTCCTATCTTAGGTTGAAACGGGAAGATTTTGGTGTGGCACTCACATAGGAGAGAGAGAAAGCTGCAAAACAAAGGATGGTGTTTATTCCTAACTTCTTCCTATTTTGCTCAGTCCCAAGAACTGGATATGAACCCTACAGAGAGAGAGTCTCTGGTATGGGCTGTTAATATCTTCTATTAGGAGTTTCCAGAACTGCCACTTAGCCTAAAGAGTTACCTTGCACAAATCAGAAAAAGGTTGCCCTTGGGGCAGAGACAGCTCTGTGGACACAGGACTTGTCAAACTTTTGTGTGAAGAAGATAGACTGGGACTCACTGTCTTGATGAGCAGAGCATGGGTTGGATATCAGCTCCCCTAGCTTATCAGCAGGGCACGCTTTTTCAGACCACAACCCACATATCTGCATGTGTTCCCTGAGCCCCAAACTTTTAACTGGGCATTTGGTTGTCCAGCTGGAGACAAATTTCCCAGCCTCTGCTGTAATAGGAGTAGACACATGAATTAGTTCCAGCTAATGGGATATATGCAGCTGTGATGTCCATAATATAACCTCCAGTCACTTTCTTAAGCAAAGCTTCTTATTTTGGATACTCTCTTTCTTTTTCCTTTGTCTGGGAAATGACAATGATTGGATGGCCACCTCAGATATAAAGATCAAATTCATGTTTTGAGGATGGCAGAGCTAGTCCATCAACCTGGGGGGAACAAAGCCACCCTCAGCCCTGGGCTCTTCACTTCTAGAATATACATCAGCAGAAATAAGCTTCTATCATGCAGAAGCCACGATGTATTGGGATTGTTTCGTCCTACCAGGGTAGCTTGTACTCTAATATAGGGCTTTTCTTTTTTATTTCTTTTCACTTTTTTATATTAGTTTTATGCATAATAGCAAAAAAACTGGGAATAGCCCAGGTGTCTAATTAAGAACTGACAAAGACACACAACAATGGGATCATGGAATACTCCTAACAATGAAAGAGAACAAACTACTTTCTCTGTTTATGAATCTTATAGACATAAGGTTGGGTGAAAGAAGCCAGACACAAAAGAGAAATACTGTATTTTTTCATGTGTATGAAATTCTAAGCCAGGAAAACCTAATATAAAGTGAAGGAAATCAGACTAGTTGTTATATTGAGGGAGAATTACTGGGAAGGGAATGAAGGAACTTTTGGAGGTGATTCCACTGTTCTATATGCATTTGCCAAAGTTCATTGAACTCTATACTGAAAATGAGTACATTTATTGTATATAAAATATATCTCAATAAAAAAATTTCTGGCAAAAACTGTTTTCAAACATAATTGTTGACATTTTGATTTCTCACAAATTCTTATTGGTTAGAGAAAAAATTTTGTTAATTCTTTTTTTCCCTGAAATTGAATCTCTGCACCACACATCCTTATCTCTCCAAGCAGAAAGGCCTGGTGGCTACCTTGGTGCCACATGAGGTCAGGAATAACTCTTGCTGGAGCTCAATGAAGAGTTCCAAAGTGTTTAATGAAGAATAACTTTGGGGGTGTGGGGGTGCATTTTAAAATTCAATTCATTTATATATTATTTGTTTAAAAACATGCACCTGTCATTTCTCAGTGCCACTGCCCTCGTCCACCCCTAGGCTACCTGAGATCATCACCTCTGAGACCCCATCACATGGCCTCCCTCTCAGCTACTCATTTCTGGAGAGATGACCATGCAACCATATCTCACTGAACGATAGACTGAGATTTAGCTAGGTGCCCCACAGGTCTCGCTCAGCACCCTCAATTATCACTTCCTCTATGCCAACTTGGGGTTTTAGACCAGAGTTGAAGGAGTTATTTTTGTGAGGGAGTCTGATTTCCAGCGACACAAGTAATGTTGCTTTGTTCCCATGTGAAAAGACATGATGTTGTATGCAGAGGAGCATATGGCAGTGCTTTGGCACGAGTGGCAGTACCCAGGAACGCTCCAACAGAGCAATGATGGAGACTGGGAGGCATGATATAAGGTGGCAGACGCCCAGAACACTCAGCAATGTAGTGGTTCTGCTCAACCAAATTGGCACACAGGAGATCTACCTATTGACCCTCATTACACTTGAGTGAGAGAAATGTGGCAGGTGGCGAAGATCTGCAAGAGTAGATGATAGGAAAGACATATTTTGTGCTATGATTGCTACTCTGACTTCATGTATACTCATGGGCTAATAAGACCTTGAGTTAATCTGGGTTCAACGAGAAAAATAGAAACCACACTGTGTATTTCGAATAGAGGTACTTTGATAGAACATGTTTCCAAAGTGCTTGAAGAGTTGAGAAAGTAAAAGGGAAGAGGAAGTAATACTGAGATTAGAAACTATGGGAAGTTCCTAGGACTGTAAGAACAGAAACGAGGTGGTGTTAATGAAGCCAGGAGAGCATTCACTACTGATGGTGGTGGAGCTGACTACAGCTGAACTTCTCCCAGAGTTCACAGCTTCCTGCTGCTGCAAGGGGTGGGAGAGAGGGGGAGAGGGAGGACAAAGAGGAGAAGGAGAAGAAAGGAGGGGGACCTTAAGAAGTTAAAATTCGGTGTTAGAACTACATATTAATTTCATAAATATTCATTTTATTCATATTACTGTGGCAGAATTGCGGGTGAGAGAAAGGAGGCAGGGGAAACCAGCAGATTGGAGGTGCACTATCTACACAGTCTCTAGAACAATGCTGGGCAGACAGTAAGACTCCAATTTGTATATGGGGTTCTGGAAATTGAATATACACTTTTCTGTTTCTTTAGCTTCTAATATTATCTCCTATCTCCCTCTTCAATACACAAGTGTAAGTTCATGCCTTACATGAACAATTTTTTTTGAGCAGCTAATATCATTGTGTACCTGAAATACACTCCCTTTGCTTCACATTTTGTAAATTTTTCATAGCATGAAGAAGTTTATTTCATTGCAAATGATGAAACACTGAATTAAACATAAGCTTGAATGCTGAAGGAAGAATAGAAGCTTGTCAAAATTTTGCCTGCTCTTGGTTAAATTTAAATAAGATTTGCTGGCTTTCAGAGATGGACACTTAAGGTTTATCAGCAAATCATTTTAACAGATAAGTGATGTATATATTCAAAGAAATAGTTTTAAGTGTACTAATATTTTTGTTGGGACATTGATACCTATTTCCTGCCTTTTTCAAATCCTTCAGTTTGTTTCTAAGTAGTCATTCTATTTCAGGTTTTCATGCCCGAGGTGCACAAATTTTACCTCTACTCTTAGCAGCAACCCATATCCCCAACTCCTAACTGTACAGATGACTAAGGAATCTTGTGTATTGGGATTGCAATGACTATTTAACTTGTGTCAGATTAGGCCCACAAGATCCAGTGACCCTATTACTGTCTCCTCATTCAAATGATGGAGCTTCATTTGTCACATCAATTCAAAGTGATGCCTCTTTACACCTGACTGGTTTTCCTTGGGTCAATATTACTGACAAATGACTATCTCCTTCAATACCAACTGGTGATAACTCTTCGTGTGCCTTATACTTGCAAAAGATTAATTTAAACTTCCAGTGCACTTGCAAACCAAGAGAAATCATGCCAAGGAATATTTCTAAGTTTCTTGAGGGCCCAGTACTGTGCTACACAGAAAACATACAAACTGTGTAAAATAACAGCTCCATTCTTTGAAAGCCTGGAAATGAGCTAAATTACATACATTATTTCAGATAGTCGTCTCAATCATGCTGAAAGGTATTTTCATGCCTATTTCATAATTTGGCAGTAGAGCTGAGATTTAGACTTATTCCTTCCTGTCTGATCTCAGTACCTTTGCTGCTAGCACCTGGCATAATCTTAGACAGCCTGCCTACCTTTTAGGGTTGGCCATATCTTTTCAGGGACAAAAGGAAGACCCACGTGGTTATCTTATTGATAATACATTTCTTATCCACCTCTCTATGCCCATACACAAGTTTTACTGGGCATATCTTGTCTAAGCAAATACACAATCAGCAAAGCAATCAACCTCTACCTGCTTAGATGCGTCTGCCATTTCTAGTGTTTTCCATGTCTCTCTAACCTCACCTCATGGCTTTTTCCTTATATATGCATTGCATGCCCTCTAGACCCTTACCCTGCAATAGTCCCTTGACACCAGATCAGCCTTCCCTGGGAGAGGGATCAGCCAGTTAGGCTACAAGTACACTTGACCACTTCTCTGTCTCAGATTGGTGTCTCTGGGACCCGTCTTCCCTTACTCCACTAACGCCATGGTTCTCAGCTTTCCTTCCTTCCTTGTTCTTTTTTTTTTCTGTTATGCTGCTGTGAACTGCCTTACCCTATGAAGTGAGATCTAGTCTCCCAAGCTCCCCTCTTCTCATGCTACTCACAAAAGTAAACCACCAGGACTTTTATGTGTGTATTTTAGAGTTTTTCATCATTATGAAAACACATACAGACAAAGATAAAAATAAACAAGGGGGAACTACAGAAGTTTTAAAAGCCTATTATTTTCCTGATTCAGTTGGAAAGCATTCACCTTAAAATCTCTGTGCTCCACCCTGACTAAATAGCTGATGACCAGCCACTGTCAACATGAGACTGTCAAAGGCCTTACATACTATGTTCCCCAAAGGCATGTCTGATGCCATCTCCTTGGACTCTCACTTGCTTATCTCATGCTCCAGCAACAGGGCACTGTGGTTCACACCCCTTTACACCTACCTCCTCTGCACCTGTTATTGCCACTGCCAGGAAGGACTTCCCTACCCAGCTCGCATGAAATGTCATTTTCCTTCAAAAATCAACTCCTATTTCATTTCTCCTTGAAACATTCCCTGATTCCCTCAGGCTTCATAAATGGCTCTTTCCATTGTGCTCTGCCTGACAGTACTTCATGTCTGACTCTTTTACAAGCCCCTGTCTCATTACATTATAATCATGTTTATGTGCCTGTGTCTCCTGCTTGAATGAGATGTTCTTAATGTCAGGAACCATGTTTTGTTTACCCCTGTATCCCCTTGGAACTTCCAGCAAGTACCTAAATCTTAGAAAGTACCCCCCAAATTTGTTGAATACATGAATAAATAAATGCATGGATAAATGAATATGCTTGAGATGAGGGCAAGTGATTGTCACAACCATGTCACACATCCCAAGGCCAGGAAGGTGAATGACAGTTATAAAAACTCTCATGTTTATAATGTCCCTATGCACATCATATTGCTACAGGAGCCTGGCATTTTATACCACTTTTTTTTTTACCTGAGGATGTAGAAGAATTGTTCTTCCCTATCAGGGAGAGGCAGTGTGTCAATCTGATGTGTGTTCTGTAGCAGAGCAATACCCTCTACGAAGTGATTGCCTGTCAGCTGATGACACATTATGGCAGGTGTCACCACAAGCCAGCCCTATATGGCACATAGGAGAGTTAATGAAGGAGTGGAGAGGACTTCTCAAATGATTCAGACAGCATGGCTGGCAGTTGGGGGATGGGAAGAAGAAGCAGCTTCCCTCTGATGCACGTGAAAAGAGCTCCACCTCCAGCCTTGGAAGGGGACAAAGTTACGAGAAAAGTGTGCTGGCTGTACTTTCTTGGGCAGCTACAGGCTCTTCTATATGGTGCTTGTCCTCTTTTCCCCCATATTCTGAAACAAGCAGCCACGGTATTCCTAGAGATGATCTTAGTATAAGGACCATCAAAGACAGGTGACTGTCCTTACCTGTTTTAGAGAAGATGTGGGACGTGAAGGAAAGATGGAGACTAATCCTTTGAGGTATATTTGTCTAAGAGAGGACTCTCTCTTCTTCTGCTTCTGTATCTTCAGATGATATCTCATACCTGGAAAAAAAGTTGTTTAATTATCAAAATTGAACACTTAAACCTATATGTGGTATTGTGGCAGAATAAGATATAAGCCTTACTCTCAAGGAGATTATAGTCAATGGAGAAACACACAAGTTAATCAGTGATCACACTGTGGTAAGTGTGATTTATTAAAAATAACAAGGCACAATAAGAAATCCTAAATTACAAGGATTTCTAAGTCATATTCTGTGGTTAAGGCAAAGCATCTAGGGGGAGTCAGGACCTGAGCTGAGTATTAAAAACCATCAATACTTAGATAGGTTGAAAAGAGTAAAAGAAGCTTTCAGTTCAAGTGAATGAGTTATCTGAAGACATGGGAAACATGATACCTCCTTTGGGAATTATTACTTGACATGACTGGCACAAGGCTGGGAAGTAGAGAATGGGAAATGATGCAAGAGAGTTCAGACAAAATTGTGATGGGTTTTGTGAGTAATGTTGAGAATCTTGGACTTTAAGACCTTAGGAGAATGGCTGAGGGCCACAGCCCAACTGTACAGCTCAATTAAAGGGAGTGTGGCCATAAAGAATAACTGAGTGAATGGAGATGCTTGTCTCCAAGTTGATTCTCAACATGGAATTCAAAGGGGTGACTTTCCTGGCAATTCTCATGTGGGAAATCAGCAGCTTATGTACCATGAGACCAAGTGCCCCAGCTGACCAGATACTAACACAGTGATGTTGGACAGATTATAATTGATTTCCAACCCTTTTAATCAAATCAGTACACTTTCATGAGGATTACAACTGACTTCCAACCCTTACAATCAAGTCAATTTGCTTCCATGAGCCTCCATTTTTTTTTAACTTGAAAAGTAGGTATGGCAACTATTTATCCCACAACTTTTGGGGAGTATTAAGTAAAATACCACTAGAAAAGCGGAAGGTGTCTAACATAACATCTGACACATACTTGATGCTCAACAAATTGTTAAACTTAAATTGTAACATATATATTAGAACTCTACACCAACACTCCCCAATAGAACATTCTGTGATGATGGAAATATTTTATATCTGTGCCCTCTAATGCTAGAAGCACTTGTAATATGTGGCTATTAAGCACTTGAAATCTGGCTAGTGCAATTGCAGTAAAAAATTATTAATTTTGTTTTATTTTAATTAATTTAAATTTAAGTAACCACATGTGGCAAATGGCTAGCATTTTGAACATCACAGCTTTATTTCCATAAATTTTTCACATAATTAAAATGTTTTGTACAAACATACAAAAAAAAATAAGGTTGGCAATTTCCAATTTTCATAACACCCTAAAGATAATATATAGTAATTAGTATTCTACTCTATTTGCCACTCTGCATTTTGAAATCTCTTGAATAGAAATAAAATATTTTTTCATGGCAATAATTTTGATTTGACAACATGCTTAGACACATGTTATAAAGTAGATGAATGACATAATTGATTTCAAAAAATACATAACAGCATATATAATGTGATCCCATTTATTTTGGAAAGATATACATCAAAATTTTAACAATCTATTACAGAAATGTAAGATTATATGTGATTTGTGTTATCTCTTCTCTGAATGCTTTATATTTTTTGAATCTTTTTAAATGAACAGGTGTTAATTTGATAATTTGAACTGTTTTGCTTGTGTTATGAAAATAAAAATGCATTCACCAAAAAGATTCTGGAAAATAAGAACAAGCCCCAATCCACAGGAACACCACCTCCATTTATGTCTCCATTCAAGGCATTTATTTTGTCTTTCTATCATGAATAGAGAATCACTCCATCCTGACATAAAGTTAGGGAGAAAGGAGTTAAAGCAACTAGCCTGAGATCCATTCACTCCCTTTGCCAAGAGTGTGCTACTGGGTAAAATTTAAGAGTGAAGGAAACCCAGTCTAATCTTCTTGTCAGTGTGATAATTAGACCTCTTGTAAATGATAAAATGATATTTTCTAGTGAGAGTCCTTTACTATTGAATGTTTTTAACAGGATGTGTCGGGTCATGTACTGCTTAAAGAAATTAAGCTCATAAGCTTAAAGAAATTAAGCTTAAATCACTCATTAAGATCTGTGATTTTAGAATGTATGATTCCTGCAAAATGGTGAAACACTGAAAGGAAACCCTTGACTAATTAGTCAAGAAAGTGGCTTTTTCCCAACATCACTCATCAGCAAAAGTTAATTGAACTTCCAGGCTCTGTCCATTGTTCTGGTTATTCAGAAGTCAAGACACAATTGCTGTCCTCAGAATGCTCATACTCTAAAAGGACTCAAATAAATAATACAGTGTAGTCAGTGCTAAGATATAAACCAGGGTGCTATGTTAGTACATATAAGAGGAGAACACCTAGCCTGAAAGAATTATGGAAAGTTTCCTTGAAGAGGTGGTATCATAGAGGGAATATTGAGGTTAGCTTGGAAAATGGTCATTGAGTGTTCTGGTGGTTCTAAAAAGATTGATAGCAGAAAGGCATAAATATATGACAAAGCATGCCATATGGAGAAACTAAAAGTAGGCCAGGATGCTTATGGTCTTGTTCATTAGGAGAAGGATATCAATGATGGGCAATGATCAGGAAAAGTAGAAAGGTACATATTGTACTTTCAATGTTACTTAAGGAATTTACCAACTATACTAAAACAAAGGGGAGCACTTTAAGCAAGATTGTGACACAATCACATTAGTATTTTAGAATGATTATTCTAGAAGTAGTGTGGAAAATGGATTAGGAAGAAATAAGGCCAGAGGTTAGAAGTGTTTGTCAATGATCAAGGAATGAGATATGAATCTGAAATAGGCAGATGTTGTGCAAGTGGAGGGATGAAAGTTATTTGAAAGCCATTTAGGAGAATCAATCTATAAAATTAGATTAAATGTAGAAAGTAAGAGGGAAGGGAAGTGAACGTAGGAAGTAAAAGAGGAAGTGAAGAGGGCAACCAGGTGGATGGATTTACCAAAGATATGACACAATTAAAAAAAATAATTTAAGGGAAAAAGATGAGTTAATTCAGTTTAGTTTTGGGCTATAGATATTTAATAAGTATAAATTGGGCTATAGATATTTAATAAGTATAAAGATCTGGAGTATAAAGATCTAAGCTAAAGGTATAATCTGGAGGTTAAAACTTGAAGGTGAAAGTTGAATTCTATGGAAGGGTTAAACATTGACCCCATAGGGAAAGAGGGCAAAGTAAAATAAGGCTGGGTCCAAGAACCAATACTCAGGAAACACAAGAAAGAGGGGAAGATGAAAAGGACCCTCCACAGGAGACTAGGAAGAAGCAGCCAGAGAGGTAAAACACAAATGGAGCATTAAAACAGACATCAAGGGAGGAGGAAAAGGAATGATCTTCAGTGTCAAATACTCCTGAGTTGTCAAGTTAAAAAAATGTCCATTGTTTTTTTTTTTTTAATTTTTTTTTTAACGTTTATTTATTTTTGAGACAGAGAGAGACAGAGCATGAAGAGGGGAGGATCACAGAGAGAGGGAGACACAGAATCTGAAACAGGCTCCAGGCTCTGAGCTGTCAGCTCAGAGCCCGACCCGGGGCTCGAACCCACGGACCATGAGATCATGACCTGAGCTGAAGTCGGACGCTTAACCGACCGAGCCACCCAGGCGCCCCTGTCCATTGTTTTTAAAATCAAGGAAATCATTGACAACTTTGACAAGAGCAGGTTAATCAATAATAGCAAGTGAAATCTGGAAGTTTTATTGGAAAATATCTCAAGGAGAGAAGAGTAGGTTTCCTATTACAGTCTCCTGATTCCTATCAGAGTAATTAGGATTTTCTCTCCTGCTCAAAGGGTGTGAGACAGTGTCAAGAAGGTGATAGGTTCTCATTAATCTTTGTTTTCTTATCTTTTGGGAAACAGAATTCTAACTCCATGGTTTTTGGTCTCAGATTTGCCATAAGAAGAGCTGAGTTCAAATCTTGGTCCTAACATTTTTAGCTTTGTCACCTTGAGTGAGTCTCTTAGTTATTTGTTACTTCAAGGAAGGTAGTTGGACCAGCTACAAAGCAACACCTGGTAGCTTCACAGAAATACATACACCCAGGGCTGCCTGAGTGGCTCAGTCGGTTAAGTGTCTTGAGTCTTGATTTTGGCTCAGGTCGTGATCTCACAGTTCATGGGATCTACCCTGTCATTGAGCTCTGCACTAACAGTGTGGAGCCTGGTTGGGATTCTCTCTCTCTCTCTCTCTCTCTCTCTCTCTCTCTCTGCCTCTCTCCCACTTGCATTCTCTCTCTCTTAAAATAAATAAATAAAAATTAGAAAAAAAATACATACACCCATGCCACAAGAGCCTGCTGGATCAGAATCTGCATTTTAACAAGATTTTCTGATTCTCATACACATAAAGTTTGGAAAGCATTGAGTTCACTCAATGAACACCAATTTTTCCAACTAATAAAGGGGATATAAAACTGACCCCATAGATTTTTGTAAAGACCAGTTCATAAAGTGAAAATAATACCAATCTGTACTATCCCTTGAGCCTACTGCTCAATGTTATAGAAAAGAAAAATAAAAAAAAAAAAAAACACAAATACTACTTGCACCATTTATTTCTTAAATCTTGAATTTTTACAAGGTAAAACTGTTTAAATAAGTAGACCATGCACTATTTCTGCTTTGGGGTGAAGTCTATCAACATTACCCCAAGTGATTGGAATCGATTCTGTCTATCTGTGAGGAGATATTAGGCCATTTGAGGTAGTCTAAGGTGAAATCTTTTGTATACATAACTAAACCTATGAAAATTGCTATAACAACAATTACTCATTAGGTCCCTTGCTGCCTTGTGACTGATATATCTGAGTACACACACCCCCACACCCATACACTCTTATGTGGGTGCCCACCCACTCTTCTGGGTTAGAGTTCATTATTCACCCACTTAACAAATCTTACTTACTGAGCAACAATCTGTTCCTGGCATTGTGCTTGGCTGAAGTACACAGTGTGACCACTTGATATCCTCAATACTGTGGGGATCCTACCATCTTATTTTCCCCCAGAAGTTGGCTCTACTCCTGCCTCCAGCATCCTAGCCACTCAATTTTAGTTTATTATTTAGTACTGTCCTGACTTTTGTTCCTACACTTTGAAATGACAATGAGGGTTGTCTTATTGCTGATACTTGTAGCAAACTTCAATGCTGAGTATTAATTCTGCCTCCTATAGACTTAATCCTACAAGTGATCAAACACTTCCAAATTCAATACAGTATTCATTCATTTGTTCAACAAATATTTGTTGAACACACTATTTGTTAATCATTGTTTTAGAAGCATGGCCAAGACTCTGATATGCCAAACTCAGAAATAACTAATATGATAATTTCTAGTTAACAACCTCACCATTATGGTTTTATTAACGATAAGTTCTCTGAAGAGTGCTACACCTAAGGTTACCCTAATCACAACAGCATGAATAATGTTTTACTCAGTAATTTAATGAGGACTCTTTATTTGAAGCATTTGTAGCTTTCCAGGAATTCTATTTTATGTATATCCGTATTTCCAACTTCTTACCATTTTTCCTTTTCTATTTTTCTATCTCAAGATGGTATCCCACTGAGGTAGAGCTAAATTTTCATCTGTCCTTTGATCTAAAAGTGTAAGGTTACCCAAGATTTAAATAATTGGTACTATATATCTCTGTGTAATATAGCAATCCAAAAGCTCTATATGCCCTTGTTCTCGTTCATGGTTGTAATATTCTAAGAAGAGGCTAATTTATTCAGGTTCAAATATCAATTCTCTATCTTATTATTAATATTGTTTTATGAAAATTCTTCTAGTAGGAGAGAGTTTTGACTCAACTGAGGTATCATGGAAGACAAAGACAGAAACCTGAAAGATGCAGAGTAACATGATGATCACAAGCTTAGAGAAAGAGGGGAAAAGTGAGCTGAGAAAATAGTGACAGAAATGCATTGGAAAGAGAAAGGAAGTAGCTTCTGCTTACTGCTCAGAAAATCCAAAGAAGGGCAGATAATTTGAGCAAATGAAATAGAAAATATAACAAAGCTTTTTACTATTAGAACTGGATTCTATTAAAAAACTTCAATATGTCGAGTGGCTTATTTTTTCTTCCAAATATAATGTCATATAATTAGTAGGAAGATGTTAAGAAAATATTCCACAATGTTATCTATGTAACTAACCCAGGAAGATGGGATTGCTGGGTAATTTTGCTTTCCTCCTTATAATTTTCTGTATTATACTCAGTGTGCATGTTTTGTTCTAATAATAAAAGAAATCAATACTCATTTTAAAATGAAATTCTCCCCTTTCAAAATAATCACTGTCCCATCTTGAGTAGTCTGAGTTCATTGCAACAGGCACATTTTATAGTTTCAAGTGAGCTTGCAACTGGGATCATGTCTTCCATTCTGATTTCTCTCCTGAAGAAGAAGTGGGGATATTTGCAACGGAAAATTTCTTTGTAAGCCATATTCCCAAAGGCCGAGTACCTTGTAGTTCTCCTTATTTATTTATTTTAAGAACAAGAGAGAGAGCAGGGGAGAGGCAGAGAGAGAGAGAGAGAGAGAGAGATGGAAAGTATCCCAAACAGGCTCCATGCCATCAGTGCAGAGCCTGATGTGGGGCTTGATCCCATGAACTGGGAGATTGTGACCTGTGCCAAATCAAGAGTCCAACACTCAATTGACTGAGCCATCCAGGTGCTCCATCTCCTCCCCTTTTTAACAGCAAAATAATATAGCCAATTCTCCACAGCACATTTTTAGTAAAGTTTAACTGACTTCCTATCCACCACAACCCCATTCCTAGTGAGCAGAAAAATATGTAAATAGATAAAAGTAGCAATGATATAAATCCAACACCCCCATCACTTTGCAGCCAGGAAAATAGCAAATGGTAGAGCTGAGGCAGTGTTTCAAGTGCACAAGTCAAGAACAAGTGTCTCAGTGAGTAGAACAGCAAGTGGAGCCCAGGAGGTGACAAAATTAGACCTCTGAATCCCTTCATGTTGAGATAAGCTTATGAAAACATCTGAAGGAAGGCACATTAACCTAGGTTAGCTGCCTCCCAGGACCCCTTGAAGGATCCTACTCATTCTTCAGCAACATGATCAAGGGAACCTCTTTACAACCTTTACTGGCTACACAATTACCCTCGGTCCTGTTTTCCATGATACATATAGAGTAATAATTTTTTTTTATAGTTACCTGGCAATTATATTATTTGTTATACATATATACATATATACACTATACATATATATGTATAGTGTGTGTGTATATATATATATATATATATATATATATATATACATAATACATATATATGTGGGTACATATAACTGTAAAAATTATAATTATAGTATATTTATATTATAATAATATATTATTATTATACTGTTTTCAGCTATGTTCCCTACTAGACCATGAATTCTATGAGGGCAACAGTTACATCTCCAGCATTTAGTTTAGGGTCTGGAATAGATACCTCTCTTAATATTTTTGAATTAATGGATAATTGGTTAAAATTAAAGAAGTCAAGAGAAGTGGAACTTCCTATTATTATGGGTGCTGTGACTTGATAAAATTAATTTCTGTGCTTTTGTGTGTGCTGTGGGAGACTTATATGAGATTTTTTTTATCATTTACCTACAATAGAAAAGAACTTCTGACTGAAAGTTTGCATCCAGTCTTACATTCTAGGTGTTTCCCAGATAAGTCTCCAGGTTACAGTTTCTTTATTTGTAAAGTGAGGGGGAATTCTCTAAATTACCTCCTTTATTTTAGTATTTAGGATATTTTCACTATGTTATCAAATTTGTTAGTAATACTGTTAATAGTCTCTTACATTTTAATTCAGTTCCATTTATTCCTATCATGTACTAGCACTTTTCTGAGTTACATAGCTTCTGATATGTGATTTGAAAGCATAGTTTAACATACATGTAAGATAGCTCATATTCTAATGGTGAAGTTACATTTATATGATTTTGACATCATATCTTTATTCTTGAATTTGACCTAGAAAATTTAGACAGTAGTAATCATTTCTTTATGCTACCATTTCCCTATCCAGCTGTGAAGTCCCTGTATACAGAAAAATACATTTCCTGTCTCTCTGGCCCCAGGGACCAGCACAGGGCCTGCCACATAATGATAATCAGTGCACATTTATTTAATTGAGCCATTTCTGGCTCCTAGTGTTTCAGGTCTGCAGGCTACTGCTTATTTAACATGTTATTGCATTTAACTGATAGATTTCAACCCCTCTAAATATGGCTCTGGAGTCTTCACTTTTAACTACAAGACTAGCCTTCCTCAAGATCCCTCCCATTTTAGGAAAGATAAGTAAAAGACATTAAAACATAATCTTGTTAAACTATACACCAAGACTCTTTAGAACACACTTTCTCATTTGAGATGTCTTTGTATTTTGAGGGAAATACCCATTTCATGCTGATGTTGATAAGCCATTGTTACTGATGTCTGTATCCCCAACCTTATCTATTATCTTACGTCCTATGGACCCTCCACAAGTCACTCAGTCTGTGAGGCCCCTGATTTATAGTCTTACGATATCAAATTTTAGCATACTACCAATAACAAAACCATAACAGCCCAGCTACTGCCATCTTCACATAGTAAGACTCTCAGAACATAGAAATAAAGACTGATCTCTAATAATTTCCTTCTGCGATGGCCTACTCAGGACTATCCCATACAGTCTGCTCTGTCTTGGACTCCAGCCACAACAGCCCATAAGAATTCTGATTTCAAGTTTGAGGTGCTACGTAAATTTACTCTCCCTCCAAAATCCTATTAAAATTGTTAGTAGAGAACAACCTATATATAGCCCCAATCTGAAAATGAAGACATCAGCAAACACATATACTGAGGCATTTTTTTATAATATGAAAAGCAGTATGAATTCTTTTGTTTGATAAATCAGAACCGAGAAAGCATAGTCTAGAACACAAAGAAAACCTGTGGTTGCAGAGGAAACTGTGAACCCAGAATTCAACTGGGTCATGATGGAGAAGTCCAAGTAATTAAAGAACTGTTGCCAGACATCCAGGTGACTTTTCTTACATCACCCACCTCTAACACACACACACACACACACACACACACACACACACACTGAATCAGCATGCAGTTATGATCTTCCTTCTCAAACAAAGGTGTTCCTGCCCTAGAGTTAAAACCTTCTTTAAAAGGTGTCCTGCCTGTGCTCTCCCATTCACACAGATTAGGACAGGTTGACAAACCCTTTCCACGGACAAAGAGCTCAACTAATCACACCCACAAATCTCACCTGGGAACATTTGCATTTGCAGTTCCCTCTGCTGGGCTATGTTCTTTACCTAATATTCACATGGCTTTCTTCTTTCTCCTTTTAGGCCTCTGTGCTAAATGCCATCTTAAAGCCTTTCATGACCAACCTGTAAAATAGCAACATACCTTTTTCCATCCACAGCATTCTCTATCCCCCTTACTCTGCTTTATTTTCCCTGCCTGGTATATTATTTTTATTTATTTGTTTACCCTGGTAGCTTCCCTTAATGGAATATGAGTTCAGGGACTTGGTTTTGTTCACTGCTGATTTCCCAATATTTATGAAAGTATCTGGCATTTAGTAGGCATTCAACAAATATTTATTGAATGTATGAATGAATGAATTCAAGAATATGACAAGAAAACCCAAGATGTCAGCTATTGAGCAGGTAAAGAAAGCAGAGGCTGAAATGAGTGTAGGAATTCACAGGATCTTCATGAAAAGTGGAGTCCATTAAACATATAACATTAAAACAAACAAACAAACAAACAAAAATATATCATTAAAAAATCAGCTGGAAGCTCTTAACAGTTTGAAGGCATATGGTTCTTGTGCCCAGCAGGTAAAGCAAAAGCATTTAGAATCTCCAGAAATAACAAAGGGATACATGCAAGAACATCAAAGCCCAAATATGAACCAACACAAAATGTATCATGACACTGAGCAAGAAAGAGAATGAAATGATTTGATTTTCATGGTTAGAATATTCAGCCTCCTGTAGCACAGATTTAATGTCACTAAATTGCCAACTCTCTTATTTTCTGCTATGTGACCCAGACCTCCAGACCAAAGAGACTTTCTAAGTAAGAGATGAGCAGATTGTTTCATTCCCAGGCCAAACTGTAGAGTCCCCAGTGGAGGCATCTCTGTCTTTCCTTTGTCTATAGCTTTTGTAAGAACTGCACTGCCAGTACATAGTCAACTAGTCACATGTGGCTTTTCACGAATATGGAATTAAAATTACATAAAGTTAAATATTTCTTTCCTAGTTGCTTCGTAGCCACCTGTGGCTAGTGACTACTGTTGAATGAACAAATGAAGAAAATTGAACAGTGAAGAAATAAAACATTTTAATCACCACAAAAACTTGTGTTGTTCCAACAAATGGTGGAAACCAGCAGAAAATATGAGTCAGAGAAGATAGGCAATTTTGCATCTGAGTATTTACATGTACTTGGAGAAGCAACAAGTCTGCAGTTGCCAATAATTTCTCAGGCAAGAAGGCTTTATTTTACATGCTTATACAAAACCACAAATCTGTCTTCACTTTGTTTCACATCACTCAAATTCCTGCTAGGAATCTAGGTCCATTTTTCTGGTTGTTTCCTTTGTAGGGTCATTTTAATATGAGTAGGAAATAATTTTCTGTCTGTTCTCTTTTTGGTGGTAACCCTTAAAAATGTGAAGACTTCTGGATGTCCTTCAAAGTGTTTTGCAAGACAGCATGCTTCTGTAATCAAAACTGTGTAAAAGGTAGCACACATTTTCTGTTATCTGTTGTTCCTGCTACCTTGTATTTTCATTGTTCAATTTTGGAAGAATCACCTCCTCCTTCAGAATGATAGATTTCTTTCTTTCTTTCTTTCTTTCTTTCTTTCTTTCTTTCTTTCTTTCTTTCTTTCCACATTTATTTATTTTTCAGAGACAGAGACAGAGTTTGAGCAGGGGAGGAACAGAGAGAGAGGGAGACACAGAATCCAAAGCAGGCTTCAGGTTCTGAGCTGTCACCACAGAGCCCGATGTGGGGCGGAATCCATGAACTGTGAGATCAGGACCAGAGCTGAAGTCAACCACTTAACCGACTGAGCCACCCGGGTGCCCCTAGATTTAATTATTTCTAAAATACAATTAGAACTTGAAAATTCTAGTTTATTTGATGATCTACTTTATTTCCTATCAGGATTATGTTTCTTTCTCTATGAGAAATCATAATATTTGGTTCTATATTGAATAACATTTGCATAACCATAATTTTATAAATGCAGCTTATTGATTTTTTAAAAACATCAAACCACAGGAAAAACATTGAATATGATTGTAATTATAAAAGGGAATGTACAGTCAGGATAGTAGCTTGAAATTAGCCACAGAAATAGACAACACTACAATTCAGCCCCATTCCCCTGCCCACCAATGAGTTAGTTTACCTGAAAATCACTGGGCATGAGGTTCTTCAAATTTATAATTATTTACATGGTAGATATCAAGGAATAAAGTATATGATGACAAAATAGTAATATATGTATATACGTGTATATATATGTGTATGTATATACATGAGTGTATATATAAAACCTAAAGATAAAAATGAAACCAATTGAAGAATTAAGTACTCATATAAATAAAATTAGTAGGGATGAAATAAGATAAATAAATTCTTAATCTTTCATAGGCAAGTTTATAGTTGGTATTTAAAACTGACACATTGGAAAGAAATAAATTTCAGCATGTGGTTTAGAATAACCATGCTAACAGCAGGTTTGGGGAGAGGAGGACATTTAATATTGCTTTATACTGTTTGAAGTTTTACTATGTATCTAATGTTACTTTAATAAATAAAAAATTTCCAAAACAAAATACATACAAACTGCCATATTGACCTTATTCCTCCAAACCTTCCACATACATAATTTGTTATAGAACTTACACTGTTACAGGAAAATAAATAAAATAAAAATATTTATTAGGCACATGCCATGTGTACTATCTTAAGGGTTTCTACATTTGTCAATTCTTAATCTGTTAAATCCTCCTAAAATCCCTGTGAAATAGTTATTACACAGGAGCACTGTTAGAGTTTAACAACCTGAAGCAAGAAGGGGACTATTGGGGGCAGAAATTTTGAAACAGTCCCTACAAAGTTGGGGATACCCAATTCTGTCTATAGAAAACCAATTTTGATAGTGATATCGAGTTTGAAACTACATTTCTCATTGAAGATCCCTTCATTTTTGTTAAAAGAATAAAGATTGAAATGGGGACAGAGAAAGAAAGTATATTATTCTTTGATTGTACTTGCTTGGCCACAGGTGGGCAAACAGATTGACCTGTCCATCCAAACTGAGTAATTCCTCACTCCTTCACTTTTTGTTTATGACTTTATTTCTTCATCCTTGGCAAGAGCAGAAAGTAAATCATGGCATTTCTTAGCTGAAAGGCAGAGTGAAACAGCTGTGACCCTTGAGATATTGTTTACTTTACTGCCTCCCTATACACACTCAGTCACTTTTGTTGGACATGCTTGATGGCTTTTGTTCATACAGTTGGCTGTTCCGTCTGCTCCACCAATTGATGAAGAGGTAGACAGTCACTGCTTTAAGCTACATTTATTAGTTTATTCATTAAACATTTATGATCATCTACTATCAGCCAGATACCGAGCTGGTTACAAATAGGAACAAATCAGATACCCTACCCTTAAGGTGCTAATAGTTGAGTAAGGGAAGAGAGACACGTGAGTATGAATCATTACACAATGAGGTAAGTACCAGAAGAAGTATCAATAAAATAACATGGGGACACAGAAAAGAGAAATAATAATTCTGTATAGGAGAAAGGTGGAGTGAAGCAAGATACAGGAATGTTTATAGACACAACGATATTTCAAATTACACCCTTGTAGTAGGCAATGGCCAGAATGGAGAAGCCTTCATGACACAGTAAGAAATAAAACCCAGAAGTCAATAACTGTGGCACAGTTACAGGCCCTAAAAGGTAGTAGGTTGAATGGATGTAGTGATATACCATCCAAAGCACTTTAGGAGTCGTTTAGGACCAAAGTCCTCCAGCTGCCAGCAGCATTCCTGCTGAAGGCTCAAAGTGGAGTCTTTTGTCTCCAAGCTCAACACTTGACCTAGCTCAATACTTTGGGATAAATAAGAATTTTTCAGGAAAATGGGAAAAGGTCATGTAGGAAACATGTGTAATGCATGAGAAAATGTATTTGGAGAAGTTCTGGGGCATTTAGGGCACAGATGTTCTAGTGAGCCTTAGATCTTGTAGCTGCACTTGGGGTTTCCTTGTGGCCTAATTACCTACTTTGGTTCCAGCTTTTAACAAGCCCAGATCTGACACTAGAATAGTGGACCCATCTCATACAAAGCTTTTCATTTTATGCTCAGGTGTTTGGGTATTATCTCCAAAGCAGTGGAGATGTTATTGGAGGACTCTTCTGCTGGGGAGTAATATGATCAGATTTGTGTATTTTAAGGTAAAATGGCTGCACTGTGTAAACAGTAGAGAAAGATTTTGAAAGAAAACAACTGTAGAAAACAGTTATGCTCAGTTAGCTCTGACCTTGAGCTCCATAACTGGTCAGAGGCTAACAATTTAAGAAGGCAGCAATAATTCTGAAGACAATGTACCCTTGGTCATGGCTGTAGAAACCTGGATCATATTGCCTGGGTTGGAATCTCAGTTCTGCCACTTATTTACAATGTATATTTAAACAATTTTTATGAACTATGTTTGCAATTTTTCTAATCTACACTAATGATACCTACCTCATGGAGTTACCATGAGGATAAAGTGCATTAATATACGTAAAGCCCATAGAAGAATGCCTGGCACAGAGTAAATGTTTAAAAATGCTAGTTATTATTAGCTCAGCAGTTTCCTCAAATGTTTTATAGTGAGGAGAGCTACTTTTCATTTATCAGAGCCCTGGGATCTCAAGAAACGGTGGGATCTGAAGAAACAGTACTTATTCAAGTTGCTGCTTAAAGTTGGAAAAGATACACTGCTACCAAGGTCTGCCCCAGCCTCCAGGACCAACTCTTCCTCCTTCTCCAGTCAGAATGGCAAACTGGGCAAGGAATCCCATATGCTATGAGCTGAAAGGGGTACCCACAGTTGTCTTGGTAAACTGTCCAACCAAGGTTGGGTTGGTACTACAGCCTGCTTCATCCTTTGGTTCTAACATTGGACTTGAATACCTAGAGCAATGGGAAACCCACACTCTTCCCATCCTTACAGAGCCACAGTCTGTTGGAGGGCAAAGCCATAAATTAAAACTTATATACATACATAATAACACAATAAATGGTACAAAGCAGACCTAAGGATGGTATGGGAGTGAAGAGGAAGGAGGACAAATTTACCCTGGAGCAAGCAGGCAAATTTCACCAAGACAATTGTATCTGTGATGCATCTTACAGGATGTTTTTCTTGCTAGGCAAAGAAGCTGAGGAAATGCATTTAATGCAGAGGGAACAGCCAACAAAGACACATAATCTAGAAATAACCCAGCTTGTTTGCAAAATCTTGACAGCCAGAACATAGTGTGAGGAGTAGTAGGGGCAGAAGAGTAAGGAAGGACAGAAGTTTAGGCAGAAGAAATGGGTTGTAAATCCTTCAAATAAGTGTTTACCTCTTTACAACTATCCAGAAGGCAAGGGCCTTTGAAGGCTCCTAAGAAGAGAAACATAAGCAAGTTGGTGGTTTAGAAGACTTTTGTGGTGTTACTGTGGATGAGAGAGGACAGGACTATTCCAAACGCTCCTGGACATAAAGAGGAGGTAAAGCCTTTTTGAGATGCAAAATTTAAAACCACAGTGATAACACAGATATTATCTTAATTTTTAAAATGTAAAAGCCAAGGCATAATGTAATCAAATGCTTTCATCAGCATTGTGCATGTAATCAAGGAACTTTTTATTAGTGGATTTTCTTTTTCTTTATATTTTATGTTTGCTTCCTTCAGAGCACTATTTTCAGACATGGAAGTTCAGAAGACATGCTTGCTTTTTAGCCCAAAACAAATAGAGAAGTGGAAAGATCCACCTAAGAAAACTGTGTTCTTTTCTTCTTTTTTTTAGTGTGAATGTCTGGAAAAGCAAAGTGTATATTGTCTGAAAAGAATTGCTCTATCAATCTCTACAAATGTTTCCATTCCTGTGAAAAATCAGTGTGCATTACTCAACATATGTGTCCATCAATCTCTACTAGTTTGAGCTGAGGGTTAGTCTGGTAAAATTTCCCAATAGACAAACAAGTGCTAAAATGTCACTTTCTAAAACTGAAAATTTTATTTCAGAGAGGTAAGTTTAAAGCACAAGTTTGGAATTAAAAAAAAACAAAATTTTATGAAAATACAATATTTTGAAAATGAAATGCATTGTGTTTCACAGGTTATTTTTCCCTAAAGTTATTAGGTATTAAAATAAAATTTAGTGCTTTTCTGATAAAAATGTTACATGTTTACATTAAAACACTGACAATTGAAGAAAAGTATAAAGGACAAAATAAAGATTATTCATAAAGGCAGGACCCAGAAATAACTTTTATAAATATTTCACATTCCTTTCAATGCACACATATATATTATATATTTATCACTTATTTCTATTCATTTAAATTATGCAATGAGAAATTTCCTATAATATTCAATGTTCTTTGAAAATAATATTTTAATAGCTGTATAATATGGTACCATAAGCTTATTCTATAAATTATGCAATGATTAACTTACAATTGGGCATTTAGGTTGCTTCTAATTTTCTATATTTAAAGAACTCTTCGGTGTTCATTCCTGTCCATGAATCATTTTTCACATCTCCCCATCTCTAGTGACTTCCTAAGGGTAGAATCCTAGAACTGAAATTGTTAGGTTAGGGGCGCCTGGGTGGCTCAGTAAGTTGAGCCTTTGACTCTTCATTTTGGCTCAGGTCATGATCCCAGGGTCATGGGATCCAGTCCCATATGGGGTTCCATGCTGAGTGTGGAGACTGCTTAAGATTCTTTCTTTCCCCCTGCTCCTCTCCCCTGCTCATGCTTTCTCTCTCTCTAAAATAAAATTAAAAAATAGGTTAAAATGTAAGTTATAGATTTAAAGCTTTTTCCAGTTATCCAATTGCCTTTTTGACAGGTGTTATTAACATGCAGTTGTACTAGGAGTGCATATTGACAGGCAAAACATGGTACATAGTTAATAATTACTTCTTATTAAATGTAAAGTGGGGATATTTTCATAATGTTTATTTTTTTTATTTTTGGTAATATTTTTGAGAGAGAGAGAGAGAGAAAGAGAGAGAGAAAGGGGCAGAGAGAGAGACACACACAGACTCCGAAGTAGGCTCCAGCTCTGAGATGTCAGCACAGAGCCTGACACAGGGCTTGAACTCATGAACCATGAGATCATGACCTGAACTGAAGTCAGATGCTTAACCGACTGAGCCACCCAGGCACCCCTCATTATGCTTATTAAACAACTATTTTCTGTGATTTGTTTCTCTATGTCTTATTACCAGTTTTCTATTGCAGTACAGGTCTTCATCTTCTTCTTTTGAATTAAGGGAGGAAGAGAGTTTTCTTTGTTTCACAGATACTTTGGGATGCTCAGGAATGCTCCAATAGAAGAATCTGGCCTTTCTTTTTTCTTTGCCAGCTGGTTGGGCTATTGAGTCTGGACTCTAGCTCATATTGCCTATGGGAGCCCATTAAGTTATTGTCAAGTTAGCTAACATACAATGTATACAGTGTGCTCTTGGTTTTGGGGGTAGATTGCCATGAGTCATCACTTACATACAAGTAGAGCATTATGTTAAGTGAAATCAGTCAGAGAAAGACAGATATCATGTTTTCACTCATGTGTGGAATTTGAGAACTTAACAGAGGACCATGGGGGAAGGGAAGGGGAAAAAATAGTTTCAAACAGAGAGGGAGGCAAACCATAAGAGACTCTTGAATGTGGAGAGCACTGGGTGTTGTATGCTGATTTTAAATGCTGAAATCAAAAATACAAAATAAATCTCTTTGTTAGTAATTTAAGAACATTAAATAAATAGATGCCTCAAATAGTACTTAATATCACAGAGCCCATAACTCATGGTAGTGACTCAATGTTTAACGTAATGCACTTTTCATTCCCAAGACATTGGCTTGTAGCTATTCTTAAAAATTTGGAGGTGAGAAAAAGATGGCAAAAAATATAAGTAGAAATGACAAACTGAGGCGTTATATAAGACATTATTCTCAATATCCACAGAAATCACCAGAGGACAGGGGTGCCTGGGTGGCTCAGTTGGTTAAGCATCCGACCTCAGCTCAAGTCGTGATCTCATGGTTTGTGGGTTCGAACCCTGCATCAGGGTGTGTGCTAAGAGCTCAGAGCTTGGAGTCTGCTTTAGATTCTGTGTCTCCCTCTCTCTCTACCCCTCCCCTGCTCGTGCTCTGTCTCTTTCTCTCTCTCTCTCTCTCTCTCTCTCAAAAATAAATAAACATCAATTTTTAAAAAAAAAATCACCAGAGGACATTCTCTCTTGAATAGCACTTTGCTGAAAGACTTGTTGAATATTTTCTTTCACAGACTCTAACTTAAATGACGCATTACCTTGTTCCCTACACATAACAGAGAAATTCAGTTTTAACCGAATAAAACTGACTCTCCTCATTTATGAGACCTAGTCCAACCCCATGGGAAGACTGGCTACTCCTACCGGTGATAGCACAAAACTCTTGGGCTTATTGGGTGAGTCTGGTATTTGCATCAATTCTAACAACTCCAACAAAGAAACAGGCAGTGGCAGCATGCAGCACATAACCAAACAATGTTACAGGCATGGAAAGGGTAAGGACATTGAATATACATGAGGGGAAAGGTCCACATTTTTTTTTTTTAACGTTTATTTATTTTTGAGACAGAGAGAGACAGAGCATGAACAGGGGAGGGGCAGAGAGAGAGGGAGACACAGAATCTGAAACAGGCTCCAGGCTCTGAGCTGTCAGCACAGAGCCCGACACGGGGCTCGAACTCACCGACCGCGAGATCATGACCTGAGCCGAAGTCGGCCGCTTAACCGACTGAGCCACCCAGGCGCCCCCACATTGTGTTTTCTAGAAGGTTCAGAGTGGACAAGGAAATTTTCTCCTTTTCTAAATCAAGATGCTGGTCTATTATTCCATTTAAATCTTGTTATACTGTAAGAACTAATCTTAGCACATTTGTTCATTTCTTCCTGACAGACTCCATAAAAATGATGGGATCTGTTGCCAAAAACATGTCAATTTCTTCATTCTTTTCTCAGCTCAGTCTCTAAGTTCATATGGAGTCCCCCCAAATTTTAGATGTAAAGAAAGCAGTGGAATGGCTAAAGCTAAACTTCACAGTTGAACTAAAAGATAACAAGCCCAGACTCAGGCACAGTTGTTCAAAGCCACTGAAGTATCTACTTATGCCTTAGTAATTATTTTTTTAGTACTGGAAATGGGAAGCCTTCCTTAGAAAAGGAAACAATGACAACCTCTGAGTCTGTTACCCACAAGGTCCATGGGGGGCCAGCACTAGCTGCAAAGGAGTCTGAGGGGCACATTCTGCACTTCAGTGGGGTGCTCAGTGCGGGTGTCAATGGCACACGCTTGTGAAGAATCACAGCTTGTCATTGCTCATTCCTAGAAACTGTACATTCCTGGATGCCCTCCTCCTTGAAGTTGAATAGGAATGTGTATCAGTAGCTGCCTTCTGCACAAATTGAAATGACAACATTTGACTCTGTTCCAAAAGCACAAATGCATAGAGAGCCTGAGGAAACCTGAAATTTGGGAAAACTCTATTTAGAACTCAAGTATTTTGGAAGAAAAATGCTGACATCAAACTAGACTGATTTTTTTTTTCTTTGGATCCTTGGTAGCAAAAATGTGCAGCGTGCTATGGTCACTAGATACACAGACAAGGAAAGCACCCTGATTGAAGTTAATGAAATATATGTTTGCTGCTTGAAATCCTCTTCATGGTTCCTGGATTCAATGCCCTGATGAAGTAGCAAATATTTTTATGAGTCCCTTTCTCAGATTGCAATATATGTTCCCTACAGGTTGACAGCAACACAGCTCAGGACACCCTTCTGTGTGGGAATGTCCATAGGCAGCCTCTTGGTGCTGGCCAAGTCCATTGTGTGTGCTATTTCATCCCTTCTCCTACTCTCCAACTGGAAGTTACATCATTGGTTCTCAAGCCTTAGATTCAGACTGAATTATACCACTGGCTTTCCAGGGGACTCTGGCTGGTAGATGGCAGACTGTGGGGCTTCTTAGTCTCCATAATATGAGCCAATCCCTTATAATAAATTTCTTTTTATATCCTATTGGTTCTGTTTCTCTGGAGAACCCTAAATAATACAGACACCGTAAATAGTCACTTTCTTGCACTGCTCGTAAATTGCTCCCACCTTTCTAGAAGGGAATTTGGGAGTATGCTTCAAAAGCCTTAAAAACAGTCATGCTTTTTAGCATAATTCTACATCTAGGAAGTTATCCAATAGTAGTATCTATGGATGAATTCACAGATTTCTCTACGTGAACAGACAATTCAGTGTAGTTTAGAAAACTAAAAAACTGGACACAAATGTCTAATCACTGGGGATTTATCAAGGAAATTAATTCATCATTCAAAGCTATACTTAGGCTATTTTTAAACAGAGAAGTGTACTCTTGTAGTAGTCTTTTGTAAACAAAAGTCTATGAAACAATGTGCTTATGATTCCATTTTTATACATAATTTTTTTTTTGAAACTTACAAATCTACATTCCTGCAGAGAATATAATTCTGTTTTAAAGTCAAGGGTGTAAAAAGGAGATACTAATGGTGGGATTCCTCTCGGAAATGAAAGCTGAGTCTATAAATGCCACTGGTTCTAATAGCTGTCTCTAAAGGAGTTAGGGAATAAAGGTCAAGAACTGTATTTTAAGTGCTATTTAAAAACCTCGGAACTTTTGTCATTTACCCTTTACAGAAACTGCTTCATTATTTCCCCATAGTAATTATTCCTTTGTTTAACAAATATTTTTGAGCACCTAGTATGTGCCAGGCACTATTTTAGGTGCTAAGGTAGGAGCAGTGAAGAAAACAGAAAAAGTCATTGCTTTCATGTTACTATGTATTCACATTCACAGTAACAGACATAAAGCAATCAAATAATATGTCAGTGAGTGATAAATGCTATGAAAAAAGAAAGCAGAGTGAAGAAATAGAGGACATAGCCTCTTTGATTAGCTGACATTTGAATAAAGACCCCTAGGAAGCAAGGGAAGGTATGCTGAGTTCCAGGGGAAAGGAGGAATGTGTAAGCAGAGATGACAGGCCAATGGCCCAGAGTCAGGAGTGTGCTTAGTAGCTGAGGAGGAGCAAGGAAATTAAAGCAGCTGAAATGAAGTAACGCAAAGGAAGAATGTAAGAGATAAAATCAGAGAGGCAATTGGGGGTCAGGGAACACAGTGAGATGAGGGTTAGCAAGGAAATTCTTAAATTATGAATACTTGCATCTGAGTTATACAAGAAAGCAAGGAGCTGCAGGGCTTCTATTCAACTTTTCAGTTAGTCTAAGGGGAAAAGAATCCCTGAGGACAAAACCTACCAACAGGTGAACAAAACAGGGTAAATATTTGAGGTCTATTGACAGGTATGGGGCTAAGAAAGTGGGGTTGGGGTTTCCTTGAAACTCAAAATGGTTCAGAAATAATTATGCATAATACATGTTTTTAAATGAAAGTTTGTTTTTGAAAATAGGTTAGAAAATGTCAGTGGGTGTTCTCACTGTGTAACCAAGCATGAAGAATGAATATCCTCCAGTTCACTCCTGCTTTTCTTTCAAAGACTATGCATACAGAGGCTTGCTGTAGCTTGCTATAGAGAAAATGAGTAATTTGAATTTCTCTCCTGAACTCAGAAATGATCCAGATTATTTGGCAGTTCAACTTCTTCCAGTTTGCATTGTATTTGCATTTTAACACAATGTCAATAGACATAACTATCTTCTTTGAACATTTTATTCTTTTCCTTTACAGAGTAGTTATTCTGATCAGAGGATAAAATAACAAAGTGAAGTCTCTGATGGAAATCAGGCCAACCAATTGAAATAGATTTAAAAAAGAAATCCTACCTGAAGCTGTATGTGTAATAGCGTGAAATGATATATTCCTGCTGTTTCAGAAAAGATGAATTACTATGAATGCTCCCTAAACAAAAAAAGGAAACTTCAAAATATTGGCATCTGGAAAAAAACAAAAACAGCTTAACCAATGGGGGAAAACCCATACTACATACATGTGGTATTTTATGTCCTTTTAACTATAAATGCCTTTATTTATAAATGAATTCATAAATTATGTGTGTGAATAATATTCACAAAATATTATGAGGAAAGCATCCCTCACAATATTGTGAATTTATAAAACATTAATATGTGCACGTTCTGTTCCAGCAACTGTGCCAGGCACAGGATAACTTGGGGTAGCAGGGAAGGATGGTAAGGGAATTAACTGTACTATAAACATGATGAAAGAAGCAAGCACACAGGAGTGGGGGAAGTTACTGTAGAAACTCAGAATGGACTGGAGAACTGTAAAAGTCTTCTTGAAAGGGATATTGTTCGGGAACCCAGAAAATCTGGATTTGAAGGATGGTGCAGTAGTAAGATCTCTGGAAAGGAGTCAAGAGACCTAATTTCCAGTATGAACTCTATTAACTCAACTTGTGACTTGAAGGGTGAGGGGAAGTGGGCATGAAGGAAAGAGACCAGAAAAGTGAGGGTGCTATGAAAGAATTCTTGAGGGGCACCTGGGTGGCTCAGTTGATTAAACTGTACACTCTCGATTTTGGCTTAGGTCACGATCTCATGGCTCTTGAAATCAAGTACCACGTTGGGCTCTGCACTGACAGCATGGAGCCTGCTTGGGATTCTCTCTCTCCCTCTCTCTGCCTCTCACCCTCTCAAAATAAATAAGTAAACATTAAAAAAAAAAAAAAAAGAATGCGGGGCACCTGGGCGGCTCAGTTAGTTAAGCATCTGACTTCAGCTTAGGTCATGATCTTGTGGTCCATCAGTTGGAGCCCCTGGTGGGACTCTGCACTGACAGCTCGGAACCTGGAGACTGCTTTGGATTCTGTCTCCCTCTCTCTGTTCCCCTCCCACACACACTCTCTCTCTTCCTCTCTTTCAAAAGTAAATATTAAAAAAAAATTTTTTAATTAAAAAAAAAAGAATGCTTGACACAAATGGGGTGGGGGTGAAGCCTAAGGGCCTTGAAGAGTGTGACTGTTGCATTTTGCCAGCTATGCTATGCCTGCTGTGCCACTCATCCTTGGGTTTTTGGACTGAAGAGAGGTAGTGCTGACAACTTTAGCATCTCCCTGCACCTCCTCTACTGTCTGTACACTTTTCCAACTCCTCCATAACAATTTCTGAAAACAAAGAGTGATTTACTACATTCCTTTTCAGTGAGTGCCCCAGAATCTCTTGCAACATGATAGCCCAGGGTTCTCATCGAAAATACAGACCTTGGGTCTTACCTCTAAGTGCTGAACCAGAATATCTGGGGCTAGAGTTCGGATCTGTATTTTAACACCCTTACTAGGTGATTCTCATCCTTGTCTACCCATTCAATCTTCCCTGCCATCCAAAGAAAATAGTACCCACACTTGTACCCCAAACAAGGACACTGTGGGGAGCGAAACCCATGGCCCTCAATTCCCAGTTGGGGTGGGTTTTTCACTCCTTTGTGTAATTTTCCGTTTCTGGTCCAACAATCTAAACTTACTTAGTATTTCTATAAATAACATAGAAAAAGTCTTACGTTAAGTTGTTAAAAAGCAAAGTAGGAATTTAGGTTGTGCATAATGGGATACTTTGATTTTATCTGTGAACAAAAATATTCATGGAAAAATACCAAAAGGAAACCCAACAAAATGTTAGTCATTTTTGCCTTCATGGGGAGATTGTTGATTTTACTCATCTTTCTCTTTTCTCATAGTTTGCATCCTATAAAATATATGCACATATTTTATAATAAAAAATAAGACATTAACTTCATTTAACCTGGAATAAAATTAAAGTTTAACTGCATAAAGATATACGTCACCCTTCAAAGCCCCTGATAAATTGTGTTTTCAAGATCTAACAGTTTTTGTTGGCTCTGGCCTCCCAGATGGTATGGATATGCTCAGTGATCTCTGACCTCATTAGATTTCTAAAAATGTTCTTTGATCATCAACTTTTGCCCTACTTTTCCTGAAAAATTAAGTCATCAGAAACTCTGACTCAGGGACACAGAGGGTTTTATTTTGGGGGATGAATAGAAATCATGGGGGGTAATTTTTTAAATATCTGTTCACTTTGAAAACCCTATTAATCTTCTTTATGAGAAATTTAAAGGCAGGCTTTAAATTCTTGATCCAGGATTTAAAAGTTGATGGAGATAAAAAGAAATTCAGATATCCTCCAATAGAGATAAACCCAAAATTTTAAAAGATTTTTATTTGCTTTTAATGACTTTTTATTATAAACCAAGGGATTTTTTTATTTCTAAAATTTTATATAATATATCCCCATTGCATACAATTAAAAAAATTAAAAATATTAATTATCCATAGTTCTAGATGTTAATATTACAGCATATTTTCTACAGTTTATGCATGAGACTGGGATTATAGACTACATATAATTTTTATTCTTCTATTTTTTATAATATTTTAACTTGCATGTTTCTCATGTTACTAAGTAGATTTTAGAAATATCTATGAGCCAAATGATTCCTTGACACTAAATCATCATAGAACTGGTCAGTTTGTTCAGAGTATGAATCTGCCTCAAATTATTTAAGAAGGCTTTTGGTATCATGACATATCTGAATATTTAAGAGAATCTTCATTCTATTTTCTATCATCCTATTACATAATAGTCATACCTAGATGAAAAGTGATAAGGGGCAGCAGAATTTTAAGTGAAAATACTTTCAGTATTTATGAAGACATATGTCTCATGGATGGAGATTCATATGAAAAAGTTGTGACTAAATAATCAACATCAACTTCTTAAATATTTCTACTTGTGATAAGAGATTAATTAGACCAGATTTTTGTGAAAGTGCTAATAGAGGATTCTTTCCACATCTCTGTCCTACTTTAGAAGCTGCAGCCCTTTTAAGTCCTATATGATGTAGAGAAAATAGCCACTGACCTTGGAGAATCTTAGGAAACTTTTATTGACCTAAGCATTGAAATATTTCCAGATGGATCTGGACTCTCTGAATATCTGGGTATTGATGTATCACCTGAAGACTTCCCTATTTATTTCTCAATAAATCAGATGGTGTCCAAAGCTAGGTAAGTCCTAACTTGAAGAAATAGAAAGGCAAAATATTCTGAGATAAATGCCAGAGCAAGTAACTGCTGATACCACATTAAGAAAACACTGGATAATAGAAGGCTCTATTCGTGCCTGATTTTGGAGACCAGAAATAATAGTCCCAGGAAATTTGAGTCCAGTTCCCCTGATCTTTCAGTAGGGAGATTATAGTTGTCCTAACTTCAGTTAAAACCTTTGCAAAAAACTCCCTAAGCAGTTTTATGTTACAATTTCCTTTTTCTTTCCTATAGTGATACGTGCTCTTTATTTTTAAACAAACTGTCCTACATCAATCACCATATCATTTATTTTGGGTTTTAGAAAAAATTCATTCACAAAACATGAAGAATGCAAAATAGCTCTCTCCCTAACTCTTAATTCAGTTATAGTATGTTGATATATTGAAATCAGCCACAATGAGAGTACTTTAAGTCAGAAGTCAACCAACACTTTAAGTCAGAACCTTTACTTCTAGCCCCATCAGGCTTGTCTGACTAGACCATCACTGTTTTTAGAGCTCCATGTATGACTAAAGTGTGGCAAGAGTCTGATAATCATGCACTTCATGGCCCTGATCTTAATGTAGATATACTTAATTGGCTCTCACTGGCAGTATGATGTAGAGCCTAGACACAACAGCATAAGAAACATGCAAAGAAAAATGAGAGCCAAGTTTCCCATTTAGGAGCATTCCAAAGTGACCCATGAATAAATTATAAAAAAACTTTCTTCTTTCTTTAATTCAAAGAAGAAAGAAGACAACAAAGATGAAGAATGAAGAGGAGGAGGAAGTAGGGGAGAAAGTAAAAGAGGAAAGAAAAGGAAGAAAAAATGAGGATGAAAAAAGGGCTTGTCAAAAATCCTGCTTTTTCCATAGTGGACAAATTGCACGGTCATTATTCATCCTTTGTTTCAGAGACACTTTTACTGTGGATTTTATTTCCCCTTTCCTTTCCTTTTCTTTTTCTTTTATTTTTTAATACCAACCTTAGAGTACCCTACAACATGCCCTGTTTTTGGTAGAGGACTATTCTGTACCATACTTTGCTTCTGCCCTTTGCAATAAAGACTGTCCACTCCTTTGAGGGCTCTAAACTCCAGTAATGAGTCATAATGTTCTTTTTCTGAGATTCAATGACACCAGTAAGGGATTTTCAAATGTAAAAGAACCAGTCACAGGCAAAACAACATTAGACAAAAGAGACTGAACTTGAATCATTGCTTTTGGAGCGATCCAAGGGCTTGGATCAGACTCGTTATGCAGTTGGCTTTCAGAAAATTAAATTTCTTATTAAACTGCTAATTTGACTCTAATTTCTCAAAGACCCTTATTATAGTTTATCTCAGTTTAATACTAGCCAAATACATCACTTAAAATATACTCTATTGAAACTTTCTGAATATCAGATATATAGCCAAATGAGATATCACAATTTTTCATACAGGCAGCTCAGATGAGATGGTTTCATAAATTATATCAATGGTGCAGCATACGCTCTGTAGTCTCAAGACACAGAACAATTTCCATAAGTCCAGTATACTTCCAAGTGTTGTTGGTGTCACCATGAATCAAAACAAAAAGAAGGTGAAGGTGAAACACAGGTACTGTAATTTGCTGGTTGCACCATATTTCAGGTGCATTTCTGCTTTGACATTATATTCAGACAAGCAACAATAAGTAATTCTCAGTTACCCTTTGTAATATCACAGATTTTTCTAATAAAAAGCAGAAGCAAAAAATATAAAATATAAGTCCCTAGTCAGGCAGGGGTTTTGTTCTATTTTATTCACTAATACTGGATATTCCTACTGTTTATGACAGCACTTAGAGTACGTACTAAATAAATACTTGTGGACTGAATCAGTAAATGGGTAGAAATGTCAGATTAGTAGCTTTATTATTTTTTTATAGTTTTAATTCAGTTTTATTGAATCCACCAATAGTTGTATTTTCCTTTTTTTTTTCCCCATGGTAACTATATATTTCTGCCACAGAGAAGTAAAGGAACTCTACAGGACAAATTCATGTTTTATAATTCTACAAATTAACTTTATTTTCATAAAAACCTCATATAAATTAGTCATGTCAGAAAAATCCTTTAGGTAAGGAATATGCCCAACAAAAATTATATCAAGATATAAATTTATATTTACAATCCTGCTTATTAAAATTTTCATTTGTCATTTATTTCCATCACTTTTTTCCTCATTCACAAAAGCACCATCATAATAAACAAACAACAACCAAGAATTGATTTTTAGTTTCAAAGGTACTGTCCCATAATTGTTTGCTAACTAAGCACCTGAACTCCCTCATTCTGGTTTTTCAGCAATCTCAAAGGGCTGTGGACACAAAGGAACACTCATTTATTAAGGTAGTTTCTGAAAAGAAGAAAAAATACCATGTCCATATCTGGAAGTCTATTAGGAAATGTATTATGGTTGAAACTAGTTAATAAACACTTAAGGAGCATGTATATTTGAGAAGGAGAATCAACATAATTACCTTTGTCAATCAAAGTCTTAATTATACAATTAATTAGTTGATGAAGTATCTATAATTCATATAAATATATACTTTCTATTATATACTACTCCACCTAGAGATTTATTTTAAACTAAGCCTGCCTTCAGATGGCTATAAGTTAAAATTTGTACAAAACTATCTCTAAGGTTAATTTTCAGAAATATCAAAATTTATGAAATTAGACCTTTTATTTTAAAATTTTACTTCTAAAATTTACTTCTTTCCAAATCAAGAAGACTTTTTCTCACTTAAAAATAAGAAAATATGATTTAAAAATGCCTAAGCTTCCAAATCTATGGTAAAAAAAAAATGTATTGTTTTAGGTAACAAATTCTCTTAAAATGTATGAATTATTTAGATCACTGTTTCCCTAATTTGATTATGCATCAGAATATATTGGGAAGCTTTTAAGAATATATATCTCAGAATCTTTGGTTAGATCTATGGAGTCAGAACTTTTAGGGGTAGAACACAAAATCTGTATTTAAAAAAATTTTGAGGGGCCACTTGGGTGGCTCAGTCGGTTAAGGTCTGACTTCAGCTCAGGGCATGATCTCCTGGTTCACGAGTTCAAGCCCCACATTGGGCTCTGCGCTGACAGCTCAGAGCCTGGAGCCTGTTTTGGATTCTGTTTCCCTCTCTCTCTGCCCCTCCCCGACTTGTGCTCTCTTTCTCTCTCTCTCAAAAATAAACTGTTAAAATTTTCTCCAGGTGATTCTGATGTACAACCAAATTTAACAAAAGATTTTAAATAAGTATTTCCTACTATCACCTGCTATCCCCATTCATTATTCCACATACTCCAAGAAGTGAATCCACATAAAAACTAAGCCAATTATCAAACTTAGACTTTGAATTGGTCTGACTTAATATTTGGTTCACAAAATTCGAGAAGGCCCCTTGGGTAATCCAAATACAGTATCTTTCATCATCCCTTGCTATTGCAACCATGATATCAGTTCAGAACTGTGATATCAGAACCGTGTGACTTCTGATCAGGACATACAAAAGGAGTTATGCTGCTTACATCAGGAGTCTGTACAATGACAGACAAAAAAAAAAACGGTAAACATTTTAAATATAAGCACAAATCACAAGGCTTGATTCTCTCAATAGCCAGTTTTGATTTGTGATCTGTTGCTTCTCACACATAAGTGACTTTGTAGTGTCCTCTACCATAAAGAGAGGGAGGCAAACCATAAGAGACTCTTAAAAACTGAGAATAAACTGAGGGTTGATGGGGGGTGGGAGGGAGGGGAAAGTGGGTGGTGGGCATTGAGGAGGGCATCTGCTGGGATGAGCACCAGGTTGTATCGAAACCAATCTGACAATAAATTTCATATTAAAAAAAAAAGATTTAGGGATTTACAAGTGATAAGTCCCCTGAACCACAATGGGATTCTAGTTGTAAAACATAAAGAGAACCTGGAAGGTTATTTTGTTAGCCTGGATCCCCCTCCAGAAGTTAGAGTCTGAGAGGGCTTGAGTGCAGGCAATTCTGTGGGGAAGTAATCCCAGGGAATAGAAGTCAGGGAGTGAAAGACACTTCCTTTATGGAAAGAATAAAAGCTAGTATGAGGATGTGTTCTTGACTTGGTCACTGCTGTGGGCACTAGAGTTAGATTATGCTGGATCTTCTGAGAAGCAATGTAGAATAGGCCTCAAAATTGCTCACTGGAAGGAAAGAAGAGGAAAGCATTTGTGCATAAACTCCAGATTCCAATTGGTCAAGGATTGCCTCATCAGATGTTTACTCTCTGGCACTCCAGTATGTCCATGTGTGAGTGCTACCTGGTTCCCATAAGTATCCCACACCACAATGTCAAAGACCTGGAGCACAAAACAGAAGGCATGCAGACAGGCAAAGGTGAAGTGCTCTCAGATTACATATTTATATTAAGCTAGTTATTACACAATGGCCGGATTAAAAGGTGGTCCAAGACCAGAGACAAGGCATAAAGTTGTTCAATACAATCATGCATGTATCCAAGATACTGCTGTTCTGCAGTGAGTCTGCAGTTTAGAAGTGTGAGATTCCCAATGCTGAATACTCTTATTCATGTACTGAAATATTTCCACAGTTCTCTGAATTACCACAAATAACATGAAGTTATGCTCCTTACATCAGGAGTCTGTACAATGACAGCTCCCTTGCTCCCATACTGTCAATTTCTTATCCCTATCCATGGCTTTTCCCCCTTCTGTTCCTACTGAGTGACTGTTTTGTATTTCACCAATGACCAGTGAGAAGCTAATTAATCCCCAAATCTATGGTATACATTTAGCAAATGAACAAGATATGGAAATTATAGTGGGGGTATCAGACACTTCAGTGATGATTTGGGGTAGAAGTCTGCTCTGTGACTATATCACCTCACTACCAAACACCACTAGAGATAATAAGAAGACTATCTAGTGCCCTTACACCAGGCTCCTTGGGTTCCTAAGGTATACAAGGGATGGAGTGCCAACACTATTCTGAAGGTTCATCATCAATAACTTGTGGAAGAATCTGCCACAACACTTTTGCCTGACTTGTTTTTATCTGCCATGCTTCTGGAAGATCAATCTTGCTCCTCTTTATTCCTGCTCCCAAATATTTCTCAGAGATAATCCTACTTTGACTTACATACCATAATCACTACTCTGCATTTTGGAAGTCAAGTGCCCATCCTTTTCCCAAGAACAGTTTTCCCTTTGAATTAACCTGCATTTCTAATTCTACAGTTTAGACACTAGCTCTGATTGAAGACCACTTTTCTGTGTCCCTGACAATGTCTGCATTTGACCTCTGATCCTGTTAGCTCTGTACTAATCCTCTTGCCCTTAGCTTGACTGTCTCTTTATTTCCAACAAGACATAGGCCCAGCATCTGGAAACACATAGCTTGATCATTTGCTGGGAGATTTGTTGTTACAGGAATCTGCCTTTGTGTATTCCTGTTGCGTGAAGGGATTCAATATTTCATAGAGCAGAATAATTAGATTCCTTATGCTTTTGAGGTATTACATATTCCTGTGGAGGAACTCATCGAGTCTGATCTAAAATAATACAAAAGCAGAAGGGAATTATTCATTCTACCACCCGTTTTCTTGCAGTTCCCATGGATACTCCATCCTTAATCCCACTGTTTAATCATATTCTTTATGACTCTATTTCCTTGGTAGTAAGAAGAAAGTGACAGTAAGACAGGCTTAAAGGGAGGATACATTCTAGCTCATATAACTGAACAATTAACGGAGTGTTTGACTTCAATTATGGTTTTACCCAGTGTTCAGTAAGAAGGAAATAGACACTTCTATCTCCATTTCTTGGCTCTGCTTCCACAGTGTTAGATACATTTTCTGAGAAACCCCACTCCCACCCAGTGGTTTTAAGATGACTGCAGCAGCATCAGTCCCTGCAGGCTCTTATGTGGTGGGGAAAAAAAAAAAAAGAATTGAGAGTAAATCTGAGGATTCACAAAGAAATTTTTATTGAGCCCCATTGAATCTTAATGGCTTAATTCATGTTGGATTATGTTGGATTGTTACGGATTGAACTGTGTCCCCTTCAAATTCATATGTTGAAGTCCTAACACCCCAGTACCTGTGAATGTTACCTTATTTGAAAATAGGGTCATGCAGAGGTAATTAGTTAAGATTAGGTCTTACAGGAGTAATGTGAGTTCCTAATCCAATAAGACTGGTGTTCTTACAAAAAGGGGAAATTTGGGGGTACCTGGGTGGTTCAGTCAGTTAAGTGTCCAACTCTTGATTTCAGCTCAGGTCATGATCTCATGGTTTGGTTTGGTTTGTGAGATGGAGCCCACACTCATAGCATTGAGTCTGCTTGGGATTCTCTCTCTCCCTCTCTCTCTGCCCAGCCCTGCTCTCATGTGCTTTCTCTCTCAAAATAAATAAATAAACCTAAACAATAAAATAAAATTAAAAAATGGGAAAATTTGGAAACAGACAAAGAGAACAATGTGTAAAAATGAAGGCAGAGATTGGAGTGATAGAGCAAAACCCAAGAAATGCCACAGATTACTAGCAAATAATCTAAGAAGCTAAAGGAAAGACTTGGAATAGATTCTCCATGGCTTCCAGAAGGAACTAACCCTGTTGACACCTTGGAACTGCAAGACAAGTACTTTCTTGTTATTTAAGCCATCTCCTTTGTGGTACCTTGCAAGTACCAGGAAACTAATACATGAACCAATCACCACAATCAGGTGAAAGCAATACAAGGGGTCATTCCAGGCTTCTCATACCAGGAATGGAATGACAGCACTGGAGAAGAATGAAGGAATGGATAATCCTCAGGAGCTAAGTTCAGGTAATTCTCAGAAGCTGTTTAGAATAAACTTCAGGTGTCAACAATACAGTTCTTTATCTTCTCTCAATTTTAGGGGCATCAAGGTTCACATCTCCATTGATCCATGTGATCAATCTTTGTTCTCTTTTAGTCCTTCGACTTCTGCACAAGGCCAGGTATTTCTTAGGCCCTTAGAAACACTAGATATGCCCATGATTCCCTCCCCAGGTTGACGGTATTAATGGAAATGATGTTTATGTAAGATCCCTGGCAAATCAAATGATATTTCAGTAATATTTGATAAAAATGTTCTAATTTTTGCCCATAATGTATGAGACATATTTTGCTATGCTAATACAACAAAGGAATGGGATGAATATATGTAGAAATTCTACAAAAAGCTAAACTTTCAAATGGCATGTTTAAAAAAATACCAACAAGAAAGTAATTTTGAAGTTGAAACAAATTCTGTGTAGTACTGATATGTGAGAGGAATGAAATTTTGTCTTAGAGGAGAGGTGAAGTTGCTGGTAGTATTATTAATGTATATGTTGAGATAATAAAGGTTGAGCCATTGGTATATATAGTCATGAAATGGACTATTAACATTCTGTTTGTTTTATATTTAACTCTGTAGGGTCTACTAATTTACAATTAAATTAAAAAATCCACTAGGACTAATGAGCTAATAATTGCAAAGAACTCTGAGCATGGATAAAAGGCACCAAGGGAGGACAAACTTCTATTTGTGAAAATCAAAACATCTGAGACTTTAATTACATCCCTTGCTAGAACTGACTTGTAATCAGCTGTGGGGACTAGCTCATTAATGCTCTACTATGGCATTCCTAAACAACATATTAAAAGCCATTTCACTTATCAAATTTGAATATACTTAAGAGCAGGCATTTTCTGATAATTCTGTCTCAGTACAGCAATTTCTCTTTTTCATTGAAATTCAAAGGATTCTAATTAATCCTATAGTATAACTCACCTCTGCATTGTCAGAATTTTCATTTCAGTTTTTAAAGTGTGTTGTGGCTGTATGTTTGAGAGATGTTATTTCTAGGACAGGCAAAAGGAATAAATAAAAGTTTTTTCAAGTGTCTGTGGAGATAGTTATGGGACAAGAGTAAGATATTTGGTTTTCAGGGTGGGAACCCTGAGCTTACCCAAAGAAGCACTGAAGGAAGTGCCAAAGTTTCTCAACTGTGATATTTGTCCATTAAATGTTTTGGATCATCTACAAAGTTATATACACACACATATGTGTACACATTAGAGCTTTGAATCTCTAATTTGAAAATTTTTAAGCCTACTGAAAATTGGAAAGAACAATGAACACTCTTAGTACAATGAACACCTTTAAATCATTCACTTTGATTACAACATATATATATATTTATCCATTTTATAAAAGTTTGAATGTTTTATGTTTAAATTTAATATTTAGAATAAATAATGTTAATTAGTAATCTTTGAGAGGTAATTTAAATGATGTTATTTTCAATTTATTTACCTATATATTCAAATACAATGGTCATCTATTACTTACATAAATTAAAAGAGTAAAATACCCCAGAAAACCATTCTTACTGGGTTATCTGGATATAATGTTATAAATTTCAAGACTTTTATGCATTTGATTCTATGTGTAGAGTCAATATTTGTCATCATCTATGTTTTACAGCTACCTAAAAATAGTAAAAATTACGAGTTTTATTTTTCTCATGCACCAGGGAGTTTGCAGGTAAGAAGATTAGGGCTGGTATCTTGGCCCCACAAAATCATAAAATATTCAGTCTGCTTCTAGGGGCGCCTGGGTGGCTCAGTCGGTTGAGCTTCCGACTTCGGCTCAGGTCATGATCTCACGGTCCGTGAGTTCGAGCCCCGCATCGGGCTCTGTGCTGACAGCTCAGAGCCTGGAGCCTGCTTCAGATTCTGTGTCTCCCTCTCTCTCTGCCCCTCCCCCACTCATGCTCTGTCTCTCTCTGTGTCAGAAATAAACATAAAAAAAATTAAAAAAAAAATATTCAGTCTGCTTCCATCTTTCCTGTCATTCTTATCACGTATTCAGGGTCACATGGTCTTAAAAAGGGTACTCAAGGTCCAGCATTCAAGTCCCCATTCCAATGAGAAAGTGTAGGGAATAAGCTTAGGAATTCCCCAGGCTTACACCAATGGGTTAATAAGGCATAAAGAAGGACAAAACCATAGGATGCTCACACCCAAGCTTGGGTAAACAAGATTGGCACCTTAGGATAGAGAGGGGATGCAAAGGTACCCCAGAACAGAGATGGCGTGCAGAGCCCCTGGAATAGAGAGGGAGGGGAAAAGGCCCCAAAATAGAAAGGGGCACAAATGCACTCAATACATAGGTATATGAAATAATCAAGATTAGATATTCAGGGTGGAAGCACCCCCAATTTAGTACCACAGCAGAAAGCTGCTTTCATACAAAGAAAGGACCAAGATAGGTAAACAGGTAAATCAGGCTAGAGACCACTGTGCTCCAGGTGAAGCATCCCAGAGCTGAGGTGATTAACAAAAGAAAAGGTGCCTTGTTAACTCTGAGGTTATTTACCCTAGCTGTCTCATCCCCTAGGCTAGCTAAGATAAACAGAGGTAGTGCCTCATGTCCTCTGTAAACAACCTTCTGACTGCCTGGTGCCCAGATATTGTTTTGTATTAACCCAAACCCCTAACCCAGAATACCTTCAAGACCCCCTTTCCCTCACGTCAACAAGTTTATGATCACAGATCCATTTTGTCTTTGTGCACATCCATTGCCATGTTTGTGAGCCTTCTGATCCTAATAAAAATGGGGCGAGGACCCTTATTCCGGGTTCTTGTCTTTTCCTGGACATTAGCCATCTCTTGTTTTTCATACTGCATCCCGCTCTCTTGCTAGACAAGAGAGAACTTTAGACTTAGAGTCTACAACAAGAAAGAAAGCATCTGTCAGTTGTTTGCCCATTTAAAAGAGCTTTTTGGTTTTTTCCAAAATATCAACTAAACAACTTCTGTTTATATCTCTATGTGTAGAGATAAGTTACAGGGTGATGTTAATTGGTAGGCAAAGTTGGAGAATGGTCTTTGCTGGGTATAGTATCTCCTCCAACAAAATTGAGTATCATATAAACACACCATTTTATATACCCCTAAAAAAGAAAAAAAATCTCCTGACAATGAAACTATGGCATGATTTTCTTTACACTTAGAATACTTACTTGATAATCACTGAAAGAATACTTTTAGATATTTGTTTACACCTAGAATGTTATCATATATCATGTTGTTCTGTGCCCAGGGTATTGTACACACATACACTTTTTATTTCAATGGTGAATTATAACAATCTTTTTGAAGACATTGTGAAAATCAGTTAAATTCAACATCTGTACCAACGACACACATAGTTGATGTGATGACAATGTGAACAACAGTAACCAAATTCACCTAAGATCAGATGATCACAATTATGTATTGATGCCTCTTGGCCAAAAGTTATGGCAAGACACAAACAATGGCAAGAGTATAGAACAAAACAAATTTGTCCTGGAATCAGTCAATTTGGCACCTAAGAATTAACTAGACTACTTCTGAGTAAGTCAGTCGTTGGTGTCTGCAACATGACTACTTGAAGCTGTGTGGCAGAAACTTTCCATTTAATTCCAATTCTTTTTAAAAAAGAGGTGGTTATATTCTCTTCCAGGTAACTTTTTAAGAATTAAATATAAGTGCTTTCAAAAGGCAAAAAAAACAAAGCATTAGAGACTGTTAAAAACTGAGAACAAACTGAGGGTTGATGGGGGGTGGGAGGGAGGGCAGGGTGGGTGATGGGTATTGAAGAGGGCACCTTTTGGGATGAGCACTGGGTGTTGTATGGAAACCAATTTGACAGTAAATTTCATATATTAAAAAATAAAAAAAAAAAAAAAACAAAAAAAAAACCAAAAAAAACAACAACAACAAAAAAAACAACAACCAGAAATCAGATAAAACATGTTAGATTTCATAAGCATAATTGAAGGAGGAAAAAGTACACCGGGTCCTGGGGAAAGAAAAGAAAGATAAACCAGAGAGCAGAGTAAGAAGAGATATTTGTTCAATGCAACCTTGAAAGAGATAAAGGCGCTGAGTAAAGAGCATCCAGGCATTAAATTACATCCCCAAACGTGTTAGGTGCACATAATTAAGCTGGGAGTGAGGGTCAAGGGTGATGATAGGATAACTAGCTCAGTCTTCTGCTCTGAGTTTTCATGCTCTTCATCAGATAATCCATCACCTCACAGAGTATCTGGCATATAGTTGTGATCAAAATTGCTTATTACATTGAATTAGAAGACTAAATTTTTTTTATTGGGATGGGGAGTTGAAAGGTACCCCAGGATATTCATGGGCATTCTTTTTTGGCTGAGTAGGTTAAATAGAAGTTACCCCCAGATTTTTTATTTTTTATTTTTTGGCAATGGTAGTGGGGTGGTGTTCAGGCTACTCTTTGAGTCTGGAACCTAATTGAGAACCAGTAGGTAGGAACCAGACATATCCATCAAAACTAAAGAAGCTGATTTAAATGTTACATATCCCAGTTGTCTATCTTCTTACAAGGCAATAATGGAATGTACTGTCAGTAAAAATGTATTCTGAATTTATACTAGATGTCACTCAGTCACATTTATCATGCCTCTGCTCTCTATAACTTTCTGAATGGGATACTGTTCGAAGATAACAGAAGACATTGGTAGAGTGAGTGTAGAGAGGCTTGGATTCAATGACTAAGTCTTCTGTGCCCCACACTCCAGATCTGCAAGATCAGCATCTCTGCAGTTTTGACTGCAGCCTCTGTAATTTTTAAATCTGCCAAGGTGATTCACATGTGCAGCTGTGTTTAGGACCCTCTAGATTGGATCATTTCTAGAGTTCATTTTAGCTCTCAAATTTCATAGTTTAAGACATTCATCATGTATTTAACAAACCTACTAGTTTTTACTAGCAGCTGGAAGTTCTGCTAGTTCGCATCTTTCCTTAAAATATAGAAGACGTGAGAGCCTTTAAACCTCAGATATGCTCAGGTTTATGTAATTCTAGACCCAAGTAAGGCCCCCAGAGATGGAAAGCCTGAGAAATTCCCAGAAGTATGGGAGAAGAGCAAGAGTGTTCCAATATTGTAATGTTAACGTTTCTATCTAATATCTCCAACTCTTTGCACCTATATTCCTCTGTGACAGGAGAACTTTAATGATTACAATCAAAATGGTATCTCTTCCATGGGATAGAATGGTTTGAAGACCGCCAAAATATTCTTATGGAAGAACAAGACTGCTAAACCAAAGACTGGATGTAAGTGGCAGCTATTACTTTAAGGAAGAGAAAATAACCACTCAGGAGTTACTACATGTAAGAAAATGAATAATATGCCTAATGATATACAAAGCAACATATTATATTAATACACCAAACACTATATTAATATACGAAAATATACTATAGTAATTATATAGTGATCATTTGATACTAAGTCCACATGACCTGCAAGAAAATCTTCTGCTTGAAGAGGTGAGTGGTGCATTTGTTCCCCATATTAGGGAACAAATAAATATATTTGCCTTCAAATGTAAACAAAGGCAGGTATCTATCAATCTTCTATTTAATTAGCCTGCCACACCTTATAATAAAACAAATATGGTAGTGTTTCCAAATTAGGAGCCTTCAACTTTGGAAGCACCAGACATTCACAGACATTCACAGCTGTGGCCATAGGTTATAATGAAAAAGGGTTATGCACACAACAAATTTCCCAGTAAAAGTAATTCTAAATATGCCACATAGATTCTTGAAGCTAAAGGGCCTTTTTAGATCTTATAGCTCCTAAAAAATATGTAGGACGTTGCCAGGAAGAAAATCAAAACAAGGTGTTCTGGCAGATTTAAAATTTCAGATCTATGTGCAAACACAACAAGGAGGTAAGTTGTGAAAGATAATAGTCCTTTTAGTTAACAGACATTAAAATAAGCTCATAAAGAGTGTGATGGATTAGATTTTTGCTTCTCCTTTCAGCATTCTTCCCTACAGGAGGATATCCCTATGGATATCAATATCCATTGATTTTGTGGAGTATAAACTCCATAGTTATACTCCACTGACTATGTCACTTCCTTTGGCCAATAAAATAAGAACAAAAGTTATGATCATACTTCTAACAAAGTTTAAAAAAATCAGTGTACATTTTACTACATATATTTTGTCTTCATTGCCTGCCCAGATAGAGTTTGCTTCTTCAGATGGTTTCCAGAATAAAAATAATTTGGAGAACTGCAGTCAACATGCAATGGCATGTACCATGAGCAAGAAATAAATCTTTGTTATGTAAGTGAGATTTGAGGAGCATTTGCTTCTTTGTATAACACCAGTTAAGCTGACTGATACAAAGTGCTTTGCATAGCAGTCTAGAAGATAGATTTAATACTGAAGTTTGTGGGGACTCACTGAAGACTTCTAAACTAAGGAGCAAAATGGATAGATGACTCTGTTAACTATGAGGGTTGAAATGAAAAAATAATGAATTTGTCGGTTGCAAGAAGGCACTTCTATTAGCAAGCCCTGAACAATTGTGCTTGCTCAATATATGATATCATTCTTCATATTGGCATGTTTCTAAACATTCTCCAAACACAATAAATTAGAAAACAAGACAGAATATGTGTAAGTAAATAATATATTCTCATGCTTTACCATGTTCTCAGCAACTACACTGCAATTATTAGTGAAAAGCAACTTATTCTTTGTTAATTATTGTATTTGCTAATAATAATCATGATAGATTAAAAATAATTGTTGTCTTTCTCAAAGCTTTTTAAAAAATCTTAAGGTTATGGGAGGCTCTGTGTCCTGAAAGATTCAGCTTAGAATATCTGCTTTTATGATCAATATTGCACAGCCTACAGTTGTGATGGCTAAAAAAAAGAATGATTGTCTTATGCCCCATTCCATTATGTTTATTTGTCCAGATTCCTTATGGAACTGGTACAATCATTATGGTGTCATATGTTCTCAAAAATAATATCTGAATATGGCCACTGTCAGTCATCAAAGGGATTCACTGAAAATAACAAACAATAGAGAAACAAAAAAATTTCACAAAAATGTATATACATGGACAGATGTTGATTTTGGGATATAGTAATCCAGATGTTACCCAAATTCTGGGTGTTTGACAGTTATGCAGAGCAAGTATTTGGATCTCTGGTGGACATTTTCAACTTTTTTGAACATTGAGATATTTTATTTGGGGGAAATAAGTCATTCAAAAATCAAGAGGAAAGCATACTCTAAAGAGAAGAGCCTTTTTAAGTCTTTTTTGTCTTTTAAAGTCTGAGTGATTGTCTACCTTCATTAAATCCATCAGATGGTTTTGTAATGCCTCCTCTCACCTTGTTTAACTGGTCTTAAAGGCTCAGGGAACTTTTTAGCACAAATCAGAGCAATCTAGAAGAAAATTTCTCAAATTGCAAAACAGGTTTTTAGAAATCAAGAAACTTCCACTCTTTGGTGAATAGATTCAAAAATGTAAAATCTGAACAAGTTTTTCCAGTGACTATAAAGGCATGTTTAAGATCTACAGAAATAGCTTATTATGCATTTTTTCCCAAGCATGTCCTCTGAATAATTGTAAGATATAAAATAACTCCCATTTCTTCTCATCTGAATGTAGATTAGTTTACCAGCTGAGATTCAACATATGTGATTTATGTTTGTGAAAGATGACCGAATCTTGTTTCTCTTAAGGATAGGGATAATCCAATGTGGGAACTATTAGAAGCAGCTAAAATTACTCAGTCAACAGAACTGATGTTTCTTGTTTATTCTGTTTTCAGCCTTCAGGGCACAGGATTCAAAATAATTCCCAAAGAAGAGACTTAAGATAATTATAAGAAAGAGTTCTGGAGATAGTTACTACTCACATTCATTAAGGAATAAAGAAATCACAAGAGGCTTGCTGATAAAAACAAAGATGTTCAGTAGGACAAAAAGGTAGAGAAGCAGAGGATATCTTTCAAATTAATGCTGGAGAAATGATACCCTCCCTAAAGAAAGGAGTATAGTTAATTTGGCAAAGTCAAGTTAGTAAGAGGAAAAGCTGTGATGTGCCCAGAAAGCTCACTGGACAGTACTTTTGGTGAATAAATTAAAGTCATTATTTTAAAGACAGAGAGTTTCAGAGACTCAAATATTTTCAGGATCTCTGTATTCACAGGAAATGTCCATGTGTAGTCAAATCCAGAAAACAGGCTCTTTGAAACATATCTAAATCCTATAATAGGGGAGAGTATGGATTCTATGGCAGAGAAGCTCAAGGACAAATGCCACACATTGATTGAAAGTAAGGAAGTATCTGGATTTCTTCATAAACATTTTTTTCAGTTTTTGGAAATGAACCTCCTTGATTAATTTATAGTCAATTCATTCACTTTGTTGTATTGGACTCCATCATGTGAGTTTATAATAATGTATTAATCCAGCTCCCTCAGTGGATCATTAAGATGAGACCTATTTTTCCTGCAATAAACAAGACTGCAAAGAGCCTATCTATATATACTGAAATGGGGAATTGGTGAGTCACAGAATATGCACATCTCCAACTTTGTTTCCCAAAAAGATAGTTTCAATTAATATTCTCACCAACAATGTATGAGAACTCCATTTTCTCTACATTCTACTTAGATTTAGGGAGGAGTTAAGATGGTGAAGAAATAGGGGGACCCTGGGCTTTCCTCCTCCCTCAAACATAGCTGTATTGAGATCAAATCACTTGGAACATCCAGAAAATTCATCTGTGGAGTGGCAGAAGGATTTCCACATTTGGTGGGAGGCAATGTAGCATGTGTGTGGAAGTCAATTGGAGAAGAGAAAAATGTCAGTGCCACTGAGAGGAGGGATCCCTTTCCATGGGGAGACAAAAGGGAGAGAAGGTGAGAACGGCTGAGAAACTACAGTATAGAGTTAGCACAAGAGGAAAATCTCTCTGGGCCACAGACTGGGTAGCAAGAAGTACTAACTGTTGCACGTTTTTGTCTTTTTCTTTCTTTTTTGCAAACAGTGTTTGGAGCTCAAACTCAGGTTTTGGAAGTGTGCAACTTTCCCAGGAGTGGAGCTATAGTGCGTGCTCCTGGGGTGAAGGGAGCTGGTCCTGGAGTACATAGCATGATGTAGTGATCTCCAGGGTGCACTGGGAGAGAATAGTCCCCTTACTGGAGTACTTTTGGAAAAGGGTACATTGCTCCTCAAGGACAGAAGACCTTGTAGGTATCAGCCAATGGTTTTTCATCAGCAGGGGACAGAGGCACACCCAGAGGGAATATAACGTTTGCTGCTTTTAGCATAAATTCTGCACACTGTGCATAGCTGTGCATAATGTGCACCATAGATTCCACACACTGTGTAGGTGTGGGCTTGTTATTAGAGATGAAGGATTTCAGACACAGTATGGAGAGCCTCTATTCTGGAGGAAGGGAGCAGATCTGCACAGTGCCGGGTCCTTTATGACTTCAGGTCTTGAATTCCAGTCACACACAAAAGAAAAAATGCAGGAGAGTTGTGTCCCAGAGTGAGCTGACTGCCCTCACTGAAGGGCAGGGGGTGAGAGATCCCCAGTGTGGAGATGAGAGGTTGGGGTGGTGCCATCCCCCCCCAACACCAACACAGTGGGATTTCACCAGAGGTGGGACCCTCTTACACCAAACCCTGCCTCCCCCACTCCATGCCTGCCAACTGCTCATTTACTGGGCAAGATGACTCTGACTTAAAGCAATGGGCCTCTTCTCCATAAGACTAGCACAAGGAGCACCCCCATGCAGGAAGTGCACTGAAAATTGAGTGTTTCCAAATGATAGTTCATGGTAGTTCATGGTCTTCTTTTTTTCTTTGGAATCAGCCTTACAGTTTTTTTTTTTATTTTCTTTTTTTGTTTGTTTGTTTTGTTTCCTTTCCTTTTCTATTTTCTTTGGATCATGCATCCCCCCCACCCCCCGACTTTTTTTTCCAGGCCTATTTCAACAAACAAATAAAAGCACACCTAGTTAAAAGTCCAAACACTCCCCCACTGTGAGCAAGGAGGAGCTCTGCAGAGGACTGACCAGTGGGAAACAGCAGCGAAAATGCAACAGCAGGGTGCACATAGGATACACTTATGTATAGACATAGGTATGTTTATAGGTATACACATAGGTATACACATTCTTCTCAAGTGCACATGGAACATTCTCCAGAATAGATCACATACTGGGTCACAAATCAGCCCTCAACAGGTACAAAAAGATTGCAATCATACCATGCATATTTTCAGACCACAACGCTATGAAACTTGAAATCAACCACAAGAAAAAATTTGGAAAGCCCTCAAACACATGGGGGTTAAAGAACATCCTACTACAGAACAAATGGGTTAACCAGAAAATTGAAGAAGAAATTTTAAAAACATACATGGAAGCAAACAAAAAGGGAAACACAACAATTCAAACCCTTTGGGATGCAGCAAATGCAGTCCTAAGAGAAAAGTACATTGCAATTCAGGCCTATCACAAAAAGCAAGAAAGTTACCAAATACACAACCTAACCTTCCATCTAACGGAGCTAGAAAAACAGCAGCAAATGAAGCCCAAAGCCAGCAGAAAAAGAGAAATAATAAAGATTGGAACAGAAATAACTGATATAGAAACAAACAAAAAACCAGTAGAAAACATCTTGTTCTTTGAAAGAACAAAATTGATAAACCCCTAGTCAGACTAATCAAAAAGAAAAGAGAGAAGACCTAAATAGATAAAAACACAAATGAAGGAGGAGAGATCACAACAACATCATAAAAATACACACAATTATAAGAGAATACTATTAAAAATTATATGCCAACAAACTGGGCAATCTAAAAGAAATGGACAAATTCCTAGAAACTAGCACACTACTGAAACTGAAAAGGGAAGAAATAGAAAATTTGAACAGACCCATGACCAGCAAAGAAATCAAATCAGTTATCAAAAATCTCCCAACAAGGGTCCTGGGCCAGATGGCTTCCCAGGGGAATTCTACCAGACATTTAAAGAAGAGTTAATACCTATTCTTCTCAAACTGTTCCAGGGGAGACTGGGTGGGTCAGTTGGTTAAAGGTATGACTCTTGGTTTCAGCTCAGATCATTATCTCATGGTTTGTGAGTTCAAGTCCTGAAGCAGGCTCCACACTGTCTGGGATTTTCTCTCTCCACCCCTCCCCTGCTCACTCTGTCTCTCTCAAAAAAATAAATAAAGTTTAAAAAAAATTCCAAAAAATATAAATGAAAGTAAAGTTTCCAAACTCATTTATGAAGCCAGCATCAACTTGATTCCAAAACCAAAGACCCCAATAAAAAGGAGGATTACAGGCCAATATCCCTGATGAAACTGGATGCAAAGATTCTCAACAAGATACTAGCAAATTGGATTCAACAGTACATTAAAAGAGCTATTCACCATGATCAAGTGGAATTTATTCCTGGGCTACAGGGCTTGTTCGTTATTCAAAAATCAATTAACATAATATACCACATTAATAAAAGAAAGGATAAAAACTATCTGATCCTCTCAATAGAAGCAGAAAAAGCATTTAACAAAATACAGCATCCTTTCTTGGTAACTGCTCCAGAAAGTAGGATAGAAGGAACATACCAGAACATCATAAAGGCCATATATGAAAGAACAACAGCTAATATCATCCTCAATGAGGAAAACCTGAGAGCTTTCCCCCTAAGGTCAGAAACATGACAGGGAATTCTACTCTCACCACTGTTGTTAAACATAATACTGGAAGTCCTAGTCTCAGAAATCAGACAACAGAAAGAAATAAAAGGCATACAAATTGGCAGGAAAGAAGTCAAACTTTCACTCTTTGCAGATGTAATGATACTCTGCATCAAGAGACCAAAAGACTCCACCAAAGAACTTCTAGAGCTGATACATGATTTCCGCCAAGTAGAAGGATATAAAATCAATGTACATAAATTGGTTGCATTTCTACACACCAATAATGAAGCAGCAGAAAGAGAAATCAAGGAATTGATCCCATTTACAACCGCACCAAAAATCATGTTCCTAAACCTAACCAAAGAGGTAAAAAATCTGTACACTGACAACTATAGAAAGCTTATGAAAGAAATTGAAGAAGACACAATGAAAAAATATTCCATGTTCATGGATTAGAAAAACAAATATTGTTAAAATATCTATACTACCCAAAGCAATCTACACATTCAATGCAATCCCTATCCAAGTAACACAGCATTTTTCACAGAGCTAGAACAAATCATTCTAAAATGTGTATAGAACCAGTAAAGACCCTAAATAGCCAAAGTAATGTTGAAAAAGAAAACCAAAGATGAAAGCATTACAATTTCACACTTTAAGCTGTGTTACAAAGCTGTAATCAAAACAGTATGGTACTGGCATAAAAACAGACATATAGATCAATGGAACAGAATAGAGGACCCAGAAATGGACCCACAAGTGTATGGTTGACTAGTCTTCAACAAAGCAGGAAAGAGTATCCAATGGAATAAAGACAGTCTCTTCAGCAAGTGGTGCTGGGAAAACTGGAAAGTGACATGCAGAAAAATTAACCTGGACCACTTTCTTATACCATACACAAAAATAAATTCAAAATGGATGGAAGACCTAAATGTGAGACAGGAAACCATCAAAATCCTACAGGAGAAATCAGGCAGAAACCTCTTTGACCTTGGCCTTAGCAACTTCTTAGTAGACATGTCTCTGGAGGCAAGGGAAACAAGAGAAAACTATTCAGACCTCAACAACACAAAAAGCCTCTGCACAGTAAAGGATACAATCAGCAAAACTAAAAGGCAACTGATGGAATGGGAGAAGATATTTTCAAATGACATGTCAGATAAAGCTTGATATCCAAAATCTATAAAGAACTTATCAATCTCAACACCCAAAACCAAATAATCTACTGAAGAAATAGGCAGAAGTCATGAATAGACAATTTTCCAAAGAAGGCATCTAGATGGCTAATAGACACATGAAAAGATTCTCAACATCACTAACAATCAAAGAAATACAGATCAAAACCACAATGAGATACCATCTCACACCTGTCAGAATGGCTAAAATGAACAACTCAGGCAACAACAGATGTTAGCGAGGATGCAGAGAAAGGGGAACCCTTTTGCACTGTTGGTGGGAATACACACTGATGCAGCCACTCTGGAATAGAGAATGGAGGTTCCTCCAAAAATTAGAACAGAACCTTCCTATGACCCAGAAATTTCACTATTAGGTATTTATCCAAAGAATACAAAAATGCTGATTCAAAGGGGCACATGCACCCCAAAGTTTATAGCAGCACTATCAACAATAGCCAAATTATGGAAAGAGCCCAAATGTCTTACCGACTGATGAATGGATAAATAGGATGTGGGGTGTGGGGTGTGTGTGTGTGTGTGTGTGTGTGTGTGTATACACACATACATACATACATATATATATGTCTACATGACACTAGAGTAGGGAGGGATTTCTTAAATGATTAAAAAATCATTCAAAAATGATTTAAAGATATATCTCATACACACACACGTACATATACATACACACACACACAAAAGGAATACTTGTATTACTTGGCAATAAAAAAGAATGAAATCTTGCCATTTGCAACAACATGGATGGAACTAGAGTGTATTATGCTAAGTGAAATAAGGCAGAGAAAGACAAATATCATATGATTTCGCTCATACATAGAATTTAAGAAACATGATAGATGAACACATAGGAAGGGAAAGAAAAATAAGATTAAAAACAGAGAGGGAAGAAAACCGTAAGAGACTGTTAAATACAGAGAACAAATTGAAGGTTGTTAGAGGGAAGATTGGGGGTGGGATGGGCTAAATGAGCTGGATGTTATATGTAAGTGATGAATCAATGGGTTCTAGTCCTGAAACCAATACTACACTATACCTGAATTTAAATAAATATTTTTTTTTACAATAAGGGGTGTGGGAATTTAAAAGATTTAGTACTGCTTTCTTATTTTTAAATAGTGTTTTATTCTGTAGTTCTTATATATTTGTAAGATATATATTCATATATGTGTCCATTTCACCCTTTACTGGTTATAGACATTGTAAATGCCTTCTCCCAGTGCTGTGGGTTGCTACAGAGAGAAGTTTTGATAGTGATGTTTAAATGTATTTATGTTTTATCCTTTTGAATCATTTAAGAAATCCCTCCCTACTCTAGTGTCATGTAGACATTTTGTATGTTTCCTTCCAAATTTTTATAATTTAATTTTCATATTTTATCCATCCAGAAATTATTTTTACTTTTGAAGAGATTTTTTTAAATGTAGGGATATCCACTTTTTCCAGCATTAGTTACTGAATTACTTCACCATTTTTTCCTTAAATTCATAGCTTTGGTTCCCACTCTCAGCAGGCAGTGTTTCACCATACATACAACCAAAGTTGAATATATATCATTTTATTTTTCTTCTCACAAATGCCAAGATATTAAGGAAAAGGAATGAAAAAGCAAAGGTAAGTTGTATTGTACAAAAACTTGAGTGGAATTCATTCCCCACTTGTGCTATGCGTCCCTACTTGAACAAAGTGGAGGGTGCTCACATTTCAACTGAGGCCTAGTGATAGCCACTTCAAGTGAGCAGTGACAGATTTATATATGACCACAGCAATTTGGAGGAAAGGTGTAGGGCTCCCAGTTGAAAAGTACAGAGGCTGCCTAAAGTAACCCATAGCATCAGTAAAGGAGGACTCAGTTAGGACCTGGGTATACTCCTGCTGACTGTAGATCCAAGCGCCTGGTTTCACCAGACCATACATAGATTATTAGAGAGCGCACTGCCATATATTTGTCTTAGAAACACCCCCAAACAGCTATTGGAGGGTAGATGAGACTTCATCTAAAAGCAAACTGTACACAGGAGGTGTCCAGATATTGATGTGCTCACCAAAGACCACACACAACACTTAAAAAAAAAAAAGGGGGGGCGCCTGGGTGGCGCAGTCGGTTGAGCGTCCGACTTCAGCCAGGTCACGATCTCACCGTCCGTGAGTTCGAGCCCCGCGTCGGGCTCTGGGCTGATGGCTCAGAGCCTGGAGCCTGTTTCCGATTCTGTGTCTCCCTCTTTCTCTGTCCCTCCCCCGTTCATGCTCTGTCTCTCTCTGTCCCAAAAATAAATTAAAAAAAAAATTTTAAAAAATAAAAAATTAAAAAAAAAAAAAAAAAAAAAAAAAAAGGAGTTCTTACTCTCCTACCATCTGGAAAGTGGTAATGGCTTAGAATAACACTAGTCAAGAAAAAAATATTTTGTTCTTATATCTCTCTCGTTCATCTTCTTCCCCTCTACATGAACCTTGGACATTTCAGAAACCATGGTTAGCAATATGGGAGAGAAGGGATACAAGAATAAATTAGGGGAATAGAAAAGGAGTTGGGCATGACTGCTTTCCCACTGAAGATAACCTTCCCAAGTTAGGCCTGGCTGTAGAAGTGAAATGAAATAAAACAAAATTTAAAAGTTTTTAAAATATTACAACGAACATCCAAATACCAATCAAATCAATTGAACATGTGACTGCCAAGTTTGCACTGAGGGTTGACATTCAGTCAGCAGACGGAGAAAAAGATAGGGGAGAATAGCTTGGTAGGTTTTATGAGCTAGTACTGGAAGTAGAGACATTAAGTTTTGCACACCTTTCATTGGTCAGAATTCATTCATATGGCACTACCTTGAGGCAAGGAAATCTGGGAAATGTAATCCTTGACCAACTGCCTCAATTTCGCAACAATTTTAGACTGAAATAGGATCATGAATGTGTGGTATTCACAAAGCTGTCTCACCACATTTGTTTTAACAATTAGAACTCATTCATTTAAAATTTATTTGTGTGTGTGATGTGTGATGTGTGATGTGTGATGTGTGATGTGTGATGTGTGATGTGTGATGTGTGATGTGTGATGTGTGATGTGAGTTAATAATCTGGAAATTCAACGTCTTGATTATTTTCCCAGTTTGGAATGCCATTATTGAACTGAGACTGGATGATGTTCTTTTTACTAAGTGAGAGATAAGAAAACCTATGGAGCCAACTTGCGATTTAATCAAGGGACAAAAGCAGAATTAATCTAACAAAGAGAGTTTGGACAGGTAATAGGGGAAAGGAAAATTGTTTTTCCTATATCTCTGATAAGTCCTACTTATCTGTGCCTTGATATTTAAAAAACATATGTAATCCTTGATTTTAAATTTATTTTGGGCCTAATCTTCCCTCCAGTGATTCTACATTCAGCATAATTAAAAGGAACAAATCAACAAACACCATCTCTACTAATTGAAAGACTTTTTAATGTGTAGTAATAAAATGCAAAGATATAAGGCAAGATCTAATCAGGTAAAAGCCATAGGTGTAGGATGAAGTATCTTGTTTTTAATTTCGGTGTCTGGTAGTTAGATGCTCAACTGTTTGTTTCTGTGTTCCTTGAGTTAAATGATACTGGGACACAGCATACCAATCATAGGTGATTATCCTGTTCCAGTATCATGTCTCTATCATACTTAAGACATAACAAGTCTCAAAACAGTCTGTGCCTTGAAATCTATTTGTGTTATCAAACTAGCCAAAAAATATGATAACATTGCATGATAAAGTATTTTTTTTGCCAGAATTAATTTCAAAGGACTTTTTGGGCTTTATCATCTAACTAATATGATATGATAAAAGAACGTTTTCTATGCCATATTTAAAACCTACATGCATATTTTATTATAACATTTGTTTATCACAACATTTGTTCTGACTCTGCAGAAGACAGAGACAAGTACATACCTAAAGTACACAGAAAAGAATTAAATTAGGTACCATGGCTCTAATGGTTTATTTATGTGTCAACTTGACTGGACCAAAGAGTACTTATATGTTTAGTCAAACATTATTCTAAGTGTTTCAGTGATTAACATTTAAACTGGAAGACTGAATAGATCCAATTGCTCTCCCTTATGTGGATAGATATCATCCAATCAGTCAGTTGAAGGCCTGAACAGAACAAAAAGTTTGGCCTTCCTCTAAGAGAGCATTCTTTCCTGACTGTCTTCAAGCTGGGATATCAACTTTTTCCTTGCCTTCAAACTCAAACTGAAAAACTGGCTATTTTGGGGTCTTGTGCCTCTTAGGCTTTGGATAGGAACTACACCATTTGTTCTCTGGTTCTCAAACCTTTAGACTTGAACTGGAACTAAGCCTTTGGCTTTCCTGGGTCTTTAGCTTTGCAGATCTTGGGATTTTCTTATTTCAATAATCACATGAGCTAATGTCTAAAAATAAACCTATTTTATACATTATAAAGAGATTTGCCAATGAAATTTTTTACCAAATTTACCAACAAAAATTGTGAAGCCTCATTTGACAATAGGATAGACTCTCCCTGATACATTCTGTGTCTTTATCTGACTCAGTGAGATAAGAATAACTTTTGCTACTACTTCACTAGTGTTAAGGTTTTGATCCCCAAAGAATAACGTGGAGAAAATAATCCTATTAAGAATAACCTTTCACTCTCCACCTATCTTGCTAGCACTACATGCCTCTTCCCCTGCCTGTGTGCTCCATTCCAGATCCTCTCTTTCCAACTTGTTCCATTTGACAGGTGTCCCTCCAAAGCAACTTTGCCAAGACACACTCTGCAAGCAAGCCTGGTAGTAAACTGTGCCACTCCAAAGTGACTCTTGCACTGGGGAAAGGGTAAGATAACCACACACATCAGTGTGCCTGCAGTTCCAGCAGTCAAACCTTATAGCTTGCAGTGCAGAGAGAACACTCTGCAATTGGCTGCCACTGTAGCCCCAGAAGACAAACCGAGGGTAGGCATCTGATCTGACTGCTAACACCACCCTATTACAAGTCTGTGGTGGCCCCAGACAGACCCCTAACAGCACAGGGGCCCAACTCTGACCAAAGTGCCCACAACAGGTAAAGTGGACTGAACAAATGCAGCCTAGCCACAACAATAGGGTGCACACAGCCCACATAGGAGACACCACTGAAGCACCTGGTCCTGGTGAACACGGGACACTATGCTACAAAGCACCTTAAGACCTCTTCCACAAGGCCACTACTTTCAAGATCAGAAGACACAGATGACCTTCCTAACTCATAGAAACAGACAGACAAAATAAAGAGAGCAATCTGTCCCAACAAACAAAAAAACAAACAAAAAGACAAAAAAACTTGAGAAACCCACAGCAAAAGAGATAAACAGAGACAAGCAATATGCCTGATAAAAATTCAAAGTAATGGTCATAAAGATACTCACTGGACTTGAGAAAAGAGTGGAGGATCTCAGTGAGACCTTCAAAATGGAGATAGAAAATATAAACAGGAACTAGTCAGAGATGAAGGATTCATTAGCTGAAATTAAAAATACATTAAAGGGAATCAATAGCAGACTATTGGATGCAGAAGAGTGAATTAGTATGGAAGACAGGGTAATGGAAAGCAACCAATTTGAACAGGAGAAATAAAAAAAGAATAATAAAAAACAAGAATAGGTTAAGGGAATTCAGAAACAACATCATGTAATAACATTCACATTCTAGGGATCCAAGAAGGGTAAGAGAGAGAATACAGTAGAAAAGTTATTTTCAGTGTAGCTGAAAACTTCCCTAAACTGGGAAGGAAACAGACATCCAGATTAAGTAAGTATAGAACCCCCCCCCCAATTAACCCAAGGAGGTCCACACAAAGATACATAATAATTACATGGAAAAAATAGTGATATATAGAGAATTTTAAGAGCAGCGAGAGAAAAAGGAAATGGTTACATACAAGGGAAACTTCATGAAACTGTAAGTTGATTTTTCAGCAGAAACTTTGCAGGACAGATGGAATGGCATGATATATGCAAAGTGCTAAAAGGAAAAATCTGCAATCAAGAAAACTCTACCTGGCAAGGGTACTATTTAGAATAGAAGGAGAGATCAAGAGTTTCCCAGACAAACAAAAGTTAAGGGAGTTTATTATCACTAAATTAGCCTTACAAGAAATTTTAAAGGGAATTCTTTGAGTGGAATGAAAAGGCCATAAATAGGAGAAAATTATGAAAGAAAAGATTTCACGGGTAATTTCAAACATAATAAATGTAGTACATTAATCACTTATAAAACTAGTATGGAGGGAGGTGAAAGCACTAAAGTATTAAAATCAATTATATCTAAAAAAAATCTGTCAAAGAAAGCACAAAATAAAAGGATGTTAAGTTTGACATACATAAAGGGGGGGAGAATAAAAATATAGTGCTTACAGTGTTTTTAGAATGGGTTCCATCTTAAGTGACTATCAACTTAATATAGACTGCTATATGCATAAGACATTAAATATAAAACTAATGGTAACCACAAAAAAAAAACCCGCTGATAATATATACACACACAAAAATAGAGACATTAATCCAAGTATACCATGGAAAAAAACTGTCAAATCACAAGGGAAGAGTAAAAGAAGAAAGGAACAGAGAAGAACTATAAAAACAACTGTAAAACAAGAGACAAAATGACAAATAGTACATACCTATCAATAATTACATTAATGTAAATGAACTAAATGCTCCAAGACATAGGGGGGTGGCTGAATGCATAAAAAAGCCAGACTCTTACATGCTGTCTACAAGAAACTCACTTCAGACCTAAACACACATGTAGACTGAAAGTGAAAGGATGGAAAACATTTACCATGTAAATGGGAGTGAAAGAAAGCTGGGATAGCAGTAATTATATCAGACAAAACAGACTTTAAAACAAAGACTGTAACAAGAGACAAAGAAGAACACTACATAATGATAAAGGGAACAATCCAATAAGAGGATATAACAATTGTAAATATCTATGCACCCAACATGGAACACCTAAAGGCATTAAGCAATTATTAACAGACATAAATGGAGAAATTTACAGTAATACAATAATAGTTAGGGAGTTTAACACCCTACTTACATAATGGATAGATAAGCCAGATAGAAAATCACCATGGAAACAGCAGCTTTGAATGAAACATTAGATCAGATGGACCTAATATATACAGAACATTCTACCCCCAAACAGTGCACATGGAACATTCTTAAGAACAGATCACATTAAATGACAAAACAAGTCTCAATGAATTCAAAAAGATTGAAATCATATCATGCATCTTTTCTGACTACAAAGGAATGAAAGTAGAAATCAATCACAAGAAAAAATATGAAAAGAAAATAAATACATGGAGGCTAAATAACATGCAACAATAAATGGGTAAACCAAGAAATCAAAGAGGAAATTAAAAAATATGTGGAGACAAATGAATATTGACACACAATGAACCAAAATCTTTGGGATGCAGGAAATGCCGTTCTAGGAGGGAAGTTTATAATAATACAGGCCTACCTCAAGAAATAAGAAAAATCTCAACCTTACACCTAAAGGAGCTGGAAAACAGAACAAAAAAATCCAAGGCAGTAAAATAAAGGAAGTAATAAAGATTAGAGCAGAAATAAAGAAAATGGAGACTAAAAAAAAAGAAAAGATCAATGAAGCCTGACCCTGGTTCTTTGAAAAGATCAACAAAATTGATAAACCTTTAGCCAGACTGATCAAGGAAAAAAAGAGAGAGGACTCATATAAACAAAAAGAGAAATGAAGGAGGAGAAATAACAACTGACACTACCAAAATACAAAGAATTATATGACAATATTATGGAAAATCATATGCCAACAAATTGGACCACCTAGAAGAAATGGATAAATTCCTAGAAACATCTACCCTTCCAAAAATGAACTAGGAAGAAATAGAAAATTTGAACAGACTGATTACAAGCAATAAAATTGAATCAGTAACCAAAAAACTCCAAACAAAAGTCCAATACCGGATGGTTTCACAGGTAAATTCTATCAAACATTTAATGAAGAGTTAAAGCCTGTTATTCTCAACTATTTCAAAAAATAGAGGAAGGAAGTCTTCCAATTCATTCTATGAAGCCAGCATTATTCTGATATCAAAAGCCAGATAAAGACACTACAAAAAAAAAGAAAACTATAGGCCAATGTCTCAGATGAACATTGATGCAAAAATTCTCAAAAAATATTAGCAAACTGAATCCAAAAATATATTAAAAAATATTTACCATGATCAAATGGGATTTATTCCAGAGATGTTTGAGTGGCTCAATATTCACAAATCAATGTGATGCATCATGTTATAAGACAAAGACTAAAAACCATACGATCATCTCCATAGATGCAGAAAAAGCATTTGGAAAAGTACAATATCTATTCACGATAAACCCCTCAACAAAATAGGTTTGGAGGGAACACACCTCAACATAATAAAGGCCATATATGAAAAACCCACAGCTAACATACTCAGAGATGAAAAACAGAGCTTTTCTGCTAGGATCAAGAACAAGAAAAGGATGTCCACTCTCATCACTTTCATTCAACATAGTCCTGGAAGTTCTAGTCATAGCAATCAGACAAGAAAAAGAAATAAAAGGCATCCAAATTGGTAAGAAGTAAAATTTTCACTATTTGCAGATGACATGATACTGTAAATAGAAAACCTCAAAGACTACACCAAAAATCCACTAGAACTGATAAATGAGTTCAGTCAAGTTCCGGGATATGAAGCCAATATAAAGAAATTCATTGCATTGTATACACTAATAATAAAGCAGCATAAAGAAAAATTAAGAAAATAATTTCATTTACAATTTCAAAAATAATAAAGTACCTAGGAATAAACTTAACCAAGGAGGTGAACGACCTATACTCTGAAAACTATAAAACACTGATGAAAGAAATTGAAGATGACACAAACAAATGGAAAGAAAGATATTCCATGCTTATGGAGTAGAAAAATAAATAGTGTTACAATGTTCATACTACTCAAAGTAATCTATATATTTAATGTAATCCCTATCAGAATACTTATGAGAATACAACAAAATTAATCCCTATCAGAAGACAACATTTTTCACAGAACTAGAACAAGTAATCCTAAAATTTATATGAAGCCACAAAAGACCCCAAATAGCCAAAGCAATCTTGAAAAACAAAACTGGAGGTATCATAATTCCAGATTTCAAGTTATATTACAAAGCTGTACTAATCAAAAGAGTATGGTACCAGTACAAATCAGATATGCAGATCAACAGAACAGATTAGAAAGCCCAGAGATAAAGCCACAATTATATGGTCAATTAATCTTTCACAAAGCCAAAAAGGAATATCCAATGGGAAAAAGACAGTCTCTTCAACAAATGGTGCCGGGAAAACCAGACAGCAACATGCAAAAGAAAGAAATTGGACCTCTTTCTTATACCATATGTGAAAGTAAATTCAAAGTGGACTAAAGACCTAAATGTGATATCTGAAACTATAAAACTCCTGGAAGAAAATATAGGCAATAATTTCTTCAACATCAGCCATAGAAACGTTTTTCTAAATGTATTTCCTCAGGTGATAGAAATAAAAGCAAAATTAAACTATTGGGACTACACCAAAATAAAAAGTTTTTGCTCAGTGAAGGAAACTAAAAGTAAAAAGGCAACCTACTGAATAGGAGAGATGTTTGCAATGACATATTCAATAAAGGGTTAATATCCCAAAATATATAGAGAGCTTATACAATTCAACACCAGAAAAGCAAATAATCTAATTAAAAACAGGTAGAGGACCTGAATATACATTTTTCCAAAGAAGATATACAAATAGTCAGAATACTAATGTTCAACATCAGTAATTTTCAGAGAAATGCAAGCCAAAACCATAAATAGATATCTTACCCCGGTCAGAATAGCTTGAATTAAGCAGACAAGAAATAACAAGTGTTGGCAAGGATGTGGAGAAAAATGAACTCTCATGTGTTGTTGGTGGGAATGAAAACTGGTACAACCATTGTAGAAAACAGTATGGATTTTCCTTACAATGTTAAAAATGAAATTACCACATAGTCCAACAATTGCACTACTGGTATTTACACAAAATACTCAAAAACACTAATTTTAAAAGATATATGCACCCCTATGCTATTGCATCATTTTTTATAATAACCAAGATATGAAAGAAATTCAAATGTCTGTTGATGAATGGATAAAGAAGTGGTATATCACACAATGGACTATTACTCAGCCATGAAAAAGAATAAGATCTTGCCATTTGCAACAACATGGATGGACTTAGAAAGTATAATGCTACACGAAATAAGTCAGTCAGAGAGAAACAAATGCCATATGATTTCATTCATATGTGGAATTTAACAAATAAAATAAAAAACAGACTCCTATACACAGAAAACAAACTGGTGGTTACTGCAAGTAAACTATTGGGGCTACAGCAAAATAAGAAGCTTCTGCACAGTAAAGGAGACAATTAACAAAACTAAAAGACAACCTACTGAATTGGAGAAGATATTTGCAAATGACATATTCAATCAAGGGTTAGTATCCAAAATATGGAAAGGAATTTATATAATTCAACACACAAACACACACAAAAGTAATCCAATTAAAAAATGGACAGAGGACATTAACAGACATTTCTTCAAAGAAGACACACAGATGGCTAACAGGCACATGAAAAGATGCCCAACATCACTCCTTATCAGGGAATGCAAATCAAAACAGTGAGAAATCACCTCAGATATCACCTGTCAGAATGGCTAAAATCAAAAACACAAAAAGCAGTAAGTGTTGTTGAGGATGTGAAGCAAAAGGAACCTCTTGCACTGTCAGTGGGGATGCAAACCGGTGCAGCCACTGTGGAAAACTTAAAACAAAACAAAACAAAACAAAACCTGGTGGTTGGTAGAGGGGAGATGGGGGGGAGGAGATATATAAAGGAGATTAAGAGTACATTTGTCACAATAAGCACTGAGTAATGTATAGAAATATTGAATCATTGTATTGTACACCAGAATATAAGTTATATTATACTTCAATAAAAAAATAACAAAAAGAATGACCTTTTTAGCAAACACATAAAGGCACAAGCATCAAGTTTGTGTTTCAAGAAAGTAAATCATATGAAAATATTTTGAAGTATGTCCTTTAACAATAAACTCTAAAGTTATTTTAACCATCACATCATTTTAGATACATGTAGTGGGTTCATCTTCTGCCTGTGTTATGATAATGCCTTCTTTCTAGAAATGGCCCCCGATACATGTTTTAGCTGTGACTGGCGGTATTTTTTTTTTTTTATATATTATTCTGTTCCTCCCTAACCCACATTGGTGAAAAAATAAACAACTGACCTGAGCTTCCTCAATTTTGTTTTCACTCAGAATCTGAAACTTGGGAGAGGGAGAGGGAGAGGGAGAGGGAGAGGGAGAGGGAGAGGGAGAGGGAGAGGGAGAGGGAGAGGGAGAGGGAGAGGGAGAGGGAGAGGGAGAGGGAGAGGGAGAGGGAGAGGGAGAGGGAGAGGGAGAGGGAGAGGGAGAGGGAGAGGGAGAGGGAGAGGGAGAGGGAGAGGGAGAGGGAGAGGGAGAGACACACTGAGACGGTAAACACTCTCTGACATGGTTCCCAAAGATCCTCCCTCCTGGTCTTCCTGCTATTATGTAATCCGCTCCCCTCAAGTGTGGGCTTGATCTAGAGATGTACATGTAACAAATAGGACAAAAGTGATAGAAGTGAGGAAATGCCACTTCTGTGATAATCTTACAAGAAATTAGGACTTCTGTCTTTTGGTACTGTTGCCTTCTCAGCTTGTACAATTTTTTTTAAACATTTATTTTATTTTTGAGAGACAGAGAGAGATAGAGCATGAGCACGGGAGGGGTTGAGACAGGGGGAGACACAGAATCTGAGGCAGGCTCCAGGCTCTGAGCTGTCAGCACAGAGCCCGATGTGGGGCTCGAACTCACAGACTGCGAGATCATGACCTGAGCTGAAGTCGGCCGCTTAACCGACTGAGCCACCCAGGCGCCCCATTCTTTTTTTAATGTTTACTTATTTTTGAGAGAGAGAGAGAGACAGAGACAGAGACAGAGTGTAAGTGGGGAAGGGGCAGAGAGAGAGGGAGACACAGAATCTGAGGCAGGCTCCAGGCTCTGAGCTGTCAGCACAGAGCCCGATGTGGGGCTCGAACCTACAAACCACGAGATCATGACCTGAGCCAAAGTCGGACACTTAACCAACTGAGCCACCCAGGCACCCCCACAGCTTGTACAATTTGATGAAGCAAGCCATCCTGTTAGGGAGGTCCATGTGGCCAGAAACTGAGGGTGGCCAACAGCCAACAAAAGCAGAAGCCTTCAGTCCAATAATTCATGAAGCATAAAATGCTTGCTAACACAAGAGTGAGCTTAGAAGTAGATTTCCCCTAGTTGAACCTTGAGATGTCTACAGATTCCCGAAGCACAGAATCTAGTTAAGTCAAGCCTGGATTTCTGACCCACAGACATTGTTAGAATAATGTTCTCGAAAGCCTCTAAATTTGGGGTTGTTATGTAGCATTAGATAACCACACTTGGTTCCTGTAGAGAGGAGTCACAGAGGTAGCAACATTCTAGAGTAGTTTTGGTACTGGTGCTATCAGAGTCCTCAAGGTACCTCTGGTTCTCTTCCTTTCAGAGTCTTAATTTTTCAACTTTCTCTTCATACTCTAAGGATTCCCAGTATAAGTACTCCCAGTATTTTTCAATATAGTCATTAAATCAGATGTATTCAATTTCTGTTGATTATAATCTAGTCTTTAGCTGTCATTGTTTTAGTTTCATTTTACATTTTTATTTTTATCATTATTCTATTCCTGTAATTTTTAAATGATTCAGTATAATTGATTATTTTCCATTTTATTACTCCATGTGCACCTGATCTGATCTTAGCAAGAAATTATATAAACTTTGCCAATATAGCCATAAATAATTATAAAAATAAACATGCAGATGTAATTCATGGATTCCTGTGACAGCTAGACCTTTATCTTATATTTTTCTAATATTATATTTTCAAGAAAATTGGAGTCCTTCCTGATCTCTGATTATTGGCGACATCCTATGTGGTATAGCCAGTTGCTCTGCACCACTAGAGCAATGCAGAATGTCTCTCAGAATGTGGAAAATAATGTCCAGAGTATCTAGCAACTGGAAAGAGGATCTTCTATTATTTTGACATCAAATCCATAAAAAAGATAGACCTATGCAAGATCACTTAGGAAACCAAAGATTATAAATTAGTAATTGGAAAGATTCAAAAACAAACAAAAAGACCAAAAACAAGAAAATTTGACAATTCAGATCTTGTGGTTGCTAGTGCTGTTTTATTCATATTCCTTTTCAAATTTCTATCCTGATTTTGTCAAATGGTATTAAAATATTACTTAAAGTGGTTTTTCATTTTGGGGAAATTAAATAAAAATATTTAAGTCATTTTTGTTTCTCCTAACAATTGCCTGTCTTCTTAAAAGTTAGGCTAATACATTTGATAAAAGACTCCTATCACTATGCACTATTTTTATTTGATTCAAAAAATAAATTAATTTGGAAACTATTGCTTCTTCTTTCATTCTACTCCTAAATAGAAATAGTTATATGAGGATATTAAGTTTCTTTTAACTAGGTTACAGTATCAGAGGGTGACAATTTGGGGTTAAGAAGGGACAGCGTTTAGACCCTGAGCTGAGTTTATGGCAAGTTCTACTTCAGTTCTTTATGTATGCATTGGTAGCATTAAGTCATGGCCCATAAGAAAATAGGCTGCTCCTGCATCCACCCCTTACCCTCACTGAGATACATGTTGGAAAGAGAGTAAAGCCTACTAAAAAGGAGAAAACTTCCAAGGGGTCTTCAGAGTTCTGTACCCTTTACAGCTCACTATAACTTAGGCTCCATATTGGAGCTTGAGGAGAAAGCCCCAGGAAATAAAGTATTCCTACATATAGTCTTGTTATCCATTCATATATTGTATTCTTCAAACTTTTGTTAATGGGCAGGTAGTAAAAACTTATATGCCTACTATTTCTCTGTGGCATCCTGAAAGAAATAATTTACATTTGATATATTTTGATGGAACAGGGAAGAATATCCATTAAATGGGGGATAAAATGTTGAGATGCAAAGTACCAAAATAAAAACAAAGTTTTATTTTGACCTTACACCTTGGGACCTAGGTCATCTTTGGCCCGGATCAAAAGTGGATCTTTTGAACAAGACCTGCATAGGGAAAAGATACTTTTCCTCTTGTAATATTTAGTAATCTTTTTTTTTTTCCAATTCAGTGCCTTTTTGGCATCACTAGAACCCCTCTAACAATTGGACAGTGACTTCTTTGAACATTATCAAGAGACAAGAGAAAATTAAGTCTGAACTTTCAGTTTGGTTCTTAGCTTCTTAGAGATATTTGCTTGGAGAGATTTATATGTATTTTTCACTTGCAAGCTCTCAACATTTTATACTTAATTTTTTATCTTGAGTCTTGCTTGAGTCACTCCTACATATACAGCATCAATATAGAAAAAAATTAAATGAGAGAAATAATATGCAGTAAACTAGAAAAAGGGTAAAGACAAATATTCTGAGAAAAAAAATAATTGTGAGCTATATAACTACACAGTTTTCATTTATAATAAAAAGAATTGTGGAAACTTGCTTTATCTTAGAATGACTTTGATTTCAGGACACTGCCACTTGACTTGTGAGTCAGCAATTTCCCCAATCAATCCTGAATAAATCCTCCCTGACAGAAAGAAAAAAAAAAACATTTATATATTAATCTTTATTTTACTGTATTATTCAGGGTGGGCTATCTGCTGAAACAATTTCAAAATCTCAGTGGTAATAAATTATACGTTTTTCACTCATGTAAAATCCAAGAGGATGGAGGATGAGTACTCTCCTCCACAGAGTCCCTCAGGACCCAGCTCCTCCTGTTATGTGGTCCCAGTGTTCCCAAAGACCTTGGAGTCCCCAGCTGAATCCTCTGTCTTTGGCATACAGTAAAGAGAGACAAGCACAGGTAGAGGATCACAGTGAAGGCTCTTATTACCCAGGCTTGGATATGGCACACATCACTTTCACTCATAGCCCCAGGGTCACACTTCAGAGGCTGAAAAGGAAGCTAGAAAATGTAGTCTAATTAGGAGCCCAAGAGAGAGAAACATGGGTTTTTATTGAACACGCACTCTCCACCATGATTCTGCTTATTGTGGTTTAGGTGTTCATATTTATTTCCAAGATCACGGAAAAATCACTTCAAAACTGCCAGGAGCTCTGTATCAGTTTTTTACTTTCAAATTGATGTATTTTTATCAGGATCTTTTTGTCCCTTTTTGCCTGTCTCTCCAGCCAAGTTCTGAGGAACCTGTTTATTACTAAATGTTGATAATAGCGTGGATTTGGGGGCACCTAGATAACAGAGTATGAGTTCCAGCACAGTTCTTTTCTGGAATTCATCAATAAAGATAAAGAGAAACGGGAGTCACTAGAATATAAAAGTTGGACCATCTCCTTGCATGGAGGTAAAAAAAAAAATGCATTCATCAAAAATCCAATTGCTGAGAAGGAAACAACACAGTGACTCTAACATCAGAATTACTAATAAGCAAAGGGAAAACTACAATCAGCAGGTAAGGCGGCTAGCAACAGAGAAGTGTTGTTTGCATTTTAGAAGAAAACTATCAGAAACTCAGGAGTAAAGAAATCCACTTATGAAAGGTTTTGATCTAGTAGTTAAAACATGAGCTGTGGGAAACAGTAAAAGAAAGGAAGCAAGACGTTCAAACTCAGCAAACATTAGTTTTATACACAGTCAAGGAGAAATGTATTAAATTAAGAAGCACGTTGAAACGTTAAAATCTCAACTGGCCTTTTCAAAAGGGTATTGAGAGACACCAAAGTAAAAAAAGAGAAAGGATTTCAAGAGTCAGTATAGTCAGATTTCATTCTATAGATAATAAATTAAAGATACAGAGTATTTTTTTCTGTAACCAGAGGAGAGAAGGTTTCTTGAAATAAGGGAATTCAAGGAAAAAAGTGGTTAGGAGAGGAATATATGCAAATGATTGCACAGGGCCCAAAGGTACAGGTTTGGAGAGTAGAACATATTCCATCTCCAGATCATAAGACTGTTCTCCAGCAGGGACAAATGTGAACCCAGGAAGAAATCTCTCCTGGTAAGGAGAAACTAAGGTGTATGGAATTCAGGAGCTGGGGGCTGGTGCTGCAGTTATTGTTACATAGGAGCATAAGTGTCAACAAATAGCTAAGGAATATGGTGGTCCTTCCAGGGATGGAAAACTTCAGAGAGAGAAGACTTGGGGAGAGTAGGAACTACAAGACCATAAACCATACTAGTCCTTGTTAGATGTCGGAGATTCTGAGCTCATCAGAGAGTAGAAATTCTAGCCCCAGCCAGAGACCACACTGGATTAAAAATTGGGATTCCCAGAACTCTGTTCCAAAGGGGATATATGAATTAACATCCATGGATTAACTAGGACATAAAGGAGAAAAAGTGGCATTAATAAAGGGCAGTCTTTGACTACTGCCTTCTATATATTAAGAAGGATATTTTAATAAGCCTCTTCTAATGAATGTATATAGGGCAGTGTTTTTGTTATAAATTTTTTTCTCTTTTGCTTTATTGTTCTCCTAAGAATATAAGAAACGGAGTGTGTCACAATTACCTCAGTGAGAGATTACTCATCTGTGATGATTAAATTCAAAGGCGCTAGACTCAGGAAATTGATGGACATTCTGGAAAAGCTAAATAAACCAAGACATTTTTTTCTCTTAAATTCACTTTTCCTCCTCAGTTATTGTACCAGTTATTACAAGGTCTATGAAATTACCTATTTTTTTATAGAATGCATCTTGTAACATCTTATGCATTTTAGGGACATCATTTTTACTTGGAAAGTGCTTTTGTTTATAGGAATATGCTTAGATTTTAGGGGCTGCCAGTGTCCCATGGATCCTGAATATTTGTGGATGAGATGTGGGACTGGTACTGGGATCTTAGGTGTCTCGTGGTCCCTCTGGAACTTTACAAGAACATGGGAGAGTCTTCTAGTTGGAAGAAGTCCATATCAAAGTGCTAAAAAGCTCTACTATGTCCAATGGAAGGATGCAGGCCTTTATTAGGACACTACTAATGAAGAGGTAACCCCCATTTCTCTACCAAGACACTTAAGTGAGAGCTCTTTTGACTGAGACTCAGTAAAATAAGAAGAAAATGCAGGAAAGTGATTTTAGACATAATCCAGGACTTTAATTTATCTGTAAAAATGGAGACAAGATTTCATTTCAGCTATTAAAATTTCCCTGTGGTAAAAGAGGTTTATATAACAACATAAATAGTTAATATCATTAAAATGTACAGGCTTAAAAATTTGGGGCATTTTAAATTACTGGCCTTGTGTTATTTGGGCTCTGCTGTTAGTTGAGACATTCTTGTATGAGCTTGTCTGGTGAATAGGTAGAAGGGGAAATGGAAACTTGGATAATTTATCCTGATGTATAGTATGCCCTTGGGGTCACTCAATTAATTCCTGTCCTGACCCATTTTAAGGCTTTTGGGGACAATATCAAAAAAGATTTTCATGATGGCCTAAGGGGATGATCTGCCAGTATAATCGGTCCCTGCTAGACTATAAACTCTGCGGAAATCAAAATTAGGAAATTTTAATTATGTTGACATACTTTAGTTATAAAAATGTGGGTTAAATTGCATTTATGGACATATGTACTTGAAAAATGCAAATGCCGTTGAAAATTTCCTTCTCAGCAAGACAAAAAATTGAAGGAACAAGAATATATACATCTTGTAACCACAAGAATATAAATGAAGATGCTAGCCAGATGGAAAATGGCTTTTTGAAAGATGAAATTGTGCATGCTTTGTTTCTTGTCAGTGTTGATTAAGAGACCTTTTTCTATATTTATCAGTAATTAGTACAATATAAGACTTTCTGAGAAGGATGAATGCCTGACTACACATCTTCCAAATGTAAGAATTTAAATAATTTTGTCAAGTATGTCTGATAGAAAGTTGTATTTGTTCACTTAAATTCTCTATTTATATTAAAATTTGAATTTCCTCTCTCACTTGGTAAATGATCTTTATAATCTTGTTTTCATTAATTCATTATTATTTATTCTGTGGTGAAATCTCTTTTTAGAATGAGACAGTTTTGGTCTTCTACGGCATTATTTTTTTCTCAAGTCTTCCCTGACTGATTTGACCCAGCATGGTATAAAGTCTAATAAACTCAGTTGCTCCCGGACAGCAGAACCCATGTTAGTTTTACCCTCATCACTGCATTCTCACTGCCTGAACTAGGTGCTCAGACTTTTAAATGAGGTGACTAAACATTTGTTAAAAATCCATAATGAAGCCATATGAAGGTGTAAGGAGAGATTTTCTGATAATCCACTATATTTTTCCTAAGTGGTTCAGCAATATCTCCAGCTGACCACAGGAGTTAATTAAACTTAAAAAAAGAAGTCACAAGATTAATAAAACAAAGAATAAAAAGTAAGGAGAAGTTGCTGCTCAGGTTCCTCTCCATACCCTATGGTCATTGGTTCCCCAAGAATGAATTAGGTTTAAGCATATACATTGGGCCATAGTGCTAGAGCCATGAGATTCTGAATGTCTGTGGTATCTCCTTTCCTCCCAGGAACTTGAAGGAGTAAGAATGCCAAGTTTTCCTATCCTGAGAGAGCCTGGGTTAGTGACATAGGTATTGGTTAACAGAAGAATGTAGACATTTTCCTCTCCAGTTATTATAGCAAATCACTTCCAGTTGGCTTATGTTTATCTCTATCATGTGTTTAACCCTGGACTTGTCTTTATCTTAGAGACAAGGTCCCTTGCTTTACCTTTTATGTTGGAAGGCCTTTAAACTTACATCCTATATAGGCAATATGAATCATCCAAAAACATCCATCCCAACTCACCAAATACTGGAGTATGAGGAAAAAACCTTTAGTAATAGTGAATAAGGCCACCTGAAATACCACTTTTATCAAGAACAGTTCCCTGAAACACTCATTCAGAATTAATCAGGTCTTCCCTTGAAGCATACTGCCATGCTTGTATCTATATCAGATTTTATTTAATACACTCTTATATCGCACTTACTATATACAAGACACTGTTCTAAGAGTTTTACAAATATTAACACATTTAATACTAAAGTATTTAATGCTATTATGACTGCCAATTTGAAGAAAATGGAATTGAAGTTCAGAGACATCAAATAACTGCTCAAGGTCACAAAGATAATCAGGCTGCCTGGGTGCCTTAGCCAGTTAAGCGTCCAGCTTCGGCTCAGGTCACAATCTCACAGTTGTGACCTCAAGCCCCATGTTGAGTTCTGTGCTGACAGCTCACAGCCTAGAGCCTGCTTTGGATTCTGTGTCTCCCTCTTCTCTCTGCCCTTCCCCCACTTGCATTCTGTTTCTCTCTCAAAGATAAATGAACATTAAAAATAATTCTTTAAAAAAACTAATAATTGGCAGGCCATGTGATTCCAGCATGTGTGCTCCTAACCACTCATCTCTGCCACCTCACATTTATTATATCTAGTTGTAGTATCTACACTCCTCCAATTTTCCCTGAATTTTCTGATAATTTTCCAAAGAAAATGGTCAAGTGATGCATTTCCCTACCTTTATCAGAAATTCTAGGTTTAACTAAAATACAGGAAATTATTCTGCTATTATTAGTTATGTTGATTTCCAGTTAATAGAAGTAATAACAACCAAGATATATTGAGACTTAAGATATCTTTGGCCTAATATTTGAATATCTAAGAATATGTTATATTCTTATATATTACAAGGTATATAGATATGAAAAGTGTTCTGGACCCAATTCCACCTTGGGGGTGGTTTATATACTAACAAGCAATTCTTGGATACCAGCTGAGTGCCCTACAATTCAACTAAATTCTGACACTACCAACCTGGAGACAGCATCAGGTCCCAAAGGTGAAGGGTTCAACCCTACAAGACTGCCCCTCACCCCCAACTTCAGAAGCCTGGTCCAAGTCCAGCTTGTTACCTGTACTTCTGACACACTGACTTTGTATCACGGTTCCCATAACCCCCTACTTGACTTTGAAGTATTTGCTAGAGTGGTTCACAGAACTCAGGAAAACATTTTACTTACTAGATTACTGGTATATCATAAAAGGATATAATTTGGGAACAGCAGATGGCAGAGATGTATAGGGCATAGTATAGGTAAAGGGTATGGAGATTCATGCCCTCTCCAGTATTCTGCAATTCAGCAATTCTCCCAACATGTTCACCAACTTGGAAGCTCTGCAAACCCCCTCCTTTTTGTTTTTTTGGAGGCTTAATTACTTAGGCATGACTGATTCAATCATTGTCCATTGAACTCGATCTCTCAGCCCACTCTCCTCTCCGGAGTTGGGGTGGGACTGAAGGTCTTAATCCTCTAAATCTGAGCTTTGGTCCCCTGGCAACCAACTCCATCCTTTGGTGAGTTCTAAACAGTCACTTCACTCACGTAATAAAAGTCACCTTTACCGTTTTCATTGCTTAGAAAATTCCAAGAGTTTTAGAAGCTCTATGTCAGAAGTGAGGATGAAGACCAAATACATACACATACACACACACACACACACACACACACACACACACACATATTCATTATAAATCACAGTCTCATGGAACCTATTTTATAATTCTCACAATAACCCTGTAATATTAGTATTATTACTCCATTTTAGAGTCAAGATTTGAACCTAACTCAGGCTCTATGATATGTATATATGGTAACCAATATGCTGCAGTGCTTCACATAAGGGAAACAATTAAGTAAGCAGATTACACTTATACATTGATGATTCCACAGCATATGAAACTTAGAGATATAAAGGACTCTGTAACTAAGGTCTCACACTTCCCTGATGTTCCTGAACCCAGTAGGAATATCACTCACTCCATCCTATACATGATGCTGGCCCCTCTGCTGGCACTAGATGCCTTTTATGTATTTGCCTTGGGATAATGCTGCAGGGGACCTCCTCCCAATAGCTATGGGCCAGGCTGTCCTCAGAGCTGCTTAGGTATATTTTTTTAATCAATAGACCTACATCAAAATACTTTTCTCAATTTCAAAGGAGATAATAGAGGGGACCTTAATTCATTTGAAGCTAATTTTTCATCTTTCTCTATTAAGTTTTTTCTTCACTTGACAAAGAATCATCTACTCAAATGTTGTACAGATTTACCCCAATTATCTCCCAAATTTAACTTTTAGAAAATAGCCCTCAAAAGCATCTCCCTTCTATTTGGCTTTACCGTAGGGAGGCTATATAGCCTAGTGGTTAGAACATGGAATCTGAAGTAAAAAATTTGGGCTTCACCACTGACCTTGGACACACCAATGAGCCTCTGAGAAAGCCTCATTTCTCTCATGTAAAAACTGGAGATAATGGGTAACAATAACACTCTCCTCCTTGGGTTGTTGGGAAGATAAAAGGAGATGACCCAATTAAAGAGCTTAGCATGTTGCCTGGCCCAGGATAAGTAATTGCTAACAATTAGCTGTTTTATTGCTGTAACCATTTCATGCTATATAGGGGGCAGTCATCCCTTTTAGGTGCACATTGAAATCATCTGGGTAGGTTTAACAACTATTGATGTCTCGGTCCAGCTACCAGGGATTCTCATTTAGTTGATTTGGGGTTATCCTGGGTAACCAAATTATTACCACATAGCCTTAGTGTAATATTTTTCACATAGTAGGTTCTGCCTATAAATAGTCATTAAATGAAATAATGAGCATATTTTAAAATTCTAGCAGTGGAGCCCAAATGCTCAGCTATCTTTAACTAAAGATTGGAAGGTGGTTATTTTTTAAGCAGTGGCCAGCTTTCAGAGGGACAGACTAAGAACAGCAAGGGGGTGAGAGGGACCTGTCTAAATTATTAGATCACCCAAACACACCCAGTTAATCAATCAATCAATCAGGTCATATATCCTTCGGCAGGACCATATTCATAGTCACATAGATAAGGATCCTCAAGTGTTCTAAAATGTTATTCCTGGATAGGTTATTACCTAGAATAGCCATGGTTGTCAGTTAGGTGGAAGACCTGGAGTTCTACTGTTCAAAAATCTGGTCAGGGGTGTCTGGGTGGTTCAGTTGGTTAAGCATCTGACTCTTGATTTCAGCTCAGGTCATGATTTCACAGTCATTAGATTGAGCCTCTCTTTGGGCTCTGCACTGAGTGTGGAGGCTGCTTGGAATCCTCTCTTTCTGCCCCTCCCCTGCTCTCTCTCTCTTTCTCTCTCAAAAGAAACCAACATTAAAAAAAAAAAAAAAAAAAAAGGAAAGAAAAAAGAAAATCTGGTTCCTCATTCGGCTCCCACCGCTCGCCTGCAAAATCCTGAGTCTCTAATCTTCCTTCAGGCTCAGAGTCTTCATTTGCAAAAGCAGATTAATATCTATTTCACATGGTTCCTGAAATGATCAGATGAAACTCTCAGGTTAATTATTTTTCTCATTGATGAAGGTTATACATATTAAACATTTTTTCAATGTATTTTACATTTTCTGCTCCTCTAGCCTTCCACCAGTCCCTCCTCTTCTCTAGAACTCCCTGTTTATCTTCTTTATAACTCCCTGCTACTCTTAAGGATTTTTCCCCTATTGGTATAGCTGCTTCCCCACCTGATTGTCCAAAGGTCAGGAACTGGCCTTATTAGGTTCTTTATGTCCAGAACCTAGATTATCTGATACATGAAAGGTGTTCAATAAATGTTTAATGAAAGAACAAATGGAAATCAAGAAGCCATAATTATGAGCAAATAAATTTTTACCAAGGCCAATTCAGTGAAAGAAAGTTATCAGACTATGCAAAGCTATGTGGGGAGGTGCAACTCCAAGCCTCAGTTTAACCCCACTGATGTTAATGTTGACTATTGATTCCAAGGTAAGATTTTTAGGAGCTGTCATAGCAGACTTTCTATTCATCAAGTCTTATTTATTAGGTGTGATAAAACTCAGGCTTTAAGATCCTGCTAATTAACCAAGTGTGCTTTCAATTTCAATCTGTTACCTACAAATATTTGAACATTTAATGTTTATTTTGAGCTATCACTGCTATCTCTGGGCCCCTGCAACTCAATTAGAAAGGAGTTTCCTTTCCCTCCAGCTTAACCAAAGCAGAAGCATTGACTCTCATCAGTGGAGAGGCTTTTCAGATCAAATATTTCATAACTGGAATTAGTGCTAATGTAAATTCATTCCTATATGACTTGCGTCCCCCCAAAAACATTTACCATCCAGTGTCTCTGACCTTCTACCACTACATGCCACACTGAGGCCAAATTATTGCATTAGTCTTTTCATATTCAAAATAAGTGGAATATTCCTCTCCTCCTTTATGTCCCACTCCTTGATATCGTATACTATCCAAGTTAGCTCTATAATAATGAATTGAATTATAGCACTAGACTCTATGTAAGTTGGAAAACTGCTTTGTTTTCAGCTATATCCTAGATCAGCTGCTGAATTTCAATATGCTTTAAAATCATCAGGAGGTCTTATTAAAATGCAGATTCTAATTCAGTCATCTCTGATGGTGTCTGAGACCGAGCATTACTAACATGCTCCTAGATAATGTTGATGATGCTGGTCTGGAGACCACATTTTTAGTAGTAAGTTTCTAGATCAATTCAATTCATATAATTGAACTTGCTCTTCTGCAATCCTTGATTTATTTTTAAATCTTATTACAACCATTCACTTTTCTCCACACTCATACTAAGAATATTTCTCAGGGTGGCCTGGTGGCTCAGTCGGTTAAGAGTCTGACTCTTGATATGGTCTCAGTTCGTGATATCACAGTCATGAGATCAAGCCCTGAACTTGGAAACTGTTTGGGATTCTCCCCCCACCCCGCCGTCTCTCTACCCCTCCCCAACTTGGCGCATGCATGCATGCATGCCCTCTCTCTCAAAATAAATAAATAAACATTGAAATAAAAAAAGAATACCTCACAGGTGTAAACCTTAGGCCACCTAGTAAATGACAGCTCGTATTCCATTTGCCTCAGCTCCCTAGTTAGCACCTGGAGCTCCCACATCTATGAGCCTTTTGAAGACTCACCAGCAAATAGAGTCCTCACAAAGTAGACAGTCACGGTGAATACGGAGATAAATCAATTAGTTTGAATCTCAATTTCTCTGTGTGCTTCCTTTGAAACAAGACATGCAATTTTTACAAACATTCTCTGAACTTTTAGACAAATGTTATGTTGTGTTTTCAAGCCTAGTAATTGTACTATTTGAATTATTTATGTGTCTCTCATTTCAATTGCACTTCCAACAAAAATGTTTTGTTTTTAAGCAAATTTATGTATTTAAATTTTTCATATGTCTATCACTTTGTTTTTAGTCACTTAATTTTTTGTATATTTTTCTATTTTGCTATTTGAAACTTAAAATAAGCCACTTGGTACTTTGTGTTCATTTTTTTTGCAGGTAGTGGAATTACCATATTCTGATAGATTGTATGAAGGAATGATCTCCCTAAAAGGCTAAGATAGTATCAGTGTCAGTTATCTTTGGAACAGGCAGTTCCTAAGATAAGGGACAAGGGAGATAATGGGAAATGCTGAATTATCAAGGCAGAACATAGATATCATAGATATCCAATTGGAGTTATGCCTCTTACCTAAGTAAGACTTGATCTCTTAAGTCTGGACTTCTAATATAAACATGCCTTAATATTTTTTTTTCTGTAAGCTATCAACTTACATGTTACTTGCTATATTTCCTTTTATCATTACTACAGTTTCACCTTTAATAAGCGCTTATTTTAAAATTTGGGCTTGGTTTTAGATGTACAATGAGGAACAAATAATGAGGAAATGGTAAAGCAACGGAGGCTTGGAGCTTGGTTGAGGGAGTATAGAGTTGGTGGACCTCAAGCTCAGAGACTCTAGCTATGACCCCAGATTTCAACAGTAGGTGCAAGAATAAGGAACCTGACAAGCATAGTATGTTGGCCAGTGACTTATTGGGTGATAGATACATATAAGGAAACTAGTGAGGACTCATAAGACATTCATCATTCTTTAACCCTAATACCCCAGATAGGACACATACTATCTAAGAACTTAGGTCTTCTCCCCACCCCCACATATGCATAGAAAAAGACAATTGATTCAACTTATAGTCATGACTAAGTATCTCAAAGAGGCTGACTTCACTTCTTAAACTGGAACACATAGAGCTACAATGGGCAGTTTCTTTTTTTTTTTTTCTTTCATAACTATGCAGGAATAGAAGATGAGCTGGAAGAGAGCAGTTACAGAAATAAAATCTTTCATTCACATCTGAAACATAGTATGTACATACCAACTCAATTCAACTACTGATCACAATATTAAAAATTCTTGCATTTATTTTGGTGCGTTAATCACTAACAAATACCATGCTGAAAAATAATATTGCTTCCCAGTCCTCAAATTACTTAAACTCTGAACAGCATATAACACGTTTGATAACTTTTTCCTGCTTAGAGAATCACTCTCTTCTCTTAGCTGTCATAGTACTACCTTCCTGTGGTTTGTTCCTTCTCAATTTCTTCTGCCAAGTAATCCTGGAACTCAAATCTGAACCTACTTCTCGTATTCTTCACCCTCTTTGAAGATCAGTGGTTCTCAACTTTGAGTGCACATTTTGGTCACCTGGGGAGTTTTAAAAACTAATGATATCTGGATCAAACCCCCAGAGATTCTGATTTAGTTGATTTGGGATAGTCTGGGCAAATGGATTAAGAATTGTCAGGTGATTCTAATGTAAAACCAATAATAAGCATTGGCAGAGATTGTTTCTCTTATTGATAAGTATCAATTTTTATATTTTTGCTCCAGACAGATTTCTTGAAATCAAGATTCATTCATTCAATTGCCAGAATTGTGGTGATGGCAGAATAGTTTATGTTGAACCAACGCCCTTGCCAAAAACAATTATAAAAGTCTGGACAAACAAATATATCTATGTCGCTCTATCAACCAAAAGCAAGCAGACACCAGACCTGATATTATACTCTCAAGAATGGAAGCACACTGGATGAGATCCACATTTAATTGGCCTTTCCTGTGATAGCACTTCCCAGTTTCCTCCCTGCACAGGAAATAGAGTTCAAGCAAAAAACAGAAGTCTGAGGTCAAAGTTCAGAGCTGCTAGAAATTGGTGAGGCTAGGTAAGTGAATGAAAGGATAAAACCAGTTAAGAGGCAGCCCCCAAATCTGCATGTGAACTCTCCCAAAGAGTGGCTGCACATGTGTAGAGACAGACTCTAATGAACTTAGCAGAAAACAGTTGGAAGGCTAAAATACTGAACAGGAATTTTAGTAGCTGCCTGGTGTTGGGGAGACACAATTTGGACTTTCAAGTCTTGACTCATTAAAGGACTTAAACCTAGGGTTTGTCACCAGAAGGGCCACATCTTACAGTATTAAGGACCATTCTCAGGACTTGAGTCTATGTTGGATTTCAGCAACTCTAAGGAAACTAAAAGCAAAGCCTCTGCAGGATCAAGTGGGTCAACCAGAAATTTATTAGCTTGCTAGAACTAAATTAACATTTTTCAGGGAAAGGTTATAGAATTCAGTCTCTACAAAATGTTATTCAATGTATAATAAAGTTACTAGCCAGGTGAAGGGGCAGGAAATTATGACCTATATTCAAAAGAAAAATCACTCAATAAAAGCAGACACAAACTTACTGGAATTAGCAAACAAGAAATTTAGAATGACTTAAAATACAGAGTTAATAGGAAAAAATGGACACAATGAATAGATATATAGGAAATTTCAGAAAACCTATAGAAACTAAAAATGAACCAAATGGATATCCAAAACTGAAAAATATCTGAAATTAAAATAGGAAGGGCTTTGAGAAGAAAAGTATCAGTGAAATTAAAGACAGATAAATAGAAATCTCCAAACTCATGCAAAGATAAGAAAATGAAAACACACACACACACACACACACATACACACACACACACGAACAGAGCCTCAATAGCTTGTGGAACAATCAAGAAATCTAGCATGTTGGTAATGATAGTCCCAGAAAAAGATAACATAGATAATGGAGAATACATATTTGAACAGAAAGTGGGTGAATATTACCCAAATATGATAAAAAACAACAATCAGTAGATCCAAGAAATTCAGCCAGTTCCAAGCAGGATTTACCCACAGCCAACCAATCATTTCAATTTGGGTTATTCACACATCTTAAGACTACCAAGTTCAAAAACGATCTCTTGATATTTTCTTGATACTTCCTACCCTTCAAACCTGCTTGCTCATTTTCCCACTACTTCTTATTTTAGTAAATGATACCACACTTACCCTGTTGCTCAGAATGAAATTCTGGAAGTCATCTGTATTGTTTTTCTATAGCTGCTATAACAAATTACCACGAACACGAATTCATTTTCTTATGGTCCTAGAGCCAGAAATCTAAAAAGGAATTCACTGGGCCACAATCAAGATATCAGCAGGGCTGTAGTTCCTCCAGAGGCTTTACAGGAGAATCTATTTCCTTGCCTTTTCCACCTTCTAGTAGTTGCCTTTATTCTTTGGCTTATGACCCGCCAGCCTATGGCATCCTCTCCCACTGATTCTGCTCCTCCCTACTTTGGTCACATGGTTTCCTTCTCTTCTGTGTCAAATATTCCGTGATAGGGACACATGTGATTCCATTTGGGGCCCACCCAGGATAATTCTCCCCATCTCAAGATCCGTAACTTAATCACACCTGCAAATTCTTTTTTTGCCAAATAAGGTAACATTCACAGGTTCCAAGGATTAGAACCTGCATGGGTCGCGGATGGTGGGCATTACTCAAAATACCCCATCATTTTTTATTGCTTCTCTCTTATGCCAACATGTATTTTTCATAAACAATTCTGTTTTTATTCTATTTGAGTATCCTTATGGTTGTTGCTTTAAATTCTCCCTCAGCATATTACTTACATTTGTTTCATTTAAATCTCTGGCCATGACCTTATCTTGTTCTCTAATTTAGGATGAATTCCTCTGTCTTAGAATTTTGTCTAGGAAAGCATATCTTGAATCCATGCACTTCATCTCCACTGCCATCCCTTCAATCCAAACTACCACTAATTAGCATCCAAAGAAGTTCCCCTCTGGCTGAAACACACTTCTTTCAGATCTCCTTGCTATTATCTCCTTCTCACACTTTAGACTGTAGCTCAAATAACTTCTCTTTTAAGAAGGCTTTGATAAAAATATCTAAAGAACCCCATTTTACACTTCTATCATCTTCAAAGCGCTTGATACATTTTGTTTCCTCTATCAATTAGTTTTAGTCAGGAAAATAGAAATTGTTTTCAGACTTTTAACAAAGAATTGGTTACACTAATACTGGAAAGCTGGAAGAGGAAAAATGAGGAAGTATCCTGGAGGAATAAAATAGAGGAGGGAATGTTGCCCAGAGATTAATGCATACAGAAAGCAGATACCTCCCCCTTGGTTGGAAAAAAAAAGTGAAGAAGTGTTGTCACCAGAATGCGAGAGCACACTCACTTCTGGGGATGTTGTACAGCAGGTGCTAGAACCTAGAGATAGAGATAGAGATAGAAACATGGAAAAAAAAGAGCATCTTGCTCCCTCATTTTCTATTTCTCTGTAGAACACTAATGCAAGTTTCCTACATTGCCAATGGAGTGCATCTGTGTGGGCCATATCTTGTGAATGAATAGGGGACTGTTTAAATGTGGTCTGGCAACATCAGGGGGTGAACTTAATTGTTCAAAAGCTCTTAATCCCCAAAGTAAGTATATTAGGGAAATCTCCCTTTAAAAACATTGTATGCTCTCCGTTTTTCACTATCTTAATCTATCTATAACAATTGGCCCTGCTGTTCTAAACGCCATTTTTAGAGTTAAAATATTTCTGAAGGACTTTAAAGACAAATGGGGAGGGTTAAGGCAGCACAAGTACACTGTGGTGAATTTATCTTGTTTACCAATAAATAAAAATTACCAATGGCAAATCAACTTTGTAATACTGTAGAAAAGGATCAAAATGCATTCCTTTTCACCACCACAAGCTGTGGTCCTTACAGCAGGAACCCCATGTATGATCTCTGTTGGGATCTTGGCCCTTAGAAGAAAATGTTAAATAATTAGCATTTTATCGTAGCAACGGGAAGTGAAAATAAGCTGCGCTAACACATCCACTTCCTGCACAAAGAAAGCAGCTTGTGCAAGAAGAACCTGTAAAATCAACATTTATGGAATACCTACTATGTGCCAGGAATTTTAAAACTATTTTTATGTACTTATTTGACAGAATATAGGATAAGGAATCAGAACACCTGCACCCAGATCCCAACTCTACCTTTAAAAAAAAACTATCATTCAAAAACTCTCAACCTCGGTTTCCTCAGGTATATAATAGGAATGAGAATAATAATCTCATACAGAAATTGTGAGGATAATTTAAGATGTGAGTGTTATTTGTAAAGTTGCTATATACATATTTCTGTTGAAAAATATAAATTACCATAAATATTTGTTCTATGATTGTTGTAAAAGAAGTATTTTTTAAAATGCCAATCACTTTGGGCATTTGGCTGTGAGAACAAGATGACAGTTGTTAGAAACTAAGGTGAAATTTTGAAGGTGTTTGCAGAAATGTAGGAATGCCTGAATCCTGTTTCGCAAATCACAATTCATCTCTGAAATTTCTATAGGGAGATAGACACAAGGAACAAAGCCAATGGGAAGCAAATATTATTTTATTATTACTTGGGTAAGTACCTAATTACTCCTAATGCAAAATGTTGGAAAGCGGAGTTGGAAGACAGTAGATAGCTCTTGGTTTGTACCTAGTCCAATTTCAAATCTTGGAATATCACCATCAATTGATCAACTACATGGTCTGAGGTATCTGACACACTGACGAGAATATTCAAGTGGTTTTGTGGAAACAGTTGAGGTGACAGAATTCCTCCCAAGGGCACCACAGAAGAGAAAAAGTGAAAGACAAAAAGTATAGTGTTGACTTGTGATACTTACGGCACAATGTTCCTGCCCATTAGCAAGGGCTGGATGAATCTATGGCCCAGAATTTGATAAGATTAGCAATTTTTTCATAGGAAGGCAAGGGAGGTAAGAAACATGTGGAATAAAAGAAACTAAAATCTCCTCCCCTGCATCCCTAGATGGCCATTCCCAGGAGCTAGCCAGCCTGTGTCTGGCCATTCACACCTACTGGGTCCTCTGGATAAATTTACAGGGAATGATTCCACACTGATGCACCCAAAGAGGAAAATAGATTAACCAGTGTGCCACTTATCATTTTACTGCCTCTCAGCTACAAATCTACTTTCCATTGCATGATCTGTGAAATGGAGATGGGCTCTTTGATGATTTCTTCTTTGCCATAGGGGACAATGTGAAGTTTTATGAATAGAGAGTTCTGGAGAGACAATCAATAGAAGAGGAAGAGGATCTTTCTTCTGGTTCCAGGGTGCTGCACTCTGTAGACTCCTGAAGTATGCATAGCTTCTCCAGCATTCAGCTCCTGCAGCACTGTAGCTTCTCAGGGACAGGATTCTATAGCCCAGATGTCTTCTCCAACAACTCGCTCCTCCTGCAGGGCACATTTGGCTAACAGCACTGGTGACCAACAGCTTCAATCTCCTCAAAAATATCTGTATCTCAGCCATAGGGGTGAGGGATGGTGGGTGCTCTTTCTTGGATGCTGTATCATACACCCAGGGTTAGGGACTGCTCCTTATATCTGCCATTCCTATATTCTTTCAAATTCTTTTTACCTCTTACCAGCTATTCCCTTGGCATTCCAATCCCCTGTTATTAATAATATTCTTTTTAAAATTTCTTTTTGTTTTAGAGAAAGAAAGCAAATGGGGAGAGGGGAGAGAGAGAGGGAGGTAGGGAGGTAGGGAGAAAGAGAGAGAGAGAGAGAGAGAGAGAGAGAGAGAGAGAATGAGAGAGAGAGAATCCCAAGCAGGCTCCACAATCAGAGTAGACCCTGGTCATAACCCTGGGATCATGACCTGAGCCGAAATCAAGAATTGGACGCTCAACAGACTGAGCCACTCAGATGCCCCAGTTAATATTCTTTCTATTAAACTTATTAAAATCACTGTGTGGTTTCTACATCTTGATTGGACCCTAACTTACATAGCCAGGTTGGTGTAAGCTAGACACTACTCTAGAGAGAGGAGGGAAATAGCTCTTACTGGCCATCTGCTCTACACTAGACCCTGTGCTGTGTGTTTTATCCTCATTTCATTCAGTCTTCAGAGCCACTCTTTCTTGCAGAATACCACTACTAGTATCGTTTTACAACTAAGGACACTGAGGCCCAGAAAAATAACTGACTTGTCAATTATTGTCACTGAGCTTGGGATTGAATTCGTATTTGTCTGGACTACAGCCCATACTGTATATAGCCAGGAATTTTCCAAAATTTACTTAAAATGTTCTTTAGGTTTATTTCCCTAGTTAGTACTAGATAATATCCTAGATGCTTATTTAAGGAATAAATGACTTTTCTAGTTCTCTTTGAAATGGAAATTTTATTCCTTTGTGATAAGATGAAACTGGCCTTTAGTAGAGTTTAAGCATTCTTTACCACCAATCTCTACCACCCTCTCTTGGTGTGTCCATAAGGACCCATTAAGAACAGCAAGGATTGAGTTATCAATCGCTAAGCTTCAAAGCTATCACCACTATGCTTCCTCTTTTGATTGATCTTCTTTTAACTCCAGCTGATTTTTCAAAATTTTCAGTTTCTGCTTGATTCCTGTTTTCTTGCACTCCTATCTTCCTTTATAACATCAAACTGTATTTTATATGCTTTGGCCCAGTGGGGTGATTTCTCAGATGAAATAACTTGCTTTCTTTCTCTAGTTCTAAAATCATCAGAGGAACCTAGTAGCATGAATAGCATGAAAGGGAGTTGTGATTTTGAGGATCATAAATTACTCATTGGGGAAAAATTCATGGATATGTTTGTTTATTCTCTGCATATATTATGTGTTTTTTTCAAGACCCAATTCAAATGTTTTCTCTTATAAGGTTTCCCTTAAACATTCCAAATATAGTTGGGTTGTCCCCAGTTTATGACTTCTTCACCTGTCTGTTCTCACCAACTAGTACAGGACTTTCCTTAGGCACACCATCAATAAACACTTGCCAAATAAATATTAAAATTTGGTTTCCTTTTATATGAATGAAAATTATATGCACAATGTCACAGGATGTTGAACTGGAAAAAAAAACCTTACACATCTTTCTTCCAATTTCATGGATAAGCAATGAAGCAAAGGAGAAAAGTGCCTTGCACAAAGACCTACAGCTAATCAGAGGAAAGAAACCTTTTAGTTTCTTTCTATAGCTCTACCTTTCTCTTTTGATAACCTGAAGCTAGAAATGGCTAAGTGATCTTATTCCTAAGTGGAAATCAAGTAATTTACTTTTTTAATGTATTACATATTTCCTTGGCTACCAATATTTATGAAGGTAATAAAAATAACCTATAAGTTAATTACTTATAGGGCTCACAACTGGAAATTACATGTAAGCATCATTTATAGTGTTCCAATTATTTATAGCATTATTTTGCTTCTGCCTCTTTGGTATACAATGACTGACTGAAACAGGTTTCTTAAACTCTTTACATCTAACAGTAATTTTATCAATTTTCTTCCAGTTTTAAATTTGTATTTTATATACAGTTTTTACTCTTTCATTATTGTCATAAACTGATTCCTTTAATACTACATATAGTAAGCATTTTAAAAAACACACTTATTCTTTCTCATAGATTTCCCATATAAAGCCAGCTATTTTAAAGTATTTTTAAAAAATAGGGTTCATCCCCGACCGCGGGGACCCACACCCTCAACAACGCCCCCAAACACCTGAAGGTGGGCCCTTGCTCTGCTATGGAGGGCACTTCTGTCTCTATTAAAAAGTCGTCGAGTATTGTGAAGATGGCGGCGTAGGAGGACGCGGGGCTCACAGCGCGTCCGGCCGATCACTTAGATTCCACCTACACCTGCCTAAAGAACCCAAAAAACCGCCAGAGGATTAGCAGAAGGGAGTCTCAGGAGTCAAGCGCAGACTAGAGGCCCACGGAAGAGGGTAGGAAGGGCGGCGAGGCGGTGCGCGCTCCACGGACTGGCGGGAGGGAGCCGGGGCGGAGGGGCGGCTCGCCGGCCAAGCAGAGCCCCCGAGTCTGGCTGGCAAAAGCGGAGGGGCCGGACAGACTGTGTTCCGACAGCAAGCGCGACTTAGCGTCTGGGAGGTCATAAGTTAACAGCTCTGCTCGGAAAGCGGGAAGGCTGGAGGACAAAGGGAGGGAGAGCTGCTGAGCCCCCGGACGGCAGAGCTCAGCTTGGCGGGGAACAAAGGCGCCAGCGCCATCTCCCCCGCCCATCCCCCAGCCAAAATCCCAAAGGGAACCAGTTCCTGCCAGGGAACTTGCTCGCTCCGCGCAAACACCCAACTCTGTGCTTCTGTGGAGCCAAACCTCCCGCAGCGGATCTGACTCCCTCCCGCTGCCACAGGGCTCCTCCTGAAGTGGATCACCTAAGGAGAAGCGAGCTAAGCCTGCCCCTCCTGCCCCCGTGCACCTTGCCTACCCACCCCAGCTAATACGCCAGATCCCCAGCAACACAAGCCTGGCAGTGTGCAAGTAGCCCAGACGGAACACGCCACCCCACAGTGAATCCCGCCCCTAGGAGAGGGGAAGAGAAGTCACACACCAGTCTGACTGTGGCCCCAGCGGTGGGCTGGGGGCAGACATCGGGTCGGACTGCGGCCCCGCCCACTAACTCCAGTTATACACCACAGTACAGGGGAAGTGCACTGCAGGTCCTCACCACGCCAGGGACTCTCCAAAATGACCAAACGGAAGAATTCCCCTCAGAAGAATCTCCAGGAAATAACAACAGCTAATGAACTGATCAAAAAGGATTTAAATAATATAACAGAAAGTGAATTTAGAATAATAGTCATAAAATTAATCGCTGGGCTTGAAAACAGTATACAGGACAGCAGAGAATCTCTTGCCATAAAGATCGAGGGACTAAGGAACAGTCACGAGGAGTTGAAAAACGCTTTAAACGAAATGCAAAACAAAATGGAAACCACGATGGCTCGGCTTGAAGAGGCAGAGGAGAGAATAGGTGAACTAGAAGATAAACTTATGGAAAAAGAGGAAGCTGAAAGAAAGAGAGATAAAAAAATCCAGGAGTATGAGGGGAAAATTAGAGAACTAAGTGATACACTAAAAAAAAATAATATACGCATAATTGGTATCCCAGAGGAGGAAGAGAGAGGGAAAGGTGCTGAAGGGGTACTTGAACAAATTATAGCTGAGAACTTCCCTGAACTGGGGAAGGAAAAAGGCATTGAAATCCAAGAGGCACAGAGAACTCCCTTCAGACGTAACTTGAATCGATCTTCTGCACGACATATCATCGTGAAACTGGCAAAATACAAGGATAAAGAGAAAATTCTGAAAGCAGCAAGGGATAAACGTGCCCTCACATATAAAGGGAGACCTACAAGACTCGTGACTGATCTCTCCTTTGAAACTTGGCAGGCCAGAAAGGCTTGGCACGATATGTACAGTGTGCTAAACAGAAAAAATATGCAGCCGAGAATCCTTTATCCAGCAAGTCTGTCATTTAGAATAGAAGGAGAGATAAAGGTCTTCCCAAACAAACAAAAACTGAAGGAATTTGTCACCACGAAACCAGCCCTACAAGAGATCCTAAGGGGGATCCTGTGAGACAAAGTACCAGAGACATCACTACAAGCATAAAACATACAGACATCACAATGACTCTAAACCCATATCTTTCTATAATAACACTGAATGTAAATGGATTAAATGCGCCAACTAAAAGACATAGGGTATCAGAATGGATAAAAAAACAAGACCCATCTATTTGCTGTCTACAAGAGACTCATTTTAGATCTGAGGACACCTTTAGATTGAGAGTGAGGGGATGGAGAACTATTTATCATGCTCCTGGAAGCCAAAAGAAAGCTGGAGTAGCCATACTTATATCAGACAAACTAGACTTTAAATTAAAGGCTGTAACAAGAGATGAAGAAGGGCATTATATAATAATCACAGGGTCTATCCATCAGGAAGAGCTAACTATTATAAATGTCTATGCGCCAAATACCCGAGCCCCCACATATATAAAACAATTACTCATAAACATAAGCAACCTTATTGATAAGAATGTGGTCATTGCAGGGGACTTTAACACCCCACTTACAGAAATGGATAGATCATCTAGACACACAGTCAATAAAGAAACAAGGGCCCTGAATGATACATTGGATCAGATGGACTTGACAGATATATTTAGAACTCTGCATCCCAAAGCAACAGAATATACTTTCTTCTCGAGTGCACATGGAACATTCTCCAAGATAGATCACATACTGGGTCACAAAACAGCCCTTCATAAGTTTACAAGAATTGAAATTATACCATGCATACTTTCAGACCACAATGCTATGAAGCTTGAAATCAACCACAGGAAAAAGTCTGGAAAACCTCCAAAAGCATGGAGGTTAAAGAACACCCTACTAACGAATGAGTGGGTCAACCAGGCAATTAGAGAAGAAATTAAAAAATATATGGAAACAAACGAAAATGAAAATACAACAATCCAAACGCTTTGGGACGCAGCGAAGGCAGTCCTGAGAGGAAAATACATTGCAATCCAAGCCTATCTCAAGAAACAAGAAAAATCCCAAATACAAAATCTAACAGCACACCTAAAGGAAATAGAAGCAGAACAGCAAAGGCAGCCTAAACCCAGCAGAAGAAGAGAAATCATAAAGATCAGAGCAGAAATAAACAATATAGAATCTAAAAAAACTGTAGAGCAGATCAACGAAACCAAGAGTTGGTTTTTTGAAAAAATAAACAAAATTGACAAACCTCTAGCCAGGCTTCTCAAAAAGAAAAGGGAGATGACCCAAATAGATAAAATCATGAATGAAAATGGAATGATTACAACCAATCCCTCAGAGATACAAACAAGTATCAGGGAATACTATGAAAAATTATATGCCAGCAAATTGGACAACCTGGAAGAAATGGACAAATTTCTAAACACCCACACTCTTCCAAAACTCAATCAGGAGGAAATAGAAAGCTTGAACAGACCCATAACCAGCAAAGAAATCGAATCGGTTATCAAAAATCTCCCAACAAATAAGAGTCCAGGACCAGATGGCTTCCCAGGGGAGTTCTACCAGACATTTAAAGCAGAGATAATACCTATCCTTCTCAAGCTATTCCAAGAAATAGAAAGGGAAGGAAAACTTCCAGACTCATTCTATGAAGCCAGTATTACTTTGATTCCTAAACCAGACAGAGACCCAGTAAAAAAAGAGAACTACAGGCCAATATCCCTGATGAATATGGATGCAAAAATTCTTAATAAGATACTAGCAAATCGAATTCAACAGCATATAAAAAGAATTATTCACCATGATCAAGTGGGATTCATTCCTGGGATGCAGGGCTGGTTCAACATTCGCAAATCGATCAACGTGATACATCACATTAACAAAAAAAAAGAGAAGAACCATATGATCCTGTCAATCGATGCAGAAAAGGCCTTTGACAAAATCCAGCACCCTTTCTTAATAAAAACCCTTGAGAAAGTCGGGATAGAAGGAACATACTTAAAGATCATAAAGGCCATTTATGAAAAGCCCACAGCTAACATCATCCTCAACGGGGAAAAACTGAGAGCTTTTTCCCTGAGATCAGGAACACGACAGGGATGCCCACTGTCACCGCTGTTGTTTAACATAGTGCTGGAAGTTCTAGCATCAGCAATCAGACAACAAAAGGAAATCAAAGGCATCAAAATTGGCAAAGATGAAGTCAAGCTTTCGCTTTTTGCAGATGACATGATACTATACATGGAAAATCCGATAGACTCCACCAAAAGTCTGCTAGAACTGATACATGAATTCAGCAAAGTTGCAGAATACAAAATCAATGTGCAGAAATCAGTTGCATTCTTATACACTAACAATGAAGCAACAGAAAGACAAATGAAGAAACTGATCCCATTCACAATTGCACCAAGAAGCATAAAATACCTAGGAATAAATCTAACCAAAGATGTAAAAGATCTGTATGCTGAAAACTATAGAAAGCTTATGCAGGTAATTGAAGAAGATATAAAGAAATGGAAAGACATTCCCTGCTCATGGATTGGAAGAATAAATATTGTCAAAATGTCAATACTACCCAAAGCTATCTACACATTCAATGCAATCCCAATCAAAATTGCACCAGCATTCTTCTCGAAACTAGAACAAGCAATCCTAAAATTCATATGGAACCACAAAAGGCCCCGAATAGCCAAAGTAATTTTGAAGAAGAAGACCAAAGCAGGAGGCATCACAATCCCAGACTTTAGCCTCTACTACAAAGCTGTCATCATCAAGACAGCATGGTATTGGCATAAAAACAGACACATAGACCAATGGAATAGAATAGAAACCCCAGAACTAGACCCACGAACGTATGGCCAACTCATCTTTGACAAAGCAGGAAAGAACATCCAATGGAAAAAAGACAGTCTCTTTAACAAATGGTGCTGGGAGAACTGGACAGCAACATGCAGAAGGTTGAAACTAGACCACTTTCTCACACCATTCACAAAAATAAACTCAAAATGGATAAAGGACCTGAATGTGAGACAGGAAACCATCAAAACCTTAGAGGAGAAAGCAGGAAAAGACCTCTCTGACCTCAGCCGTAGCAATCTCTTACTCGGCACATCCCCAAAGGCAAGGGAATTAAAAGCAAAAGTGAATTACTGGGACCTTATGAAGATAAAAAGCTTCTGCACAGCAAAGGAAACAACCAACAAAACTAAAAGGCAACCAACGGAATGGGAAAAGATATTTGCAAATGACACATCGGACAAAGGGCTAGTATCCAAAATCTATAAAGAGCTCACCAAACTCCACACCCGAAAAACAAATAACCCAGTGAAGAAATGGGCAGAAAACATGAATAGACACTTCTCTAAAGAAGACATCCGGATGGCCAACAGGCACATGAAAAGATGTTCAACGTCGCTCCTTATCAGGGAAATACAAATCAAAACCACACTCAGATACCACCTCACGCCAGTCAGAGTGGCCAAAATGAAGAAATCAGGAGACTATAGATGCTGGAGAGGATGTGGAGAAACGGGAACCCTCTTGCACTGTTGGTGGGAATGCAAATTGGTGCAGCCGCTCTGGAAAGCAGTGTGGAGGTTCCTCAGAAAATTAAAAATAGACCTACCCTATGACCCAGCAATAGCACTGCTAGGAATTTATCCAAGGGATACAGGAGTACTGATGCATAGGGGCACCTGTACCCCAATGTTTATAGCGGCACTCTCAACAATAGCCAAATTATGGAAAGAGCCTAAATGTCCATCAACTGATGAATGGATAAAGAAATTGTGGTTTATATACACAATGGAATACTACGTGGCAATGAGAAAAAATGAAATATGGCCTTTTGTAGCAACATGGATGGAACTGGAGAGTGTGATGCTAAGTGAAATAAGCCATACAGAGAAAGACAGATACCATATGGTTTCACTCTTATGTGGATCCTGAGAAACATAACAGAAACCCATGGGGGAGGGGAAGGAAAAAAAAAAAAAAAAAAAAAAAGAGGTTAGAGTGGGAGAGAGCCAAAGCATAAGAGACTGTTAAAAACTGAGAACAAACTGAGGGTTGATGGGGGGTGGGAGGGAGGGCAGGGTGGGTGATGGGTATTGAGGAGGGCACCTTTTGGGATGAGCACTGGGTGTTGTATGGAAACCAATTTGACAGTAAATTTCATATATTAAAAAATAAAAAAAAAATAAAAATAAAGTATTTTTAAAAAATATCTGTATTTCCCTACTTGAAATCCCCATTTTCATATCCTCTAATTCTATAAGTTCTTACAGGTTTTGTTCAAAACTCCCTCATCCCATGAACCTTGAGGACATTATGCTCAGTGAAATAAGCCAGACACAAAAAGATAATATGATTCCACTTATGTGAGTTACCTAAAGTACTCACATTTGTAGAGACAGAAAGTAGAATGGTGGTTGGCAGGTGTGTGAGCGGGGAGCAGGGGAAGAGAGAAGGATGGGGAGTTGTTGTTTAATGGGTGTAAGAGTTTCAGTTTTGCAAAATGAAAAGAGTTCTGAAGATTGCTTACAAAATATTGTGAATATTCTGAACTCTATTGAACTATATACTTAAAGATAAACTCTAGTTTATCACTCCATTATAAATTGTCATGATCTCAACTCATTTCACAAAGGATGGAAGGCCCAGAAGACATATGTGAAAGTATTATCGTTGTCTTATAGCTACCATAATCATAAGCCAGCATGGGAGTCTCAAAAGACAATTGGCTGACAGAGAAAACTAACATAGCCCAAGGGATTTAAAAATACTGAGTTCCATAACTGAATTCAGTAATGCCACTTTACATTTTTTTTATTATTCAGGTATAATTGACACATAACATTATATTAACTTCAGTTATTATTTTTTCCTTTTCTTACATTTTAATTAATGAAATATGGCTAAGTATTTATTGTAAATGGCTTCAGCCAGACTAATTTGTGTTTCCTGTCCCACATTGTGTTTTACACACACACACACACACACACACACACACACACACACACACAGTTCAGTTTGAAGTGCTGAGCTGTATGGTTCCCATTACTCCCTAAGAAGCTGCTATGACCTTCACGTCTATCCAGGTGTGTGTCTCCAATAGTCTTTAGGGAAGGTCTACCCTTTTTTGTTCACATTCCAAATCACATGCAAATGGTTTTTACTGGCACACTTTAAATTTGAACCACATGGGGAAAAGCATTCTAGAAAATGAATTTTCTTCTTGTCTTCTGCTGTCATTAGAAGAGGACATATTTAGGGCAATTGGAAGATTCAATCAGTTGAGTGTCCAACTCTTGATTTTGACTCAGGTCATGATCCCAGGGATGTGGGATCAAGCCCTACATTGGCCTCTGCACTGAGCAGGGAGCCTGCTTAAGATTCTCTCTCTCTCTCTCTCTCTCTCTCTCTCTCTTTCTCCCTCTGCCCTTCTCTTCTGCTCTCTCTCCATCTCTCAACTTAAAAAAAAATGAAGAGGACAAATTTAAAGGGGGTACTGGTGATGCACACTTGATAAAGGATAATTCAATTCAGTCATACAGACCAAACACAATAAATAGAGTATAATTTATCCTTCACTTTATAACATCTGTCCCTTACACAACCATATTTAACCCATAGTTTTTGTGTATTGCTTTTTTGGGTTTTGTTTTTTTTGTGTGTGTTTTGTTGTAAACACACAGGTAACTTATCATCCAGGGCTTCTGATATATATCAGCTGTTTGCATAGTAATTGGTGCAGCCACATGGAATCTATGACCCAACAGTTCTTCAAATTTCCCACTCTTGTCTCCAGTATTGGAAAATACCAAGAATCTCTCAAGACTCAGGGCTTCTGACTACCCCTCCAGTCAGTGGAACATGTCCAGGAGTCTCCCAATGCTCTAAGTGAACCAGAAATACTGGAACCTCCCTGTCAACAGTAAGTACTCCAGGCATTCTGGCCCTTCTTGGTCCACTGTAGCGGATACACTGATCTTCACCTAGTGATGGAGCCACAAATGACACTCCCCAGATAAATTCTGCAAGCACACTGGACACTGGCACACGCTCTCACAGTGGTGCATACAAGCTCAACACTGCTCAAGGATAGCCTGAATCATCTCAGAAGAAGGTTTCAAATACAAACTCCCCATCCAGTGCTTGAGACTAAATGCCCTATGAATCAGAGAAGAATTTCTCTTCTAATCACTGCTGACAAAATACCAATCTCATCCCTAACAAAGGCACAGGGAGACAGATCCCCTTTCATGATTCTGGACACACTATGGTCTTGGTTGGTCATCCCATGCTGCAGACTTCCAGTCTCTCCACAGTCTCATTCTTGAGATGCACTCTGCCTTAGTCCATTTCTCATATATTTGAACCTTCTCATTCATTCCAATACTATGTCATTCAGGGCTGCAGAAACATTGGTCCTTGACCTGCTAGTTCTTCAAACTCACCAGCCTCTCTCTTTAAAAAGTTGTATCCTGTGCTGCCTATGTACTGTATCCTACCTCTAAAATTTATCAGCAATCCATTTCAGGTGATACTATACCCAGACTTGTCTAAGGATGGCTCATGATTGTCCTAATTGAGTCATAGAACCCCATATACCTCCCAGGGGCTGGCCTAGAGGAGGTATGAAACTTAGTTCTGGACAAAGAGATGTGAGAAAAGTGAGCCAGGAGATACTCAGAAAAGTTATTAACATCTGAAAAAATAAAAAACAGGTGCATATGAAGAACCCCTTGTCTTTTTCTTCCTTCCAGCTCTGGACACCCTTATGTGAGAACACAGTGCTGGACACTATGTGAGCTTGTTGAATGAATGAATGAATGAATGATCTTTTGGAGATACCAAATTGATTCTAATTGATTTGGTCAGTTTTTTAAAATAATTTTCATGGATACAGGAGTACTGATGCATAGGGGCACTTGTTCCCCAATGTTTATAGCAGCACTCTCAAAAATAGCCAAATTGGGGCGCCTGGGTGGCTCAGTCGGTTAAATGTCAGACTTCAGCTCAGGTCACGATCTCGCGGTCCGTGAGTTCAGGCCCCGCGTCGGGCTCTGGGCTGATGGCTCAGAGCCTGGAGCTTGCTTCTGATTCTGTGTCTCCCTCTCTCTCTGCCCCTCCCGCGTTCATGCTGTGTCTCTCTCTGTCTCAAAAATAAATAAACGTTAAAAAAAAATTTAAAAAAAATAGCCAAATTATGGAAAGAGCCTAAATGTCCATCAACTGATGAATGGATAAAGAAATTGTGGTTTATATACACGACGGAGTACTACGTGGCAATGAGAAAGAATGAAATATGGCCCTTTGTAGCAACGTGGATGGAACTGGAGAGTGTTATGCTAAGTGAAATAAGCCATACAGAGAAAGACAGATACCATATGGTTTCACTCTTATGTGGATCTTGAGAAACTTAACAGAAACCCATGGGGGAGGGGAAGGAAAAAAAAAAAAGAAAGAGGTTAGAGTGGGAGAGAGCCAAAGCATAAGGGACTCTTAAAAACTGAGAACAAACTGAGGGTTGATGGGGGGTGGGAGGGAGGGAAGGGTGGGTGATGGGTATTGAGGAGGGCACCTTTTGGGATGAGCACTGGGTGTTGTATGGAAACCAATTTGACAATAAATTTCAATAAATAAATAAATAAATAAAAATTAAAAAATTTATCTTGTTTAATTTTCTAACTTCTGAGCCATTTAGAGCTAATAGGTGATGAAGTCATAGAAAGAGACATCTTAAAAGATCTAGGTATCATCTATAAAGGCTTTAGACAATACTAGTTAGTTCAATTCCTGAACTTTGGGTATAGTTTCTTGCTACTATCCTGTTGTGGCTACATGAATAAATTAAAACAAAACAGCTCCATGAAAGCTCTGATTTAAATTTTGTTCCTATTTCAAAGAAAATTTCACTGCATCATTCTCCCAAGGAATTGGAGCTGAAAAGCATTTCATACTGCCCGGACGTTATCCTGTCTCCAATTCTGTCATTTTCTGTCCAAAATCTCCATGCATTTTGCAGATGCTCTTTGTATATCTGTTCCGTGAAAGAGAAACTGGACAGGTCTCAGTCACAGTTAGGTGGCTTGTTTGTGAATACAGAGAAATAGCTAGGAAAAGAAGCAAGAGTAGACCTCTCACTTCTGCCATCTTTATCTGTATTTATAGCTGTGTTCATGTCTTCATTCTGTAATTCCAAGGCCATGAGGATAGGGAGAAGGAGAGAGAAAATGATATATAAAAGCACAGCAATTATCTTAAATTTTCTATATGTAGACCTTTATGGACTCCTATGGCTTAAAAATAAATTCTTTATTGATTTTGCTATAACAATTTATAACTCTAAGATCATCAAATTAGTGGATAACTGTTGTAATAGTCCTAGATGTATGCAACAGGAAACAAGCACAGAAATACATTTGCATCAATAATACCAGTATCAGAGTTCCTAAAACAGATATGCCTTTTCTTGGCAAATATCTGCGGAGATAACATTCTGTGCTAACTCCAAGACCACTAGGGAAAGATTGCTAGGAAGTGAGATGAAGAGTAATGTAGAGCTATTGCCACCTAGTGGTTACTAACAGAAACATCAGGCTCTGTTTTTCAGGTCTAACAGGTTGTTTTTTTTTTTTAATGCATAAATATTTTGCAATTTTATTTCACTGCTCTGTGTAGATATGCTTGGATTAAAACATTTTTTGAAAGAACTCATGAATTATTATTTTCATATGAGAACAATTCAAACCTCTGGCCACCATGAAATGTTCATTCTTTTATCATTTATTCAATATAGCCAGGCTTTGTGCTTAACACTATGGATATAGACATGAGCCAGCCTCAGGGCCCCTGTTTCAAGTTGTGGTTCAAAAGCTATGTCCAGTTATTCTGGATCTCATGGATGTGACCCAGGGGCATTCCTGCATAATTTTTTACTTATCTCCCTCTCTTTACATATACAGATGTACACACAAACAACATACACACATATGTAATATGGAACTAGGTATTAGGTACACTAAAAACTATTTACCAAACTAGACACTGTATAAAATATATAATAACAATTAATTAGGAATATTTAAATATTTAAACTATATTAATCAAAGAAAAATATGTATTAAAGGGCTCAATAAATTATTATTAGTAACAGCTTTAGCATTGTGAGGTGATAAAATTCTTCATCATTTGAATACATTTTTGGCTTCCTGCTTTATGTGGCAGAAATTAAAGGTCTAGTGTGTTCATTTTATTGTGATACTTGGTTTTTATGACTATCACGTATGGAAGATATTTCTCAGAAGATCTGTGGATCCAACAGAGGAAGTGAAACATTGAGCACACTTTCTAAATCATATTAATTTCTTAATCCCATTCACAACATTTCTCATTCAATTTTATTGTTAAAATTAATCAATTCTCCCTTTCCCTGATGTCAAAATCGATTTTTTTGTAATGTAGTCAGAAGGGATTTTCTTTCTTAAAATTTTTTATCAAATGGTTTCAAAAACCACTGAAACGCTTCATTTGGAAGATCTCAAAATAGGTTAGAGAATTCTGTTTCAGTGTAAGATAGAAATTTATGTCTGAGACATCATTTTTGACAACAATGATATAAACACCTACAAACATCCATTTTTCAACATTCTTTTCCCATACAGGATTAAAAATAAGAGAAAACAAAACAAAAAACAGTTACTTTTTCACTCATTGTTACAATGTCACCTTTACCTTGAAAGGAGACAATAAGTGTCTTTATCTTTTTTGAGGATCTCTGTTAGGTGGCATCTATCGACAGTTACTTGTCATCACAGAAAAGGTCACCAAATTTGGAGTACTTGTCATTTAGTGAAAGAACACTGTAACTCTTTTAGGTTCTTTGCCAAAAGATAATAAGACAACTATGTTGCACAAAACAAAACAAAACAAAACAAAATACATAAAATGGGTTTCTATGGTCACACCCATGTCATTACAAATTTAAGCATTAGAGTCTACTTGTTATGATACCAAATTCATAAACAAACATAACCAAGCATATGAACCACACTGTGCGCTTAAAGAGGTGTGTAGGGGTGCAGCTGTTGACCCCTTTAAGTTGTGGAATGTATCTTCTCCCATCAGGGCACACTTTTACCTTAAGTTACACATGGACCAAGTGGGGATACCACTGCCAATCACATATCATGTATTATTAAACTGTATTCCTTTTTAGTCTATTGAATACGAATGGATGTAAACAGATGTTGTAACATTTTCTTCCTGCACATCACTTCAGAGACTCTTGGGGGGGACTTTGAACCTTTTTGGGTTTTGATACTCCATCCTCAGTCCTGCAGGACAAGGAATTCTGGGGCCTGATTGTTGGTGACGGTTCCAAAGTAGAAGCTTTTTTCTCTGGGGAAGTAGCTGCACTCAGGTCAGTCCTAAGTATGGTTGGGCATCCCCTGAAGACCCAGATATACCTGTGAATTGCTATTTGGTAGTTTGTACTCCGTGGGAGTTAGTTTCAAATCTTCTTGAGCTACTGGATATTTAATTCACAATTGGTTCATCAGGGGAAAACAGCCCTTCCTGTGAGCAACTCCCCTTGGAGAACAGGCAGTCCTCAGAAGTCTGCTCCTGGTCTCTCTAGGGTGATGCTTAGACTTCCCTCAGCTGGAATCTCCTCATCTGGGGTATCCTGGTGTTAGACACTGAGTCCAGAAGAAGGAGTTGTGCTGGTGCAGAAGAAGGCTTCTGGGCCTGCTGAGCTGCATGTCCTATGGAAGAATTTGAAAGAGGCTGGCAACTCAGGAGCATTAGACCAAGAATCCGAGAGCCTCAGAGACCTGGATGGCTGGTTATGCCATCCCAGAGCACCAGCAGGGCTGGGAGAAAAGGTTTGCAACATCACAGCTCGTAGCAGGGGCAGGGACTGGATACTGGGGCTTTTTTCTGAATTTGGAAACTCTGACAAACTGTGGCAAGGATCCAGGCCAAGTTTTATTTCTAGTCTGGTGAACCAAAGCCAGAAAGATTATCTGGATCTAGCAGCTTTAGCGGATAGGGGACTCTGGTTAACCCACCTCTGTTCCTAGTAGAGGTTGCCCTGGAACTAAAGCAAGCAAAAACATTCTGTTCAGGTTTTGGTAAAAAAAGGATTATAGAATCAAATGCTGAACAGTAACTGTACTTATAATAAAAGACATGGCTATTGATTCAAATTATTAATCTACCCCCACAAAAGCATGACATATTTGTTCTATTTCTGCATGGAAATGGCTAAAATGCAATATATTGATTTGTGATGACTTTGTTTATACACAAAATAAAAGTTAGAGAACCTCGATCAAGGATGGAAAATTCATGTCATGTATATTGCCATTTCTCCTTTCTAAGCCCACGCAGGCACTGCTACTGAATTACTCCCTTTGTGTTGGAATTCTTAGGCTCTTTTCAACATGTCCAGATGAACCTTGTTCTACAAAATAGGGGTGCAAGAATTGTTACCTTATTGCCTTTTTAAATGTTTTATTATGAAAAATTTTTAACATCTACAAGAAAAGAATTATATTATGAGCCTCCATGTACTCATCATTCAATGTCAAAATTATTCACATTTGCCAAGGTTATTTCAACTTTCCAACTCCACCTCACACACATACACATATATACTTTATTGTTTTTAAATAAAATTAAGTCTGACTTCAAGTTTCCAGCTACTAGCTGTCTGCAAATACAATTATTCATAAATTTTCTTTTGAGTATAGTTGACACACAATGTTTCATTAGTTTCAGTTGTACAACATAGTAATTCAACTTCTGTATATGTTATGCTATGTTCACCACGAGTGTATCTAACATTTGTCACCATGCAACACTATTACAATACCATTGACTATATTTGCTTGCTATGTCCTTTATTTCTGTGATAGGAAAGCAGTATTTTTGAGAATCCTCTTTCTGACTCTGCTTTCATACAGAGATGATGATGGGAGTTTCAGTAAAACCATATGTTCACGGACACCTCTCCTGCCTTTGAGATATTATGAAAGAGCTGATAAACCTATCACCCACCTATACTGAACTTTGAAGTCCTGTGGCTCTGGAGCTTTTGTACCAGAGGCAGGTACCTGAATGTCTGCCTATGTTCCAGCTCTAGTGTCTAGGATCCAGCCTCCTGAGCTTTATCAAGCAGCCATTCCATCTGGAGGTTCCTTCAGGCTTCCATGACTATTTCAATAGATCATACTTTGCATCTCAAATATACCACAAATCAGCCAATGATCATCCCCTTTTAAATTTTGTGGTATACCCCAACTTTTTTCACTGCTTTTGTCTACCTCTTCTCACCCTAGAAGAGACTGCCTTCTCTTCCCTCCTCCTCATGATATACATCATGAATTTAAGCTTCCAAAAAGGCCATAAAAGGTGATTTTCTATCAGGAATTTTGTTTTCCTTAGAAATCACACCCAAGGGAAGAGAATACAAAGTCCTGGTTGCCTTTTGGAGTGAGGGGAGGAAAAGAGGAAGCATAAAACATAAATACTGCTCATTCTTTTTTTATTTTTTTATAGCTGGAAAAGCAAAACACAATTTAATATTTCAAAAAATTACCTGTCATACCAGCTTTTCATGATTAAAAACAATGCCTCTATAAATGCACTTGTGCTTTACCACAGTGTCTGATATATGTTTTATTTCTAGCCAGTCAATAATCAGCTCTTGTGGTCACGATGGCAACTTTTTGAAGATATCCATCATTCTGGAAGAACTAGCCAAGGAAAAGCTAGAGTGATTGTTGGCTGTATCTGAGGCACTGAGGTAGAGTAGAAAGATTTACAGTCAGAAGAGAGTCCAGCCAGCTGCTAACTGTGTGATTTGGCAAGCTACTTTATAACTCTGAGCCTCAGGCTCCTTATAATATAATAATAATTATATTGATAATAATAATAATAATGATAATCTATTCTATAGCATCCTTGCTATATACTATATAGTATCAAGTGAGTAGATATATAGAAAATCACTTTTAAAATAAAATTAGAATACTAATGTTACTATTTTTGTGAAATTTAACATTGTATTTCTTTATGTAATGAGGTACAGTAAAAATACATCTTTTGAACCTTCAGAAATTGTGGGATTTTATGATTCTGAATAGAGTTTGCTTATATTTCAGAATGTATTAAAAAGGCATTGTGTTTTGGTGAGCATACACAGATGGTCAGTACACAACAAGTAGAGAGTGTCTGAACTGCTTGGGTGCTAGAGATGAGCTTTAAGATTCATACAGATCATGCATTTATATCTTGGACTCTTTGTGTCCCCCCAGATTCATATGTGGAAATCTAATCTCCCATGTGCTGTATTTGGAGGTGAGGACTTAGGGAGGTGATTAGTCATGAGGGTAGAGACCTCATGAATGAGATCAATCTTCTCTTAAGAAGAGGCCAGAGAGCTAGCTCACTGTCCACCATGTGAGAATACAATAAGAAATCAGCCACCTGCAACTTGGAAGAGATTCCTCACCAGAACCTGATTATTCTGATACCCTGATCTCAGACTTGCAGCCTCCAAAACTATGAGAAGTAAATTTCTGTTGCTTATAAGCACTCAGTGTATGGTGCTTTGTGACAGCAGCCTGAACTAAGACAGACACTTTGTCTTGCCAAGTAATGATATTAGCATATTAAGAAAGACCTTGTATCATATAATTTACTGCATCAAAGCACTTGATAGAAATAAGGTTTTCTTACTATGTTACCCTGAAATTGAAATTTTCTATGTGTCACTCTGTTAGACTCTAAGCTTCTAAAAGTCAAAAGTCAAGGGTGCTGATTAAGAAGTTGAAATCTGAGCCTCAATCTGTAAAATGAAGGATAGAATAGTCCCTAAATCAAATTTGCTGTAAGAATTAAATAAGAAAATATATGTAAAGGCTGACACATAGTTAATACTCAGTAGGTGTAGCCATTATTGTTTTCAATACATTGACCTGTATATGTTGACTTACTTGTCTAGCTTTTTAATTAGACTAAAGATTTGAAGGCAGTGGCTATGTCCTAGGTCCTCTCCCTTTCATTCTATATTTTCTCCAATGGGTTAGTGTTTCTCAGTATGGTGGTCTGTACCACTGAGATTCTCCATCCATCTAAATAAAGAGAACACTTGTCCCTACTTAGATTCTGAACAATGTGAGAAATAAAACAAATAATAAAACTGGAAGCCAAAATATTACCTATGTTATTGATGAAGTTTAGCTGAAAAATTCAATTTGTGGAAGAACCAAACACACCTATCAAGACAAGTCCAGAGCTATAAAAATTTATCTATCCAACTCCAGGAAATACCAGACTAAGGCAGCAGGGAAGCCTGAGCAGATGAGGTAAGAAGAGTGAAAGGACAATTCCTAAGTCAGGCTCATTCCTAAGCAAAGAGAACTGTACCAGAAGTGGCCTGGACTTCCAAAATTTGCAGGCAAGATGTCAACCCCATGGAAGACTAATTGGACTTGCATGTTTTGGAAGAGTCCTAACCAAGGAGTGGAGAGTAGATTCTCCGGAGAGAGGGTTGGGAAGCCTGTCACAGAACACAGGAACTGAACAGAAATAATGAATGTTCGGCCAGGAGAGACCTCTGTGAGCATCAGGGAATCACAGGTAAGAGCTTCCCAGCAAGTCTCCAAGAAACCTCAGTTAGGGCTCAATTAGAAGAAGGATAAGCACCTGTATATTGGCCATTCTCAGAAGGTAACCAAAGCCAGATTCTGTCTATATTACATGGGCAAACCTTACCTTACCTCTCCTTGTTCCCTTATTCTGCACTATAGGATTCAAAACAAGCATAGTGAATGGGAGAGAAGAAGCAGAAAAGCAGGCACAGAAAAGGGTGAGGAAACTAACTTCACCTGTATATTCCCACTGCAGAATTCACAGCCTGAAGAAGGGTCAAGCTGGGGAATGGAAGAAGCTTTAAAGTGGATGAAACAGAAGTGTTGATATTAGCCTGGGTTTTTTAACACTGGGAAATTAAACTACTTGTTATTAGCTAAAAGATTGGTACAGATATGATTTTTCATCCATGGATAAGGAGAAATGTTTCTATAAAAAAGGTTGAAAGGGCCAATTAACTACAGAGACAGCTTTTCTTTTAAATTATTTTCATGTGTTTATTTTACATGGGGATTTATAATGATGCCATGAGAGAGAAAGTCTCTCTTTATCAAGGTCCTAATAGTTAAAAACTTCAAGCACAGAGTGGATGAAAGCCATTTTTCCCTGAGAAGAAAGCCAAATTCAGGAAAGTAGAACCAAGAGACTAGAGAGAGAGAGGAAAAGAGATTGATTTATTAACAGAATTGTCTGAATTCTTAGTTCATCAAAGCTTAACATGAAATCTCCTCTAGGATTTCCCAGTTTACATGAGCTAATACATTCCTTTTTCCATTTAAGCTAGGTTCAAGGTTTTTTTTTTCTTTCAATTCATGTCAGAAAGAGTTTAGACTACTAAAGTGTAATTATTTTAAAAAGCAATTAATTCCACATGTGCTACATATACTACAATTAGATAAAATATCTGAGCAAGTTTTTAAGCTAGTGCTATTCATATATAATAATGGATAACAGGTACTGAGAAGTTACTATGTATCAATCACTGCTTTAAAAACGTTACATGAATTAACTCATTTAATTACCACAATGACCTATGGAATTGTTATCATCTAGTATGATCCTCAGTTTATCAGTGCAGAAACTGAGAGGTTGAGTAAGTTTTCCACGGTCACACAGCTAGTAAATATGGAGCTGGGATTGAAATCCAGGCAGTCCAGCTTCAGAGCCATTCCTTATTTCAATTCAGTCAAAAGAAAAGAGCATAATTAAGAATATGATCAAATCGTGCATTTTTCTCAATATGCTGTGCAAAGAAATGCTTTTATGCACATAAGAATGCAGATTGTTATAAAGGTATGCAAATGAGTGAAATGAACCATTAGATGAAACAATTCTAATACTGACAGATCATTTCTAAAATTTTAAGTAATTTACTTAAACTGTGTTTCTCACTGAAATGGGCAGAGTCTTGAAGAGTCTGAATCTATGATACCACACAAAGACATCACAATTTCTCAAATGAAGGATAAAATATTAAAATTTCAAAAAGAAAACTAAACCATGTTGCAGATTGGTTGCTGAGTCTCACTCTTTCACAACACCTGATGGCTTTTCACCTGTTGGGAATGAAATTACTGGGCATGTTTAAATTTTTTAATTAATTAATTAATGAGAGAGAGCAGGGGAGGTGAAGAAGAACGGGGAGAGTGAGATAGAGAGAGAGAGGGAGAGAGAGAGAGAGAGAGAGAGAGGGAAAGAGAAAGAGAGGGAGAGAGAAAGAGAGAGAGAGAGAGAGAGAGAGAGAGAGAGAGAATCCCAAGCATGCTCCACACCCAGCACAGAGCCCAATGCAGGGCTCCATCTCAGGACTGTAAGGTTATGACCTGAGCTGAAATCGAGTTGGATGCTCAACCAACTAAGCCACCCAGGCGCCCCTATTGGGCATGTTTAATCAAAATCTGAAGGAAGGCTTTACAGAGATGAATAAAATAAAGAGTGGATAAAGACTCATTCACCATTATCTTTCATGTTGAGACATTTGACTTTTCAGTTTTTGAGATGGTATTAGAGAGTGTCATATAGTAACTGAAAAATCTGTTTATAAATTTTAGATCTATTTTGAATATGAATCTCCAGAGCCCTGAAACAGATAACACTGGACACTGTTGTCCATTCCTGGTGGCTAAAATTTAGGTAGAATATTCTAATTTAATAAATAAAGGGACTTAAAAGAATATATCAATTGAACATGGCCCCAGTTGTCAATTATAGCCATTCATTATTAAACCAGAACTGGGAACCTTGGTGAAAGATTTCAAATAATTTCATCTCTCTCACTATTCTGAAATAATCATCATATTATTAATTTTAAAATATTCTGTTTTATTTGTATTGTTTTACATTTTGATGAGTCTTTTAAAAATGCACTTTGGAGAACCTGGGCGGCTCAGTAGATTGAGCATCCGACCTCAGCTCAGGTCATGATATCACAGCTCGTGAGTTTGAGCCCTGCATCGGACTCTAGGCTGACAGCTCAGAGCCTGGAGCCTGCTTCGGATTCTGTGTCTCCCTCTCTCTCTCTGCCCCTCGCCCACTCACATTCTGTCTCTGTCTCTCTCAAAAATAAACATTAAAAAAAAATTTTTTAAATGCACTTTAAGTTGGTGACCTAAAGGTTGCCAGAAGTTCGAGAAACACTGTTTCATGTAATTGCAGAAATTCCTGTGACATTAAATGGGATACCTGATGGTGTCTCCCTGGCATTTTAGTAGAAGTTGTGGCCCAAAATCAGTAGAGACTACTTTCTTCCTCTCAGGGGCCTAATTATGTAATAGATCCTTTTTATAATCAGTGGATAAAATGTTTAGAAGTTGGGTACAGACATCAGTCTGAGTGGTTTCTCTACAAAGGCCATATTTTCTAATCAATGTTAAATAGCAATCAGCTATCATTCACTATGTTTTCTCTGCATTCTGATGAAGATTTTCTGCTTCAAGTTTTAACAGCCTGAGTAGAACTGGAGAACATGCTTCTTGATCAATCACCCAGCCCCTAGCTATTTTGTGAGGAGGTAGATAAACAATGTTCATTGGCAATTAAGCCACGTAGACACAACCTTGTCATTCCTTTCTTCTATAAAATGACTTTCCTTCATTTGTACCCAATGACAACAATGACATCATTTGGGATGTAGAGGTGGCTGATTCTTTCTCTAATGGAGCTATTATAAAGTAGCAATCATGCAAAAACGTTCATGACAAAATGAAAAATATATAAGGAAACTTACATGCTCTCATTTCATTTCTTATGATTTAAATAAATTACCTCCATGGGATAAAACAAATTAAGCCTTGCTGTGCAAAGCATTACACATAATAGTTTAATCAGGTTTGTTTGTCTTCAGATGAAGGATGCATTGCCACATGGCAAATGACCAAAAAATACTTTTGACCTGTGAAGACAGGTTTCAACAACAGTCCTTTTGCTTCAGGGTACTTCATCCCAGTGCCTACTTTATGGTTTGAAAGTTTCATGACATATATCAAACTTACTATGTCTCAAACAGAACACTTGATATACACTCTAGAGAGTTGGTAGTGATATGCCATGTCTCATTCTTCATATTGGTGATTTGAATCTTCTCTCTTTTCTTTGTTTTGTCACTCTTGGTAGGGGTCAGCCATAATATTGAACTCTTCAAAGAACCAGCTCTTTGCTTTGTTAAATATCTCGTTTTTTTCTTTTTCAATTTCATTGATTTCTGCTGTTCTCTTTATGACTTCCTCCCTTCAGCTTACTCTAGTTTTGTTTTCCTAGATTCTTGAGGTGAGATCTTACACTATTGATTTCAGACATTTCCTCTTTTCTTATTATACATTTATTTATTTTTGATAGAGAGAGACAGAGCACAAGTGGGGGAGGGGCAGAGAGGGAAGGAGACACAGAATCCGAAGCAGGCTCCAGGCTCTGAGCTGTCAGCTCAGAGCCTGACTTGGGGCTGGAACTCACAAACCGCGAGATCATGACCTGAGCCAAAGTCGGACCCCCAACCGACTGAGCCACCCAGGTGCCCTGACATTTCCTCTTTTCTAATATGTTCATTTAGTGCTATAAAATCCCCTTTCAGCACTGCTTTTAACTATGTCTCACAATTTTTTATTGTGACAAAATACATACTGTAAAATTTACCATTTTTAGGAGTACACTTCCATGGCATAAATCACATCATTCTGCACTATCCTTGCTATCCATTTTCAGAACTTTTCATTTTCCCAAACTGAAACTCTGTATCCATTAAGCAATAACTCCCCATTCCTCTCTCTCCCCTTCCCTTCAAAAGCCCTTTCTTTCTTCCTCCATGAATTTGACTATTCTAGGTACCTAATATAAGTGGATTCATACAATATTTGCCCTATTGTGACTAGCTTATTTAGCTTAGCATAATGTATTCAAGATTCAACCATAGTTGCAGCAAATGTCAGAATTTCCTTTCTTTTTAAGGCTGAATAATACTCCATTATATGTATATATTACATTTTGTATATGCATTCATCTGTCCATGGACAATTGAATTGCTTCTACCTTTTGGCTATTGTGAATAATGCTGCTAAGAACATGGGTATACAAAAATCTGTTGGAGTCCCTGCTTTCCCTTCTTTTGGGTATATACTCAAAGTGGTATTGCTGTTTCATATGGTAATTCTGCTTAATTTCTTGAGGAACAACCATACCACTTTCCACAGAAGCTGTACATTTTATACTTCCCAATCCCAGCAATGCACAAGCCAATTTCTTCACATCCTTGCCAGCACTTGTTATTTTCTGTTTGATAATAGTAGTCATCTTACTCGATGTGAAGCTATATCTCATTTTGGCTTTGATTTCCATTTCCCTAATGATTAATCAAGTTGATCATCTTTTGATGTGCTTTTTGGCCTTTGAAGAGTCACTTGCCCATTTTTAAATTGGGTTGTTTGGGGGGTGTGTGTGTGTGTGTGCGCGCGTGTGTGTGCATGCATGTGTGGTGGTGGTGTTGTCAAGTTTGTTCCACAATTTTAATCTATCGTATTCTACATTTTAATTGTGTGTAATGTAATGTTTTTAATTTTTTATATTTAGTTAATATACAGTGCAATATTGGTTTCAGAAGTAGAATTCAGTGATTCATCACTTTTACATACAACACCCAGTGCTCATCACAAGTGCCCTCCTTAATACTCATCAACCATCTAGCCCATCTCCCTCCCACCTCCTTCCATCAATCCTCAGTTTGTTCTCTATTGCTAAGAGTCTCTTGTGGTTTGTTTCCCTTTCTTCTCTGTCCCCCATCCCCATATGTTCATCTGTTTTGTTTCTTAAATTCCACATATTAGTAAAATCATATGGTATTTGTCTTTGATTGACTATTTCACTTAGCATAATACATTGTAGCTCCATCCATGTCATTGCAAATGGCAAAATTTCATTTTTTTGATGGCTGAGTAATACTCCATAATATATATGTGTATATATATACACATACATATATGTGTGTGTGTATATATATATATATATATATATATATATATACACACACACACACATATATATATGCCACATCTTTTTAAAATTTTTAATGTTTATTTGTGAGAGAGAGACAGACAAACAAAGTGCAAGTGGGGAGGTGCAGAGAGGGAGGAAGACACAGAATCTGAAGCAGGTTCCAGGCTCTGAGCTGTCAGCACACAGCCCAATGTGGGGTTCTAACCCACAAACTGTGAGATCATGACCTGAGCCGAAGTGGGAGGCTTAACCGACCAAGCCACCCAGGTGTCCCAATATATGCCGCTTCTTCTTTATCAGTTCATCAGCTAATGGACATTTGGACTCTCTCCATAGTTTGTCTATTGTGGATAATGCTGCTATAAACATTGGAGTACATGTACTCCTTTGAATGTGTATTTTTGTATCCTTTGGGTAAATACGTAACAGAGCAATTGTTTTATTTACCTTGGTGTTTCCTCTTTAACCCTGGGTTATTAAGAAATGTTTCAGTTTCCAACTGTTTGGAGATTATCCTGTTATCTTTCTATAATAGATTTCTAGTTTACTTCCATGTAGTCAGTGAACCTACTATGTATTTTTAATTGTTTTAAATTTGGTGAAATTTGTTTTATGGCCAGGTTATGATGTACTTTGTATAAGTTCCATGGACACTTGTATGTGTATTTATCTTTGTTGAATGGAGTGTCCTGTAAGTATCAATTATATGCTGTTGGTTAATGTCCTTGTTCGGTTCTTCTAAATCCATCTTGATTTTCCGTCTATATATTCTATCAACTGTTGATAGAGGGATGTTAAAATCTCTAACTTTCACTGATGATTTGTCTATTTTTCCTTTCAGTTCTATCAACTTTTTCTCAACATACCTTGTAGTTCTGTTGTCTGGTGCGTTTAGTATCACTAAGTCCTCTTAGAGGATTAATCATCTTATTATATAATATCCCTCTCTGCCTCTGGTAATCTTCATTGTTCTGAAGTTGATTGATATAGCTATTCCTGTTTTCTTTTGATTAATGCTCACATAATACATCTTTTTTACCATCCTTTTAATTTCAACCCACCTACATTGTTATATTTGAAGTGAATGTCTTGTAGAGACCATATAGTTGAGCATGTTACTTAATTCACTCCGACAATCTCTGTCTTTTAATTGGTATATTTAGATCATTTGCCTTTAATGTAACTATTGATATGTTGAGGCTTAAGTCTGCCATTTTACTTTTTATTTATTTTGTTTCTTTTGTCCTGTCTTTCTGTGGGATAACTGAACAATACTTGATTTGAACAATTCTATTTTGATGTATCTATAGTGTTTTTTAGTGTATTTCTTTGTATAGCTATTTTGGTTATTGTTCTAGATATTATATTACATATGTATAACTTATCACAGTCTACTTGTATTATATTTTTACTATTCTTACCTCCCTTTATGTCCCTTTACCCTCCTTTGCTCATAGTATATGTCTTAAATATTTCCTCTACATACATTTAAACCACATAAGACTCTAATGTTTGCTTCCAATGTCAAACATAATTCACAAAACCTAAGAGGAGAAGAAAAGTCTATTGTATTAGCCTACATCTTTGCTTATTTTGTTTTTTTTTTTTCTCTTTCTGATGTTCCAAGGTCTCTTATCATTTTCCTCTGTTCAGAAAAATTTCTTTAGCCATTCCTTAAGGTAGATCTGTTGGCGACAAATTCTCTTAGTTTTCCTTAATCTGAGAATGTCTTGATATCTCCTTCATTTCTGAAAGGTGTTTTCTTTGGATATAGTATAGTGAGTTGACAATTCTTTTCTTTCAGCACTTGGTGTCTTCTTTTCACTGCTTTCAATCTTTTTCTTTTCTTCGGCTTTCAGATGATTGACCATGATGCATTAAATGTGAATTACTTTGAGTTTATTCTGTTTAGACTTCATTAAGCTCTTGAACCTGTGGGTTATACCTTTTTGCCAAATCTGGGAAGTTCAAAGTTATTATTCCTCTGAGTATTTCTCTGCCCTGGACCAGTGGGTGCATGGTACTAATATCTGTTGATTTCTTTCATTTCATAATAGCTATTTTAAAATTCAGCTTCCTTTATCTTTAAGTAATATTACATATTTTGTGGAAGAGATCTTGGGAGGTTATTTAATACACTGACTTTGTTGTCTCTAGCTGCCTGGAAAACCAGTTTCTTTCATAACTAAAAAATTTATATCCTGCTTTCCTCAAGCTATTATATTCTCACTTCTAGATTCCCTGGATGATCAGATGTATCCTCACTTAGGAAATACTTGTGTCATTCAAATTTAGGGATAAACTTTCAAGATTTTGCTGAGGATTCCTAATAAAAGGGAATATTGGCTATGACATGACCATATACTTGTCTGTGACAATGATAGGTTATACTTAACTCAAATTAAAATCAAAAATAGGAATTTTGCAACTTATAGAAGGAGGTAGTCATGGAGTTTTTGCCTCTGAATCTGAGTCATGTCATTACCTAATTTCCCACTCATTAGAATTTAAGCTCCTACTCAGGTAAAAGCATTATTTGATTGAATCATCTAGTCTATTAATCAATGCTCTATTCTATTCCAAATTCTCATCATAGTCTTCTAATTTAAATGCTAACACATTTCCTTCATAAAAGTAATACCAGCTTGATAATACAAAGGAATAAAATATTTTATATACATTTAAAAATAAATTACCAAGAAATGTGTAGGAACTCTACATAAGAAATGTCACAATTCTCATCAAAGTTATACAGTATTTCAGGAAATTCCTTTATGTGAAGAATGAATTTCATAAAGGTCACGAATCTTCCATAAGTAATTTTTGGTTTCATTACAATATCAATATCCAAAATTGCAGGCATACATTTGAGAATAGCTAAAGTAATTGAGAGGAATGGCGGGCTTAGATAGGCAAGTCAACATTTTTGAAAGACAAATCAGTGATATTTGCACCACCAAATATTTTCAAACATTGTAAATATGTAATCCTAAAAAAAAGGGCTGCCAGAACAAAAATGAAAAGTCAGAAAAATGAAAGAGATGTGAACTGAAAATAAATATAATAAGGTACAAATAAAATAATGTAAATAATAATCAAGATTATAAATATTAGAGTGTGAAGAATTAAATGTAAGAATTAAAAGCACATTAAATTAACAAAAATTGAATTTATGTTGATATAAATTAAGATTGTCTTAATTTGAGTACATCAGCAAGTAAATGTGAGGTAAAAAGTATCTCTGACTCTTTTCCCATTAAATAGAGCACATAAAATCCTACAATCTTTAGCATTATTCACCTCAATATTATTCTTGTCTCTCTCTGCACATACATCACTTTATGAAAAAATACAACAAGAAATACACTACACTATTAGTCTTCTCCTTCTCCTACCTGCTATATTGTACTCTGAGAGTCTGTTTCTTTGAATGGATGAAAAGAGAAATATTGATGAGGGATAGAGGAGGGCAGCATGTGGCCCTGACTCTATTTGTAAAGAAAGTATACCCACAGGGTAAATCTTTAGTTGTTCAGGTTGTTTTAATTCACTTTTCAAGTTAACTTGGAAAAAATAAAACTATATTTTATACTGATTTCTTATTCTCAATCCCCACTTCTTCCCAACAGGATTCAATACATAGATCATAATTGTGTTTCTCAATCCAGTTTTATCTACTTCTGGTGGTTCATGGAAATTCCTCTGGGTCTTCTTCCAATGGTTGACACACATATTTAGCTCTCAGAATGATTTTTTTTTGTATTATCTTTAACTGTCTCCATGAGTATTTAAATGGAAAAGATACTGATATCTTTAAAATACAAACTGCAATTTAATTTCTGTTTAAAGCTCTTAAATAAAAGAAAAATTCTCACCTGACCTGACCTTGCTTATTCATTATTCCTATCCTAAGTCAGGCCAACACTAGCCTCTTAATTTGTATTGCTGTATTGTTCATTTTTGATCTGTATCATCATGTCAGTCATTATGAAATGGTTCCCATGCTATTAAGTTCACAGAATTAGAACAAAAGAATGACCTCATAGTCATTTCTTATTTTTCTCACACTCTTAGTCTCGTCCGATAGCCTTTCAGAACTATATGCCCTTGACACACTTTAATATCAAGGTAAATTTTAATGAGCAATTAATCATTTTTGCTCAGTTCCCCATTTGCCCTGCATATTAATTTTATGTTGAGAATTTGTCCATAGTATTTCCACTTAAAACCTCATCTTTCTTCTCTCTTTCATTATTTTTGGCCTTGATGAAAATTTAAAGTTATACAAGAGTCAAATAGTTGAGACAAGCAGTTCTAGAAAAACAAAAACACACAATCTAAAAGCCTTTAGTCAATGACTGAATGCTGCTAACAATAAGCCTTTCCTTCTAAATGGTTTGTTTCTACCTTCTAAACTAAATTCAAAAAACCAGGTAAGTTGACTGCCATTCTAATATAGTGGCAAAAAAAAAAATCATTCGAGCCAGGTAGATATGAGCTGAAATTTTACTTCTGTCACATTACTTATACCTCTGATATTTCCAAACTTCAGTTTCCTCATGTAATATGTTATCATTGTGAGAATAAATTTAATTATGTGTGCCAAGTACCTAAGATAGTACTGTCTCCTTTTCCTTCTCAGTCTAGGGTTAGTTGTATAGTATACTTTGGGAAGGTAACTATAAATGTTCCTTCCCTATCTTCATTAGAAATTACATATAAATTCTAATCTAATGTTATAAATACAGGATTGAGTACAGACTGGCATGGAGCTTCATCCCCATGAATAGATGAGGAGAAAGATGAAACAGGAACTAGAAAAGAGATGAAGGTGTGAGACATTCATGAAATCATGATTGTTAATTTATTTAAAGTCTAATCCAAGTATCCAGTAGATGCACAGGTGGTTAGGGTTAGGGCTAACGCTGATATCTAAAGTGTCCAGACCAGCAGAGGGAATGAATAATCACTGGTCTTTGCTGTGCACTTGCTAAATATGTACCAGTCACAGTTCTAGGTATATTAGTCATTTAGGTAGCAATCATTAAGTAAATAACAGCAGGTTACAGCTATAATAGGCTTCCTACTAATAAGTCCATTCAAAGCAGGAAGCAAACTAGTAAGCTTACCCAAGAGAGGCAATTCAATAACCTAGGGAAAGTGCTAGCAAGAGTACAGTAGGGTATGATGTGAGTTGGGTCATAGACGGGATCTGTTTCAACAGGAAAAAGGAAAACCAGGTTTGAGGAAGCAGAAAGATAGCTGAGATACAGCAAATGTAGGTTCGCACAGAAAGGTAGATACTGAATCCATGACGGTAAACTGAACACCATCCCTCTTCATTAAAGAACTATCAGTTAAAGTCCTCCTCAATTAATGAACTGCTGTAAATTTGTTCTTTTCCCTGCTCAATACTGAGAACTGAATAGCAGTAAGTTACCGAATGGAGTCCGTCTCTTCCTAGGGAGTAGATTGGAAAAATAGTCGCACAAATATAAGCAACAATAAGAAAAGTAATGATGTTGGTCAGAAATATACAGATGTCATAATTTTATACATTAGCTGTATAAAATTCAGTCTATCACATTTTGACTAAGGGCTGGTCAAACAATTGAACAATCGAATGCAGTGTATTCCTGATTTCCCCTGCAATTTTCATATTTGTGGAGCAAACAGCATAACCACATTAGTGGATTATAACACTGGTTATAATCCTTTAAATCATCTCTGACCTGTCACAATGTCACCAACAGTGAACGACTTATGTACTGCCTCAGAATCACTTGAGAATGCTTTCTTAAATATGTAAGTTCTGAAGTCCCTCTTCAGAGTAATTAAATCTAAATCTCTTAGGGTGGGCCTGGGAATGTGAATTTTAAAGGAGTATTTCAGATGATTCACTTGCACACTATAGTTTGAAAACTAATGTTTGATCACCTCTGTGAATCAAACTATTTTCATCTCCACTGATCTTTTCCAGACCTGGCCCCAAATATGTATCATTTTTACAGTGTTTTAGCTATAGTGTAGATACACATTTATAATCTGGATGAATGATTCATAAGGATATTCCAGTTGCTACAGTCTTTATAATAGTCATTTTAATGGCTCTATATTATTTTATTGTGATATAGAGCATATTATGTTATTCAATTAATAATTTATAATTCTTTTGTTCCAGATATTCTTATTTATCTGCTTTTGGATTGTTTAAGTTTGATAAAGTCCCAGGAAAGAGCCTTACCAGGTCAAAGATTTTGCCCAAATTTTTAACAATCAGAATCAAATACAGGCACAATCTCTATAAAAGGCAGCAGTTTTAATTTCACAATCATAAAATGAAGTATAAAACATAAAACACTTTAAATTGAAAGATATTTGGCCAGAAGCTGAGAGGTCTGGAACATGGAGAAAATATGTGACGTATATAACTTGAAAACTATATAATAAAAGATAAGTTTTTTGTAGGTGTTTATTTAGAGAGAACAGGACTGCTTTCTAGATGTAAATGAAGTATAAGTGAAACCTCAGGGATGGCATGACTTCCTAGAATGTCATTTGTAATGACATTCCTTACTCCATCAAGAGATGATATTTAAAACAATATGCTTCCTACAAGATTCTAACCAGCATTCTTGCTTCTGGACTGGACCACAATGGACCACTCCCCACATAGTAGCAAGGATCACTTTTCTTAGTCATGTGATGGTCTTTTACCATCATTCCACTGCCATTTGGATAAAATTCACACATTTTAATGTGTGTCTACTTAGTCAGAGCAGGCCAGTTTCAAACCTCCAATATTCATTTAGAGCTTATTACATACAGGCTTTGTGTTAGATCTTTCCTCCTGTATATTTATCCTTCATTTTTATTAAAACATCTCTAATTTATCCATCCAACTACCCTTGATAATTATGGAATAGCAATCCTTTTTCAAGACTTATAATACTAACTTTTCCCTCTTGTCATTTGTATTTTTAAGCTAATTATATTTTTACTGTTGAGAAGTTTTTAAATAGTCATAGTCAAGTCTTTCAATTTTATCCATTGATTTGTTCCTTTATTTTTCTAAAATTATAAAGACCTTCCTCAAGTAAAAATAAGATAAATATCTATATTTTATTCTATTAAATTTGGTTCTCAGGTTTTTCACTCAATGCTGTAATCTTCTTGGAACTTTTTTGACTGTATGATATGAGAAACTGATTTTCCAAAATCTTAATGAAATGTGACAGCACATTTCTTAAATAACCTATCTCTTCTTCAATTTCAAAATGCCACTTCTATGTCTTCCCATTTTCTATGGAAAATTTCATATTTCACTCTAATTTTTTTTCTTTTCACCCAGCACTTTTGGAAAAACCCTCACCCAATTTGTAACCAAGTCCTCTTATTTCTACATCACTTTATCCTCTCCAACACCAGTTGGCCCAAGGCATCATCATTCCTCATCTGACAACTGCAATCTGATAATATGTTAAGAGGTATAGAATCCAACAGACCTTTCTAAAATCATATGGCACTGGGAAATCAAAAGTTTGAGTATAGGACTTCCAAAAAGCCAATATTTGAGAACCAAACAACTAAAAAGAAGTAAAGTACAGAGAACCAGAAAAGTTAGCACTTTTATATTTGAGATAATTTTCAAATTCCTTACATAAAGCAATAGGTTAAGACTCTAAGCAGAAAGAGTCTGAAACACAGACCAGAATTTTCTTTTCTCATACAATGCCAAGGATAAAAATTTGTTCAAGAATTTCCAAACAGACAGTCCCTGGTAAAGACCCCGGAAGTCTACACTCTGGGAGCAAGGGTAAACCAGAAGTAGAATAAGCCCTATAAAGGCTTAAACTCCACATCAAGTCAATTCAGTCCCCTATTGGGTTGTGGTGATCCTGTAATTCTAGCTGTCTATCAGCAGGTAGGGTGCATACTTTTCTGGAGGAAAATAACTTCATCAACAAATTTTCATATACATGTATGGCATTCAATAAGAAATCATGCATAGCAAGTATCAAGAAACAGGATGAAAATATTAAAACACAGACGTGTGTAACTCAGTGAAATTACAAAAACAGAATTATATGAATTATTCACCAAATACTACACTATGAACAATTTTCAAGATATCTGAAAGGACTAGAAGCATACTGAGTATAGTTTCTGACAAATATACAGTTAAAAAATGAATTAAAAAAATATGATAAAAAAGAATCCCAAATATATGGAACTTAAACAGTAGATTTCTATGGGTCAAAATGATACATAAACATGTGATAAAATAGTAAACATTTAGTATTATGATAAATATAAATTCAAGTATATCAGCAGTCGCATTACATGTACATGGATCAGTTCTCCTATTAAAGCACAAAGATTGCCATACTGAATATAATGTAAAATTTACTACACAGTGTTTATAAGAGATAGACACAGAAAGGTTAGGAATTAAAGGAAGAAAATAGGTATATCATGCAAACACCAACGAAAACAAAGTCAATGCATCTATAGTGATAACATAAAATTAAAAAATTTTTTTTAAAAGCTTACTTACTTATTTTGAGAGAGAGAGAGAGAGCAAGTGTGCAAGTGGGGAAGGGGAGACAGAGAATCCCAAGCAGGTTCCATACCACCAGTGCGGAGCCTGATGCAGGGCTCAAACTCATGAACCATGAGATAGTGACCCAAGCTGAAGTGAGACACTTAACCAACTGAGCCACCCAGCACCCCAACATAAAATAAAACAAAAAAAGGGAATTTCACAAGAAAAAATAGTTAAAAATCACAATGTAAGTTAGAAAATACTTTTAACTGAATGATGATAAGATGAAACTTGTAGAATGAAACTAATCATGTTTAGAACATGTTAGAGAAAAGAGAGGCTAAAATCAAAGATCTAAGTATCTGTACAAAAAGTTAGAATATGAACAATACATCAATCACTAAGAAAATAGAAAAAAACAAGAGAAGGGCAAAAATAAATGAAATACAAAACAGACTTATAAAGATAAAAGCAAAGCAGTCAAAAGTTGATTTTTTGAAAAGGTTAGTAAACTGATAATTCCAACAAGACTGATGGAGACTGATGGAGATAAAAATGCACACACATGTAGGTATAAATTCTCAATATCAGAATAATAATGGGAACATGACTCAAGTTATTAAGATGATTCAAGTTATTGTACCAGGAAGCCTGCACAAGTAAGATGAATCTCATAACATCTGGCTTTGAAAACCAGAGGAGGTGAATTTTCTGAGTTCTTACAACCAGAGGGACTTAAAGCCTGGAACTTTAAAAACCAGCAGGCTTGGCTGTGCCAGAGTTGGGAGAGGAATAGAAAATCAAATCCCTGCTCTTAAAGAGACCGTACAACAAACAGCCCATGGAAGTACAGCTCAGAAGCAACAGTTTTTTAATTTAATTTTATTTTATTGTATTTTATTGTATTTTATTGTATTGTATTTTATATTTTATTTATTTTTGATAGGCAGAGAGAGACAGAGCACAAGTGGGGGAGGGGCAGAGAGAGAGGGAGACAGAATCCCAAGCAGGCTCCAGGCTCCGATCTGTCAGCACAGAGCCAGATGAGGGGCTCAAACTCACAAATTGTGAGATCATGACCTGAGCTCAAGTCGGATGCTCAACCAACTGAGCCACCCAGGTGCCTCAGAAGCAACAGTTTGATAAACACCTAGGACATACGGGAGGGAGAGTTATTTACTAATCTCTGGTGGATTTATCCAGGAATAAAGGAGTTGGCAAACACCATTTCCCTCCCTCACCCTCCAGCATAAACACACAGCCATTTACAGGAACCACCTTGGCACTGACATTCACTACATAACTTCCTTACACCATGGCCCACCCTCTCCAGTCAGGCCTGCTAGGTCTTGGTGCTGCAGCTCCCTTCCCCCAGAAGATTGGTGCAAATTTTGCCAACACCACATCTCTCAACCACATGCTTTGGAGGGCCATGGGATGGGTGTGGCAGCTGGTCACCTCCCACAGAGGATGTGTGCCCCTTGTCAAAACTGTGTGCCCAGCACACATGTACTTTGCAGTGTGGCCCTAACCAGCCCATCTCTGCAGTGGCTGTGTGTCTGTTGTTGAAGAGGACCATGCAAACAACTTGTGAGCATACACACCCAAAATACAAATAATCCAGTGAAGGAATGGACAGAAGACATGTAGAGATACTTTTCCAAAGAAGACATCTATATGGTGGCTAATAGAAACATGAAAAGGTGCTCAACATCACTCATCATCAGAAAAGTACAAATCAAAACCACATTGAGATAACACCTCACACCAGTCAGAGTGGCTGAAATTAACAACTCAGGAAACAACAGATGTTGGCAAGGATGTGGAGAAATGGGAACCCTCTTGCACCATTGGTGGGAATGTAAACTGGTGCAGCCATTCTGGAAAAACAGTGTGGAAATTCCTCAAAAAAATTAAAAATAGAATTACCTATGACCCAGTAATTGCACTACTTTGAATTTATCCAAAGGATATAGGAGTGCTGATTTGAATGTTTATAGCACCCCAACGTTTATAGCAAAACTATCAACAATAGCCAAATTATGTAAAGATCCCAAAAGTCCATCAGCCTATGAATGGATAAAGAAGATGTGGTATACATACACAGTGGCATACTACTTGATGATGAAAAACAATGAAATCTTGCCATTTGCAACAACGTGGATTGAATTGGAGGGTATTGTGCTAAGCAAAATAAGTCAGTCAGAGAAAGACTGATATCATATGATTTCACTCATATGTGGAATTTGAGAAACTTAACAGATGACCATACGGGGAGGGAAGGAAAAATAAGATACAGAGAGAGAAGCAAACCATAATAGACTGTTAAATACAGAGAACAAACTGAGGGTTGATGGATGGGGGGTTTGGAGTGGGGAAAATGGATGATGCGCATTGAGGAAGGCACTTGTTGGGATGAGCACTGGGTGTTGTATGTAAGTGATGAATCACAGGAATCTACTCTCGATGCCAAGACTACACTGTATGTTAGCTAGCAATAATATAATAAGTATTATTATAATAATGACAATAAATAAAAAATAAAAAAATTAACAAAATTGATAAATCTTTATCCAGATGCATCAAAATGAAAGAAAGAAAGAAAGAAAGAAAGAAAAAGAAAGAAAGAAAGAAAGAAGACTAAAGCAAAATCAGAAATGGAAGAGGAGAAATAACAACTGACACCACAGAAACATAAAGGATTATAAGAGAATATCACAAAAAATATATGCCAACAAGCTGGACAACCTAGAAGAAATGGATAAATCCCTAGAACCATATAACTTATGAAAACTGAACCATGAAGAAATAGAAAATTTGAACAGAGATAACCAGCAATGAAATTGAATCAGTAATCAAAAAATTCACAACAAACAAAAGTCTAGAAGCAGAGAGTTTCACAGGTGAATTCTACCAAACATTTAAAGAAGAGCTAATGCCTATTATTTTCAAACTACTCCAAAAAATAGAAAAGGAAGGAAAACTTCCAAATTCTTTTTACAAGGCCAGCATTACCCTGATACTAAAATCAGATAAAGACACAACAAAAAAAGGGAACTACAGGCCAATATCTGATGAACATAGATGCAAAAATCCTCAAAAAAAAATATTAGCAAAGTGAATCCAACAATACATTTAAAAACCACTCACGTGATCACATGGGATTCATTTTGGGGATGTAAGAGTGGTTCAATATTTACAAATCAATCAACATGATACATCACATCATTAAGAGAAAGAATAAAAAAATATTTCAAAAGATGCAGAAAAAAGCATCATTGTAGGGGCGCCTGGGTGGCTCAGTCGGTTAAGCGACCAACTTTGGCTCAGGTCATGATCTCATGGTCCGTGAGTTCAAGCCCGGCATCAGGCTCTGTGCTGACCGCTCAGAGCCTGGAGCCTGTTTCAGATTCTGTGTCTCCCTCTCTCTCTGACCCTCCCCTGTTCATGCTCTGTCTCTCTCTGTCTCAAAAATAAATAAACGTTTAAAAAAAAAGTGTCATTGTATTTTCACAAAGTACAATATCTATTCATAATAAAAACCATCAAAAAATAGGTTTGAAGGGAATGTACCTCTACATAGTAAAGGCCGTATATGAAAAAACCACAGCTAGTATCATACTTACTGGTGAAACTTCAGAGATTTTCCCCTAAGATTGGGAACAAGATAAGGATGTTCATTCTTACCACTTTCATTCAACATAGTGCTGGCAGTCCTAACCACAGCAATTAGACAACAAAAAGAAATAAAATCATCCAAATTGGTAAGAAAGAAGTAAAACTTTCACTATTTGCATATGATATAATATCATATATAAAAAACCCTAAAGACTCCACCAAAAAACTAGTAGTACTAATATTCTTAGTAGTATTCTTACTAAGTATTCTTAGTAGTAGTGGATATTCTTAATATCCACATATGAGTGAAATCATATGATATTTGTCTTTCTCTGACTGACTTATTTCACTCAGCATAATACATTCTAGCTCCATGTCATTGCAAATGGCAAAATTTCACTCTTTTTTATGGCTGAGTAATATTCCATTGTGTATATATACCACAACTTCTTTATCCATTCATCAGTCAGTGGACATTTGGGCTCTTTATATAATTTGGCTATTGTTGATAATGCTGCTATAAAGATTGGAGTGTATGTGTCCCTTTGAATTAGTATTTTGTATGCTTTGGATAAATACCCAGTAGTGCAATTGCTGGATGGTAGGATGGTTCTATTTTTAATGTTTTGAGGAAGCTCCATACTGTTTTCCAGAGTGGTTGCACCAGTTTTCATTCCCACCAACACTGTAGCCATAAAACAGATTCTTAACTATAGAGAACAAACTGAGGGTTGCTGGAGGGGAGGTGGGCAGGAGGATGGGTTAAATGGGTGATGGGCATTAAGGAAGGCACTTGTTGGGATAAGCGCTGGGTGTTATATGTTAAGTGATGAATCACTAAATTTTACTCTTGAAACCAATACTACACTGTATGTTAACTAACTGGAATGTAAATTTTTAAAAATGTTTATTTATTTTTGAGAGACAATGAGAGAGATAGAGCATCAGCAGGGGAGGGGCAGAGAGAGAGGGAGACACAGAATCTGAAGCAGACTCTAGGCTCTGAGCTGTCAGCACAGAGCTTGATGAGGGGCTCAAACTCACAAACCCTGAGACGATAACCTTAGCTGAAGTCAGATGTTTAACTGATTGAGCCACCCAGGCACCCCAACTAACTTGAATATAAATTTAAAATTTTAAATTAAATTAAATTAAATTATACTCTCCCACAAAGAAATCTCAGGCCCAGTTGGCTTCAGCTGGAAAAGTTGCCAAACATGTACAGAAAAAATAACTTGAACCTTAAATAAATTTTAAAAAGAGGAAGAACTCTTTTCATTTATTTTATAAGGCCAGTATCAACTAAATGCCAAAACTTGATAAGGTCATCACAAGAAGATTATAGCTCATTCTCTTCATGAACATATATGTGAAAACTATAAGCAAAGTATTAGCAAATTGAATGCAGCAACAAAATAATATTTTTTTAAAGTTAATCCATTACAGTCATTTGGCTTTGTTTCAGGAATGCAGGTTGGTTTAACATTAGAACATCAATCAGTGTAACTCAACAAGTCAACAAAATAAACAAGGAAAATTATATGATTATTTCACAGTAATAAAAAGCATTTGATAGAATTCAACTCTCATGTATGATAAAAGTAAAATCTTACCAGACCAGAAAGAAACAGCTTTAATTTGATAAAGGGCATTTAAAAACCCTCACAGCAAACAATATCACACTTGAAAGCTCTCCCCTGTATCCGGGAGGAGGTAAAGGGACCTAGTATCATTATTTCTATTCAACATTTATGGGTCAGCCCAGCTAGTGCAATGAGGCACAAAACCTAAGTAAACGTTATTGTGATTAAAAAAGAACAAATAAAACCATCCTTATTAATACATGATATGATTATGTCATCTGGTTTCCAGTCAAATTTTGAAATGAGAGGTTGTGATGGAGGTAGAATTTACATTTATGAAGCTTTCTTGTGTGATGTAGCAATTTTCTTATCATTTGCAATCAGAAATGTATATATTTTATAGTAAAATAATTTATTTATACTCTTCTAATAACTAATTTCAAACCAAATATCTTGTTTAAAGTAAACTTTAAAGTTTAGCTTATATATATAGTCATTTATTTTTTGAATTTTTACATAAAAATATGTACAATTTTAGACTATTGTTTCTTTCCATTATAATTGGGTGAGGTAGAAAATTGGGAGATACTCTCACTCTCTTCCTCTTGCTATACTCTGTATTCCTTGAGTAATATAGTTGTAATTTTATGCATCCAACTGCTATAGTAATCTTCCAAAAACAAATTAGGTCATTACCCTTCTTCCTGCTGCTTAAAACTTTTCAAAGGATACGTATTTCCTATCCCATAGTATCTAAAGGCTGAGTAAACCTCCATTACCTTGTGTGGCCTTTTCTCTCTCCACTCTCCTCACCACCTCTCTACATGGCAGTTACACCAAATTGAAAGTTCAAGAACATACTTTACTTCATTGTCACTTCATACCTTTGACTTTACTATTTCTTCTAACTGGAGTCCCCTCTAACACTGCCTACTTGATCAAGAGCTACTCCTCATTCAAAACACAGCACAGGTCTCATTTACTCTTCAAAGACTTTCTTATTCCCAGGTATATTTACTATGTCTCTCTTTTGTTTCCTTATAGCATTTTGAACATTGTGTTAACATTTTCAGTTTACTTTTCTTTCTCCTGCACCAGGCTGTGCATATCTTGAGGGAAGAAGGGAGTATTATTATTATTCTTAGGATCCAACTCAGTGCTTGATATTTTTAGCAGGCAATAAAAAAAACAACAACTAAGAAACCCAAAGGAGCCCTTCCTATGTCCAAATTATTGCAAGTGTCTATATTAGCACAGTGTGACTTAATGATGTTGAAGGTTGAGGTTACAGTTTGGTGACCAAATCAAGCTGCTAACAGCGTTTTTCTATACAGTTCTGGCTGACAAATTATACACACCAGAGAGGAGCTAAGTGGGGCAAAGAAACTGTTTTAGAACTACCAATAAATGACTCTCTAGTAAAATCTGATTGGATAATGTAATGAGAACAAAAGCCACTTTCTACACTGGCTCCTTTTCTCTGAGGTTCCAATCTTTTTCTAAATTCTCCTTTGATTTTTAGCATCTTCCTGAGAACCCATGCATCTCTCAAAAAATCCTCTGATATCAAAAAGGACAGGTCACTGTCCCTGGATTTACCTCTCCTCATCATGCATTTCTCCAAGTCAGAGTTTTGCACCTTGGAGAAGCCTCCTAGAACTTTAATAAGATCATCAGCGATGCTCTTTTATATCCCAAGACCTATAGAATAAATAGTCAGAGGTTCAGGTTTGAAATTGGAGCTATTGAGCTTCAAGTCACATGGTCTGTGAGATTATATTTTATTCCTTTTCACCCAAACTTTATAAACAAAAGTAATCTGTCTTGTTTTAACCATAATTTCCATAGATATATTAAATATGTAAATGATAGACCTGATTTGTTCAACACATCTGGAGTACTTTATCTTCAGAACTTCAATAAACACTTTTACATACATATCTTATTTAAATCTTACAACATCCTTTGAAATAAGAGATTATAAGCTCATTACACAGCTGTAAAACAGGTCGAGAGACAAAACTTAAGGATTTATTTTTCTACCAAGTCCAGCCAACTCACCAGGGTAGGCAAGTAAAGAAGTCATGTATGTGCATCTATCTGGAGCATCTCATTTTGCTTCTTTTAAAAGAAATCTACGAGGGCAAGTTCTTCCATCTGCTTCTTGTTCACTAAACACAGCCAAAAAGCAGAAATGACTGTGGATATTCAATAATTGAGAGTTCCTTGAAACCTCCTTTTTTTCCTTAAACTATTGGTTTCTTGTATGTTTTTCAGGTGTGTAAATGCTGAAAATTCTCCGTTGGCTTCTAATACTCTTATTTTGCTCAGTGAGGGTTACATGTGTGTTACCTTCTCTCAAGCAGTGTATTTCTATTTCTTTTCACTTGCAATTAGAAAGCCTTTGGTTTGCAAAACATTTAAATCCATGAAAAAAAATCCATGGCAGCATTTTCTATAGATGCTGTTACAAAGAACCTAGAGTACTCTCTTGTGTGTGTGTGTGTGTGTGTGTGTGTGTGTGTGTGTGTGTGTGTTTAAGATGATCTTTTATAATTAAGTGTTTTGCCCTCAGAGCACTATGTAGCCAAGAAGAGACCGGTTCTAGTCCTGAACTCATCCTTAAAGAGCTAAGCTTAATTATCTTATAATTGTGTGGGAAAACCCAAGCAGAGTTTACAGTTTCCTCTTGCAGAAACAGCAGGATGATGCTGAGTCTCTGCAGGGTGCACTGCAGATCACAAATTTTCTTCAAATTGCTCAGCAAATTGCAGTAAGGGAAAGAGAGACAGACAACTATACTGTGCACTGCGGTTAAAAATGTTTTTTTAACTTGTTTTTAAACATACAAGTATGCATTGTCTTCTTTTTAATTTTCATGGACATGTTAATAGAAACATTAAAGCAATGCAGCAAAGGACTTTGGAATTTTAGAGGAATTTGTCTCTGGGCAAATCCCAGGGAGCCATGGGATACTGGCTTTCTCATTTAATTTAGATTTAAAAACATAGTTTATGGGGAAACTCACTAAGACAAAACATCTCATTAGCAGGGTATCCAGTAAGACTGAATTATGGCTTCCTATTATAGATATAAATACAGATTGATTCGATTGCCAGTTTGAAGATTCATGGTGTTATTATTTCTGTGGTTGAATTTAACTGGGATCAGTTAAGTCCCCAAAGTTGTATCCCAAAGAATACAAGTATAGTCAACTATGAAACCCAGAGTTTTAATACCATTTAGTAAAATATTATATAAACCTTCCTATATGTCAGGAATCTGGCCATGTTCTGTTGGCGGTACACTTTATTTTCCCTTTCATTTATTTTATTTTAATTTGCCCCTTGTTATCTGCTTGCATCTTCCACTTCTCAACCATCTAATATTCAAGCAATATTGAGTACATAATAAATACTAATGTTCCAAGACATTTATTTACTAACTTAATAATGGCCAAACAAGCAGCAGGGGTAATATTATCCCCATTTTAAAAATGAGAAAATTGAGACTCAAAAGCTTAAGAATATGAGATCCTATGTAGGAAGAGGAGGGAGGTATTTTCCTGCCTCTCCTACACTCGGCTCCTTAATATTCCTCTTTATTTTAACCATATCCCTTTCTGACAAAGACATAACTTCTCCTGACACCTTATACCTGTTTATTATTATTTTTAAAATTTGCCTTCTCCTATCTCATTTCCTTTATACCCCTACCCATAAGGCAAAATTAAATCCATCATATTGATCCACTCAGACCCACTCTAGTTTCTGTTTTGTTTTGTTTTGTTTTTTTCCTGAAGTGCGTGACATTTTGAGTAACTGTCATTTAAAAAAATATGTTTTATTCTTCCAAAATATTTGGCATGGGGTTTATTGTGCATGTGTCACAAACCCTATGCCAAATATTTTGAAAGAATGTAATATATATATATATATATATTATACATAATGTATATGTTATATATATTTATATATAATAAAGATCCTAACTTACATGGGAATAATATGCAAGGTAATATATTTAATGTGAACACAAGTTTATATGTTGCATTTCTCAGCAATTTCTTCTTCTGCTGCCTTAATCTAGGTCTTCATAATACAGTACATAGGTTACTGAAACAGTGTTCTGATTGATCTCTATCACCTCCAGTGTTTCTCACTTCCAAGGCAGACTACTTGAGACTAGATTAATTTTCCTGAAATGCAACCTTGGTATCATAACTCTCTAGTTGAGATTCTTTTGATGACTCCAAACTGGCTATTGGATACATTGCTAAATCAAATCTTGTCTATCAATAACTTATGCATTTAGGCTCCAGCTTTCTTTTTAAACCTCATTTTGTACCACTCTTCTTGATATACTTCGTGCTTCAACCAAACACATCTAGTTGATTTTTCCATACTTGCAAAATAAATACTAAGCATGTTGACGCCACTCACATTTTAGAAATATCTTTAACATTTAGCCCTTGATAAATTTCTCCCATCTTGATCGTATTCATCCAGTTAAATGACTAAATTGTGGGTGGGGTCTACTTTTCCTATCTAGAAAAGACCTTTCCCATCTCTCAATTTCCACAGCATTGTCTGAACACTTTTATAAAATTTGCGACTTTCTGTTCTGCGTTGTTGACATCTTATTTCTATATTAGAAATAGAGTGGGAAAGGTATGTCTGAATTTTTTGTTTACTCCAAAGATTCTAGCAAAGTTCCATGTTATTTAATATCTATTTTCCTAAAAATGGTCATGCAAACTATAGTCACAATAGGGCATTTGCCGCATTAGATAGAAAATAATACTGAAATTCCCAAATTGTGAAATATTTGAGGAAAGCAAACTATAATCTTTTATATACACACACTCCTTGTGAAAGTACTAGTACTAGAGGTTTCCATAATACTCTAATCCTTTATATTGTATGTCTTATTATGTTACATTATAATTATTTTAATGTATGTTCCCCTTTAGTTATTTATCCTATGAATTCCTCAAAAGTAAAAACCATATATTATTCTGTTTTGTATCCCCATATTCAAAAACAGTCAGCTCCTGTTTTATGCTTAAATAAGTATTTAGATAATGAAGTTAATTAAGAAATTATTAAAGGTATTTTGGTCTAATGCAACCAGAAATTCAGAAGTCATCAGAAAAAAATATTAAAATTAATTATTAATTAAAATCTCAGAGCAATAGCTTAATCATAATGCTTAGCTTTATAAAATGTCCTCAAAAACAAGTCTGAAAATAACCAAAATTATATCACTGACAATTTTAACGTTTCCAGACAAGTACTTGTCCTAAAAATAAAATAGAGAATCAGTTTGGTGAAAAATCATTATCTTACAGAAGGCAGCAGGATGTTTTCCCAGTAGAATAGCCCCAATTATTACCAAAAGAGCCAACAGAATACAAGTGTCTTGGAAAACTGCAATACCATTTTAGGAACTAGAATGAGGAGCTCTGAATTTAAAGCCAGGAGATCTGGATTGGAATTTTCTTCTTGGAATAGCAAGCTATTTGGTCTTAGAAAACCACTTCTCTTTTCTGAGACTGTTTTCTTGCCTCTAAAATGAGGGAATTAAGTTATCTTTTTGAGTTATACATTTCTATTATTTCAGACATGGCTGTCACAATCTCTACTTTAGGAATTGTATATTAACTTTCAAGTGGAAAGCTACTATAAGATGATTCTTGGAGCCAACTGACTTATTCATGAAATGCCTCCTTAGGGTTAATAATTTATTCTGTTTCCTTTCATTGATTGACTTTTTTTCCCCCATACTCTATTCTATTGGGTTTTGTTTGCTTATTTATTTGTTTGGTAGGAATATAAATGTATGTAAATAGTACAATGTAAAACTCCCTTCTGCTTTTTGAGGCCCTAGTATGCTTTGCATCTGAAACTATGAAAAATACATAGAAAGGGAAGATTTTTGTTGCCATCATGAGCTATTGAATTTCCTGTTTAGCAAGAGCAGCCAGGAAAGTTATTTTAAGGATGTTTTGACCTTTGGGTCCAGTGGCTAGTGAACTTTGTTGTGACACAGAACCCTCAAATCTTGTTTGTTTGAGTGAAGTGAGAGCCATAGGCACCACACAAAGCACAGTCATTTTTGTTAATATGTTGTTTTATTAGCATTTTTTAAGGGCTGATATTTGGCTCCTTTTGTACTAAGTAACTCTACACCTCAGTGACTGATGGGCAGATTCCTAACAAATGTTGAGCCGCCGACTAGCTCTCTACCAAGAATTTAGAATGGCTATAGTGAGTGGGAGTCAATAAAGCTGCCAGTTTCCTGCCCTGAAACAGGGTGTGTGAACACTGACTGCTGGGGGCTTCCAGAGATTTCCTGATTTCTGCGATTTTTATGTTGACTGTTTAAACTTCTTTTAGATTATTAATACCCCAAAATATTATTTCAAAATTTTACTTTTTTGAGTAAGCAAATAAGGATTGAATTCTGCTCCTTACAGTCAAAAGATACTTGAATTAGTACAAGGATAAAAAATTAGAATAAAGGAATGATTGTGGAAGGTAGTTTGCTTTCTCATCAGCTATATAAAAACCTTGATACTTTATATCAAATCATATTTTAGTTTAATTTTATATCGTTGCTTAAGAAAGGACCACCCATGGGGTGCCTGAGTGGCTTAGTAAGTTAAGCATCTAACTTTTGATTTTGGCTCAGATCATTATCCCACATCAGCTCCCACAGAGCTTTTCATGCATAGGGCTCTCTGCTGGGCATGGAGCTTGCTTAAGATTCTCTCTCTCCCTCTCCTTCTGCCCCTCCCTCCCCAGCTCTCATGCTCTTTCTCTCTCTCTTTCAAAAAAAAAAAAGGATAAAGAAAAAAGAAAGGACTGACCATGATAATTTTATCTTCCTTATGTAGTCTACCCATTCTGCTAACCACAACTACTTGTTTCTACCTGGTTCAAAAAAATATGTAGGGGTCCTTTACTGAGGATCTATAGACAGCAAAAACAAAGTGTTTCCTGTTCCAAGTGACAGATAGAACACACATTTTTCTATTTCCACCTCCCAAGATCCCTTTAGAATAACTCTAAAAGTAGGTTTTAATACATATGTAACTTAAGGCAAATTTCCAATTAAAATAAACTATTCCAATTCCAATCAATTTAAATTTAAGTGTATAGTTTCAAGTTAGATTACTGAACAAACAAGCACGCACACATACATAGAATTTATTTTTTAAATGGGGGAATTGGGAAGGGAGATAAGAGGTAGTGCAAGTGCACTAAATTGTTTTATTTTATTTACTTTCTTTTTTTTCCTTTTATCTTTTTAAATTTATTTATTTATTTAAATTTAATTTAATTAACATACAGTGTAGTATTGGTTTCAGGAGAACTCAGCAATTCATCATTTACATATAACACTCAGTGCTCATACCAACAAGTGCTCTCCTTAATGCCCATCACCCATTTAGCCCATCTCTCCACCCACCACCCCTCCAGCAACCCTCAGTTTGTTCTCTGTATTTAAGAATCTCTTATGGTTTGCCTCCCTCTCTGTTTTTATCTTATTTTTCCTTCCCTTCCCCTATGTTCATCTGTTTTGTTTCTTAAATTCCACATAGAAGTGAAATCATAGTATCTGTCTTTCTCTGTCTTACTTATTTCACTTAGCATAATATACTCCAGTTCCATCCATGTTGTTGCAAATGGCAAGATTTTATTCTTTTTCATTGTTGAGAGGTATAATATGTGTGTGTGTGTGTGTGTGTGTGTGTGTGTGTGTGTGTGTGTGTGTATACATATATATATATACGTATACATCTTCTTTATCCATTCATCAGTCGATCAATTGCTTGACATTTGGGATCTTTGCATAATTTGGCTATTGTTGATAGCACTACTATAAGCATTAGGGTGCATGTGCCCCTTCAAATCAGTAGTTTTGTATCCTTTGGATAAATATCTATTAGTGCAATTTCTGGATTGTAGAGTAGTTCTATTTTTAATTTTTAATGTTTTCTAGAGTGGCTGTATCAGTCTGCATTCGCATCAACAGTGCAAGAAGGTTCCCCTTTTATCCACATGCTCGCCAACATCTGTTGTTTCCTGAGCTGTTAATTTTAGACACTCTGACCAGTATGAGGTGGTATCTCATTGTGGTTTTGATTTGTATTTCCCTGATGATGAGCGATGTTGAGCATCTTTTCATGTGGCTGTTGGCCATCTGGATATCTTCTTTGGAAAAGTATCTGTTCATGTGTTCTGTCCATTCCTTCACTGGATTATTTGTTTTTTTGGTGTTGAGTTTGCTAAGTTCTTTATAGATTTTGGATACTAACCCTTCATCCAATATGTCATTTGCAAATATCTTCTCCCATTCCATCGGTTGCCTTTTAGTTTTGTTAAACAGCAGAGAATTCCTAGACATTGTTTCAAATGTTTAAAAGTGGGCACAGCCAGGAAGAAAGATGAGGAATGGGAGATATTTCAGATAAAGGTTTTGCCTACTTTTTTTTTTAATGTTTATTTATTTTTGACAGAGACAGAGACAGAATGTGAGTGGGTTAGGGGCAGAGAGAGAGGGACACACAGAAGCAGAAGCAGGCTCCAGGCTCTGACCTGTCAGCACAGAGCCCGACGCGGGGCTCGAACTCACGAGCTGTGAGATCATGACCTGAGCCGAAGTCAGACGCTCAACCGACTGAGCCACCCAGGCACCCCTGCCTACTTTTATATTCTTTAGTGGTGCTTTTATTTTTTCCCAAGCATATGAAGTGGTTTTATTATCCAAACACTTTGAATTAAGGATAGCAAAAGGACTAATGGTGAAAAAAGAGTCCTAACACTATGGATTGTAGTATAATTAGTTTAGTAAATACAAAAATATAAGAAATCCTTTAGGTCAATATCTTTTCTAATTCCTGAGGTAATTTTTGAGGGAGGGTGTAGAGAGGAGGAGGTAAATGACTTACTTCTGAATAGGCAATAAGCAGCCTAACCCAACAGTCAGCTATGGGGCAAAAATTGCCCATTATAGGAGTCAATTGTTGGACAGAAATTGCCAGCCCTAGTCCTCTCACTGAACTCAATCATTGACCTGGAACTTCCCAGGAGGATGTATCCTTGGCTTGAATAATGAATATGGCTGTGGTTGTAAAGTTCTACACTCAGAGGCTCACACTCCTCAAAACAGACAACAAAATTCTTTCTTTGGGGAAGATCTAAGTGGTGCATTTCATAGCTGCCAAATCACTCAGCAGAAAGGAAAGAAGCTTTCTACTCATCTATGGGCAAAGTCAACTAGCAGAGAGAGAGTTCTGGCATTAGGCAAATCTGAGTTCAAATACTTCTAGCCTACAATTGTTCCATTATATCAGGTATGTTGCCTAATACTTCTGAGCATGATTTTCCTTACTTATAATATGAAAATAACAATAATTTTCTTATAGTTACCTGCTAAATAAATGAGTAAGGCTGTTGTAAAGATTAAATGAGATTAATAGAGGGTTTTAGTATAAAATATTAGGAAGAGCCTAATAGAGGGTTTTAGTATAAAATGAATGTTCAGTAGACACAGTAACAAATTGCCCTAATTTTTGTTTTCAAGAGTTAAGAGACTCTAGTCACTAGTTTTGGTAGAATATCTTAAATAATTCCTTTTTTCCTGGATATTTTATACATAAAAATGGGGCTGTAACACACACATTGCCCCTTCTACTTGAAATGACTCAATTTTCCTCTTTGTACCTCTGCAAGGTCCACTGTCCATTGTGATGTGTTAAATAATCAGCCTAGTAGGTCATGACGGAAAGTTCTGGCATCTTAATTCTAAGTGTATCCTTTGGCCAAAAGCCAATATCTTGACATTATTAGGATATCTGGCATTAAGACAGACATTTGTAATTCTCTCTGAAGAACTTCCTTTGTTAAGCAATTCTATTTAAATCCTACTTGAACCAGCTCTTTTCCCTGGAAATTTGCCATCTAAGTACCCACTCACCCTGCTTGGCAGACTCTACTTTCTCACTGATTTATTGACATAAAGTCATTTTGGCTCATTATTATAATTTTCATTTCAAGTAAAATTGATCCTTTAATTTAAAGCCATTCAACTTACTATAGCAATTATTTTTTATTGTTGGCACCTATTATGCTATACTATTACTAATATTCAAAGCTACGATAATGAGAATGATGATAACAAATTTATCATATTTCCTTCCATATCACCTTAGTTTGGGACATATTAGTTGTTTATAACTTTAAGTTACTAAAGTAATCTTGATGTGTAAGTATCTGTTGTTCTTTATTTTTTAAGTTGCTTCTCTGGAAGTTTTTCCCAGATTGGGATTGCTGGGTCAAAAAATAATAACATTTTAAAGACTGGGCATTTATTTCCAAACTAGTTTTCAAATATATTATTTTAATTGGCAGTGCTAACAGCAATGAATACGTGTATTTATTTCCCTGGAGTGCTGTCAATTCTCTGTTTCACTGAGGCACAGAGAGGTAAGCAGCAGCATACCCACTGGTGCCCATGTTTCCTGATTTTGTCTTGCAATGTTTTCAGCACAGCAAAGCATATAATAAGAAAGGATATTTAATATAGTAGGCACACCAACATATTTTGCTATGTGATCTAACTTCCAAGAATTCTCCATACACACATACATATACACAATGCCTTGGCACAAATTAGAATTTGAGTATTGTTTTTTTCTTAATTTTCTGGATAAAGTAATTTTGAGACATATCTTTACAAAGAATCACCCTTGGCCCATGGTGATTAACTGTACAGGCTCAGGACCTGAATCCCAGGTCTCTCACTTACTAGATGTGTGACCAAACACAGGTCACTTAATCTCTCTGTGCTTCAGTTTCTATTCTGTGAAAGTGGGTATGACAATGATACCTACTTAATAGTATTGTAAAATTTAAATAAGTTAATATAAGGAAAATACTTACATAGTGCCTAATATATAGTATACTATCAATACATGCTGGCTATATTTTTAAAGTTTAATACCTATTAGGAAGGCAGAAACGAGAAGCTTTGTCTAAAATGATTGTGCTATTTATGTTTTATTTTTAACAGATGTTTTACACTAGAAGACCATGGAGAGAAAATAGGTTTCATTTCATGTACCAATGTGAATTGATTGGTAATAGCTTCCTGGAACATTGTGCTAAAAAGGAGTTTGTGTCCATGCCTGTGACTAGAGAGAAAGAGGGTAGATCCTGATTAGCAGTGTCTGCCAAGGTATAGAAAAGACAACTGGAAGTGTACATGTCAGATAATTAATATATTTGCTGCAGCCCAAATATAAACAATCAAATATTTACATCTAAATAATTTTATTGGTTCTGTGTGGACACAGAATGAAAATCATTTGATTGTTTATATATACACATAAACTAATAATAATTTAGCATCTGTCAATTATTACAGAAAAGATCCGAGGCAGAAATTCAATTTGCAGTGAAGGACCCTGTCTTTCAATAGATCACTTTGATTATGCAGGTTTTTCCTTTTAAGGAAAAGCACACTTTCAACTATTTGTATTCAACTACAGAGAGGCAAAAAAAGATATCCTAATTCTCAGAGATTTAAGCTCATTGAAATAATATATATATGGCTTTTTAATAATAAATCTTTGCTGCCTACCTAGTAGACTATGTTATTATAGGAAGAAAAATCAGTTCCCTAATGTGGTACCATCTGTCTCCCCAGCTAGTCAAAGAAGGGATCATATAGAAGAATCAAATCTTATTCATCTTTGTGTATCCAATACTTGGTCTAGAGTCAATGTTCAGTAAATGTTTGTTGAACAAATGAATATCTCCTATGTCTCAGGCACTGTGGTGGTAGGATCCAAGATGAATGAGAGGACCCTGGGTAAAGGCAGATGCTTTCATTGCCGGAACACAGTAATACTCTCAGTGACTACCATAGCTGATGGGAATTCTTCATTATGCTTCAGTACATAGAAGCCTAATGGCTAGATGTTGCCTTAGACCATTTGTAAAAATCATCCCTGTGGCAAGAATTTTAAGGAAATTTCCTTCAGTACTGATGAGTAAAATTATTGAAATGTTCTTGCTAAGATTTCCAAATTATTTTCAATTTTCTAATTCCAATAGGTGATCTCTTTTCATTTCTTACTTTTTATACACAGATATCTGACAGCAATGATCACTTCCTGCTGTTGGGACTACTTTCTTTCCTGAATTTCTATCACACCATGCTATCATAATTTTTTTCTCTCTCCTTGTGTTTCTTTTCAGTGTATTCTACTTATTTTCAACCTATTGTTATTGCCTGAGAAGTCTGTTATTGATCCTCCTCTCTTTTTCATTCACACTCTTGTTTTGAAATAATCTACTTACATAAACTCAACTTTATTACCTCTATAACCTCTATGTTGCTTATTCCTTTAAATCACATTTTATACCCTAATTCTTAAACTTCAGGTTTAAATGTTGAACTCTCCCCTGGACATCTTTTCCTGGACTGTCTACAGGCCTCTCAATGTTAAGCTATCTAAAACCATGACTTCCCCTGCCTGCTGCAGGAAGTCTCCTTATCTATCTTGACTTCTTATGTAAATAAATGATTATAAGTCGTTGTAAGTTATCAAGTCTAAAAACCTATGAAAAGCCAATACTTGAAGACGCAAAACAGGATCAAGTTTTTTTGCTTCTCTCATCCCCGAAATGAAGCCAGATCAACACTAAACCATCTTACACACTTAGAAAACTGATTTAAGGATTAACACAACAAACTGCACAATGTGAACCACAGAACTTGGCAGGCACATGGTGCAGAGAGGTGAACTGGGGGAGAGAGAAGCCACAGAGGGCAGGGGGCTGGTTTTGCTTGTGGGTAGAGGACAGAGACAGGGGGAGAGTGCAGGAAAAGCAACCCCCCCAGAAGGCAGCTGGAGAAAAAGAGGAGTGGAAATAGCCACAAGGGACTGAACAAAAAAGGGAGAAAGGAGAAAGGAGAGGGTGTAAATTCCATTATGACTCTATAAACAGGGGAGCACAGAGTCTGAAACTCTTCAGCTTGATACCTGGCAGTGCTCTGGTGGGAAGGGAAAATCCCCAGGAACAGAGAGCAAGGTCCAAGGGGTCCTAGGGCCACACAGGGAGAGGCAGTTCCCCTGCTGGGGTGACATTTGGTAGAGGCTGTGCAGTCACCCCACAGGTAAAGGTCCCACCAGACTCTGGAGAACAACTACATTCATTGGTGTTGGAACAATGACATTAAGGGTGAAGCCTGGTGCTAGATGTGTGTTGTGATTTCCCATAAACCCTGAAATACTGCTGCTACAAGATCACGTGAACTTTTTCTGGGGCAGGCTGGCACCCAGACACAGTCTCTGGGCATCAACAGCAGCATGGTCTCCCGAACATTCCTGGGGTCAGGCCCAGCCATTGCTCAGCAAGACCCTCCCCTAGAAGGTCTGAGCAGGTCAAAGCCACAGTCCCTCAGAAGTGAGGGGTTGGGAAACACAGCTGCATGTGAGATGAAACTCAGGAGGGAGGTGCCGCCTGGCAGCGTGGCCACTTGGTCACGGACAGTGTAGAAGTGGGGAGTGGACAGAAGCCAGAGATAAAGGAGGGGTGCTTGATTGCCAGTCGTGGACAGCACAGAGTTCTGATACTAGAGACTGGGTAGCCAGCTGATGCCATTTTCACCCCTCTCACGCATGCACATACACACCTAAACATGCCACAACAATCCACCCCAGTAAGCTAAGCAGCGCCATCCAGTGGAAAACGGAGCCATTACAATAAACCCTGCCCAATTGAGCCAACAATGCGCTTGACAAACACAAGTCTGTCTGCCTGCTTAGTTAACAGATTATAAAGTACTTCACAGCATGACTCTATGGGAAACTAGATATAATTTCAATCATACTTCATTCTGTTCACTCTTCCTTTTATTCAATTTTTTTCTTTTTTTTCTTATTCTTGAATACAGAAAGAGAAAAAAATCTATTTTTATTTCCCATTTTATTAAAAATATTCTCCTTTAAGTTTTTTCTACTATATTTTATAGTTTTTTGTAAATTTTTTAAATTCCATTTTATTTTCATCATTTCGTTTTATTCAATTTTATTGTATTAATTTTTCAAATTACAAACCTTTTCCTTTTTTTTCCTTATCTTCCCTTTTTTCTCTAATCTATTAAGCTTCATTCAACAACCAGACCAAAACAACACCTAGGATCTAGAATCCTTTATTTGATTTCTTTGTGTTGTTTTTAATTTTTTAATTTTAATTTTTAATTTTTTTACCTTATTAATTCCTTTTCTTCCTCCAAAATGACAAAACAAAGGAATTCACCCCAAAAGAAAAACAGGAAGACATTACAGCCAGGGACTTAATCAACACAGATACAAGCAAGATGTCTGAACCAGAATTAAGAATCATGATAATAAGAATACTAACTGGGGTTGAAAATAGATTAGAATTCCTTTCTGCAGAGATAAAAGTAAAAGCTAGTTGATGAGATAAAAAATGCTATAACTGAGCTGCAATCTTGAATGGATGCCACAGTGGCAAGGATGGATGAGGCAGAGCAGTGAATCAGAAATATAGGGGACAAACCTACAGAGAATAATGAAGGAGAAAGGAACAGTGAGACTAAGGCAAAAGAGCATGAAATAAAAATAAGAACTCAGTGACTCATTAAAAAGAAATAACATCAGAATCAGGGATCCTAGAAGTTGAAGAGAGAGAAAAAGGGGTAGAAAATATATCTGAGCAAAACATAGCAGAAAACGTTCCTAACCTGGGGAAAGACACAGATATCTAAAACCCAGGAAGAACAGAGGACTCCCATTAGATTCAACAAAAACCATTCAAAATAGGAGAGATAAAAGTTTTCCCAGACAAACAAAACTTTAAGTAGTTTGTGACAAGTAAACCAGCCCTGCAAGAAATTTTAAAGTGGACTCTCTGAGGGGTAAAAAGATGAGAAAAAAAATCTAAAAAGACCAAAAGCAACAAAGACTAGAAAGGACCAGAGAACACCAGAAACTCCAACTCTACAGGTGACCTAATGGCAATAAATTCATATCTTTCAGTACTCACTCTAAACATTAATGGCCTAAATGCTCCAATCAAAACATAGGATAACCGAATGGATAAGAAAACAAGATCCATTGATATGCCGTTTACAAGAGACCTGTTTTAGACCTACAGTCACTGTCAGATTGAAAATAAGGGAATGGAGAACCATCTATCAACTGAATGGTCACCAAAAGAAAGCTGGAATAGCCATACTGATATCAAACAATCTACATTTTAAAATAAAGACTGTAACAAGAGATGAAGAAGGGCATTATATCATAATTAAGGGGTCTATCCACCAAGAAGACCTAACAATTGTAAACACTTATGTTTGAAATGTGAAAGCACCCAAATATATAAATCAATTAATCACAAACATAAAGATACTCATTGCTAATAATACCAGAATAGTAGGGGACATTGATACCCCACTCACAACAATGGACAGAAATCAACCAATTTAATCATCTAAACAGAAAATCAACAAGGAAACAATGGCTTTGAATGACACACTGGACCAGATGGACTTAATACATATATTCAGAACATTTCATCCTAAAGCAGCAGAATACACATTCTTCTCAAGTGCACATATAACAAAGTCCAAAATAGACCACATACTGGGACATAAATCAGCCCTCAACAAGTACAAAAAGATTGAGATCATACCATGCATATTTTCAGACTACAACACTATGAAACTCAAAATCAACCATAAGACAAAATTTGGAAAGATAATAAATACTTGGACTAAAGAACATCCTACCAAGGAATGAACAGGCTAACCAAGAAGTTAAAGATGAAATTAAAAAGTACAATGAAGCCAATGAAAATGATAACACCACAGCCCAACACCTCTGGGATGCAGCAAAGGTGGTCATAAGAGGGAAGTTATAGCAATCCAGGCCTTCATAAGGAAGGAAGAAAGGTCTTAGATATACAACCTAACCTTGCACCTTAAAGAGCTGGAAAAAGCACAGCGAATAAAACCCCAAATCAATGGAAGACAGGAAATAATAAAGATTAGAGCAGAAATCAATGCTATTGAAACCAAAAGAAACAATAGAACAAATTGAAAAAACCAGAAGTTGGTTCTTTGAAAGGATTAACAAAATTGATAAACCACTAGCCAGTTTGTCAAAAAGAAAAAGGAAATGACCTAAATAAATAAAATTAAGAATGAAACAGGAGAGATCACAATGAACATTGCAGAAATACAAACAATAATAAAAGAATATCATGAACAATTATACTCCAATACAATGGGCAATCTGGAAGAAATGGACAAATTCCTAGAAACATATAAACTACCAAAACTGAAACAAGAAGAAATAGAAAATTTGAACAGACCCATAACCAGTAAAGAAATCAAATTAATACCCAAAAATCTGCCAAAAAACAAGAGTCCAGGGCCAGATGGCTTTCCAGGGGAATTCTACCAAACATTTAAGGAAGAGTGAACACCTATTTTCTTGAAGCTGCTCCAAAAAAATAGAAATGGAAGGAAAACTTCCAAAATCTTTCTGTGAAGCCAGTATTACCTTGATTCCAAAATCAGAGACCCCACTAAAAAGGAGAACTATAGACCAATTTCCCTGATGAACATGGATGCAAAAATCCTCATGAAGATACTAGCCAACTGGATTCAACAATACATTAAAAGTATTATTCACCATGGCCAAGTGGGATTTATATCTGGGATGCAGGGCTGGTTCAATATCCACAAAACAATTGATGTGATACATCACATCAGTCAAAGAAAGGACAAGAACCACATGATCCTCTCAATAGATGCAGAGAAAGCATTTGACAAAATACAGCATCCTTTCTTGATAAAAACCCTTAAGAAAGTAGGGATAGAAGTATCATACCTCAAGATCATAAGTCATATATGAAATACTCACCCCTAATATCATCCTTAATAGGGAAAAATTGAGAGATTTCCCCCTAAGGTCAGGAACATGACAGGGATGTCCACTCTCATCACTGTATTGGCAGTCTTAGCCTCAGCAATCAGACAACACAAAGGAATAAAAGGCATCCAAATCAGCCAGGAGGAAGTCATACTTTCACTCTTAGCAGATGACATGATACTCTGTATGGAAAATCCAAAAGATTCCACCAAAAACCTGCTAGAACTGATCCATGAATTCAGCAAAGTTGCAGGATATAAAATCAATGCACAGAAATTGGTTGCATTCGTATACACCAATAATGAAGCAACAGAAAGAGAAATCAAGGAATCTATCTCATTTACAATTGCACCAAACACCATAAAATACCTAGGAATAAACATAACAAAAGAGGTGAAACTCTATATACTGAAAACTATAGAAAGCTTATGAATGGTATTGAAGACACACACACACAATGGAAAAATATTTCCTAAATAGCCAAAGCAATCTTGAAAAAGAAAACTGAAGTTGTAGGCATCACACTCCTAGACTTCAGGACGTAGTACAAAGTTGTAATCATCAAGACAGTATGGTACTGGAACACAAAGAGACACTCAGATCAATGGGACAGAATAGAGAACTCAGAAATGGACCCACAAACGTATGGCCAACTAATCTTTGACAAAGCAGGAAAGAATATCCAATGGAATAAAGACATTCTCTTCAGCAAGTGGTGCTGGGAAAACTGGACAGTGAATGCAGAAAAAATGAACCTGGACCACTTTCTTACATCATACACAAAAATAAACTCAAAATGGATGAAAGACCTCAATGTAAGACAGGAAGCCATAAAAATCCTAGAGGAGAAAGCAGACAAAAACCTCTTTGACCTTAGCCACAGCAACTTCTTACTCAACATGTATGCAGAGGCAAGGGAAACAAAAGCAAAAATGAACGATTGGGACCTCATCAAAACAAAAAGCTTCTGTACAGTGAAGGAAACGATCAGCAAAACTAAAAGGCAACTGACAGAATAGAAGATATTTGCAAATGACACTTCAGATAAAGGGTTAGTATCCAAAATCTGTAGAGAACTTATCAAACTTACACCCAAAAAACAAATAATCCAATGAAGAAATAGACAAAAGACATGAATAGACACTTATCCAAAGAAGACATCCAGATGGCGAACAGACACATGAAAAAATGCTCAACATTACTCATCATCAGGGAAATACAAATCAAAACCACAATGAGATGCTACTTCACACCTGTCAGAATGGCTAACATTAACAACTCAGGCAACAACAAATGCTGGCAAGGATGCAGAGAAAGATGATCTCTTTTGGACTGCTGGTGGGAATGCAAGCTGGTGCAGCCACTCTGGAAAACAGTATGGATGTTCCTCAAAAAACTAAAAATGGAACTACCCTACAACCCAGCAATTGCACTACTAGGCATTTATCCACACGATACAGGTGTGCTGTTTCAAAGGGACACATGCACCCCCATGTTTATAGCAGCACTATCAACAATAGCCAAAGTATGGAAAGAGTCCAAATGTCCATCGATGGATGAATGGATAAAGAAGATTGGTATATATATACAATGGAGTATTACTCGGCAATCAAAAAGAATGAAATCTTGCCATGTGCAACTATGTGGATGGAACTGGAGGGTATTATGCTAAGTGAAATAAGTCAGTCAGAGAAAGACAAATATCATATGACTTCACTCATATGAGGACTTTAAGAGACAAAACAGATGGACATAAGGGAAGGGAAACAAAAATAATATAAAAACAGGGAAGGAGACAAAACATAAGAGACTCTTAAATATAGAGAACAAACAGGGTTGCTGGAGGGGTTGTGGGAGGGAGAATGGGCTAAATGAATAAGGAGCATTAAAGAATCTACTCCTGAAATCATTGTTGCACCATATGCTAACTAACTTGGATGTAAATTAAACAATAAATAAATTTTTTAAAAACTATGAAAAGCCCATCAGAAAGCTCTCCCCTTCCTCAGTCAATACATCTAATTCTTTATTAAATTCTTCTGAGTCTAACTTTTCCAATGTGTTGTCAACCCTGTCCTTTCTATTCCCATTATCATTGTCCAGGATAAAGTCCTCATTGTTGTCCGCATTATTGTAATAATGCTGTTATTGATTTCCTGCATATAAAGTCTCCTCTCTATACTGATACTAGAGTTATCTGTATTTAAAAATAAGGCAGTAACTATCATCCCTAAGAAAACTCTCCCACCACCTTTAATTTAGAGAAAAATCCACTGTCCTTCATTTGCATGGAATTTTCTAAACTCAATAATTTCTTTCTGTAATATTCCAAATATATCAATGGTTTTATTGACTGTAAATGGAATAAATGCTCCACTTAAGCTAACAAAGACTGTCAAGCTGAATGAAAATGCAAAACCTAGACACAAAAGACACATCTAAAATGCAAAAATACAAAATGATTGAAAGTATAAGAAAGGAAAAGAAATGCCAAAACAACAAAAAGACAAGACAACAGCAGTGAAATGAAAACCAAGGAAATAAAGCTTATATTAGTGTCTGGTATGTTGTAAGAGATCAATAAATGTTGGGTTTTTTTGTTTGTTTATTTGTTTGTTTGTTTCTTTTGAGAAACATGCCCAGAGTTCTATAAGACAGGAACAGGATTGTAACCCAGGCAGTCTAAAGTCTATTTGCTAATAACTACTACACAGAGCTGTGCAGGCACAGAATAAACATTGTAAACAAGAAAGAGAACAGAAAAAAATACTGAGGGACTTGAATAGAGCAAAATATAACTTTCCTATCTATCAAAGGGTATCATAAAGAAAATTAAAAGTAAAGCTATACTTACAAAGAAATTATCTTGAATCTAATCTAGTCTCTAGATAGAACTCCTAGTTTACAGGTATTATAAACTCAGAACATGTTCAGTGACACAAGAGATGCAATCAGCAAAATACAAGGCTGCAGTTTTTTTGAATTCCATCTCTGCTTTTACTGTAAGGCCATGACAGCAATGGGCTGTTCTCCACCAATTACCAAGACAGACTTCTTCCTAGAGGATTTTTTTGTCTGCAGATTTTGGTGCTAGGTATCCCCAAAAGCTTTACTGAAACTTCCTTAGATTGACTATCAGTCTAAGATCCTTCCACCCGATTTACATCATGGTCTGAAAGTTCTCCCAGCTTTCCCCAATTCCTTCCTATTTCCTTTTGCACAGACTCCCTAAAAAAACACTGTCTGGCATCTGCTTCTTGGAGGACCCAGACTAATACATGCTACTTGGCTTTATATGGCTTGGCCTCTTCATCCTCACCCTGTACAACACTTCCTCTGATACTTTCTTCTCCAACAACACTGGCCTTCTGTTGTTTCATCTTGAAATTAATTTTCTCCTACCTTTTCCTACTTAATATCTACTGGTCCTTCAGCTCTCAGTTTAAGAATATAATTTTCAGGGATGCCTGGGTGGCTCAGTCAGTTAAGCATCTGACTTCAGCTCAAGTAATGAACGTGAATTCGAGCCCCAGGTCGGGCTCTGTGCTGACAGCTGAGAGCCTGGAGCTTGCTTCCAATTCTGTGTCTCCCTCTTTCTCTGCCCGCCCCCACCCCCCCCCCTCACATTCTCTCTCTCTCTCTCTCTCCCTCAATCTCTCTCTCAAAAATAAATAAATAAACAAACATCAAAAAAATCATTTTCAGGGGTGCTTTCCCTCCTATTACATGCTATAAAAAGCATTTTGCTGGGGCGCCTGGGTGGTTCAGTCAGTTGACTGTGTGACTTCGGCTCAGGTCATGATCTTACAGTTCATGAGTTCGAGCCTCACATCGAGCCCCACATCGGGCTCCATGCTGATAGCTCAGAGTCCGGAGCCTGCTTCCGATTCTGTGTCTTCCTCTCTCTCTGCCCTTCCCCCACTCACGCTCTGTCTCTCTCTCTCTCTCTCTCAAAAATAAACGTTAAAAAAATTTTTTTAAAGGATTTTGCTGTTAAAGCACTGTTGCATTTCAAATTCTATACTTATTTTGTGATTATTTTGTTAATTATTCTTTGCCCCACTATGGTTGCATGAACAAACAGCCAAATAAATAACTATTCACTCACCACTGTATTCCCATAATACTGTAAAGTGTCTGGCATATAATAAGTGCTCAATAAATCAATGGTGAACAAAATAGTGAAAAATTAGCAGTGTAGAAATTTCGCCCTTTATGGATAGCAAATCACACTAGAGTCCAGGAAAATATTTGTCCTTAAATGGTCTTTCTATCCCATCCCTCTCCTCACCTCCCCTGGTCTAAACTTATTTATCCTTTCTTTTTTGTTGCTGTTAAGTTTGTTTATTATTTATTTTGAGAGAGAGATCACGCACGCACATGTGCGAGTGGGGGAGGGGCAGAGAGCAAGGGACACAGAATTCCAAGCAGTCACCATGTTGTCAGTGCAGAGCTGTCAGCACAGAGCCCTCAGCACAGAGACCAATGTGGGGGCTTGAACTCATGAACTGCAAGATCATGACCTGAGCTGAAGTCCCATGCTTAACCCACTGAGCCACCCAGGTGTCCCCTTATTCAGCCTTTCAATCTCAGTACAGTTACCCTAAGAAAGGCTCTGTATTATATCCTCTTATAGTCTTGAGAGTTTTCCTTCACATAGTTCATCACATCTCTTAAATTTTTACATTAGTTTATGTAGTTATTTAATTACATAAAAATAAATTAATTTCTCTACCTTTCAGTAGACTCCAGGGTCTATGAGGCCATGAATACAGTAGATACTATAGTTGAATGAATGAAGATTTCTCTTCAGCTAAGAAGGCAGCTTAGGAAAGGAAAACTGGAACAGTTTAGGATAAAGTGGGCAACTGCTGCCCAGACAAATCATCTGAACTAGCCCTGGGGTAAAAATGGGGTGACAGATATGTTAGACAGACAGATAACTATTACATTTATAAACATGAAAAGATAATAAAGCACATACAAAGAAGTAAGTCTTGGCCAACCGACATATTATGTGTTTGCCAGAATTACAATGCAAATACTAACCAAGCCCAGGAAAATAAATTTTTACATATTAGATCCATTATACGCTAAACAGCCAGCAAAAACAAGTCCTATTCCAATGTGACATTACAAAACAACAACAACAACAACAACAACAACAACAACAACAACAACAACTGGTTTTTGAGCATTAGACTCCTGAGTGTGAGTTCAACTTGTTTATGTATTTCTCTACTACAATATCTTAAGGAGTTGTTTTTAAAATTATTTTCTCCAGAATTATAAATAACATACATTAAATTAAATATTAATAGTGATAACAATCAGCACCATTTACATAGCACCCACCATGTGTTTGATTCAATACAAATGTTTTGTATTGAATGGGATGCTCATTTGGCCTTTCCCTCAAAGCAAGTATATCCTTCACCTTTACCTAGAAGGGAGGGCCTACATCACCTCCTGAGCTTGTGGGTATCAATGGATGGTGTATATATAGTTGCAGGGTGTTCACATAGCTTAAGCTAGAAGGAGACGAAAGTCTCAAGTCATAGTCAAGCATTAAAACATTTCTGGGAGGTCTTTAGGCTAGAGTCTAGCTTCTAGTGAATACACATCAAAAATAGACACAGCCAGCATCATAGACCCTGGGTGCAGTTTCAGCAAAGGCAGGTGGTCAGCTGTGTAAAGTTACAATTCAAAATACAATTTTCAACAGCTACAAACTATTATGAGCTGAGGCAATTCTATTTCATCCCTTCTCTACCTCTTATGACCATAATATGAATCAAAATGGTTGTTCATATGTACTTGCTATGTAATGGAGAGTCTTACCATTAATTATCACTAACATCTAATTTTCACCTATCCCATAGCACTGGAGATTATTATATAACTTAAAATGCAGTTTTTCTGTAGCAAGGCTTTATCTCACATATATCTGTAAACTCTTACTCTTCTTTTTAGTGTGTTGTTTTCCTTCTGAGCTATTATTTATAATGGTTTTCTCATACTCTTATAATTTTAGAGACTTTTGTAGATCAAAAATTGTACTTTGGATACCCTTGTGAGTGGGCTGTATTGGCATTTTATAGAGGAGTAGAATCCCAAAGCAGGAATACATAAAACAGATCAGAAGCCTTTGCTTATAATCCAAACAATTTAATGATCCACTGGAGAAAGTACACATACAAAAAAAATTGATTGGGCTTGATGGCATTTTTGTCACTTTTATAAAATGGAACAATCTAATTATCCATGGAGATATAGCTTATCACATATTTTAATGATTATTTATGGTTATTCTTGTAGAAAAAGACTGAAATTTATTCTGAAAAAACTGATTCAAACCCAAGATAGAATGAAACAAAAAAGTTTGGGTTTTCTTTATATAATCCTATCAGATATGCAACATCATTTTTCTGGTGGTAATTTTTAACTTTTCATAATTGTTAACTAGTATCAGGTAAATTCTAGATGTATTTCGTCCAGCGTGCATGTTGGCATACAATATACTGCTTAAGTAATGCATGCCTTCACTGAATATCCAATAGTCACCTGCACAAATAAAAAAGCTTAAGCTGTATAAATCATATTTAGCAAATAGAACAAAAGTAAAGTGCACTTAGAGAATAACAACATCTCATCCTATCTCACGGTGCCTCATATAAAGAGAGGCTACAAGTCATCCTCTATTCCTAAACTGAAGCAGAATGCCCACTGGCCCTGGATTATTGTCTTCTTGGATGAGTGAATGCATTAGTGAGAAGTCTTCCAACAGCAGAATAAATAAGAGTGGAAGAAGCCCAGGTAAATTTAAAATTCACCAATCTATAATCATAAACAACTCCTTCCATTTTAGGCCTTCCCAGGATTAAATTAATGTTTTCAAAGCCATAAAAAGCTAAAAATACCATTTTTTGTAGACTATATCAAAATGCATATAGCAACTGTAAGCCACAGACTAGGAAACTTTCCACCATAGAATTAGTGAAATTGCCTGATTAGATTTCAGAATACTAGTTGCATTGGGAATACAATCCATTAGTGAATAAGCCTTTAAAGCTTTGATATGCTGGAATCAGAAATAAACTCAAAGTTCATTGTTGAGTCAAAGATTACTTCAACTAGCTGTTTCTGTATTATAATTGAAATTTATTTTATTTTTGTAGCAAAAGGACTAGTCTTCATGAAATGGTTATGCACAGAATTAACTATGGCCCTTTAACAATCAATAATGTACTTGCCTATCTTCAATGAGGTAAGTATTGGATCAGCAAGGGAAACTGTTATTCACCTAAGAGTAAGTATGATGAAAACAAATTGCAACACTAATTGGAATAGTCATCACTTAACTTACCTGAAAGAATGTGTTTTCATTTTGTAGACATTTGTGTGACACAGCCTACACTTTTTCTCCTTAATCACTCCACAAACTCAATAAATCACTAATCCTATATATTTTACCTTCTAGAATCTCTCAGAAGCATGCTTTTCCCTCTATCCCAATAGCTATAATCTTCAGGCCATTACCATCTATTACCTGAACTATTACAACCATCATTCAACTGCTTTTCTGGCTGCCAGTTTCTCCTTGTTCCAGTGTATTTCTATAGTTTGTCCAAGTCTACTTGGACTGTGTGACTTCTCTGATCAAAATTCTCTTTTTCTTCACTGTAATCTGGATCAAATTCAAACCTCTTCACATGACGCACAGGGTTGAACATTATCTGTCTTCTGTGTTCCAACCCTATCTCCCTCTCAAATGACACACACATACCTTTAACCAGAGGACCAGAGAACTAGACCAATCAAAATGCTTACATCACCTTATCTGTTTCATGGGGATTCTTCTCTCATGATGCTCTATCTGTCCAGAATGTTCTCCTGAATCTGGAAATACTATTCATTACTCTTCCTTGAGTCATCTCAGACAGAAGTAACTTCTAGTAGGAAAATCCTTCAGATGACTGCAGGCAGAAAAGCTAATGAGAATATTTCCCATTATTGCCAGGATGTATCATTCCTTAGTAGTCACAATAATCCTCAGAAGCAGGATGTATTGTTATTTTCATTTTTCAGGTAAATAAACTGAAATTCATAGAGATTAGAATTGCCCTCTATGTCACACAGGTAGTAAGTGGCAGTGCTAAGATATGAAAACTCTGGCAGTCTGAATCCAAAACATCCACATGCTTTATTGTCACACCATACTCCTTTTTGATTTTTATTGCAACACATATAACAGCCTTGGAGCACTACAGTTTATGACTCTACCCCTACTAGACTCTGAATCCTTCGGGGCAGCCTAAATGTCTGTGCTATACTCCCTGCATCCTCCACATCCATTTTCTTCCCTGACACAGTAGATGCTTGAATAAATGAGAAAAAAAATGGCTCATGAATTATCAACTCTTTCTTCTTCCTCACTTTCTTTTTGTTCATTAATTGTCCCATGAATCTGGCCATCTAAAAGACAAGCTAAAGAATCGAGTAAATAGGAGCCCCAATTCAGTCCTGGTAGTATCTGTTTCCTGTTCTGTCAGAAGATTAATGTCAGGAAAAAATGAAAACAATTGACTTAAATGAGGTATCTGCATGTATTCTTGGAAGTCTCCCTATTTTGTTATCAAATGTATATTTAAATTTTGCCTGTGCATGTTTTTGTCTTTCGAATTAGATCAGAAATTCCTTGAGAGACTGTATCCATATTCCTCTGTGCCTCTCCCATTCCTTAGGAATATATGCTGTGCACATGAAATGCTCAGTAAACATGTACTAAATAAATGAGCCAATTATTTAATTACCTGCCATTTATTAACACAATGGCATGATTCTGTTAAGGTATTTATAGTATTTGAATAAGAAAGCATATTTGTGTCAGAAAGGTAGTCTTGGAGATCTGAACACTCACGTCTTCCCTTACATAATCATTATTTAGTCACTTATATTTTGGGAATTGTTTGTTAGTTTTCTACTAGATTTAAGAAATCTGACTTGGAGGTTGCCAGTGAGATTGGTGATAGTATCAAATATTTTAAGAAGTAAGACTACCCTCATTGTAATGGATGCTTACATGGATATTGTGAGGCTGAGAAGCCAGAGAGACCTGCTATTAAATTCCAACTCAACTACTTACTAGCTGTGTGACCTTGACCTAGTTACTTAACCTTTCTCAGCTGCATGTCTACCTGTGGGATGACTTTACTAAATAAAAAGCACTTAATATAGATTTGGCACATAGAAAATACACTATAATGTCACTTTTTTTCTGCTAAAATACAGGAAGCTGAGGATCTTACCACCTCTAACACTAACAACATGTGTGGCTTTAGATAAGTAAGTTAATATGTGAACTTCACTGTCTTTTTTGTTTAATACTTATTTTTGAGAGAGAGAGAGAGAGAGCACGAGCAGGGCAGGGGCAGAAAGACAGGAAGACAGAAAATCAGTGCGAAGCCTGATTTAGGTCTCAAACCCACGAACTGTGAGATCATAACCTGATCCAAAGTCAGATTCTCAACTGATTAACCCAGGGACCCCTTCACTTTCTTTTCTTTAACCAAGACTAGTACTACTAAATTACCTGTCTGATGGAAGAGGCTACTGCATCAATGAGTTCTCCTGGTCTCATCTAGCTGGAAAACCTATCATATAAATTTTCATCTTCTAATCAAAGCCCAGCCTAAGAAGATTCTATGGAAAATCCATGGGTCAGTTTCTTTTTTTAATTATTTTTTCAACAAGTTAATCACCTACCATATGCTGTTCACTGTTGTAAGCACTGGGTAATAAACAATCAACAAAACAGCATTCTTGCCTTAATGGAGCTTACAACCTTGTAGAGGATAACTATAAAAACATATCTGTATAATGGCAAGTAGTGGTAAGTGCTATAAAATAAAGTATGGTTAGGAATAAGAGTGACTGAAGGGAGTTGCTCTGTGGATAGAATGGTCTAGGAGGCTTCCTGGAGGAGGTGGCATGTGAGTAAATAACTGTAGTGGGAGGAGGTGGGTGAAGAACTTTGAGCAGAAGGAATAGCAAGTGCAAAGTCCCTGAGTTAGTAGTGCATTTGGAGTATTTGATGAACAACAAGGAAAACAGAGGGTCTGGAGAAGACAGAGAGAAGGCAAGAATAGCGAGCAGGATGTCAGACCAGAGATGGAGTTGAGGCAGCCCACGTAGGGTCATGTAGGCAAAGGTGAAAACTTTTCATTTTATTTTAATTGCAAGAGAAGGATGCTGGAGATTTTTGTTCCTTAAATTTTAAGGATCACTCTGATGCTGTATGGGGAACAGATACCGTACCATCTACTTATCAACTGTTCCAAATTTGCTGACCTTGACTTCCACTCACTTAAGTTTCACACTGAAATAATCCTAGTGTTAAGGGGAAGGTCAGGGCACATTTACTGTTGATGCATGTTTATTAATGCCATCTCCAGAGGGCACACTAGGGAGACCTGAAGCAATAAATGAACCAGCCCCATGAAGAGAACATGGAAGGGAGTGTAGGCAAGGACGAGAGTAAATGAAAAACTTCCAAAACTGAAAGGAACTTAGAGTGTTTAGGACACAAAACTGGAGTTGAGGGAACAAGGGAGAGATGGTACTGAGTTTAGCTGAGAGGCAGCCATCAGACCCTGCAGAGCCTTTGGGCTGTATAGAGTTTGGGTCTATTCTAAAAGCAATGGCAAGTCCTTTGAAATTTTAAGCAAGGCAAACATTTGATTAATATTTTAAAAATCTGGGACACCTGGCTAGCTCAGTTGGTAGCATATATGACTCTTGATTTCGGGGTTGTGAGTTCAAGCCCCGTGTTGGGCACAGAGATTACTTTTAAAAAATAAATAATTTAGAAATCTTCCCATATGTAGTGGATATGGTTATAAAACAATTATTATTACTGATGAAGAATATGAGATGGCTGTTTTGCACAGATGACGTAGGAGATATTTTCACTTCTTCCTCATCCTCCATGTCTAGTCCTATTAATACTACTTGCTTTATATTTTTCAAATCTACCTCCTTGTATTCAACCCTGCTCCATTGTATTCAACTCCTGCTGGCTTGGTCTGAAGTCTCAGAATCTGTCTCACTGACTATTCTAATAGGGTCCAAATGGTTTAACTACAGATGGGTTCATCATGCCACATCTCTCCTTAAAGCCCTTCACTCTGTATCCCTAATACTTAAAGTAACCACAAATCCTGGTTTGCCCATTCTCAGTTTATAACTTTTGTCTCAGGGTAATTATTAATAACACCAAATATCACTCTCAAAAGTCTCCTACTTTGAATAATAGCTTACATAGTGACTCTAATACTTTTAGTTTTAAAACCACACTCTTGAGCAGGTCATATGAATCCCTCTGAGACCTACATTCCTCCACACCCTACCCTATATTTTCCTCAGGTGCTTAGAAATTTGCAGTATTTTTAAACATAATGTGCTTTGCCCTCAGTGTCTTTGCATGTGGCCTATGTGCCTCTCCCACTTCTTCCCACAGCCAGTTTCTGTATGATCTTCAAATTTTAGAATATTTTCCACATCATTCAAGAATGCTTTCTTGACCCTGGCTTAGGTTATGCGCTTCTATTTGTAATACCATAGCTCTCTGTTTTCCAACTACCACAAAGCCAGGAAATCTTTGTTGAAAGCAGCAAAAGAAGAAAGCAAGAGAGCAGACAGGTAGGCAAGAAAGAAAGGAGAGAATGAAAGAGGCAAGGAAGGAAAGAAGGTGGGGAGGAAAGCAGGAGTATTAGGAAGGAAAAGTACTCTGTCTCACATATCAGAGGTGTTTAATAAACTTGGGCTGTCATCAACATAAAAATTTTCCTCTAATCTAATTATTATATTCATTATAAAAATGCTTATCAATATCTAGTCTAAAAAATACATTTTATGACTGCTATTTTGTCTTAGAGTCAGGTAACATAGATGGGATTGTTTCCATTAATTTTACAGATAAAGAAACTGAGACTTCCTCCCAAACCTTCTAATTGCCGTTAAGCAGCATTTTTTCATCATTATTGAATTAAAACCAAGGTGTACCTGTAGTATGTAGCTATGGATTCATATTGTAAAATATCCTGATGGATGACAACTGATTACAAGCTGTGGTTTCTCAGTTTGCATTATTACAGACATTTCACTCATACACTTTTTAGTCAAATCTTATTTCCCAAAGATAGATGAATTTAATTCATAGGTTTGGGCATTTCAAGTTAAAGGGTAGATATCTGATATTAGAGAAGAGCTACTGACTTGTAGTATGTCAAAGTGTAACTGAAATGAAAAATGGTCAAGATGAGGCGAAAGTTTCCTAGGACACTCTGTTGATTGTTTTTCATTACCCTTAAACCTCTCCAAGATTTATTCTCTGCCTTTATCTGCCCTACACTTTGCCTAGGACATGGATATAAATGGATTCCATCTACTAGGCTCCCCTACCAAAAGTCTTACAGTTGGTTTTGGACACTGGAACAGAGTCAGGCTATCAGAAGGCTGAAAGAGAAAGTGCAGTATTCCTTCACTTTTTATGCTTCCTTGCCATGTCTCTGACTGTAGCTGTGATGCTCCGTGCTTATTGGTTCTGACAGCAGCCCCTCCTCCATACTTTCAGCTTTCAGTGGGATGAAATAACTAAACTCACTTCCCTTGTCTATTTGATTTTAAGAGTAATATTTTATTTTTAGAGTGATAATTGTCTATTTGATTTTAAGAGCAGTAATTGTTTAATTGTGATAATTAAGGGTTATTAGGAATATAAACTGCTTCTGGTCTCTGGGTGCCTCACCACCCCTTGTATTTTTTTTTTTTTTTTAGCCGCACCCAGTATATGCAACTCTTTTTTTTAATGTTTTTTTTTAATTTATTTTTGAGACAGAGAGAGACAGAGCATGAGCAGGGGAGGGGCAGAGAGAGAGGCAGACACAGAATCTGAAGCAGACTCCAGGCTCTGGACTGTCAGCACAGAGCCTGATGCAGGGCTCGAACTCATGGACTGTGAGATCGTGACCTGAGCTGAAGTCGGACACTTAACCGACTGAGCCACCCAGGCAACCCAGTATATGTAACTCTTTTATTAAAGTCTCTTCACTTGGAACATTTGGGGTGACTTCTGTTTTCCTGCTGGTACCCTGACTAAAACAGACAAAGTATCTTCATTCATGCTAATAATCAAAATTTAATAATTGAGATTTTTATGAAATACCTAACATAGAAAGTCTATTAAGCGGGATTCTATCTGGCAGCAAATAATAAAACCTTTGGTTTAAAAGACTTAAATGAATCAGAGTTTATTATTTTTATGTAACAAGAAGTCTGAATGTAGATGGCTAGTGGTATTAATTTTGGACTCCACAATATAGTTTCTCACATATCCTTGATTCAATTAGCCTTTTTTTAGGATCACATGAAGGCTACTGTAGCTCCATCTGTCACATATTTATTTAATTAGAAAAAGAAAGGGAGAAGAGGAGAGGTAAGAGTAGCTGTGTCCTTCTTAAAACCTAGTTTATTGGACACTTCTCTCAGTAGACTTATGCTTAATACTTATTATGGGTCAAATTGTATACCCCAAAATTGATGTGTTGAAGGCCTAACCCCCTAACTTCATAATGAGACTATATTGGAAATACAACCATTAAAAAGGTCACTGGGTGTTGTATAGAAGCCAATTTGACAATAAATTATATTTTAAAAAAGAGGTCATTAAAGTTAAATGAAGTCATACAGGTGGGCCCTAATCCAATCCACATCTTACTAGTGTTCTCATAAAAAAGGAAAGAGACACCAGGGATGTGCATGCACAGAGAAAAGACCGTGTGAAGAGATAGTGATGTCCCTGCCATTATTCATTTCAACATCATACTGGAAATTCCTAGGTAATGCAATAAGATAAGAAAATTAATAATATACAGATTGGAATGTAAGAATAAAACTAGTTGGTTTTTTTTTGGGGAGGGGGTTGGTGGGTTGTTTGTTTGTTTGTGGCAAATGACATGATGTCTATGTAGAAAATCCCAAAGAATCAACAACAATTATACAACAACAGTGGGAATGGAAAGTTGTACAGCCACTTTGGAGGTAGATTGGTGATTTCTCACACAACTAAACATACTCTTACCATATGTTGCAGCAATCATGCTCCTTGATGTTTTACCCAAAGGAGTAGAAAACTTATGTCCACATAAAATCCTGCACATAGATGTTTATATCAGCTTATTTATTCACTACTGCCAAAACTTGAAAGCAATGAAGATGTCCTTCAGTAGGTGAATGAATAAATGAACTTTAGTACATCCAGTGAAATACTATTCAGTGCTAAAAGGAAATAAGCCATGAAAAAAATTGAGAAAACTTAAATGCATATGACTAAGTAAAAGAAGCTGACACTAAAAGGCTGCATACAGTATGATTCCGACTATATGACATTCTGGAAAATGCAAAACTATGGAGACAGTAAAAAGATCAGTGGTTGCCAGGTGTTGTTGGGGAGAGATGAATAGGTAGAACACAGAGGATTTTTAGGGCAATGAAACTATTCAACATGATAGTATAATGGTGGATACATGCCATTATACCTTTGTCTAAACCTATAGAATGTACAACACCCAGAGTGAACCTTAATGTAAACTATACATTCTGGATGACAATGATGTGTCAATGTAGATTCAACAATTGTAACAAATGTACCCTTCTTGTGGAGAATGTTGATAATGAGGAAGGGCTGTGCATGTGTGAAAGTAAGAGGTATATGGGAAATCTCTATACCTTCTGTTCGATTTTTCTGTGAACACCAAACTTCTCAAAGTCTATTAAAAACTACCATTTATATTAGGACCAAAATGAAGTACTTGGGAATACATCTAACATGTACAGGATCTATATGTGAAAGACCTAGAATAGCCAACACAGTACTGAAGTAGAAGAACAAAGTAGACGCACTAGCACTACAGAACAGCAAGATTTACTAAAAAAGCCACAACAGGTGTGCCTGGGTGGCTCAGTCGGTTGAGCATCTAACTTTGGCTCAGGTCATGATCTCAGTTCATGGGTTCAAGCCCCGCATTGGGCTCTGTGCTGACAGCTCAGAGCCTGGAGCCTGCTTCATATTCTGTGTCTCCCTCTCTCTCTGCCCCTCCCCTGCTCATGCTCTGTCTCTCTCTGTCTCTCTCTCTCTTTCAAAAATAAATAAAAATAAAAAATTAAAGCCACAATAATCAAAACAGTGTGGTTTTGGTGAAGGAACAAATAGATCAACAGAACAGACTTGAGAGCCAGAAGTAGACCCACACAAACATTAGCCAACTGATTTCTGACAAAAGGAGAAAAGGCAATTCAATGGAGAATGGGAGTCTTTCAACAAGTTGTGCTGGAACAAATGGACATTCACAAGCAAAAATGAATGCATCTAAACACCATAGTGAATTCTGGTGGAGCTAGAAAGGAAGAGACAATGACAAATCTTTTCAATACTGTGCATAAATACTAGCCTTGTGTATGAACATAGCTGCTATTTATATTATCATTATCAATTTCAGAATTAAAGTAGTTCCAGGCCTTAGAAAAAAATGGTATGATATACTGGAGTGAATAGGGATTTGTGATATCTCAATTGTCATTTATTAAATCTTTGGTGCTGGAAGAATTACTCAATATCCCTGAGTAATGTTTCCTTATCTATAAAATAGAAATAAAGATATCTCCTTCCCTTTCTAACATGGTTATGAAGATATTATTAAATAATGCAATAATTTAACAACATTGTAACAATGAAACAATAATCATAACATCAACATCTATTTTTGCTAGGTGAAGCTAAAGAAACAGCAATTAAAATTTAAAACCAGATAGGCTTAGGAAATATTGTCAGTGGTATGTCCAATGTATCAAATAGCACTTGAGAAATATTTCTTGGCATATGAGACTAGTTACAGTTTTGTTTCTCCTCCCAAAATAATATTCTTACTTTAAAAAAAATTCAGGGCTGCCTGCGTGACTCAGTCAGTTAAGAGTCATGATCTCACGGCTGTCTCATGAGTCCGAGTCCTGCTTTGGGCTCTGTGTTGACAACTCAGAGCCTGAAGCCTGCTTTGGATTCTGTGTCTCCTCTCTGTCCCTCCTCCACTTGCACTCCGTGTCTCTCTTTCTCAGAAATAAAAACACTAAAATTTTTTTTTTAATTTGGAATTTATCATGTATGATTAGATTATGATTCAGAGATATTCAGTGCCTCATTGGTGCCACTTTACATGGGAATAGAGTACTTCCCTGCCTCTTGACACTGGGTCTCACTTACGTTGGGCAATAGAATGTTAGCAGATATGACAGAGCCATAGGTTTGAGAAGGGCCTATAATATTAGTTCTGCCTTTTTGATCCCTACATGTCCCTAAGAACATGATCATTCTAGCCCACTTTTTCAAGGAAACTGAGAGATACTGCAACAGACCCTCACGCCTGCAGCTTAAAGCAGAATAGATTAGTCATTACAGCGTAGATGAGCCAATACCCAGATCTCAGCCCAATCGAAACAAACAGAATTGCTCAAGTTGACCTGGAAATGCATGATAAGTAAATGGTATGGGTCACTGAGATGTGGTTCTTTTTTATCCCTCATTGTTGTGGCAATTGTCTATCTAATATACCATTGTCTCCCATTTAACTTACTTGCCTTCTAGAGAGCTCAGAGCCAAATTTAAAACTCAGTTTTGTCATTAAATAGTTTGCATATTTAGGCATTTATTTGAAAGGGTTTCAAGTTTTTAATTGTATTTGCATTTCCACTTGTTTTGATTCTTTATTTCTATTTATGATTTACCATTCTTTTATCACTTATGTTTATTATAATCTTGTCACATGCTCTTAAGAATAAGATAGAAAATAAATAGTAAAATACTGAACACTTAACTATGTCCCAGGAGTTATAAATAAGGAAAAAATGTCTTCCCTGTTCTTGAGGATGTTATAGTCTTATAAAGGAGATAGATATCCAATAGTAGATATAATAACAATATAATAGGTATAATAATATGATGTACTATAATAGCAATAGGTATTATAATAGAGTTTAATATGTATATAAATATATACAGAAAATATTCTGGTAAAACATAGAAAGGGGCTATTAATTATACAAAGGATTGATGGAGTCAAACAAGGAAGCCTTTCCAGGATACTATTTGAGGCTGGTATTGAAGATAAATATTTCACTAAATGTAAAATTAGAAAGTTTTTTTTTTCAAGTAACAAAATAATTTGGTACAACTAAAGTATACACTGTGAAGCAAAAAGTGTCAAAAAATTTTGTGAGTTTGCCTAGTATGCAAAAGTGTTTTGATATCATATCTGAATGGGTAATGTCAACAGAGAGATGGAGACTATAAAAAAAATTAAAAACAGTAATAAAATGCAGACTGCCTCCTATGGGCTTGTCATTAGATGCAACATAGGTGAGGAAAGAGTCAGTGAATCTGAAAACAGGCTAACTGAAATTTATCAACCGGAAACACAAAGAGAAAAAAAATGAAGAAAAAAAGAAAAACAGAATAAAACACTTAAGAACTGTGGGACACTATCAAAAGTTACAACATAGCTGAATGTGACAGGGATCCACCTTACACTTTCAAGCAACAGAATGTTTAGCAATAGAATAAAATTTTGATGGCTTTGTAAGTGTCTTAAAATTCACTCAATAAGAACATGTGGAAGAGGCTATTGTTCCTACTTTATTAATTTAATACACATTTATTTATGTATAAACACACATGTAAAAAACCAGAATTTTCCTCTTTAATTAATAAAGAATAAAAATTCACATGTGAATGATGAAAAGTAATTGTGACAATAATACTTGCAGACTGTATTTTAGTATGCTCTTACAATCCCTGAGATTGAAGGAATGGACCTGAAAAGTACTTTTTCTATAATTTCCAGCATTTAGTTTTTCAAGTCAGGCAAAACATACTGAAGTTTATCCTTGGCATTCACCCAGAATGTCATGAAATGCCTAAGTCTGAAACTAGTAAAGAAACAAGAGAACTAAATAAGGGGGAAACATGTTTGGTTTGAATCTTTCTTGGCAGATTCCTTCTCGTTTGGTTTTTTACATCCTCAGCAATAACTGATTACTTGACAATAACAAAGATCGATCAGGTTCAGTTGTAAATCAAAGCTAACAAATGGGCTAGGAGAGGCTTCCTTTTGCTGCTCTAGTTTCCTTAGATAGCACTGTCAGTGTGTATTTCAAGGTAGTAGTGATAGGAATATTGGCCTTGATATTTTACTACTTAATATCTCTTTGCACATCAACATCAGGTGTGTTGGGAATATCTTCAACATAATTATAATTGCAATACATTACCTGAGCATCTTTTACTAATGAAGGAGGGGAGAACATTGCATGGAATTAGCTAAGCCCTGGTGTCACAGGTTGAGTTCTGAGAGATTGTATCAGAGAGAAGCATCTTCCCACTGCTGAAAATTAGTCACAAGGGATATCAAGTCTTTACCGAACTACGCCAAGTTCAAAAGCCAGGAGGACAAGCAGAAACAGAGCAACAGCTTGAGAGTGCAGTTGAGCATCAGAGAGAGAAGGGGGGAGAGAGAGAGAGAGACAGAGAGGGAAAGAGAGTCCAGGGTAACTGCTGAAAAGTCTCTAATGGCAGCCACTGCTAACATTACTATAGGCAGGTATATGAGGGTCCCAAATGGCTTTCAGCATGAGAGCTGGCTTTTAGGATAGACTGGCCTTTAGCATGAAAGTTTATATATCTCAACATGCTCTAAAATTTGTTTTACATCTCTGACAGCTCTGGCCTTGAGCCTATTTCAACCTTGATGCTGAAAAGTCTTTTAACTTTAGCTTCCTCTAAAACACACACACACACACACACACACACACACACACACAGAGAGAGAGAGAGAGAGAGAGAGAGAGAGAGAGAGAGAGAGATTTACTTGTACATCTTCTCTATTCCTGGGGTAGCATTCTGTGTAGCTCTCTCATAGAAGTACTTGCAACTTTGCACACGAGCTTTAGTCTTTTACACAGTTCTAAGCAAATGAGCTGAGAAAAACTAAGGATTATTTTTAATACTAGAGCATCCTTGGGGCACCTGGGTGGCTCAGCCGGTTAAGCGGCTGACTTCGGCTCAGGTCATGATCTCGTGGTCCGTGAGTTCGAGCCCCGCGTGAGGCTCTGTGCTGACAGCTCAGAGCCTGGAGCCTGTTTCGGATTCTGTGTCTCCCTCTCTCTGACCCTCCCCTGTTCATGCTCTGTCTCTCCCTGTCTCAAAAATAAATAAAACGTTAAAAATTAAAAAAAAAATACTAGAGCATCCTTAAAGCAACTTCCTAAATATAGTATTAGGTTCCTAAACTACTCTTACATTTACTTGTTACTAGTTCAATCTTTCACTGGAGTAGTCCACCAGCAAGCCATTCACAACCTATATTTTGAGCTTTCTAATTATGTTCTTTAAATCGAATGCTCTTTCATAACTATTTCTATAATCTACATACTAGTCTCTATCTTTTGACAATCTATAAATTATACAATAAAATGTTTTTTCTTCATTTGTCTATCTATATCTATATCTATATCTATATCTATATCTATATCTATATCTATATCTATATCTATCTATCTATCTATCCATCCATTCAGACTCTTCTAGTTGAAATGGAAAGAACACTGAACCTGGAGTAAAAACATCTGAGTATAGAAATTACCTCTATTATTATATATTTATGTGACCTTGGGAAATAACTTGAATGCTTCAATGCCTTCATTTCAGTTTCCTCATCTCCAAAATAAGAATATGAACATGTACTTAGCTCATAGAATTGTTATGAAATTAAATTAGATAATATAAGTGAAAGTTCCAGGCATTGGGTGCTCCATAAATATCTGTTGCCATTCAGTTGTGAGCTCTCATTGCCCTTGATGTTCCTTCCAAAATGTTTAGAGCCATTATGATGTTAAAGTACTTACTCAGACAAGGCTGAACTGAGCTATAAATTCACTGAGGCGTTCATATTTTCTCAAGGAACAAATCCAAAACTCTTCTTCAAAACTGTAACTATCCAAGGGTATAATAACTGCTTAGGACAATGGTGAAAGTTAGACAAAATTTCTCCAAAGGACAATTGTATTCTTACAAGGTAAAGACAAAAGGAAAGGTGCTCCCTTGAAAGCTATCCATCTATCTGTTCTTGATTCACCAGCTCTTTCACTTCTTTCCCTATCACACTCTCCCTCTTCTCCTTTTTACCCTTGTTCTCCACTCACATTTTTTCTGTATCTACAGCCCCTAGATTCCCACATAGAACCCTATGTATTTCAAAATCCCAGGTCTCAGCAAATACTACAGCCAGTCCCATAGCCCCTTTCTACTCCAGGGTCAGTCCATCAATGGCCAGCATTATCATCACCCTGAAGGTTGTTGGATGTGCAGTCTCAGACCTCACCCCAGATGTATAGACACAGATCTGCATCTTAACAATATTGCCAGCTGATTCTTATGTACATTAAAGTTTGAGAAGCACTGGTATAGCCAATAGTTCTCAACTCTGTCTGTACATTAGAACTACTTACAGAATTTTAAGAAATTTATGTGTCCAATCCTTGCCTTCATAAAAGATTCTGATCTAATTGGTGTGAGGTAGTGCCTGAGCATTACTATTTTTAAGAAGCTCCAAGATGATTCTAATGTGCTGCCTTGATTGAGAGTCTTTTCCCATCCCAGTCAGGTTTTAATACAGTAATACTTTTAAAACGTCAGCTCCTTGATCAGTATTTACATATTTAAATCGCTTTAGCTATCCATTTAGCAACACTGAAAAAGCTGTGCAATGAGACATACTCAAAAACACCGTGTTGTTTCTTGCAACACCTTGTGAATATATGATGATCTTAAAATTTAAAAATTTAAATTAAAAAAATTTGAAATACACGTAGACACACACATTTTGTTTTATGAGCTTATGTAACAAAAATTGGCTTAAGCTCAGTCTACATATCTCCTGCTGACATTTATAAAAAATAAATAAAGTTGCATTATAGGACACAGAGGCTTCCAAATGGAAAGTAAAAGCTGCTATACTCCAACCAATCTATCTTCCCAAAGGTAATAACGATTAGTATTTACTTTTACCTGCTAGAAAAACATTTTTATACCACTCAGATAGATTCACTTTTATTCTCACAGACCAGAATCACACTATATATTGTGCCCTTTTCATTTAATGTATCTTAGAAATCCTTCCTTTTGGTGTATACCTTATTTTTTTCAATAGCATACTTTTCAGTTCTGTGTTTTGATTGAGGTCCTGGTTGTATCGAGTTCTTTTTTGATTCCTTTATGTTTCTATGAGGTTTGATAATTTTTCTATATCACACTTAATTAAATGAATATCCTTATACACATATCTTGGCACAATTTGGTAAAAATACCTATGAGGTATATTTTAGTGCTATAATTCCTGGAACAAAAAGTATAGGCAGTTTTAATTTATATGTGTTACCAAATTGACACTAATGAGGTATATGTCAACTGTCTCTCAGCACCAGTATTTGCTTCTGCATAATTTTGTCCTCACCAGCTCAAGATATTATCAAACCTTGTAATTTTTGTCAAAATGATATATAAAAATGAGATTTTATAGTTGTTTAATGTTGCATTTCTTTTTATATGAAAAGGTCAAACATCTTTTCAGATGTTTATTGGTTGTCTTCTCTTTTTTTAACTATATCTCTTTCTGACTTTTATGTTCAACCCAGACCAATTAAGTTCAGAAATCAGATGTTTAGGAGCAATGTTTCTTTTCTTTCGCTGCTGTATTGGGAAAAAAACACTGAAAAGAACAAGAACAGAGAAAGGAGCCATTAGCTGGTATCATCCTAACCTGAACAGAAGAATATAAAGGATTCTATGGCTCACAGAGGTACTTCTTTCAGATTTCTGATAAATGCTTAATTATGAGCAGAGTCAGAAACAGAAATTAGAGAAAGTCTGCTAGGGAAGGAAGGCCCTCTTTGGGCCATTGGTCTTTGAGCGAAAGATTTAGCATCCAGTCCTATACCACACTAGATATCAGATAGCCTTCCATAAAAATAGGGGTCATCCTGCCTGAGAAAATGTTAAGCATGCCTAAGAAAAAGCTTGGGGATGGAGAAGGCCTAGTTAGAGGTTGAAATTCCCAAGGCAAAGCCAAAGACATACAACTAGTGCCAAAACTCACTCACATAGGTCTACACTGGGAATCTTCTTTGTTCTTTTTTATCAGTGGTTGTAAAATGGCTGTCTTCATCTCTAACAGTCTGTCCGAGAAGAGGCAGGGTGACTCTTTTTAAAGTATTTCCATTCCTTCCCCCATTCAGAATAATTATCAGATATTAAAAGGACTTTTCAAAGAATTTTAAGGACTTACTAAAAAGAAGGTAAGCAGAAGTCTCAATTTAAACCTAAATACTATACTTTATTAAAAGTATATATGCCCAGAGAAATAATTAGAAAAATAGAAAAAGCCAGGTACACACAGGTTGGCTTAATAACAAAGCCAGAGTTATTGAAGAGGCAGAGATTTCAAATATAACACGTTGCCCATTCTAAATGTATTTTCTAGCCCAGTTCCTACTCCACATACATCTAAATCTCATTAGAGAGTAATAAACAAACGATGAAAGAGCTAGTTTATAAAAATCCCTGTAAATGGCTATGACATATGTAGCACTACTTTATGGACCTGAAAATGTGACTTTATTAAAGGAAAGAGAGATTTACTTCTGAAAGGAGAACTTCCTCACTTACTTTCTTCTTTTTCTTTTTTTTTTTTTTTTTTTTTTTTTTTGGCTGCAGAGTACATAAAGCTGCTTCATCACCCTGACCTCACTCAGTAATAGAGGCACCCAAGAAAGTCCTACCGTGCAGAAGGCATGAGGCAGTGATTACAGTGTCCCTCCAGAAGAGGTGACATATTGTGGAAGTGACTTCATGTCCAGAAAAACATAGACAAAAATAAATAAATAAATAAATAAATAAATAAATAAATAAGGTAGTAGCCAGAATTAATATGGCACCTGAGGGGAGGCTGCTCATTTCTATAGGAGGGAGACGCAAGACAAGACAGTATGGCTTAGTGGGCAGAGGTGGGAGCACTGGAGTCTAAGCAAGCAAGGGAGTAAGGAAGACGCCATGTGACAACAGGCCAGATTTGGAATAAGAACACCTGATATATATCCAGAAGGCTACAGAAATGATGATGAAGCAAATAGAATGTGGGATTCTGCACTGGAAGGTGGAACATGAATCAATGAAATAAAACCCATTATTTATTACCATATTCCCAGAGTGTGCTAAGGAAATACATGTACATGGATATATTTATTTATAGACCAGAATGTGGAACAATATTTTAAAAAATATGGCTCGTGTGATAAAATACCATGCAGCCATTTTAAATGTTTTAAAATAAATATTTAAAGAGTTTGGGATAAAGTTATACCATAAGATGGAAAAAAACAATATTAACTTGTATACAGAATATGGTCCAAATAGTTATTAAAGAAATATATAGGTAGAGATATAGAAAAGGTAGCAAAATATTAATGCTTATATTTTGTCATAGTAGAATGATGTTGTTTGCTATTGTGTTTATCATTTTAAGATAATATAATTAGGGGCACCTGGGTGGCTCAGTTGGTTAAGTGTCCAACTTTGGCTCAAGTCATGATCTCCCAGTTTGTGAGTTCAAGCCCCACATCAGGCTCTGTGCTGACAGCTTGGGGTCTGGAGCCTGCTTCAGATTCTGTGTCTCCCTCTCTCTGTGCCCCTTCCCTGCTCATACTGTCTCTCTCTCAAAAATAAATAAACATTAAAAATTTTAAAAATAATAATATAATGACACTAAAAGGCTAAATGTAAAAATCTGGACAGACAGGTATAAACAGTGTTGTGATTAATATTCTCATTCACATGCCTTTTTGTGTATTGGTCTCATAATTACTTTATGTAAAATGATACAAAGTTGTAGCAAAAAAAAAACAGCTGCAAAGCTATATAATATATACTTTAAAAAGAGACTTGAATGTTGATCAGAAAACTGTTAATTAAGCTCATCTCCAGATGAAAGTATTACAGGCATTAAAATTTTTTTTCATTTTCTTTCCTCCTTTTTTTTCTCTTCCTCTTCCTCCTCCTTTTCCACTTATCCTTCCTCCTCCCCCTCCTTCTCCTCTTTTCTCTTTCTCCTTTTTTCTTGTCTTCCAATTAATCAGGAAAATACATGTTATTAATCTCTTCAAATGTGTCTACATTTTTACTCCATGGATACTTTTCTGCCTAGTGTCTTTTATGGCATTTTGGGAAGCAAAAGTACCATATTTTTGAAAGCAAGTTTGAGTCTTATCCATTCCATAAAGATTCCCAGGTGACTATTCTTTCCACCACCTCACACAACACCACTGGAAGGATTTTATATGTAGAACATGAGGTGTTGTATCCTACACTGACACTAGAATATAAACCCTAAGAAGGCAGAGTCCTTCCCTCAATGTTCTCAGTTGATGGAATATATAGCTGTCTAATAAATATAACTGGGGCAATTAATATTGTTGGATGCTTAATAGATATTGTTAACCCCAGGCTAACCATCTTAATACCAGATTATTTAAAACATTAACTAAGAAACAATTATATATTTTTCCTTTCATTGATTCAAGTTTAGTATTTTTCAAACATTTATCAGGTCCTCCTTTAATTAAGAAAATATTAAGAGACAATAAACAAAACTTGTGCCTACCAAATTCCAAGGACTCCTTCTCCATAGTTCTTGCCACTCTTGTGCCTCAGAGGACAGAGGAGTATTTCTGGATTCCAAGATCAGTCACATCCACCTTAGTTTTCTTTCCAAATCCTGCATGCTTACAGGGAATGAGTATTTTATTCAAACATCTTGCAGTGAAGTATTTTCGCAGATCAAATATTGATATTTTGTGTGCATTTATTTATTCACAGTTAACTCATATTAAATCTGAAAGTCTCGCTTATTGTCTTACTATCTTTCATCTCAATTCCCATCTCTCTCATTGTTAGCCAAAATTGCCATAATATTTTCTCAGACCTCAACCGCATTACCACACCTTTAATCATGCATCATAATGAGATCAGGATGGCAAAAGGGGTTTTCAAATATGCAAATCTGGTCTCTTCATTTTGATCCCTTAAAATCATTCAGTATTTTGTTCACAAAATAAAATTTAAATTTCTTATTTTATCAAACAAAACTTATTTTATCAAACAAGACTTATTTTATCAAGCAAGACTTTCATCGTCTGTCCCTTTCCATCTTTTGCACTCCTTTCACGTGACTATTACTCTGGGTATACTTAATTACTCTATGTGGTATTAACTTAATATACCCAGAAATATTTAAAATGATATATTTAAATACTTTCGGCTGCCCCAGCTGTTTCATGACCTTGAACCTTTTTACCTGATCACTTCTGACTAAAATATGCTCTTACAGACACCCCCAAGTTAACATAGGTATACAATCATATTTCTAGATTTGGCTTAAGCATCATTTGCTGTGAGAAGTTCCTCATTCAATTTGAATTCAAGCTCCCAATACCAACTGTCATCCTCTCTCTGCACATGTCTCCATCTTAATGCCCTCTATGGTATTTTCCTCATTGCTTGTGTGTCTCTACAATTCGAATGTGAGTAAATTAAAGTGAGTTTCAACTGTTTGAATCACCCTTTTATTGCCAACAGGAATTACTTAGTGGATTATACTTAGTGGGGTCTTCAAAAAGCATTTATCCTTTAGACAGGGAAGATGGCAGCGTAGGAGAATGCTGGGCTCACCGCATCCTGCTGATCACTTAGATTCTACCCATATCTGCCTAAATAACCCAGAAAACCTCCAAAAGACCAGCAGAATGGACTCCCTGGAGCCAAGTGTAGACAAGAGGCCCACGGAAGACGGTAGGAAGGGTGGATACGGTGCTATACAGACTCGTGGGAGGGAGCCAGGGCAGTGGAGGGGCAGCCCACCCGGCAAGGCAGAGCCCCTGAGTCTGGCTTGCAAAAGCGGAGGGGCCGGACTGTGGGAGTTCTGACAGCCAGCGGGACTTAACATCTGGAATGTTAAAAGTGAACAGCTCTGCTCTCGGAGAGAGGGGAGGATGAGAGGACACCAAAAGGGAGAGTTGCTGAGCCCCGGAAGACAGAGCTCAGCTTGGCAGGGAACAAAAGTGCTGGCAAGCGCCATCTCCCTCTCCCATCCCCCAGCCAAAATTCCAAAGGGAACCAGTTTCTGTCACTGAATTTGCTTGCACTGTGCAAACACCCAACACTGTGCTTCTGTGGATCCATCCCTCTGATGGGTCTGCCTCCCTCCCAGTGCTGCAGGGCCCCTACTGCAGGGGACCAACGACACCAAAGCTAGCTAAGCCTAGCCCTCCCGCCCCTGTGCACCTTGCAGATCCACCCCAGTTAATACGTCAGATCCCATCAAAGCAGAACCACAAGCCTGGCAGTCTGCAAGTAGCCCAGACAGGAGCCACACCACTCCATGGTGAGTCCTGCCCCTGGGAGAGGAGAAGATAAGGTACACACCAGTCTGATTGTGGCCCCAGTGGTGGGCTGGGGGCAGACATCAGGTCTGACTGTGGCCCCGCCCACCAACACAAGTTACTCTGTACAATACAGGGGAAGTGCCCTGCAGTTTAGAGCCACCCCAGGGATTACCCAAAATGATGAAATTGAAGAATTCTCCTCAAAAGAAACTCCACAAAGTAGAGACAACTAATGAATTGATCAAAAACAATTTAAGCAATATAACAGAACAAGAATTTAGAATAATAGTCATAAAATTAATCTCTGGGCTTGAAAAAAGTATAGAGGACAGCAGAGAATCTATTGCTACAGAGATCAAGGGACTAAGAAATAGCCATGAGGAGCTAAAAAATGCTATAAATGAGGTGCAAAATAAAATGGAGGTAACCACAGCACGGACTAAAGAGGCAGAGGAGAGAATAGGTGAATTAGAAGATAAAATTATGGAAAAGGAGGAAGGTGAGAAAAAGAGAGATAAAAAAATCCGGGAGTATGAGGGGAGAATTAGAGAACTAAGTGATGCAATCAAACAGAACAATATCCGTATAATAGGAATTCCAGAAGAGGAAGAAACAGAAAAAAGGGCTGAAGGTGTATTTGAACAAATCATAGTTGAGAACTTCCCTGATCTGGGGAAGGAAAATGGCATTGAAATCCAAAAGGCACAGGGAACTCCCTTCAGACATAACTTGAATCCATCTTGTGCACAACATATCATAGCAAAACTGGCAAAATATAAGGATAAAGAGAAAATTTTGAAAGAAGCTAGGGATAAATAGGCTATAACCTACAAAGGGAGACCCATAAGACTAGTGTCAGACCTATCTACTGAAACTTGGCAGGCCAGAAAGGAATGGCAGGAAATCTTCAATGTGATGAACAGAAAACATATGTAGCCAAGAATCCTTCTCCAGCAAGTTTGTCATTCAGAATAAAAGGAGAGATAAAGGTCTTCCCAAATAAACAAAAACTGAAGGAATTCATCACCACTAAACCAGCCCTACAAGAGATCCTAAGGGAGATTTTGTGAGTGAAATGTTGCAAGGACCACAAAGTACCAGAGACATCACTAGAAGCATGAAACCTACAGACATCACAATGACTCTAAAACCATATCTTTCAACAATAACACTGAATGTTAATGGACTAAATGCTCCAACCAAAAGGCATAGGGTATCAGAATGGATAAAAAAACAAGACCCATCTATTTTCTGTCTACAAGAGACTCATTTTAGAGCCAAGGACACCTTCAGATTGAAAGTGAGGGAATGGAGAACTATCTATCATGCTACTGGAAGTCAAAAGAAAGCTGGAGTAGCCATACTTATATCAGACAAACTAGACTTTAAATTAAAGGCTGTAACAAGAGATGAAGAAGGGCATTATATAATAATTACAGGGTCTATCCATCAGGAAGAGCTAACAATTATAAATGTCTATGCGCCGAATACGGGAGCCCCCAAATATATAAAACAATCACAAACATAAGCAAACTTATTGATAAGAATGTGGTATTGCAGGAGACTTTAATACCCTACTTACAACAATAGATAGATCATCTAGACACAGGATCAATAAAGAAACAAGGGCCCTGAATGATACATTGGATCAGATGGACTTGACAGATATATTTAGAACTCTGCATTCCAAAGCAACAGAATATACTTTCTTCTCAAGTGCACATGGAACATTCTCCAAGATAGATCACATACTGGGTCACAAAACAGCCCTTCATAAGTATAAAAGAATTGAGATCATACCATGCATACTTTCAGGCCACAATGCTATGAAACTTGAAATCAACCACAGGAAAAAGTCTGGAAAACCTCCAAAAGCATGGAGGTTAAAGAACACCCTACTAAAGAATGAATGGGTCAACCAGGCAATTAGAGAAGAAATTTAAAAATATATGGAAACAAATGAAAATAAAAATACAACAATCCAAATGCTTTGGGATGCAGCAAAGGCAGTCCTGAGAGGAAAATACATTGCAATGAGGCCTATCTCAAGAAACAAGAAAAATCCCAAATACAAAATCTAATAGCACACCCAAAGGAAACAGAAGCAGAATAGCAAAGACACCCCAAACCCAGCAGAAGAAGAGAAATAATAAAGATCAGAACAGAAATAAACAATATAGAATCTAAAAAAAGCTGTAGAGCAGATCAATGAAACCAAGAGTTGGTTTTTTGAAAAAATAAACACAATTGAAAAACCCCTAGCCAGCCTTCTCAAAAAGAAACGGGAGATGACCCAAATAGATAAAATCATGAATGAAAATGCAATTATTACACCAATCCCTCAAAATACAAGCAATTGTCAGGGAATACTGTGAAAAACTATATGCCAACAAACTGGACAACCTGGAAGAAATGGACAAATTCCTAAGCACCCACGCACTTTCAAAACTTAAACAGGAAGAAATAGAAAACTTGAACAGACCCATAACCAGCGAAAAAATTGAATCAGTCATCAAAAATCTCCCAACAAATAAGAGTCCAGAACCAGACGGCTTCCCTGAGGAATTCTACCAGGTATTTGAAGCAGAGATAATACCTATCCTTCTCAAGCTGTTCCAAAAAATAGAAAGGGAAGGAAAACTTCCAGACTCATTCTATGAAGCCAGCATTACTTTGATTCCTAAACCAGACAGAGACCCAGCAAAAAAAGAGAAGTACAGGCCAGTGATGAATATGGATGCAAAAATTCTCAATAAGATACTAGCAAATCAAATTCAACAGCATATAAAAAGAATTATTCATCATGATCAAGTGGGATTCATTCCTGGGCTGCAAGGCTGGTTCAACATTCATAAATCAATGTGATACATCACATTAATAAAAGAAAAGAAAAAAACCATATGATCCTGTCAATTGATGCAGAAAAAGCATTTGACAAAATTCAGCATCCTTTCTTAATAAAAACCCTCGAGAAAGTCGGGATAGAAGGAACATACTTAAACATCATAAAATCCATTTATGAAAAGCCCACAGCTAATATCATCCTCAATGGGGAAAAACTTTCCCTCTGAGATCCCCCTGCTCCCCCTGAGAGCTTTCCCCCTGAGATCAGGAGCACAACAGGGATGTCCACTCTCACTGCTGTTGTTTAACATAGTGTTGGAAGTGCTAGCATCAGCAATCAGACAACAAAAGGAAATCAAAGGCATCAAAATTGGAAAAGATGAAGTCGAGCTTTCACTTTTTGCAGATGACATGATATTATACGTGGAAAACCCGAAAGGCTCCACCAAAAGTCTACTAGAACTGAGACATGAATTCAGCAAAGTTGCAGGGTACAAAATCAATGTACGGAAATCAGTTGCATTATTATACACTAATAATGAAGCAACAGAAAGACAAATAAAGAAACTGATCCTATTCACAATTGCACCAAGAAGCATAAAATACCTAGGAATAAAGCTAATCAAAGATGTAAAAGATCTGTATGCTGAAAACTATAGAAAGCTTATGAAGGAAATTGAAGAAGATATAAAGAAATGGAAAAACATTCCGTGCTCATGGGTTGGAAGAATAAATATTGTCAAAATGTCAATACTACCCAAAGCTATCTACACATTCAATGCAATCCCAATCCACATTACACCAACATTCTTCTCGAAGCTAGAACAAGCAATCCTAAAGTTTGTATGGAACCACAAAGGACCCTGAATAGCCAAAGTAATACTGAAGAAGAAAACCAAAGCAGGAGGCATCACAAATCCCAGACTTTAGCCTCTACTACAAAGCTGTAATCACCAAGACAGCATGGTATTGGCACAAAAACAGACACATAGACCAAAATAGAATAGAGATTCCTGAATTGGACCCACAAAAGTATGGCCAACTCATCTTTGACAAAGCAGGAAAGAATATCCAATGGAACAAAGACAGTCTCTTTAACAAATGGTGCTGGGAGAACTGCACAGCAACATGCAGAAGAATGAAACTAGACCACTTTCTTACACCATTCACAAAAATAAACTCAAAATGGATAAAGGACCTGAATGTGAGACAGGAAACCATCAAAACCCTAGAGGAGAAAGCAGGAAAAGACCTTTCTGACCTCAGCCGCTGTAATTTATTACTTGACACATCCCCAAAGGCAAGGGAATTAAAAGCAAAAATGAACTATTGGGACCTCATGAAGATAAAAAGCTTCTGCACTGCAAAGGAAACAATCAACAAAACTAAAAGGCAACAAATGGAATGGGAAAAGATATTTGCAAATGACATATCAGACAAAGGGCTAGTATCCAAAATCTATAAAGAAGTCACCAAACTCCACACTTGAAAAACAAATAATCCAGTGAAGAAATGGGCAGAAAACATGAATAGACACTTTTCTAAAGAAGACATCCAGGCGGCAAACAGGCACATGAAAAGATGCTCAACGTTGCTCCTCATCAGGGAAATACAAATCAAAACCACACTCAGATACCACCTCACGCCAGTCAGAGTGGCTAAAATGAACAAATCAGGAGACTATAGATGCTGGAGAGGATGTGGAGAAACGGGAACCCTCTTGCACTGTTGGTGGAATGCAAACTGGTGTAGCCACGGTGGAAACCAGTGTGGAGGTTCCTCAAAAAATTAAAAATATATCTACCCTATGACCCAGCAATAGCACTGCTAGGAATTTACCCAAGGGATACAGGAGTGCTGCTGCATAGGGGCACTTGTACACCAATGTTTATAGCAGCACTCTCAACAATAGCCAAATTATGGAAAGAGCCTAAATGTCCATCAACTGATGAATGGATAAAGAAATTGTGGTTTATATACACAATGGAATACTACGTGGCAATCCGAAAGAATGAAATATCGCCTTTTGTAGCAACATGGATGGAACTGGAGATTGTTATGCTAAGTGAAATAAGTCACACAGAGAAAGACAGATACCATATTCTTTTACTCTTATGTGGATCGTGAGAAACTTAACAGAAGACCATGGGGGAGGGAAAGAAAAAAAAAGTTAGAGAGGGAGGGAGCCAAACCATAAGAGACTCTTGAAAACTGAGAACAATCTGACGGTTGCTGGGGGGTGGGAGGGAGGGGAGGGTGTGTGATGCATATTGAGGAGGGCACCTGTTGGGATGAGCACTGGGTATTATATGGAAACCAATTTGACAATAAATTTCATATAAAAAAAGCATTTATCAAATGAACACACACACATAACAAACATCAAATCTTCAAAAATACCTCATTGCTGTATGTTCTAATAAAACTTCCATTTTCCATAGTTCCTACAGTAGAAGGGAAGACTGAAGTGGTGCCTTACTCTTTTAAAGTCCAGAGCCTTTTCCGTATGGCCTGGCACATCAGGTGACAAAAACTAGGGAGTATCCATTCTTAGACTTTGATCTGCATCAAAATCATCTAGCTGCTCCCTCAGAAAATCTCAACCATTAAAGTTAGCATATGGTTTGGGCATCTGTATTTTAACATATGATCCTGATTCACATGAAATCCAATGACCAGAGCTATGGAATCTGCCTTCAATAATTTCTATTTGTTTTACAATGTTTAAGAGGTCTTAAAAGGATATATAATGCTGCTCCATTTTTACTAGAACATTTATTCTATCCTTTGGGAGTATCATCTTGTCTACTTTCTTTGTCTTTAAAATCAATAAATTCTTGCCTTGATGCTCCTAAAAATTTTCCCCCTGAATACCTCCCTCCATTCATTTTAATTAAACCACAGATCCCAAGTCTTTGAAGACTGCTCATTTCTTATTTTAGACTGAGCCTTCCCTGCATTGATATCAACTATGGATCAAAACATCTCTCAGTTGACCCTCTGGGACTCTGCTGCTTAGTTTCAGAGGCAATAGTATGTATATATGGCATTCTTCATTAAGCTCTCAGAATAACTTGAGGGTTTAAAGCATCTAAATGGAAGAGAACCTATGAATTTTGGAGCTCTTTCTCTCTAACATACCATATCTTAAATGGCATGTTTCCCCCAAGCAAGATCTTCTTTAAGTTATAAAACTCACACACAGTAATATAAAGCAATTCTCGGTCTGATACAACAACATAATGCCCTAAGGGTAAGTTCTTTCAGAAGTAAAAACAATGGTATTATGCTTTGAGTATCTTTGTAGACTTAAAAGATGATTAAAAGAGGGGTGCCTGGATGGCTCAGTCTGTTGAGAATCCGACTTGGGTTCAGGTCATGATTTCACAGTTTGTGGGTTTGAGCCCCATGTTGAGCTCTGTACTGACAGCTCAGAGCCTGGAGCCTGCTTCACATTCTGTGTCTCTCTCTCTCTGTCCCTTCCCTGCCTGTGCTCTCTCTCTCTCAAAAATAAAGAAATAAACATTTAAACAAAAAGATGATCAAAAATTTCAATAGTTTTTGTACTTTAAGTTTTGTAGTAGGGAATAATTTGGAATTTTACTATCTCTCTTATTATGGTACTTCAGGGTACTTATAAATCTGTTATGCAAAAAAATAGTTCTCATGTTTCACTCAGAAGCATTGATGCCTTTTCTCTACCACAGAAGGAAAAACAAAACAGATGAAAAAAAGGAATGGAAAGTTAACTATTCTTATTGTCAAAGTACATTCAGATGAAATCTGTTTTGTTATGAATTTGTGCACTGTGTGTTTGTTAACATACAAATGCCAAGTATCAGTACCAGCTATTTTAAATAGTACAGATGATTTCTTAAAGCCAATAGTTCTCATCCTATTTGCATTAACATGAACTCTGGATTCAAATTCACATGTCACTTCATAAGAAAAAGGAAACCTAGGGACGCCTGGGTGTCTCAGTCAGTTAGGTGTCTGATTTTGGCTCAGGTCATTATCTCACGGTTCCTGGGTTCCAGGCCCACATCAGGCTCTTTGCTGACAGCTCAGAGCCTGGAGCCTGTTTCAGATTCTGTGTCTCCCTCTCTCTCTGTCCCTTCCCTGCCCACACTATGTCTCTCTTTGTCTCTCAAAAATGAATAAACGTTTAAAAAAAAAAGAAAAGGAAAAGGAAATCTGTAACTTGATCTGAACAGGATTAAGAAGAGTGTCTGCTTTCTGGTAATCCTCCATGTTATAAATGGGAAAAGATCTGTGTCACCTCCCTTAAGGTATGAACTCCTGATGTCAGGCACAATGCCCTAGCCATTTGGCTTCTCAACAAGGATTCCATCCAATCCTAGACACCAGGAAGACTGCCCTTTAGAAGTTGCTCAAGCAACAAACATTTGAATAACAATAACACTCCTTACTCAATGTTAATGTACCTACTAGCACTGTGCTAGTGTTTTGTGTGTAAACTAATCTGTAATGTATTATGTAGACCTTTCTTATATTCATTTTTATAAGTAGAAAACAATTACTCAGAGAATTGAAATGACCTGCCTAAAGTCACAGTTAGAAAAATATGAAAGCCTGGATTTCACCTTCATCTGTCTAATTCCAGCTTCTAATCTCCTAGCCTCTGTGCACTATGATGATGAGATCAACAGTATTCTATGGATCTGGAACAGTCCTACCCAGTTCCCTTACTGCACACAGTGAACTTGTCTTCTCCTTAGAACGGGAGTGTGGCCATTGTCCTTAGAGGTTTTCTTGTTTAAATTATTCTTCCATTTAAATCTTCATCTATTTTCCTTCTGCAAAGTTTGGTATTAAAAAAATATATATATATCTATATAGATATAGATATAGATATAGATAAATATATATATATATAGATAGATAGATAGATATAGATATATATAGATATATATTTCTGCTGCCAAGTTCTGAAATTTCTTAAGACCTTCCATCCATGGAAAGTTTTGAGAATAATTCATTTCCTCAATAAGAAAAGTGGGTATCCTTTCTCCTCAGATAGCTACCTTCAGTAATTTATTATTTTATTTAGATTAACCACTGAAGGAGAGCAATAGGAACTGTTGTGAAAATGCAATACAAAAATATGTGTAAAAGATAAATCATAGTGCCTGGTACACAGAAGGTATTCTGTGTGTTCCACTGCATGCTACACTAATGCTTCCTCATAGAATGCTCTAGAAAGGCCTTAGGCTTTCCTACTATAAGGAATGTCTTGCTTGAGTTGTTCCTGAGCAATAAGACAAGAGACATTGAGATTCTTCATGTCAATTTCATGGAGAAGTAGAGAAATATGTCATTAGCGTATGCCAGAAACCCTAGGAATTATCTTTTGATATTTCCTAAGTGGTCATGCTACTCTTTTCTTTTTGAAGCCAGTGTTATTTTGCAATAAAGATAAAATGTTTCAAAATCTTAATAATTTGGACATTTTGTTATCTAATTTTCAGGTCCATGTGAAAAGGTTAAAACAAATGTTAAATAATGCTTGAGTTCAGAAGGAAATCTAGTTCTCTGGAAATCTCCACTTAAAGCCCAGTATTCACAAAAATACAATTTTGTGTTTTTTAATAATCACTACTAAATGATTATATAGTTCTTTTTTGAGAAACAAAGAAATCTAGTTCATTTGGAATAAGTTCCAAATTTCCAAGGAATTCCATGAGATACATATAATTCCTATTTTAAGATATGGAAGCTGAGACCTTGAGAAGTTAATTTTCAAAGGGTACAAAGCACGTACTACCAATGATGTGCTTCTTAGGCCTGGGTTTCCCAGACAACAAGCAGGCTGAGAAGCTGATAATGGGGTCCCAAAAGGAGCTCATGCAGGCTGAGCATCCCAGGTGTCAGGCTCCCTTCCCCAGAGAGTCACAATATTGCACAGGTCACAATGTCTCAGATGCTGGACCATGAACATCCCAGACAACTATAAATAGCTAGAACCCAAAATTCAAATGGCCAGTTCATTCCTCCCGTGATAAGACCACTTTCTCATGTTTGCCATTTAAGAAAAAAGACCCACAATCTCCTAAATGGAAGCCATGCTGTGCAGTGGTGATAGACTGGCAGACCATGTATATATGTGTCACTGATCTTGCCTTGTGAGATTTTCTTTTCTCTAATAAAACCTATTCCTTATCTCCTACTATAAATTGGTGTGGAATTCATCCTGATCCTTTGCCTGACAAGGAGCATCTCGAAACAAAACTACTCAGTACCATAATTGTCTTGCTACTTTAAATGGTAAGGTTTTTAAGAAAAGTTGTTTTAAACTTCTTTCAGTAGAAGAAAGAATTCCTAAATTGATTATGAGCAAAAAAGAATGCCCTATCCTTCTCTCAAAAATAAAAATTAGTAAATAAATAAAAAGCGACACCTTGGTGGCTCAATCAGTTAAGTGTCCAATTCTTGATTTCGGCTCATGGTCTCATAATTGTGAGATCAGGCTCTGCACTAGGTATGGAGCCTGCTTAAGATTCTCTCTCTCCCTCTCACTCTGCCCCTCCCCCACTCACATGCATTCTCTCTCTCAAAAAAAATATGAAATAAAAAATTTAAAAAAAGAATGCTCCATTTGTTCAGAAACATGGCCATAATAACTATGCCTGGTGTAAAATCATTAAAATACTCCAATCTTGGGGCATCTGAGTGGCTCAGTCTGTTAAACATCTGACTTTGGCTCAGGTCATGATCTTGAGGTCTGTGAGTTCAAGACCAGCGTCAGGATCTGTTCTGACAGCTCAGAGACTGGAGCCTGCTTTGGATTCTGTGTCTCCCTCTCTCTCTGCCCCTGCCCTGCTCTTGCTCTCTCTCTCTCTCTCTCAAAAATAAATAAACATTTTTTAAAAATTAAAAAAAATATACTCCAATCTTATTTCCTCTACCTCCTCTATTCTCCCCTGCCACATAAAACTCCTATATATACATACTAATATTGATTCCTTATTTGTCTACATTAATCCATTACAAGTAAATAATTACATATTTTAAGCAATTTTAAAGATTATCACATTGACTGTAAGAAATCAACAGAATTTTCTCTTGCTCAATCTCTCATCTTGCTGTTGTTTCATTCTTCCTTGTACTTAAAATTGCCTTCACGATTCCTTGCCTCCCTGGGCTGCTCTAATCTTTATGGCTTATACACTTCCAGAAACTGAAAATGAAATAACTTCTTAGCCTTTTTTATTTTATTGAACAAATATTTATCAGAGTGTATAATATACCCGGTAGCACCATTTTTCTAGTTAGGTCTCCTAAGACAAGGGAAATAAAAGCAAAGAGAAATGTTTGGGACACATCAAAATAAAAAAAACTTCTGCACAGCAGAGGAAACCATCAATAAAACTAAAAGGCAATTTCCCGAATTGGAGAAGGTATTTGCAAATGACATATTCAATAAAGGGTTAGTATAAAAAAAATATACAAAGAACTTACACAACTCAATACCCAAAAAACCATAAAGAATCTAATAAAAACATGGGCAGAAGATATGAATAGACATTTCTCCAAAGAAGACATGCAGATGGCCAAAAGACACATGAAAAGATGTTCAACATCATTCATCATCAGGAGAATGCAAATCAAAACCACCATGAGATACCCATATCACACAAGTCAAAATGGCTACAATCAGCAACACAAGAGACAACTAAGTGTTGGTGAGGATGTGGAGAAAAAGGAATTCCCATGCACTGTTGGTGGGAATGCAACTTGGTGAACCCATTGTGGAAAACAGTATGGAGGTTCCTCAAAAAATTAAAAATAAGACTACTGGGTATTCACCAAAAAAAAAAAACAAAAAACAAAAAAAAAAAAAATACGAATTCAAAGGGATACATACACCCTATGTTTATCGCAGCTTTATTTACAATAGCTACACTACAGAAGCAGTCCAAGTGTCCATAGACAGATGAATGGATAAAGAAGAAGTAGTATATATAAACAATGGAATATTACTCAGCCATAAAAAGAATGAAATCTTGCCATTTGCAACCACATGGATAAGCTAGAGAGTATATAATGCTTAGTGAAATAAGTCAGTCAAAGACAAATACCATATGATCTCACTCACATGTGGAATTTAAGAAACAAAACAAACGAGCAAAAGAAAAAGAGAGAGAGAGAGAAAGAGACAAACCAAGAAATAGACTCTTAACTATAGAGAACAAACTGATGGTTACCAGAAGGAAGGTTGGTAGAGGGATAGGGGCAACAGGGGATGGGGATTAAAGAGTACACTTATCATGGTGAAAAAAAATAATAAAATGAAATGGAAAAAGAGATTAGAAAAAAAAAAAGGAGAGTGTACAATATATCAGCCCTGTGATAGATGCTGAGTATATACTTGAAAATAAAACTCACACAATCCTTTAACTCTTAGAGCTTACATTCACTGGAGGAGAGAGATAATAAACAATTAAACAAACGAATGTTTATAAAATATTGAATTGTAAAATTTTCTATTAAAAAATGGAGAGTAATAAAAATAAAAAATAAAATCATTCCAACCTCTCTGTATCCCCTCCCACTCTTAGTTTTGGAGACTTCTAATTAACCCTTTCCCCAATCTGTCACTTTATACTAGTATCTCTACCTTTAGCCCTGCTCCTTCTCTTCAAGTTGTCTCTCTCTGTCTCCTAAAAGCTTCCAAAAATATGCTTTATATTAATTCACCCAATTAACTTTAATAAAATGGAAGTTATTTACATGAAATTAAATAGTATCATATTGGCAACAATGAACAAAAGACAGGAATTTGATTTGTGAAACATCATGGTACAATCACTGGACTTCCAAGCTTGTAATGTTCTAAAAATTCACATCCACAATTCCATCTGGATAGAGAACTATCAGCCAAACCGGGCCAGATTTACACATTCTTTTTAGAACTGGTGCTGAAAAAGTAATTTCAAACATTTAAACTCAGCATTACTTTTTAAAACTTGAAGTAGGAAGTGGGCAAGTATAATTGAAGTGCACTAATGACTTTCAGTGGAGCTTTAACCTACATTAATCAGAAGTGTTCTCATTGTTTGCGAATGGACTTTATAGAAATGGCTTTGCAAAGTTTTGCTTACCCATTCTGGCAGTTGGAAGCAGCATAATTTATTTGCAAAGCATCCTTTATGCAAACTATATCCATTCCCCAAATGTTCCCTTGAATTAAATAAGGCAAGAGTGTAGACAGAATAAATTAAAGAAAATCATAGCATGCAAATATTATAGAAGGAATTAATTAAAACCCACATGGCATTTGGCCAGAAAAAGAGAAGGAGAAACTAATAAGTATATTCAAGTACAGGAAAAAATAACTTTAGATGATATTTGGAGGAAATGAAATGTTGAAAGTGATAGAGAATAGCTGAAACTGGCATTATTATAAAGGAAACAAGACTATTTTACCAAAACAGGAATAAACAGAATTCCAAATTAAATATGACAACAATATTGTATAAGTCTACAGTTAAATATAAAAGAGGAAAGAGGATTTTCTTCTAAGAGATTACCACAAATTGCATTCAACTAAGATGCAGTTGTAGTATATCTTATAGGAAGAACTTTAATAAAAGAGGTTTTTAGGTCTCCTATGATATACTCAATTTCATTTCAGATGTATAATCACAATTATGAAATAAGAAACTTTTAAAAAAAGGGTTCACTGTACCTCCTTGAAGAATTCTACCTGAACATTTCTGGGTAAAGTCAAAATGGTTATGCATTCTTCTAAAATAATTAAGGAATTGGGCCTATGGGATTGTTAGATCTTCTGGTTAACCAGGTTTTAGACAATCCTTTGTATATCAAGCCTATGTAATAATTTCCCTGAATGTAAGTATTAAATAAATTCATGGTCTAGTGGTGGAGATGTTCAAGTAAGTGGCTGATTATAGTACAATGTGATATGAGGTACAAGAGAGTTTTGTAAGTTGCTGGAGAGCAGAGGAGGAATTCCTAACCTAGGCTTGGAGGAGTCAGGGAAGATTGCAAAACTGGTATACTTGCAATAAGTCTTAAAAGATTACCAAGAATGTAAAGTTGCGAAGGACGTTTTAGACTAAGAGAGAGCACATCCAAAGCCACAGAGGTGTGAAGGTCCCTGCCCAGATGCTTCCCAATATTTGGCAATGTTTGAGCATGAGAGGAATTGAGGAAAAAGTAAAAATGAAACTAGAAATTAGAGCATAGAAATTAGAGCATAGGCCAAAACAAACACTTGCAGTTGAGTGGACTTTCATATTATAGCCTTTGCTATAATGTATATAAGAATAATACATAAATTGCATTAATCCTAACCCATGTTGTATATAGTCTTCTAGATCTAGAAACTGGACTTGTAATTCTATATAAATGTTACCCATATATTGTCTTATAGTTTCTTTCTCTTAAAGTAAATAAAATGTTTGGGTTGTCAATGTAGCTATATTTTTAAAAATTGTATCCTATGTTCAACGTCGCTCCTTATCAGGGAAATACAAATCAAAACCACACTCAGATATCACCTCACGCCAGTCAGAGTGGCCAAAATGAACAAATCAGGAGACTATAGATGCTGGAGAGGATGTGGAGAAACGGGGAACCCTCTTGCACTGTTGGTGGGAATGCAAATTGGTGCAGCCGCTCTGGAAAGCAGTGTGGAGGTTCCTCAGAAAATTAAAAATAGACCTACCCTATGACCCAGCAATAGCACTGCTAGGAATTTACCCAAGGGATACAGGAGTACTGATGCATAGGAGCACCAATGTTTATAGCAGCACTTTCAACAATAGCCAAATTATGGAAAGAGCCTAAATGTTTATCAACTGATGAATGGATAAAGAAATTGTGGTTTATATACACAATGGAGTACTACGTGGCAATGAGAAAGAATGATATATGGCCCTTTGTAGCAACGTGGATGGAACTGGAGAGTGTGATGCTAAGTGAAATAAGCCATACAGAGAAAGACAGATACCATATGGTTTCGCTCTTATGTGGATCCTGAGAAACTTAACAGAAACCCATGGGGGAGGGGAAGAAAAAAAAAAAAAAAAAGAGGTTAGAGTGGGAGAGAGCCAAAGCATAAGAGACTGTTAAAAACTGAGAACAAACTGAGGGTTGATGGGGGTGGGAGGGAGGGGAGGGTGGGTGATGGGTATTGAGGAGGGCACCTTTTGGGATGAGCACTGGGTGTTGTATGGAAACCAATTTGACAATAAATTTCATATATTGGAAAAAATAAAAAAATAAAAATAAATTTAAAAAAATAAATAAAAAAAATTGTATCCTATAGGAAAGGCTACCCACATTTATGTATATCTTGCAGATTATAGTACAATGTGATCACAAAGTAACGTGATTACAAACTAATCAGAATCATGCAGAATATTTGTTAAAAATTTAGATTCCTGGAATTAACTCAAACCAATAATATAAGAATCCCAGGGCCCAAGAATTTGCCTTTCAGCAAGCTCTCCAGATTCTTCTGATATGGCCTCATAACAACACATGGACATTCTTTATCTAAAGAATGCTCAGTGCAAATGAAAAGATCTATTTTTTAAAAAATTTTAATGTTTATTATTTTTTTTATTTTTGAGAAAGAGAGATAGAGTGTGAGCAGGGAAGGGATAGAGAGAGAGGGAGACACAGAATCTGAAGAAGGCTCCAGGCTCCAACCTGTCAGCACAGAGCCTGACGCGGGGCTCAAACCCATGGACTGCGAGATCATGACTTGGGCCAAACATGGGCACTTAATCGGCTGAGCCACCCAGGGGCCCCTGAAAAGATCCATTCTCTTTCCATTATGTATACTGAATAGGAAGCTGAGATCATAAGACTTTAAAATTAGAACCTACTTGATGATAGAGGACCTAATTCTGTCCTAATTAATTTCTGTCTAATTCCTTTAGATTGGAAGTCACTCACTGAGAGAAAACCAATAAGCAACAGAGAGTCAAGCACTTCGGCGTGTCAAACACCATGATCTAGCTCTGACTTACAAGCTACCAATCTTATCCTCTAGCCAATGTGTTACTAGTCACAAAAACAAATAAAAAAACCTAACACACTGCATTTCTTACCATTCTATGGTCTTACAGAACTTTTTCACAAGTTAATGCCTTTGTAGAACTTGAGTCCACTGCCTAAAAAGCCTAATTAGATCTTGAACTATTGAAAAAATTCAGCCTATATAGTATTTTTTTTTTAGTTTTTATTTAAATTCCAGTTTTTTAATATACAGTATAATGTTAGTTTCAGGTGTAGAATTTACTGATGCAATGCTTACATACAACATTTGGTGCTCATCACAACAAGTGTACCCTTAATCCCCATCCTTTCACTCATCTCTCCACTCTGTTAACTATCAGTTTGTTCTCTGCAGTTAAAAGTTTGTTTCTTGGTTTGCCTCTCTCTCTCTCTCTCTTTTTGTCTCTTTGCTCATTTTTTTTTTGTTTCTTAAAGTCCACATATGAATGAGATCATATGGCATTTGTCTTTCTCTGACTGACTTATTTTGCTTAGCATTATACCCTCTAGCTCCATGTTGTTGCAAATGTCAAGACTCCACTCTTTTTTATGGTTAAAAAATATTCCACTTAATAGTAAATTTAGTAGCCCTTCAGAGACACCAAGTAAATGGACTCAACTTTCAATGTATTTGTGAAAAGGCTGCCAGTGTATAAGGCACTAGGCATACTAAGCCACAGATGATCAACCCAGCCCAACCACAGTTGAGCTAATTAATAGTTTAAAATCTTTTAGTTCAATGGAGATCTATTAAGAAATTCTAAATCAATTCAATTACTTGATATTAAATTTTGTATTCCATTGTCTTAATTGGTGAAATCTATTCCACAGTAACATCTAGGTTATTTGTAATGTAGTTTCCTTCACCAGAAAGTTATTGTACTAGTAAAGGACAGACTCTATTAAAACTCATTTAATAAATCAGAGAAAGACAGTCGACAATACCATAAACAGCATGAATCTTGGAGTCAGGTAAGTCTAGATTCAAGCCATAAATATATCACTGTGTGACTTTGAGTAAGTTACTTTATTATCCTGAACTTCCAATATTTCACCTGTCAAATGGAAATTGTTTCACAGGGCAAACAGCTAATTAGATAATTAAACATACGGGAAATTGCCCAGCTTATTGGCTAACTCATAATAATCACTCACAAATTTGTTACTGCTGTTGTTATAACAGTTGCATCAGGAACAGGTCCTTCCCATTACAGAGCCTGGAAGAGCTTAGAGGCACAAAGGATGTTAGCCGAATGAGCCCAGCTTTACACAGAGAATCTTAACAGAAGACTTAACTGGCATGCTAGGATGTGTATTATCAAAACGTTTCTCATAAACTAGAAAAAATTATAAGGAGAACTTACCCCATCCACACATTTTTAAATTGGTAGGTCTTCTTTAAAGATAAAAAGTCTGGGGCGCCTGGGTTGCTCAGTTGGTTAGGCGTCCAACTTTGGCTCAGGTCAGAGCTCACGGTTCTTGAGTTCGAGCCCCACATCGGGCTCAGTGCTGACAGCTCAGAGCCTGGAGCCTGCTTTGGATTCTGTGTGTGTGTCTCTCTCTCTGCCTCTGCCCTGCTCGTGCTCTGTCTCTGTCAAAAATAAAAATACATTAAAAAAAATATTTAAAGATAAAAAGTCTGTTCTGTTTCTGAGAAAATTTGGATTAAAGTCACATACTAATCAATGGATGTTCATGATTAGAACATGGGGACTCTGAAAGAAGCACTGGTCAGAGATGAGGACAAGCACTGGGCCCTAGCAGGGCCTCAGAGCCTGGTGAGCTTATAGAACCCAGAGACTGGCCCTAGAGTTTCCTGCCCCCCTTAAAAAAAACAGTTTTAGGGGCACCTGGGTGGCTCAGTCGGTTAAGCGTCCAACTTCAGCTTAGGTCATGATCTCGCGATTTGTGAGTTTGAGCCCCACATCGGGCTTTGTGCTGACAGCCCAGAGCCTGGAGCTTGCTTTGGATTCTGTGTCTCCCACTCTCTCTGCCCCTCACATGCTCATGCTCTGTCTCTCTCTCTCAATAATAAATAAACATTTTCTTAAAAATTAAAAGCAAAAACAGTTTTTTTGGGGTGCCTGGGTGGCTCAGTCAGTTAAGCATCCAAGTCTTGGTTTTGGCTCAGGTCATGATCTCACATGTTCACAAGATCATGTTCACTATTAGTGCAGAGACTGCTTAGGATTCTTTCTCTCCCCCTCTCTCTGCCCCTCCCACTTGTGCACCTGTGCATGCACGCATTCTCACTCTCTCAAAATAAATAAACATTAAAAAAAAAACAGCTTTATTGAGGGGTGCCTGGGTGGTCCAGTTGGTTACGCATCTGACTTCAGCTCAGGTCATGATCTCACGGTTGTGAGTTCGAGCCCCAGGTCGGGCTCTGTGCTGACAGCTCAGAGCCTGGAGCCTGCTTCAGATTCTGTGTCTCCCTCTCTCTCTGCCCCTTTCCCACTCATGCTCTGTCTCTCTCTGTCTCTCAAAAATGAATAAACGTTAAAAAAAATTTTATAAAAATTTTTTTAAACAGCTTTATTGAGATATAATTGATATATAAGAAACTGCACATATTTAAAGTATACAACTTGATGAGATTTGACACACATATATATACCCATGGAACCATCACTATAATCCAAGAAATAACTATATGCATCACCTCCAAAGTTTCATCGTTTTCAGTCCCAGAAATTTGAATTTGTAAGTGTGCCAAGAGTTAACTGGTCTCTTAGGGACCTGTTCATAACAACCAAATTCTCAAGAGATAGATGGTAAAGCAGACACCAGCAGATTTGTTAATTTACTATGGAAGACTGAATATTTCTAACAAACTCAGAGCACTCTTTGCCCAGTATTAGAAACAAGATACTTTAGTAGTTCAGAAATGGATGTGTCATCAGAAGTTTGCTCAGTAACAAAGAATCAGATGCTTTTGAGGAATATTTCAACAAAGAGATAAAAAAGCTAATGGTCTCTCCTTGCCCCCCCACCCCAATCTTCTTCACTTTTCTAGTGGTCAGACTCTGTGCCTTCTAGGTTAAAGTGCTTCTATTTTAAAGTTTATTTATTTATTTGGTATTTATTTGGGGAGGGGAGGAGGGCAGAAAGTGAAGGAGAGAGAAAATCCCAAGCAGGCTCTGTGCTGTCAGTGCAGAGCCTGATGCAAACCTCGGTCCCATGAACCATGAGATCATGAGCTGAGCAGAAACCAAGATTCAGATGCTTAAGCGACTGAGTTACCAGGGTGCCCTCTGTTTCTATTTTAAACAAAATTTCTCCTTTTCTAGACTCAAGCAGATAAGACTCCTTTTTTGTTCATAGGGATGTGCATACTGCAGATGATTCAGTGACAACTTTCTTTTGTTATATCTTTGTCACTTTAGTAAGGCTTGGACATTGTCCAGAAAATAGTCATTTATCTTTGCCCTTGTTTGTAAACTCTATGGCTATGTCTGGATATGATTAAGCTCTTGGATATTGTATGTTGAGTCCTATGAGATACCCTCACGGAGGATTTTATCTACCTATGGCATTGAAGTCACCTTGCCATGGCTCCTACAGAAATGGCAACACCAATACTTGCTGGTCCCACTAAGACACATAAAACATTTTCATTTTGCACTGCAAAAGGACTAGCAACTTTGACTCTAATATGACTTCATAGTGAATACTGCAGTCATTTCTCAAGGATATGTGGTGTTATGGGTAGTCTCCTCTTCCTCTTCACCTTTGGTAGATGATTTACAGAAATATTTAAATATGTTTCAGCAAGTTAAACATGTCAGCGCATGTCAAAACACTTAAATTATAATGCGAATCTATGACCTTACCACAAACATGATGTCAATATCAAAAGACCTCTTGCTGTAATTAATGTCTTCCATGAATTGAGTCTCTTTGAAATGACTTTTTACCAAGCTCTTAAACAAGTTAGCCACTGCACATATTTCCTAATTGAAACATTCCTGGCATTAATTTTTATTAATTAATTCTTTAAAATAAAGAATTTTAAAGGCTAGAAATTATGATCTTTTTCACAGTGGGAAGAATTTTGTTTCTAATAAAAGCTTAATAAAAAAAATTGTCTCTATTAATAGAGAATTAAATAGAGAATTTAATTTTGTATCAATATGTCAAGATAAATTATCATTTTTGAATACCAAACAAAGTTCAGAAAAGAAAGTGGCATCGTTAAGTCTGGACATTTGGTACCTAGTAGGAATTCAAGTAATGCTGACAGCTTTAACCCTGTCATCATGTGTAAAGTTTTGATTATAAAATAATTTTCATGGCTTTTGATTTGAGATTACTTTTTGGACTCAACCTTCAATGTCAAATTAAAACATAGTTACTAAACAGTGGCTAAGAGAGTAAATACTATGTGTTAGTTACCAGCACAGTGTTAGCCATCACCGTGAATGAAGAAGTGAGGGCTACACAGCATTTAAACTTATTCCATGATATACAATCTTCCAGGCTTGTTGACTTGCAAATCTGCAACTTTGATTTGATTTGATTTTGCAGACCATGCTTCAATTATGTGTGTCAATTTCTAAATTGAAAATAATAAAATCAATATTAAAAATATCTGGACTTGTAGTCGTCTGTGACTTGCCTAACAATCATTTGTCAAATAAATTGTTGATCTTTTGAACAGTATTTAATAAGGCTTCCAATTCCAAAACTACTGTGTTAACTGTTTTTAATTGGTTTGGTTATACAGTCAGTGAATGTGTATTCATGTTGTACTCAATGCTGGGAATAATGTGAGCGAAAACAAATGAGTTGCCATTTTGACTCTGCATGACTCCTTGAAAGCTTAGACTGTATCTTCGACTAGCATCTGGACCTCCATTTTTGGCTGGGTCCCATTACAAGGCCTCCTATTACTATTTTTAGGAATATAATTTGCCTAGAAGTTCTTCATCCAGCTCTTCAGTTGTATTTTCTTACAACAGTGGGTGCCACCCTTGCTACATTGACAGAGAGCCTAAAAAATATGGTATTCTCTGCAGAAGCATAGTTGATCTGGAATACAAATTCAGAAGAATTTTTCTGCAGAAATATGACTCTATTTCATGAACAAATTATATAATTACAATCAGGGATACATTGTTTCAGATATTAAAAAGCTGTTGGATGAAGCAAATTTGAGAGCTTTAAAAATAAACTCAAGCCAGTGAAAGAAGAGTTAAGTATTTAAATAATATCTGGGAATGCTGATGAGTTGAAGAATTAATGAGCACATTAAGGTTAATAGAGGACATTTAAGAGTTGTCCTTTATTTGGGAAGAGGACACTAATCATGATGACAATCATACTCAGCAGATATGAGGTTTTCTCCAGGTGTTCTGGCCACCCTCACTTGCCTGACTCATAAACCTGGCCAGTGTGGTCGAAGAGGATTAGAAAAAGAGACAATCACAAAGTACGAGAATTTTCCCCAAGCTAGCACGATATCCCCATCTACCACATGCTTAGTTTCTGACACAAGTCCTGGATTTTGGCATTGGTCTTAGAAGATACTCAGGTTGTTTTTCATCCTGCTATAATGCACATTTGTGTATTCAGTTTGTTGAATGAGCTCAACTATTTGGGGTGATTCTCCTGAAGACAGAGATCATGCCTTAACCAGCTCAAAGTTCTTTGTGCTAAAAACTGAGATTTCACGTGGAAAGTATTCTTCAAAAGTTTGTTGTATGTATGAACAAACAAAACATTTTTCAGGTGCTTGGGTGGTTCAGTCAGTTAAGTGTCAGACTCTTGATTTTGGCTCAGGTCATGATCTCACGGTTTGTGAGATCAAGTCCCATGTGGAACTCTGTGCTGATGTCACAGAGCTTGCTTGGGATTATCTCTCTCTCTCTCTCTCTCTCTCTCTCTGCCCCTCCCATGCTCTCTCTCTCTCAAAATAAATACCTAAACTTAAAAAAAAAAAAAAGATTTTTTCCAACTATACATAATGTAAATAACGCATCTTGTGAAGTCAAATCTATTTCAACACCAAAAGTCCAGTTACAATATAACCATGGTTGACTCATGGGCTCACTAAAGCAAAGTCACTCACTAATATCCTGTTTTTGAGCATTCTTCCTCATGGCCAGTTTGGCTGCTATAGGTCACATTATTCCCTAACAGGCTTCATCTTGGATAGTACATGGCATACTGAATGACATTACAAGGAGCACCTTGCCTTGTCTATGAGGTAAGCAAAATGTTTTAGAATATCTGCTATAGGAACCTTAGCTATTCATAATTTAATGAGGTGTATGTGGTCATTTTTTGTTTGAAACATGAAATTTGAGTGCTAATACTTTGATGTTATAAACTTCTACCCTTTCCTACTTTCATGCCCCTCCTATTTTCTACTGATTCAGTATTTGCCAGCCATGTACCATATGAAAATTCAACATCATTGTGTGAAAAAATAATAATGAAGAGGGAAGAGAGGACAGAAGGAAAGGGAAAAAGAAAGATATCATTTACCATTGCTTCATAGCATGATTTTTATATTCTTTGATACATTTTCTCTACATTTCTATGCAGAGAAATGTTGGCCGTCTCATGAAATTTAACAGCACCCTCCTTCAAAGGAAATCGACCAAAAAAATACTTAAAATGTCCTCTTGGGAAATAGTTTTAAACTCTCATGTTATTAATTGAATTGTGTCCCCTAAATATTAATCTGTTGAAGTCCTAACCCCCTGTACCCCAGAACGTGACCTTATTTGGAAATAGGTTCTTTGCAGATGTAATTAGTTAATATGAGGTCATACTGGCATAGGGTGGACCCCTAACCCAATATGACTGGTATCCTTATAAAAAGGGAAAATCTGGTAGGATTCAGCCATAGAAGAATGGAATTGTAGTGGCCAGAATGGCTTTATTCAAATGCCTCGTTCTTTCCACATGGTGGCTTGGGCAAACAGTCCGACTTCGTCCATGGTGGCTTAGGGCTCCAATACAAGTGTTCCAAGAGCAGGGAAATGGAAGCTGACATGCTTTTATAAGGCCTGGGCTCCAAAAATGGCCCAACATCGCATCTTTAATATTTTATCAGTCAGAGCAAGTACATAACCTGCTCAGAACTCAAAGGGAGGCAACATAGACCCACATCTTAATTGGGAAGAGTTTCTAAAAATCTTCACCCTAACTTAATGTGCTACATGACTCTTATCAAAAATTATTTCCATATGTACTTAGAAAAACCATTACATTAATTACAATTCACTGATCATTTTAATTTTTCAAAATCATTTTTTTAGGCAAGGATTTACTAATTAAGAGATTAAACATCTTTCAAGTCCCCTGCCTTATCCCCTTCAGTCAGCATTTATATGTCTCATTATATCCAATGTGTGCATTTATTTTTTATAATTATACTCATAAATTAATTCATAATACCCCAATAATCCTTAAAGCATCTTGTCCTCTACATCTTTTGTAATTTCCCTTAGAGCAAAAAAAGGGAAATTTTGGATACATCATGCTAAATACAAGGCAGAGATTGGGGTGATGCTCCTACAAACCAAAGAATGCCAAAGATTGCCAGCAAGCCATTAAAAGCTAGGTAAGAGGACAGATTCTCTCTCATAGCCCTCAGAAGGAATCACCCTTCCAACACCAAAATCTTAGATTTGTAGCCTCCAGAACTGTGAGATAATTCATTTCTGTTATTAAGTCTCCCTGTTTGTGATACTTTGTTACAACAGCCCTAGCAAACTAATACACCTTCTTTGAAGTCATTGACTGGAAACAATAGTGTCTGTCTTGTCAGGACAGGCTATGGGGTTCATGGGTGCCTCAGTAAGTTAAGGGTTCATGACTTTGCTCAGGTCATGAACTCAGGGTTGGTAAGTTCAGGCCTTGAGTAGGGCTCTGTGCTGACAGCTCAGAGCCTGGATCCTGCTTCAGATTCTGTGTCTCCCTTTCTCTCTTTCTCTTTCTGCACCCCCCCTCCTCTGCTTACTCTCTTTCTCTCAAAAATAAAATGAACATTAAGACAGGCTACTACCACACTCCCACCCACATTGAAACCATACTATGAGACAGCAGAACCTTGACTTCTGCTTGGCTGAAGCTTTAAAAATCACTTACCACTGAAACGACACTACCTTATCTTGCTCTCTTGTGATTAATTACACAAAGCAGAGGCAGGAATAGCAGTTAACACACAGGTGCTCCTCATAGAGCTTTCCTATTGTTGACCCTAAGCAATGGTGAGGCAGGAGCTGTTGACTGATACATTACATAGATTAATGTAAGAGATATTAATGAGTTCAAGGGCGTTCTCCTTATTTCTATTCCCCATAGCCTCTAGTTTCGTGCTGAGCACAGAACTATTATTTAGTACTTAATCTTTGATAAATGATATTATCAACTCTCTTCAACTGTTTATTTTTGCTTTGAAATATTTTGAGTAAAAATATAAGTAAAACAACTTGTTTTCACTACATGTAAATATCAATTTCAATAGGTACAAAAGGTATTGAATTTCTGTTCTTTCTGAGAAAGCTTTTCTGTAAGGGGACCTCAAAGACAGACAAGCTAGTCTCTGTCGCCATCTAGGGAAAACAGAGGATTATAACAGTATAGAGCTTAAATTTAAATTTCGGCTTCCGAAGGAATAGTTAAAACTATACTTAGAAAAATGCAGGAATATAGAGTTTGCACATAGAGATGCTTCCTTTTTCTATGTAGGGTAGGCCAGTGTATACTTTCACTGTTTGTTATCTTGTCCCAGCTTGGAGGTGTATGACCAATGTGATTAACTATTTACTCATTTAACGAATCTCTATTTACCCACTACTATATTCAAGGCACTGTAATGGTAATTAAAAGCAGTATATAAAAAAAGAATCAAATGTTATAGATGGGTAAACAGGTAAAAAGAAAGCAGTATAAGACACCTTACCCACGAAAGAGTCAATCGTGTGATATAAGGGAGTCTGACTTAAAATTTCTGTTTAAAGTAATTTATTCTGCCCTTGCTATGCTACAAAAAATAATCAAAATCATACCCATTTTTGGGTACTCTGTTCACTACTAGCCCTCCCACTGTCCATTTGGATCCATTATTGCTTTCTTTCATCTCTCTGGACTTTCTAACCCCTTGGCTTTGCCCCTATGTTCCTGGTTTAGGCTGAAAGCTACCTTTTGTTTTGAAGACTTCTTGGTCACACTTCTTTGACTTTGTTCTTGAGAATTTTTTCTTAAATGTGACTTCTTTCTTTACTCTAGCTTCCATGCCAGCCTTAGACAATCCTAACAAACCAAAAATTATACTGGGAAGCAAAAATGACACTCATTGAAACCCTGGGCCTTAAGTTCCCTTGTACACTGGGGATGAGACAATGCCTTCTTTACTCTCTGTTTAGGAAATGCAGTACAAACCAGTGTGCACCTAGCTGTCAATAATAACCCCTACACCTGGCTCAAGCATCTGTTTTGCTGGCCTCCCACCTCAAGAAAGCTGCCAGAAAGCTTATCAGGTGGGTGTGTTCCCTGCCACCAAGAAAGAAAATTCACTGCAACTTGGAGAGCAGATTAGTGTAGATTTTGATGGGCAGGTTACTTCAGAGGACCCCCACATTTTTCCCACATCCAAGTACTAGCCTTAATAGGCCCTGAGTATGTTTCTGAAGAAGTGTAAAATTGTCGGGTGCCAAGTGACCATATTTTCTGTTATGGACTGAATTGTGACTTCCCAAATTCTTAGGCTGAGGTCTTAACCTCATTCTCCTATGCAATAACCCCAATCTTGGTTCAGTGCTCTTTCCTCTCTAGAAAATGTGGCTCCATGGAGTCTTCAACTCAAGTAACAGCTCTGCTTAGAAGGTGAGTCTGTCTTTCCCTTGATCTTAACTCTTCTTTGTAGAGGCATAAAGGTTTTTCAGGCAGCAATAAATGGTTGTCTTCTTTAGGGGAGATCAGTAAAGTATCAAAGAAATTCCCTTAGCCCCAAATATTCATCACGTCACTTCCCTCATAACTTACCCATGTACATGGATCTTCCTGAGATCACTGCAAAGGCTATCCAGTCCCCCCAGTGCTCATTATCAATACATCTTTCATGTTGCTCCTAGGAACTTCAAAAATGTGTCAAAATAAGACAAGTAAGCACCTGCAAGGCCACATTATGATCTCACTGAGATCTCACTTAATTTCTCAATTTTCTCAAATTATGTTCAACTATGATGTTCTAATTCCCTGAATCGAGTTATACTGTAAGGTGAACATCAGATGATGTTATATCTCATGACTCAAACTCCTCTCACTCATTTCCACTGTCAGAGATTTTTTATATGTATTTATTTTTTGGGGGGAGAGTGCAAGCAGGGGAGTGGCAGAGAAAGGGGAACAAGGGATCAGAAGTGGGCCCGGTGCTGACTGGTTGACAGCAGCAAGCCCGATGTGCTGCTCCAACTCATGAACAGGGAGATCATGACCTGAGCTGAAGTCAGATACTAAACCAACTAAACCACCAGGTGCCCCTCCATTGTCAGAGTTTTAATTTCATTCTTGCTTCTAATACCTTCTCCCCAATATCAGCACAGTGAATTTTTAAAAAAATTGAGCCATACTCATATTGCTTTTCTCCCAGTAAAAAAAATCCTTCCACAGTACCTAAAATGTGGGCTATGAAGCTCCTAAATTAGCATAGACTACCTTGTGTGATAATTCCAATTTTATCACCAGCAACTCCCTCTTTTGCATTTAATGATCAGATCACACCAATCTACTTACCTTTCCCGAATACAATATGACATTTTACAACTCCCAGTTTAAATATATGTCACTCTCCTTGCCTGGAAGCCTTTTCTCTCACATACTCATTTGGCTGCCCTTAATAACCTTCCAACTTCAGCTCTAGTATCAATTCTTCCAGGAAGTCCTTTGTAACCCATTCCCAGACTGCAGCAAAGGTCACTCACTCACCCCCATGCCTCACAAATTACACTGTCTTTACACTCCATTTCCCTAATTAGACTGAGAAGGTGCTAAGGGAAGAGTTCAGACCTTTCCCATCTTCTGATACTAGCACCAACACAGGAATTGAAAACTGGCAAGTGCTAATTAAACAATTTATTCTAGATCACAACAGATCAAGAGAAATATGCTCTATAAGTGTTTGCTTGTTTGTTTTTTGTGGGGAGTGAGGGGTCATTGGGATGGGAGTATTAAAAATGTTGTTTTTGCAATACCTGGGTCATCTAGGTAAGAGAAGTCCCTCAGTCCAATAGCTCCTGTGCCCAAGTGTCAGCAAGGATGGAAAGAAGTTGGAACCCTTGTACACTACTGGCGAGAATGTAAAATGGTGCCACCATTAAGGAAAACGTTATGAAGATTCCTCAAAAAAATTAAAATAGAACTATGATATGATCCAGCAATCCCACTTCTGGGTATATATCTAAAAGAATTTAAAGCAAATCTCAAAGCAATATCTGTACACTCATGTTTAACGCAGCATTATTCACAATAGCCAATAGGAGGAAACAACCCAAATGCTCATCAACAGCTGAAAATATAAAGGGAATGTGGTATATACATATAAGGGAATAAAAAAGAATTAAAAGAGAAGGAAATCGCGTCACATGCTACAACATTAATGAGCTTCAAGGACATTATGCTGACTGAAATAAGCCAGTCACAAAAGGACAAATATTACATGATTTTCATTCATACGAAGAACTCAAAATCATAGAAACAGAAAATAGTTGGTTGCCAACGGGTGCTGGTGGTGAGGGAAGATTAGTGTATAGTGAGTACAGAATTCCAGTTTTGCAAGATGAAAAAGTTCTAGAGATCTACTGCACAATAATGTGAAAATACATAACACAACTGAATTATACACTTTAAAATAGTTAAGATGATAAACTTAACCACATTTTTGCACCATTGGTGGGAAGGTAAACTGGTGCAGCCAGTCTGGAAAACAGTGTGGAGGCTCCTCAAAAAATTAAAAATAGAACTACCTTATGACCCAGCAATTGCACTACTAGGTATTTATACAAAAGATACAAAAATGCTGATCTGAAGGGGTACATGTACCCCAATGTTTATAGCAGCACTATCAACAATAGACAAAGTATGGAAGTGCTCAAATGTCCATGACTGATGAATGGATAAAGAAGATGTAGTCTATATTTATATAATGGAATATTACTGAGCAATCAAAGAGAATGAAATCTTGCCATTTGCAACAACGTGGATGGAATTGGAGTGTATTATGCTAAGTCATAAAAAGACAAATATATGATTTCACTCATATGTGGAATTTAAGAAACAAAACATGATCATAGGGGAAATGAAGGAAAAATAAGATAAAAACAGAGAGGCAGACAAACCATAAGAGGCTCTTAAATACAGAGAACAAACTGAGGGCTGCTGAAGGGAAGGGGGAGGGGTGGATGGACTAAATGAGTGATGGTCATTAAGGAAGGCACTTGTTGGGATGACACTGGGTGTAATACATAAGTGGTGAATCACTGGGTTCTACTCCTGAAACCAATACTACATTGTACATTAACTAACTTGAATTTGAATAAATAAAAATTTTTAGAAGATGACAAATTTAACCAATTTTGCCATGATTAAAAATTAAAAGATGATCTATATCCATTCTTTCGATTTAGAGAAAAGAAAAAAAGAGGCCTAATGTGGGGATATATCCAAGAAAAAACAGCAGGATAAAGTCAGTTAAAAAACTGAATGTTCTTCTTCTGAGATCAAGAAGAAGGCAAGAATGTCCACTACCCCACTTACAGATAGCATTGAGTCCTAGGCAGTGCAATAAGGCAAAAGAAATAAATAAAAAGCATTACAATTGGAAAGAAGGAAACTGTTTTTATTAAAAAAAAAACAGATTGCATATGAAAACGACCATAAAAATTCCAAGGAGTCCACAAGGTAACTAATAAAATTACTATGAGATTTTACCCAATCTATCAGGATGTATCAGATCACACAAACCAGCTGCATTTCTATTTACCAATAATAAACAATTGTTAAATATATTTTTAAATATCATTTGTAATAGAATAAAAACTAAAAATGACTAAAGGAAAGTTAACAGAAGATGTGTAAAACTTTTATACTGAAAGCCACAAAGCATGTAGAAACAAATTAAGGAAAACCTATTACAGAAATTCCTCTGACTCATGAATTAAAAGAGTCAATTTTAAGTTACCAATTCTTCCCAAATTCATTTACAGATTAATGCCATCCCATTCAAAATACAGGCAGAGATTTTAGAAAAACTGCCAAGATGATTCTAAAACTGATATTGAAATGAAAGGACTTAGAATAGCCAAAACAGTCTTTAAAAAGAATAAAGTTGGAAGATTATACTACCTTTTTATTAAACTTATTATAAATTTGTAATAATCAATTCACTTGGTACTGACATAAAGTAAGACAAATCAATGGAACAGGATAGAGGTGTACAGAAAGAAATCTACACATATATGATCTATGAATTTTCAACAAAGATGCTAAGGTAATTCAATGGGGAAAGGATACCTTTTTCCATAAATAATGCTGGCATAACTATGTACCCATATCTCACCCCATACACAACAATGGATTTGAAGTAAATCATACACCTAAACATAAACATTCTGTCTATAAAACTGCCCCGAATATTATTTTTAAAAATTTATTTATTTATATTCAAGTTAGTTAACATACAGTGCAGTATTGGTTTCAGAAGTAGAACCCAGAATGTCGTTTTGACCATTAAGAAGGCAACGATTTCTTGGAATCAAAAACTACCAACATCTAAAAGAAACATTGAAATTTTATAATTTTTTTTTAATTTTTTAATGTTTAATTATTTTTGAGAGGGAGGGAGAGAGAGAGCGTGAGTGGGGGAGGGAAGAGAGAGAAAAAGAGAGAGAGACACAGATTCCAAAGCAGGCTCCAGTCTCCGAGCTGTCAGCACAGAGCCTGATGAGGGGCTTGAACCCACAAACTGCAAAATCATGACCTGAGCCGAAGTTGGACACCTAACTGACTGAGCCACCCAGGCGCCCCCCCAAATTTTATAATTTTCAAAGTTAAAAACTTCAGCTCTTCTTTCATTATGTTTAATGTTAGCTGAAGTCTTCCACAGATAGCCTTTATTATGTTTTGGAAGTGTCTTCTTATTGTTTCAGGTACTATTTTTAATTTTTTCCTAGCTTTATATAAGTACAATTGACAAATTAAAGGTGTATGTATTTATGGTATACAATGTAATGCTTGATGCATATACATTATGAAATGATTACCATAATAATGCTATTAACATATCCATCACCTCTTACAGTTATCATTTGTGTGTGTGTATGCAGAGTGAACACTTAAGATCAACTCTCTTAGCAAATTTCAAGTATAAAATATAGTATTATTAACTATAGTCACCATGCTGTACATTAGATCTCTAGAAATTATTCATCCTGCATAACTGAAACTTTGTACCATTTGACCAACATTTCCCAATATCGTCTAATCTGGACACCCCACCTGGCACCATTCCACTCTGTTTCCATGAGTTCAACTTTTTTAGATTCCACACATCAGTGAAACAATGTAGTATTTGACTTTCTGTGCCTGGCTTATTTGACTTAGTATAATGTCCTTGATATTCATCTTAATTTTAGCATGTGACAATATTTCCTTTTCTTTTTAAGACTGAATAATATTCAATTATATGAATTTACCACATTCTCCTCATCTATTCATCCATTAATAGACACTTGGATGATTCCCTAACCTTACTATTGTGACTAATGTTATAAAAAACATGGGAGTGGTGATATATCTTTGAGATACTGATTTCATTTCCTTTGCATATATACTCAGAAATGGAATTGCTAGATCATATGGTAATACTACTTTTAGTTTTTGAGGAAGTCCATCTAACAGATGGAAGGTGATAACTCAAAAGTTTTTATTTGAATTCCAGTTATTTAACATACAGTGTGATATCAGTTTCAGGTGTGCAGTTTAGTGATTCAACACTTCCATACAATACCCAGTGCTCAACACTACAAGTGCACTTCTTAATCCCCATCACCTATTTAACCCAGCCCCCTACCCACTTCCCCTCTGGTAACTATCAGTTTGTCATCTACAGTTGTGATACACATTTCTCTGATGATTAATAATGTTGAGCATTTTTTCATATACCTATTGGCTATTTGTATGTCTTCTTTGGAAAAAAGTCTATTTAGGTCCTTTGCCAGTTTTTAAATTGGGTATTTGTTTCCACAGTTGAGCTCCTTATAAATTTTGGATATTAACTTCTTATTATATGTATGGTTTACAAATATTTTCTCCCATTCCATAGGTTGACTCGTCATTCTGTTGGTTGTTCTTTGTTCTTTGATGTTGATTGTTCTTTGCAGAAACTTTTTAGTTTGATGCAATCCCATTTTCCAATTTTTGCTTTTGTTGCCTGTGCTTTTGGATTCATAATAAAAAATCATTGTCAAGACCAATGTTAAAAAGCTTTATCCCTATGTTTTCTATTAGTAGTCTTATAGTTTCAAGTCTTATATTTAAGTCTTTAATCCATTTTGAGGTGATGTAAGTATATGGTCTGAAGAGTCCAATTTCATTCTTCTGCATGTGGATATTCAATTTACAAACACCATTTTTGAAAAGACTGTCCTTTTCCCATTGTATAATCTTGGCACTTTTGTTAAAGATCATGTAAATGCATTAATTTATTTCTGGTTTCTCTATTCTGTTCCCATTGATCTATACATCTGCTTTTATGTCAGTATCATGCTGTTTTAATCACTACAGCTTTGTAGTATATTTTGAATTCAGAAAGTATGCTTCCAGCTTTGTTCTTTCTCAAGATTGCTTTGACTATTTGAGCTCTTTTGTGGTTCCGTAGAAATTTTAGGATTGTTTTTTTCTATTTCTGCAAAAAATGCCATAAGAATTTTAATAAGGATTTCACTGAATCTGTAGATTGCTTTGGGTGGTATGGACATTTTAACAATATTAATTCTTCCAATCCATGAGTGTGGATATCTTTCCATTTATTTGCATTTTTTCAATTTCTCTAATCAATGTCTTTATTTTTTAGTGTACATAACTTTCACCTCCTTGGTTACATTTATTCCTAAGTATTTCATTATTTTTAATGCTATTATAAATGGGATTATTTTCTTAATATCTCTTTTGATAGTTCATTTTTAGTGTATATAAATGCAACAGATTTTTGTACATTGATTTTTGTATCTTGCAACTTTACTGAATTTGTTTATTAGTTCTAGCAGAGTTTTGGTGGAGTCTTCAGGGTTTTCTATATTTAAAGAAAATGTAATCTGCAAACACAGACAGTTTTCATTCTTCCTTTCCACTTTGGATGCCTTTTATTTCTTCTTCTTGTCTAATTGCTTTTGCTATGACTTCCAGTATTATACTGAATAGAAATGGCAGGAGTGGGCAACCTTGTCTTGTTTCTGGTCTTAGAGGAAAAGCTTTGAGTTTTCCACTGTTGAATATGAAGTTAGCTGTGGACTTGTCACATATGGTCTTTATTATGTTGAAGCACACTCTTTATAATTTGTTGAGAGTTTTTATCATGAATTTTGTCACTTTTTTTTTCCTGCATCTATTGTGATAATCAGTGAGGGTTGGCCTATATGCTGGGGCTGCAGCTTCCTGCCTGACAGTGGGGTCATGGAAGCTTCATCTATAAGGGCAGGCATTTAGCCTGGAGTCTCAGGGCCTGGCCTGGCACTGTGGTGGCCAGGAGCCTTATTCTGGGGGTGTGAGCCTGGAGCCCAAGGTGCCAGGGTTCACTGGGGTGAGCTCTATGCTGAAGTTCGTGGTAAAGTTGGATACCACTTCACTCTTCTTCCCCCATGAGGTGTCTCTATGCATCGCACTACTCAGGCTTGAGGAAAGGATGACATGGGTAATGTGAAAGTGTTTTTCTTACCCCCTTCCATGTGTCTTTTCTTATTTCTGTTCTGGATTTCAATGGAGACCCAGAAGTATTCACCAATCCAATTATCTTTCACCTGAAATCCTTAGCTTTTGTAAAGGTATTTTCATTTGTGGATAGTTGTTCAAACATGCTTGCATGAGGGTACAGGCTCTGAAAACTATCATTCCACCATCTTGCTCATTCCTCATGGAAATATCCTTTTACTGCTAGTTTACTGAGTGTGCTTTATCATAAACAGAGTTTGAATTTTTCCATGGAGTTTCAGAATTTCTCTTCTTTTCAGTGTGCTTTGATTTATCTACAAAGCAGAAGTGTGGTTTGGTGCTTTATGCATAGTGGGGGGAGTCAGGTCAGCAACCTTCCTCAGTCTTAGTCACTGCCTTCCTTTAAATCTTTGTGGGGTAGCCCTACAGTACAGTTCTCTCCTAGGCACAGTGAAGCCAACCTAAATTATTTACTTCCAGCTGTATAAGCCTTTACAGCTTTACAAGTTCAAGAAATCAAACAAGTTGGGAATGGTAGTCAATAAATAAATTCAGAGGGAAATGGGATTCTGGGGCCAGATGTCAGTCAGCTTCTTCCTTTTGCTTCAACCATTTGTATTATGGTTGCAGTTAATCTTGTCTAAATGAGGGGGGAAAGTAAGAATATTGCTGTAGTCAAACAAGGAAGGAAACAGTGAGAAGGGGAAGTAAATCCAGTAAATGCAGTAAATACAGGAAAGGAAGAGGATTCAAGAAGCAAACAGAAAACCACAGAAGAGAGAAAAATCTGAAATCTATGAGTGTATACTATAAATCAGACACTATGTAAGTTGCTTTACATAAAATATCTCTCTACTCCTCATAACGACCCTGATAAAGAAATATTATCATTGCTCTTTTACAAATAAGCTAAATCTCAATGAGGATCACCAACTTGCTCTAGATAACAAAACTGAAGTGTTGAAGTGGGAAGTATTTGCAGCACTAAAGCCTTATTGTTTCCTGTGCACCAAGATGTCCTGTAGTTAAAGAAGTGAATCATCCCAGGGCCTTGAAGGTTATATCCCTACGAGAGCAGAGTAAATAGAAGACCTCACGGCTACATTCCGTTTGTAATAAAGCAAACAGTGAGGACAGGATTTCTGGTTGTTGGATTTTTTTTAATAATCTTGGCAATAGTTCAAATTTATAAACTTCTCTGAGAATGAAAACATATTTGATGTGATATAAGTAATTTAGTAATAGTCATGATTACAATCTGTTACTAAAACCAAGGCATCCAAACACAATTGCATAGTGATGAAACTAACAGCATGTTTTCTCCACACCACCATACATACTATTCGCCATTAGTTGCTCATTTGGAAAACAGAAAATTATAAATAGAGATTATAAAAATCACTCAAATGGAGCATTCAGTGGATTTCTGAAGGATCAAGATGCCTTTATCTGGTGAAGCTATCTTCTCAAAATGGTTATACCTTAAAAGAAGTGTTCTTTAAAACAAATTGCCCCTTCAAGTTCCATGAAGAACATTTACTCTCATCTTATCTTTGAGCTATGATGAGCAATGGAAGAGTTACTTAAGCTCTCCTTCTTCCATCTTTGGTGGGCTCCATATCAAGTGTAACTTCATATTGTACACATTATGAAACACTCCTTCAGTCTAAAGGAGAAACTGTCAACATTATTCATTCGCCTTAACTTTTTTAAAATTAGCCAGCTTGACTGATTTTATAACACAATCAGAAGCAGAGAAAAGTTCCCTTCCCAAAGATAGTGTAGATAGGAATATGTTTATTTCTTGTTTGAATAACACTGCAATTATAACAGACCAGTTACTGACTATAATTGGATCTATGGGACATTATCCCTGGAGTTTCAGAATTTTAATTCTGCACAAATAGAATTCTAAGTTTAATTTGCTACATGAATTGGAAACTTCTCATAAGCAACAAAAAGCTTAAATTGCCTTATAGTGCCAATAGTTGGTCTTTTGAAGGATGATTCTGGAGCACAGATGCCAGGCAAATTCTGGCTATATGAAAGAAATATCTATATATGTCTACCACCATGAGAATATCTGTCATCATCTTCCTGGGTTTGAAATGGAAACTGTGGACTTGTGTTGAAATGTCCAAGGTTTTTGGTTAATTAATCTATGACTGCAGAAATTTATAACTTTTTTTAACTCACTGAATCTCCCAAATTATTTTGGACAGAATTCTAGGAGTGACAGAAAATATGATGAGCTTGGAGAGCAGAACAATTCCTAAGTAAGCAGACTGTTACCAAACTAGGGTAAGAAAATAATTCCAATGGTTCAGGTAAATTAATGACTTAGCTATAGATCAGTTACAAATGTGATTTCAGAAAAAGAAAGAATGCATAAGATTATTTCTTTCATCAATCTCTCATGATGTTTATGAAATAAACCTCTCGCTTCCTAACACTGCCAAAAAATCTTGTATCAAAAATAACAGCTTGAGGATTTACCTGTTGACTTCCTACTTGAAATCTTCCTAATTAATGACAAATTCCTTCAAACATATATTACTATCACCAAGCTGGAGAAGCATTTGACTACACAGACTACAAGTCTATAGCATAGACTACAAGTGCATATGAAGAAAAAAATGCCAGAAAATACGAAGGGAGGGGATCTTATGTTTTATATATAATATATGATGTTAATCTTTCTGTGCATATATACAAATGAATATGACATAATAAAATGTTTCAGGGAAATTTGACATCTGTAACAGTTTTTTTCTTCCTGGGATTTTCCCACTACCCCAAAGTTGAGGTCATCGTATTTGTGCTGTGCTTGCTGATGTACCTGATCACCCTGCTGGGTAATATCATTCTGATCTCCATCACCATCCTGGATTCCCACCTACACAAACCCATGTACTTCTTCCTCAGCAACCTCTCCTTTTTAGACATCTGGTACACTTCTTCTGCTTTTACTCCAATGCTGACAAACTTTGTTACAGGGGAAAACACCATCTCATTCGTAGGGTGTGTTGCTCAGATGTACTTCTCTCTAGCTATGGGTGCCACTGAGTGTGTGCTCTTGTCCTTGATGGCATATGACCGATATGTGGCCATCTGCAACCCCCTGAGATACCCCATCATAATGAACAAGAAGGTTTGTTTGCAGTTTTCAGCTGGTTCCTGGTTGACAGGCTACCTCACCACCCTGGTGGAAACAGTATTTGTGCTGCAGCTCTCTCTGTGTGGTCATAACACAATCAATCATTTTGCTTGTGAAATTCTGGCTGTCTTGAAACTGGTTTGTGTGGACACCTCCATGGTGGAATTACTCATGCTGGTGATCACCACACTTATCCTTCCCATGCCAGTGCTTCTAATTTGTATATCTTATGCATTCATTCTCTCCAACATCCTAAGAATTAGTTCAGTGGGTGGTCGAAGCAAAGCCTTTTCAACATGTGCAGCCCACCTGACTGTGGTGGTTTTGTTCTTTGGGACAGCTCTCTCCATGTATCTAAAGCCCTCAGCTGTGGATTCACAGGAAATAGATAAATTTATAGCTTTGGTATATGGCGGATTAACCCCCATGTTGAATCCTATCATCTATAGTCTACGGAACAAAGAGGTGAAAGCAGCTATGAAAAGGTTGCTGATTAGAAATCCTTTCAGTACTGTGTTAATTTCTGTCCTCAATAATATCAGAGCAAGCACACTCATCTGAATAATCTCCAACATTATCCAGAAAGTTGCAAAATAGTTGCTATAAACCAAACCCTGGAAAATACTCATTTTTGATAGTTCAACATTAAGTTCAATATCTTGATTTATCTTGTAAATAAAACTGCTGAAATTAATGAATCATTTAGAAAGAATGAATTATGTTTCCAAAAAGTATTTAAAATTTATTGAATATTAATATAACATTAAAATTAGATAATTTCTTATTTCCTGTTTGACTTGCTATACATCTAATAGTCAACTGTAGCATCACCATGGCAACTAATACCCCAAGATTGTAAAATTTTAAGCCTAGTAAATTTTTAAATAATTTCTTCTTATATGATTTGCAATTATATCTGAATTTATGAAGAAATAGGTAATTTTACATAAGTGTTGATATAATTTAAGGTATAAATATGTCAAAATTCATAAAACCAAGATACTATTAATTTTAGAAGTTTTCCTAGTCTCCAAATGTTAAAATGTGAAAAATATGGTTTCAGGTTTGATGAACTATAGCATGAATGATTTTGTTATTTGGGATGTATATCTTGGGGGATGAATAAATATCTCTGTATGTGCAAAGATATCATAACAAGGGTTTGCACAATTGTAATCCTGCATATGAAGTGGAGTAAAGAAATAACTTTGGGACATCTTGAAATGCTTATGGTAATAATGTCAAAACACTCTCATTAAACTTTGAATGCCTCAGTGAATTCATCAACACATAACCACACCATGTTACTATTCTTAGACATGGTTAATTGACCTATTAAGTCTGAGAAAGGAAAGATTCCTACCCTGTAGAGATTACATTGGAAAAGAATTGATTTATGAATGTACACACATATTATGGGAAAAGATTCATGGATATATTTAATGTATGTGAGCAAAATTACATAAAGTATAACTTTATCAATATTGCATATTGGTGAGTTTTTGTCTTTTCCACCTTCCCTGGAACTAGGAAATAATGAAGTCAGTGTGTAAACATATCTTTCTTTCCTCTTTATCAGAGAGGTATTCTTGGACATACATGGGTGGTGACTTTATTATATGGATCAAGTGACCCTTGCTAGCATACATACAATCTCCCTGAGTTTTAGATTTAGAGAAGGTAGAACAATTATAGATAATTGTTGCATAAGGTCTCAGCCTGAACAAGTCAGAGCTTTCAAGGAATTATTCAATCTCTATAACCTATTATATATACATATGTGTATGTGTATATATATATATATATATATATATATATATATATATATATGTATATATGTGTATGTGTATATATATGTATGTATATACACATACACATATGTATATATATGATTATTCAATCTCTATAATCATTTACGACAGTGATTTCAGGTAATCACAAACACTGAGCCTATACATATTCATCTTACTTGTTTACATGCGTGAAAAGAAAATCTGTAAATAAGGTGTTAAAATTAAAGTCTTATGCCTCATCAGTTCCAGTGGGCATATGATATCTTCTTCAACAAATTTGTCTATCATTGTTTTTGAGGGATGTGGATGAGCTGATTATTGTTCGTGAAATAAGCCAACTCCACTCTCTTTAGGCAAAATCCAATGAAATGGCTTTATCCCCCCTAGCTGGATCACCATAGGCCTAGACAGGGTCCTGAGATTTCAGGGGATTTTGCAAGAGTCATCTTGTCTAGTCAACTAAACCCAGGATTGAGTAAACTTCTTCATGGTTCAAGTATGTTTTGTATGCTGTATTCCAAAAATGGAACTAAATATGTAATCCTGAATTGTATTTTGATTACTTCTTCATTATTCTATGTTGCATGATGAGCAACCTCCAGTGTTACCACATTCTTCATCAAGAGGGAAACCACATTCTCATCAAGAGCTTCATCAATGAAGCTTACAAAACTGCATTGTATTCCAGTCCCACTTCTCTGAGGTAACATGTAGTATACTTTGAAATATTCATATTCAGTGTTCTTGGATTTCACTCAGGATTTCACTCACACAGGTGGTTAATTTCAACAGATGCATAACTTTGACTCTTTGTGGAAAACTTGTTGTTTTAACTTTCAGAGAGTAACCTAGATTCCAAGGTCTATAGGACATATCACTGTGACCCACTCCTATGTATCACTTTTAAATATATTTATGTGAGCTCAGAGGAAACATTTGCCTTTGCAATCGCCCAGTAAATGGGAACTTACCCATGCCAATAGATTCCTAAATGTCTGTCTGATCAAAAGTTTTTTTTTCTTTTCTTTTCTATTTCAGGTTAATAAGATTTTACATGATTTCTCATGTGGTCTTTTAGTTTTCATTTCACCACAACCAAAGAATATGCTAATACCTGTGCTACTTTACTTGTTTTAAGTTATCCTGAAGCTTTACTAAACAATTCTAGAAATCAAGATCATCTGGAAGGCTTGCCTAAAATATCATGTTCATGCTCAACCTAGATCCATCAAGTCAGAATTTCAAGGGGAAATATCTGTTAATCTGCATGTTTTATAAGAATTGGTTATTCTTATCATGTGAGCGTTATAAGAATTCTGACTCACAGCATTAAAGGGAAAAGACTGAATCATATTTCTTAATGCTTTTAGAATTGGAGGTGGAGAGAGATGTGTTAAGCACCAAGGACATAAGAATACCCCATATCATAATTGATCAGAATTTAAGGAAAATATATGTTGTCTTCTAGAGCTTCATTATAAAGTGCCAGGGAAGAATCCATTTAATGATGTAATAAGTTTGAATACAATACCCTTGGGACTCTGTTCAAAGAAGAACTGTTTAAATGCAAGGTTTTGTTCTGTTTTGTTTGCCGCAGCTTTCATTTGTATACAGAAAAAAGTAAAGAAACAAATTCATCAATTTTATTTGAAATATATATTCTAAATACACTAGAGAAATGAAATATTTTAAAGTCTATTTAAATATGCTTAGTTTTTGTTTTTTTTTAATCTTATTACTTTAGCAAGACCTCTTATCATTAAAGAACAATCACAGCAGAATGATCCTAACAGCTAGAATCAGAAACGTGGAGTTTGGGACCGTAATTTGGCATCCACAGCTCTCTCCTTTAAAATGTCAATCATGTTAACATACTACACTATTTTTAAGAGTTTTCTTCAAAAATCATCTGCATGTTGTGTTAAGATCAGTCTGTGGGGGATAATTTTAGGGTCAGGAAGACTTTGGAAACATATTGTAGTAATTTTAGCCCAGATCAGAGTGATAGTTATGGAAAAGATGATTAATAGTTAATTCTGGATACATTGAGAAGGCAGAACCAACAGGATTTCCCAAAGTATTGGATATGTGTGACAGAGGAAGAGAAGCATCAAAGATGACTTCAAGGTTTTCACACTCAAGGGTGAAAAGGACAGAGCTGTAACTCACTGAAAGAAGAAAGGCTATAGTTGGAGTGGATCTGTGGGAGAATACCAAGTATTCATTGTAGACATTAGGTTCAAAATATCTCTTAAATATGATAACAATGCTGAAGAATATGCAAGTCTTGTGCTTAGAGCAGAAGTCTGGAATAGGGATATCAATTTGGGAGTCATCAGCATATGAGTGGTATTTAAAATCAAGAGATGGGATAAGATTATCAAGGTAGTGGGTGTGGATAAGAGAAGAGGTTGAGCCTTAGGGCATCAAATAATCAATAGGCAGTATTGAAGATCTTAATCTGTTGTCCATGCAGGGATGACAGATGATAGTGTAGTCTCTTCATTATCTATGTGCAATTATAGATATGGGCCCACAACTGTCCACCTTGTCCACAAAGTTGCCATTCTGTATCTAATTATCATTTTAGTAGCTATATATTTAATCATACGAACTTAAAAAATATATTTTAATCATTCCTATACTCAAGATTATTTTTGATCAGTGCCTATTGTCACTAATGCTGAAATAAATACCTTCTTATGTTTGATTTTCCCTTCTTTTTGATTATATCGTAGAATAAATTCCCAGGGGTGGCTTTACTTTATCAAAGGCAATGAACAATTTTATGGCTCTCAGTAGAAAAGTTTTATAGTTCTTGATATATAACTCCAAATTACTTTCAAAAGGGGTTATACCAATTTACTTTACATGCTGCAGCTCTATTAAAATAGGTAATATAACTAAATGAAACTGCAACACTAATTCAACCAAAATCAAATTGTCTAAAACTATTTTTTCACAATATATTCTATCTACAATGATTTTGTTTTTTGTTTCACTTCTCCCATTTAATATGTGTCTTCATTTCTCTTATTAAATGGTATCTTATATAAGGGTATTAGTGGGCATTCAGATGGAGTGAATTTGATCATTTAAATGCAGAGGAATTTCAGAAAAAATGGGCCTACCTTCAGAACTTTCAAATATGTGTATATAAGACATAGAATAGTAGCTAGAGCTACTAGAGCTATAGTGAATCAAATATCTGGACTTAAAAGTCAACCCATGGCTACTTCACAGAGCTGTATGTTGTAATCTATGCATAGAGAGTATTTCAGCAGTAATATTTTGAGAAGCTGAGGCATTGGAAATAAAATAATTCTGGCTAATGATGAAACATGAGGATTGACCATGAAAGCCAATTTCAAAAGTGGAGTCAAAGGAAAGGTCACATTGCAGTTGGTAAGATTAAGTCCTAGAAACTAGATGACAACAAAGGAATATTTTCCATCTAGATCCAAAATAAGGTATCTCTTAGCATTCCAGGGCTGGATGCTACCTATTTGAGAAGGTACCCTATTAAATGCTACCCTATTTAAGAAGAAGAAAATCAGCTCTTGTGGGTTTAGTTTTTTGTTCCTTGTTTTTTTAGTTCATCTTTTTTATTGTTAACTTAAATTTCTAAAATCCTACAAAGAAAAAAATCCCTTTGACCTTACTGAAAATAATGTTATGAGCCCTGTAAACCTAATGTCTGATCTTGTCTCCATCTCTTACTTTACATGTAGGATGCTCAAGAAGAGATTGTGACAAACTTTCTGAAAATTTGAAAGAATTTATTCTACATGTTTGTTTTCAAACTTTACTAATTTACTTTCACCTCAATTTTTAAATATGTGTTTACCCTATTATACAGTCCACATGTATATTAGGTATAATTTTTTTATGCATGATGTATTTGAATAAATTTTAAAATAAAATTAAAAGTGCTATTAATCGGGGCACCTGGGTGGCTCAGTTGATTAAGTGTCTGACTTCAGCTCAGGTCATGATCTCACGGTTTATGAGTTTGAGCCCCACGTCCAGCCTGGAGCCTGCTTTGGACTCTGTATTTCTCTCTCTCTCTCTCTCTCTCTCTCTCTCTCTCTCTCTCTCTTCCCCTCCCCTGATCATGCTCTCTCTCTTTCTCTCTCTCTCTCTCTCTCAAAAATAAATAAACATTACAAAAAGTGCTATTAGTCTCTCTTTTGTTGGTGTTGTTTTTATTGCTAAGAAGAGGTTGCAAGTGGGCCCATATCATTTGTGTTTTCATCATGTTTGTTTCCAGAGTAAGTGACCCAGAGTAGATGGTCAACTGTTCATGAGATAACAGCTATTCTGGACAATATCTAAAGTTGGATCTTCATTCTGAGGGAGAAGTCAAGGATGAGTTTTTCAGGTTGGCTGAAAACAGAGGCAATCCTGAAGGAAGAGCACATGCATGTCTACTGGTGTAGACAATATTTTCATCTTCTAAAATGGTCTTTCTGGATTTTCCATAATTTCCCTACTCAGCCTAACACAAAAAAGAATAGGCACAAAAATTAGTACACCTGAGCCTAATAATTGGAATTTATGTGCACAGTTCTACTCTTGCAATGTCTGTGTAGTTGATGACAAAAATGAGTCCTACTAAGTAAATCTTTTGGGGTACAAGCTATCTAAGACTATCATAAGCTGGTTTCCCAGGAAACAAACTCTGAGATGGAGATTTACCACTGGAGGTTTACTGGGGCATGCCCTCAGAAACAACATCTGTTAGAGGGTGAGAGAACAGGACTATGCAGGAGGAGGTTAATTGCAACCCAGGATCATCAAAAACCTCAGTCAATCCCACAGTGATCTCTAAAACTGAGATGGTCCTTTAGAGAAATCCCAAATTGAGGCTAAGGTCTAGGGCTTTTGTACACCTGCATGGACCAGTCATTGGATAAAGTCTGCCTTTAGGAAGGAGTAAAAGCCATGGGCAAGACAGCTCTAGCCAGCTGAAATAAATCCCCAAGGAAGGATGCATACAGCTGCCAAAAATCACAGCAGGGTGGTACAACAAAAAGAGAACTACCATAGTGAAGATGAACATTTTAATTTGGTTTATGATAGGATGGGAAAAGGTAGAAAGGAGAGAGAAAAGATGAGATAAGAAGAAAGACCTTGGCAATGATAAGCTCAATACTTATAGGTAAATCTTATAAAAACAAAAAACAAAAAAAAACCCTAGGCAGCCTCTGGGCCTGGTCCCTTCATACCCTTTAAGAGAACCCAGAATTTAGTCTTGATAAGAAAGTCTCCCATAATGTTTATAGCAGTGCTATCAACAATAGCTAAATTATGGAAAGAGCCCAAATGTCCATCAACTGATGAATGGATAAAGAAGATGTGGTATATACATACAATGGAATATTACTTGGTGATCAAAAAGAATGAAATCTTGCCCTTTGCAACAACATGAATGGAACTAGAGGGTATTATGCCAAGAGAAATAAGTCAGTCAGAGAAAGACAAATATCATATAATTTCACTCATATGTGGAATTTAAGAGAAAAACAAATGAACATAGGGGAAGAGAAGGAAAATAAGATAAAAAACAGAGAGGAAGGCAAACCATAAGAGACATAAGAACTGAGAGCTGCTAGAGGAGAAGTGGTTGGGTGGATGGGCTAAATGGGAGATGGGCATTAAGGAGAGCACTTCTTAGGATGAGCACTGGGTGCCATATGTAAATGATGAATCACGGGGCTCTACTCCTGAAACCAATACCACACTGTATGTTGACTAACTTGAATTTGAATAAATTAATTTTTTTAAAAAAGAAAATCCTCCAAGTCAAACAACCAGAGCCTACCCTATAATTAGGGTAAAGTCTATGGGCTAATTAGGGGGAAAAAAGAGAGAGAAATAAAATTAAAGAAAAAGTGAAAGGCAGACAAAACTAATACTGTGCAGTATTTTCATTTTATTTTGCCAGGTACAGTAGTTGGTAATTAATAGCTATTATTTAATTGAGCTCTATCAATAAATCTAAGAAACAGGTATTATTATTCCCATTTTATGGATAGGAAGCTAAAGCTCATAGATTAAATATCCAAATTCATTCAACCTGGAAGGAGTTATAAGTCACCACATATAGGTTAAGAAAAAGTCTTAGATAGCATAACTTTCTTTGGAAACATAATCAAAACTATGGTGAATGTGAACCCATGTAATGGTAAGTCATTTTAAATGATGTTTTATAGAGATTACAAATTATATCATATTTTTTATTCATCATTTATTATTTACTAGATTACTTTACACCAATAAAGAAACTAAAGTCCAAAGAAATGAAATAACCTAGCCTAGAATCCCCAATTAGGTAGTGGCACAATGGCTCCTATGCAACTGCACCCTATGTGACTTTAATATGATCACTCTTCTCATTATTCCACAGTTTCAGTTGCTTGGAGAATTAGGACCGCTGCCAAAACCTTTCTATCCATCTCTTTCACAACAGACTAAAGATAATGAGCCACCAAGTGACCTCTAACCCCGTAAAATCTGTAGGTTCCAAAGGGGGCCAAGTACCATAGTGTCAACCCAATAAAGAGGTAAACTGAGGCAGGTTTGAGTTTACCAAAAATTGAGTTTAATCAGGAATAGAAGATAAATTGCAACTTGGGAAACTTAAACTGCAGCAAACCACAGGCAAGCCCATTGAAGGTTTGGGTTGAGCTGTATTTAGGGGCAAGGAATGCAAAGAGTTGGGGGAGTCCAGCCAGAGTCAAAGCAGTAATTTCCCTTGCTTGAGGATATGGAGAGATTCTTGGCAAATGTTCAATGTCAGGAGAAAATTCCAGTTTTCTGTAAGTCAGGCATTCACAGGGACTCAGTCTCAGTTTTTAAGTTTTGTGTTTCTGAGGGCAAATGCATGAGATCCTTCTCTTTCATATCCTCTGGTCCAATTTTAGATTGAAATCCTTTCACACTAGGAAACCATTTATTTTCTATTTGTTAGTACATATTGGTACTGGTAAATCTCTTCCCATGGGAATGCAGGCCGCATTCTAATATTTAGTGTTTTACTGGAAACCACATCTTGTTCTTTGCTAAGCTCCCTTAGCAGTATGGGCCTGGGCAAGAGATGTTTCATAAGTCTATAATAAATTAGGAGTATGCCTCAGTCTGGATTTATAACTTGTTTCTTTCCAAAAACCATTACATTGTTTTCAAAGATCAGAGCCTGCACAAAGAAAATGGGAGGAACTGATGATTCCGCTTTTGCTTTCAGGATTGAAGTAAACCTGATTACCTAACCAGCTCTAACATGTTCTCAACTAACGCAGAAACATATCAGTGGCACAGAAACAGAGTGGCTTCTGCATCACCACAGAAAGATGGACTCACCATAAATAACTGCACTGTAATGAGAAAGAGGACTATAGAGTAGGAAAAATTAATTCAACAGGGAACAAAGGCAATGCTTTGCCACAAAAATGAGGGCTAGCAAGAGCTTCCAAAGGAAAATGATTTATTTACAAGGTGTTATGGTATCATCATCATAAAGAGAGAACAGGGCGCCTGGGTAACTCAGTCAGTTAAGCACTGACTTCTGCTCAGATCATGATCTCATGGTTCATGAGTTCGAGCCCCAGGTCGGGCTCTGTGCTGTCAGCTAGGAGCCTGGAGCCTGCTTTAGATTCTGTGTCTCCCTCTCTCTCTGCCCCTCCCTTGCTCACACTCTCTCTCTCTTTCTCTCAAAAATAAATAAAACATTAAAAAAAATTTTTAAAGAACAAAAATTCTCATGGAGCAAGGTTCCTAGCTGGAATAATAATACTAAAAGAAATAGTAATAAATAATAATAATCCAGAACATTTATTGAGTTATAACTGTGTTCTAGACACTCTCCTAAGTTCCTTACATGTAATTTAATACAAACAATAATGTTATGAGTTGGTATTCATAGTAACTTATCCTATTTCATCAACCATATTTCTACATCTCTTTCCAAACAAGCAACCTTAGAAAACAGGTATTAAGTGACTTATGTTGTTTACAGATTAGATACATGAGAGGGCTGGGATCCAAGCAATTTGGCTTCAGAACAAGTAACTTAACCATCATGCTATTCTTTCTCTCACAATAAACTGAACGTTCTTCAACTCATGTTTCCCTCTCATATTTACTAACAGGCAGTTCTACTGGAAAAACTGTGAAGCCCAGGTTCTTCAAGAAGGTTTTAAGTTGGGTTAAATTCTTGAATCCTCATATTTATCCTCTTTTGAGAGTACAGCAGCACCAAGATTTAGGGTCAATTCAAATTGAAACACAAATCATAATGTATACTTCGATGCTCATCTGAGCCCTTGAAGATCATCAGTCACCATAAAGATCATCATAAATTATCTCCTACATATTCTCTTAATAGAGATGGAGCAAAGCTGAGGAATGAATCCAGGTAGCATATTATATACTTCCCTCTCCTTAGCATCTTTAAGAATAATTTCCCAAACATAATAAAATTAAACTTGAGGGTATCTCCTTTTGAACCAATAGTTTTAAAAAGGTTAATTATTAAAAGGTATAAAAACACAGAAGGTAATTATATTTTAAAATATACAGAAAAAGGGGTGCCTGGGTGGCTCAGTTGAGCATCTGACTTCAGCTCAGGTCATAATCTTGCCATTTGTGAGTTTGAGCCCCACATTGGGCTCTGTGCTGACAGCTCAGAGTCTGGAGACTGCTTCAGATTCTGTGTCTCCCTCTTTCTCTCTGCCCCTCCCCCGCTCACACTCTGTATCTCTGTCTCTCTCAAAAATAAATAAACATTTAAAAAAATTTAATATACAGAAAAAAACCCAAGAAAACAGAAAAAAAATTAATAATGGCAGAGGTTTCTGTCTAAAATGCCATTTACTCAAGACATGCTTAGCATTTGATTCAGTTTTATTCTCATAGAACTAACGTATTTATAAAATGATATTAGTTATTAGTTGTTTATTGTGTGTTTCTATTTGTAAAATCTAAGGCTCATGAGAACACAAGGCTTTTTATCTTGTACTATACTATATTCTCATTTCCTTCAACAATGTTGAAAATATATAAGCACTTTAAATAAATATTTGTCAAATGAACCAAAAGCAGGTATAAAGAAAACAGAAAAATCAACCCAATAGAGTTCATGGAAAATTTTCAGTTAGTCCATTTAAAAATAAAAAAAATAATAGAAATTCATTACATTGTGAACAATAGAAGCAGTAAAATCACACATACAGAGTTATTTTAAAAGGAGAAAATGTTATGAATATACCAATTAATTTAAAAATCCTGTTGCAATGGAAGATTTTTGAACGATAAATATGCTTTAACACCAATAGTCCTATCATATTCCATGTTAAAACACATGATGAATCATTCCTGTGAAAGTCAGGGCCAAAATAAGAGCATCTTCTAATATCTTTATTATTCAACATTAATTATTATGGATAATCAAATTTTTCCAAATATATGAATTTACAAACCTAGGAATATAAATATAGGAACAGAAAAGAACGCTATCAGTACTAACGGTCACTTTTTTTTTTTAAGAAAAGCTAAGTGAATCAACCAAAAAGTCTATTATTAGTAGAAATGTTCAGTTTCTACTCTCTATAATGTACAATGTTCAATTATATAGTTACCTGGCTATATAATAATATATAACATATAGCTTCTCTATAGGACAATGGTTAGAAGATGGCAGTGGAGTAGTAGGGCTCTACTCTTCCCACAAAGACAATTATATAACTATCAAATAATCCTAAATAACCCAGAAATTTACCTGAAGAGTGGCAGAACAAACCCCACAGCTAAAGGTAGTGAAGAGACTCATCAAGAGAGGTCAGGACATGCAGAGAAGTGGTTTGGGAGAGAGATGGATTGTGGCTGCTTCACTGGGGTGGAAGGAGAGCCATGGTTGTGGAGAGGGTTGAGAGACAAACTAGCATACAGGGGAGAGAAAGGGGAAAACAAATCCTCATAGTCGTTGGCTTCAAGAGAGAGAAGGGCTGAACCTTGTGACTTTTGGCAACCAGCTTAAAGCCTGGAGTTTTGAGGGTCAGCAGGCTTGGATGGGATGGAACCTGGAGGGCATTGTGGTGCTCTTGGAGAGAAGGCAGGCAAATAACCCATGGACCTATGGTGTTGAAACGGTGATCTGGATACCACCAGCTGGGGCACACAGTGGGAAACTTATTTGCTCATCTCAGAGTGCATCACAGGGAGGCATCTTTTGCAAAGGACCCCTCCAGGAGTGAGGGAGCTAGCCAGCACTGTTTCCCTCCCCCACCCCTCAGTGTGGGCACTGGAACACCTTAAGGAACCAGTGCAAAGCCCACACTGACTATCTAATTTACTTACACCAAACCCCACCCTGCTGCACTCCAGTGGAACTACTCTTCCCACTCTCACTTGTCTTAATCCTAGCTAGGCAGGCTCCCTCCCACAGAAGACCAGTTAAAATTCCTACTCACACCACATCTCCTGACTGGGGAATTTTGCAGAGCCTCAGTTCTGGTGCACGACAAAAGACTATAGTAATATACATGGGAAAACTATAAGGCTATCAGGAGATTTTTCAGCAGAAACTTTTCAGGCCAGAAGGAAGAGGCATGATATATTCAAACTGCTGAATGGGAAAAGTCCACAGTCCAGAATACTCTATCCATCAAGGTTATCATTCAGAACAGAAGGAGAGATAAAGAGTTTTCTAAACAAACAAAATCTAAAGGAGTTCATGCCCATTAAACCAGCTGGGTAAGAAATATGAAAGGGGACTCTTAAAGAAGAAAGCAGAGACCAAAAGCCACAGTATGAGGTAGGAAAAACAAAACCAGTAAAAATGAATATTTCTGTAAAAAATAAATCAAGGAACTCTGAAAATAAAAGCATGTAAAAAATGATAACACATACCTAAAACATGGGAGAAGTAAATAATGGGTTCAAACTTAAACAACCATAAACTTAATATAGATAACTGTATGCAGAAGGCATTATATACGAACCTAATGGTAACCATATATCAAAAACCACTAATAAATATGCAAAGAATAAAAAGAAAGAAATCCAAATATATCACTAAAGAAAATCAACAAACCATGACAGAGAGAAAGATAAGAAAGGATCAGAGAAAATCTTCAGAAATAACTACAAAACAAGTAATAAAATGGCAATAAATACATATTTATCAGTAATTACTTTGAATGAAAAAGGTCTAAACACTCTAATCAAAAGACATAGGGTGACACGATGGATAAAAAGAACAGGACCTATCTATATGCTGCCCACAACAGGCTCATTTTAGACCTAAAGATATCTGTGGGTTGAAAGTGAGGGGTTGGATGCAAATGGGGATCATCTCTCTCTGTCTCTCTTTATCTATCTATCATGCAAATGGATGTCAAAAAAACCCAGAGTAGCAATACTTATATTGGACAAAATAGACTTTAAAACAAAGACTGTAACAAGAGACAAAGAAGGACACTAAATAATAATAAAGGGAATCATCCAAAAAGAAGATACAACAATTGTAAATATTTATGCACCCAACATAGAACCCTGAAATACATAAAACTGTTAATAAACATAAAATAACTAATCATAATAATACAGTAATAGTAGGGAAGTTTAATACCCTGCTTACATTTATGGACAGATCACCTACACAGAAAATCAACATGGAAACAATGGCTCTGAATGACGCACTGGAATAACTGGATTTAACAGATATATTCATACATTCTATCCTAAAAGAGAAGACTACACATTATTCTCAAGTGCACATGAAACAATCTCAAGAAAAGATCACATATTAGGCCACAAAACAAGCTTCAACAAATTCAAGAAGGTCAAAGTGATACCAATAATTTTTTCTAACGAAAATTCTATGAAACTAGAAGTCAACCACAAGTAAAAATGTGTAAAGACCATAAATACATGGAGGTTACATAAAATGCTACTAAACAATGAATAGGTCAACCAGGAAATCAAAAAAGAAGTAAAAAAGTTTATGGAAACAAATGAAAATGAAACAAAATGGTCCAAAATCTTTGGGATGCAGCAAAATGGTTCTAAATGGTCATAGCAATGCAAGCCTACACCAAGAAGTTAGTGTAAATTTCAAATAAACAACCTAAACTTACACCTAAAGGAACTAGAAAAAGAACAACAGACAAAACATAAAACCAGAAGAAGGAATGACATATACAGATAAGAGCAGAAATAAATGATATAGAAACTTAAAAAATAATAGAACAGATCAATAAAACCAGGAGATGGTTTTCTTGGAAAAAATCAATGAAATTGATACATCTCTAGCCAGATTTATCAGGAAAATGTAAGAAAGGACTCAAATAAAATCACAAATGAAAGAGGAGAAACAATAACCAATACCACCACAAAAATATAAATAAAAACTAGACAACCTAACAGAAATGGATAAATTCCTAGAAACGTATAAATTACCAAAACTGAAAGAGGAAGAAATAGAAAATTTGAACAGATAACCAGCAAAGAAATTGAATCAATAATCAAAAACTCCCAGGAAACAAAAATCCAGGACCAGATGGCTTCACAGGTGAATGCTATCAAACATTTAAAGAAGAGTTAGTGTGTATTCTTCTCAAACTATTCAAAAAAATAGAAAAGGAAATAAAATTTCCAGATGCATTCTCTGAGGCCAGTATCACTCTGATACCAAAACTAGATAAAGAGACCACACAAAAAAAGTCAACTGCTGGCCAATATCCTTGATGAATATAGACGCAAAAATCCTTAACAAAATATTAGCAAAGCAAATCCAACAATACTTTTAAAAAATGCTTCACCACAATCAAGTGGGATTTATTACTGGATTGCAGGGTGGTTAATTATTCACAAACTAATTAATATGATATATCACATCAATAAGAGAAAAGATACAAACTATATGGTCATGTCAATAGACACAGAAAAAGCATCTGATAAAGTACTATATCCATTCATGATAAAAACCCTCAACAAAGCAGGTTTAGAGGGAACATACCTCACCATAATAAAAGCCACTATGAAAAACCCACAGCTAACATCATCTTCAATGGAGAAAAAATTAAAGTTTTTCCCCTAAGTTCAGGAAGAAGACAAGAACATCCACTCTCACCACTTTTCTTCAACATAGTACTGGAAGTCTTAGCCACAGCAATCAGAAAACAAAAAGAAAAAAAAAAGCATTGAAATCATTCAGGAAGAAGTAAAACTTTCACTATTTGCAGAGGAGATGACTCTATGTATAGAATAATCAAAAGCTTCCACCAAATAACTGCTAGAACTGATAAATAAATTCAATAAAGTTGCAGGATATAAAATCAATATGAAGAAATTTGTTGCCTTTGTATACACCAATAATGAAGAAAGACAAAGAGAAATTAAGAAAGCAATCCCATTTACAACTGCACCAAAATAATAAGATATCTAGGAATAAACTTAACCAAAGACCTGAAAGTGAAAGACCTGTATTCTAAAAACTATAAGACATCAAGAAAGAAATTAAAGAAGACAAAAAGAAATGGAAATTCCATGCTCATGAACTGGAAGTAGAAATATTGTTAAAATGTCTAAACTACCCAAAGCAATCTACACATTTAATGCAATCCTTATCAAAATACCAACAGCATTGTTCACAGAACTAAAACAAACTCTCCTAAAATTTGTATGGAACCACAAAAAACCCTAAATAGTCAAAGCAACCTTGGAAAAGAAAAGCAAAGGTGGAGGCATCACAATTATGGACTCTAAGTTATATTACAAAGCTGTAGTAATCAAAACGGTATGGTACTGGCTCAAAAGTAGACATATAGATCAATAGAACAGAATAGAAAATCCAGAAATAAATCCACAACTATAAGATCAGTTAATCTTCAAGAAAGGAGAAAAGGATATCCAATGGGAAAAGGTAGTCTCTTCAACAAATGGTGTTGGGAAAACTGGTCAACAACATGCAAAAGAAAGAAACTGAACTTTTCTACACCATACACAAAAATAAATTCAAAATGTACTAAAGACCTAAATGTGAAACCTGAAACTATAAAAATCCTTGAAGAGAACACAAGTAATAACTTCTTTGACCTGGCTGAAGCAACTTTTTTCTTTCCCTGAAGCAGGGGAAAAAAAGTAAAAATAAACTATTGGGACTTCATCAAAATAACAAGCTTCTTCACAACAAAGGAAACAATCAACAAAACTAAAAAGCAACATAGAAAATGGGAGAAGATATTTGCAAATGACATATCTGATAAAGGACTAGTATCCAAAATAAATGAAGAACTGATATAATTCAACACCTGGAAACAAATAATCCAATTTAAAAATAGGCAGAACACTGGGGCACCTGGGTGGCTCAGTTGGATAAATGACTGACTTCGGCTCAGGTCATGATCTCACAGTCTGTGAGTTCAAGCCCTGTGTCGGGCTCTGCGCTGATAGCTCATAGCCTGGAGCCTGCTTCAGGTTCTGTCTCCCTCTCTTTCTGCCCCTCCCCCACTCGCAATCTGTCTCTCTCTCTCTCAAAAGTAAAATAAAAACATTAAAAAAATAGGCAGAAGGCATGAATAGACATTTCTTCAGAGAAGACATACAGATGGCCAACAGGCACATGAAAAGATGTTCATCACTTATCATCAGAAAAGTGCAAATCAAAACTACAATGAGATATCACCTCACACTTGTCAGAATGGCTACAATCAAAAACACAAGAAACAAAAGGAAGATGCGGAAAAAAAGAAACCCTTGTACACTGTTGGTGGGAATGCAAGCGGGTGCCACCACTGTGGAAAATAGTATGGAGATTCCTCAAAAAGTTAAAAATAGAACTACCCCTACAATCCAGCAATCGCACCACTCTGTATTTACCCAAAGAATACAAAAACACTAATTCAAAGGGGTACATGCACCCCTTTGTTTATAGCAGCATTATTCACAATAGCCAAACTATGGAAGCTGCCCAAATGCCCACTGATTGAGGAATAGATAAAGAAGATGTAGTAATGGAATATTAGCCATTAAAAAGAATGAAATCTTGCTATTTGCAACAACATGGATGGAGCTAGAGAGTATAATGCTCAGTGAAATATGTCAGTTTGAGAAAGAAAAATGGTATATGATTCATTCATATGTGGAATTGAAACAAAGCACATGAGTGGAGGGGAAAAAAGAGATATACATAAGAGAGACAAACCAAGAAACAAACTCTTAACTACAGAGGACAAACTGATGGTTACCAGAGGGGATGGGTGAAATAGGCACTAGGAATTAAGGAGTGCATTTGTTGTGATGAGCACCAGCTGATGTATGGAATTGTTGAATCACTTTATTGTACACCTGAAACCAAGAGAACACTGTGTGCTAACTGGAATCAAAGTAAAAACATAAAAAATAGTTTCTTTATAAATAATAATTGCTTAGAAGTTATCATGGGAAAATATTCAAAAAACATAACACAAAGTATTAAAAGTACATTAAAGATATTGAAATATTCAGGGGAGCCTGGGAGGCTCAGGCGGTTAAGCGTCCAACTTCGACTCAGGTCCTGATCTCGCAGTTTGTGAGTTCAAGCCCTGCATCAGGCTCTGTGCTGAGAGCTCAGAGCCTGGAGCCTGCCTCAGAATCTGTCTCCTCCTCTCCCTGCTCCTCCCCTGCTCATGCTCTGTCTCTCTCTGTCTCTCAATAATAAATAAACATTAAAAATTAAAACAAAAAAAAGATATTGAAATATTTTTAAAATGCAATATATGAAGAAGTGATAATAATCTTGATATATAAAGAATTCTTACAAAAACAAAGGAATCTCCAATTCATTTACTTTGCCCAATTTTCAATTAAAACCCAAGTGGAAAATGGATAATTAAATAATAAATGAAGAAAAATCACAAGCTAAGACATAGAACAGAAAATGAATATATGAAAATATGCTCAATTTGACTGTTATGCAAATAAACATTAATACATTCAGAAATGAAGTGTTATTTTTAAGTGATTAAAAAGTATATACAGACTTCTGGGTTAGTGATTATAATAGTGGCTACTTAAATCCGTATCTCCCTACATATTCTCCAAAAACAATATAGTACAACAGAAGAACAAATAAAACTACCCAAACCCACAGTCTAGACATAAGTAGAAGATAAAATGTATCCATTCACTACACTGTGGTGCATTGAATATAATATTTCAAATAACATAGATAAAAGAATTATTAATAGTAATAGAATAACCTTTTATCTGGGTAGTACTATTTCAGTGGAAATTTCATGGAAAATGTTTCTAAAGATGCTAATATCATATGTGAATAAGTGCAGTGTTACTTCTTTTATTTTTTTTTTTTTATTTTTTTTTTGTTTTTTTTCTTTTTTAATATATGAAATTTACTGTCAAATTGGTTTCCATACAACACCCAGTGCTCATCCCAAAAGGTGCCCTCCTCAATACCCATCACCCACCCTGCCCTCCCTCCCACCCTGCCCTCCCTCCCACCCCCCATCAACCCTCAGTTTGTTCTCAGTTTTTAACAGTCTCTAATGCTTTGGCTCTCTCCCACTCTAACCTCTTTTTTTTTTTTTTTTTTTTTTTTTCCTTCCCCTCCCCCATGGGTTTCTGTTATGTTTCTCAGGATCCACATAAGAGTGAAACCATATGGTATCTGTCTTTCTCTGTATGGCTTATTTCACTTAGCATCACACTCTCCAGTTCCATCCATGTTGCTACAAAAGGCCATATTTCATTTTTTCTCATTGCCACGTAGTATTCCATTGTGTATATAAACCACAATTTCTTTATCCATTCATCAGTTGATGGACATTTAGGCTCTTTCCATAATTTGGCTATTGTTGAGAGTGCCGCTATAAACATTGGGGTACAGGTGCCCCTATGCATCAGTACTCCTGTATCCCTTGGATAAATTCCTAGCAGTGCTATTGCTGGGTCATAGGGTAGGTCTATTTTTAATTTTCTGAGGAACCTCCACACTGCTTTCCAGAGCGGCTGCACCAATTTGCATTCCCACCAACAGTGTTACTTCTTTTAAAGATGTGTCTACAACACTGTTGCATATAAACACTATATAGAATCATATAAATAAAAGATACTTCTAATGATTTTACAAATTTTATATATCTGAATATGTTTTTCCAATAAAAGCATGTTTTTACAAAAAAGAGAAAATACTCAAACATCAAGTTACTTATAAGCATAGAATTTGATATCCAACTTTAGTATCTCTCATGCTCCCACTGAATGTTTTCATAGAGTGAAAACCTGTGTAGAAAAGAGAAGGAAACTAGTGGCAAATTTAAGATTGACCTAAAATCAGGACAGAGCCCTGAATATAAGAGGGACACAAAAGTGTGTATAGGAGCACTGGGTGGTCAGTCACTTAAGTGTCCATCTCTTGATTTCAGCTCAGGTCATGATCTTGCTGTTCATGACATCAATCCCCATGTCAGTCTCCGTACTGATAGTGCAGAGCCTCCTTGGGATTCTCTCTCTCTCTCTCTCTCTCTCTCTCTCTCTCTCTCTCTCTCTTTCTGTCCCTCCCCTGATTGTGCTCTCTCTCTTTCTCTCAAAATAAATAAAATAAACATTTTTTAAAAAGTGTGTAAGTTGAAGTGACTATCTTTTAAAGCTCCAGATTTGGGGGTGAAAGTAAGTTAAAAGGAAGGGAGAGGCACTTTTAGGGGTTTTAGAATTGAAAGAACAAAGAAACAAAAAATAAAGTTGGGTTCATGCTGACCAAAAAAGTTTTAAAATATCAGAGGGCATACAAGTCCTTCCTACTTAGTCAAACAAGATAAAGGAAAAGATAACAGAAGGGTCAGACAGCTGTCAGGACAAAGGATTAACATGGCTTTAGCAAGCTTATTCTGGTAAAAATTTTCCTCTATTTCTGCTGCAGCAGAAGGGGAGGGAAGGAAGAAGCCAAAGCAATCATTTAAGGAAATTCTACTTCACAACACAGACAGACGAGGGCACTCTTGACCTACAAATCTTATAAACTAGTCCAAATCAAGAAATGAATGATGAAAGCAAACTACATTCAAAGCAACTATAAAATTAAATAGAAAATGAGAATCAAAATGTCTCAGCTTATGGAAACCTCTGCCTCTCATTCTCAAAAAAGTAAATAAGGAAGGAAGGAAGGAAGGAAGGAAAGAAAGAAAGAAAGAAAGAAAGAAAGAAAAAAAAAGCAAATTAAAACTGTAACACAACACTACAAATTGATGCCAATATCTTCAAACAAACATTTGAAAGAATCAGAAACTATTTTGAATCAGAAATTCAAAAATTAAAAAGAAATTGACTTTTATTATTTTTTTTAGTATATATGTTGTGGAAGAAAGCACACTAAGCGAAATAAGTCACTCAGAGAAAGAAGACAAACACCATATGACTTCACTCGTATGTGGAATTTAAGAAACAAAACAAATGAGAAAAGTGGGGAGAAAGACACACCAAGAAACAGACTCTTAACTATAGACAACAAAACTGATGGGGAGGTCGGGGGTATGGTGAAATAGGTGATGCAGATTAAGGAGAGCACTTTCTGATGAGCACTGGGTATTGTATGGAATTGTTAAATCACTATATTGTACACCTGCAACTAATACAACATTGTATGTTAACTATACTGGGATTAATGTAAAAATTTTTTGAAAAAGAAATTGACCAAATAATGTATCAGGAAGAAATGAAAAAATAAGTGATTGAATTCAGGAAATAATAAGTAAAATACAAAACCATGTTGGAAATGAAGACTAAATTAAAGGTAGCCAAGGTAAAATAAATTAAAATGCAATTTAATTAAGGGCATTGAAGAAAGACAGGGAAGCAATCTACAAAATGAAAATAAGATAAAGAATGTGTATACAAAAGTGGTTGAAGTGAACAGGCAAAGGAGAAATATTGTTTCTTCAACAAGTATACAAAATTTAAGTCTCTAAAAAAGAAACAAACCAATGAAATAGAATTAATATTTAAAACATAAGTCCAGAAAAACTTTTAGTAAAAAGAAACTGAAAGTGTCCAACAGATACCTGCAAAAATAAGTTCAGCATAATCAACTCTGACATTATTTCAGTAAAGCTATTAGAGTTTAAAGATGAATACAAAATCTTCAAATCTTTAAAACAAAGTGGTTAATTCCTTATAACAGCAAAATAATTCATCCAAAAAGATACTTCTGGGGGAAAAATCATACAATGGAGTTGCATTTTCAAAACACTGAAGAAAAGAAATATGTACCAAGAAATTTATATTCAGTCAAGCTGTGCTTCAAATATTAATGCTATTGAAAGATAGTTTTAAACATATAAGATCCAAGGAATGCTACACTCACAATCTCCTTTTAGAGTTGATGAGAGAATAATCTTCATTCAAAAAAAGATGAATGGGGAAATGGGCAAAAGGATAAATGGAAATCATTTCATATACTTAATTATATATCTGAGAATAAAATATAAGTCGGAATGAGAATGTCAGAATAATATAGTATTATATGTTCTGAAAAAGTAAAAATGATACTTCCACCAGGAAAGTTAAGAAGCAACACCTGCCTCTGGGAATAATAAACTAACTAGAGCCACTCTCGCCATCTCACCATGAACTATTAAAAAACTGGACAAGCTAGATGACATACTGAACAAGCAAGGCAAGACTATGATCCCTGGAAGAAAAGACTAAAATTAAAGGATACTTAAGATTGCTTTTTAGATTATGATTCATGGAGGAGGATCCCAAATAGATCATAGTGGTCTCACTAAATTAAAAAGAGTCAAAAAAGAGTTCAAGGAGTTGGCGCAGCTGGTTTACAGGGAAGAATTCTGGAGGTGAAAAATCTAGGCAAAGAAAAATCTCCAGATATCAGCAGAGACGTTCCATTAAGTCTATTGCTGAATTTTAAGGCACATGTGCAGAATAGTGAAACTCCATGAATCCAAGCAAAGATGGATCAATGGGGAATTATAAGCCAAACCACTCCCAAAGGTTTGGGAGATGTTTGAGTTCCAAGCAAAGAGAGTGGAAAATATTCATTGAATATCCAAACTATTTATTAGAGACCCATGAATTGTCAGCTAGCAGTAGGGCGAAACTAGTTCCAAGACAGGGATTCTCAACTACAGCATTATTGACACTTTGGGATGAATAATTCTTTGCTATAGGATTATGTCCTGGCTATTGTATGTTTAATAACATCCTTTTTTCTACCTAAAATATTTTAGTAGCAGGATACCCCTGTCATTAGGAATATTGTTCCCCTCCCCCCTGCAAGTAATGACAATCCAAACTGTATCCAGACATTGCCTAATGTCTCCTGGGGGAAAATCTTTCACAGTTCTAAAGTAAATCACAATCACTGATCCAGGGTAAATGCAACTCTAGGTCGACCCTCATAAAGTTAAACACTTATTCCAAAGGGGTGAAGGTAACCACAGCTACCTGCCTGCCAGAATATATCTAACACACTTTAAAGGGAGACCCTGAAATCCAGCGTTCAATGATATAAAGGTCAAAATAGCTAGCATACAACTCAAAATTTTAAAAAAATACTAAAAGGCAGTATAATCTGTTCCATAACCAGAAAAAAGATAAAAGCTAATCAATAAAAAGTTTGGGAAATGATAGAGATAATGAAACTAACAGATGAGCTATTATAAATTACCCACAATTTAGAGAAAACCAAGAACATAATAAACCTAAGTGTTATTTAAAAAAAATAACTTCTGGAAATGGAGTACACAATTTGTAAAATAAAAATTCTACTACATGGGGTTAATGGTATATTAGAGAATGAAGATGAAATATAAGTGAACTTGAAGACATAGCAATAAAACTATTAAGAATGAAGTATCTCACTGCTAGGGATAGAAGGTACAAATATTTAAAAAAAGAAAGAGTGAAACTTGGATAGTTGAATTGAATTTTAATGTATCAGTATGAACGAGTGGTTTTATTAAAATAGGTATACATGTAGGTATTTACATACATATATTTCACAGTTGTAATTATTGAGAGGACCTTACAAACAATGATAAACTGATAGCAATGAGTTTTGGTTTCTAAGTATACTCTCCATAAAAGAAACCAGGACTTTTGAGAAAAATGACAGTTTCCAAGAAGTGGGATTGGAAAGTACAAGATGAGGTTGAAACATCTTATTTTACCAGAAAGTAAGAGAAAGTAAGGAAGTGCTCAGAGAATTGTGGGCACAATTTAAAAGAACACAGGAACCAACTTGAAGGGAAGGGATAGGTAAAATTCAGACCAAATTGAGCATTGAAATTAATAACAGTGATAGTGGATTGTAGTGCATTGAATAAAATAAGAAGTTGTAAGTTCAAATGGATTTAAATAAATCAAGGGATAAATAAAAATTTTATTTATAAAGCTATTCCTTTGAGTACAATGCCAATGGATAAATGTAGAAGAAATGATGGTATTAGAAAATCACCAATGACAACCATTATAAAAAGAATTAATTTAGAATTATCAGTTGATGCTAAACCTGGTGGTATGAGTTTTAGAAGAATAGGATATACATATAATATCAATGTTTCTTCTTACAAGAACTTAACAATGAAAAAAGGGGAAAACAGTGATTTTACACAGGAGAAATACACCACACTCCACCTTAACCAGTAACCAATGTTAATATTTCCAGTAATGAATCAACTCAAGTGTCTCCTGATATAACATGCCAAGAAGAAAAAATAAATTTTTGATATTGTTGCCAAAAATGGCATAACTTGAATTTTATCATGAAGAAACAAAGTGTAATTTAAATTTAAATTTAAAGGGAATTCTAAAATACCTGGCCTCTAAATATGTTTACGTCATGAAAACCAAAGATTTATAGATTAAAGGAGATTGAAGAGATATGATACTAAATGCAGCATTTTATTCTAAATTGAATCTTTGACTTGAACAAAAAATTTCAATATGGAGACTGTTTTGGAAATTGGTGAGACTTGAATAAGTTTATCAATTAGATCAGCAGTCAACAAACTTTACTTCCATTGTTCCATTGTGGTAGTGTTTACAAGAATCAGTATGTAGGATAACATTTAATAGAACTACACACACACACACACACACACACACACACACACACACACACGAATACATTGAAAAATTGTGAAAACTGAATAAGCACTGTAGTGTAGTTAATAGTATTGAACCAATGTCATTTTTGTGGTTTTGCTATTATACTACCATAACATGTTACCATTGGGGGAAATAGGGTTAATGGTACATGATACTCTATATACTATTTTTGCAATTTTTTACTTGCATTGCATAAATGTATGTCTATACTTATCTCCACATAAAAAATTTTTTAAACTACGGGCACCTGGGTGGCTCAGTCGGTTAAGTGTCCGACTCTTGGTTTCAGCTCAGGTCATGGTTTGTGAGTTCAAGCTACATTGGGCTTCGTGCTGAAAACCCAGAGCCTGCTTGACATTCTCTCTCTCCCACTCTCTCAGCTCCTCCCCTGCTCACTCTTTCTGTCTCTCTCTCAAAAACAAATAAACTTAAAAAAAATTTAAAAATTTTTAAACTTTATGGACACTTGAGTTGGATATTCATATAATTTTCATGTACCATGGAGCATTAATATTATTTTAATTTTTTTCAACAGTTTAAAAACATAAACATTATTCTTAGCTCATGGACCACACACAAACAGCTGGCAGGCTAAATTTGGTCCAGGGTCATTGTTTGTTGACTGCTAAACTAAATAGTATTATTTTTTCACGTCAATAATTGTATTCTGGTTATCGTAAAACAATGACTTTGAGTGATTTTTAGAATGACAAAATAAAATGTTTAGGGGTAAAGATACATAATATCTGCACCTCCTCTCAAACAGTTCTTTCCATATACATATATAAAATACACACATATATATGAAGAGAGAAATGATAAAGCAAATACGGTAGGATGCTAGTATCTGAAAATTTGGGGTAAAGACTTAAGGAAAATTCCTTGTGTGATTCTTGCAACTTTTCAAAGTTTGAAATTATTTCAAAATAAAAATTATTTACACACACATATATATCCAATATTTGACTAAAAGCCCGGAGGAAGGGGATAAGTGGGTATAGATAATAAAATAATGAACTGCTAATTATTTAAGCTGGGTGATTGGTACCTGAAGTTTCATTAAATATTATCTTTCAGTTTATGAGTGCTTGAAGATTTCCAATATGAGAATTTTATATATGTAAACACACACAGACCAGAGCTGCAACAGTTTGTGAAAACCCTTATGGTGCCATTGATAGCAGATAATATGATCTTGGGGACAGGAGTACAATGTAGTAAGAGAAGGTTTCAAAAAACCGTATCGTCTGGCCCAGTAATTTCATTTTCTAGAATTTATTCTGTGAAACCCAGAGATATGTACACACATTTTTTAAACATGAAATAGCAACTTCAAGGGTACATAGTGCATCAAAAGAAATCAACATGAAAATGATTACTTTAGGACTCCAAATTAGTGAGACAAATAATTAAAATGTTAATAGTGGTCACTTGTAGGAGGTAGCAACAGAGAAAACAGTTTTTATGCTTATTTTTTTTATAGTTTCTGGAATTTTCTAAACTATTATTTGTCACAAAATAATACATTTAAGTCTTTTTGAGATTTCTTAATTTCCTGGGAAGACAGATTAGTTTGGTTGTTTGTTTTTAAACCTGTCATCTTTTTTTTTTTAATGCTTGGGGTTTTTTTTAAGTTTATCTATTTATTTTGAGAGAAAGAGAGAGAGTGGGGGGGGGGGGCAGAGAGAGAGGGAGAGAGAATCCCAAGCAGGTTCCATTCATGGTCAGCATGCAGAGCCTGATGTGGGGCTCAAACTAATGAAACCCTGATATCATAACCTGAGGTGAAATCAAGAGAGGGTCACTTAACCGACTGAGTCACCCAAGCGCCCCAGTCAGATAGTATTAAAACTGTTAACTTTAAGCATTCATCAATATGAGCAGAACTTCTAAACTGAGGTAACACTGTGTCAACTTTATACATACCAATGTAAATTAGAATCAGTTTTTGTAAGTAAAGCAAACAATCTAATATAAACATGCATATGATACACTAGTACCCTTCCTATTGTGGAAAAGGAGGTGCTAAGGAGTTGCCTGGGACAACTAGAAGCAGGACATCGTTGTACATGCAGAAGTGTGCCTAAAACCTTGATGGCAGAGGTCAAAATCTGAAAATAATTAAACCTGGATCAGACTGAAATACAGGGCTCATCCCAGTGGGAGTGGGCAGAGGTTAAAAAGCCTCACCAACAGGGTCTGGTACACGCCTGTCTAAATAGAATCAAAAGCAGCACCCACTATGATCCAAGACAGAGGGAAAGGACCAGCAGCTAGAGGTTTACTGGCAGTGACAATACTCCGACTGGAAACAGACAGGCAGCAAGATTTTAGTGACCAGATGACTAGGTCAAAATCAAGATTTATCTCCAAGATGTAGACTGGCAGAGAGTACAGCTCCAAACTAGGAGGCCTGGGGCTGTATGATGACTCTAAAACCAATAGGAAAGAGAAAATTTAGATAGGAACATCAGGCTGAAAGCAGAGGTCACAATGGTTGGTGATGTGGCCCAATGGTATGCTGTGCTCAACCATGGCAGGAAAGTCTACAGAAAGGGGGGGGAAAACCTGTAATAGGTTTACTGAGGAGTTTCAATTCACTGGAGTATAAAATGAAATGATTTGCTCTTCCCAGACACTAATTTCAGCCCTCTTTCAGAGCCCAAGAAACATTTCACACAAACTGAAAAATTCTGGTTATTTTCACCCCTAAGATAATGAGCTCATTATCCTCCAGGCCATTTCTAGACTAATTCATCAGCTCAGTCTACAGCCTAGAGAGTAGAAGGTCAGCAAGCCTCCACTCATCAAGCTAAACATTAGCTCTCCTTTGCAGGCACCCCCAACCTCAAGAGGCTCTTTTGCAGCATCCTCTTTAATTGGCTTGGACTGGAACAGTCTTCCCAGTCTTTGACAGGGACAGCAGTGAAACACCTCTCAGGACTCACTGAGTTCTTCATGATGTAAAATTTCCTTTGATTCTACCTTTCCCTTTCTTGATGTTTTCTTTACATAGCTATGCAGGGAGAAGGGGCAAGGAAAAGTGGTGACTGATGTTAATAAGACTTAAGAAAGGGATAGCTGATCCTAATAACTGGAAGGTTTTTTTAAAAGGTGCTAGCTAGTGTCTTTTATCTTCAATTTAGAGTCTTCAATTCCTACATTCTGTGTCAAGAGGAAAAGTCAAGCTCAACATCCTCTACAGAGAGAACTACTATGAACTTGGCACTATGCCAGGTGCTTTGTGCAACTTACTGAATCTTTATAATAACACTGGGAACCGTGTTTAATTACTCCCTTTTTGCAAATAAGGAAACTAAAGTTTAGAAAGAATAAATAACTTTCCCAATATTAATTTAAGCACTTTGTGATAGGGTAGAATTTATACTCCCGCTTCTCTATTTCCAAAGCTTGTGTGTGATGTTTTTCACTGTATTGCCACACATGACACCAGAAATACTAATTTCGGATATGACCATGGATGAGATTCTAATGGAATTCATGGTCTTTGTGAAACACGAATCAGACCCTGTTACAACCTGAGTTTACGTCAGACTATTATTCTTAGTAATCATAGCTAAACTTGGCCGGTGAAGACAAAGAATAAAAATCTCTCTTTATATAAACTTGCTTTCCCAAAGAAGGTGCTCAATGGTTGCCCAAAGATGCCATTTCTATTCTTTATACACTAAAGACTCACATTTCCCTTTGGTTTTATTGGTTAACAGTTTTCCAATTCAGCAAATATTTCACAGCAGCTTTTACATCTTTATTTCTCAAGCTATAGATTATAGGATTTAGCATGGGGGTCACTACCCCATAAAACATGGAAATAAGCCCCTCTGTAGCTTGCAAATTGTCATTCTGAAGGTGGTCTTGAGACTTGGGCTTGGCATACATGAAGAAGATGGTACCATAAAATATGATCACCACAGTCAGATGTGCTGAACAGGTGGAAAAGGCTTTGCGTCTCCCTGTGGCTGAGTTCATTCTCAAGATGGTGTAAAGGATGAACATATAGGAGAAAAAAATGACTATCAGTGGAAGAACCAGGAATGCCATATTTGAAACTGCTAGGGTAACATAATTGAGGGTTATATCAGCACAAGCTAGCTTGAGGACAGCTAATATCTCACATAAGAAATGATTGATAATATTATTCCCACAGAAAGGCAACTGCATGGCAAGAGATGTTTGCACAATTGAGTTGATTCCACCAGAGAGCCATGACACAGAAGCCATCAGTACATACACCACCTTGCTCATGATGATGGGGTATCTCAGAGGGTTACAGATGGCTACATAGCGATCAAAAGCCATCATGCCAAGGAGGAAACATTCTGTTGACCCCATTGCAAACCCAAAGAACATCTGCACTGCACATCCAGAGAAGGAAATGTTCCTTTTCTTTGAAATTAAGCTCACCAAAGTTGAGGGAACAGAGGAGGATGTATAGCAGATATCCAGGAAAGACAGGTTGCCCAGGAAGAAGTACATGGGGGTGTGAAGACGAGAATCAAAGATGCTTGCTATGATCAAAACACCATTACCAGTTAGAATCACTAGATACATTACTAGAATTAGAGAAAAAAAAATGATCTCAAGTTTTGGGTAACCAGAGAGTCCTAGAAGAATGAATTCTTTCACAAATGTCTTGTTTATCCTATCCATCTCCCAGCATTCAATGTATCAAAGGAAGAGCTAATAAAATGTTTTCACTCCCAAGCAACAAATGTAACAGATCTTTTGCATAACATTACTCTAGGGTGAAATCGACTGTTTTCTTTTAAGTTCTGTAATCCTCTTCTGTCATCTGTTGTTATCCTTAAAAATATTCATGCTTAGAATGCAATACTAGGATATGCCTACAATGCAATACTAGGATATAGAATGCAATACTAGGCATAGAGTTTCTATGCAGTGTCTTATGCATGAATATCTACCTAGAAGCAACCTTCCGACTGCCAAAGACACTCTGAGTTGAGTTTTCTGAAAGCCCTAGAATATTTCAGACAATAAACTTGACTACTTCCTTTTTATTCAGGTCTAGTGAGAGAGTGATGGGAGGGGCAAAAGACAACTCAGCAAGGAGTGGAGTTCTGATTCTGTGTTTAACAGAAATGTTTAAAACTGTAAACAAATTTTATTTTTATGCATATTTGCGTCACATTCTTATCAGCCAAATTGTGCATTTTTATAGGGCAGACATTTGATCATAGTGAATTGAATCACGTACACAGCAATTTAACATCTGCTCAAAGGCAGTTGGTTGAACTCAGTCACAGCCCACTCTTACTATTTTATTTTTTCCTATAAGACCAGTGTAGAGATCAGCTGTGCACGAATCTGATGGAGAATCTTTGAAGAACAATAATTTCTCTTCATTTGTTTTATTCTCTGGCTTCAGACTTATTCTTCATAATTTATTTATTTAAGTGAACCTGAGAAAACAGTAATAATGCTTATATTTGTGTATACATGTGTAGCACTTTATACTTTATAAAAAATAATTAATCTTCTCATTATTCCTATTTTTTTTCAAATGTTAAAAACAGAACGTGGCCAAAGTTATCCAACCCAGAAGAAAACAGTAGAACTTGAAGCTCGGATCTTTGCCAATGCACTGCACCTGTTGGGGAAATAACACCCCAAGTTACTACACACTGTTTTCCCACCAACTAGTATCCATAAATTTTGGCCTTGGGGGAATAATGAAGAATCAACTACTTCAGTCTTTCAAATTTTTCATAGACATATAAATTACTTGAGGATCTTGTTAAAATGAAGATTCTCTTTTAGTAGGTCTGGAGTAGAGCCTGTGATTCTGCATTTTTAATAGGCTGCAAGTGTATTGAAGCACCTGGCATGGGGCCTCATTTTGAGTAGCAAGGCTTTAGTTTACCTATAGTGAGTTGGCAGACTCTCCAGATGTTTCTGATCCAAATAGATTTTCTTTTGTTTTATTATATGGACTAGCTTCACAACCTATAAAATGACCAAAAGCATACTCCTCTTGTGTTTTCCAGTGAACAAACCCCAGGGCCATTATCTCACTGTTCAGTACAATTCAGAAAATAACACTATTGAAAGACAAATTTTATAGAAGAAATATAAGTTTTTGCTAGATTACTGTAATATGTATAGGATATTACTGATAGCCCAACTTGAGCTCATTCCTGCTCCAAGCTGAGTAAGGCTGGGAAAAATATAACATGTCTGTAATCAAAGAATTCACAATTCATTGAGAGAAACAGTAAAACTATTACATACAGAACAATTAGATACAGACTGTAAACACATTGTGTGACCAGAGTGAATGTTGTAAATGTCACAGAAAGAGTAGGTTAATAAGAAATAAAAAGCCAAGGGAGAGTGCTGGAAGAATTTCAGACAGGCTGCATCTGTAAACATAGAAAAGTTGAGGCAGGTGTGGAAGACAAGAGGGGGAAGGGATATCCCAGAAGGGAGAACAGGTTGAGCAATATTTAGTAGTAAGCATATTGGCAGTACCTCCTTTTCAAACATGGAGCTTCTGTGGAGGAATAATGGGAAACATATTTGAAAGGGTAAATGAAGCAGGCATATAGAAAGGTCCAGAAGTGAGGCAGAGAAATTGACACTTCTTTTTATAGGGAAGGAACCGATCATCAGAAGCATCAAGCACAATGTGAGTGTTTAGACCTGATGATATTGGCTACCCTACAAACTTGACATCATATGGTTTGATTTTATCAGTTTTTTTAGCAGATATGTGATACAAGCAATTACAATGTTTAGATTAATTAGGTTATCGTTAATTACTGACTGGTGCACACACTCATACAATTATCTTTTCATAATTGTCACCAGTTTTCAGGTTAGCCAAAATTGCAAACTTAGGGCTCGTGTGGACTAAGAGTTTCGAGAAGGTCAGCATAAGCTCACTACCCTACTCTCACACTGTTGTGTGATGATAGGTGCGATTTATCTACAGAGTATAATGTCTTAGAGTCAGAAGCCAAACAAGAGATGCATTCTCACTTCAGAAAAAAAATCATCTAAAGAATACAGAATAGAAAATTTCAACTTGAATCAGAGGTGCAAATGAGAGCATATTAAATCTCCAAATTAGAGATGAGAAAATTGAAACTCAAAGCAATATCTAAGTGTATTTATTCAGCTAAAGGCAAGAAGTGTCTAAAGGGAAAAAACACCTTAAATTTGTTTAAATAAAAAAAAACCCTTCATTTATTCCAAAAACTTATATTGCAGGATCTTATGTGCTAGATTCTGTGCTTGAAATTAGTTCACTTGATTGATGTCACATGACTAATAATGGGAAAAAACAAAATCCAAAGCCTGTTTTCTTTCCAGGACTTCTGTGTCCAACAAGTAGCATTAAAATCTGTATAGAAAATATGTGTCAACAACACAAAATGGCCAGTATCTGTGGATATCCTGAGGTCATAGAAGCAAAACTTGACTGTACTTGGTTAACAATGTACAAGGAAAATGGGTTAGTCTTGAGGACTTAGTACTTCTTATCATGGAAGAAGGTTCAGGGCTATGAGACAGAATCATATGCCCAGAATACTCTATTTTCTCTGAAATGAATCTATACCCACTGTACACTACTTCTTAGGATAAATCAAAGTTCTTCCAAAGTGGAGACTGGAAAATGATCAAGGAGTGCTTTTAGATAAGGAACATGAGCAATCTCATCAGCCCAGGCATGAATGCAGAAAGAAGATGGCAATGCGTTGACTTACGGGGAAATATGATGATGTTTCAGATCCAGCCCCTTTGAGGTCCGGGGCTGGGAGAGCCTACTGGCCTCTCTTTCCAAAAGAAAAGAAAAGAAAAGAAAAGAAAAGAAAAGAAAAGAAAAGAAAAGAAAAGAAAAGAAAAGAAAAGAAAAGAAAACAAAGCAAAACAAAACAAAACAAAAATAACCAAAAACCAAAACAAACAAAAACACAGATGGAGTGACAATATATCTTAGGCCACTTAAAGTACTTTTGCCACCTGCTTTAAGCCTTCCCCTCCTAGACATAAATTCCCTCACCAATTCACATCCACGTTGAGCCAGATCTGTCTTGATGCCTTTATTCTTCTCCCAGAAATCTAAATTGGTTACTTTATACATTTTAAGATAACAAGAGACACAAGGAAGGAAGTCACCACTGTACACCTGTGGCTTAACACAGTGGTTACACATTATGAATGCATTTTGACTGAATAGGTAAAGGTTTACTTTTTTTTGGCTTTTAAGAAATTTCTCTCTATAGTATTTGTGGATTCATACTCAAGGCAATTTTAATATGCCCAAATTGTTCATTTGCATCAGGCTCTAAGTTTCAAAAAAAAGTATCCTTAGTCAGTACTAAAGAGATGTCATCTTATACAAAAATTTACCAATTTATGTAATGAAAGTACTGGAATGAATGTAGCATAGGGTTATCCTAGTGCACAAGTGCTTGGGACTTAGAAACAAAAGCTCTAGGTTTGAGGTTCTTTTCTTCTAAAATATAGTCTCAGTTTTCTCATTTGTGAAATAGTGATAAAAATAACTGCCTTACTTTTCTCACAGGTGTGTTTTCAGAAAAATTTAGGTGGCATATGGAAACTTTTTTATGGATTAACAGGTATTACAAATAATAACAATAATAATAAATCATAGCTATTTCATAATAATAAATTAGTAGTTCTATGGCCTCATGCTGTTCACATTTTAAATCTGTATTTAATAATAGCTTTAACTATAGATTGAAAAGGTACAATTGCATGGTATTCAAGACTCACCTGTATACTAATAAATTATTTCCACCTTCTAGAAGACGCAGTTACTTTCTTCTTAGTATTTATGTCAGTATTCTGAATTAAGATTAGGTTCAGCAAACAATGCCAGATTCCAAAGATGTGGAAGAGTAAATATTTGTTATGCAACAGTTGTTATAATTGTTCCCCAAATTCCCAAAGCAATTTAAAATAAGAATGAGAGATCCGTGAAATGTAGAAACTTCTGGTGCATTAGGGACAGTGACTCACACACCTAATTAACAGTGGTGCTGGACTACAGCTCAAAAATGAAATGACATTCTCCTACCAATGTAACTTTTGAAAACAGGGGCAAATGTTCACAAAACAAACTTTATGAAATATGAGAGCTTTTTTGTTTATAATAGCAAAGTTAATTAATTCAAAGTAAGATCTCAATTCAAGTGATAATTACCAAAAATGAAATGCTAGAATTGAAAAATGATCTAAATATTATGAATGACATGAAACAGATATTTTCTGTAAGTTAAATGCCATTTTTGGGGGATGAAAAAAAATACAGATAAGCCATAAAATAAATAAGTTTACAAGACGAAAGTGAATTAGTATGTTTAAGACCAAGAAAAGTTTTTTAAAAGTTCAGAATGGATAGTGTGGAGTGTGACTTCAGATAAGTAGATAGCACATTACTGAATCAAAGTGTTTCAGAAGGTAGATTGAGCTGTACCATAGAAGTTAACACTTAGATTCTAATTTCCCAGTAGATGTTACATTTAACTGTAAAATATTTAGATTCCGAAGGTACATTTGAGAAGGCAGGCCCATGCCCAAGAAAAAAACTCACTGACCACGGACTGTGGACACAGCTACTAACTTGGAAACAGCCCTGTCACATTGTAAACTTGGCTACAGCCCTGTTTGGCCCTGATCCTGCCAACAACACCATCTACCAAGGGACCTGCCAGGAATCATACCACCCCATGCCCCAGGTAACAGGCTCACTGACCTCAACCCTAACTGTGAACCCTGAATTGGTCCATGACCAGGCTCCAGCTACTCCTAAACAAGAGTCTTATCTTTTTAGAGACCAGACAGGTGACACATCCAAGGCAGGCCCTTAAACCTATGTCTGATTACAGATCCTGAACAGGCTCTGTAATTCTGTTCCAGTCCCCTGCAGTTTCAGGCTGGGAACACCCTGCCTGCCCAGGGATCCACCTAGAGACACACCTGTCTGAGCCTCTGGAGGTAGACCTGCCAACCTCAGTCTGACTATAGATCATGTAGCAGCCCCAGTTACCGGCTTCAGCACTTCAGAACCACAAACAGAGAGCAGTCCTCCTCACCAAGGGACCTACCAAGAGACACGTGTGTCTGTCTCTGGAGGTAGGCACTTGACCTCAGTCTGACTGCAGATCTTGAAAAGGTATCCTAAACCAGCTCCAGCTCCTCACACCATAGTTTGAGAGTGGTCCTGCCCACCCAGGCCACCCAGGGGCCAGCCCAGGGAACTGTTAGGAGCCTCTCTACCCCCCCAGAGACCTGGAGAGAGCTACAGGCATCTGTGTACCTGATAATAGGTCCACCACCTGAAAACCCTGAAGCATACCCTTGTCTCAGCACCAGAAATATTGACCAAGGTCCTGGAGGCAGGCCCACCTATGCAGGGACATGAGAATGTATGAAATATAAAGTTCACTGTTAAAAATAAATATAAATACAAACAGACTGTTATATACTATGATGATGGCATGTAAATCACTTTTAATATTAGTACATAAATTCAAAGACAAAAGTAGTAAGAATAATACCACAGGGGTGCCTGGGTGGCTTAGCAGGTCACTATCTCATGGTTTGTGGGTTTGAGCTCCGCACCAGGCTCTGTGCTTTGCTGACAGCTCAGAGCTTGGAGCCTGCTTCAGATTCTGTGTCTCCCTCTCTCTCTGTCCCTCCCCTCCTCATGCTCTATCTCTCTCTGCCTCTCAAAACTGAATAAACATAAAATTTTTTTTATAAAGAATAACTAATACCACAGAAATGTGTTAATAGAAACATAATACAGAAAGAAGTAAAACCTAATATCAACTACATAAGAGGACGGAGAGTAAAGGGTAAAATTTCCTTTTCTCAAAAATTTTTTAATGTTCTTTATTTTTGAGAGAGAAAGAGAGACAGAAACAGACAAACAGAGTGTGAGGAGGGGGGAGGGAGCAGAGAGAGGGAGACACAAAATCTGAAGCAGGCTCCAGGCTCCAGGATCCAAGCTATTAGCACAGAGCCTGGCACGGAGCTTGAATTCACGAACTGTGAGATCATGACCTGAGCTGAAGTTGGACACCTAAACCGATGAGCCACCCAGGTTCCCCAAAGGGTAAAGTTTCTGTATTCAACTATAGTAAATTAATGTGAATAGACCAATAATGAGGAGAGTAAAGCAAGAACCAAAAACCTCCCAACAAAAAAGAGTCCAGGACCAGATGGATTCAGTGGTGACTTCTACCAAACATTTAAAAAAGAATTAATTCCAGTCCATCTCAAACTCTTTCCAAAAATTGAAGAAGAACAAACACTTCTAAACTCATTTCAAGAGGACAGCATTACCCTGATACCAATACCATACAAGGACACTACAAGAAAGAAAGCTCTAAACAAATATCCCTGATGAATATAGATGCAAAACCTCAACACAATATAAGCAAACCAAATTCAAAATCACATTAAAATGATCATACACAATGATCAAGTGAGATTTATCCCTGGGATACACAGATGGTTCAATATGTGCAGATCAATAAATGTGAAACACCACATTAACAGAATGAATATTAAAAACCATATGATCAACTCAACAGATGCAGAAAGAGCATTGACAAAATTCAATACCCTTTCATGATAAAAACTCAACAAATTTGGTATAAAAAGAATGTACCTCAACATAATAAAGGCTATATATGAAATGCCCACAGTTAACATTATACTTAATATTAGAAAGCTAAAAGTTTTTCCTTTAAGATTAGGAATAAGACAAGAGTGCCTACTCTTGCTCCCTGTATTCAACATAGTATTTGAAATCCTTTCCAAGGCAATTAGGCAAGAAAAAGAAATAAAAGGTATCCATTGGAAAGGAACAAGTTAAATTGTTCCTGTTTGCACAAGACATTATCTTATATATAGAAAACTTTAAACATCACCCAAAAAAACTGTTAGCACTGGGGCGCCTGGGTGGCTCAGCTGGTTGAGCGGCCGACTTCGGCTCAGGTCATGATCTCCCAGTCCGTGAGTTCGAGCCCCACGTCGGGCTCTGTGCTGACAGCTCAGAGCCTGGAGCCTGTTTCAGATTCTGTGTCTCCCTCTCTTTGACCCTCCCCCGTTCATGCTCTGTCTCTCTCTGTCTCAAAAATAAATAAATGTTAAAAAAAAATTTTAAAAACTGTTAGAACTAATAAACTAATTTGGGAAAGTTTTAGGATACCAAATCAACATACAAAATTCTGTTACATTTCTACACTTGAACTATCAAAAAGAGAAATTAAGAAATTAAGAAAATGATCTCATTTACAATAGCATTAAAAACAATAAAATATTTGGGAATAAATGTAACCAAGAAAACAAAAGATCTGTACACTGAAAACTATAAGATATTGGTGAAAAATTTGAAAAAGACACAAATAAATGAAAAGATATTCTGTGTTCATAGATTAGAAGAAATAATATTGTTAAAATGTCCACACTACCCAAAGCAATCTACAGTATCAATGCAATGTCTATAAAAATTCATATTTTTTTACAACAATAGAAAAAACAATCCAAAATTTTTAGGAACCACAAAAGACCCCAAATAGCCAAAGTAATTTGGAAAAAGAAAAACAAAGCTAAAGACGCCACACTCCCTTATTGCAAAAAGGATTATAAAGCTTTAGTAATCAAAACAGTATTGTACTAGCATAAAAATAGACACACAGACAATGGAACAAGAATAAGTAGCTCAGAAATAAACACAGGTATATATAGTCAACTAATCTTTGACAACAGTAACAAGAATACTCAATGGGGAAAGGATAGTCTCTTTAATAAATGGTGATGGGTAAACTGGATAACCACATGTAAAAAATGAAATTGACCCATATACACCATACACAAAAGTTATCTTGAAATGGATTAAAGACCTATATATAATACCTGAAACCATAAAACTTCTAAAAGAAAACTTAGGGGAAAGCTTCTTGACATTGATCTTTGCAATGATTTTTTTTTGTATATAACACCAAAAGCACAAGCAACAAAAGCAAAATAAAATAAAATAAAATAAAATAAAATAAAATAAATAAAAGGGTCAACATAAAACTAAAAAACTTCTGCATAACCAAGGAATCCATCAACAAAGTGAAAAGGCAACCTAGGAAAGAAAAAATATTTGCAAACCATGTATCTGATAAGGGGTTAATATTCAAAACACGTAAGAAGAAACTCATAAAACTCTAGCAAAAAACAAAAACAATAGACAAAGGAACTGAATAGACATTATTCCAAGGAAGATATTAAAATGGCCACCAGGTACAGGAAAAGGTGCTCAACATAACTAATCATCAGGAAATACAAATCAAAACCACAATGAGCTCATCATATATGTTAGGATGACTATTACAAAAAAAAAAAAACACACACACAAACAAAAAACAAAAAACAAAAAAACCCCAAGTGATAACAAGTGTTGGTGAGGGTATGGAGTAAAGGGAAGTCTTGAACACTGTTGGTAGGAATGTAAACTGGTATAGCCATTATAGTAAACAATATGCATGTTCCTCAAAAAAATTAAAAATGCCTTATGATTCAGCAACCCCACTTATGGGTATACATCCAAAAGAAATGAAATCAGTATCTCAAAGAGATATCTGCACCCCTGTCTTTATTGCAGCATTATTCACAATGGGAAAGATATGGAAATATAGTCTAAGTGTCTGTTGATAGATGAATGGATGAAAAAAATGTGATTTACACACACACACACACACACACACACACACAGATATATATATATACTGGAATATTATGTAGCCATAAAAAAGAAATGTTGCCATTTGTAATAATATAGATGGACGTGGAGTATATTAAGTGAACTAAGACACAGAAAGACAAATACTGTATTATTTCACTTACATGTGAAATCATAAAAAAAAAAAAAAAAAAAAAGCTGATAGGACCAGGAGTAGAATGGTGGTTGCCAGGGTTTGGGTAGTGGGAGAAAAAGAAAGATATTGGTCACAGGGTACATACTTTCAGTTATAAGATGAATAAGTTCTGGGGATCTAAAGTACAGTATGGCAATTATAGTTAATAATACTCTATCATATACTTGAAATTTGCTAAAGGAGTAGATCTTAAGTGTTCTCACCACACACACACACACACACACACACACACGCACACACACACAGAGCTTTGTGAAGTGATGGATGTGTAAATTAACTTGACTGTGGTAATCATTTCACAATGCATAACATATATTAAATCATCATGTTATATAACATATAAACTATATCATACAACCTAATTATATACAATTTGTACTTGTCAGTCATACTTTAATAAAGTTGAAAAATGTTTTAAATAAAATATTTGCATTCTGAGAAGTAAAATTTACTTATGAAAGAAAGAGCAGTATTTATGCATGTACACAGACACAAACACATACACGTACCCACTCACACCACAAACCATACTATGTATACATTAAAATCCAAATGGAAATATGTCCAGATTGCCTTTATAAGATCATAGAAGTTTAGAGCTGAACAGCTTTGTAAAAATCATTTAGTAAGATCTCCCCCTCTATGAACAAGTAAACTGAAGTAAAAGTGATGATATAATATTCCAAAATCACAAAGTCACTGTTACTATATAATAAGGAATAATTACAAACATTCTTACTCATTCATTAGAGGAATTAGACAATAACAATAATGATATGGTATGAATTTTTACCAATTATCAGATAGTAGCTAGTGGACTAGCAGTAGGGTCAGAAAATACAGACCTTATATGACTGGAAGACAAAGGACTTCTATACGGGGTGATATGTTACAGGGCACTTAATGAATTGAAGAGGTATAACCAAAGTGGGGAATACCTCTGTCTGTCATAAACTTTTCCACATGAATTCATAAAAGGACTAGATACAACAGATGGGAATCTTGATTCTCTTTTTGGAAGTGGCCCCTTGGGGACATGAGGTGAGAGTACATAAAGGCAATTAAGCAAAAAAATGTGACAATGTGTGCAAAAAATATGTATCTTACTATTTCCCTTAGGATCTGGAAATGTACCTAACAATTGTTATGCTTGAAAGCAGAGAAGTTAGGGACAAAAATCAGTTATGGGCTACCTACTAAAAGGATCCAGGGGGAGGCATAGTTGGCAAGTGGATTACATTGGTCCATTACCCTTGCTTCTGGGCAAATAACAAGTCTTGATGGAGAGAGACACTTATTCTGGTTTTGGATTTGCATAACCTGGTAAATGAAGCAAAAACTCCTGCCACTATTTAAAGCCTAGAGCAAGAGTATTATTTTAATTTGAATGTTGGTTATCTAAAATGAAATTCAATGAGTTACAAAGCATTAAACATAATATACATTCTCATCTACAAAATGTGGACTAATGAAAATTGGAATAGACCATTGAAATCCCTGCTTATGATACTGGAGGGAGATAAGAAACTAAAAGGATGGTTTTCAGGACTGAATAAATGTGTGCTAACACTTAAACATATGTGGTATTAAAAGAAGGTCACCACTGACTATATTGCTGAGACATCTGAGGGGAAGATATGGAAAAAATGGTGGGAATGATTCAGGCACTCATAGAAACTTCTATATTTCTAAAAAATTTTCTTTTTCTTTGGTTGATCCTGTATTGGTTTGTGACGTGGATTGTATTTTCGGTTCTGAGGAAAGGATCAATTGCTGAACATGACATGTGATAATACATCTAATTACTGCCCACATTCCTAAAAGAAAGATAATATAGATCATTCCCTCTTTTACCTTTTTTTTTAAGGGATTAATGGGTAAATACTAGTAGTGCAATTGTTGTATCATAAGGTAACACTATTTTTAAATTTTTGAGCAAACTCCACACTGTTTTCCACAGTGGCTGCACCAATTTGCATTTCACCAACATTGAAAGAGGGTTGCCCTTTCTCCACATCCTAGCCAACACCTCTTGTCTTGTGTTGTTGTTTTTAGCCATTCTGAGAGGTGTGAGGTGATATCTCATTGTAGTTTTGCTTTGTATTTCCCTGATGATCAGTGATGTTGAACATACTTTCATGTGTCTTTAGGCCATCTGTAGGTCTTCTTTGGAAAAGAAGAAGGGAGAAGAAGGGAAACAGAATCTGAAGCAGGCTCCAGGCTGTGAGCTGTCAGCACAGAGCCTGAGACAGGGCTTGAACTCACGGACTGTGAGATCATGACCTGAGCCGAAGTCAGCCGTTTAGCAAACTTAGCCACCCAGGTGCCCCAGTCTTCTTCTCATTTTTTAATTGGATTATTTGTGTGTGTGTGTGTGTGTGTGTGTGGCGGGGGGTGAGTTGTATTAGTTCTTTATATACTAACCTTTTATCAGATACGTCATTTGCAAGTATCTTCTCTCATTCTATATGTTGACTTTTAGTTTTGTTGATTGTCTCCTTTGCTGTGCAGAAGCTTTTGATTTTGATGAAATCTCAATATGTCAGTTTATTTTTTTCTTTTATTTTCCTTACCTCAGGATACATATCTAGAAAGAAGTCGTTATGGCTGATTTCAAAGAGGTTACTGCCTGTGTTCTCCTCTAAGATGTTTACAGTTTCAGATTGCACATTTAGGTCTTTAATACATTTTTAATTTATTTTTCTGTATGGTGTAAGAAAGTGGTCCAGTTTCATTCTTTTGCATGTTGCTGTCCAGCTTTCCCAGCACCATTTATTGAAGAGTCTCTCTTTCTCCCATTGGATATTCTTTATTAATGGTTTCTGTCTTTCTCTTACCTTGTCAATGAGGCAAACTTATACGTTATACTAATCCAACTCTACTCTAGGTAACAGACTAGAAAAAAGGTGAATCATTGGCCATATTTAAATTGCTGCTAGCTTTATATGTTGGTCCTCTCATTGAACCTAAGAGTCCTACCCCAAGGAGGTGAACCTAGGTAAAAATTAAAAAGTGGAAAGATGCCTTTTATTTCTTTGTGTTGACTAATTGCAGAGGCTAAGACTTCCAACACTATGTTGAATAACAGTGGCAAGAGTGGACATCCCTTTCTTGTTCCTGACCTTAGGAGGAAAGCTCTCACTTTTTCCCCATTGAGGATGATATTAGCATTGGGTCGTTCATATATGGCTTTTATGATCTCAAGGTATGCTCCCTCTATTCCTACTTTCTTGGGGGTTTTTATCAAGAAAGGATGCTGTATTTTGTCAAATGCTTTCTCTGCATCTATTGAGAGGATCATATGGTTCTTGTCCTTTCTTTTATTGATGTGATGAATCACATTAATTGTATTGTGGATATTGAACCAGCCCTGCATCCCAGGTATAAATTCCACTTGGTCGTGGTGAATAATTATTTTAATGTATTGCTGGAGCCAGTTGGCTAATATCTTGTTGAGGATTTTTGCATCCATGTTCATCAGGGAAATTGGTCTATAGTTTTCCTTTTTATTGGGGTCTCTGTCTGGTTTTGGATCAAGGTAATGCTGGCTTCATAGAAAGAGTCTGGAAGTTTTCCTTCCATTTCTATTTTTTGGAACAGTTTCAAGAGAATAGGTGTTAACTCCTCCTTAAATGTTTGGTAGAATTCCCCTGGAAAGCTATCTGGCCCTGGACTCTTGTTTTTTGGCAGCTTTTTGATTACTAATTCAATTTCCTTACTGGTTATGGGTCTGTTCAAATTTTCTATTTCTTCCTGTTTCAGTTTTGGTAGTGTATATGTTTCTAGGAATTTGTCCATTTCTTCCAGATTGCCCATTTTATTGGCATATAATTGCACATAATATTCTCTTATTATTGTTTTTATTTCTGCTGTGTTGGTTGTGATCTCTCGTCTTTCATTCTTGATTTTATTTATTTGGGTCCTTTACTCTTTCTTTTTGATCAAACTGGCTAGTGGCTTATCAATTTTGTTAATTCTTTCAAAGAACCAGCTTCTGGTCTCATTGATCTGTTCTACTGTGTTTTTTTTGTTGTTGTTTCAATAGCATTAACTTCTGCTATAATTTTTGTTATTTCCTGTCTTCTGCTGGTTTGGGGAAGTCATAGCCTCTGCAATCAGACAACACAAATAAAAAAAAGGTATCCAAATCAGGCAGGAGGAGGTCAAACTTTCGCTCTTCACAGATGACATGATACTCTATATGGAAAACCCAAAAGATTCCACCAAAAAAACTTCTATAATTGATTCATGAATTCAGCAAAGTTGCAGGATATAAAATCAACACACAGAAATTGGTTGCATTCCTATACACCAACAATTAAGCGACAGAAAGAGAAATCAAGGAATCGATCCCATTTATAGTTGCACAAAAAAACCATAAAATACCTAGGAATAAATGGTTTCACCTAAACAAAGAGGTGAAAAATCTATACGCTGAAAACTATAGAAAGCTTATGAACGAAGTTGAAGAAGACACAAAAAAAAAAATGGAAAAAGATTCCATGCTCCTGGATAGGAATAACAAATATTGTTAAAATGTCGATACTACCCAAAGCAGTCTACATATTCAATGAAATCGCTATCAAAGTAACACCAGCATTCTTCACAGAGCTAGAACAAATAATCCTAAAATTTGTATGGAACCAAAAAAGACCCCGAATAGCCAAAGCAATCTTGAAAAAGAAAACCAAAGCGGGAGGTATCACAACCCCAGACTTCAAGCTATACTACAAAGCTGTAACCATCAAGACAGTATGGTACTGGCACAAAAACAGACACTCAGATCAATGGAACAGAATAGAGACCCCAGAAATGGACCCACAAACGTATGGCCAACTAATCTTTGACAAAGCAGGAAAGAATATACAATGGAATAAAGACAGTCTCTTCAGCAAGTGGTGCTGGGAAAACTGGACAGCGACTTGCAGAAGAATGAACCTGGACCACTTTCTCACACCATACACAAACATAAACTCAAAATGGATGAAAGACCTAAATGTAAGACAGGAAGCCATCAAACTCCTCAAAGAGAAAGCAGGCAAAAACCTCTTTGATCTTGGCCGCAGCAACTTCTTACTCAACACGTCTCTGGAGGCAAGGGAAACAAAAGCAAAAATTAACTATTGGGACCTCATCAAAATAAAAAGCTTCTGCACAGTGAAGGAAACAATCAGCAACACTAAAAGGCAACCGACAGAATGGGAGAAGATATTTGCAAATGACATATCAGATAAAGGGTTAGTATCCAAAATCTATAAAGAACTTATCAAACTCAACACCCAAAAAAACAAATAATCCAGTGACGAAATGGGCAAAAGACATGAATAGACACTTCTCCAAAGAAGACATCCAGATGACCAACCGACACATGAAAAAATGCTCCACATCACTCATCATCAGGGAAATACAAAACAAAACCACAATCAGATACCACCTTACACCTGTCAGAATGGCTAACATTAACAACTCAGGCAACAACAAATGTTGGCGAGGATGCAGAGAAAGAGGATCTCTTTTGCATTGTTGGTGGGAATGGAAGCTCGTGCAGCCACTCTGGAAAAGAGTATGGAGGTTCCTCAAAAAACTAAAAATGGAACTACCCTACAACCCAGCAATTGCACTAGGCATTTATCCACGGGATACAGGTGTGCTGTTTCGAAGGGACACATGCACCCCCATGTTTATAGCAGCACTATCAACAATAGCCAAAGTATGAAAAGAGCCCAAGTGTCCATCGATGGATGAATGGATAAAGAAGATGTGGTATATATATGTATATATATATATATATATATATATATATATATATATATATATATAAACACACACACACACACACATATGTATGTACACATACTTATACACAATGGAGTATTACTCGGCAATCAAAAAGAATGAAATCTTGCCATTTGCAACTACATGGTTGGAACTGGAGGGTATTATGCTAAGTGAAATTAGTCAGTCAGAGAAAGACAAAAATCATATGAGGACTTCACTCATATGAGGACCTTAAGAGAAAAAATAGATGAACAGAAAGGAAGGGATTCAAAAATAATATAAAAACAGGGAGGGTGATAAAACAGAAGAGACTCATAAATATGGAGAACAAACTGAGGGTTACTGGAGGGGTTGTGGAAGGGGGGATGGCTAAGGGGCACTAAGGAATCTACTCCTGAAATCATTGTTGCACTATATGCTAACTAATTTGGATATAAATTTTTAAAAATAAAAAATAAAATAAAATAAAGATGTCAAACTTCACCTGAAACTGAAAAAAAAGTGGGAAGAAAATAAAATGATTGTTGATGTAAATGGAGCCTATGGGAAGCTCTTTGGAATACTCTAAAGTATATTTGAAGGTTACTACTATCTGTATTACAGTATCTTGAGGAAATCAACTTTTGGAGTACAAAATACATACTCAAACTCAATAAGCAGTTAATGGCAGCATGCTGTGTGTATAAACCAACACTGACTGAAATGTTCTAAGAGACACTTGCTCAGTATTAGCCAGGGAGGTACAACTGAAGTTTCAGAACTCTTCTTTTTGGCCGGAAATTTCTTCCTCCTGCAGCACCATATCCTATACCTCAACAGGAAGGCTTTAGCCATACATGAGTTACATTCTGAAGCTTCATGTGTTCTTCAAAATATCCAACTCTGGGAAAGTGTTGAAACGTTTAACTTTAAAATCTGGCCGCCTTTGAAATTTAGAAAATCAGTTAGTACATAGCCTGTGTTATCTCATGGTAACAATCACTGGCGTGAGAAATAATGTTTTTTAATGATTCATGTGCCCTTCTCATGGCTCACAGTCCTCACTGGCACTGTCCCACTGGTTAACTGGAAAAGGCATTGTTCATATGATAGTTTATTATCCTTTGGAGATAATAATCTCTATATTCATAAATTTTCTATGTTTATAAATATATAGTTAGATAAAATAATGTAATTATGTCCAGGATTTGCTTCAAAATAATCTGGAGGAAGAAGATAGATAATGATGAAAGAAAGTTGACCATGTGTTGGTAATAATTTAAGTTGTGTGATTGGTACATAGAATTTTATTAAATTACTCTCACTCTTTTGTTAAATATTTGAAAATAAAAATTCCAAAATATGCCATAAAGAAAAAAATACATATAAATGTGTATATATAGATAAATAAAGATATAAACATGTATGTGTAAGTATGCATGTAAACAGAGCTGTAAACATATTGGGGGAATCTCTTACAATGGCGGGTAATATGGTCTTTCTGACAGTAATTGAGCTAGAAATTGGAAAAAGTTTTTATCACCTGCCTTTTAAACTTCACCTGTGAAACCATAGGTATTGTACATCAAAACAAAACAACAAAACAAAACAAAAACAAACTTTACCCTCAACTGTTCATAGTAAATTAAAGTGATAAATCAAAGTAAAAACATGGTGAATGTATGACTCCTAATGACTAGGAGAAATCTTGAAGATGGTATCTTTGGGAGATGGCTGTATAGACAATATTTTAAAAATATTTTTACATAGTTTTTTTAAATTTAAAAATATTTATTATCAGAAAATAATACACCTAACAATTTCTTGGAAATTTTCTGATTTTCCAAGGAGGGCAATGTATTATTGAATCTATTAATTTTCTGATCATTGATTGACATGATCCTTCTTGTTTTTATAAAAGCCCTTTTGTACCTTTTTTATGTACCTGTGGAATATTTTATTAAGTGAAACGTTCAACTTGATATAAGCCTACATATAAGATGCTAACAACCTTGATATTGTGTGAGGAAAAAAAAAAACCTAAAAATTAAGCTGTTAAGAAGTTGGTTAAAATCACACAAATAACATTTCTGCATGCCTAAACCCTTGTTGTCCCATATCGAAACTGAAAGAGAATTAAACAAGGATCAGGTACAAATGCAGGGCCACTAGTGGTGGAGAGGAGGAGAAATGCCAGAAATTCAAAAGGCATTACCCACAGGGTCTGGAGCATGCCTTTCTGAACAGAACCAAAAGCAACACTGATGTTCCAACACAGAAGAGAGAGCAGCAGCTGGAGATTTTCCACAGTAACAACCCTTCATTCCTGTTAGGGCAGTGGCAGAATAGCTGAATTTAGTGACCAGATCATTTAGGTACAAACCTGGGTCAACCGAAGGAAGTGGAATGGCAAAGAATGAAGCCTCTGAGTAGGAGATATGGGGTTACAGTGTGGCTCCAAAACAAAATAAAGAGGAATGTTGAGTAGGAAATAAAGTCAAAGCCCAGTTATCACATGGGCTAAGAGATTACAGAAAAGACAGATGGTGTGGCTCAAAGATACTCTGTGCTCGGCAATGGGCTTCTAGACAAGGAATCAACAGAAAAAGAAAAAAGAAAAAAAGAACATAATAGACTTAATAAAGAGTTTCAACTCATTGGAAAATGAAAGAATGGATTTTATTTTCCTAATCATTGTTTTTACCACTCTTTCTGAGCCCAGAAGAACACCTCAGGCAGATTTGAAACATTTCTGTTTTATTTGGCATAGAATACTAACCTTCCTCTCCTTTCTAGACCAGCTCCTCTGCTAGTCTGCAGCCTAGAGAACTCTGCAGGTCTCCCCTCTTCAAGTAGGAAGCCAGACTCTATTTCTTTGTAGGCACCCAAAACCTTAAGGGGCTCTTTTGCAGCATCCCCAAACTTGGATTGGAAAAACAATTTTGCCATTCTTTCACAGTGACTGTTGTGAAATGTCGCTCAAAACCCATTGTGGACTCCCCATAAGGTAGAAAATTCCCTCAGTTATTTCTTCCTCTCTCCCGAGCTTCGCTTTATATAGCTTTAAGGGGAAAGGCAAAGATATTAACAGAGTGACTTCCAGGAGGAGATTTTGGCTCTTGTAATTATTAGCTTATGGTAAAAGAGGTGCTCAGTAGTCACTTTTAGTCATCAATTTGGAGTCTTAGCTTCAATTCTGAAATTCTAGACACTGTAAAGTAGTGCTATGCCAGGTGCTTTCTCCAGTTATTGAAACTTTAAATGACACTAAAACCTGGCTTTACGTATTTCCTTATTCCAAGGTAAGGTAAGTATGGCTTACAAAGAATAGTCTACCCAATGTCATTTAGGTAGTTTGTGAAGTTGCAGATTTTGTACTCTTACCTATTTCTAAAGCTTATGTGTGATGTTTTCCACTGTGTTTCTACACACGACACCAGAAACACTCATTCCAGATATCACCAGAGATGAGATTCTAATGGAATTCGCCATGCTTGTGGAATCCAGACCAGGACATTTTGGAAGCTGAGTTTAAAGCAAACTATAGTTCTCAGTAATTCTAGCTGAGTAAAGCTAGGGAAGGGGAAGAATAAAAATATCTCTCCTTAACCATAGTTTCTCCAAAGAAGGTTTTAACTAATTGACCTATGAGTCCATCTCTGTGCCTGTTATGAAAAGACCTACATTTTCTGTGTAGGATATACTTACTGAATAGCTTTTTGGTTTAGCAGATATTTTACAGCAATTTTTACATCCTTATTCCTCAAGCTATAGATGATAGGATTTAGCATGGGGGTCACTACCCCATAAAACAGGGAAATGAGCTTGTCTGAAGTTTGCAACTTGTCGTCCCCAGGAAACTCTTGAGACTTGGGCTTGGCATACATGAAGAAGATGGTACCATAAAATATGATCACCACAGTCAGATGTGCTGAACAGGTGGAAAAGGCTTTGCGTCTCCCTGTGGCTGAGTTCATTCTCAAGATGGTGTAAAGGATGAACATATAGGAGAAAAAAATGACTATCAGTGGAAGAACCAGGAATGCCATATTTGATATCACCATGGTGATAATATTGAGGGATATATCAGCACAAGCTAGCTTAAGGACAGCTAATATTTCACATGTGAAATGGTTGATAACATTATTCCCACAGAAAGGCAACTGCATGGCAAGAGATGTTTGCACAATTGAGTTGATTCCACCAGAGAGCCATGACACAGAACCCATCCGTACATACACCACCTTGCTCATGATGATGGGGTATCTCAGAGGGTTACAGATGGCTACATAGCGATCAAAAGCCATCATGCCAAGGAGGAAACACTCTGTTGACCCCATTGCAAACCCAAAGAACATCTGCACTGCACATCCAGAGAAGGAAATGTTCCTTTTCTTTGAAATTAAGCTCACCAAAGTTGAGGGAACAGAGGAGGATGTATAGCAGATATCCAGGAAAGACAGGTTGCCCAGGAAGAAGTACATGGGGGTGTGAAGACGAGAATCAAAGATGCTTGCTATGATCAGAACACCGTTGCCAGTTAGAATTACTAGATACATTACTAGAATTAGAACAAAGTACATGATCTCCAGTTTTGGGTAACCGGAGAATCCCAGAAGAAGAAATTCTGATGTAAATGTCTGGTTAATTTTATCCATGTCATCTGCTTTCAGGATATCACAGGAAGATTTAATATAAAATATATTCACTGCTAAGAAATGTTACAAATTACCTGAACAATTCATTTTGTAGATGGTATTCTAAGGAGTGTTTGCATGGATCCCTGCAATTGTTGTCCCTGGATTGTTGTCATCTTCAACAATCTGTGTGACTAGAAAAAAATGAAATTGGAAATGACTAAGTGCTGATGCCCTTTGCTAATATGTGAAACTCTACCTATGATCAGACAACTGTACAGAAGTAACTTTTCCTGCTGTTGACAGACTCCCGGGTTGAGGTTTCTAAAACTCCTAATTACCAACTATGAGCCTGACTTCATCTACCCCCAGAAAGCAAGCAGTAGAGAGAGATGGTAAAAGACTACTCAATATAGAACAGACATTTGTTTCAGCAATTACATCATGGTCAAAATTTCACAGCAACTTTGATATTTTTGGTATATATCTCATTCTATGTCTGATTCTACATACCTTATATTAGTATGTTTAATTCATATTTTAATTAATTTTATAGGCATTTAATAATAATAAATTGAATAGCATAAACTGAAATTTAATGTCTGTTTAAATATTAGTTTTTACTCTCATATTCTAGGCCCCTCTTAGTATTTTGTGTGACTGTTCCTATGATAAGACCATTGCACAGATCAGCTCTGCATGAATGTTAAAATCTTTGGAGGACATTACATAGTCTCTACCTTATTTTATTCTGTAGCTTCACAGTGTATCTTGCTTAAGTCAACCTAAGAAAACAGTAATGCGGTTTAAATATTTTATGTAATTATGTATATATGGGTATATATCCATCCCTTTGATTTATAAAATATAATAATTCTTTATATTAGCCCCATTTTTTCCCAAATATAAAAGATGTAACTTGTCCAAGTTAACCAGTTAGTAAATAATGAAGTGGAGCTCAAAGCTCAGATTGAATCTAATTCATAGGGATGCCTGGCTGGTTCAGTAGGTAGAGCATGAGACCCTTGATCTCAGGGTCGTGAGTTCAAGCCCCACTTGGACACAGAGGTTACTTAAAACAAATCCAGTTCATAGCTTCACTGATTTTCATATGCATATGAATCGTCTGGGTATCTTGAAAAACTTTAGATTCTGGTTTAGAGTTCATGGCAGCTCCTGATTTTTTCCATTTCTCTTAAGTGGTACTTATGCAAAGCTCTTGAAAGCGTTTGAGTAGCAAGGCTTTTATCTACACTGAATTGACAGAGTATGCAGATTTTTCTGACCCATACTGATTTTTTTCGTCTTATTATGGATTGCCATGTGAATCTGAAAAATAACAATAATATATGTTTGTGTTTTACAGAAAGGTCCAAATTCATATCATGTTGTTATATACCCTTAAGAAAAAATATTATTAAAAGACACGTTTTTTTAAAAAAAGTAGTTTCAACTTGTGCCAGACTACTACAATAGTTTTAGAATATTACTGATAGCCAACCTTGAACCTAGGCATGTTCCAAGCACAGTAAGGATAAACTAGAGAATAATGTAAAGTGCCTGCCATTACAAAGCTCACAATTCAGTTAGGGATATAGGAAAAGTACATATGAAAACACATCATAAATATAATTACATTATGTAGTTTGAAAATTACCAATTTTCCCAGAAGGAAGAAGTTTCAGACTTGGGCCTGATCTGGAAGTATGGGAAGAATTAGACAGATTTGGAAGAAAAGAAAAGAGGGGACATGGGGTATCCCAAAAGTGAGAAGTTGAGCCAAAGTTAGGAATACATAGAGCACATCCTTTTTGAACAAGGAAGTTTCGGTGGAGGGGTAGCGGCAAGCACATCTGAAAAGGAGAGAGAGCATGGTAGGTACATAGAGAGTCTTGAGGGTCAGGCAGAGAATTTGGCATTTCTTTTGGTAACGAAGGTGTCCATCATTATTACAAAGCACAGAGCATGGGCTGAGTGCTTAGACCCTATGATATTAACTCTCCAAAATTGACATCGTAGTATGATTTTATGAATTTTTTTATCAGAAATGTAACACAAGAAATTAAGCTATGTAAATTAATGGGGTTGTCACTAATTACTGACTAGATGTGAAAACTGATCTTTCCAAAATCACCACCCGATTCGACATTGGTCAAATCACAAGTTTAGGCCTCACATGGGCTAATAGTTTTGAGAATTTCAGCAGAGTCACTCTTCCCCCACTCTCACTTAATTTGTCATGGGTAGTATTTGGGAAAATTACTGTAGAAAAGGTTTTACTTAGAGCCAGAAATCCAATTTGTGAGTTCAAGCCCTGCATCAGGCTCTGTGATGCCAGTGCAGAGCCTGCTTGGGATTCTCTGTCTCCCTCTCTCTGCCCCTCCCCTGCTCATGCTCTGTTTCTCTAAAAAAAATAATAAACATAAAAAAAATACACAATAGAAATATTTCAACTTTGAAGAGAAAGGCAAAGAAGAGAATATAAAAACCTCAATTTTAGGCACTCCTGGGTGGCTTAGTCAGTCAAGCGTCTGACTTTGGCTCAAGTCATGATCTCATGGTTCGTGGGTTCAGGCCCCACATCAGGCTTTGTGCTGGACAGCTCAGAGCCTGTAGCCTGCTTCGGATTCTGTGTCTCCCTCTCTCTATGCCCCTCCTCTGCTTGTGCTCTGTCTCTCTTTCAAAAATAAATAAACATTAAGAAATTAAAAAAAAAAACACCTCAATTTTAGAGTTGAAAAAAATAGTTAAGAGATTGTTAATTTTTGTTATTTTTAGCTTAAGTCCAGAACTTCCTTTAAAGGAGAGGGAAGGGAGGAAGGAGGGAAATGGGTGGGGGCAGAGAGAGAGAGAGAGAGAGAGAGAGAGAACAGTTGGAGAGAGGAGAGATACGGAGAGAGGGAAAGATCTTCATTTTATTTGTGTAGCCAACTCTTATTTCAGAATCCTATGTGCCTTGAAATTGGTACAGTTGGAATAAAGGGCAGAGGAAAGATCCAAAGCGCATTAACTTTACATTACTACTATGTCTAACTGGTATCATTAAAATGTATAGAAATTATCAACAGAAGGGAATGCTCAGCAGGAACTGTAGAAATATCGGAGTCACAAAAACAAATTGACTATATTCATTCAACAGTGCCCAGAGGAAAGGGACAATTATTCTACAATGATTCTACACTATTTCTTATGATAAATCAAAATCCTCTCCAGCTCGGAAATTGGTCAGAGAATGCAGAGAAATTGAGCACTCTGATCAACCCAGTCACTAATGCATAAAGAACTCAGCAAGACACTGATTTACTAAGATATATGGAGACACTCCAGGTAGGAGCCAAAGGTCCAGCCTGGAAAGACTGTTGACTGCTTATTCCAGACAACTTCCGGATAATGCATCCAAGGCTACCTAAACTGCATCTCCAGCCACCTGCTCCCACCTTTCCCTCCTAAATAGGAATCCCCTCACTAATTCAAACCCATCTTGAGCCGGGCTTGTCTTGCTACTTCTGTTCCCTGCACTTTAAACCGGTGATCTTCACTTAGCATCACACTCTCCAGTTCCATCCATGTTGCTACAAAAGGCCATATTTCATTTTTTCTCATTGCCACGTAGTATTCACTCTTATGTGGATCCTGAGAAACATAACAGAAACCCATGGGGGAGGGGAAGGGAAAAAAAAAAAAAAAAAAAAAGAGGCTAGAGTGGGAGAGACCCAAAGCATAAGAGACTGTTAAAAACTGAGAACAAACTGAGGGTTGATGGGGGGTGGGAGGGAGGGCAGGGTGGGTGATGGGTATTGAGGAGGGCACCTTTTGGGATGAGCACTGGGTGTTGTATGGAAACCAATTTGACAGTAAATTTCATATATTAAAAAATAAAAAAATAAATAAATAAATAAACTTAATTTTCTAGAAACAAAAAAAAATAAAATAAAAAAAAAAAAATAAACCGGTGATCTTGTTGTACTGTGAGATACCTAGAGACACAGGGGAAGGAGTGCATCTGTCTTGCTCATCCCTCTAACACCTAAGCCTAACACAGTGGCTGCACATAATAGATGGGGGGTTTGACTAAATAAGTAAAGGCTGACTTTCTAAACCCAAGCAATTCCCTGTGTAGTATTTTTGGACAAGAAAAATTTAATATGTCATATTTATTTTGCAGCAGGCTTTAATTTTTGTAAGTATCTTTCAGACAACACTAGTAAGTGGAAATATTTTAAAAAATTTTTAATATTTATTTATTATTTTGAGACAGAGCACAAATAAAGGAAGGGAAGAGAGAGAGGAAGACACAGAATACAAAGCAGGCTCCAGGCTCTGAGCTGTGAGCACAGAGCCTGACATGGGGCTCAAACTCACGAACTGCGAGATCATGACCTGAGCCAAAGTCGGATGCCCAACCCACTGAGCCAGCCACCCAGGTGCCCCTAAGCTGAAATCTTATATGCCACCTATGCCATCTTATAATTACCAGTTTATGCACTGTAAGTATAGAGGATCACCTAGTACTCACTGGAATATATATGATATGGGTTTAGCATGGTGGAAAAGTGCCTGGGACTAAAATCAAAGTCTGTGGTTTGAGGTCCTAGGCTTCTAATCTATAGCCTCAGTCTTCTTGTTTATAAGATAATGATAAATATAACTGCCTTACTTTCCTTGCAAGGATATTGTCAGGAAATAATGAGATAGCATAAGGAAATTGCTTTAAGGATTATAAAACATTATACAAATAATAATGAAATATGACTAATAATGATTCACAATTATATTTTGGTGATAATAAATTGGTATTCTATTGAATCAGATTATTAACATTACAAATTAATATTAATAATGGCCTTAACTATAGATTGAAAATGTACAGTTTCATTGTATTCAAGACTCACCTGTATACCGATACATTATTTCCACCTCCTAAAAGACCCAGTAACTTTCTTCTTAGTATTTATGTCAGCATTCTGAATTAAGGTCAGGTTCAACAAACAATGCCAGATCCACAGATCTGGAAGAGTAAATATTTGTTATGCAAGGGTTGTTGTAATTGTTCCCTAATTCCCAAAGCAATTTAAAGCTGGAACGAGAGACATGTAGAATGAAGAAACTTCCAATGCATTAGGAATAGTGACCCACAGACCCAATTAAGAGCAATACTGGGAATAAACTGTGATACATCCTCCTACTCATGTAACTTTTGGAAATAGGAGCATATGTTCACAAAATTAACTTTATAATATGTGAGAGTTTTTAGTTCAAATATGCTTACCAAAATAAATTCAATGTCAGAAATTAGTAATTCAATTAATAATTACCAAAATGAAATAAATGCTACAGTTGAAAAATCACCTAGATATTATAAATAAAATCAAATAGATGTTTTCTTTGAATTAAGTGCATTGTCATTTAACTTTTTTGCTTACTTTATATGTATTCTTTTAGATAAGTTAACTTCATGCAGGATGCCATTGTCATACTTCTTTGGAATTAAAAGAAATGCTAAGTGAAATAAGCCATACAGAGAAAGACAGATACTATATGTTTTCACTCTTATGTGGATCCTGAGAAACTTAACAGAAACCCATGGGGGAGGGGAAGGAAAAAAAAAGAGGTTAGAGTGGGAGAGAGCCAAAGCATAAGAGACTCTTAAAAACTGAGAACAAACTGAGGGTTGATGGGGGGTGGGAGGGAAGGGGAGGGTGGGTGATGGGTATTGAGGAGGGCACCTTTTGGGATGAGCACTGGGTGTTGTATGGAAACCAATTTGACAATAAATTTCATATATTAAAAAAAAGAAATGCAAATAAAAATAAAATAAATTCACAGGACAAAAGTGAATTCCCATTTAAGGCCACAAAAGTAGAAAAAAAGTCTATAATGGGTAGTTTAGGGCATGAATTCTGATAAGTAGATAACACATTAATGAAGTAAAATGTTTTGGGAAAATCTATTGATTTTGTAGACATTAACATTGAGGTTTAGTAAAGTTATCCTTCAGATATGAAGGAGAAATAAAAACTTTCCTAGACAAACAAAAGCTAAGGGAGTACATCATGAGACCCACCTTATAAGAAATACTGAAAGGAGTTCTTCAAGCCAAAATGAAAGAACACTAATTAGTAATGTGAAAACATAGAAATATGCAAAGGTAAATATATAGATTCATAAGCCTCTCTTCTGTGACAGGATGGTATGTTCACCACTTAACTATAGTATAAAAGGTTAAAGGAAAAGAGTATTAAAAATAACTATAGCTACTATCATTTGCTATGAATACAGAATATAAATAGAGATAAATTGTCAGATTAAAAACGTAAAAGGGAGGGAGTAAAAGAGTATAGTTTGTGCATGTAATTGAAGTTAAATTGCTTTCAGTGTAAAATAGACTGTTATATCTATAAGATGTTTTATGTAAGCTGAGTGGTAACCACAAAGCAAAAATTTTTGGTAGATTCACAAAACATAAGGAGAAGAAAATCTGAGCATACCACCAGGGAAATTCACCAATCCACAAAGGTAGACATCAAGAGAGAAAAAAGGGAACACTGAAACTACTAAACAGCCATAAAGAAATTAATAAGATAACATTAGTATATCTATGTATTAAAAAGTACCCTAAATGTAAATGGATTGAATTCTCCAATCAAAAGGCACAGAGTGGCTGGATGGACTGAAAAACAAGACCCAACTATGCTCTATCTACAAGAGACTAATTTTCAGCTTTAGGGACACACATAGGCTTAAAGTGAAAGGATGGAAAAAGATATTCCATGCAAGGGGGTGGCTATACTTATATCAGACACAATAGACTTTAAGACAAAAACTGTCATGGGAGACAAAGAAGGTCATTATACAATGATAAAAAGTTCAACTCATCAAGCAAATATAAAAATTGTAAATATATATGCACCTGAAATCAGAGCACCTAAACATATTATTTAAATACCAGCAGATCTGAATGGAGAGATAAACAATAACACAATACTAAGGGACTTCAATACCCCACTTTCAACAATGGATAGATCATCTAGACAGGAAATCAACAAGGATACATTGGATTTGAGACATACTTGCAATTAAAAAGACTTAACAGACATATAAGGAACATTCCATTTAAGAGCAGCAGAATACACATTCTTCTCAAGTGCACACAGAATATTCTCCGGGATAGGTGATATGAAAGGCCACAAAACATGTCTTAGCATATTTAAGAGGACTCAAGTCACACCAAATATCTTTTATCACCACAATGGTATGAAACTAGAAATCAACAAGAGGAAAGCTAGGCAATTTACACATCTGGAAACTGAACAACATACACATTTTTGATCACTTTTGAGTGATCAAAAGGTCAAAGAAAAAATTTTTAAAAGTACCTTCAGACAAATGAAAATGGAAACACCACACACCAAAATCTAGGGGAAGCTAAAAAAAACAGTAATTAGAAGGAAGTTTATAGTGATAAATGCATATATTAAGAAAAAAGAAATATCTCAAATAACTTTACTTCTCAAGGAACTAGAAAAAGAAGAACAAACTCAGCCCAGAATTAGCAATAGTAAGGAAATAACAAAAATCATAGAGGAAATAAATTAGAGACCAGAAAAAATAGAATAAATGAAAAATACAATAGAAAAGACCAACTAAATCATGAAACTCCTAGAAGAAAACATAAGGGGAACGTTCCTTGACATTGGTCTTGGCAACTATTTTTTAGACATGACACCAAAAGCACAAGCAACAAAAGCAAAAAGTCAACAAGTGGGATTACATCAAATTAAAAATCTTCCACACAGCAAAAGAAATACTCAACAAAATGAAAAGGCAACCTATGAAATGGAGAAAATATATTTGAACTATATTAATATCCAAAATATATAAAGAAGTCATACAACTCAGTAACAAAAAAAAATCTGATTTTAAAATGGGCAGTGGAACTGAACAGACATTTTTCCAAAGAAGACATACAGGTGGCCAACAGGTACATTAAAAGATGCTCGAGCTACTGGGTGGCTCAGTTGATTAAGCGTCTGACTCTTAATACTAATCTCAGGGTTTTTGAGATTGAACCCCACAACAGGCTCTGCGCTGACAGTGCAGAGCCTGCTTGGGATTCTCCCCCTCTCTCTCTGCTCCTTCCCCACTCATACATGTGTGCATGTGTGTGCTCTCTCTCAAAATAAATAAGTAAACATTTATTTTAAAAAGATGCTCAGTATCATTAATCATCAGGAAAATGCAAATTAAAATCATAGTGTGATATCCCCTTACACCTGTTAGAATGGCTACCTTCAAAAAGATAGGATAACAAGTAAAGGTGTGGATATGGAGAAAAGAGAAACTTTGCGCACCATTGGTGGGAATGTAAATTGCTTCAGCTTTCAGGAAAACAATATGGAGGTTCCTTAAATAAAGAACTACCATAAGATCCAGCTTTTCTACTTCTGGAATATATCCAAGATTTAAGAAAATATATCTGCATCCCCATGCTCATTACAGCATTATTCACAAGAGCCAAGAAACAACTTAGGTGTCTATCAAACCAATAAATGGATAAAGAAAATGTGGTACATATATAAAATGGAAAATTACTCAGCCATGAAAAAGTAGGACATCTTGCCATTTGGGACAACATGGATAGACCTTGGGGGTATTATGGTAAGTGAAATATGTTAGACATAGAAATACAAATACTGTACAATATCACTTATTTGTGGAATCTAAAAAGGCCAAACTCATAAAAACAGAGAGTAGCTGCTGGTTACCAGCAGCTGTAGGGTAGAGGAATTGGAGAAATGTTGGCCAAGCGGTATACACTTGCAGTTAGAAGATTAGTAAATTCTGGGGATCTAACGCACAGCATTGTGATCAGTTAACAAAACTGCATTATACACTTAAAAGTTGCCAAGAGACTAGATCTTGAATGTTCTCACAACACACACACACACACACACACACACACACACACACACACGCACACACGCACACACGCACAGACACACAGATAATTATGTGCTATGATGGAGGTTAGCTAACATTATGGTAGTATTCATATTATAACATAAAAGTGTATCAAATCAACTCAGTGTACATCTTCAGCTTACACAATATTATATGTCAATTAGATATCAATAAAAATGTGAATAACACATAAAACATAGATTTCAAGCTTTTCAGGCAGAAGGGACAGAGAAAGAGGTTAGGGAAAGAGGACTCAAGTTCTTCTCCTTTCAGGATCCTCTTTTTCTTAAGTGGTTCTTCAATGAAAAGTACTACTCTGAACAATAACTATAAATATTAAAGTGGCATAATTTCATAGTATACAAAATATAGAGCAGAATTGAGGAACTAAATGTTATGGTAAAATTGCCCATCTGCCTACAAGTATATATTCTAAGCATCCATCATGCTCAAGGTTCATCTTGAGATGGTGCTGTGATATTTTCTGCCATTAAGTAGTTTTCAATCCCTTTAGGGAAACTTGTTGCATACACATATCATAGGCAATAAGTAATATCTTCTTGCTCCTCACTCAATCTTTAGAATGAAAATAATAGTGTGTGTCTCATAATATTATAGTAATAATTAGATAAATTAAATACATGTAAAGTACAGAGAAAATGCCCCTCCCCTGCACTCAGTTGGCATTATCTATTATTATCTGGCAGTACATGTCAGATACCTGAACAGTATAACTTACAGGATTTAGAGTGAATTAAAGAAGAAATATGTAGTTTAAGGAGAAATTACCAATTTGAAAAAATAGGCTTATCTCAAAAGGAGTTTTCACAGAAAAACATTGAGAAATAAAGATTAATTTCTGGGACAAAAGCTGAGTCTGAATACAAACCTTGGTTATTAAAGTCAAAGAGGAATTGTTTTTGATAAAAGGTTACTTTCTGTTCCATATGCTTCAACTCGAACTTGAATCTAGAGAGAAAATAAAGCTCAGTTTCAATTTTTTATTGACATTTAACTATCAGTTTAAATTGTTTACATTCTTTTAACCTAAATTTCCTTCCTCATTGAAGAGTGGGAATAGAACACTCTAAGTCATGGTAGTATCCTGGGAAGCACATTAGATATTTGAAAATATAATGCAAATGAAGATGCTTTATGCTATTAATCATGGGAAGTTTTCATATAAGATGAGAAAAGAAAAAACAATACTTATTAAAGACTATTTTTCTGTTTTAGTCTTAAAATCTTCAAATATTGTGGTAATGTAGATGGTGAGATACAGTTCCTATTCGAGTTGCATGACAACAAGAATATACCAGTTACATGATGTAATTGGATCTAACTACATTTTCCCTGGAGTATGGGAAAGTTTTTAATCCTCCTAACATGTTTACATTCCTGACATTAGTTTGTTGCAAATATTGGACCCTTCCATAGCTTGCCCCCAAAAGAATTTAAATTGCCTTGCTGAGCTAATGGCTGGTCTTTGGGAAGATATTTCTGGAAATCAAAATGCAGAGACACACTTAGATAAGTACAAAGGCTGGCCTTAAGAATCTATGGGTCATTTTAGTTATTTTTTCTGATATTGAACTAGAAGTGGCCTGAGAGTGAGAATATTTTATAGATTTTTTTAAACGTTTTATTTATTTTTGAGACAGAGAGAGACAGAGCATGAACGGGGCAGGGGCAGAGAGAGAGGGAGACACAGAATCAGAAGCAGGCTCCAGGCTCTGAGCCATCAGCCCAGAGCCCGACGCGGGGCTCGAACTCACAGACGGCGAGATCATCACCTGAGCTGAAATCGGATGCTTAACGACTGAGCCACCCAGGCGCTCCGAGAATATTTTAAATAAACTCATCTATCAATTTTATCAGAGAATAAACTACTGGTATGTCAAAACTTGAAGAAAATAATTACAGCATCCTGTTTGCTATCTAAATCTCACTAATGTCTCCTCACTTTATCCTGAAAATTGTTACATAAACTAGTGAGCATTACTTGAGGCTGTAAAGCAAAGCAGCTATTAAGGAAGAAGACTGAACTCAGATCAAGAGAGGAAGCCACTCCTCAAGCTTAGAGGTACATATATAAATGACATTATATTCCAACTTCTCTTGTAAATATTGTTTTCAAATTATTGGTAAGATATCAATTTTATATGCTTTAACTGGATATATCTAATTTTTCCATCTGTCAAGCTTTCATCATTTAGTGTCATATGGCTTTCCATTAAATTTGAGACCATTGCTGAATAATTTTCACAACAAAGCTCTTAGGTAGGAATTGGCCTCATTTAAAGAAGGAAAAAAGGAGGTTCCAAATCTAGGCACTCTAAAATAAAATTCAGTCTTCTTTTGCCTCTTCAAAAACATTTGTTCTTCCTTCCTGCCCTTTCTTCTCCACAGCAGATAGAATGAGAACGTTAGATTCCTCCATTGGGTGTTAAGACAGCATTGCAGAACAGGTGCACTGCACCAAGCAATTTGAGTATTATTATTGGACCTATAATCTGCTGAAAAAATTATTTCTCTGTCCCAAATGTGTGGAATTTCAATGCAATTATTTGACCATCTTCCATAGTTGCTATGACTACCATATTTTAAAAAATATTTTAAAATAGTTGAGATATCATATCACCTGTATTTCAAAATAATTGTTGAATTCAAAATAATTAAGACAAAAAATATGATTCCTGGGGTGCCTGGGTGGCTCAGTCAGTTAAGCATCTGACTTTAGCTCAGGTCATAATCTCACAGCTGAGTTTGAGCCCTGCAAAGGGCTCTCTGCTGTCAGCGCAGAGACCACTTCGGATCCTCTGTCCTCCTCTATCTGCCCCTCCCCAGCTCACGTGTACTCTCCCTCACTCTCTCAAAAATGAATAAACATTTAAAAATGCATGTGATTCCTATATCTCACTCTGTATAAATAAATGTACACCACCTCTTCCATTAACCCTTTCTGGAAAATCCTTGGGTCAGGATCACTGTAATCAGCACCTCTTTATCCTAATGCCCCTAAGTCCCAACAGTGAGCTTTGACTTGAGAATAAAGTGTGTGGGCGCAAAAATCTGCCACTGCCCTTTATCTCTGTCTTGTTTTGATTACTACTGATTTGGATTAATCTTGGCAAAAAATAATGTCCCAGAAAAAAAGAATCTGAGCATCTGTTCCATCTATTCCTACACTGTGCTAAGTACTTCAATTTGTAGCAGAAATTCAGCCTGTGAATCAAATCTGTGGTTGTCATATTCTCAATGTGTCTGTCATTCTGCTTGGATTCCAAGTTTACTTAAATTAGCCTCTCTCTAATTAGCACTAAAACCAATAAGATTAACATAGAACACATTTCCGTGTCTGAGATAATACAGTGTTTCTGAGAGTCTGAGCTTTATAGCCAGACAATGCTTGCTTCCTACACATAGTTAATTAGATACAGAACACTAATTAAGTCATATACCTTCTCTCAGTATTGTTTTCCTGTTTCTAAAATGAAAAGGCAATAGCTTAGGAAAATTCTTTTGAAGCTTCAAAATTATAAAATCATAAAAGAAAAAAATTAAGTTGTTTAACAAATACTGAAATATTTTTTATAAAGAACTATCCTTTAGCTTTGCGAAAAATAGATGTTATAATGATTTCATTTGCTCACCATCATGCCATCACCACCAGCCCTAGTTATATTGCCTAGCACACACAAGGCTACTGCTATTTTTGTGTTGAATGAATTAGTGAATAAGCATTTGGATATTACATTCAGCTTGCAAAGTGCTTTCACTATATCATATCATTGGATTATCTCATTAAATGTATGAAAAAACATAGAATCTGAAAAGTAGTGTAGCACTCACCTACCTAGCATGTGAATTGGGTGTCCTAAGAATGTAATTTTGAGTCTCATTCTCTTTTAATTGCAACTAATTATGACCCAAGGAAGAATCAAATGTGTTTTAAGTTCCTACTCTATAACATAAACTTAGCACATGTGATCAGTTAAACTCAGACAATGCTGCCCCAATATATGTGAGCATACAGTTGCTGAAAGAAGTTAGAAAATTAGCATAATGTCACAGAGTTCATAAGAGATGCAGCTAAGATTTCTTTCAGCTCATGTACATTTGACTACCATTGCTTACAGTGTCCAACATATCCTGGGGCAACTAAGGGAAAACTGAAGACAAAGCGAATATGTCCTTTTTCACCCAGTGAAATACTTTAATAAATCACTTCTCTTGGAAGAGAAATTTTCTAAGGGTGGGGAAGAAATCTCTTTTTAAAAAAAGACATGAATAGCAGAAGGGACGGGTTCCTCTGACCCCCAGGAAATCAATCTTTTGACTTATTAACTGGGATGTTTTACTTTTCCTCTGGGTATCTGTTGAAGTGCCCTTCATACTCAGAAATGGAAAAAAAAAAACCAACCTGGAAAACCCAGGCAGAATGAGGCAGTTGTTATTATTTTTGTTAGTTTAATAACTAAAACAATTGGTTAAGACCTGGTTGTGAAAGACCCAACAGAGCATTGGTTTCACCTCAAAGGGAGTGTAGATACACTTTAATTTTCACAGACTATTATAGGACCAAGCTAAGAACCTGGAGGAAATGGCAGGATTGTGTTTTTGCCAAGGGAAATAAAACTTTATAATACCAACTTGACCTAAAATGAACTCTTATGTTTCTAATTCCAAAAGAAGATTTATTTTGAGTCAGGTTCTCTATAAGCTGAAGGAGAGGAGACAATCAATGATCGCCTTGAAAAACAATGATTACAAACCTACAAACCACACAGGTCACAGTTCAATATTAGTAAGAAAGTACATGATCCTGAAGAATGCCTCTAATTAAACTTTTTTTCTGTGTTTTCATCCTTAACATCCCCTGGACAAAATTCCAAAGGTTCCTAATTGCCTGGAGAATAGATTTTAATTCCTTAATGCTACATTTAATATACCACACAAAATGGCAAATCTTCCTTCCTTTTAAAAATATTTTTCTGACTACTGTACCATGATACATTGTTTTCTTGCCTAGAAGCCCCACTGACACATTTTGCCTCATCCTGTTACCTAAGACTCTTTCCCCTCGGCTCAACAAGGCCAAATTCAAGTGACAAGATATCCCTAGCTCTTTCTCAGATGATCTCCCCTTCTTTGAAATCTGTTTGTACTTTCTTTTGTCGTTTGAATAAAACATGTATAATGATTCAGGCTTCCCCCAAGGAAAACTGCTGGTTTCCTACCAACAGACCTCACTACATTGCCATACTGTGGTGGTGTGGTGTGGTGTGGTGTGGTTTTATCAAGGTCCACATTCTGTTCTTTTCCCCCGTACACTCAAAATTGATTGGTTAGAACAGGATGAGTCTGTATCTCATTCACAGGGGTTGATTCACATTAATTCACAGGTACTATTATGAAGCAGAGTACTACACTTTACAATGAGACATAGAATGGTGGGGTGCCTGGATGGCTCAGTCAGTTGAGTGTCCCACTCTTGATTTTGCCTCAGGTCATGATCCCAGAGTCGTGGAATGGAGCCTTGCGTGGGGTTGGGGGTGCTCAATGTGGAGTCTGCTTAAGATTCTCTTTCTCTCTCCCTCTGCTCCTTTTCCCAGCTAACATGTACACTCATTCTCTCTCTCTCAAATAATAATAATATTATAATAATAAAGAAATAGAATAGCCAATTCTTTTGGAGAGCAGCCACCTAATTCCTCTGCTTAGTCCACTTATTCCTTCTACACAGTGACCTGGATGCCCTGTTTCTCAGTATAATCAGAAGGGAAACACTGAGGGGCGCCTGGATGACTGTCTCATGGTTCATGAGTTTGAGCCCCCATTGGGCTCCACACTGAGTAAACCAACCAACCAACCAACCAACCAACCAACCAACCAACCAATAAATAAGCTTAACAAAAAAGAAGAGCAACACTGAACCAAATCAAGGGAGTTATTTATATGAATAGCATATTTAGTGGAATCAGGCTAATACAAACTCCACATTCATTTATCTCTACATTAAGGATAACCTTTCCAATAGGACCACAAGACTTGGAACCATTTTATGCCTGACTTTTCTTTAGCTAGATTTAAAATGTTATTTTGCAAAATGTCTGATCTAACTAAACTTTAACCCATTTTTTTCTTCTAAATGCCTTATTTTTTTCCTCCAATCCATTGTATGTTGTTTTTTATGGAGTCAGAAGTCAATTTTCCTTTGTTCTTACATTTATGATAGTCCACTATAGTAAAACTACATTAAATTTTTTTGTCTTAATTCTTTTTTGAGACAGAAAGAGGGAAAGAGGAGGGGAGAGAGGCAGAGAGAGAGAGAGAGAGAGAGAGAGAGAGAGAATCTTAAGCAGGCTCCACACCCAGCATGGAGCCCAACATGGGGCTTGATCTCATGACCATGAGATCATAACCTGAGCCATAATCAAGTCAGATGTTTAGCTGACTGAGCCACCCAGGTGCCCCTAAAACTATATTTTTATCAGAGCTCCTTCACTAGCATATGTCCTATGTTGCTCTCTATGATTTTTATGTGTTTTTATTTGTTTCCTTTTAAACTTAGACTTTAGTTACTCATACTCCTTTGTATTTATTTTATATTCCTCCGTACATTATTTCCAGTCTTTACAAAGCCTCCTACATCTCCCATAATCACTGATTCTACTAAGCACTTATGTGTTTGATTTGTCCCTAAAAATACATGTACCTTGTAAGGTACGTATTTTAAATTTCTATGTAAATTTTATTGTGTTATAAGTCACAGTATTGCTTACTTTTTAAACACTTCTTCCAGGATCTATTTATGTTGCTGTATGGACGTCTAGTTAATTTGCTTCTCATTTCTGCAAAGTGCTCCATATGGCATGCTCTCATGTGGTAGAATCATTACTCTGATGATGGGCGTCCAGTTTGCCTCCAAACTCCTTTTGTCACAAACCATGCAATGCTGAGCATCGTCATGCTTGTGTCCTTATAGTCCTGGGCAAAAACGTATCTGGGTCATCTTCCCAGGACTAGAATCACTGAGTCCTACCCTATTTTAATAGAACCAGAGAGTTTTCAGTATACCAGTGTACACTCCCATCAGAATTCTACCTCCCCACCTCTTGCCAACTTTTAGTATCATCTACTTTGGTAATGAACATGAACGATATTGCATGGCTGTTTTAATGAGCATTTTTCAGATTTGTGAAGCATGAGATTTCTCCATATATTCATCAGTCACTTAGGAAATCTCTTCCATAAATGACTAATTCATGTCATTTCACCAATTTTCCATTGGTTTAAAGCTTTATCTTTTGGGTTAACAAAAGAGGTTTTTATTTTTGTGTTTTTTTCTTTTTTTCCCCTTTTTGTATATTCCATCAAGAGGGTTACTTGTCAGACAAGTTAGTAGTGTATTCAGTTAGATAGCGTAACTATCTTCTGCAGTCTGTTAACTTTATCTCTGAGGTCCTTCATTGGATTAAGTCTACCAAGTTTTGCTTCATAGTTTATGCTACTTGGATTTTGTTTTAAAAGTGTTTTTCCTCCACTATAAGTTTACAAAGATTCTCTATATTTGCCTTTTATTAATTTTGTAATTTCCCTTTTTCACATTTAAATTGTTAATTCATCTGGTTTCCACTTTTACATATGGTAATCCCAGGATCTAATTTTTATCTTTTATCCATATCTAAAGGTATTTCCCTAATATGATCTACTAAGCCATCCCTTCTTGACTACTTTGGGTTGACAGTTTTATGATTTATCAAATTCCCATATACTAGTGTCTGTATCTGAGATTTCTTTTCCAACGGACTACTTAAATGTCCTTGATCCATTATCATAATATTTTTATTACTGTACCTTTGCAGTATGTTTCAAATATGGACGCTCCCCTTATTTTTCGTTATAAAATGAACTGTGTTTTTATTCTTCCATATAAATTTTAGGATGAATACTCCCATTCCTCAAAAAATTTCAAATACAAATTTCAAAAATTTTGTATATATTTAATTGAGTGTAGAGACTAATTTGGGAGAAAATGGCAGCCTTAAATTTTTATTCCATATATTAACATGCTATACTTTTTCAATTACTTACATCTGTTATGCTCTTTATTATAATTTTTAGATCATTTCTGTAAAGGTCCTGTGCATGCTTTATTAGGTCAAAACCCAGATGTTTTATATTTTTTGTTAATCTTATTATATTTATTTTTATTATATTTGCTAATCATTCATTATTACCATAAAGAGTACTACTAATTTTTCCATTGATCTTACTTTCAGAAGTCTAATTTTTCTCATTAGTTCTTATAAATTTTTTAGTATCATTTTGTTGCTACTTCTTTTTTTAATTTAATTTATTTATTTTGAGAGAGAGGGCAGGGGAGGATCAGAGAGAGAGGGTGAAAGTGAATCCCAAGCAGGCTCCTCACTGTCAGGGCAGAGCTGGACATGGGACTCGAACTCGCAAACTGTGAGATCATGAGCTGAGCAGAAATCAAGGATGGGATGCTTAACTGACTGAGCCACTCAGGCACTCCTTTTTGTTGCTACTTCTGCTATTTTCTTGCCTTACTATTTTGACTAGGACTATCAAGTCCATGTAAGAGTGGGAATCTTTTATCTTATTACAGATAATGAAAATGTATAATAAACTGCCTTAATTTTTTTTTTTTAATTTTTTTTTTTCAACGTTTTTTATTTATTTTTGCGACAGAGAGAGACAGAGCATGAACGGGGGAGGGGCAGAGAGAGAGGGAGACACAGAATCTGAAACAGGCTCCAGGCTCCGAGCCATCAGCCCAGAGCCCGACGCGGGGCTCGAACTCACGGACCGCGAGATCGTGACCTGGCTGAAGTCGGACGCTTAACCGACTGCGCCACCCAGGCGCCCCTGCCTTAATTATTAGTGACTAATTTTTATAGGTTCTTGGCATATAGTTTTCTTTCAAGATTAAGAAGTTATCCTATGTTTGTGGAACTTCAAATAGTTAATATGAAATTATGAATTGACCTCCACCAAATTTATTTCCTGCATCTCTTGAAATAATTAATTTTAATTTTCTTTCATCTATTTATATCATGATTTACTTGTGATGTTTACCAAATGTTTAAGGAAGGAAAATCTATATATCATACAATAATAATCCCTCCTTCCATGGATTGTTATGAATAAAAGCATTTAGATATGTATCTGACATTGAGTAATCAATACATAAATTCCTATTTTATTATTATCATTTCTAATAAAACTATTAAATGCAGATTATTATTATATCTAAGTCATTACATAGGTGATTTTAAAACTATGCCCTTTGGAATCCTCTTAAATTTTTTTTTCTTTAATGTTTAGTTTTGAGAGAGACAGAGAAAGAGAGAGAGAGACAGAGTGTGAGTGGGGGAACAGCAGAGAGAGAGGGAGACACAGAATCCGAAGCAGGCTCCAGGCTCTGAGCTGTCAGAACAGTTCAAACCCCAAACCATGAGATCATGACCTAATGAGGGGCTTGAACCCACCAACCGTGAGATCATGACATGAGCCGAAGTCGGTTGCTTAACTAACTGAGCCACCCAGGTGCCCCTGGAATCCTCTTAAGCCAAACTGAAGGAAGAAATGTAGATAAGGAACTAAATGAATAGTACTCTGTCTTCTCTGGCAAACCAGTATAACTTCAATTAGAGAAAATTTCTTGTTTGCTTTACATATTATGCTTCTGTATAAATTTGATTTGCTAAAAAATAATGGCTACGTATCACTGGTTTAGTTAAATGTGCACATTTTGAATGAAAGCACTATTATTACAGTTGATCCCTAAGTGATAGTCCTTGCATGAGGTGAAAATAAACAAATTAAGAGGAATCTACAATCTACATTATATTTACTCATGATAAAAATGGCTTTGTAAGCACTTTTAATTTCTCTTTCTTTAAGAAATTTTTTAAATATTTATTTTATTTTTAGGAGAGAGAGAGCAGGGGAGGGCCAGAGGGAGAGTAAGACAGAGGTTTTGGAGCAGGTTCTGTGTGGACAGCAGAGAGCCGGATGTGGGGCTTGAATTCATGAACTGTGAGATCATGACCTGAACTGAATTTGAATGCTTAACCGACTGAGCGACCCAGTCGCCCTCAATTTCTTTCTATTAAAGAAAACCATTTATTTAAACACATACTTCATTATCATATTAAGGTAGATACTGTAGCAATATAAAGATACGTCCCTCCAATGAGACGGCTGTGCTCAAGGAGGCTATGTGCAGATAGGTAATACTACTTATTACCACCAGCAGCCAAAATGAGGTCTAAAAAGGGATATGATTATATAGGACCACATTATGACTTTGACTGGCCCTTTCTTCCATGAAATAATATTAAAAATTGTATTTTACATCTGCTTTCATATAAAGATAAATATACTAATATTATGTACTAAAGCTTAAAAACTCAGTTTTATTCAGATTTTAAAAGAAATAAAAACATTTTCATAGGCTTCTAACAGTATGATAGGCCTACTATGCCTACCGGATACATTGGTCCTGCAGCCATGAGTCAAGAATTCAAATACATATACAATCCCATCAGGTATTATAAGTGGTTAAGATCAACTGAGAATAACATATTTACTGGCAACTAATATTCACCTCCAGTGACAAGCAGGTAAGGGAGATAGGAGGGTAATCTGGTGTCATGGAGAACATGCTTCAAATAAGAATGGGCAAGTTGTAATTGAGCTCCATCATGGTAATAGGTGTAATGTTTTTAAATATTATAATTTATTTGAAGACAGGCTGAAAATGTAGATTTTTTTATACCATATCTTCTGCATGTAAAATATTGACCTCTAATTCAAAACTTAAAACACTGCAGAAAAGACTGTCAATCAAACTACATCTCTCTACTGCATCCAGACTATAGACACTAAATTGGTGTGCAGTCAGTATGTTAAGAGGCAGAACTAGTTGGAACAGCCATAAACTGGTTTGGGATCCAAATGTCCTATAATCAAATGTACTCTCTCTTAACCCTGAGATGATCAGGTTAGGATTCTGCTCTAGTGGCCTGAGTTTAGAGTGAGAAAGCTGCCCCAGAGTTATATTGTTATACCCAAATATAGAACTGCAGTGACACAGAATATGATTCTTAAAAGAGGTAGCTCTTGCAGATACTATATTAACAAATTTCTATCCTATCATCCATAGAGTGCTATTGGAGAAGGGATATATGTAATATGGAAAGGACCAATGATTCCATGCTGACAGAATTTGTCCTTGTTGGGCTTTCTGCCCACCCAAAGCTCCAGACAGTTTTCTTTGTGCTAGTTTTGTGGATGTACCTGATGATCCTTCTGGGAAATGGAATCCTTATCTCAGTAATCATCTGTGATTCTCATTTGCACACCCCCATGTATTTCTTCCTCTGTAATCTTTCCTTCCTGGACATTTGTTACACAAGCTCCTCTGTCCCACTAATTCTTGACAGTTTTCTGACAGGAAGGAAAAGGGTTTCCTTCTCTGGGTGCATGGTGCAAATGTTTCTCTCCTTTGCCATGGGGGCCACAGAGTGTGTGCTTCTAGGCATGATGGCACTCGACCGCTATGTAGCCATCTGCTACCCACTGAGATACTCTGTCATCATGAGTAAAAATGCCTACCTGCCCATGGCAGCTGGATCCTGGGTCACTGGGCTTGTGGACTCAGTGGTGCAGACATCTCTCGCAATGCAGTTACCATTCTGTACTAGTAATGTCATTAACCATTTTGTCTGTGAAATTCTAGCTATCCTAAAACTGGCTTGTGCTGATATTTCAACCAATGTGATCAGCATGGCAGGGTCAAATCTGATTGTTCTGGTTATTCCACTGCTAGTAATTTCTATCTCTTACATTTTTATTGTCACCACTATATTGAGGATCCCCTCCACCGAAGGAAAACGTAAGGCCTTCTCCACCTGCTCCGCCCACCTAACAGTAGTGATTATATTCTATGGAACTATCTTCTTCATGTACGCAAAGCCCAAGTCTAAAAGTTCTGTTGATGCTGATAATCAAGACATCATTGAGGCCCTCATCTCTCTCTTCTATGGAGTAATGGCCCCCATGCTCAATCCTCTCATCTATAGTCTGAGGAACAAGGATGTAAAGGCTGCAGTGAAGAACATGGTGGGTAGAAAAAACTCTGATGGAATCTGAGTACAGATTTACACTATGTGACTCAGTACCCAAAGCTGCTGCAGACACAAAATTTGAAAAGAGAACATTACTATGTGAAAACAAATTTACCATGTGGCATTCAAAATCATCTGACAGAAATATTTTGGTGGATGTTGTTACTATTAGCTTTTCGTTTTAACTGCAGAAATAAAACATGCTTGTGGTTTTAAAAAATACTATTATGTAAATGCAAAATGCGAAAATCTCTTAGGAATCTCCAGCAAAATACAGTCACTCTTAAATGTTTAGAAAATAACACAGGCAAAAGGTAGACTAAAATCGCTTGACATTAATATAACACTGTGTTAACTAACTGGAATTAAAGTAAAAAATTAAAGAAAAAACAATACTGAAACAGAAATATGTAATAAAGAAGTAAACATTCAGTAAAAAAAAAAAGCGTACTAAAAATATTCTGTAACCTAAAATAAGTACACTTTTAATAATTATGCAAAAGGAATATTAATTGGCACATGGCATATTATATATTGATTTTTAATTTACTCATTTGTTACTGTCTGTGTCCATTATATAAGCTCACTGAGAGTAAAAACTTGTCTGTTTATTACCCCGTAGCCTCCCAAAGACCAGAATAGAGCCTGGCACATAACAGATGCCCAATATATACAGTTACTTATTTTAATAAATAAATGAACTGTATCTTGTGTAAGAGTAGAAATGTGTATCTGTCATATCTGACGTAACAAAGGTTATTCAAAAATGAAGCTGATTCAATGTAATATTTTCTAAATAAACTATATTGGCTTTGTTAAAATATTACCTTTTATTTTCTATGTGATGTGTATTATAATGTAGAGGAAGAGGTTTTTTTAACTAGCTACCATAACTTTTCTGGATTTGGTACATAATGAGTCTAAAGTAACTAATAGAGTCCCTTGGGAATGCATCCTAAGTTTTAACAGAATAAAATAGAGGTGATGTAGTAGCATAGTTCCTCTTGGACTTTGATAAGAGACCAGGTTGCAATGAGAACTTCTTTCCTACTCTGCATTGGATCACATAGTTCCCAAGCAGTAGGAGAACTAGACAGAACTGGTAATTAACAAAAGTTTCAATAAAAAGATAAGACATAGCAAAAGGAAAGGAGTCAAGTCGCTCAACAAAAGTTTCAATAAAAAGATAAGACATAGCAAAAGGAAAGGAGTTAAGTCGCTCAATAAACTACAGAGCTATAGAGTTTTGGTGTTGAAAAGACAAAGACGGCCCAAAACTGAGATGATCTCTATTGACTGAAGAGTGCAGCCATGTGGGGCAGTGCCAGTGTGAGTACAGAAGCCCCATTTCCATTGAAGCAATTGAGTGAGATATGTCAATAGAAGAAAGCACTCCTTTTATCTAGTCCTTTGAAGAGTCTATGGGATTTGAAATATAGAACACAAATCTAAAGTAAGACTATAGCTACTTTTAAATTCTGAGAGTAAGCCCATAATGTCTTCCTTTCCTGTTAATGGGTAATTAATGTTACTTCAGAAGATTAATTCATTCATAGTGCTAAATAGTGCCTGGAATATCCTAAACATCCAACAAGCATTAGTTGTTTTATTATTACTAGTGTTGAGTGAACTTTAATAGGTCAGAAAGCTTTGAGCAAGTGCAAATTTTTCATCCTTATTTTTTATGGAGGAATTTTAATGCCATTAAACCATTGTCTCTCAACTTCAAATCCACTTTTCTATGCTCTGTTTTGTGAATTAGGACTGGGTCACTGAAAATCACTTTCTCCTCTGCTAGCTAGCTTTTTTTTTTCTTTTTACATAGGCTCCACGCTGAGCATGGAGACCAATGCAAGGATTGAATTCACAACCCTGAGATCAAGACCTGAGCTGAACTAAAGAGTCCGATGCTTAACTGACTGAGCCAACCCAGAGCCCCTGCTAGCTAGTTTCTGTTAAATTCTTGCTAAAGAGTTACTGGAGAATGGGAGGCTGGCTGATGATAAGGGCCTTGAGTTTCCCTACTCTTTTCTTCTTCCTGTCAGCATCATTCCAGATAGGGTTCTTCACCATGACAATGGCAGCTCCTTAGCTGCTTCCAATATTGGTTTCAGTTTTCATTTCTTCTCTATAACCCAGAATCAGCAGCCTACGAGTGCCACCTCCTCAGAGGTTTGAATCTGTCACTCAGCTTTTACTTTCAGTAAATGAATACTCATGAGTGAAGTGTTCAGCCTAGGTATCTTTAAGAGCAGTAAAATATGCAATTCTCTGATTGAGAAATGTAGTGAATTAGAGCATAAATAGTGTATTTGGTCAGACTATGATTCCCATACACAAATAAATAACAGAAGGTACTGGGCAAGACATTTGTATTTCTTCTGCAGTTGCTTTCTTGTTTCTAAAATGTAGATTACTATGAAGGTCTCTTTAGTATATTCTAAAATAACATAGTAAAAGTCATATACTCATATGAAAGGAGAACATTGAGTGGTTCACCAACCCTAAATACTTGTGAGAAAGGATAAACTTAGAACTTTGAGAAAAATAAAAGTATAACTTTTTTTTCCCCACTAATACATATCTAGCACCCATCTAAGCTTTATGTCTGGCATAGTACACTATTTCTATAAACTTATTAAATTAATGCAGAAGTAAGTAAATATCAGAATGAAAAAAAAACAATTTCAAGAGGACACATATAGTTTCCAAATTCTTTATCAAGATCATACTATTGGGTCCTCAGGATAACTCTTTAATGATCTAATATTTCTCCAACTGTACAGAAGAAAGATATTAGATCCAGAAATGTAGAAATATCTGCAGCCACAACCAGAATGTGAGAGAGAAGTCTTTGATTTGAACAACTGAATTAACAAGCCTAACAAGCCACCTACAATGGCATACACATTCTTCTAAAGCACATATAGAACATATACAAAATTTGATATTTTATTAGACCAAAAGTAAAAATCAACAAATTTCAAAGAAATTATATTGAAAAGTCTATATTCTGGAAAGACCCCAAATCTGTATCAACTAATGAATGGATAAATAAGATATATATATATATATATATATATATATATATATATATATATATATATATAAAATATAAATATATATAATGGAATACTACCCAGCCATCAGAAAGAATAAAATTTTGCCATTTGCAACAACATGGATGCAACTAGAGTGTATTATGCTAAGTGAAATAAGTCAGTCAGAAAGAAAAACATGATTTCACTCATATGTGGAATTTAAGAAACAAAATAAATGAGCAAAGGGGAAAGTAAGAGAGGCAAAACCTCTTCCACCTCGCCCACAGCAACTTCTTATTCAACACGTCTCCGGAGGCAAGGGAAACAAAAGCAAAAATGAACTACTGGGACCTCATCAAAATAAAAAGCTTCCACACAGCGAAGGAAACAATCAGCAACACTAAAAGGCAACCGACAGAATGGGAGAAGATATTTGCAAATGACATAACAGATAAAGGGTTAGTATCCAAAATCTGTAAAGAACTTATCAAACTCAACACCCAAAACAACAAATAATCCAGTGACGAAATGGGCAAAAGACATGAATAGACACTTCTCCAAAGAAGACATCCAGATGGCCAACCAACACATGAAAAAATGCTCCACATCACTCATCATCAGGGAAATACAAATCAAAACCATAATCAGATACCACCTTACACCTGTCAGAATGGCTAACATTAACAACTCAGGCAACAACAAGTGTTGGCGAAGATGCAGAGAAAGAGGATCTCTTTTGCATTGTTGGTGGGAATGGAAGCTCGTGCAGCCACTCTGGAAAAGAGTATGGAAGTTCCTCAAAAAACTAAAAATGGAACTACCCTACGACCCAGCAATTGCACTACTAGGCATTTATCCACGGATACAGGTGTGCTGTTTCGAAGGGACAAATGCACCCCCATGTTTATAGCAGCACTATCAACAATAATCAAAGTAAGGAAAGAGCCCAAGTGTCCATCGATGGATGAATGGATAAAGAAGATGTGGTGTATATATATATACATGGAGTATTTCTCGGCAATCAAAAAGAATGAAATCTTGCCATTTGCAACTACGTGGGTGGAACTGGAGGGTATTATGCTAAGTGAAATTAGTCAGTCAGAGAAAGACAAAAATCATATGACTTCACTCATATGAGGACTTTAAGAGACAAAACAGATGAACATAAGGGAAGGGAAACAAAAATAATATAAAAGCAGGGAGGGAGACAAAACAGAAGAGACTCATAAATATGGAGAACAAAATGAGGGTTACTGGTGGGGGGGTTGTGGAGGGGGGATGGGCTAAATGGGTAAGGGGCACTAAGGAATCTACTCCTGAAATCATTGTTGCACTATATGCTAACTAATTTGGATGTACATTTTAAAAAATAAAAAATAAAATAAATAATAAAATAAAATTTATCAGATATAAAAAGAGCAGGTTTTTTGAGGGAAAGGTTTATACTTAAATTCTTATAGGAAACTTGGCTAGAGAAAGTAGGAAACAAAAAGAAAAGGAAGATAAGGACATGGAACAATGTAAGCAATTTTTAATGCAAAGTCAATGTGCAAGGCATTGTGCTATATATCCACAGGTTATTATTTCTTACTAAATATTCACAATAATCTTGAAAGATATATCTTCTTGCTCTTAATTTATAGATGAAAAGACTAAGACACACAGAAGTTAAGATCATACAGATGCGAAGTGGGAAAACTAGTTTTCAACCACAGTCTCGATTATAAAGACATATATTTTCTTATTTCCTACTAGTCATAAGGGAAATATCTTGAAGTTCAGTTGCTTCTGAATGAGGAAAATTAATTCAAAGATATTAGAGAGCAAGAAGGGTAAGATATTCTAATTGGATTTAGCCTTAGAATTTCCCCAAAGTTGTTAGCTGTATATATAGGTGAATTCAGCAGGTTATGGTGATCAAGCTTTTGATGATTGTGCCAAAGGCAATGAATAAGAGTGGATAATATTTTGACTTTGTCTTGAGCCCAGTATTGCATCATCCTCCTTAGGAACTCAATGATCCCCATACTTACAGGTAACAGATGATATCACCAGGAACCAAGTGTATTAACCAACCAGAAAACTGCTGAAGAAACCTAAGGTCATGAGTTTTCAGTGTGATGCACTTCAGGGAAGATGAATTTTTAGGGCGTAAGAATTTTCAGTTTATCAAAAGAGGAAGAAACTAATAGACAGCATATGGAATATGCAAACTATTTAGCTTGGAATCTCACCTCCACATCCACCTTACTAATCCTTTAGCCTATGCAAGTAGTTTAACTTCTCTGAACCTCAGTGTCTTTCATTTGTCTTAAAGATTAAACGTACCAGCTTATTTACCCACATTTTACAGAGCTTTCTCACTCTAGAAAAAAGGGTCTTAGTTTGAAAAACCAAGGAGCCAGAGGAATAGGGAGAAGTTCAACTATAACCAGGAATGTGTAGTCCAAGAAAAATTACACAAATTTCCTAGGTCATATAGCTCGGAAGTGGCACAGTGGGGATTAGAGCACAGCTAAACAGACCACAAATTTCATACATTTTTCATCACTCCATCATGTATCTCAGTGTTTCTGGCTGCCAGAAGACCTTCCTATCTATCTCTTTAGAAAATACCAAAGGACACAATTTCCAGCACTATATGACCTCTAATTATGCAAAACATGGGGGATCCAAAGAGGCCAACCGACCTAGGAAGACCTTGTTTCTGTTTTACTTGTTATCTCATAGCCTGGTAATCTCTTCCCATGGGAATATAAAACACAGTCTGATATTTACACCTGAGCAAGAAACTACATCTCAGAGGACATCATTAAGAGTTGACTGACCTACTTCTATCTTATATCAAGGTACAAATAGGTTACATAGGGATGGGATCCCATGTGTTTGCAACAGTCTAAAGTCAAGCTTGTTAAAGTAAGCTTGCAACTTTTTAACAACACTCTTCTGTCCACAGGTTTTCTGGAGGGAATCTGGGACTGTTCCTAGGAGATTCATTTCTCCTCTTTAGTTACAACTAAACAGTAAAGAAAAGAGTATATGAGATCATCATGTGGAAAATTCTAAAAGTGGATTCATCTTATTCGGTGAAGAGAAAGCAGTTCTCTTTGCACTGCCATCAAGAAATCATCAATAAAATATAAGTAAACAAGGTAAAGAATACATATTCTGATAAAAACATTGAATAGAGAGTCAGAAGTGATAAACTTCTAGTAGGAAGGGGATATTAAAGCAGATGCTTTTTGTTTAGTCACATAGAATTAAGGAGATTTGCCACAGTCTTCACTCCCTCATATAGCTTTAGACCCCACTTGCTTTACTCAAGTACAATCATTGCAAAGCCATGAAGAAATTTGAGTTTGTGACTCCCGAGAGACATGAAATCATATACATAGTTCACTTTCATCCTGGTAAATTAAGGGCCCATATTATTAATGTTATGATTTTTTTAATATGAAATTTATTGTCAAATTGGTTTCCATACAACACCCAGTGCTCATCCCAACAGGTGCCCTCCTCAATACCCATCACCCACCCACCTCTCCCTCCCACCCCCATCAACCCTCAGTTTGTTCTCAGTTTTTTTTAAATTTTTTTTAACGTTTATTTATTTTTGAGACAGAGAGAGACAGAGCATGAACGGGGGAGGGGCAGAGAGAGAGGGAGACACAGAATCAGAAGCAGGCTCCAGGCTCTGAGCCATCAGCCCAGAGCCCGACCCGGGGCTCGAACTCACGGACCGCGAGATTGTGACCTGAGCTGAAGTCAGACGCTTAACCGACTGAGCCACCCAGGCGCCCCATCAGTTTTTAAGAGAATACCATGGGGGAGGGGAAGGAAAAAAAAGAAGAAAAAAAAAAAGGTTAGAGAGGGAGGGAGCCAAAACATAAGGAACTCTTAATGTTATGATTTTAAAATAGAATGATCTAACTTTTGAAACAAAGAGTACTTTTTCAGAGTCACATAAATCCAGGAAAACCATAGGACAGGGCACTAAAATAGAGAATCTTGAAGCACCTAAAGTAGGATTCAGTAAGTATTAAGAATTTTTTCTAACTCAGAATTTATATAATCTATAATAACATTTAAATATAGCAGAAGTTAAGTGCTCAGCTCAGAACCAGTAAGATGATAAATGGCAAATAAACAAAGAATGATAAATAAAAAACCATACTAATCAGCACAACTTTGTAACAGGACTGCTCATCACATCAATTCAGAATCACTGAGAAACAATCATGACCACCCCCAAAGAGCAACCTGTTCCCTTAGTGTTCTTTTGGGAGTTACAAAAACAAACTAGTTGTTCATCTGCAACTAGATATGTGAAATCTATTATAGAAATTTTAATATGCAGAATACATTTTTTAAAGATTTTTAATATGCAGAATCCAAGATTTTTAAGAGTAGCTATATGACAGATATCGGTGAGATCATCCACTGACAGAATATTTGTACTGAATATAACACAACTGTATTAATATTACATAGTACCCAACAAATAAAAATATATCAGCATCTGTCTTTTTGGTATCTGGTAGCCCTGGACACAGGAATCTGCAGTGAGAAGAGAATTGGCCATGCTCACCTGCCAACTCTTGTGCTCCAGTCATACCCTGCTCTCACCCACTCCCACTACACACAAAGCTCCAGAAGGAATAAAATGTGCTACCTGGCTACAATTGGAGCACTCAAATATGAACATGGGAATGACAGCCCTGACCCTTGAACGTATGAGTCCTACTTCTTCCAAATGTCTTACATGTAATTTTACAGGAAACCGTGCTGCATGTGAAAGTAGAGAATGTGTAGTCAGATTTTAAGATCTTCTGTCTTTTTGAGACAAATCTCACTGTCTAGAAACTAGTCCTCACAAGATATCCAGTTGTGGCCATTTCAAAGTTTGAGAATGAATGTAAAACTAAGCCCTGAAAAGAGATGATACTCATTAAAAATATTTAATAAGTAAGGAAGGCATAGGCAACAATTAATCAGAACAGAAATCCAGCTGGAATGTATATTAAGCTATAAGAAGAGTGGAAGTTTGATGTGCATCACATTTTAAGAAGATCCACCATGCTATCTGGAAAATATGTTGAAGAAAGGCAGAGTGAAAGCTGCAAGGCCAGTTAGGAACCGTGGCAGAAATGTCATTTTAAGCAGGAGGTCATGACTTGTCTGAGCTCTACATTACTCATATTTGTGTCTCCCACAGCTTTTTCATCTGCCAATGTGCCTGTTGAGTTAAATTGACTTGAATACACTTATCAAGAAAAATATGCCTCCTCTAATTTAGATGAAGTTATCAGAAATCATTTGTCAAGATTTTGTGTAATCAAATTCAATAAGTTATACAATTTTGTCTCACACAAGCAATCTGTATTTTCCCCAACTCATCAAAAAATAGACTCCATTCTTTGGTGGCAGTGATTCACTTTGATGCTCTAGCTTCATATTGAAGCAGAATGATTACATGCCTGTTTTATTTACGAAAACCAATAGAGAGTGACTACTTGTAGCATCAACATTTGGCAAACTATACTCAGATTCACCAACTCATAATCAAACACAAGTTAACTATCTTCTATGGAGTATCTATTAAATACCAAAAAACATGATATGTAGTTTTTATCACATAACAGCCTTACAAGGTAGTTATAATACTCACTTTACAATTCAAGTTATCTTACTCAAGGTCAACAAAGTACAAGCCAGGAAACTGAGGTCCTAACACATATGTATCCAACTCCAGAGCAAAATGCTTTCTATAATAGAAAAATTCATATTTAAATATTCAACATAATTTAAATAGCAAGCACTTTTATTGAGTACCTACTATGCATCCATAACTATGTTAAATTCTTCAAATGCATTGACTCACTAATTCTCAGAATAACAACATTCTGAGAGTTTTAACTCCTAACAATATTAGGAGTTTTTAAGATCCTCATTGTACAGACATGGAACATAGGGCTAGAGAGGTATAGCAACCTCACTAGGGTCATTGAGGTAGTGCTTAACAAACTGGACTGTCCATAACTCCAGAATCCAGTGTTCTCAAGCACTTTACTCTGTCTCCTAAATGACATAAAAAATGACATAAAATGCTTTGCTCCTACAGAGTCAGCCAAAACCAGTAACCAGAACATAATACATTAGAGATACCTTTATTTACCACAAAGAGCCTCATAATCCTAAAATAATCTCTTTAGTACTACATGTTCTTAAGTATTTTATTTTTTTTTTTTCAACTTTTTTTTATTTATTTTTGGGACAGAGAGAGACAGAGCATGAACGGGGGAGGGGCAGAGAGAGAGGGAGACACAGAATCGGAAGCAGGCTCCAGGCTCTGAGCCGTCAGCCCAGAGCCCGACGCGGGGCTCGAACTCGCGGACCGCGAGATCGTGACCTGGCTGAAGTCGGACGCTTAACCGACTGCGCCACCCAGGCGCCCCTGTTCTTAAGTATTTTAATCAAACACACAGGGAATGGCTGAAGGAAGGAACAAAGAATTGTAACCTGGTGCAAGAAAGACTCAGAGGGAGGCAGCTCAAGATGGTGGCATAGGAAGATCCTGAACTCATCTCCTCCCATGGACACTAAAAACCTATAACTACATATGAAATAACTCCCTCTGAAAAAGACCTGAAAGCTGAAAACTGAAAACTGAATATCTTTTCCACAACAAAGAATAAAAGGTTAAATCAAGATTGGAGAGACAGAGATGTAGTGGCACCAAAAATCTCACCACCACCCTGTCCCTGTGTTAATGACCCACAATCAGGAGGGATATTACAAAGTTTCTCCCTGAGAAGCAAGGGGTTTGTGCCTCACATCAGGCACCTTAACTCTTGGTACCTGCAAAAGAGAAATGAGCCCCCACAACATCTGGCCTTGAAAACAAGTGGGGCTTACATCCAGGGGTACCATAGGGCCATATAGGGAACTGATACTGCTCTTAAAAAGCTTATCCACAGACTCATTCACCCCAGGACCCAGCACAAAAGCAACAGCTAGAAAATTACCTAGACCATATGTGAAGGAGATTCATTTACTAATCTTAAAGTGTCTGCCAGAGGGGCAGGAGCCTGTTAGAACTCACTCAGGAACAATGGCACTAGTGGGCATATTTTTGCATTCCCCCTCTACCATGCTAGCACTAGTCTTACAGGTACAATTTTTGTGCTTTCCCTCTACCCAGCTAGTGCTGGTGGGTGGGCTCTGCCCCTAGGCCAGCCCAATGCCGGGCCAGAGAAGAAAACCAAGTACTTGTCTCCCATGCTTCCTCCCACAGCTCTAATAAAACCAGTGGATGTGCATAGCCCACAGAGGGAACACCCTTTCTGTGCCTGACTCTGGTGACACAGGATTGCATTTCTGGGCCCCATGGGTCTGAAACAACTGGAGAGACAGTTCTTGGCAGGTTATCACCTCCAGAGCACTGCACAGACAGAATACCAAAACACATTCCCAATCTTCCTGTGGAAAAAAAAGGCCCATTTACTTGTCCTGAAGCTTCAGCCTAAAGAGAAGGCTTCAGGATGACCACATATCTAGAGGGTACAGAAGTACTCTCAGGGAACATAGGCCAGGGAATTCCATCTTTGCATTCTCCCTTGGCCTCACTATAGCTTGCCAGTACCTCCCAGAAAAGAGCTCATATACCTGTCTGGAAACTGTCTCCAGATTACCTGGTCTGAAGGCCAGCAGAGTTTATAAATTTTGTTTCATAGTACTGTATTTATTGCTACCTGTGGGTCTAGATTTAAATCAGCCTGAAACTAGTTGCTGACTGAGATCTTTCCCTCTGGAACAATAAGAGGACTTAGCACTCAGCAAGAATATCTATCAAGAATAAATCACTTTGCTTAGACATTCACAAAAGTTTGAGAGTCAACCAAAGCTAGGGCAAGGTTACACAATGTTTCACCTCCTATACATGGCCACTCCTTTAAAACTGGGAGAGATAGCTATTTTGCCTAATCCATAGAAACAAAGAGAGTCAAGCAAGATGAGGAGAGAGAGGAATATGTTCCAAATGAAAAAGCAAGATAAAACCCCAGAAACAAACTGTAATGAAATAGAGATAAGTAATTACTTGATAAAGAATTCAAAATAATGATCATAAAGATGATCACCAAACTCAGAGAATGGATGAACATGATGAGAACTTCAACAAAGAGACAGAGAATCTAAGAAAGTACCAAACAGAAGTCACAGAGCCTAAAGAATGCAATAACTGAACTGAAAAATACACTGGAGATTTTCAACACCAGACTAGATAAAGGAGAAGAAGGAATCAGTGATCTAGAAGACAAGGAAGTGGAACTACCTCAAAAAAGCAGAAAAAGAAAAAGGTTCTAAGAAGTAAACATGGGTCAACATCGAACAGAATATCATTCTCATTACAGAGGTACCAAAAGGAGAAGGGGGGAAGAAAATGTATTTGAAGAAATAATTCTGAAAACTTCCCTAATTCGAGAAGGAAACAGATATCCAGATCCAAGAAGCCCAGAGAGTTCCAAACAAACATAAATCCAAAGAGACCCACACCAAAACACATAATTAAATGTGAAGATTTAAAGATAAAGAGAGAATCTTAAAAAAAGGAAGAGAAAAACAACTTGTTACATACAAGGGAATCCCCATTACAGTATCACCATATTTCTCAACAGAAACTTTGAGGGCCAGAAGGGAGTGGCATGATGTATTCAAAGTGCTGAAGGGGAAAAAAATCCAACCAAGAATACTGTACCTATCAAGGTACAGTAGAATGTACCTGGTACAGAATACTGTACCTATCAAGGTTATCATTCAGAATTTAGGGAAAGACAAAGTGCTTTCCAGACAAACAAAAGCTAAAGCAGTTTATCACCACTAAACTGGGCCAACAAGAATTGTGACAGGCATTCCTTTAAGCTGTAAAGAAAGGAAACTAATGCCACATGGTAACCACAAAGTAAAAGCAACAGTAGATACACAAAAGGAATGAGACAGGTCTCTTATCATCACACTATAGAAAATCCTCAAACCAAAAGGGAAGAAAACAAGAAAAGAAAAGCACAGAGAAGAATGACAAAACACTAGAATGTTAACAAAATGGCAAGAAGTACATACCTAACAAAAATTAAATGTGAATAATTTAAATGTAAAGTTAAATTCTCCAATCAAAAAAGGTAAATTGGATGAATGATTAAATAAATAAGACCTGTCTATATGCTGCCTATAAGATACTCATTTCAGATATAATGGTACACACACACTGGAAGTGAAGGGATGGAAAAAGATGTTTCATGCAAATGGAAGCCAGTGGAAAGCTGAGATAACTCTGCTTATATCAGATAAAACAGACTTTAAAAAATTTTTTTTATTCTTTATTTATTTTTGAGAAAGAGAGAGACAGAGTGGAAACAGGAGAGGAACAGAGGGGTCGGTGGGGGGGGACACAGAATCTGAAGCAGGCTCCAGGCTCCGAGCTGTCAGCACAGAACCCAGCACAGGGCTTGAATTCACGAACTGCGAGATCACGACTTGAGCCAAAGTCAGACACTTAACTGATTGAGCCACCCAGGCACCCCAGATAAAATAGACTTTTAATACAAAGACTAATAAAAGACAAAAATAGGCATTATATAATGATAATGGGGTCAATCCAGCAAGAATATATAGCATTTGTAAATATCTATGTACCCAACATAGGAACACCTAAATATAAAAAGCAAATATTAAGAGACCTAATGGGAGAGATTGACAGTAATAGAAAAAATAATACTAAAATTTGTGTGGAACCACAAAAGATTCCAAATAGCCAAAGCAATCTTAAGAAATAACAAAGGTGGAGGCATCATGCACCTTAATTTCAAACTGTACTACTAAACTGTAGTAATCAAAAAACTATGTTATTGGCATAAAAACTGGCATGCAGATCAATGGAACAAGTATAGAAAGCCCAAAATTAAACCCACACATATATGGTCAATTAGTTCACAACAAAGGTGGCAAGAATACACAATGGGGAACGGACAGTCCTTTTAATTAACGGTGTTGGGAAAATTAGAAAGCTAAATGCAAAAGAATAAAAATAGACCACTATCTTACACCATACACAAAAATCAATTCAAAATAGATTAAGGACTTGAGTGAAAGGCCAGAAACCATGAAACTCCTAGAAGCAAACATATGCAGTAAGCTCCTTGACATTGATCTTGGTAATATATACTTTTTAATCTGACTCCAAAGGAAATGGCAACAAAAGCAAAATTAAACAAATGGGACTACATCAAACTAAAAAGCTTCTGCACAGTGAAGAAAACCATCAACAAAATTAAAAGGCAACCTACTGAATGGGAGAGGATATTTGCTTCTCCAATATATCCAATAAATAATATAACCAATAAGGGATTAACATCCAAAATATTTTTAAAAACTCATACAACTCAATATCAAAATAACATCTAATAAAAAATGGGCAGAGGACTTGAATAGACATTTTTCCAAAGAAGACATACAGATGAACAACAGGTACATGAAAAATGCTCAACATCACTAATCATCAGAAAAATGCAAGTGAAAACCACAATGAGATATTATCTTACACCTGTGAGAATGGCTATCATCAAAAGGACAAGAAATGACAAATGTTAAGTGAGGATATGGAGAGAAGGAAATCTTGTGCACAGTTGGTGCAGCCACTATGGCAAACAGTATCGAAGTTCCTCAAAAAATTAATAGAACTACCATATATATGATAAGGCAATTCCACTTCTGGGTACTTATCCAAAGAAAACAAAACCTCTAATTCACAATGATATATGCACCTCTAGTTTCAGTGAAGCATTATTTACAACAGTCAACCTATATCAATAGAAGAATGAATAAAGATACATATACACACATATACACACAAATATACATACAATAGTATACTACTCAGCCATAAAAAAATGAAATTTTGCCATTTGTGACAGCATGAATGGACCTTGAGGGTTTTATGCTAAGTGAAATAAATCAGACAAAGAAAGGCAAATACTGCATAATTTCACTTCTATGTGGAATCCAAAAACAAAACAAAACAAATGAACAAACAAAACAATATTCATAGATACATAAATCATATTGAGTGATGCCAGAGGGATGGGGAGAAGGGGGTGAAATAAGTGGAGATCAAGAGGTACAAAATTCAAGTTACAAAATAAACAAGTCATGGGGATGTAATGTACAGTATGGTGGCTACAGCCAATAACATTGTATTGAAATTTTGAAAGATGCTAAGAAAGTAAATCTTAAAAGTTCCCTTCACAAGGAAAAAAGAACTAACTTTGTATGATGTGAGCTAGTAACTAGATTTATTGTGGTAATAATTTTGCATTGTATACAAATGTCAAATAATTATGGGGTTTTTTTTGCCTGAAAATAATGTTTATGTCAATTACACTTCAATAAAGAGAAAAAGACTCAGAAATAGCAATCTAAAAAAAAAAATTAAAAAGCTGTCATGAAAAAGAAGCATATGCTTTTTGTAGTTCCACTAGGAAAGATGAGAGTTTATTACAGAGAGTTATATATACAGTTAAATGTAAAGAAATTTCTGATGATGAGGACTGCCCCAAAACAAGCTGTGTGGCATCATAAAATGCTCTAACCATCACCGGGTTTGGGGGTAGAAGATGATTATCAACCATACTGTACATGTGTCTTTGTCATCTCATATGGCTTAGAACTAAGTTAATGTAAAGATGATTTCCAGTTCTATGATCCAATTCTAAATGAATTTTACTGTTTCTCTAGAATGACTGTATTAGAGTAGCATTTAATTATCTTTACCTCCCCTTTCATAATTCATTAATCATAATTCACCATGAAAGTTATTGAGATTAATCTAAAAATTAATAAAATATAAGCATTCCTTTTGGAATGTTACAATTATTATTGTGGCATTGTTTATAGAAGTAAAAATGAAACCAAGAAAAATGCCCATTATTTGAGAATAGATTAAGTAAATCTTGAAATGTAAATATAACAGACTACTATGTAGCCATTATAAAACATGTTACCCAATGTTAAGCATAAGAGGATGTAAATTACAGATAAAGGCAGAAACTTTAAGATATATAATATGCTTCTCATGTTTATCTTTGAAATGTTTGAACCTATATTTCTGAACCTATATTTTTCTATCAGCTATGTCCAAGTTCATCTCAATGTTGTTATAGTGCCAGGTCCATAATAGGTGCCCAGAAAATACTTCATGAGTGAATTAGGAGGGGAAAGGTATGAGAAATTTTTAATATTCTGGAAAAATAATATTTAAAAAATATAAATATTTTCCATGCATTAAACATAAATAACATAGTTATATAAATAAGACAAAAAAATGAAGTCATAGAAGAAAATTTCATTCATATTTTTTTAGGGATCATATGAAAATCTTACCTCAGTGAAAATTAAAATAAGAAGTCAAAAATAAGAAGGAAAACCACAAGTTCGAAAAAATTTGCAAAAAATGTAAAGAAGAAAATGTTAATCTTAAGTGTTCATAGTTAAGAGGTAAGCTATCAAAATACCAACATAGTTAAGAAAATTGTGTGGATGGACAACAAAAGAGAAAATATAAGCAATAAATAAACATAAAAGAAATGCTCAATCTAACTGGCAATCACAAAAATGAGAAGCTAAAAGTCATGTTTTATACAAGCAGAAAAGAATAAACACCTTCTCTGGTTCTATAAAATACACAAAAAATTATCTGTGCAAATACTTCAGTGGCATTTTTGGCATATGCACTAAAAATTCTCTCAATTCTCACACTTTCATTCTATAGTCTTAATCTCTAGAGATGTAACATAAATTCTGAGTTTTCAGTAGAAGGAAAAATAGACTAGATAGCCTAATACATAGACATCAGTGGTCATTACATCAAGATCTCATAAAATATGAGACAAATTAAAATATTCAATACTATTAAAACTGTACCTATATTATAGTAATTCCACTTAATTATTCTTCAAATCTAATAAAGGAATATTGCAGAGACTATGAAAAATCACAAAAATATTGCTATAAAGTGGCAAAAACTAAAATGTATACTATGATTATACTGGTATAAAGAAAAAATGTGTAGTGCAAGGTCTAGAACTAACAAAAATCTGAAAATAAAAAATGTTTAAAGAGGTGGAATGACTATATAGGAGTCTATTAAGATTGACCTCGTATTATTTGTGGAATAAAATGAAAAACAAATTCTTGGGTAAAGGTGAACTCTTCTGAGATATTTTGGACATATTCTGATTCCAACCTCAGCTTCTGTAGAAGCCATCAAATACAGCCATATTCAATGAATATTCCAAGAAATGTATGGTTGGGAAAGTTTTTTTTTTAAGTGAAGATAATTGGGTCTTTAGAATGTGCAGAAGTCTGGGACCTTCATCTCTAGAGAATCCTAAAATACTGATTCACAACCTGAGGGATTAAATAGTTTATAAAAATAAGTGCTAAATTGACTTCCAAGAGAAGCTGAATCTCTCGAGTAAGCATCAACTTTAGGACAAATACTGGGAAACCAGAGTTGCATCATGGATCCTTATTTTTAATATGTTTTCTTTCCTTGATATGTTCTTATTAAAATTCATGTACAGATGAATTGTTTGATTGTAGCATTCTTCTCACATTTCTTTTTAGGAAGGAGAACAACCAACTTTCAAAGTGAGAATCTTCTGGTCTAATCTGAAAAATGCAAATGGAATTCAAATTCCTGGAAATGTTTTCTATTACGAATGGAATGGTGAGATGACTTTAAAACACAGTTGGGAGGTAAAATAAAAAGTTCTGCTAAAATCATTTCCAAATGAAAACATTCTATCAATAAATATAAGGATTTTTTTGTTGTTGAGGTGATCATTGCTGGTGGGACTTTGAAAATATGTATATATATGTAACGGAAAAAAATTAATTCAGGCATCATCTTCAAGAGCAGGATATTATTTAAATTTCTTTAAAAATCCCAAAATAGCACATAGATAAGACTAGTGAAGAAGAAAAAGTTTCCTGTAATGTAACAGACCCTTATAAATAATGGGTGAAAAGCTACTGTATTCAAGTATATAGTTCACTAAAATCTTAAGTAAAAATTATCTGGAGAAAGAGCACATAATAATTTATATATTAATCACACATAAACTATGCTCAATAAGGGTTTGAGGAAACTTGTAATTAAAGGTGTTTATGGTAAAAACAGGATTAGAAACAAAACGTATGTAACATGGTGTTGTAGTAATTATAAGTGTTAATTTGAACTTGTAGGGGTCCAAGACAAAAGAATATTAATTTTTCCCCATTTATGTAACAAATAAATTCTACCACCCTAGACCTTAATTGTCCACACCAGACAAGTAGAAAGGAATTTTTGGTTGTTTATTTTTCATTTTAATTCATTTTTGTGGTTAGTGTCTTCATAAGTGGAAGACAATAAATAGCCTTCAATGTTTTCCAAAGATGCCAATATATTTTTATGTGTATTTTTATCAGTTGGATGTTTGAAAGTCAAGTGCATCATATTAAATAGTGGTTTTATAAGAAGAAATTTTATCAATAAGTGAATGTAGTATAGTGCTAAAAATGGGCTACCATAAAGATGAAGCTTTAAATCATAGTTCTGGTATTTACCAACTATATGATATTGAAAACCAGGTGTTGTATGGAAGTATTGAATCACTAAATTATACACCCGACACTAATATTACACTGTTAACTAACCAGAATTTAAATAAAAACTTTATTTTTTTAAATGCTTATTTATTTTTGAGAGAAAGAGAGAGCACAAACAGGGGAGGGGCAGAGAGAGAAGGAGACAAAGGATCCCAAGCAAGCTCCAGGATCTGAGCTGTCAGCACAGAGGGCTTGAACTCACAGACTGCAAGATCATGACCTGAGCTGAAATCAGATGTTCAACCGACTGAACAATGCAGACACCCTTTAGGTAAAAACTTCTAAAAAAAGATAGTAATCATTGAACTTAACCTTTGAAATTTCAAAGTAATTTCCTCATTGGTAAAATTCATAATAACGTGTGGGTTATTTGGAAGATTAAATGATAAAAATTGTATGAAGTGTCTCATACTAGGACATCACATGCCAATTTCTTTTCTCTTTGTAAGTAAAAGTAATACATCTTTCCTTGTGGCATATTAGTTGAAGATTAGCATTTATAAAATCTATAAATTGAGAGTTAGCAGGCCCATTCATTTTTGTACAGTATCAACTCTCTAAATTGATATCTTTAGAAGAGCTGGAGAAGATTATAGGATTAGTTCCTCTAGTGAGAATTTACAGTACAGATAGTATGTGTTTTTCATTGAAAAATCTTAGTACTTTAACTATTAGATCTTCAAGTAGCTAAGTCAGTAAAACAAAATAAAAGATTATAGAAAGTTAGAAATTTTCCTTCTAGAAAGTTAGAGAGCTTAACTTCTGGCTTGGATAAAAAGTCAGACTTTCCTTAGGTCTATTACAACACTAATACAGTGCCCAGATGTAGTCCCAGGGCATTGAACCACAGAGTGGTTAATTTTTATAAAACACCAGGAGTTGGGAGAGGGGGATTAGAGGTTGGCTAGGATCCAGGCCAGTTCAGATTCTTTTCAAATAGGAATGTCAACTTCTAGACAATAATTCTGTGCTAGGCATCAGTAGCCTGTAATCTCCTTTGATAACACATGATTAAGTCAAGAACTCAAGTCCCTTATCTTGGTGTACCTCCTAAAAACAAACAAACAAAAACCACTGTTATTTGGAAGCTTTTGAGAGTAGGGATTATAAATGCTTTCTGTTCACGAGAAACAGTGGGTTCCTACCAATAACTGGATAGGACACATCAGTACAGCTCAGCTTCAATGTGTGGTTTCTAGACATTTAATACCTGTACTACCTAAATTATTTTAACATTCTTTATTCTGAGTTAGTTTTCTAAAATAACTGGACACCTGCTTTAGTGTTTTTCTCTTATTTAATAATATGCTTTCTTTATGTATATCTATTTTAAAAATTTGAGTAATTCAGAAAAGTAGAAGAAAGAACTCTAAGGTAACCATTAATGTTTTGGGTAGTTCTTTCTAGTCTTTCTATTCTGTCTACGCTATCTTGGTTTAGGTTTTAGTTTTGAAAATAAAAAAGCCGTTGTTTTCTTTCTGTTTCACTTAATCATTTTAATATAATTTAAACATTACTTTTACTTTAATACGAATTTGTCACAAATGTTAAATTGATAAGTGCATAATAAGTGCATCAAATTAGTATACGATAATTATTTAACAATTCCCTTAGCATAAGTTAAGAATGAAAAACTGTCTCAAAAGATAGTTTCCAAAAAGCAAAGATTTAGTAAAAATGGAATTATCTAATATGCATTTTGCATGGAAAGTGATTTATTAGAAATTATCAAGAATCTTAAAATTTTTCATTCACTTGTTCCCAGGAATCCATTTTTGTGAAGTAAGCTAAAATGAAGAAAAGGTTTGTCACAATGCTATTAAACAAGTGTTTATTGATTGCTTTCTAAAAGTTACACTAGCATTACAACAGTAATGAAAGTAATTTCCTCTATACTGTCCATTATCCTTCCCACCACCCCCATTTGAAAGCATTAAACCAAATTGGTGGTTTGTCTTATAAATGTTTGCAAGTGAAAAATTTTTTATAGCACCTATCTCTGAACTGTCAGGACACCAGATGCATACCATCATTATTTGATACAAGTAATTTCCAAATGGAATCAACTTTTAGGAGATGTTCCTAGAAAAGAAAAGAGAGGGTATTTGACCTAATTCACATCTTTCCTGAAACAACAGACCCTAGATAAATGATGTTCCTCTATCAGAATTTTATTTTCAGATTCAGAGTAGGTTGATACTATGTATCTACAGTCAATCACATTCCAATCGTAATACTAAATAGAAATATATCCTTCCTGACCCAACCCTTCTTACCCTCTTTGTAATGTATGTCTGCAAATTATGGTACAGCTTGAATTGGATGAGAACCTCTTTTCCATAGCCAATAGACGTATAAACACTGTATTATGCTAATATGTTTCACTATTGTAAACTGAAGTTGCTATAGAAAGCAGCATAGCCTGTTGGCAAATGATTATCACAGAAATGGCAGAGCCTATATCAGAAACAGGTTCTTGTTTAATTTTTTTAATGTTTATTTATTTTGACAGAGAGAAAGTATGGGGGAAGGGGCAGAGAGAGAGGAGAGACAGGATCCCAAACAGGCTCTTCGCTGTCAGCACAGAGCCTGACACAGGGCTCGATGTCACGAACTGTGAGATCATGACCAGAGCTGAAACCAAGAGAGGGCACTTAACTAAGAGACACTAAGGCACCCCACACAGCCTTGTTTAAAAACACTAACTAAAGGGGCACCTGGGTGGCTCAGTCAGTTGAGACTCAGACTCTTGATGTTGGCTCAGGTCATTATCTCATGATTCATAGATGGAGCCCCATGTCAGGCTCTGTGCTAATAGTGTAGAGGGTGCTTGGGATTCTCTCTCTCTCTGTCTCTCTGCCCCTATGTCACTTATCCCCCTCCCGCCCCGCCCATCACTCAAAAAAAAAAAAAAAAAAAAAAAAAGCCCTAACTAGAAACTCATCCATTGGATCAGTCTTTTCTTTTCCTCTAGGGATGTTTTCAAGTTAGGTAGAATACCTTAAGAATGAAAGGTGTTGTCAAAATTATCTTATTTGATTTAATTACTATAAAAAAGTCAGCTACTAATATCTACTCTTTACATTTTTTTCAAATTAAAGTTATTTGCTCCATGCTCTATGATGCACAACTAAGATGCGTGAGCTGATCTCAAATTCATATTTTGGAAAATATTGACCCTAATTTCAAATTCAACAAATGGAAGAGAAAGTACTTTAACATGGACAGAAACAAAACAAAACAAAACAAAACAAAAGTAGGAACTTCTGCTCACAATTTGGTTGCTTGTATATATAAAATCTAAAAAACATAAAACTAATTTCAAAACACTCACACAGAAGCCTCAACTCCAAGTCTCACAGAATGGTCAGTTTTGCATTGTCTACTATTTAATTACAATCCAACATACAACAGAGGCATTAGTGGCACTCTGCAATAGCATTGGAGAGAAATGGTCTAAAAGGCTTACTATTCATGTGAGTTCTGCAGACAGCAGCGGCAGCAGCATCTGGGAACATGTTAATAAATGCAGATCTTAGAATCCAATTCAGACCCACTGATTTAGAATCCTTTAAGAGACTGTCCCATGTGATTTGTCTGTATACTAAAATTTGGAGGCACTCCACTAGACAGGTGGTTTTCTACCATACTGAATATTAGGATAATCTAAAGAACATATTTAAAAAGATGCCTGAGGGGCGCCTGGGTGGCTCAGTCGGTTGAGCGTCCGACTTCGTCTCAGGTCATGATCTCGCCATCCGTGAGTTTGAGCCCCGCATCTGGCCCTGTGCTAACCGCTCAGAGCCTGGAGCCTGTTTCAGATTCTGTGTCTCCCTCTCTCTCTGACCCTCCCCCATTCATGCTCTGTCTCTCTCTGTCTCAAAAATAAATAAACGTTAAAAAATTGTTTAAAAAAATAAAAAATAAAAAGATGCCTGATTCTCACTCCTTAGGAAATTCACATAATTTGGAGAGGGCAACAGCATGCTGTTCAGAAAGGGCAGGTGAGGGGCACCTGGATGGCTGAGTTGGTTAAGCTTCTGAGTTCGGCTCAGGTCATGATCTCACAGCTTGTGTGTTTGAGCCCCCAGTCTGGCTCTTTCCTGTTACCACAAAGCCCACTTTGGATCCTCTGTCTCCTTCTCTCTGAGAGTACTTCTCTGCTAGTGCTTTGTGTCTCTCAAAAATAAATAAACATTAAAAAAATAAAAATAAAAGGGGTGGGTGATATAAAGTCAGAAAATGCAGACTGGAATAGTGGCTCACACTGTGTTTTATATATATTTTACCTCTATGAATTTCACTTTCCTCACATTATTATAGTGATGATGAAATGAGTAATATGTGTAAGTGTATTTGTAAATTACAAGACTCTAAACCAATGTTATTGTTAATGACTGCTATGAAATAAAATCAAGTACATAGTTATTTTGAACAGGTTAAGCACACTGTCTCCAAAATGATGATATTCAAAGTGGGGTCTGTGGGTCCAAAGAACAGGAAGTAACAGATGTTTGTTAGATGCAAATAATTCTTTCCTGCCTCAGAACTGTGTATCATAATCCCAGCAAATGGAATACAAAAGCCTATAATTTTTAATAAGCTATCAATGTGATTTTTACACATCTTCAATCCCTTCCCTTAAGAGCCAGAAGAGAAATTCAAACAGCTAACCTCAGAGTTCTTAGCACCACTCCAGCTATTGTGGGCACACACTTGGTGCCCCTCCTCCAGTGATCTCTCACTGCACATGGTAATATGCACTGATGCGTTATGCTCACATGAAGTTTTCTCTTCTGGATTACTCCAGGTATAAAAAAGTAAAATGGACAGGATGAACTGGACAGAGATTGAGTTCATTCTGCAGGGACTTTCTGAGTACCCCAAAGTGGAAAAACTCCTTTTCGTCATGTGCTTGATGATGTACCTGGTGATCCTGCTAGGGAACAGCACCTTGATCATACTAACTCTCCTAGATTCCCGCCTCCATATGCCCATGTACTTCTTCCTTGGTAATCTTTCCTTCCTAAATATTTGTTACACGCCCTCCTTTATCCCCTTAATGTTAATTCACTTCCTATCACAGAAGAAAACCATCTCCTTCCTTAGATGTGTTGTTCAGATGTCTGTCTCCTACACTATGGGGTCCACCGAGTGTGTGCTTCTAGCAGTGATGGCATATGACCGTTACGTGGCCATCTGTAACCCTCTGAGATACCCCATCATCATGAGCAAGGCACTTTGTATTCAGATGGCAGCCCTCTCCTGGGGACTGGGCTTTCTCAATTCACTGACAGAAACTATACTTGCAATACAGTTGCCCTTCTGTGGAAAAAATGCCATTAACCACTTTGTGAAATATTGGCCTTTGTCAAGCTGGCTTGTGCACATAATACTTTGATTGAGATTGCTATAATGTTAGGCAATGTAATATTTTTGTTTATTCCATTATTGTAAATTTGTATCCCCTACATTTTCATCCTTTCTACTGTACTAAGAATCAATTCAGCAGAAGGAAGAAAAAAGGCCTTCTGTACCTGTTCAGCCCACTTAACAGTAGTGACCTTGTTTTATGGGACAATCCTCTTCATATACATGAAGCCAAAGTCCAAAGACTCTGCTGTTGACAAATTGATTGCTCTATGGAGTAGTCACTCCCATGCCAATGATATGCCTATCATCTATAGCCTGGGGAACACAGAGGTGTTGGAGCTGTGAGAAAAATGATGAGTAGACAGTGGCTCTGGAGGAAAGGATGAAAAACTTACATCTTTGAGTTCATGCACAAAATAAGCTCATAGATTTGAGGCAAAAGTTTTTCATATAAACAAAACAAAAGAAATAAAGATTGTAGGTAGAATTACAGAATTTAGGAGTTGGAAAGCAATTTCAAGACAATAATATAACTTTACCTTTCATGAAAATGTTGTTACAAAATGTAAAGACAACCAGTATAAGAAGTGAGCGTAAACTTTGAGAAATAAGAAAAAAATGATATTAAGCTTTTCCAAGAAAATCTAGTACAGATCATCTTTTTTTTTTTTTTTTAATTTTTTTTCAACGTTTTTTATTTATTTTTGGGACAGAGAGAGACAGAGCATGAACGGGGGAGGGGCAGAGAGAGAGGGAGACACAGAATCAGAAGCAAGCTCCAGGCTCCGAGCCATCAGCCCAGAGCCTGACGCGGGGCTCGAACTCAGGGACCGCGAGATCGTGACCTGGCTGAAGTCGGACGCTTAACCGACTGCGCCACCCAGGCGCCCCCAGATCATCTTTAATTGATGGTGTTATATCCTAATAAACCCATTGAAAGTTGAGAATATCACAAGCCAACAAAGCCTTTAATACACCTAATCTACTGAACATCAGAGCTTAGCCTAGCCTAACTTGAATATGCTCAGAACACTTACATTAGCCTATAATTGGTCAAAAATATCTCATACAAAGCCTGTTGACAATAGAGTATTGAATACTTCATATAACTTATTGAGTACTGTACTGAAACTGAAAAACAGAATGGTTGTTTGGGTACGGGATGGTTTGAGTGTTATCAGCTCTTTACTCTCATGATCATGTGTCTCAGACTGGAAGCTGGGGTCACTGCCATTTCCTAGCGCAACAAAAGAGTAGCATACCACATGTTACTAGCCCACAAAAAGATCACAATTCAAATTTTAAAGTAAGGTTTCTACTGAATGCATATAATTTTCACATCATTGTGAAGTCGACATATCCTAAGTCAAACCATTTTAATGTATGGACCACCTGTATGTATGTCTACTGAACAAGTAAAACATGTATTTTTCAGTTCCCTTTCAAGAGAACTACTTGATTTTCCTGTTTGTTTGTCTGTTTGTTTATTACTGATTTTTGTTTTACCCAAGGATTTGACCTGAGTCTAACCTAATCTTTCAGGTACATATTTCCCCTTCTTCTTTCCCTCCTTTTTCTCCCATGTTTGCACATGCTGTGCTACATTCACTATTACCTCTCCAATTATATCATGTTCTTTCACACCTAAAGACAACAGCTACTTCATCCCCATCATCACATTTCTCTTTCTATGGTAACAGCCCAGAAATCTCATTAAACACAACTCAAGTGTTAGATCTTCTACAAATCCTTCCAAAGTTTACTGGGCTAGTTATTCCATTCTCTATGCTGCGCTGAGTTTTATCTCTGTTATGGCTATTTTCCTTTTATACTATAAACATTTGTTAAATTCTGAAATCCCCCCATGTCAGAACTCACTGTTCTCTGTATAAAGTTGAATGTCAAATATATTTAAAACAGTAGGCACGGGGTGCCTGAGTGGCTCAGTCATTTAAGCGTGCAACTGTTGGTTTCGGCTCAGGCCAAGATCTCGTGGTTCTTGAGTCAAGCCCCACATTTGGTTCTGTGTTGATGGTGTGTACAGAGATTCTCTCTCTCTCTCTCTTTCTCTCTCTATGTCTGCTCCTTCTCTCTCTCTCTCTCTCAAAATAAATAAATAAAACATGTAATAAAAATTACTTTAAAATGTCTTTAAAATAAAACAGTAGCCAGTATTTAACTACTGAATTAACATTTCTTTTAAAATGTTTGTTTGTTTGTTTGTTTACTTACAGAAGGAGCAGGGGAGGGGCAGAGAAAAGGAGAGAAATATTTCCAAGAAGGCTCTATGCTGTCAGCAGAGTCTGACCTGTGGCTCAGTCCATAAACCATAATATCATGACTTAAGCAAAGATCAAAAGTCAGACGCTTAACTGATGGAGGCACCCAGGGTCCCCAACATTTTCAAAGAAGAATAAAATATAGTCCAAGTCCTTGATATAATACAGAAAGATAAGAGAACTTGAATTTATGCATTATTTCATTGACTAAACAACATATCCAACAGCTTTGGGTAAAATATCAGCTAATATTAAATGTATGGACAGGGGGTTCCGGAAGATGGCGGCGTAGGAGGACTCGGGGCTCACAGCACGTCCTGCCGATCACTTAGATTCCACCTACTCCTGCCTAAAGAACCCAGAAAACCGCCAGAGGATTAGCAGAAGGGAGTCTCCGAAGTCAAGCGCAGACTAGAGGCCCACGGAAGAGGGTAGGAAGGGCGGCGAGGCGGTGCGCGCTCCACGGACTGGCGGGAGGGAGCCGGGGCGGAGGGGCGGCTCGCCGGCCAAGCAGAGCCCCCGAGTCTGGCTGGCAAAAGCGGAGGGGCCGGACAGACTGTGTTCCGACAGCAAGCGCGACTTAGCGTCTGGGAGGTCATAAGTGAACAGCTCTGCTCGGAAAGCGGGAAGGCTGGAGGACAAAGGGAGGGAGAGCTGCTGAGCCCCTGGACGGCAGAGCTCAGCTTGGCGGGGAACAAAGGCGCCAGCGCCATCTCCCCCGCCCATCCCCCAGCCAAAATCCCAAAGGGAACCAGTTCCTGCCAGGGAACTTGCTCTCGCAGCGCAAACACCCAACTCTGTGCTTCTGCGGAGCCAAACCTCCGGCAGCGGATCTGACTCCCTCCCGCTGCCACAGGGCCCCTCCTGAAGTGGATCACCTAAGGAGAAGCGAGCTAAGCCTACCCCTCCAGCCCCCGTGCACCTTGCCTACCCACCCCAGCTAATACGCCAGATCCCCAGCAACACAAGCCTGGCAGTGTGCAAGTAGCCCAGACGGGACACGCCACCCCACAGTGAATCCCGCCCCTAGGAGAGGGGAAGAGAAGGCACACACCAGTCTGACTGTGGCCCCAGCAGTGGGCTGGGGGCAGACATCGGGTGGGACTGCGGCCCCGCCCACTAACTCCAGTTATACACCACAGCACAGGGGAAGTGCACTGCAGGTCCTCACCACGCCAGGGACTCTCCAAAATGACCAAACGGAAGAATTCCCCTCAGAAGAATCTCCAGGAAATAACAACAGCTAATGAACTGATCAAAAAGGATTTAAATAATATAACAGAAAGTGAATTTAGAATAATAGTCATAAAATTAATCGCTGGGCTTGAAAACAGTATACAGGACAGCAGAGAATCTCTTGCCACAAAGATCGAGGGACTAAGGAACAGCCACGAGGAGCTGAAAAACGCTTTAAACGAAATGCAAAACAAAATGGAAACCACGATGGCTCGGCTTGAAGAGGCAGAGGAGAGAATAGGTGAACTAGAAGATAAAGTTATGGAGAAAGAGGAAGCTGAAAGAAAGAGAGATAAAAAAAATCCAGGAGTATGAGGGGAAAATTAGAGAACTAAGTGATACACTAAAAAAAAATAATATACGCATAATTGGTATCCCAGAGGAGGAAGAGAGAGGGAAAGGTGCTGAAGGTGTACTTGAAGAAGTCATAGCTGAGAACTTCCCTGATCTGGGGAAGGAAAAAGGCATTGAAATCCAAGAGGTACAGAGAACTCCCTTCAGACGTAACTTGAATCGATCTTCTGCACGACATATCATAGTGAAACTGGCAAAATACAAGGATAAAGAGAAAATTCTGAAAGCAGCAAGGGATAAACGTGCCCTCACATATAAAGGGAGACCTATAAGACTCGTGACTGATCTCTCCTTTGAAACTTGGCAGGCCAGAAAGGCTTGGCACGATATCTACAGTGTGCTAAACAGAAAAAATATGCAGCCGAGAATCCTTTATCCAGCAAGTCTGTCATTTAGAATAGAAGGAGAGATAAAGGTCTTCCCAAACAAACAAAAACTGAAGGAATTTGTCACCACGAAACAGCCCTACAAGAGATCCTAAGGGGGATCCTGTGAGACAAAGTACCAGAGACATCACTACAAGCATAAAACATACAGACATCACAATGACTCTAAACCCATATCTTTCTATAATAACACTGAATGTAAATGGATTAAATGCGCCAACTAAAAGACATAGGGTATCAGAATGGATAAAAAAACAAGACCCATCTATTTGCTGTCTACAAGAGACTCATTTTAGATCTGAGGACACCTTTAGATTGAGAGTGAGGGGATGGAGAACTATTTATCATGCTCCCGGAAGCCAAAAGAAAGCTGGAGTAGCCATACTTATATCAGACAAACTAGACTTTAAATTAAAGGCTGTAACAAGAGATGAAGAAGGGCATTATATAATAATCACAGGGTCTATCCACCAGGAAGAGCTAACTATTATAAATGTCTATGCGCCAAATACCCGAGCCCCCAGATATATAAAACAATTACTCATAAACATAAGCAACCTCATTGATAAGAATGTGGTCATTGCAGGGGACTTTAACACCCCACTTACAGAAATGGATAGATCATCTAGACACACAGTCAATAAAGAAACAAGGGCCCTGAATGATACATTGGATCAGATGGACTTGACAGATATATTTAGAACTCTGCATCCCAAAGCAACAGAATATACTTTCTTCTCGAGTGCACATGGAACATTCTCCAAGATAGATCATATACTGGGTCACAAAACAGCCCTTCATAAGTTTACAAGAATTGAAATTATACCATGCATACTTTCAGACCACAATGCTATGAAGCTTGAAATCAACCACAGGAAAAAGTCTGGAAAACCTCCAAAAGCATGGAGGTTAAAGAACACCCTACTAACGAATGAGTGGGTCAACCAGGCAATTAGAGAAGAAATTAAAACATATATGGAAACAAACGAAAATGAAAATACAACAATCCAAACGCTCTGGGATGCAGCGAAGGCAGTCCTGAGAGGAAAATACATTGCAATCCAGGCCTATCTCAAGAAACAAGAAAAATCCCAAATACAAAATCTAACAGCACACCTAAAGGAAATAGAAGCAGAACAGCAAAGGCAGCCTAAACCCAGCAGAAGAAGAGAAATCATAAAGATCAGAGCAGAAATAAACAATATAGAATCTAAAAAAACTGTAGAGCAGATCAACGAAACCAAGAGTTGGTTTTTTGAAAAAATAAACAAAATTGACAAACCTCTAGCCAGGCTTCTCAAAAAGAAAAGGGAGATGACCCAAATAGATAAAATCATGAATGGAAATGGAATGATTACAACCAATCCCTCAGAGATACAAACAATTATCAGGGAATACTATGAAAAATTATATGCCAGCAAATTGGACAACCTGGAAGAAATGGACAAATTTCTAAACACCCACACTCTTCCAAAACTCAATCAGGAGGAAATAGAAAGCTTGAACAGACCCATAACCAGCGAAGAAATTGAATCGGTTATCAAAAATCTCCCAACAAATAAGAGTCCAGGACCAGATGGCTTCCCAGGGGAGTTCTACCAGACATTTAAAGCAGAGATAATACCTATCCTTCTCAAGCTATTCCAAGAAATAGAAAGGGAAGGAAAACTTCCAGACTCATTCTATGAAGCCAGTATTACTTTGATTCCTAAACCAGACAGAGACCCAGTAAAAAAAGAGAACTACAGGCCAATATCCCTGATGAATATGGATGCAAAAATTCTTAATAAGATACTAGCAAATCGAATTCAACAGCATATAAAAAGAATTATTCACCATGATCAAGTGGGATTCATTCCTGGGATGCAGGGCTGGTTCAACATTCGCAAATCGATCAACGTGATACATCACATTAACAAAAAAAAAGAGAAGAACCATATGATCCTGTCAATCGATGCAGAAAAGGCCTTTGACAAAATCCAGCACCCTTTCTTAATAAAAACCCTTGAGAAAGTCGGGATAGAAGGAACATACTTAAAGATCATAAAGGCCATTTATGAAAAGCCCACAGCTAACATCATCCTCAACGGGGAAAAACTGAGAGCTTTTTCCCTGAGATCAGGAACACGACAGGGATGCCCACTGTCACCGCTGCTGTTTAATATAGTGCTGGAAGTTCTAGCATCAGCAATCAGACAACAAAAGGAAATCAAAGGCATCAAAATTGGCAAAGATGAAGTCAAGCTTTCGCTTTTTGCAGATGACATGATATTATACATGGAAAATCCGATAGACTCCACCAAAAGTCTGCTAGAACTGATACATGAATTCAGCAAAGTTGCAGGATACAAAATCAATGTGCAGAAATCAGTTGCATTCTTATACACTAACAATGAAGCAACAGAAAGACAAATGAAGAAACTGATCCCATTCACAATTGCACCAAGAAGCATAAAATACCTAGGAATAAATCTAACCAAAGATGTAAAAGATCTGTATGCTGAAAACTATAGAAAGCTTATGCAGGTAATTGAAGAAGATATAAAGAAATGGAAAGACATTCCCTGCTCATGGATTGGAAGAATAAATATTGTCAAAATGTCAATACTACCCAAAGCTATCTACACATTCAATGCAATCCCAATCCAAATTGCACCAGCATTCTTCTCGAAACTAGAACAAGCAATCCTAAAATTCATATGGAACCACAAAAGGCCCCGAATAGCCAAAGTAATTTTGAAGAAGAAGACCAAAGCAGGAGGCATCACAATCCCAGACTTTAGCCTCTACTACAAAGCTGTCATCATCAAGACAGCATGGTATTGGCACAAAAACAGACACATAGACCAATGGAATAGAATAGAAACCCCAGAACTAGACCCACAAACGTATGGCCAACTCATCTTTGACAAAGCAGGAAAGAACATCCAATGGAAAAAAGACAGTCTCTTTAACAAATGGTGCTGGGAGAACTGGACAGCAACATGCAGAAGGTTGAAACTAGACCACTTTCTCACACCATTCACAAAAATAAACTCAAAATGGATAAAGGACCTGAATGTGAGACAGGAAACCATCAAAACCTTAGAGGAGAAAGCAGGAAAAGACCTCTCTGACCTCAGCCGTAGCAATCTCTTACTCGGCACATCCCCAAAGGCAAGGGAATTAAAAGCAAAAGTGAATTACTGGGACCTTATGAAGATAAAAAGCTTCTGCACAGCAAAGGAAACAACCAACAAAACTAAAAGGCAACCAACGGAATGGGAAAAGATATTTGCAAATGACACATCGGACAAAGGGCTAGTATCCAAAATCTATAAAGAGCTCATCAAACTCCACACCCGAAAAACAAATAACCCAGTGAAGAAATGGGCAGAAAACATGAATAGACACTTCTCTAAAGAAGACATCCGGATGGCCAACAGGCACATGAAAAGATGTTCAACGTCGCTCCTTATCAGGGAAATACAAATCAAAACCACACTCAGATACCACCTCACGCCAGTCAGAGTGGCCAAAATGAAGAAATCAGGAGACTATAGATGCTGGAGAGGATGTGGAGAAACAGGAACCCTCTTGCACTGTTGGTGGGAATGCAAATTGGTGCAGCCGCTCTGGAAAGCAGTGTGGAGGTTCCTCAGAAAATTAAAAATAGACCTACCCTATGACCCAGCAATAGCACTGCTAGGAATTTATCCAAGGGATACAGGAGTACTGATGCATAGGGGCACCTGTACCCCAATGTTTATAGCGGCACTCTCAACAATAGCCAAATTATGGAAAGAGCCTAAATGTCCATCAACTGATGAATGGATAAAGAAATTGTGGTTTATATACACAATGGAATACTACGTGGCAATGAGAAAAAATGAAATATGGCCTTTTGTAGCAACATGGATGGAACTGGAGAGTGTGATGCTAAGTGAAATAAGCCATACAGAGAAAGACAGATACCATATGGTTTCACTCTTATGTGGATCCTGAGAAACATAACAGAAACCCATGGGGGAGGGGAAGGAAGAAAAAAAAAAAAAAAAAAAAAAAAAAAGAGGTTAGAGTGGGAGAGAGCCAAAGCATAAGAGACTGTTAAAAACTGAGAACAAACTGAGGGTTGATGGGGGGTGGGAGGGAGGGCAGGGTGGGTGATGGGTATTGAGGAGGGCACCTTTTGGGATGAGCACTGGGTGTTGTATGGAAACCAATTTGACAGTAAATTTCATATATTAAAAAATAAAAAAATAAATAAAAAATAAAAAATAAAAAAAAAAAGAAAGTAGAAAAGAATGATACTTGAATACCTCATAGGTAGAGATGAGCAAACAGTTATAAAAATAATATTATACTAGAACCAAAAAGTTTATTATGCGGCTACCTAGACAGAGGACAATCGCCATTACATATTTAAATAGACTCCAAGTAAACTATTCTTAAGTAATATTTTTTCTTATTCATCTCACAGGGCGTTTTCCTATATTACAGATCTCTCAAAAACTGAAAGAAGGCTTTTGGATAGACTTATCCTTTCCACTTTTTTTCCCTGTTTTATGAACTTTAGTTTTGCTGGTAAATTTTTTCAAGCTCATTTGGGTTTTCTAATTTCATGAAATAAGACTTAATTCCTTAATATTTCACCTTTTTCTCTATTGCTAGCTCTAATTAATGCTCTTAAAATACTTTGTTTCCTAAAAACTTAGATTTTGATATGAAATGTTCTTTTCATTGCCTTCTAAGTAATTATTTTGCCTTTTCCCCTTTAAACCATGAGTTTCCCAGGTGTATACTTCTTGAATAACTAATCATTAGATATATGTAGTAGAATGTTGCTATTTCCAATTTTATTTTATTATGATACAAGAACATACCTATAATTCTCTAGTTATGGAGACTTTGGCAGCCAATTACTTGATCCATGTTGTAAATGTTAACAAAAAAAAAAACATAAAATCTCTTTGAGAGAGACATATAGATTTATACAGATATAATTATATAGTTTTATATAGATACACAATACATGCACACATGTATACATATAATCAAGTTTATTTAATATATTATTCAAACCTTTGAAATAATTATATCCTGTCATCCATAATTAATCAATTCTATATAAATAATTGTAAGCATGTTCTGCCTATATATGTAAGATTTTTATATACTTAACTTTTGTGTTGTTTATGGCAGATGATGTTTATAAATTGTGAATATTATTAATCAACCTGTCTTTCCCATGTTTTGTACTTTAAATTCCAGCTTTATGATATTGCTATTACATGCTTTTGCCTGGTATTTGTGCATCCCTTTTTCTCAACTTTTCTTTCTCACTTTGTTAAGTATACTATTTATAAGTAATGTATATCTGGGTTTAATTTTTTTATATTTTATTTTTTTATTTTGATATATAATATTTGGATCAATAAAAGATAACCCAGATAGGAATTCAGGAATAAATTTATTTATTTTTTTAATGTTATTTATTGTCAAGTTAGCAAACATACAGTGTATACACTGTACTCTCGGCTTCAGGAGTAGACTCCCATGATTCATCGTTTACATACAACACCCAGTGCTCATCCCTTCACCCATTTTCCCCTCCCCTCACTTCCCCCATGGACCCTCTGTTTGTTCTCTGTATTTAAGAGTCTCTTATGGTTTGACTCCCTCTCGTTTGTAACTACTTTTTAATCTCCTTTTACAGTTTCTGTCTTTTATGAGAGTATCCAGTCCATTCACTTTAAAATACAATTTTTAATGTACTTCATTTTTTCTTTCCATATACTTTGTTTTCATAACCTACTTATTTTACATTATTGTGTCCTCTTTTTTTCCCACTTCCTTATTTTTGCTGGTTATCATTCACTATTTGTTTTCATTAACTTGAACACTCTACTCACTTCTGCCCTTCCATAAGTGGATACCTTCTCTTTCTCTGCTGTCATAATTTGACTTAGAGGATCCAATCATTTGCTCATAATGATTATTTTTTTCCATTAGAGTGCTATCTAATCTCCTAAGCTATCCCTCAAACACTAAATGAAGACAGAACTACAAGAATACTTTTATTCCTCCATTCCTCTCCTCAAATTCCCAAATGCCAATGTGATAACGTAGAAGTGTTTATAATTTCCTTACAATGTGCCTTTTTGAGAATTTTTCCTCAGCCCTTCCATTATACGTACTGGACAGTCTTCATCAATGTATTTACCTCTCTATATCCACTCATTGATCATCATTGGTTCCTCTCTCTTCTATTTCTCTTCTATTCTCTTCAGGACCACATTTTAATTTATATTTGGGTTTGGTTAAGGTGTATTTGCAGAATTTTCCTCAGATGAGAATGTGAATAATAGATTACCTAAATTTTTATAGATTATCAAAGATCTTCATTTTTTAAATTGCAAACAAAAATGCATGATTTTTTACGAAATTCTACATTTCAGAATATACTCTAAAAATAATATAATTATAAAATAAATAATATAAATATACAACAAATATATGTATAACATGTAATATATATCTTTAAAAAATATATATTAGTAATATACATACACATGGAGAGATAAACTGTGGTTGCTGTTAATTGACATCTTTATGTTATTTGGTACAATAAAGTCTATATATAATAATAATTATATATATAAATATAAATATACAAACATTACATAAATATTAAATAAATATAAATAAATATACACTGAAAAAAGTTTTTAAGAAACTCAGTGACCAAAATCACAGAGAGCTTACAGAGAATTTTCCTAATATCTCTCACCATGACCCGTTCTTTTGCTGTCTGATATCTCATAGGGACAAGGCTTGGTTTCATCTCTAATGACTTGACTCCTAAAGGCAGAGAGACAGGAACTCCTATATTCTCAGGGTACACACTAATTAGCACATCCTCTGTAGAGGACAATTTGGCAATATTTATCAAAATCACAAAAGCATACATGTAACCTTTGACTGCAAATTTACTTTTATCACCAGTTATGTTGGCACATGTGTAAACTGATTTACAGACAAATTGATTCATTAATATACTATCTGTATTAGCAGATGCGGAAACAATTAACATTTCTAGGCAAAGGGGACATAGAAATAATGGAATACTATTCTGCTGTCAAAAAGAATATGGAGCTTTTTGTGCATTGATGTGGAAATATCTAAGAAATATCAATGGGAAAAGTAATGTTCATAATGGTATATATGACCCATTGATATTTGTGTAAAAAATATTATACATCTATGTGTGATATATATACACATACATTTTCTCTAGAAAAAGAAGAGTAGTTATCTGCAGAAAAGGAAATGGATAGTTTATTAACAGGAGTGGAAGATAGGCTACTTACTGTCCATCTGGCAGTACTTTAAAAAATTTTCACTTTATAAATATATTGCTTATTCATAAAATAAACACAGTTAAGCTTTTAGATTCACAGCCTCTCTCACTTTTCTGAAGGTATACTACATCAAACCACCCAATGCCATAGGACAAAACCCTGTAGGTTTGAAAATTGTTCTAACTTGTTCAGCATTACACACTAAATCATAATGGAAGACTAATAGGTACTTTAAATTTAATCATATTTCAATACTCAAGACACTTTACATAGTTTCATTAGGATTTTCAGGCCCATAACTGTCTCATGTTCCACTATCAAGGTGTAAACTATTCTTTGACAAGGTTAAGGGTCTATCCTTCTATCCTATGTCATTTCCTTTCCACTAATTGCATAATTGCTTTTATGAGCCAGTAAAATTCCTGGACCAAAATTACAGCTCAATAAATGCCGGCTGTTTTTCTTGTTCCATTCTCAGGTCTTTTGTCCACCTAACCTTATGAGGTACTTTGCTCTGAATCAAGGGTCCATCTTCTCATTTTCAGGCCATAATTAATCTCCTTGGGATCACCCAAAGCCAAATCTGATTTTCTTGTCCTAAACTCCTATTTGCCCTACCTTTTAATATTCTTTAACTTTTTATAAAATTTGTATCTTATAGAATTTTTCATATTTTATGGGTTAGGTTTCAAACCACTTGAGACCCCCAAAGGGTAATAGGTACATCAGATTTTTCCATTTTTCCAATTCTCAATTAATCAGGATTTTGTGATTTGGAAAACATAAATTTCCTGAAAATTTTGGGAAGGAATTACTATACAAAAACACTTCTATACTATCATTTAACAAAAGTTAGTGAAATACCTTCTTTCCATCCAGTGTATTCTAATATTTGTAACTAATCCCTGATTGCTACATAAGGCATATGAGGCTCTCTACACTTAGGTCTGTTTGGTTTCATGTTCCACCAACCCCCATATGCCTCCCTATTTATATTCTTGTGGTGCTGTGTTATTTTTATTTTTATGCCTTCATCATGCCATTTCTTGTTTCATACCATGGTGTTATTTTTTCTTCTTCCTGGATGTCCTTCCTCATATTACTTACCTCTCAAAATGTCACTCACAAATTAAGAATCAGTTCATATATCACCTCTCTTAGCAGGTACGCCTTGATCCTGAGTTACTTGTCACTTATACTTCCATAGCACACTAAGCCATCATTTTAATTAACTAATTAATTAATTAATTAATTAATTAATTTTTTGAGGGAGAGAGTAGGGGAGGAGTAAAGGGAAAGGGAGATAGAGAAGCTCAAGCAGGTCCCATGCCCAGCACAGTGCCACCAAGCACCCCTAAACTACCTAGGTTACGATGCATGGCAGATTGTTTTGCCTAATCTTCTATTTGCAGCCAATTGTACAAAATTTTCCATGAGGTTGATGAGTATCTGAAGGTATCACCACTGAGGAACAATAATGTCACAGGCCTTGTGGTCTGGAAAATATTGATGGCAAAGGTACTATTTCAAATGGTTTCAAAAACTTCTATACAGTACAGACAAATATGATTGATTACCAAGGGAATGTATTTTGTATGTGCTAGTTCAAAAGAAAGATAAAAATAAATATTTGAGACCATGGAAGATTTCATTTGCCCTTCAAGCCAAGGTGAAAACACTGCCCTAAGATGAAGACCCAGGAAATTATCTAAAGAATTTTCTCCAGGCTCAGGAAGGCAATTTAAATATTTCTTGCTCTAAAGGACTTATACACTTTTCTAAGCCATAGCTTTAAATTGCTTCAGGAGAAAGACATTCAAAACTTTTGAAAACTTCAAGAATAATCCCCTAAAGGCTTAATTATATTACATTTATACTGTATTACAAATAGCCAATCCAGAGTCTTGAGGATGTGTCTTATCCCATTCTTTTTATCATATACTGCTGAAATGCTTAATCCAAATATATCCCAGGGGCCTTGTCCATACCTCTGTTCAACCTACCATATCTTACTGATAATATAGTAGAAAGACCTCTTGGTAATGTATAGCTACATTACCTCTTGGTTATTAACAGTAAAAGTAAAAACTTATAAATTTCTAGGCACTGTTAAAAGAATTGTGTATGTATTAATTCGCATTTATTAAATCAGTGAGAGAAGAGAAAAAGTGTTTATTGTACAAAATAATCTAAAACTTACTGAAGCTGAAAATCAGAATTTACTCATACATATGTGAATATGAATGGCATTTTGAAATTCACAAGAAATGCAGAAATTCTGCAAGCATACAGTGAAACCTGGAAGCCATCAAGCTATTCAGTTTTCTTACTGTAACCCTACCATCTAATTTGTAACTCAATCCCACTCTGTACTGTAAGCATCTCCAAAGAATTCACCTGAACAGATATACCTATTCCCCAACTAATTGGCATAAAACCACCACCTATCTAACTTAAACAATTAGGAGGTAATGGTGAAAATATGTATAGAATTCCAGGTGCTCTCAGCCAACTTCTACTTCTGAAGACACTGCTCTCCTTTCCTCGAACTGCTTCACCCAAACAATGAATACAATTTGTTCACCACAAAACCACTAGCCCAGGTAAAACAGACTTTGACTACAGTTGTAATCACAAGGGGGAAAATCACAGAACTGAACAGTAAAAAAGTTAAAACTGAGAATCCAACATCATTGTTTCTGAAGTTCATTGACCTGACCACAAGGAATTCTTGGACGTATCTTCATATTTGTCTGCCACCATGTGACTGAGCTTCCTTCCCTAAAAGCTGAGCTCTTGACCCATTTTTTCCTTTCTTCTCCTCAAATCATAATGGATCCTCACAATCCCATATCCAACATTACTTAATTGAAGCACCAAAGTAAGTCATCTCAGAACAATGTTTCAAGCAAACAGTGTTGTTCTTTTACATTTTGTAACAGAAAGGGTTATTTACTATCTTTTTAATCTATCTCATTAAAGCTAGGACATGGGTCATAATTTTATAAACCCAAATGGCTCAATAAAGTGCCACCCACAAAAAATATTTAAAAAAATGAAACTATACTTATCTTTTCTGTCATCACCTAGAAGGTACAAAACTTCCTAATGAGTGGGCTTGCAGGGCAACTCAGCCTCAATGTGTAATCTCCATTCCTAAAGAAATTGCTTTAATTATTTAAATAGAGATTTTATTTTTTACTATCCATTAAATTTTCTAACATAATTTTAAGCATACCTCAATTTTTTCCTCTTTTTAAAATTATATTTTCGGTTTTACATATGTATCCATAGTTATTTGAGAAACTAGAACAATTAGGAAAAAGTACCTTGGTTAATTTTTCAAATGTACCTTTCCAGAGTCTATCACACATAAGTTTTCCTAGTTAGGTTTTGGCTTTGCAATGAAAAAAACTAGTTTTTGTTTTTCTTTCATGTAACAATGTTAACATAACGATTTTTGCACTAATACAAATTCTTCAAAAATATTATTTAATGGTTGTACAATAGTCCATCAAATGATGTACTATGATGACTTCATAATTCCCCCTCATCAAAATAGAAAAGTATGGAAAACTACTACAAAAGGTAGCAGGCAGGAAGATGGCAGTATAGTAGGAGGACACTAGACCCATCTCATCCCACAAACACAACTAGATAACTATCAAATCATCCTAAATAACCCAGAATCAACCTAAACACTGCCAGAACAATCTCCACAACTAAAAGGAGAGAAGAGGCCACCTCAAAGAAGGTAGCAAGTAGAGAGACCTGGTTTGGGGGAGAAAAGGATCCAGGGTGTTGCAGAGGGGAGGGAGCCATCCTCATGGAGAAAGGCTAGAGAGAGAAAAGCACACAGGGAAACACGTAAGGAGAAAGTTTCCCCAAAGACATTGGCTGGGAAAACTAGAGGGGCCGAATTTCATGAGTTCTTACATCCAATGGGCCTTAAAGCCTAGAGTTTGAAGGTCAGCAGGCTTGGCTAGGATAGAGCCCAGAGGGTACTGCAATGCTCCTGGAGAGAAGGCAGGAAAACAATCCAGGAACAGATGGCATGGAAACAGCAATCTGAACAAAGTCTGGCACACACAGTGAGGAGATTATTCACTCTTCTAGGAGTGTGTCCCTGAGTGGCTGTGTTCATGATGATACCTGCTTTTCAGAAGAAGGAAAAGCAGATTAGTTAGCCTAATACATAGATACCAATGGTCATTATACCAAAATCTCATGAATTTGAGACAAATTAAACTATCCAATACTATTAAAATTATAGGCTAGATTACACTAATTCCACTTGATTAAAGACTCTTCAAATGTTAAAAAGGAATATTATAAAGACTAAAAAAATCACAAAAACATTGCTATAAAGTGGCAAATACTAATTAAACATATACTATGATTATACTGGTATAAAGAAAAAATGTGTAGTGCATGGTCTAGAACTAACAAAAATATGAAAGATAAAAAGACTTTAAAGAGGTGGAATGACTATTTAGGAGTATTTTAGGATTGACCTGGTATTATCTGTGGAATAAAAAAAATTTTTTTGGTGAAAGGTTAACTCTTCTGAGACCTTTTGGACATATTCTGATTCCAACCCCAGCTTCTGTAGAAGCCATCAAATACAGTCATATTCAATGAATACTCCAAGAAATGTATGGCTGGGGAAGATTCTCTTTAAGTGAAGATAATTGGGTCTTTAGAATGTGCGGGTGTCAGGGATTTTGATCTCTAGAGAATCCTGTTTCTGATTCACAACCACAGGGATTGAAGAAGTTTGTAAAAATAAGTGCTAAATTAACTTCCAAGTGAAACTGAATCTCTCGAGTAAGCATCAACTTTAGCACAAATACTGGGAAACCAGAGTTGCATCATGGGTCCTTATTTTTAATATGTTTTCTTTCCTTGACACGTTCTTGGGAAAATTCATGTGCAGACCAATTGCCTGCTTGTAGCAATTCTTTCTCACATTTCTTTTTAGGAAGGAGAACAAACATCTTTTAAAGTGTGAATACTCTGCTCTCATCTGAAATGCAAATGGAATTCAAATCCCTGGAAATGTTTTCTATTACTTAATAGAATGGAATGGTGAGAATGACTTTTAAACACAGTCAGAAGGTAAGATAAAGAGAAAAGCTTTACTAAAATCATTTCCAAATGAAAACATCGATAAATGTGAGGATTTTTTTTGTTATTGAGGTGATCATTGCTGTTGGGATTTTGAAAATATGAATATATATATATATATATACATACACATATATATATATATATATATATATATATATGTATATATGTAAAGGAAAAAATACAAAAATCTAAGCATCATTTTTAAGAGCAGGATATTATTTAAATTTCTCTAAAAATCCCAAAATAACACACAGAAGAGATGGGTGAGGAAGAAAAAGTTTCCTGTAATACAATAGACCCTCATAAATAATGGGTGAAAAGCTACTGTATTCAGGTATATAGTTCACTAAAATCTTAAGTAAAAATTATATGGAGAAAGAGCCCACAATAATTTATATATTAATCATAAACTATGCTCAATAAGGGTTTGAAGAAACTGGTAATTAAAGGTGTTTATAGTAAAAACAGGTTTACAAACAAAACATGTATAACAGGGGGCTGAAGTAATTATAGGTGTTAATTTGGCTATAGGGGTCCAAGGCAAAAGAAGAAATATTAATTCTTTTTATTTCCCATTTATGTAACAAATCAATTCTACCACCCTACATCTTAATTGTCCACACTAGACCATTAGAAAGGATTTTTGGCTATTTTTTTTAAATTTTAATTCATTTTTGTGGATAGTGTCTTCATAAGTGGAAGACAATAAATTCCTTCAATGCTTTCCAAGGATTGCGATATATTTTATGTGTATTTTTATCATTTGGATGCTTGAAAGTTAAGTATGTCACATTAAACAGTGATTTTATAAGAAGAAATTTTATCAATAAGTAAATGTACTATAGTGCTAAAAATGGGCTTGGGAATCATGAAGATAAGGATTTAAATCATACTTCTGGTATTTAACAACTATAAGATATTGAAAACAGGGTGCTGTATGGAAGTATTGAATACCTAAATTGCACAGCCAAAACTAGTATTATACTATATGTTAACTCACTAGAATTTAAATAAGAACTTTAAAAGAAGACAATGATCATGGTACTTAACCTTTGAAATTTCAAACTAATTTCCTCATTGGTAAAATCCATAATAACATTTGGCTTATTTTGAAGATTAAATGATAAAAATTATATGAAGGGCCTCATACTAGGACATCACAGGCAACTTCTCTTCTCTGTAAGCTAAAATAATATATCTTTCACGTGGCATATTAGTTGAATATTAGAGTTTATAAAATCTATATTGAGAGTTAGCAGGTCCATTCATTTTTGCACAGTATCAGTTGTCTTAGTTGATATCTTTAGAAGAGCTGGAGAGGATGATGGGATTGTTTCCTCTAATGAGAATTTAGAGTACAGATAGTATGTGTTTTTCATTGAAAAATCTTAGTACTTTAACTATTAGGTCTTCAAGTAGCTAAGTCAATAAAACAAAATGAAAAAAAATTATAGAAAGTTAAAAAGTTTCCTTCTAGAAAGTTAGAGGGCTTGACTTCTGGCTTGGATAAAAAGTCACAGACTTTCCTTAGGTCTCTTACAACACTAAAATAGTGCCCAGATGAAGTCCAAAGGCATTGAACCACAGAGTGGTTAATTCTTATAAAACACCAGGAGTTGGGAGAGGGGGATTAGAGGTTGGCTAGGATCCAGGCCAGTTCAGATCCTTTTCAAATAGGAATGTCATCTTCTAAACAGTAATTCTGTGCTAGGCATCAACAGCCTGCACTCTCCTTTGATAACACATGATTAAGTCAAGAACTCAAGTCCCTTATCTTGGTGTAGCTCCTAAAAACACAAAACACTCTTCTTTGGAAGCTTTTGAGAGTAGGGATTATAAATGCTCTCTGTCTACCAGTAACAGTGGGTTCCTTCTAATAATCTTATAGGACACACCAGTACAGCTCAGCCTCAATGTGTAGTTTCTAGGCACTTGAGGCAATAATTGTACTACTTAAATTATTTTAACATTCTTTATTCTGAGTTAGTCTTCCTAAAATAACTGGACACTTGCTTTAGTGTTTTTCTCTTTTTTAATAATATGCCTTCTTTATCTTTATCTATTTTAAAAACTGGGGTAATTCAGAAGAATATGAGAAAGGTCTCTAAGGTAACCATTAATGTTTTTGGTATTCCTTTCCAATCTTTCTATGGTGTCTAGGCTATCTTGGTTTAGGTTTTAGTTTTACAAAAAAGAAGAAAAATGCTGTAGTTTTGTTTCTGTTTCCAACTTAATCATTTGCACATAATTTAAACATCCTTTTTGTTGTAATACAAAGTTGTCACATTGTCATATTAATAAGTTCATAATGGACCATCAAATTAGTGCGCCATGATTATTTAACAATTCCCCTGCCATGAGCTAAGAATGAAAAACTGTTTCAAAAATAATATACAGTAATGGCAAAGATTTAGTAAAAAAGGAATTATTTATTATACATTTAGCATGGAAAGTGATTTGCTAAAAACTATCCAGAATCTGGGGCACCTGGGTGGCTCAGTCGGTTAAGGGGCCGACTTCAGCTCAGGTCATGATCTCGCGGTCTGTGAGTTCGAGCCCTGCGTCGGGCTCTGGGCTGATGGCTCAGAGCCTGCAGCCTGCTTCCAATTCTGTGTCTCCCTCTCTCTCTGCCCCTCCCCCGTTCATGCTCTGTCTCACTCTGTCTCAAAAATAAAAATAAAACGTTAAAAAAATTAAAAAGAAAAAAACTATCCAGAATCTTAAAAGTTTTCATTCACTTATTCCCAGGAAACTATTTTAGTGAAGTAAGCTAAAATGAAGAAAAGATTTGTCACAATGCTATTAAACAAGAGTGTTTGTCGATTGCTTCCTAAAAGTTACACTAGCATTACAAGAGTAATGAAAGTAATTTCCTCTATACAGTCTATTATCCTCCTCCCCCGACCATTTGAAAGCATTAAAGCACAGTGTTGGTTTCTCTTATGTTTGTAAGTGAAAATTTTTTTACAGCAACCATCTCTGAACTGTCAGGATACCAGATGTATACCATCATTATTTGCTACAAGTAATTTCCAAATAGAAATCAACTTTTAGGAGATGTTCCTAGAAAAGAAAGGAGAGGGTATTTGATGTGATTCACATGTCCCCTGAAGTAACAGATCCCAGACAACTGATACTCCTTCAAAGCCTCTATCAAAATTTTATTTTCAGATTAAGAGTAGGGTGATATATGCATCTACAATCATATTCCAGTCTTAATACCAAATAGAAGTATATCCTATCTTACCCAACCCTTCCTACCCTCTTTGTAATGTATGCCTGCAAAGCCTGGTCAGCTTGAAATGGATGAGAACCCTCTTTTCCATAGCTAATAGATGTATAAACATCGTATTATGCTGATGAATATGTTTCACCATTGTATACTGGAGTTGTCATAGAAAGCAACATAACCTGTTGTCAAATGACTATCACAGAGAGAAATGCCAAAACCTATATCAGAAACAAAACCTTGTTTAATTTTTTAATGTTTATTTATTTTGAGAGAGAAAGAATGGGGGGGGGGAAGGGAAGAGAGAGAGGAGAGAGAGAATCCCAAACAGGATCTCTGCTAACAGTGCAGATGGACGCAGGGCTCAATCCCAGGAACTGTAAGATCATGACCAGAGCCAAAAGCAAGAGGAAGGCGCTTGACCAACCGAGACACTCAGGTGCCCCATACAGGCTTGTTTAAAGATATTAACTAGAAGAGCACCTAGGTGGCTCAGCTGGTTGAGCCTCCAACTCTTGATTTCGGCTCATTATCTCACAGGTCATGAGATCGAGCCCCTGATCATGCACTGCGCTCTCTCTCTCTCACCCAAAATAAATAAAAAAAAACATTAAAAAAAAAAAAACTAACTACAAACTCATCCATTGGATCAGTCTTTTTCTTTTCCTCAGGGTGTTTTTAAGTTAGGTAAAACCCTTGAGAATGAAGAGGTGTTTTCAAAATTATGTTCTTTGATTTAATAACTATAAAAAGGTCAGCTACTAATATCTACTCTTTAAATTTTTTCAAATTAAAGTTATTTGCCCCATGCTCTATGATGCACAACTCAGATGCTTGAGCTGATCTCAAATTCCTTTTTTGGAAAATATTGGCCCTAATCGTAAATTCCACAAATGGAAGAGAAAGGACTTTAATATGGACAGAAACAAACAACAGGCTCTTCTGTATGTAGTTTGACTGCTTGTATATCTAAAATCTAAAGAACACAAAACTGAGTGCAATACACTCACACAGATGTCTCAACTCCAAGTGTCACAGAATGTTCAGTTTTGCATTGTCTACTATTTGATTACAGTCCTACATACAAGGGAAGCAGTAGTGGCATTCTGCAATAGCATTGGAGAGAAATGGTCTAAAAGGCCTTGCTATTCATGTGAGTTCTAGAGACAGCAACAGCAGCAGCATCTGAGAACAAGTTAATAAATTCAGATCTTAGAATCAATTCAGACCCACTGAGTTAGAATCCTTTACAAATTTCCCCCATGTGATTTGTCTGTATATTAAAATTTGGAGGTACTCCACTAGACAGGCGGTTTTCTTCCACATTGAACATAAGCATCATCTGCAGAACATTATTTAAAAAGATGTCTGATCACCACTCTTTAGACAATTTACATAATTCTGAGAGGGCAAGAGCATGTTGTTTAAAAAGGGCAGGTGAGTGGTGCCATGGTGACTCAGTCTTTTAAGCATCTGACTTCGGCTCTGGTCATCATCTCCTGGTTCCTGGATTCAAGACCCACATCTGGCTCTCTGCTGTCAGCACAGAGCCGCTTTGGATCCTCCAAATCCCTCTCTCTCTCTGCCCCTCCCCACAAGTGCTGTCTCTCAAAAATAAATAAAATTTTAAGAAATTAAAAATAAACAAAAAGGGCGGGTGAAATACAGTCAGTAAATGCAGACTGAATAGTGGCTCACCACTGTGTTTTTGTATACATTTTACCTCTATGAATTTCACTTTCCTCAGAGAATTATAGTGATGATAAAATGAGTAATATGTGTAAATATATGTAAATTATAAAACCATAAACCAATGGGATTGTTAATGACTGCCATGAAATAAAATCAAATAGACAGTTATTTTTAACAGATTAAGCATAAGCTTTCCAAAATGATGATATGCCAAGTGGGTCCAAAGAACAGGAAATAATAGATGTTTGTTAAAGATGCAAATAGTTCTTCCCTGCCTCAGAACTGTGTATCACAAATTCAGGAAATGGAATACAAAAGCCTATATTTTTAAAGAGCTGTCAATGTAATTATTACACATCTTCAATCCCTTCCCTTATGAGCCAGAAGAGAAATTCAAACAGCTAACCTCAGAGCTCTTAGCACCACTCCAGCTATTGTGGGCACACACTTGGTGCCCCTCCTCCAGTGATATCTGCACATGGTAATATGCACTGACGCATAATGCTCACATGGAGTTTTCTCTTCTGGATTACTCCAGGTATAAAAAAGTAAAATGGACAGGACGAACTGGACAGAGATTGAGTTCATTCTGCAGGGACTTTCTGAGTACCCCAAAGTGGAAAAACTCCTTTTCGTCATGTGCTTGATGATGTACCTGGTGATCCTGCTGGGGAACAGCCCTTTGATCATACTAACTCTCCTGGACTCCCACCTCCATACGCCCATGTACTTCTTCCTTGGTAATCTTTCCTTCCTAGATATTTGTTACACATCCTCCTTTATCCCCTCAATGTTGATTCACTTCCTATCACAGAAAAAAACCATCTCCTTCCTTAGATGTGTTGTTCAGATGTCTGTCTCCTACACTATGGGGTCCACCGAGTGCGTACTTCTAGCAGTGATGGCATATGACCGTTACGTGGCCATCTGTAACCCTCTGAGATACCCCATCATCATGAGCAAGGCACTTTGCATTCAGATGGCAGCCCTCTCCTGGGGACTGGGCTTTCTCAATTCACTGACAGAAACTATACTTGCAATACAGTTGCCCTTCTGTGGAAAAAATGTCATTAACCACTTTGTTTGTGAAATATTGGCCTTTGTCCAACTGGCTTGCGCAGATATTTCCTTGAATGAGATTGCTATAATGTTGGGCAATGTAATATTTTTGTATATTCCATTATTGTTAATTTGTATCTCCTACATTTTCATCCTTTCTACTGTACTAAGAATCAATTCAGCAGAAGGAAGAAAAAAGGCCTTTTCTACCTGTTCAGCCCACTTAACAGTAGTGACTGTGTTTTATGGGACAATCCTCTTCATGTATATGAAGCCAAAGTCCAAAGACTCTGCTGTTGACAAACTGATTGCTCTGTTCTATGGAGTAGTCACTCCCATGCTCAATCCTATCATCTATAGCCTGAGGAATACAGAGGTGCTTGGAGCTATGAGAAAATTGATGAGGAGACACTGGTTCTGGAGAAAAGGATGAAAAACTTATACCTTTGAGTTCATGCACAAAATAAGCTCATAGATTTGAGACAAAAGTTTTTCATATAAAGAGAACAATAATGATTGTATGTCAAATTACAGAATTTAGGAGTTGGAAGAAATTTGAAGACAATAACTTCACCTTTTATGAAAATGACTGTTATAAAAATGTAGACACTACTGGCATAAGAAGTGAGTAAACTTTAAGAAATAAGAAAAAAATGAAATTAAGCTTTTCCAAGAAAATCCAGTATGTCTTCTTCAACTGATGGGGTTATATCCAGATAAACCCATTGAAAGTTGAAAATATCATAAGTCAAAAATGCCTGTAGGGGTGCCTGGGTGTTTCCATTAATTGAGCGTCTGATTCGGCTCAGGTCATGATCTCATGGCTCGTGAGTCTGAGCCTTGCATCAGATTCCATGCTGATAGCTCAGACCCAGAAGCCTGCTTCAGATTCTTTGTCTCCCTCTCTCTCTGCCCCTTCCCCACTCATGTTCTCTCTCTCTCTCTGTGTCTCTCTCTGTGGCTTTCTCTCCTCTTCCTTCTCTCTCTCTCTCAAAAACATTTAAAAAATTAGAAAAAGAAATGCATTTAATTTACTAATCTACTGGACATCAGAGCTTATCCTAGCTTAACTTGAACATGCTCAGAACACTTACATTACCCTATAATTGGTCAAAACTATCTCATACAAAGCCTGTTTACAATAAAACGTTGAATGTTTCATTTAATTTATTGAGTACTGTACTGTATGCAACTGAGAAACAGAACTCTTACGATCATGTTGCTCAGACGGGAAGCTGAGCCACTGCTTACCACAGAAGAATATCATACCACATCTTACTAGCCCAGGAAAAGATCACAATTCAAATTTTAAAGTATGGTTTCTACTAATGCATATCATTTTCACATCATTGCAAAGTCAACATATCCTAAGTCAAACCATTTTAATGTATGACCATCTGTATGTATGTCTATTGAACAAGTAAAACACGTATTTTTCAGTTCCCTTTCAAGAGAACTACTTGAGTTTTTCTGTTTGTCTGTTTGTTTATTCCTGATTTTTGTTTTACCCAAGGACTTGACCTGGCCCCAACCTAACCTGGCCCCTACGTATTTCCCCTTCTTCCCTCCCTCCTCATATTTCTCCCATGTTTGAACAAGCTGTGCTACATTCACTGTTACTTCTTCAATTATATATCATGTTGTTTACACCTAAAGACAACAGCATATGCTACTTCATCTCCAGCATCACATTTCTCTTTCTATGGTAACAGCTTGCAATCTCATTAAACACAATTCAAGTGTTAGATCTTCTACAAATCCTTTGAAACTTTACTGGGTTAGTTATTCCCTCCTGTATGCTGTCCTGAATTTTATCTCTGTTACGGCTATTTTCCTTTTATACTATAATCATTTGTTCGTTTCTGAAATTTACCCAATGGCAGAACTCACTGTTCTCTGTATGAAGTCTAATGTAAAATAAATTCTAATAGTAGGCAGTAATTAATTACTGAATTAACATTTTTAAAGAATAGTAAAATGTAGTCCAAGTAGTTGATATAATACAGGGAGATAAGAGAACTTGAATTTATGTATTATTTCATTGAACTAAACAACATATCCAAAAGCTTTGGGTAAAATAGCAGCTAATATTAAATGTATGGACATACAAGGGCAGATAAAAGAATGATAAATATACTGAAGGGTCATTTTGGCTGGGTAAGGCAGAAATAATATCAGTGTATAATTATTCTGTAATAAGCAATTGCTGGGAAAAATATATCAATTGGATAAACCCTTCTTAAGGAATACTGACAATTTCACTCTTTCAGAAGCAATAGTCATTTTAAATATTTCCTTTCAAAGAAATCCCCTTGAAATTGCTAGCAAATAATAATTGTACTTTTATTTTTTATGTGATTACCTAACATCTATTTGTACGTAATACAGGTGAGCTGCCTGGTACAGTCCCACAGCCTGAGATGGATGAGGAGAGTGGCTCTGCTCAAGGGCCACCCACTTCAACAACCCAAAAGAGTTCAGAAAGGAATCCCTGCTTGTTCTGCCCAGCAGGATGTTTGGGGGTCTGATGGAACAAGTAAAAGGTCAACATGAAAGGGAGGCCCAGTTCAGGTAGTCAGAACCCAGTAGAATCAAGAGGACACCCATACAGGGAATGATTCAGCTCAGACTGTCAGAGAAAAAGTGAAAGGCAGAAAAAGAGATAACTTGGGGTATTTTATGCTTATATCCCTAGATATAATGATATATATGGTTATAGCCCTAGATATCCCTAGATACCACCAAAGTGATAGGCTAGACTTGTAACAACTCATAGATGTTTCTCAAACATTGAAATCACAGAAAAATTCAAAAAAATTTTAATGTTTACTTATCTCATACAAAGAGAGAGAGAGAGAAGGAAGAGAAGAGAGGGAGCAAGTAGGGGAGGAGCAGAGAGAAAGAGGGAGACACAGAATCCAAAGCAGGCTCAAGGCTCTGAGCTGTCAGCACAAAGCCTGACACAGGGCTCGAACTCACAAACCAGAGATCATGACCTGAGCCAAAGTTGGGTGTTTCACTGTCTGAGTCACCCAGGTACACCAAAATCACAGCAAATTCAAACTACCTGGAGCTAGAATCTACCCAGACAAAAAAAAAAAAAAAAAGATCAAAAACTAACTCTATCAAAGGATAGAGTCCATCATCCTAGCTGATTGACAAGCGGTCTTTTGGAATTAGCCAGTATGAACTTTTAAATAATTATTATAAGTATATCAAATAAACTATTCCCATTTCATAGACAAGGAAATTAGATTCGATGTTTAAGAAATTGCCTAAATTCAGGATGCCTGGATGGCTCCATTGGCTAAACGTCCAACTTCTGATTTCAGCTCAGGTTCATGGGTCAATCCCCACACATCCTGGCCTGGGCGGGGTGGCGGGGGCGGGGAGACTGTCAGTACAAAGCCTGCTTGTGATTCTCTCTCTCTCCCTGGCTCTTTGCTCCTCACCTGATCACGCGGTGTTCACACACACTCTCAAAATAAATAAACATTAAACAAAAATGAAATTGGCTAAGATCACTAAGTTTATATACAAACCAAAAAAAATGTAATTCTTTTTTTTAATTTAAATTAAGTTAGTTAACATATAGTATAGTATTGGTTTCATGGATAGAATTTAGTGATTCATCACTTACATATAACATCCTGTGCTCATCCCAACAAGTGCCCTCCTTAATGCCCATCACCCATTGAGCCCATCCCCTTACCTACCTCCCTGCTAGCAACCCTCAGTTTGTTCTCTGTGTTTAAGAGTCTTTTATGGTTTGTGTCCCTCTCTGTTTTTATCTTATTTTGCCTTCCTTCCCCTCTGTTCATCTGTTCGGTTTCTTAAATTCCACATGAATGAAATCATATGATATCTGCCTTTCTTCCCCTGACTTATTTTGCTTTTAACACACACCAGTTCCATCCATGTTGTTGCAAATGGTAAGATTTCATTCTTTCTGATCGAGTAATATTTCATTATATGTATTGTGTGTGTGTGTGTGTGTGTGTATATATATATATATATATATATATATATATATATATATATACATGCCACATCTTCTTTATCCATTCAATTCATCAGTTGGTGGACATTTGGGATCTTTTCATAATTTATTGTTGATAGTGCTGCTATAAACATTGGGGTGCATGTGCCCCTTTGAATCAGCATTTCTGTATACTTTGGATAATTTACTCTATATCCCAAGTGTACTATTCTTTCACCTTTACCACAGCTCTGACCAATAACAGGAAAATATAACCAACCATTTTATACACAGTTGTCCTAAATTATTCCCTAGAGAGTCCAACCATCAGTGCACAGTCAATTAGTCAACCAACTTACGTCCCTATCTTTGTGAAGTCATCATTCTTAGGCTTCTCCTCTCATCCAATCAATGGCTGCATCAGAGTTCTTTACTTAGACCAATGGACCAATTATCCTGATGAATGTTTATTCATATCTGAGATCAAATCCAGCCCTACAACCCTGTAATTCCCATATTCATCCTATCTTCTTCATCCCATTGCTTTCTGGATTCAAGGGATCACAACAATTTCATTGACTTTGGTGAGAGCTTCATGATAAAGAGCAAATGAGTTTTGCACACTGACCTCACATTTAGTCATCTGGTCCAGAAAGGACATACAAATGTCACAAATACGGATGAGTGTACATTTTTTAATTCCTTGTATATTGTGGTTTATATAATAAGATATATTCATGTATTTCCATATTGCACATGATTTTAGTGGGTTTGGAGTACTGTATACTTTATAATATAAATATAAATATTTATAATATAAATATAATATAAATATTTATAATATAAATATAATATAATCATGTATAAAATAAATATAAATTATGTCATGTATTTTGTTTCTAAATGCTTATGGCTTCATTTATACCCATGGATTTATGCATCAAGGTGTCAGCAGAAACACAATCAAAAAGGGAAGGTCCTTGTAGTTTCACTGAAACATCCTGCAGCTTCTTTGAATTTACAAAATAATGTCAACACTCAAAGACCAACAACAAACTGCTAAACTGTCTGTTATTTTTTCCAGACAGGCACTCCTCTACCCCATTTCTATTCAGTATGTATTTGTGCAGAACTTCTCCATTTGTATATAGACATTCAAATCACACACATCTACCTGCATGCACAAATATTTCCACACACACATGTAAAACATAGTCACACTTTGTAGAATATGCAATCACTTCCAAAAATTTTAGCAATGCTGAAAAAGAGGTTGTACTAGTTTCCTAACGCTACCATAACAAAATAGCAGAGACTTGATTGCCTCAACAACAGAAATTGACTTGCTCATAGTTCTGGAGGATAGAAGACCAAGATTAAAGTGTTGGCAGATTTGATTTCTTCTGAGGCCTCTACCTGGCTTTCAGATAGCCGCTTTCTTGCTATGTCCTTGCTTCTGTGTGTGAGCAACCCTCTGTACCCATGTGTGTCTAAATTTCTTATTTTCTCAAAATGACACAACTCCAATTGTATGAGGGCCCACACTGACAGCCCTCATTTTAACTTAATCACCTCTATAAAGGCCATATCTCCAAATGTAGATACATTCTGAGGTACTGGGGATTAGAGCTTCAACATAAGTTTTGCAGGGACACAACTCAGCCTAAAACAGAGGTTAATAATAAATTATCTAAAAAGTCTACTATAGTTTTTACATTTGTATATTACATGCACATAATTTTGAATACTAACAATACACCAACTTAATGTTTAAAGCTATACTTACATTCTATCACCCAAAACAAAATATTGAAATTTGTCACCATGAGCCCTTTTTATGTAAGATTTCAGATATGCTTATGTAAGATATGTCTACATTATCTTAGAGCTTCAGCAGTCAGTCAAGGAGGAAACTTAGGAAATCACACATCTTATTTAAAATGAGTGTCTTCCCCTCTTAGTCCAATGTTCTGGTGCGTATTGAACACATCAATACATCCCTTAGATTAATGTTATGATTTGCTATGGGGGATTAAAAAAGCACACAGAGGGTTCCTAATCAGCAATTTTTTCACAGCTGCTTTTACCTCTTTGTTCCGTAAACTATAAATGATAGGATTCAACATGGGGGTTAATCCAGCATATACCAAAGCCATAAATTTGTCTATTTCCTGTGAATCTACAGCGGAGGGCTTCAGGTACATGGAGAGAGCTGTCCCATAGAACAAAACCACCACAGTCAGGTGGGCTGCGCATGTTGAAAAGGCTTTGCTTCCACCATCCACTGAGCTGATTCTCAGGATGTTGGAGAGAATGAATGCGTAAGAGACACAAATGAGGAGCATCGGCATAGGAAGAAGAAGTACGCTGATCACCAGCATGATTAACTGCACCCTGGAAGTATCCACACAAACTAGTTTCAAGACAGCCAGAATTTCACAAGTGAAGTGATTGATGATGCTACTTCCACAGAGAGACAGCTGCAGCACAGATACTGTTTCCACCAGGGCGGTGAGGCAGCCTGTCATCCAGGAGCCAGCGGCAATCTGCACACAAGCCCTCTTGTTCATGATGATGGGGTATCTCAGAGGGTTGCAGATGGCCACATACCGGTCATACGCCATCGTGGACAGGAGCACACACTCAGTGGAGCCCATGGCAAGAGAAAAGTACATCTAAGTGGCACATCCTGAGAATGAGATGGTGTTTTTCCCTGAAACAAAGTTTGTCAGCATTGGAGTGAGAGCAGAAGAGGTATACCAGATGTCTAAAAGGAGAGGTTGCTGAGGAAGAATACATGGGTTTGTGTAGGTGGGAATCCAGGATGGTGATGGAGATCAGAATGATATTACCCAGCAAGGTGATCAGGTACATCAGCAAACACAGCACAAATGTGATGACTTCAGCTTTGGGGTAATGAGTAAATCCCAGGAAAATAAAATTGGAAATGACTGTCAAGTTTGCCTTGACCATTTTATGCCTCTTTGTTTATCTGTAGTAGTGAATAAAAATATACATTGTACATATATGAAAATTAAATTCTACCATCTTTCAAGGGGATTAGTTAGGGGTACTTTACAAGGATCATTATTCTGGCAATACCATGCTAATTATTCACTCATTCACTCATTTGTTGAATATAGTACAAGTCACTGAAGATCTCTTTGAATTACCTAAAAAGCTACTCTTGGGCAGCTCAGAATAAAATATCACGCATTCAAGTAAAGAAATAAATACAATTAACATCATATAAATACACCCTCGGGTACCATGAGAACACAGAGGGTAAGAATCTGAGCTCTGTGTTAGGAACACTGGTCAGTGAGACATTGTGACACTTAGTTTAATCAAAAAAGGCATTAGACCTGGGCCACATGGGTGGCTCAGTGGTTGAGCATCAAACCTGGATTTGGCTCAGGTCATGATCCCATGGTCAAGCCCCGCACAGGTTCAGTTCAAGCCCCATGTCAGGCTCCACACTGGCAGTGCGGAGACTGCTTGGGATTCTCTCTCATTCCCTCACTCTCTCATCTCTCATCTGCTCACATTCTCTCTCTCTCAAAATGAATAAACAAACTTTAGAAAAAATGCGTTATACCTAATCGAGTTAAGGACCACAGGAGGTTTGCTGGGGAAAGAAAAAAAAAATTGTAAAACGTTACAGGGAGAAAGGATTTAGCTGCATTTCATGAACCTGCTAATTATGTGTTGTAACACATGGATATGCGGTACACTATAAATAGAAGATAAACCTGTGTCCAATCACTATCGCACTACCTGATTTCAATTTCCAAGAAGGCATTTTTGAATATGGAATCACCCTGAGCCCACGCTTTCTTAGAAACAAACTGATTTTCAAAGTTCAGGATTTTATAATGCAATTCTAATTACTTGTGATGTATCTCACAATTAGTCGCATATGGGAACATGTTTAAAAACCACTGTCCTATAAGTAGAGTTCAAATGCAATCAATCACACACACTCAAGCCTCACATCCTCATCATTGCCTACTTCTCCAACCTCATCTTCCAACACTCCAGCTCCAGACTCTGGTCTGAAACAACAACCAGCTTGTAATTTCTCATACTTATCATGCCATTTTATATTTTTACGTCTATAACCAACAGTTCATCTACATGCTGTTACCTTTCTCACCAACTCTAATCTTGTTTTTCATGAATATTTATCCAGTCATCAAAACTGTAGGCCACTGTCTCAAGTACAGCTTCGTTCTTTATGTATACCCACATTACTCAAGTATATTACACTGAACAATAGCCATATGTGCACATCCCATTGTCTCCCACCCCTGGTACAACTGAGCTTCTCCAGATCTTGTTCCCCATAATACTAGCAAAGAATAACTTACATTCAAGATTTTTAATAACACACCACTCCCTTGAACATGGGCAATGTTTGGTACATATTCAAATAAGCACATTTTCACTATTGGTCTCTGTGCCAACATAAAAGCCTAAGATTTCTCAACTGCTCATTTAGATCTGCACCCTTATCTGTAACATTAAAGAAACTAGTTCATTTAAGAAACAAAGACGATGAGCTCTTAGCTTTAAATATTTGACATAGAGTGAGGTGGGGAAGGCAATGACCATTTGTACTCTTAGGAGAGGTTGAGGTATTCCCCAATCATCTTCTGTAGGGTTTTAGACCACTGTCCTCTGAGTGTAAGAATTGGACTCTAAATCCAACCATGCTACTTACTGGTGTGCATAATCAGGCAAATCACTTGGCCTCTTTGAAATCAGTTTGTTTGGTTTTTTTTTTTTTTTTTTTTGTAATCTATACAGGAAGATGACAACTCCTAGATTAACTTATTTTAAAATTATTTTTCCACCACCCAATTCCATGGCCTCTCTAATATTTCAGAACATCACAAAACGTTTATGATTTCATCATCTCCCTGCTTTTCTTTCAGAGCTATACCTGCCTATGCTAACTCAGTGCTGGTTCACACTGGCTCAGATAAAAAACTTAGTACTTCTTCATAATCTATTAAAATTTCAACCTCCAATCCATAGGTGAATAGGAAACACCTGACTGATTATTTCCAGAAAGGTAACTGTTAAAGGTTTCTGCTCTTTAAAGTTCATTTGGGTCAGCACACACCATGCTTCTACTGAGGGCTTCTCTAGTGGTCTTTCCCCACTCAGCACCCAGTTTTCCTACTCTAGCTCTTGCTCTTCTTGCTTTCTCTTCTTTCTTCACTACTGTCTGGTCTTTTCTTATAAACAAAATAATGATGTCTTTTTCTCATGCAGATTGGGTCCCTATTCTTTCCCTTATCCTTCCTTTACAATGCTTGTAAGAGTCTCACCTATCCTAAGTCATTTTATTGAGATACTTTCCCTAAAATGACTTCAGATGCCAGGGCTAAGACAACCAAATGTTTTCCAACAATCTCTTCCCTTTTCCTTCCCAAATGTCAGAGCCAGAACAAATCAGAGTTCTACCCCAACATTTGTATTTTAAAGTTGATGGATGCTTGAAGGAGTTTAATGACTTGTCTGAGATAAATGAGAAAATCAAAAGCAAATCGAAAACTTCCGTCCCACATTTTGGGCTCATTTCAACTCAATATTTTCCTTATCAACAAGTACTTCTTTTAAAAGTAAATATCTGGTCTCCTATTCTGGTCTCCTGGCCTAGCTGAGACCCGTGAATCAGTTTTATAAATCGGAGGATACAGAAAGAGATGGATAAGGTCTGCTCTCATTTACCTCAGCACATGTGATCAGTATCTTCCTCTTTGACTAATGTATGCTTCACTATTTAAAGTTGATCTCCAGCATGGTCTTGCTTGTGAATCTTTGTGCAGCGCTCAGAAAAGTAAAAGAATCTAATCGCTTCTCGGCCTTTTGGCTAAGATCAAGTGTAGAAAAGTAAAAGAATCTGACTTTGTAATTATGGTAATTCTCCATGAAAACTGTATTAGAGTGGGTTATGCAGAGGTATTTTTATTCAGAAATTGCAATGAAAAAGGATATGGATGCTCTTGGTTTGCAAAAAATCAAGCCAGATCTTTCCTCATTCACAAATGCTCAACATACAGAGCTTTTGGTAAAAATATAAAAATAACTGCCTAAGAAAAATAATGACAAAGATTTTTTTCTGCCAAAATCACCACCTATGCTCTGCTCTCTAAAACTTCCAAAGGGTTATCCCTGGATCTAAGACTACTAAAGTCTCTTGTTGCTATTAGGGACTTTCCAACTCCCTTAACAATTTAATGCTGTGATTCTGGAACATAAAGAAGTTAAACTTTCTAGTTCTCCAGGGTTTGATTCTCCAAGTTCCATGTACTAATTGGGAACCAAAAAAATGAGGTGAAAAAACTTTTAATTAATTCAAGTTATCTGGGCCAATAAGAGACCTGATTGCTGAGCAGCCTTTGTGCAAGTAGAATTGTAGGAGACTATTTGTGTATTGGAAAGTATCCTGATAAGTGCAAGTATGTGGCAAGGTCAAGATTTATTTTTTACTATGTGCACACTATTTGACTCAACATGAGTACTGCAAAGCTCCCTTCCCCACTGGATTGCATTGTTACTTTTGACATAAACTAATTGATATCTTGTTCTGTTCCACTAGTCTATTCTTCTTATCCTTGAACCAATACTACATTGTCTTTTTAGCTATAGCTCTATAAATCTTGATTTTGGTCCTCTAAATTATTTCTTCTTTATGGGTGGTTGGTTGGTGTTGGCATTTGTATATATATTTGGCTTATCAATTTTCACAATATACCTGCTGGAATTTTGACTGAGATAGCCTTGAACCTTCTAAATTTCAATTTAGAGAGAACTGACATCTTTATACTATTGTATCTTCTAATTCATTAACTAGGTATTTTTAAATTTCTCTCAATGTTGGGGCACCTGGGTGGCTCAGTCAGTTGAGCGTCCAACTTTGGCTTAGGTCATTATCTCGGTCTGTGAGTTCGAGCCCCGCGTCCGGCGCTGTGCTGACAGCTCAGAGCCTGGAGCCTGCTTGGGATTCTGTGTCTCCCTTTCTCTCTGCCCCTCCTCCACTCATGCTCTGTCTCTCTCTCTCTCTGTCAAAAATAAATAAGTTAAATTTTTTTTAATTCCTCTTAATGTTTTATTGATTTTTCTTGCACAAATGTCTTGTACATATTATACATTTATTCATATATTTTTTGTTTTTTGATGCTATTATAAATTGTGCTTTAATTCTATTTTCTACTTTCTTGTTATTGTTATGTAATGATTTTTCTATGCTAAAGTTATATTTAGCAATCTTGGTAAATTCACTTTTTTTGTAATAATTTCTTAAATTTTTAATAAAAATATAGTTGACATTAAATTCACTTATTAATTCCAATATTTTTAAACCATTTTAGTGTTCTACATACATATAGTATCATTCATAAATAGTGACAGATTTGTGTTCATTATTTATATCATTTATCATTATTTTTAGTACTGATTATTAATTCTGGTACTATTATAGTAGTATATTCGGGAGCTGAAACAAATAAGGTAAAATGAAACAATTCTGATTGAAAATGTACTGGTGCTTTAAAATGGCTATGAACTATTTAAAACTAGATTTTAGATATCTTAAAAATTAATATTCCTCTTGTATCACAAACAAGCAGATTGTAGAAGAAAAAACATTTCTATTTCCAAAATACTATAGCAAATATAAAGTCCATTTTCTTAGTCAGGTACAAATGAGCTTGCAGGAATCCTGTAAAATGTATTTCTAATGATTTCAGTAAACAGAACTGAAGAGAATAAAAATAAATTAAAAAGGGGCACCTTGGTGGCTCACTTGGTTAAGTGTCCAACTTTCAGCTCAGGTCATGATCTCACAAGTTCATGAGTTGAGCCCTGCGTCAGGCTCTATGCTGACAGCTCAGAGCTTGAAGCCTACTTTGGTTTCTGTGTGTCCCTCTCTCTGTCCCTCCCTCGTTTATGCTTTGTCTCTGTCTCTCAAAAAGTGAATAAATGTTAGAAAATATTTAAAAATAAATTAATTAATTAATTAAAATAAAAAACATCTGTCACTCTCTGATGTCTAATAAATGTAAATCAAATTAAGAAACTTCAGAGTAGATTGTAGAAAACATCATTATAATAGAATATCTGGATAGATCTTATCTGGCCACTAGATCTGCAATATGGGCAAATTCTCAGACAGAATTACTTATGACTAGGTGATGGAGGCCCAAGACCTCAGTAGAAAGCTTCACATATTTTAGCTCAGACCAAGGTCAATTGTCCTGATGATTTTATATCCCAAGTTACTTTCTGCCTGAGGTCCAATTAATGGGCCTTCACATGTCATATTCCTTATTTAAAAACTTAAAAGTGGAAAAAAAGGCACTTGAGGATAAAACTATTTCCAGAAAAGATGAGAAACTGCTCTGAACTATATTGAATCAGTGTTGTTTATGATAGGATGGCATGCCTTCTAACTAGATCTAAACATTTAAAACTAAGCATACCTATACTTCTCAATAAGTATGGGTATTAATTTATTAAACATTCTACCAAAATTTCAATGGCAATTTTCAATTGCAATTGGCAACTGCAATAGCAGCTAAATGCTTGACATATTTTATATTTCAGACCAATATTTTCTATGAGTATCAGGCAAGATATAGATACAAATCTGTCTAGAGTAATCCTTTTATTGACACATAGGGAAATTTGGCCAAAAAAAATTATTTACTTGTAGCCTTAGCTGATCTTTCCTCAGGATTCATTTCATGTGGAGGACATAGTTTCCACAGAGTTTCCCCAGAGTCGCAAGGTAACCTAAAAAAGGCAGTTAACAGCCCATTCATAGGCCTTTAGAAACTTCTGAAGTCAAGATATTTCATGGATGTGATAACACAAGATTATATTAAATAAGTACATTTTTCCCTGGCTTATTAAATCCCAGAAATTAAATTTCCCCAATCTAGTGGAGAGTAGAAAGTATGGCTTTAATGTCAGTCTTTTCAGTCATGGTAAACACATCCTGACATTTTCAAGCTACCTCAGAATTCATGGAATCACAAATGATATCTCGTTTTTGAAGATTTCTAATATTTATCCTTTAAAATAATAGGAAAGTCTATCATGGCCTTAAAATGTCATTAGCAAGGAGAATATCAAGGATGTTTTATAAAAGAATGTCTCTAAGCAATGAAAGGTACAAATAGAACAAATGAAAATCTATGTGCAAATTTATCTTAAGAGAACTGTTGAATCTGTAAGCAATGATAGTGAATAGGAAAGAATTTGAAATTGTTCCTATTTGCTTGTAGATATTACTTCATTATATTTTAATATTTAATGTTAAAGGCAAGTACGAGACTAAAGTTTCCAAGGTTTGGAAGAATTCTCTTTACATCTTCCTCATCTCATTCGAGGCAAAGCCAATAAAAGTGATCTTCTGATGAAAAAGCTAGTATTCCAATGGGAAAACCAGAATTGCTTTGTTTTGGACCCTCATTCCTTTGTTATTCAATGATCACATATCATTTTACATAAATTGCTTGCTAGTCCCTCCATAATAAAAAAGGACAATTTTTATAAACAGATTATACAGTTTTACTATCCTAACAAGGAACTATCAGAAATAAGAAAAACTCTAGTGAATTTTTGCCTGATAGGAAGTCCACAGATCCATATAAAGTTACCATTATGGGTGTATATTAAGCAATTTTTCAGTGACAACTGAAATCTAATGGAGTGTCTCCAAACTCGATGGAAGAACCACCCATTTAATTTGATGACTACTTGAAAGCATTTCACTTGCACTGATAGGATGTGTCCATGCTGTCCACCTCAGGACACTCCCATCACAATGCTATGATCTGCTATTCCCATCACTTCCCTGAAATCTGATGCTCTTCCTGCTTCTAATAGGTGCTGCTATTTAAGGTGCCTATACAGTAGGTCATCCATGCTAGGACACTTGACATTGAAAGAGTAAACTGTTACTAATTACACCAGGGAAACTGATGTTAAGTAGACTAGTTCTGAGCAAAGGACACATATGGTCACCATTCCAAGGTTGGTTCTATTAGGGCCAACATGTTCCAAAGACATAAGATGTTTCACTAAAAACCCAACCAACCAAACAAAAAAACAAAACAAAAAATAGGCATTGTTTTCTTTGTTCCCTGGCTGACAGCGAGTACTTAAGCTTTGGTCTGAACCTGAAGTCTCCCAAGGTCCAGATATAAATTCATGGGGTCAGGCTGGGGAAATAATCTCTGGGAAGATACCATGCTACTCTGGGACTCAGGGTGGTAACAAATTTAAGATATAATGCTTTTTTAAATTTTTTTTATGTTTATTTATTTTTGAGAGAGACAGAGACAGAATGCGAGTGGGTTAGGGGCAGAGAGAGAGGGAGACACAGAATCCAAAACAGGCTTCAGGCTCCAAGCTGTCAGCACAGAGCCCCATACTGGGCTCGAATGACCTGAGCTGAAGTTGGACGCTCAACCGACTGAGCCACCCAGGCGGCACCCCTTAAAATATAATTCTTAAATAAGAAACAGTGAACCCTATTAACATAACAGGTGACCAGAGCCTAGGGGAGAGATGGTGATAAGGAATCTTTATGAAAGCTCATGGTGGAGGTTAGGAAGTGTGAGATCTGAAGTCTAATTAGGGTTATTCTTTTTTCCTTTTCTGCATTGTCATTCCTTTGTATCTTCCTCAAATCTTCAGTTAGTAAATAGAAGCCCAGAGCTAGCTATAGTTCAGAGAATGAAGGGAATGTAAATCCATGCATGGGATGACACAAACTGGATCAAAATGACATCAGCATTGATGACATTGAAGAACAGGCAGAAATGACTGGTCCTGAAGCCTAAATAGTGGTATGAAACAAGAGATCAGCCACAACCAGTAGTCTCTAAACACTTTCATTTAGTCACCCTTCCGTTATTCTGTCCCCCTCTGAATAGCACATCATTCTCTCCTAAGAAAGCCAACTAAAGTTTACAAATTGCTAGTCTGTCTGCCCCCTAAGCATTTTCCAAAGAAGGGCCAATCTGCAATATGGTCATTCCACTTTCTGGGCAGCTGCACAATGACCAAGTCTAAATCCAACAAAGTCAGGAAACCATGAATCAGTGAAAAGACTCTGGTGCTTTTTTAAAATCTTACTTTGTATAAACTGGGTTCTAGCCAGCTTCTCACTGATCATGATGATGAAAGAAAGTAATGCAAAGGAGTGACAAACAGTGTGTGTGTGTGTATGTATATATATATATATATATATATATATATATATATATATATATATATACACAAACAGTATATATATGATATACATATATGACTGTTCTGGAAAGAAATTCCCAAGAACTCCATCTTGGGAATAAGTATATTTGATGTAAATCAGGATGAAAACCTGTTATACAAAACCTCTATTGTGGTTTGTCAATCAAATATTTCACGACCTCCTTGAGTATGCTGACAGCTTGTGGTCTTAGACAAATGTTGGCTCAGTATATCCTAACAGCTTTGCATATTGGAGAAATTTAAAACATTTTATTCCCGATGTAGTTTCAGAAAATACACCATTCCAAGAAGTCACTTAGGTCTTAGGTCTTTTTGTTGTTGTTGTCATTACTTAGTTAGTTAGTTAGTTAGTTAGTTAGATATAGGATCTTGGAAGGACATAGAACTTGTGGTTCTCTCAAATTTCTTGAGGGATATTCACAGAAAATAATTACTTCCTACTATCATTACTAAGAAAGCTAAAAGATTCAAGAAGACAGAGAGAAGTAGAATGACAATGAAATAAAGGAGCCATTTCTTTTTGTGATGTGGTGTGCTATAAAATGCTCACTGCTGCCTCTTTCTGAACTGTAAGGGGAAAACGAATCTCTATTTTACAATTAAAAGTAAACACAAGATTAAAAAAATTAAAAGATTAAAATAGAAAAACAATAATATTTTAAAATCTAAATAAAAAGTAACAAGTAATGTAGGATTTTAAGCAGTGTTTAAAAAGATAAAGCAATCAAACAAAAGAATAAAACCAAGTAACTTAATGTCTTAAAATTTTTTTTAATTCTAAAGAAAACATAAGCTAAATTACTTAAATTTAAATAAAAAATTCTGGGAATAATATGTCAGGTAAGAAAAAAAGAGATGTAATATTAAACATTAAAATCTAATATTAATATTTAAAGTGTGAAATTTAGATAAGAAGAAATAAAATGATAAAAGTAAATGTTTTTAAAGCTTAACATTCCCATAACAGAGGAATGAAATATAAATCCCAGATAAGGATCAAATGTAAAAACCATCTAAAGGTATATCCACCATTCCATAATAACAGATTCCTCCTGGATCAGCAACATATCATGGATAGAGAGTCAGTGGTACAAAGGAAAAGATACAGTTCTACCTTTATCCGTGGTTATTTACTTTTAATTTTCAAACAGCTTCAAAAGTCAGTTATTTAACTCCAAGTCTAAAGCAGTTAGATCCCATATATCATAAGGTGTTTGGGAAAAAAGACTGTCAAAGTAGATATGTTGAAATTAAAAATATTAATAATTTAATGCCTCATAGGTGGAGATGAACAAAAAGTTAAAAAAACAATTATTATACTAGAACCAAAAGGTTTAATTATTATACAGCTACCCAGAGGATAATCAGCATTACATATTTAAATAGATTCCAAGTAAATCAGATTCTTTTAGTAATTACAGTATTGTAAATTCATAATTTTAGCTGAGTTTAAAAATCTGATGCCAGTTTTAATTGTGCCTTGTAGGGATACAGGAGTACTGATGCAAAGGGGCACTTGTACCCCAATGTTTATAGCAGCACTCTCAACAATAGCCAAATTATGGACAGAGCCTAAATGTCCATCAACTGATGAATGGATAAAGAAATTGTGGTTTATATACACAATGGAGTACTACGTGACAATGAGAAAGAATGAAATATGGTCCCTTGTAGCAACATGGATGGAACTGGAGAGTGTGATGCTAAGTGAAATAAGCCATACAGAGAAAGACAGATACCATACGTTTTCACTCTTATTTGGATCCTGAGAAACTTAACAGAAATCCATGGGGGAGGGGAAGAAAAAAAAAAAAGAGGTTAGAGTGGGAGAGAGCCAAAGCATAAGAGACTGTTAAAAACTGAGAACAAACTGAGGGTTGATGGGGGGTGGGAGGGAGGGGAGGGTGGGTGATGGGTATTGAAGAGGGCATCTTTTGGAATGAGCACTGGGTGTTGTATGGAAACCAATTTGACAATAAATTTCATTAAAAAATTAAAAAAATAATAAAATAAAATAAATTTTGCCTTGTAAAGAAAGAAAATATGAAATTGGTTTTGAAAATAATCTTATCAAAAAACATTTTATTTTTTTAATATGAAATTTATTGTTGGAGTACTGATGCATAGGGGCACTTGTACCCCAATGTTTATAGCAGCACTTTCAACAATAGCTAAATTATGGAAAGAGCCTAAATGTCCACCAACAGATGAATGGATAAAGAAATTGTGGTTTAGGGGCGCCTGGGTGGCTCAGTCAGTTAAGCGACCGACTTCGGCTCAGGTCATGATCTCGCGGTCTGTGGGTTCAAGCCCCGCATCGGGCGCTGTGCTGACAGCTCAGAACCTGGAGTCTGTTTCAGATTCTATGTCTGCCTCTTCCTCTGACCCTCCCCTGTTCATGCTCTGTCTCTCCTTGTCTCAAAAATAAATAAATGTTAAAAAAAAAAAAAAAAAGAAATTGTGGTTTATATAACAAAGGAATACTGCGTGGCAATGAGAAAGAATGAAATATGGCCTTTTGTAGCAGCATGGATGGAACTGGAGAGTGTTACGCTAAGTGAAATAAGTCATACAGAGAAAGATAGATACCATATGTTTTCAAAAAACATTTTAAAGGTTTTAATACAAGTGTAACATTCTCCTGTCTGGAAATCTCTCTCACTATTACACTACCCCTCTACTTGCCCTCTTAATCAAGCTCTTCAACAATAAAAACAATCGCTGACTCCTAAAACATAGGCATTTATTTACTTATTTTCATTATACACTGCACCAAAAAATATTAGAGCTTGAGAGATCTGAGAGATGAATTTGACACAGCAGTAAGAACCTATCTGTTTAGCCCTTTAGTTTGTCTAATTGATTTCCACAATGTGATTACAAAAATTATGTGTCCCTTTCCCATTTACTTGTTAAACATACTTCTTCTCAGTAAGTGTTTTACTGCCTCCTTAACATCTTTGTTCCTAAGACTGTATATTAAAGGATTCATCATAGGAGTTACAATCCCATAGAACAGGGATATAAGTTTGTCAGTAGCATCCAAGTCCTCTGAATTAAGTGTCTCTTTAGACTTGGGCTTCATGTACATGAAGAGAATGGTTCCATAGAATATTATCACCACAGTCAGATGGGCTGCGCACGTGGAGAAAACTTTGCTTCTCCCCTCAGAAGAGCGAATTTTGAGGATGCTGACAATGATTAATGTGTAAGAGATAATGATTAATAACAGTGGTGTCAATATAAACAGTGTTGTGGCCACGAGCATGATGAACTCGTTGCCTGAGATGTCAGCACAGGCCAGTTTCATGATAGCCAGAATTTCACAGGAGAGATGATTGATGACGTTATTCCCACAGAAAGGCAACTGTACTACAAATGAGGTTTGTACTGCAGAGTTGATGACTCCTATGATCCAGGACCCAGCTGCCATGGGCACATAGGAATCCTTGCTCATGATGACAGGATATCTTAGAGGGTTGCAGATAGCCACATACCGGTCAAAGGCCATCATGCCCAGGAGCACACACTCTGTTGTCCCCATGGCCAAGCCGAGGAACATCTGTATTGCACAGCCAGAGAAGGATATGGTCTTTCTTTCTGAGAGGAAGCTCACCAGAATGGAGGGAATGGAGGTAGTGGTGTAGCAGATGTCCAAGAAGGAGAGGTTCCCCAGGAAGAAGTACATAGGGGTGTGAAGGTGGGAGTCCCAGATGCTGATTAAAATAAGGGTGCCATTGCCCAGAAGGATGAAAACATACATTATTAAGATTAGTGCAAAAAAGAGTAGCTCAAGCCTTGGGTAATCAGAAAGCCCCTTTAGAAAGAATTCCACCAGAATGGTTTGATTTTCCCATTCCATTCTACTGTTTCTCTTTTACCTGTAAGACATTAAAATTTGTTAAAACAAAATGTGTATCTTATTATGATTACTTTCAAATGTGTACCGATTTACAAGTACCCCTCTTCTCAGAGGGGAAAAATTTTTTTAAGGAAAAGACTAAAGAAAAAAAGAAGTAAACCATGTGAACCAAAGCATGGCAAGTTATGAAGAAAGAGGGGGAAGGGAAGAGGAAACTAACATGTTTTATGTTACATGAAATATGTCATGTAATTTACTTAATTTCATCACAATGCTAAGTGACAGAGATATTATTATCCACAATTTAGATAAAGTGTAAATATTAAGTGAACTTGACCAAAGGTAAATATATATCAGAGCTAAGTAAGATTCAAACCTAAGTCTTCTTTCCTGAAGCCTGGGATTTTTGTCGTATTTATCATCACATATGTAAACTTGAGGTTATAATAAAAACTTAGCATTGTATTTCATGTGTAAGTGAACAATAAACCATTTTTATTGGCTACACACCACCACACAATAAATCAATGATCTTGTCACTCCTTGAAATTATAATGTTATGTTTACTATCTGTTTTAACCATAGCATGTAAACTTTATAAAGATAGATACTTTTCTTATTTACTTCCACAGTCCAGTATCTATAGTGAAGTGGACACAGAGATAGATGTTCAAAAATATTTGTTTAGTTAAGGAATAAAATGAAAGACAAAATATTTCTCACTCTGTGTCAATCCTCTACTAATTGCTTGCTTTATGCATTACCTAATTCAGTCTGAATAACAACCCTATTAGTTACTGTTACTAGCATCATCATCTTTACTTATAAACAGAGGAGGAAAATAAAGCACAGAAAAATTAAGTAATTTGCTTAAGATCAAAGTCATGTAGCTAAAAAAAATGGTAGAACGAAGAGTTAATCCCAAGCCATATGGTTGCAGAGTATAAAGTCTTAATTATTCAATTTCTAGAGAACTTGGCTTATAGACTAGAATACTAATTGACAATACTAATGTTTCAAGAGAACTATCAGACCAAAATAGGGATTATTCAGAAAGAAGCAATATTTCAAAATGGAGATTTGAGACTTCATTTGATACTTTATGTATCACTACAAATGTGTTGTCATACAACATTTAACCCTTCCAATCTGTGATTTCCCTTGTGAGAAATTCTTTCTCCTTTCTCCTTTTTCCTTACTATTCTTACGTAATATTTTTTCTTATTCATCTCACAAGGCATTTTCCTATAATACAGGTATTCTCAAAAAAGCTGGGTGTTGGGGGCTTTTGGATAGATTTATCCTTCTCACTTTTTTTTCCCTGTTTTATTAACTTAAGTTTTGTTTGTAAATATTTTAAACTTACTTGGAATTTTCTATTTCCAGGATATAAGAACTAAATTCATTGAAGTTTCCTCTTTCTTCTCTATTGCTACCTCTAATTAATGTCCTTAAAATACTTTCATGAGATTGTTCATGAGATGTTCTCGTCATTGGCTTCTAGGTAATTTTTCCCTTTCCTTCTTTAAACCAAGAGTTACCCAAATGTGTGTTTCTTGCATAACTAGTCATTAGATATTTGTGTTTGACTTTGTTATTTATTTCCAACTTTATTTAATTATGAAAAGAGAACATGACCTATGGAGACTTGGGCAGCCAATTACTTGATCCATGTTGTAAATTGTATGAATTCTCTTGGAGAAAGACATATGGTTTTATATGGATACACAATACATGCATATATCTATACATATAATCAAGTTTACTTAATATATTATTCAAATATTTCAAATAATTATTTTCTGACATCTATATTTAATAAATTCTATTCAAAAATTTTAAGTACATGTATTTTAAGTATGTGTATACTATATATGTAGGATTTTTATATGTTTAGCTTCTGTATTGGTTATGGCTGATAATCTTTATAAATTGTGAATGTTATTAATTGACCTTTCTCATGTTTTGTGCTTTAAATTCCACTTTTAGCATATTGCTATTACACTCCTGCTTTCTTTTAGTTTGCTTTTGCCTGCTCTTTGTGCATTCCTTTATTTTCAATTCTTCCATTTCGTTTTGTTAAGTACACTACTTATAAGTAACGTATATCTGGGTTTAAATTTTTAATCTCTTTTTATAGTGTCTTTTACGAGAATATCAAGTCCATTCACTTTAAAATATAAATATTAATGTATTTTATTTTTTTCTTTCCATATACTTTATTTTTGTTACTTACTTATTTTGCATTTTTGCATTTTCTTTTTTTCCCACTTCCTTATTTTGCTGGCTAGTTGTCATTCACTATTTGTTTTCATTAACTTGTACACTCTACTCAATTTTACCAATCCATAAGTGGATATGTTCTCAAGTCTTTTGTCCATCTAACGTTATGAATTACTTTGCTCTGAGTCTAGGGTCCATCTTCTCATTTTCAGGCCATAATTAGTCTCCTTGGGATCATCCAAAACCAAATCTGATTTTCCTATTCTAAACTCCTCTTTGCCCTAGCTTTTAAAATTATTTAATTTTTTAGAAGATTTCCATCTTATAGAATTTGTCATACTTTTCTGGGTTAGGTCTCAAACCACTTGAGACCCCCAAGGGTATTATGTACACAGGGGTCCTTTGAATAGTGAAGATTATATGCACACCTGTAAAAAAATCATCTGTCAAAGTCATTGTTCCATTAGCTATCCCCATGCTACATGATATTCTAACAAACACATTCCATACCACTGTCAAGCACACAGACTTTGGAGGCAAACTGAGGTCAAACACTATCTCTGCCTCTTAACTAGGTGGCCTGGGCAGGTTTTTGATCATCACCATCCCTCACTACAGGATGCAGATAAAAACACCTATATCATATTATTTGTTGATATGACTACATGAGCTGGTGCATATAACCAATTAGCACAACAGTGGTTCCCATTGTCAGTGGTTTCCTTCATGCTTCTCCGTTCATTTCTTCCTTCTGTTAGAGTCATCTGCATCTCTTTATCTCTTTATCATTTCTTTATCAAGTACATGTAGCTTAAAAGCTTAATCAGATCACACACAATGTTCTGACAAATGGTATTATTTCATCCTACGTACAGATCCTAATACACTTTATCACAGTCACCCCAATCTTCTGGACACCAGAAAATTAGGTGCCAAAATGGCAAAAATCATCTCAAGTTCTGCCTTATATCAAATTCAATTCCCTCTATAAAAAGATAGGGTTGTAGTAAGGTACCAGTGTGTTCCTTGTCCTAAAACACATGACTAACTTTTTTGACTAAGACTACTTTAACATTTTTAGCAAGCCTCTTGACATAAAAAGGAAAAGGAAAAGGAAAAGCTACTCACTTTTACAATTATAACCTAATGATCGAAAAGCAGATATTCAAAATAGTCCCCAATACTGCATGCAAACATACTAGAATAATGCCCAAGCAGGTGTCTTTCTGGCTATGCATTGCTTTGGTAAATTTTCTTTTTCAGTTCACAAAATGATAATGTTCAGTTTCTTTAAAAAAATCCAAATTGGGGGCGCCTGGGTGGCGCAGTCGGTTAAGCGTCCGACTTCAGCCAGGTCACGATCTCGCGGTCAGTGAGTTCGAGCCCCGCGTCAGGCTCTGGGCTGATGGCTCGGAGCCTGGAGCCTGTTTCCGATTCTGTGTCTCCCTCTCTCTCTGACCCTCCCCCGTTCATGCTCTGTCTCTCTCTGTCCCAAAAATAAATTAAAAAAAAAAAAAAAAACGTTGAAAAAAAAAATCCAAATTGGTCATAGGATCCTCTTCGTATGTTATCTCTGTATAAAGAGGCCCTGGAACACAGTTCACCTGGTTCTTAAGTGACTGAACCAAATGGAACTGAGCTGTTGCTAGAGGACCAGCGATGACTTGTTTCCCAAAGAACACATAGTCTACTGTACACCCTATAGTAAGCCTCAATTCGCTCAAGTAAATAACAGTGTCCAAATACTATGTAACACACTAAAAAGCTGAACATTAATAAAAAGTAACTCATCCTGCTGGGCAAATTCCTTCCAGTTGGTTGTGCAGTGGTCTTTGCATACAGAACTGCTCTTTTGGTCTCATAGCTCTTTTCTCCCCACCACATCGCAGTCACTAGACCCTTAAATTCCCTTTCTAACACTCAATCTCTCAATGAGAAAAACATCTCATGTTCAAAACTGACACTTTTAAACCATCAGTCCAACTCCTACTTATCGATGATAAGTTTGTTTCCTGTCTTTGCAGTAACTTACCTTCAAACCAGAGACTGCCTGTCTCTCTAGGTTGCAGCAACAGATGATTTTGTCCTGCTTTTCTACTTGCAGCCAATCTTCATGACTCCACATTAGTAGCTGAGCCTCCAAAGAGGCAGCTACTAGTGAGTAATCATTTGGCCATAGAAACTCACTGAGTGTTTGACATTTATAGACACATGACTGTTACAGGTGTGAATACAAAGATAAATTCTGCTAGTTCAGACAAAGCACCATTAGATTCCTCTAGTTCGAAATAGGAAGGAAATTGATACTTAACCATACATTTTAGGAATGGGGCAATTTCCCCATAAAGCCCAGGCTAAAACACTGCCCCATTGTGGACCCACAAATATCTAAAGAATCTGCTCCATGCTTTAGGACACAATTTAAGTGTTCTTAAAGACCTCTCTAAACCTCTATGGGCAACTTTAAATTGCCTCATAAATGAAATATGTATAAAACATGAGACTTCAGAAATAAAGCCCTAAAGACCTAATTACAAGAGGCCCATTACTCTGTTTCACACAAAAATCATAAAGAGGCTCATGTACAGTCATCAAAATTTCCCCAACTGAATTCTCTCTCAATCTTTCAATCTCTTTTTCTCTCTCTCACACACATACAAACATACACACATGAAACCATTTGGGAAGTATAGATTATTAACCATACAATTTTATGTTTACTTTATGATTTAGTTTATAATAAAAGTTGACTTTCTGAATGAACATATTACATTGTAAATATTCAAAAAGTAATACACAGGTTTTGTATACAGGAAATTTTTTTTGGAAGTAGGAAGAAGGTAAAAAGAAGGTTAGACAAGGAAAGAAAAGATATATTCAGGTAATATATAAAGGCTTAAAAAACAAAGCTGAAAATAAATTATAATTAAACAACCTAGTGATAACCATAGTTCAGAAAGGAGCCTGATCTTCATTATAAAACAATAAAATAACTCAAGACAAAATCATTTCCTCCTGTGAGGAGCCAATGAGGCACCTTAAGGCTGGATACTTTCGAATGATCTTTTTCCTTTTTATTTTTTAATTTATTTTTAACAAAATAAGTTCAAATTCCTATGTTAAGGTAGAATTCTAGAAGTGAACTGATGGGTCAAAATCAATGAGTATTTTTATGAAGCTAAAAGATAATATTAATTTATGCTCCCACTATTAATACAGCGATTTTCTCTTATTCTTATCATCACTGGATGTTGTCAATAGTTTAGAGGTTTTTTCATCATCTAAATGGCTTAAAATAGTATCTCATCATGGCTTTAAATGGAATCTTTAACTACTAGAAATATTTAACTTTTGTGTGTGTGTCTTAAATAGGTGCATTTTCTTTTATATGTGTTAAGTACTCATAGCTTCTACCCTTATTTCTATTGGTGTTTTATATTTTCTAATAACCCCTGTTTACATGGCATTTGTTGCATACCTACTCAATGAAGTTGGTTGTAAGAATCTCTGTGAATATAAAAATGTTCAAGGTGCAGTCTCTACCTGTCCTACAGGTAATGAGAAAATATCCATGTAATCAGATGATTTCAATAAGAGGGGGGAATGCTGCAATTAAAATGATAGTTAGGCGTGCCTCAGTGGCTCAGTCAGTTAAGTGTCCAACTCTTGATTTGTACTCAAGTCATGCATGATCTCACAGTCATGAGCCCCAGGGGCTGAGCCCCAGGTAGGGCTTTGCACTGGGAGCGGGGCCTGCTTGAGATTCTCTATCTCTCTCTCCCTTCACTCCTTCCCTACTCTTTCCCTCAAAATAAATATTAATTAATTAATTAATTAATTAAAATGATTGTTTAGTGTGCTATGGAGGTGTAAGTGACAAGTAACTCAGGATCAAGTCATACTTGCCAGGAGAGGTGATACATGAACTGATTCTTAATTTGTGAGTGAGATTTTGAGAGGTAAAAAATACGAGGAAGGACATCCGGGAAGAAGAAACAATAACACCACGGTATAAGACAAGAAATGCATGATGAAGGCAGGAAAATAAAAATAACACAGCATCATAAGAATATAAATAGAGAGGCATATGGGGGCTGGTGGAAGATGAAACCAAACAGACCAAAGCAAAGAGAACCTCATATGCCATATGTAGCAATCAGGGATTTAGTTACAAATGGTAGAATACACACTGGATGGAAAGAAATTATTTCATTTACTATTATTAAATAATAGTATGGGAGTGTTTCCATACAGTAATTTCTTCACAGAATTGTTAGGAAATTTATGTTTTCCAAGTCACAAAATTCTGATTAACTGAGAATTGGAAAAATGGGAATATCTTTCAAAATAAATGTCCTAAATGGAAAACCCTGCAGAAGCTCAAGTATTAAGGAAAGAATTATCAGTATTATAGTGATAAGGTATGTAACCAGCAAATGTGAGCATATGGGTACATCAAGAAAGGTGACTGACCTTTCTTTTCTTCAGAAATTTATTCTACAACCCTAAGAAGGGAAAAACCATCTTCCTCTTCTCGTATGAGGACAAAATGCGTATTAAAATTTCTACTTTCAGGCACCTGGGTGGCTCAGTCAGTTAAGCCTCTGACTTCGGCTCAGGTCATGATCTCACGGTCAGTGAGTTCGAGCCCCGCGTCGCCCTCTGGGCTGATGGCTCAGAGCCTGGAGCCTGCTTCAGATTCTGTGTCTCCCTCTCTCTGCCCCTCCCCTGTTTGCACTCTCTCTCTCTCAAAAATAAAATAAAAACATAAAAAAAATTGTTTTAATTAAAAAAAGTTTCTACTTTCGGGGCACCTGGGTGGCTCAGTTGGTTGAGCATCCAATTCAACTCACGTCATGATCCCACAGTTCATGAATTCGAGCCTTACACCAGGCACACTGCTGTCAGCACAGAGCCCACTTCAAATCCTCTGTCCCCTTCTCTCTCTCTGCTCCTCCCCCACTTGTGCTCATTCTTTCTCTCTCTCAAAATTTAATAAAATATTTGAAAAAAATAAAATAAAATGTCTGCTTCTTTAATTAAGTTTCTATCAAACATTTGTAAGTCTAATATAAGACTAGGCCCTAGGTTAGTCATCCTCCAGAGCTTGTGGAAACAGTTGGATTTAAGCTTTGAGAAAAAAACGAAAGTAGAGTTGGATATCGAACACGGCCTGTGAGGCAAACACAAAATCTTTAACTCTAAAGGTTTTCCACCTACCTGGAATTCTTCAGGAAATAAAAGTCCTTTGAGTCTGTGTATGGAAACTAATAAGTTTTTAAGTTTGTTTGTTTATTTATTTTGAGAGAGAGAGAGAGTACCCAAGCTGGGGAGGGGCAGAGAGAGAGGGAGAGAGAGAATTGCAAGCACACTTGTGCTGTCAGCACACAGCCCATTGCAGGGCTCCAGCTCAGGAAGTAGGAGAGGAGACCTGAGCTGAAATCAAGAGTCTGATGCTTAACCAAGTGAGCCACCCAAACACCCCACTAATAGGTTTTTACAGCCTATTTCACTAGGGTGTGATTCTAATACATCAATAGTCTCAACCTTTGCCATCAGATTTAATCTGTGAATATCTATGATGGAAGCTAAAGGGACTTAAATAGAGTTCATGACTGTTTGATATTCCTGCCACTAAAATTAAAAACTGAACTTGGAAAAGTGACATTAATACACCCCAAAATACCACAAGCATTTAACTCTTATTTGCCTATGTAAAATATGTTAATCCCCAACATCCTCTAACTTTACTGTTCCATCAATATAAAATTTATCCAGCCTAATGGATTTCCTAGAATGTGGCTTACTCGTGAACATACTTTCTCATTCCTGTTGGCTTGTAAATTAGAAATGTTCTTCAGATAGAGTAAAAATTTGAGGAGGAAGCCAAGCAAAATCAAGATAATATCACATCCTGTGTGACATCCCCCCAAATCTACTTAGATCACTAAGGTGATAAAGCTATTAGTAAGAGAGACAAGGCATCAATGCAGGTCCACACTAAAAATCAAGAACTTAGATATTCTTCTAAGTTTTGGAAAAGCATTGGAATGATCTCAGGATATCAAAGAAATCTGCTTTCTTCTAAATGGGCATGGATATGATGCCATCTAACCCAACACTTGTCCACATTACTTTCTAGACCAGTGGACTGATTTTCCAACCCAGTTTTAATTTTGCAAAATTTTCTTTATGCTAGAGCTAACATGTAAGCTGAAACAAAAAAAGAAGATAAAATAAGGACTTTCTGATTGATTGCATAGGCTCCATCCTTAAGGCATTTACCCATTTCCCTCAATAGTCCCAAATGCTCGCATGCTTAGTTCCACAGGAAACATTCTAAATACTGAACAAGAAAATAGTATCCAAAAGTCTTCGGAGGATTTTGAGATTAATGTGAAACTATGTCACAAGGCTCTCCACTGGAGAATGTGGGTGCAGTTTGGGGGATTTTCTGTTTTGTTTTTCTCACAACAGTGAACTTACTTATTTTGAAAGATTTGATGAAATAATGTGTATGAAATAGGACTATGTATAAAGGTGAACATAAAAAGACATATAATACCCAATTCCAATATTGAGGTATGTACAGAACACAAAATATATTGTTAAATACTTGAAAGCCATCTCCTAGAGTTAGAGTAATAAGTGATCTCTTTATTTTCTTCATCCTATGTCCTGTATCTTGCAAATTCTCTATAGTGAGCATGACATAATATTGAAATGCTGTATGTCATCATAAAAATTGTTGAGTAATATGTGAAAGTTCAAAACAAGAAAAAGTAACCAAAATTCCAACATAATTCTAAACATTTAACAATGCCCAATGTATTCACAATTCAATCATCTTTTCCATTCACTTGCTAAAGAAACTTCTGTTAAATAGATGTTTCACTGTCTCCTTTACATCCTTGTTTCTGAGACTGTAGATTAAAGGATTCATCATGGGAGTCATCACTCCATAGAACATGGATATCAATTTGTCAGTGGCATCCAAGTCCTCTGAATTAAGTGTCTCTTTAGACTTGGGCTTCATGTACATGAATAGAATGGTTCCATAGAATATTATCACCACAATCAGGTGGGCTGAGCAGGTGGAGAAAGCTTTGCTTCTCCCCTCAGAAGTACGGATCTTCAGGATGCTAGAGATGATTAATGAGTAAGATATGACAATCAAAAGCAGGGGCATCAGTGTGAACAATGTCGTGGCCACAACCATGATGAACTCGTTGCCTGAGATGTCAGCACAGGCCAGTTTCATGACAGCCAGAATTTCACAAGAGAAATGATTGATGTTATTCCTACAGAAGTTCAATTGTATCACAAATGCAGTTTGCACTGCAGAGTTGATAACCCCAGCAAACCAGGACCCAGCTGCCATGGACACATAGGAATCCTTGCTCATGATGACAGGATATCTTAGAGGGTTGCAGATAGCCACATACCGGTCAAAGGCCATCATGCCCAGGAGCACACACTCTGTTGTCCCCATGGCCATGCCAAGGAACATCTGTATTGCACAGCCAGAGAAGGATATGGTCTTTCTTTCTGAGAGGAAGTTTACCAGAGTGGAGGGAATGGAGGTGGTGGTGTAGCAGATGTCCAAGAAGGAGAGGTTCCCCAGGAAGAAGTACATAGGGGTGTGAAGGTGGGAGTCCCAGATGCTGATTAAAATAAGGGTGCCATTGCCCAGAAGGATGAAAACATACATTATTAAGATTAGTGCAAAAAAGAGTAGCTCAAGCCTTGGGTAATCAGAAAGCCCCTTTAAAAAGAATTCCACCAGAATGGTTTGATTTTCCCATTCCATTGTACTTTTTCTTACCTGTAAGAATTCAAAGAATTTTTTTAACATAATGATTTATTCATTATGGTAAGTCCAAGTTCACCAATGCACATATATAAAAATTTGCCATGAACCCAATGAGAAGAAGGAAGAAAGAAAACAGAGAAGGGGAAGAAGGGAGAAAAGGTAAAGAAGTGAAATAAACAACATCAGAAGGGAAGTATGAAGGAGAATCTGTTGTATCGACCACTCTGGGCCAGGAATTTGTGAGGTTTATTCACACATTACCTCACTGAAACTCCACAATATGACCATTTCAGAAATAAGAAATTTAAGTTAACCAGAGTTTAAGCCTAAAGTCATATAATTAATATGTAGCAAATCCTAGGCCCAAATTCAACTCTGCTTGTGGTCCCTAATTATCTGAAATATTTTATGAACTCTAAAAGCAGTATGGAATGCATTATATCAGAGATTTGATTAGTTAACTTGCAAAGGCAGTCTAGCTCCTTGTCGGGAATATTTAATAATAACCCACTTCATACCAAAACATTGAATGAAGTGTGCTAATGTGATGGGACAAAAGTCAACAATAAACCCAATCAGTGTTTCTTGACTGCCTGATTGCCCAAAAAACAAGTACAACTCACGCAAAACCCAATTATCTGAAGTCTTCTTGTTCCAATGCAAATATCTTTTTTTATGGGAGATAGAACAAAATTTTAGTAATTATCAATAGTAAAATATATAGTAAAAGTGATTTTCTCTCTTTTAGTGTATAGTTCTATGAATTTTAAAATATGTATGGATTCATGTAACTATCCCTATAATAAGAACACAGAACTTGTCTTTCACCCTAAAAATTCCCTTGTGTCCCTTTTTAGTCACCCCTTTTACCACTCATATCCTGCAAAGATTAATATGCTTTTCATCCTATAGTTTTATCTCTTCCAGAAAGTCATACAAAAAAGGAATCATAAGAGCCATTGGTCTCTGGCTTCTTTCTCTTAGCATAAAGCCTCTGAGCTTCAAGCTTCATCCAACTTGTTATTTCTGAGTATTCCATGGTATGGATACACTAGAGTTTGTTTAATTATATGCTGAAAGACATTTGAGTTGTTTCCAGTTCTTGACAATTATTAATAGAGCTGTTAAAAAAATTATACCCAGATTTTTATGTGAACATAATTTTTCATTTTCCTAGGGTAAATATCAGATTGGCATAGTGGATAATGAATCATGCATTTTTAAGTTTATAAGAAACTGCCAGCTCTCCAGAGTAGCTGTATCATTTTTGCATTCCCACCAGAAATGTATGAGAGTTATAGTTGCTTCTCATCCTCATCAACACTTAGTAGTGGGTGTGTGTGTGTGTGTGTGTGTGTGTGTGTGTGTTGTTTTACACATTCTAATAGGTATGTAGTGATATTTCATCATGCTTTTAATTTGCATTCCCTAATGACTAATATTTGGGGGTTTTTTTGGCCATCCTTACATTCTCTTTAGTAAAGTGTCATTCACATCTTTTGCCCATTTTTAATTGGATTGTTCATTTTCACATTATTGAGTTTTGAGAGTTCTTTGTACACTTTGGCTACAAATAATTTATTGGATAGATGACTTGCATATATCGTCAACAAGTCTGTGACTTGTCTTCTCATTTTATTAATGCAAAAAACTCTTCATTGCCACCTTAACCAGGTGATTTCTCAGGGAAATATTCCCTGCCATTCAGCCAGGGATCAGACACAGTCTTTGTATCCAAAGAGCTGGTGTCATAAAGTCTCAGGCTATTTCCTTTCATTTTTCTTCATAAATAGCACCCCCCCACACACACACACACATATTTTCTTTTTCATGGAAACAGAATCCATTGAAAAGGCTCTAATTCACTCAAACAAAAAGTACCTAACATGTAGAACATTGCTCCTTATTCAGGAATCTTGGCATGAGTTTTGGGTCTGAATTCTCTGAATCTATTTCAACTGGCATCTAGTTACATATATTTGCTTTTGGTCATCATTGGGGTACGACTTTCTTCCTATTTTTGCCCTGTCCTCAATCAACTTCATCTTTTATGGATTCTTTTATACCTGAAAGATGCATGTGTCTTTTATTTAGTCCCAGATTCACCTTTTTATTGCTAGCCAGCAAAATCCCAATTCCTTAGTAAATGATTACTAAGAAGCAATTTCACTCTGAAAGGTCACTTTGTCTATTGAAATAAACATGTCTTTTTTTAATGAAACTGAGATTTTTACTGACATGCAGATGTGCATTAGAGTTAGTGTTTCTACAAAAAAGTTCCATGAACAATAGAAAACTTCCAATATGAAGTCACAGGATGTTAAAAATATTACAACACAAGAAAAACAACTACACCCTCGAAGCCCCAACCACAGAACAGAGTAAGCAGCTACCAAGTTTGAAGGGAAACATGCTCTGAGATGGCATTCACCATAGACAGGAAGGGGCTCAAAACACCACCTAAGAAGAGGGTGAGGGACAAGGCTGTGCTGCAGAAATACCTACAGGGAATCCGTCTACAGCTTCCCCAGATTTGCCTCTTCCCAACCCTACCCTACTTTGGTAAAAGCTGTAGATTCAGTCCACATTACTCCACTCAGTCCTCACTGAAAAGTTCTTGTCAGTGCCCTGGATCAGTAAGAGGCCTGAGTCTTTGTGCAGAACACATAGACAGAGATTTTATATGTTTTCTGTATGGATTAAGCCTGTCTATGGCCAGCAATGACTTCAGGGCTAGCATCCCACATCTATGTCCCTTCTGCTTACAAGGCCAGTTACTAGCTATCTGACCTTGGGCAATTAACTTCTGTGTCTCGATATCCTCACCTTTAATTAATAGTCTCATTGTGGTGTTCTTGGGAGAATAAATAAAATAGCGCATATAAGGCACCTCGCATATAGTAAACACTATTTTGGTTTTCTTCATATTTCTTGACTTACTCTTTTTTCTAATTCTTTTACATGCCAATCCCAAGTTTCATGCTCCTACAAGAGTCACTTCAAATTTTTATCAATGAGACCTATTCAGGTATCTGGTCTCTCAACCTAACAACATACTAATTTTCATCACATACATGAAAATTTTCATGACATGGATGCATGTTACACCAATCTCTAGTCACTTTGTAACAGAGTGTTATGCCACTATAGCAAAGGCCAGCACCATTTAGAACCAGACACTCAGGTTGACATTTTTAAAGAAAGCCTATTTTAGTTCATTCATATGAAAGTTACGTGTGTGTGTGTGTGTGTGTGTGTGTGTGTGTGTGTGTGACAAGTATCATGTATAAAGTTACCATAGGAATATACCACCAACAATAACAAAAACTTAACAACTATTTAAAACGATTCCCAAGATATTCATATAAACATAACAATGAAATTCAAAATGCTTTCCCCTTAGCTAAGGGCTCATTGCTCCTCTTCATTTACTTTTTACACAAATTTAATATGTATTTAGAACGAATAATAAGATTTTCCAAATAGCACCTCCAGTGAGAGACTTCAGGAAAGGAATTGTCAGTCTTTTCATGATTAGCACCGGATAAACATTTGCTAAACAGAATCAAATTGGTGCTATGAGAAAAAATGGAAAACTGTTACATAATCAGAACTTCGATGACACAAGCTTAGTTTATATTCTATATCAAGAATGCAAATCTGCTTCCTATTGTATAGTACCTCACTGGACCAGTCGGAAATGATACCATTAGACAGGTAAGCACTACTAAAACCATGAACCCAGAAACTATATTCTGGCTAAATGAATTTTTATTCCCAGTAAGATAAATTCTACATCTAAATATCCATCTTTTTTTGGATATTCAAATTGTTATTTGAACATGTGTTTTAATTTTGTCTCCATTTTTCCATTATATCAGAGAAAATCCTCTTGGAACTTTTTCATTCCTATTCTGTAAAGACTCTTTATGGTAAGAAATATTCTGTCCCCCAAACACATGGCTTATTTCAACTCAGTTCATTCGACAGGCATCCCCTTAGATTTGTGTTATTAGTATGTTTTCAGCAATTACCTCTAAATGGAAGATTGATTCACCTCCTAGGTTGCAATGCACAGCAGATTATTTTGCTTGATCTTCTATTTGCAGCCAATTGTACAAAATTTTCCATGAGGTTGATGAATATCTGAAGGTATCACCACTGAGGAACCATAATGTCACAGGCCTTGTGGTCTGGAAAACATTGATGGCAAAGGTACTATTTCAAATGGTTTTAAAATTTTCTATACATTACAGCCAAATATGATTGATTACAGAGGGAATGTATTTTGGATGTGCTAGTTCAAAAGTAAGATAAAAATAAATACTTGAGACCATGGAAGATTTCATTTGCCCTTCAAGCCAAGGTGAAAACACTGCCCTAAGATGAAGACTCAGGAAATTATCTAAAGAATTTTCTCCAGGCTCAGGAAGGCAATTTAAATATTTCTTGCTCTAAGGGACTTATACACTTTTCTAAGCCATAGCTTTAAATTGCTTCAGGGGAAAGACATTCAAAACTTTTGAAAACTTCAAGAATAATCCCCTAAAGGCCTAATTATATTACATTTATACTGTATTACAAATAGCCAATCCGGAGTCTTGAGGATGTGTCTTATCCCATTCTTTTTATCATATACTGCTGAAATGCTAATCCAAATATACCCCAGGGTTCTTGTCCATACCGCTGTTCAACCTACCATGTCTTATTGATAATATAGTAGAAAGACCTGTTACCTAGGTATATTAGGTAATGTATAGCTACATTACCTCTTGGTTATCAATAGTAAGAGTAAAAATTATAAATTTCTAGGCACTGTTAAAAGAATTTTATATATATTTAGTTAATTCACATTTATTAAATCAGGGAGAGAAGAGAAAAAGTGTTTATTGTACAAAATAATCTAAAACTTATTGAAGTTGAAAATCAGAATTTACTGGTACTTATGTGAATATGAATGGCATTTTGAAATTCACAAGAAATTCAGAAATTCTGAAAGCATACAATGAAACCTGGAAGCCATCAAGCTATTCAGGTTTCTTATTGTAAGTCTACCAAGTAATTTGTAACTCAATCCCACTCTGTACTGTAAGCGTCTCCAAAGAATTCGCCTAAATATATATATACCTATCCCCCACGCTAATTGGCATAAAATCGCCACCTATCTAAATTAAACAATTAGGAGGTAATGGTGAAAATATGTATAGAATCCCAGGTACTCTCAGCCATCTTCTACTTCTGAGGACAGTGCTCTCCTTTCCTTGAACGGCTTCACCAAAAAAATGAATACAATTTGTTCACCACAAAACCACTAGCCCAGGTAAAACAGACTTTGACTACAGGTGTAATGACAGGGGGGGGGAAATCACAGAACTGAACATTAAATGAATTAAAACAGTACCCAACATCATTGCTTCCAAAGTTCACTGAGCTGACTACACGAAATTGCTTCCTGGACTTATCTTCTTAGGTCCTGGTCTACCACAATGTGAGTAAGCTTCTTTCCTAAGAGCAGAGCTCTTGACCCATTATTTTTCCTTTCTTCTCAAATCATAATGGATCCTCAAAATCCCATATCCAACATTACTTAATTGAAGTATCCAAGTAAGTCATCTCAGAACAATGTTTCAAGCAAAGAGAATTGTTCTTTTACATTTTGTAACAGAAAAGGGTTAGTTACTATTTTTTTAACCTATCTCATTAAAGCTAGGACATGGGAACTAGCCAAAATGATGAAATGGAATAATTCTCCTCAAAAGAAATTCCAGGAAGAAATGAAAGCTAAAGAATTGATCAAAACAGATATAAATAATATAAGTGAACAATAATTTAGAATAATAGTCATAAGATTATTTGCTGGTCTTGAAAAAAGCACAGAAGACAGCTGAGAATCTATTGCTCCAGAGATCAAGGAACTAAAAAATAGTCATGATGAAATTTAAAAATGTTGTAAATGAGGCACAAAATAAACTACAGGCAGTGATAGCAAGGATTGAAGAAGCAGAGGGGCAAATAAGTGAAATAGAAGATAAAATTATGGAAAAAGATGAAGCTAATAAAAAGAGAGAGAAAAAAATTTTGGACCACAAGGGAGAATTAAAGAACTAAGTGATTCAATGAAATGTAATAATATCTGTATCATAGGAGTTCCAGAAAAAGAAGAGAGAGAAACAAATCATAGCTGAGAACTCCCCCAATCTGGGGAAGGAAACAGACATTGAAATCCAGGAGGCACAGAGAACTCCCTTCAGACATAATCTCAATTGATCTTCTGCATGACATATCATAGTAAAACTGGCAAAATACAAAGATAAAGAGAGAATTCTGAAAGCAGCTAGGGATAAACAGGTCTTAAACCACAAGGGTAGACACATAAGGGTAGCAACAGACTTTTCTACTGAAACTTGGAAGGCCAGAAAGGAGTAGCAGGAAGTTTTCAATGTGCTGAATAGGAAAAATATGCAGCCAAGAATCCTTTACCCAGCAAGGAAGGATACAGAAAAGTTTTCACAAACAAACAAAAACTGAAGGAGTTCATCACTACTAAACCAGCCCTATAAGAGATCCTAAGGGGGACTCTGTGAGTGGAATGTTGCAAAGACCACAAAGGACCGGAGACATTACTACAAGCATGAAACCTACAGATAACACAATGACTCTAAATTCATATCTTTCAATAATAACACTGAATGTAAATGGACTAAATGCTCCAATCAAAAGACATAGGGTAACAGAATGGATTAAAAAAAACAAGACACATTTATTTGCTGTCTACAAGAGACCCATTTTAGACCTGAGGACACGTTCAGAATGAAAGTGAGGGGATGGAAAACCGTCTATCATGCTACTGGAAATCAGAAGAAAGCTGGAGTAGCAATACTTAGACATACAATAGACATACTTAGACAAACAATACTTTAAGCTAAAGGCAATAACAAAAGATGAAGAAGGGCATTATATGATAATTATGGGATCTATCCACCAAGAAGAACTAACAATTATAAATGTCTATGCACCCAGCCACTCTGGAAAACAGTATGGAGGTTCCTCAAAAAATTAAAAATAGAACTACCCTACGACCCAGAAATTGCACTACTAGGTATTTATCCAAAGGATACAGGTACACTGTTTCAAAGGGGCACATGTGCCCCAATGTTTATAGCAGCACTATCAACAAAGCCAAAGAATGGAAAGAGCCCAAATGTCCATCGTTGGATGAATGTTAAAAGAAGATGTGGTTTCTTATTACTTGGCAATCAAAAAGAATGAAACCTTGCCATTTGCAACTACATGGATGGAACTAGAGGGTATTATGCTAAGCAGTGTTAGTCACAGAAAGGCAAATATCATATGACTTCACTTATATGACGACTTTAAGACACAGAACAGATGAACACAAGGAAAAGGAAGCAAAAATAATATAAAAACAGGAGGGGGACAAAAAATAAGACACTCTTAAATATAGAGAATAGAGGGTTACTGGGGGGTTGTGGGAGGGGCATGGGCTAAATCGGTAAATCATTGTTGAACTATATGCTAACTAACTTGGATGTAAATTAAAAAACAAATAAATAATAAATAAATAAATAAATAAATAAATGTCTATGCACCGATTTGAGGGCACTCAAATATATAAGACAATTGCAAACATAAGCAATTTTATTGGTAAGAATGTGATAATTGCAGGGGACTTTAATACTCCACTGACAACAATAGACAGATCATGTAGACAGAAAACCAATGAAGAAACAATGGCCCTGAATGATACACTGGACCAGATAGACCTGACAGATATATTCGGAACTTTTTATCCTCAAGCAACAGAATATGCATTCTTCTCGAGTGCACATGGAACATACCCCAAAATAGACCACATACTGGGTCACAAAACAGCCCTCAATAAATACAAAAGAATTGAGATCATACCATGCACATTTTCAGACCACGATGCTATGAAACTTGAAATCAACCACAGGAAAAAGTTTGGAAAACCTCCAAATGCATGGAGGTTAAAGAACATCCTACTAAACAATGAATGGGTCAACCAGGCAATTAAAGAAGGAACTTAAAAATATATGGAAACAAATGAAAAGGAAAACACAAGAGTCCAAAACCTTTGGGATGCAGCAAAGACAGTCCTAAGAGGAAAATACATTGAAATCCAGGCCTACCTCAAGAAACAAGAAAAATCCCAAATACAAAATCTAAGAGCATACCTAAAGGAACTAGAATCAGAACAACAAAGAAACCCCAAGGCCAGCAGAAGAAGAGAAATAATAAAGATCGGAGCAGAAATAAACAATACAGAATCCCCCCCCCCAAAAAAAAAACCAAAAAACAAAACACTAAAACATATCAACGAAACTAAGAGCTTATTTTTTGAAAAAATAAACAAAATTGGTAAACGCCTAGCTGGACTTCTCAAAAAAAAAGAAAAAAAAAGAAAAAAAAAAGAAAAAGAGAGAGGACCCAAATAGATAAAATCACAAATGAAAATGGATTTATCATAACCAATCACTCAGAAATACAAGCAATTATCAGAGAATACTATGAAAAATTATTTGCCAACAAATGGGACAACCTGGAAGAAATGGACAAATTCCTAGACACACACACACTACCAAAACTCAAATGGGAAGAAACAGAAAATTTGAACAGACCCATAACTAGTGAATAAATTGAATCAGTTATCAAAAATCTCCCAACAAATAAGAGTCCTGGAACAGATGGCTTCCTGGGGGAATTCTACCAGACTTAATTAAGCAGAGTTAATACCTATCCTTCTCAAGCTGTCCCAAAAAATATAAACGGAAGGAAAACTTCCAGACTCATTCTATGAAGCCAGCATTACCTTGATTCCCAAACCAGGCAGAGACCCCCACAAAAGAAGAGAATTACAGGCCAATATCCCTAATGAACATGGATGCAAAAATTCTCAATAAGACACTAGCAAATCAAACAAAACAGCATATAAAAAGAATTATTCACCATGATCAAGTGGGATTCATTCCTGGCCTGTGGGGCTGGTTTAATATTCCCAAATCAATCAATGTTATACATAACATCAAAAAAGAAAGGATAAGAACCATATGATCCCGTCAATAGATGTAGAAAAAGCATTTGACAAATACAGCACCCTTTCTTAATAAAAACCCTCAAAATTTGGGATAGAAGGAACATAACTAAACATCATAAAAGCCGTATATGAAAAGCCCACAGCTAATATAATCCTCAATGGGGAAAAACTGAGAGCTTTCCCTCTGAGATCAGGAACACAGCAGGGATGTCCACTCTCACCACTGTTGTTTAACATTGTGCTGGAAGTCCTAGCATCAGCAATCAGACAACAAAATGAAATAAGAGGCATCAAAATTGGCAAAGAAGAATTTAAACATTAACTTTTCACAGATAAGATGATACTCTACATGGAAAACCTGAAAGACTCCACCAAAAACCTGCTAGAACCAATACATGAATTCAGCAAAGTCACAGGGTACAAAATCAATGTACAGAAATCAGTTGCATTTCTATACACCGATAATGAATCAACAGAAAGAGAAATCAAGAAACTGATCCCATTTACAATTGCACAAAGAACCATAAAATACCTAGGAATAAATCTAACCAAGGAGGTGAAAAATCTATACACTGAAAACTATAGAAAGCTTATGAAAGAAATTGAAGAAGACACAAAAAAATGAAAAACATTCCATGCTCATGGATTGGAAGAATAAATATTGTTACAATGTCAATACTACCCAAAGCTATCTACACATTCAATGCTATCCCAATCAAAATTGCACTGGCATTCTTCTCAAAGCTAGAACAAACAATCCTAAAAATTGTATGGAATCACAAGACCCCAAAAAGCCAAAGTATTATTGAAAAATAAAACCAAAGCAGGAGGCATCACAAATCCCAGACTGTGGCCTCTACTACAAGGCTGTAAAATCATCAAGACAGTATGGTATTGGCACAAAAACAGACACATAGACCAGTGGACTAAAATAGAGAACCCAGAATTGGACCCACAAATGTATGGCCAACTAATCTTTGACAAAGCAGGAAAGAGTATCCAATGGAAAAAAGACAGTCTCTTTAGTAAATGGTGCTAGGAGAACTGGACAGGAACATGCAGAAGAATGAAACCAGACCACTTTCTTACACCATACACAAAAATAAACACAAGATGGATGAAAGACCTAAAAGTGAGCAGGAAACCATCAAAACCCTAGAGGAGAAAACAGGCAACAACTTCTGTGACCTCAGCTGCAGCAACTTCTTGCTCAACACATCTCCAAAGGCAAGGGAACTAAAAGCAAAGATGAATTATTGGGACCTCATCAAGATAAAAAGCTTCTGCACTGCAAAGGAAGTAATCAACAAAACTAAAAGGCAAACCTACAGAATGGGAAAAGATGACATATTGGATAAAGGGTTAGTATCCAAAATCTATAAAGAACTTACCAAACTCAACACCCATAAAACAAATACTCCAGAAAATAAATGGGCAGAAGATGTGAATAGACACACTTTTCCAAAGAAGACATCCATATGGCCAACAGACTAATGAAAAGATGATCGACATCACTCATCATCAGGGAAATACAAATCAAAACCACACTGAGATAGCACCTCACACCGGTCAGAGTGGCTAAAAATAACAACTCAGGAAACAATAGATGCTGGCGAGGATGTGGAGAAAGAGGAACCCTCTTGCACTGTTGGTGGGAATGCAAAATGGTGCAGCCGCTCTGGAAAAGTGTGGAGTTTCCTCAAAAAATTAAAAATAGAACTACCCCATGACCTGGCAATAGCCCTACTAGGAATTTATGCAAAGGATACAGAAGTGCTGATTCATAGGGGCACATGTACCCCCCAATGTTTATAGCAGTGCTTTTAACAATAGCCAAATTATGGAATGAGCCTAAATGTCCATCAACTGATGAATGGATAAAGAAGATGTGGTTTATATATACACTGGAATACTACTTGTCAATGAGAAAGAATGAAATCATGCCATTTGCAGCAATGTAGATGGAACTGGAAGGTATTATGCTAAGTGAAATAAGTCAGTCAGAGAAAGACAGATATCATATGTTTTCACTCATATGTGGATCTTAAGATACTTAACAGAAGACCATGGGGGAAGGAAGGGGGAAAAATAATTACAGAGAGGGAGGGAGGCAAACCATAAGAGACCCTCAAATATAAAGTACAAACTGAGGGTTGATGGGGGGGTGGGGGAGAGGGGAAAATGGGTGATGGGTATTGAAGACAGCACTTGTGATGAGCACTGAGTGTTGTGTGTAATGATGAACCACTGGAATCTAGCCCAAAAACCAAGAGCACACTTTACACACTGTATGTTAGCCAATTTGACAATAAATTGTATTAAAAAATAACAATAAATAAAAATAAATAAAGCTAGGATATGGGTCATAATTTTATAAAACCTAATGGCTCAATAAAGTGGCACCCATCAAAAATATTGTTTAAAAAAACTGTACTTAGCTTTTCTGTCATCACCTAGAAGGTACAAAATGTCCTAATGCGCATGCAGGGCAACTCAGCATCAATGTGTAATCTCCAGACCTAAAGAAATTGCTTTAATTATTTAAATAGAGATTTTACTTTTTTACTGTCAATTAAACTTTCTAACACAATAAGGCACATACCTCAATTTTTACCTCTCTTTTAAAATTACATTTTCTGTTTTTCATATGTATCCATATTTATTTGAGAAACTAAAACAATTAGGAAAAAGTACCCTGGTTAATTTTTCAAATAGATCTTTCCAGCATCTATCACACATAAGTTTTCCTAGTTAGGTTTTGGCTTTGCAAACAATGAAAAAAACTAGTTTTTGTTTTTTCTTCAAGTAACAATGTTAACATAAGTATTAACATTATTTTTATTTTTATAACATTATTTATTATTTTTACACAAATTCTTCAAAAATATTATTTAATGGATGTACGATAGTCTATCAAATGATGTACTATGATGACTTCATAATTCCCCCTCATCAAAATAGAAAAGTATGGAAAACTACTACAAAAGGTAGCAGGCAGGAAGATGGCAGTATAGTAGGAGGACACTAAACCCATCTCATCCCACAAACACAACTAGATAACAATCAAATCATCCTAAATAACCCAGAATCAACCTAAACACTGCCAGAACAATCTCCACAACTAAAAGGAGAGAAGAGGCCACCTCAAAGAAGGTAGCAAGTAGAGAGACTTGGTTTGGGGGAGAAAAGGATCCAGGGTGCTGCAGAGGGGAGGGAGCCATCCTCATGGAGAAAGGCTAGAGAGAGAAAAGCACACAGGGAAACACATAAGGAGAAAGTTTCCCCAAAGACATTGGCTGGGAAAACTAGAGGGGCCAAATTTCATGAGTTCTTACATCCAATGGGCCTTAAAGCCTAGAGTTTTGAAGGTCAGCAGGCTTGGCTAGGATAGAGCCCAGAGGGTACTGCAATGCTCCTGGAGAGAAGGCAGGAAAACAATCCAGGAACAGATGGCATGGAAACAGCAATCTGAACAAAGTCTGGCACACACAGTGAGGAGATTATTCACTCTTCTAGGAGTGTGTCCCTGAGTGGCTGTGTTCATGATGATACCTGCTTTTCAGAAGAAGGAAAAGCAGATTAGTTAGCCTAATACATAGATACCAATGGTCATTATACCAAAATCTCATGAATTTGAGACAAATTAAACTATCCAATACTATTAAAATTATAGGCTAGATTACACTAATTCCACTTGATTAAAGACTCTTCAAATGTTAAAAAGGTATATTATAAAGACTAAAAAAATCACAAAAACATTGCTATAAAGTGGCAAATACTAATTAAACATATACTATGATTATATTGGTATAAAGAAAAAATGTGTAGTGCATGGTCTAGAACTAACAAAAATATGAAAGATAAAAAGAGTTTAAAGAGGTGGAATGACTATTTAGGAGTATTTTAGGATTGACCTGGTATTATCTGTGGAATAAAAAAATTTTTTTTTGGTAAAAGGATAACTCTTCAGAGACCTTTTGGACATATTCTGATTCCAACCCCAGCTTCTGTAGAAGCCATCAAACACAGTCATATTCAATGAATACTCCAAGAAATGTATGGCTGGGGAAGATTCTCTTTAAGTGAAGATAATTGGGTCTTTAGAATGTGCGGGTGTCAGGGATTTTGATCTCTAGAGAATCCTGTTTCTAATTCACAACCATAGGGATTGAAGAAGTTTGTAAAAATAAGTGCTAAATTAACTTCCAAGTGAAACTGAATCTCTCGAGTAAGCATCAACTTTAGCACAAATACTGGGAAGCCAGAGTTGCATCATGAGTCCTTATTTTTAATATGTTTTCTTTCCTTGACACGTTCTTGGGAAAATTCATGTGCAGACCAATTGCCTGCTTGTAGCAATTCTTTCTCACATTTCTTTTTGGGAAGGAGAACAAACATCTTCCAAAGTGAGAATCTTCTGGTTTCATCTGAAAAATGCAAAAGGAATTCAAATCCCTGGAAATGTTTTCTATTACTTAATAGAATGGAATGGTGAGAATGACTTTAAAACATAGTCAGCAGGTAAGATAAAGAGAAAAGTTTTACTAATATTATTTCCAAAGGAAAACATCCTGTCAATAAATATAACGAATTTATTTTGCTGAGGCGATCATTGCTGGTGGGACAACATCAAGAGCAGGATATTATTTAAATTTCTTTAAAAATCCCAAAATAGCACAAAGAGGGTAGTTAAGAAGAGAAAGTTGCCTGTAATACAACAGACCCTTATAAATAATAGGTGAAAAGCTACTGTATTCAAGAATATAGTTCACTAAAATCTTAAATAAAAATTATCTCAAGAAAGAGCCCACAATAATTTATATATTAATCACACATAAATATGCTCAGTAAGGGTTTGAGGAAACTTGTAATTAAAAGTGTTTATGGTAAAAACAGGATTACAAACAAAACATGTGTAACAGGGGGCTAAAGTAATTATAGGTGTTAATTTGGCTACAGGGATCCAAGGCAAAAGAAGAAATATTAATTCTTTTACTTCCCATTTATGTAACAAATCAATTCTACCACCCTACATCTTAACTGTCCACACTAGACCATTAGAAAGGATCTTTGGCTATTTTTTTAATTTTAATTCATTTTTGTGGATAGTGCCTTCATAAGTGGAAGACAATAAATGCTTTCCAAAGATTTCGATATATTTTATGTGTATTTTTATCATTTGGATGCTTGAAAGTTAAGTATGTCATATTAAACAGTGGTTTTATAAGAAGAAATTTTATCAATAAGTAAATGTACTATAGTGCTAAAAATGGGCTTGGGAATCATGAAGATAAGGACTTTTTTTTTTTTTTAATTTTTTTCAACGTTTTTTTTTTATTTATTTTTGGGACAGAGAGAGACAGAGCATGAACGGGGGAGGGGCAGAGAGAGAGGGAGACACAGAATCGGAAACAGGCTCCAGGCTCCGAGCCATCAGCCCAGAGCCTGACGCGGGGCTCGAACTCACAGACCGCGAGATCGTGACCTGGCTGAAGTCGGACACTTAACCGACTGCGCCACCCAGGCGCCCCATGAAGATAAGGATTTAAATCATACTTCTGTTATTTAACAACTATAAGATATTGAAAACAGGGTGTTGTATGGAAGTACTGAATCCCTAAATTGCACAGCCAAAACTAGTATTACACTATATGTTAACTCACTAGAATTTAAATAAGAACTTTAAAAGAAGACAGTGATCATGGTACTTAACCCTTGAAATTTCAAACTAATTTCCTCATTGGTAAAATCCATAATAACATTTGGCTTATTTTGAAGATTAAATGATAAAAATTATATGAAGGGCCTCATACTAGGACATCACAGGCAACTTCTCTTCTCTGTAAGCTAAAATAATGTATCTTTCATGTGGCATATTAGTTGAATATATGAGTTTATAAAATCTATAAATTGAGAGTTAGCAGGTCCATTCATTTTTGTACAGTATCAGTTGTCTTAGTTGATATCTTTAGAAGACCTGGAGAGGATGATGGGATTGTTTCCTCTAATGAGAATTTAGAGTACATATAGTATGTGTTTTTCATTGAAAAATCTTAGTACTTTATTAGGTCTTCAAGTAGCTAAGTCAATAAAACAAAATGAAAAAAATTATAGAAAGTTAAAAAGTTTCCTTCTAGAAAGTTAGAGGGCTTGACTTCTGGCTTGGATAAAAAGTCACAGACTTTCCTTAGGTTTCTTACAACACTAAAATAGTGCCCAGATGAAGTCCAAGGGCATTGAACCACAGAGTGGTTAATTCTTATAAAACACCAGGAGTTGGGAGAGGGGGATTAGAGGTTGGCTAGGATCCAGGCCAGTTCAGATCCTTTTCAAATAGGAATGTCATCTTCTAAACAATAATTCTGTGCTAGGCATCAACAGCCTGCATTCTCCTTTGATAACACATGATTAAGTCAAGAACTCAAGTCCCCTATCTTGGTGTAGCTCCTAAAAACACAAAACACTCTTCTTTGGAAGCTTTTGAGAGTAGGGATTATAAATGCTCTCTGTCTACCAGTAACAGTGGGTTCCTTCTAATAATCTGATAGGACACACCAGTACAGCTCAGCCTCAATGTGTAGTTTCTAGGCACTTGAGGCAATAATTGTACTACTTAAATTATTTTAACATTCTTTATTCTGAGTTATTCTTCCTAAAATAACTGGACACTTTCTTTAGTGTTTTTCTCTTTTTTAATAATATGCCTTCTTTATCTTTATCTATTTTAAAAACTGGGGTAATTCAGAAGAATATGAGAAAGGTCTCTAAGGTAACCATTAATGTTTGGGTTTTCCTTTCCAGTCATTCTATTCTGTCTAGGCTATCTTTAAGTTTTAGTTTTGCAAAAAAGAAGAAAAATGCTGTAGTTTTGTTTCTGTTTCCAACTTAAATATTTTCACATAATTTAAATATCATTTTTGTTTTAATACAAAGTTGTCACAAATGTCATATTAATAAGTGCATAATGCCCCATCAAATTAGTGTGCCATGATTCTTTAATAATTCCCCTGCCATGAGCTAAGAATGAAAAACTGTTTCAAAAGATAATATCCAGTAATGGCAAAGATTAATAAAAATGGAATAATCTAATTCACATTTTGCATGGAAAGTGATTTTTTAGAAACTATCAAGAGTCTTAAAAGTTTTCTTTCCCTTGTTCCCAGGAAACTATTTTAGTGAAGTAAGCTAAAATGAAGAAAAGATTTGTCACATTGCTATTAAACAAGAGTGTTTGTCGATTGCTTTCTAAAAGTCACACTAGCATTACAAGAGTAATGAAAGTAATTTCCTCTATACTGTCCGTTATCCTTCCCCCCACCCTAACCATTTGAAAGTGTTAAAGCACATTGGTGGTTTCTCTCATGTTGTAAGGGAAAATTTTTTTACAGCAATTATCTCTGAACTGTCAGGATACCAGATGTATACCATCATTATTTGCTACAAGTAATTTCCAAACGGAATCAACTTTTAGGAGATGTTCCTAGAAAATAAAAGGTATTTTTGACAAAATTCACAACACCCCTGAAACAACACATCCCAGACAACTGATGCTCCTTCAAAGTCTCTATCAAAATTTTATTTTCAGATTCAGAGTAGGGTGATATATACATTCACAGTCAATCACATTCCTATCCTAATACCAAACAGAAATATATCCTGTCTTACCCAACCCTTCCTACTCTCTTTGTAATGTATGCCTGCAAAGTCTAGTCAGCTTGAATTGGAATAGAACCCTCCTTTCCATAGCCAAAAGACGTATAAACATCATATTATGCTAATGAACATGTTTCTCCATTGTAAACTGCAGTCATCATAGAAAGCAGCATAACCTATCATCAAATGACTATCACAGAGGGAAATGCCAAAGCCTAAACCATAAACACAGCCTTGTTTAATTTTTTTTAATGTTCATTTATATTGAGAGAGTGAGAGAGTGGGGAAGGGGAGAGAGAAAGGAGAGAGAGAATCCCTAGCAGGCTCTTGGCTGTCAGCACAGAGCCTGACACAGGGCTCCATCCCATGGACTGTGAAATAATGACCAGAGAGGAATCCAAGAGTAGGAAGCTTAACCAACTGAGACATTCAGGTGCCTCACACAGCCTTGATTAAAAACATTAACTGGGTGGGGGCGGGGGGAATCTAGGTGGCTCAGCTGGTTGAGCCTCCGACTCTTGATTTCCGCTCAGGTCATCTCACAGGTCATGAGATGGAGCCCCAGCTCATGCTCTGCACTAACAGCGCAGATGGTGCCTTGGATTCTCTATCTCCCTCTCTCATTCCCTGTCTCTCCCTCTCTCTCACTCAAAATAAATAAATAAACATTAAAAAAAAACACTAACTAGAAACTCATCTATAGGATCAGTCTTTTTATCCCCCCTCAGGGTGTTTTTTAGTTAGGTAGAAAACCTTGAGAATGAAAAGGTGTTTTCAAAATTATGTTCTTTGATTTATTTACTGTCAGCTACTAACATCTACTCTTCAAATTTTTTCAAATTAAAGTTATTTGCTCCATGCTCTATGATGCACAACTCAGATGCTTGAGCTGATCTCAAATTCCTTTTTTGGAAACTATTGGCCCTAATCGCAAATTCAACAAATGGAAGAGAAAGGACTTTAATATGGACAGAAACAAACAACAGGCTCTTCTGTATGTAGTTTGACTGCTTGTATATCTAAAATCTAAAGAATACAAAACTGAGTGCAATACACTCACACAGATGTCTCAACTCCAAGTGTCACAGAATGTTCAGTTTTGCATTGTCTACTATTCGATTACAGTCCTACATACAAGGGAAGCAGTAGTGGCATTTTCTGCAATAGCATTGGGGAGAAATGGTCTAAAAGGCCTTGCTATTCATGTGAGTTCTGCAGACAGCAACAGCAGCAGCATCTGAGAACATGTTAACAAATCAATTAGATTTGAATCAGTTAGAATCAATTCAGACCTACTAATTTAGAATCCTTTAGAGGGGTGCCTGGGTGGCTCAGTCAGTTAAGTGTCCAACTTCAGCTCAGGTCATGATCTCATGGCTTGTGGGTTTGAGCCCCGCGTCCGGCTCTGTGCTGACAGCTCAGCCTGGAGCCTGCTTCAGATTCTGTGTCTCCCTCTCTCTATGCCCCTCCCCTGCTTGTGTTCTGTCTCTCTCTCTCTCAAAAATAAATAAACATTAAAAGAAATTTTAGAACCCTTCACAAATTTCCCTCATGTGATTAGTCTGTATACTAAAATTTGGAGGCACTCCACTAGACAGGTGGATTTTTTCCACATTGAACTTTAGGATCATCTGGAGAACATTATTTAAAAGATGTCTGATTCCCACTCCTTAGACAATTCACATAATTTGGAGGGCAATAGCATGTTGGTCAAAAGAGCAGGTGCTTATGTGGCTCAGGCTCTTAAGTATCCGACTTTGGCTCAAGTCATGATTTCCTCATTCCTGGGTTCATGCCCCGCATCTGGTTCTCTGCTGTCAGCATAGGGCCCGGTGTGCAACCTCCAACTCCCTCTCTCTCTGCCATTCCTCCATTAGCAATCTCTCTAAACACTGAATAAACTAAAAATAAATAAAAGGGCAGGTGATATAAAGTCAGAAAATGCAGACTGGAATAGTGGATCACTCACTGTGTTTTTATATACATTTTACCTCTGTGAATTTCACTCGCCTCAGAGAATTATAGTGATGATAAAATGAGTAATATGTGTGAATATATTAGTAAGTTATAAAACCCTGAACTAATAATATTGTTAATGACTTCCATGAAATAAAATCAAATACATAGTTATTTTTAACAGATTAAGCATAAGCTTTCCAAAATGATGATATTCAAAGTGGAGTCTGTGGGTCCAAAGAACAGGAAATAATAGATGTTTGTTCAGATGCAAATAGTTCTTCCCTGCCTCAGAACTGTGTATCACTATCTCAGGAAATGGAATACAAGAGCCTATATTTTTAATAAGCTATCAATGTAATTATTACACGTCTTCAATCCCTTCCTATATGTACCAGAAGAGAAATTCAAAACGCTAAACTCAGAGCTCTTAGCACCACTCCAGCTAGTGTGGACACACTTGGTGCCCCTCCCCCAGTGATCTCTCACTGCACATGGTAATATGCACTGACGCGTTATGCTCACATGCAGTTTTCTCTTCTGGATTACTCCAGGTATAGAAACATAAAATGGACAGGACGAACTGGACAGAGATTGAGTTCATTCTGCAGGGACTTTCTGAGTACCCCAAAGTGGAAAAACTCCTTTTCGTCATGTGCTTGATGATGTACCTGGTGATCCTGCTGGGGAACAGCACCTTGATCATACTAATTCTCCTGGATTCCCGCCTCCATACGCCCATGTACTTCTTCCTTGGTAATCTTTCCCTCCTAGACATTTGTTACACGTCCTCCTTTACCCCCTCAGTGTTGATTCACTTCCTATCACAGAAAAAAACCATCTCCTTCACTAGGTGTGTTGTTCAGATGTCTGTCTCCTACACTATGGCATGCACAGAATGCGTGCTCTTAGCGGTGATGGCATATGACCGTTACGTGGCCATCTGTAACCCTCTGAGATACCCCATCATCATGAGCAAGGCACTTTGTATTCAGATGGCAGCCCTCTCCTGGGGAATGGGCTTTCTCAATTCACTGACAGAAACTATTCTTGCAATACGGTTGCCCTTTTGTGGAAAAAATGTCATTAACCACTTTGTTTGTGAAATAATGGCTTTTGTCAAGCTGGCTTGTGCAGATATTTCCTTGAATGAGATTGCTATAATGTTGGGCAATGTAATATTTTTGTATATTCCATTATTGTTAATTTGCATCTCCTACATTTTCATCCTATCTACTGTACTAAAAATGAATTCAGCAGAAGGAAGAAAAAAAGCTTTTTCTACCTGTTCAGCCCACTTAACAGTAGTGACCATGTTTTATGGGACAATCCTCTTCATATATATGAAGCCAAAGTCCAAAGACTCTGCTATTGACAAATTGATTGCTCTGTTCTATGGAGTAGTCACTCCCATGCTCAATCCTATCATCTATAGCCTGAGGAACACAGAGGTGCTTGGAGCTTTGAGAAAATTGATGAGTAGACACTGGTTCTGGAGAAAAGGATGAAAAACTTACATCTTCGAGTTCATGCACCAAATAAACTCATATATTTGAGGAAAAGGCTTTTATTTAAAACATAGCAAAAGAAATAAAGATTGTATGTAGGATCACAGAATTTAGGAGTTGGAAAGAAATTTCAAGATACTTATCTAGCTTTCCCTTTTTATGAAAATGACTGTTACAAAAATGTAGACACAACTAGTATAAGTACTAAGAGTAAAATTTAAGGAATAAGAAAAAAGATGTAATTAAATGTTTCCAGGAAAATCCAGTACAGATTCTCTTCAACTGATGGAGTTATGTCCTGATAAACCCATCAAAATTTGAAAATATCATTAGTCAAAAATGCCTTTAATACACCTAATCTACTGAACATCATAGCTTACCTTGAAAATGTGCAAATGCTTACATTAGCCTATAGTTGGTCAAAACCATCTCATACAAAGCCTATTTGCAATAGAGTGTTGAATATTTCCTATAACGTATTGAGCACTGTACTGAAATTGAAAAACAGAGTGGTTGTATGGGTATGAAACAGTTGAGTGTATCAGTTGTTTATTCTTGTGATCATGTGGCTCAGACTGGAAGCTGGGGCCACTGCCACTGCCTAGCGCAACAAGAATATCATACCACATGTTACTAGCCCAGGAAAAGACCACAATTTAAATTTTAAAGTGTGGTTTCTACTGAATGCATATCACTTTCACATCATCATGAAGTTGAAATATCCTATGTCAAACCATTTTAATGTATGGACCATCTGCATGTATGTCTGCTGAACAAGTAAAATATGTATTTTTCAGTTCCCCTTTGAGAGAACTACTTGAATTTTTGTGTTTGTTTGTCTGTTTGTTTGTTACTGCTTTTTATTTTACCCAAGGACTTGACCTGACTCCAACCTAATTTTTCAGGTACATATTTCCCCTTCTTTCCCTCCTCATGTTTCTCCCATGTTTGAACAAGCTGTGCTACATTCACTATTACTTCTCCAATTATATCATGTTCTTTACACCTAAAGACAACAGCATATGCCACTGCATCTCCATCCTCACATTTCTCTTTCTATGGTAACAGCCTAGCAATCTTATTAAGCACAATTCAAGTGTGAGATCTTCTACAAATCCTTCCAAAGTTTGCCCGCTTACTTATTCCCTCCTTTATGCTGTCCTGAACTTTATCTGTTATGGCTATTTTCCTTTTATACTATAATCATTTGTTCATTTCTGAAATCCACCCAATGGCAGAACTCACTGTTCTCTGTATGAAGTCTAATGTCAAATAAAGTTAAACAGTAGGCAGTAACTAATTACTTATTTAACATTTTGAAATAATAGTAAAATATAGTCTAAGTACTTGATTTAATACAGGGATATAAGAGAACTTGAATTTATGTATTATTTCATTGACTAAATAACACATCAAAAAGTTATGGATAAAATATCAGCTAATATTAAATGTACAGAAATGTAAGGGAAGATAAAAGAAAGATAAATATACTCAAGAGGTCATTTGTGGGGTGCCTGGGTGGCTCAGTTGGTTGGGTGTCCAACTTCGGCTCAGGTCATGATCTCACAGCTCCTGGGTTCAAGCCCTGCGCTGGGCTCTGTGCTGACAGCTCAGAGCCTGGAGCCTGCTTCGGATTCTGTGTCTCCCTCTCTCTCTGCCCCTCCCCTGCTCACACTCTGTCTCTCTCTCTCTCTCTCAAAAATAAATAAACATTAAAAAAGAAGTCATTTGGTCTGGGTAAGGCAAAAATCATATCAGTGTATACTTATTCTGTAATGAGCAACTGCTGAAAAAAATATCTATCAATTGTATAAACACTTCTTTTTTTTTTTTTTTTTTTAATTTTTTTTTCAACGTTTTTTTATTTATTTTTGGGACAGAGAGAGACAGAGCATGAACGGGGGAGGGGCAGAGAGAGAGGGAGACAGAGAATCCGAAACAGGCTCCAGGCTCCGAGCCATCAGCCCAGAGCCCGACGCGGGGCTCGAACTCACGGACCGCGAGATCGTGACCTGGCTGAAGTCGGACGCTTAACCGACTACGCCACCCAGGCGCCCCGTATAAACACTTCTTAAGGAATACTGAGAATTTCACTCTATCAAAAGCAATAATCTTATTTTAAATATTTCCTTTCAAAGAAATGCCCTTGAAATTGCTAGCAAATAATAATTGTACTTTTATTTTTTATGTGATTACCTAACATCTATTTGTATGTAATACAGGTGAGTTGCCTGGTACAGTCCCACAGCCTGAGCTGGATGAGGAGAGTGGCTCTGCTCAAGGGCCACCCAGCAAAGGTTTCAACAACCCAACAGAGTTCAGAAAGGAATCCCTGCTTGTTCTGCCCAGCAGGATGTTTGGGGCCTAATGGAATAAGTAAAAGGTCAACATGAAAGGGAGGCCCAGTTCAGGTAGTCAGAACCCAGTAGAATCAAAAGGACACCCATATATGGAATGACTCAGCTCAGACTGTCAGAGAAAGAGGGAAAGACAGAGAGAGAAAGAGATAACTTGGGGTATTTTATGCTTATATCCCTAAACACTACCAGAGTGATAGGCTAGACTTGTAACACACTCATAGATGTTTCTCAATACATTGAAATCATAGGTAGATTCAAATATTTTTTAATTTTTATTTATCTGAGGGAGAGAGACAGAAAAAGAGAGAGGGAGAGAGACTGTCAGTAGGGGAGGGACAGAGCGAAAGGGAGACACAGAATCTAAAGCAGGCTCCAGGCTCTGAGCTGTCAGCATAGAACCTAACACGGGCTCGAACTCACAAACCAGAGATCATGACCTAAGCCGAAGTGGGATGCTTAACTGACTGAGCCACACAGGCACCCTGAAATCACAGGTAAATTCAAACTAACTGAAACTAGAGTCTAGCAAGAAAAAAAAAAAAAAAAAGATCAAAATCTGACTCTGCCAAAATGATACACCTATCATCCTAGCTAATTCACAGGTGGTCTTTTGGAATTAGCATATTTGCTAACTTGTAAATAATTTTAAATAATTATTATAAATATATTGATAGATTAAATAAACTTCCCATTTTATAGACAAAGAAATTGGATTAGGATGTTTAAGAAATTGCTTAAGATTGGGGTGCCTGGGTGGCTCAGTTGGTTAAAAGTCCTACTCTTGATTTCAGCTCAGGTCATGATCTCATGGTTCATGGGATAGAGCCATGCATTGCATTGCAGGGGATAGTCAGCATGAAGCCTGCTTGGGATTCTCTTTTTCTCCCTCTCTCTCTACCATCCCCCTGGTTATGTGCGTGTTCACACACTATCTCTCTCAAAATAAATAAATAAACATTAAAAAAAAGAAATTGCCTAAGATCACTAAGCTTATATAGACACCCCAAAAAATTGTAATTCTTTTTATTTAATTTAAATTCAGGTTATTTAACATATAGTGTAGTATTGGCTTCAGGGGTAGAATTTAGTGATTTATCATTTACACATAACAGTCATATGTAACACTCATCCCAAGAAGTGTCCGCCTTAAAGTCCATCACCCATTTAGCCCATCCCCCCCACCTCCCTCCCAGCAACCCTCAGTTTGTTCTCTGTATTTAAGAGTCTCTCATGGTTTGCCTACCTCTCTGTTTTTATCTTATTTTTGCTTCCCTTCCTTTATGTTCATCTCTTTTGTTTCTTTTTTTTTTTTTTTTTAACGTTTATTCATCATTGAGAGACAGAGTGAGACAGAGCAAGAGCATGGAAGGGGCAGAGAGAGGAGGAGACACAGAATCTGAAGCAGGCTCCAGGCTCTGAGCTGTCAACACAGAGCCTGACACAGGGCTTGAACTCACAAACCACAAGATCGTGACCCGAGGAGAAGTCGGATGCCCAACCGACCAAGCCACCCTGGGCCCCATTATTCTGTTTTGTTTCTTAAATTACACGTATGAGTGTAATCATATGATATTTGTATTTCTCTGCCTGACTTACTTTGCTTAGCATAATACACACCAGTTGCATCCATTTCACAAATGTCAAGATATCATTCTTTCTGATCACCAAGTAATATTCCATTGTATATACATACCATTTTCTTTTTACCCATTCATCAGTCAATGGATATTTGGGCTCTTTCAATAATTTAGCTATTGTTGATAGTGCTGCTATAAACACTGGGGTGTATGTGCCCCTTTGAATCAGCATTTCTGTATACTTTGGATAATTTACTCTAGATCCCATGTGTACTATTCTTTCACCTTTACCACAGTTCTGACCAATAACAGGAAAACATAACCAAAAAGATAATTGCCCTAAATTACCCTAGAAAACATCATCCACACCTAGTACTCAATTTACATCTCTTTGCAAAAGATTTCGCAACATATATATAGCTTTAGACCTAATTTTTTGCCTAGATTTCACAAATCTGTCTTCTCCTGTAAGTCTAACCATCAATGCACAGCCAACTAGTCAACCGACTTACATCCCTATCTTTGTGAAGTCATCATCCTTACGCTACTCGTGTCATCCAATCAACGACTGCATCAGAGTTCTTTACTTACACCAATGGACCAATCATCTTTGATGACTGTTTATTCATATCTGAGAAATCAAATCCAGCCCTACAACCTGGTAATTCCCATATTCATCCTATCTTCTCCATACCATTGCTTTCTGGATCCAAGCCATCACAATTTTATTGACTCTTGTGACAACTTCATGATAAAGAGCAAATAAGTTTTGCACACTGACTTCACATTTAGTCATCTAGTCCAGAAAGGACATACAAATGTTACAAATACTGACGAGTGTACATTTTTAAGTTCTTTGTATATTATGGCTTATACAATAAGATATGTCATATATTTCAGCATTTCTCACCATTTTAGTGGGTTTGGGATACTGTATATTTTATAATATAAATATATCATGTATTTTGTTTCTAAATGCTTATAGCTTCATTTATACCCTTGGATCTAAGCATCTAGGTGTCAGGGGAAAGCACAATAAAAAAGGGAAGGGTGCTTGTAGTTTCACTGAAACATCCTGCAGCTTCTTTGAATTTACGAAATTAATGTCAGCACTCGAAGACCAACAACAAACTGCTAAACTCTCTGATATTTTTGCATACTAGCATCCCTCTACCCCATCTCTATTCAGTATATATTTGTGCAGGCCTTCTCCATTTGTACATAGACATTCACATCACACACATCTATCTGCATCCACAAATATTTCCACACATGTAAAACACAGTTATACTTTGTAGAATATGCAATTACTCCCATTAAATTTAGCAATGCTGAAAAGAGGTTGTAGTGGTTTCCTAATACTACCATAACAAAATAGCAGATTGGATTGCCTGAACAACAGAAATTGACTTTCTCATAGTTCTGGAGGATAGACCAAGATTAAAGTGTTGGCAGATTTGATTTCTTCTGAAGCCTCTCCCTGGCTTGCAGATAGCCATTTTCTTGCTAGGTCTTTTCCCCTGTGTGTGAGAAAACCTCGAGTACCCATGTGTGTCTAAATTTCTTAAATTTTTTCTTATAATGACATAAGTCCAATTGTATGAGGGCCCACACTGATAGCCTCATTTTAACTTAATCCCACTTTAAAGGCCTTATCTCCAAATGTAAATACATTCTGAAGTACTGGTGGGTTAGAGCTTCAACATAAGTTTTGCAGGGACACAATTCAGCCTAAAACAAAGGTTAATCATAAATTATCTAAAAAGTCTACTATAGTTATTACATTTGTATATTACATGCACATAATTTTGAATACTAACAATACACTAGCTTAATGTTTAAAGCTATACTTACACTCTATAACCCAAAATAAAATTGAAGTTTGTCATCAAAAGTCTATTTATGTAAGATTTCAGATATGCTTATGTAAGATATGTCTATATTACCTTAGAGTTTCAGCAGTCAGTCAAGGAGGGAACTTAGGAAATCTTTAAAATGAGTGTCTTCCCCTATTATCCCAGTTTTCTGGTGTGTATTGACCACATCAATACACCCCTTAGATTAATGTTATGATTTGCTATGGGGGATTAAAAAAGCACACAGAGGGTTCCTAATCAGCAATTTTTTCACAGCTGCTTTTACCTCTTTGTTCCGTAAACTATAAATGATAGGATTCAACATGGGGGTTAATCCAGCATATACCAAAGCCATAAATTTGTCTATTTCCTGTGAATCTACAGCGGAGGGCTTCAGGTACACGGAGAGAGCTGTCCCATAGAACAAAACCACCACAGTCAGGTGGGCTGCGCATGTTGAAAAGGCTTTGCTTCCACCATCCACTGAGCTGATTCTCAGGATGTTGGAGAGAATGAATGCGTAAGAGACACAAATGAGGAGCATCGGCATAGGAAGAAGAAGTACGCTGATCACCAGCATGATTAACTGCACCCTGGAAGTATCCACACAAACTAGTTTCAAGACAGCCAGAATTTCACAAGTGAAGTGATTGATGATGCTACTTCCACAGAGAGACAGCTGCAGCACAGATACTGTTTCCACCAGGGCGGTGAGGCAGCCTGTCATCCAGGAGCCAGCGGCAATCTGCACACAAGCCCTCTTGTTCATGATGATGGGGTATCTCAGAGGGTTGCAGATGGCCACATACCGGTCATACGCCATCGTGGACAGGAGCACACACTCAGTGGAGCCCATGGCAAGAGAAAAGTACATCTGAGTGGCACATCCTGAGAATGAGATGGTGTTTTTCCCTGAAACAAAGTTTGTCAGCATTGGAGTGAGAGCAGAAGAGGTGTACCAGATGTCTAAAAAGGAGAGGTTGCTGAGGAAGAAGTACATGGGTTTGTGTAGGTGGGAATCCAGGATGGTGATGGAGATCAGAATGATATTACCCAGCAGGGTGATCAGGTACATCAGCAAGCACAGCACAAATATGATGACCTCAACTTTGGGGTAAGGAGTAAACCCCAGGAAAATAAAATTGGAAATGACTGTCAAGTTTGCCTTGACCATTTTATGCCTCTTTCTTTATCTGTAGTAGTGAATAAAAATATACATTGTACATATATGAAAATTAAATTCTACCATCTTTCAAGGGGATTAGTTAGGGGTACTTTACAAGGATCATTATTCTGGCAATACCATGCTAATTATTCACTCATTCATTCATTTGTTGATTATACTACAAGTCACTGAAGATCTCTTTGAATTACCTAAAAACCTACTCTTGGGCAGCTCAGAATAAAATATCATGCAGTCAAGTAAAGAAATAAATACAATTAACATCATATAAATACACCCTCGGGTACCATGAGAACACAGAGGGTAAGAATCTGAGCTCTGTGTTAGGAACACTGGTCAGTGAGACATTGTGACACTTAGTTTAATCAAAAAAGGCATTAGACCTGGGCCACATGGGTGGCTCAGTGGTTGAGCATCAAACCTGGATTTGGCTCAGGTCATGATCCCATGGTCAAGCCCCGCACAGGTTCAGTTCAAGCCCCATGTCAGGCTCCACACTGGCAGTGCGGAGACTGCTTGGGATTCTCTCTCATTCCCTCACTCTCTCATCTCTCATCTGCTCACATTCTCTCTCTCTCAAAATGAATAAACAAACTTTAGAAAAAATGCGTTATACCTAATCGAGTTAAGGACCACAGGAGGTTTGCTGGGGAAAGAAAAAAAATTTGTAAAACGTTACAGGGAGAAAGGATTTAGTTGCATTTCATAAACCTGCTAATTATGTGTTGTAACACATGGATATGCGGTACACTATAAATAGAAGATAAACCTGTGTCCAATCACTATCGCACTACCTGATTTCAATTTCCAAGAAGGCATTTTTGAATATGGAATCACCCTGAGCCCACGCTTTCTTAGAAACAAACTGATTTTCAAAGTTCAGGATTTTATAATGCAATTCTAATTACTTGTGATGTATCTCACAATTAGTCGCATATGGGAACATGTTTAAAAACCACTGTCCTATAAGTAGAGTTCAAATGCAATCAATCACACACACTCAAGCCTCACATCCTCATCATTGCCTACTTCTCCAACCTCATCTTCCAACACTCCAGCTCCAGACTCTGGTCTGAAACAACAACCAGCTTGTAATTTCTCATACTTATCATGCCATTTTATATTTTTACGTCTATAACCAACAGTTCATCTACATGCTGTTACCTTTCTCACCAACTCTAATCTTGTTTTTCATGAATATTTATCCAGTCATCAAAACTGTAGGCCACTGTCTCAAGTACAGCTTCGTTCTTTATGTATACCCACATTACTCAAGTATATTACACTGAACAATAGCCATATGTGCACATCCCATTGGCTCCCACCCCTGGTACAACTGAGCTTCTCCAGATCTTGTTCCCCATAATACTAGCAAAGAATAACTTACATTCAAGATTTTTAATAACACACCACTCCCTTGAACATGGACAATGTTTGGTACATATTCAAATAAGCACATTTTCACTATTGGTCTCTGTGCCAACATAAAAGCCTAAGATTTCTCAACTGCTCATTTAGATCTGCACCCTTATCTGTAACATTAAAGGAACTAGTTCATTTAAGAAACAAAGATGATGAGCTCTTAGCTTTAAATATTTGACATAGAGTGAGGTGGGGAAGGCAATGACCATTTGTACTCTTAGGAGAGGTTGAGGTATTCCCCAATCATCTTCTGTAGGGTTTTAGACCACTGTCCTCTGAGTGTAAGAATTGGACTCTAAATCCAACCATGCTACTTACTGGTGTGCATAATCAGGCAAATCACTTGGCCTCTTTGAAATCAGTTTGTTTGGGTTTTTTTTTTTTTTTTTTTTTTTGTAATCTATACAGGAAGATGACAACTCCCAGATTAACTTATTTTAAAATTATTTTTCCACCACCCAATTCCATGGCCTCTCTAATATTTCAGAACATCACAAAACGTTTATGATTTCATCATCTCCCTGCTTTTCTTTCAGAGCTATACCTGCCTATGGTAACCCAGTGCTGGTTCACACTGGCTCAGATAAAAAACTCAGTACTTCTTCATAATCTATTAAAATTTCAACCTCCAATCCATAGGTGAATAGGAAACACCTGACTGATTATTTCCAGAAAGGTGACTGTTAAAGGTTTCTGCTCTTTAAAGTTCATTTGGGTCAGCACACATCATCCTTCTACTGAGGGCTTCTCTAGTGGTCTTTCCCCACTCAGCACCCAGTTTTCCTACTCTAGCTCTTGCTCTTCTTGCTTTCTCTTCTTTCTTCACTACTGTCTGGTCTTTTCTTATAAACAAAATAATGATGTCTTTTTCTCATGCAGATTGGGTCCCTAGTCTTTCCCTTATCCTTCCTTTACAATGCTTGTAAGAGTCTCACCTATCCTAAGTCATTTTATTGAGATACTTTCCCTAAAATGACTTCAGATGTCAGGGCTAAGACAACCAAATGTTTTCCAACAATCTCTTCCTTTTCCTTCCCAAATGTCAGAGCCAGAACAAATCAGAGTTCTACCCCAACATTTGTATTTTAAAGTTGATGGATGCTTGAAGGAGTTTAATGACTTGTCTGAGATAAATGAGAAAATCAAAAGCAAATCGAAAACTTCCGTCCCACATTTTGGGCTCATTTCAACTCAATATTTTCCTTATCAACAAGTACTTCTTTTAAAAGTAAATATCTGGTCTCCTATTCTGGTCTCCCGGCCTAGCTGAGACCCGTGAATCAGTTTTATAAATCGGAGGATACAGAAAGAGATGGATAAGGTCTGCTCTCATTTACCTCAGCACATGTGATCAGTATCTTCCTCTTTGACTAATGTATGCTTCACTATTTAAAGTTGATCTCCAGCATGGTCTTGCTTGTGAATCTTTGTGCAGTGCTCAGAAAAGTAAAAGAATCTGAATTTTGTAATTATGGTAATTCTCCATGAAAACTGCATTAGAGTGGGTTATGCAGAGGTATTTTTATTCAGAAATTGCAATGAAAAAGGATATGGATGCTCTTGGCTTGCAAAAAATCAAGCCAGATCTTTCCTCATTCACAAATTCTCAACATACAGAGCTTTTGGTAAAAATACAAAAATAACTGCCTAAGAAAAATAATGACAAAGATTTTTTTCTGCCAAAATCACCACCTATGCTCTGCTCTCTAAAACTTCCAAAGGGTAATCCCTGGCTCTAAGACTACTAAAGTCTCCTGTTGCTATTAGGGACTTTCCAACTCCCTTAACAATATAATGCTGTGATTCTGGAACATAAAGAAGTTAAGAAACTTTCTAGTTCTCCAGGGTTTGATTCTCCAAGTTCCATGTACTAATTGGGAACCAAAAAATGAGGTGAAAAAAACTTTTAATTAATTCAAGTTATCTGGGCCCATAAAACACTTGATTGCTGAGCAGCCTTTGTGCAAGTAGAATTGTAGGAGACTATTTGCCTCCTTCATTCCTTCTGCAGATTGCCCTCGAATTACATAGCAAACACTGCAATTAAAAACTATAGAAATGCCTTCCTACAGGGCCTCTGAGCTTGTAAAGTAACTGAATTATTTTCAGAAATGTCTCCAAATATTTCAGTTATATGAGAAACAGAAGACAAAACATCCTTACTGAGCTTTTAAATGGCCACAGAGTAAAGGGAGAACATTGATCAATCAGATAACTGACTACTATCAAATGCCCCTTGAAGACCCTGAGTTTTTAGCACAATGATTGTGATTTTATAAAGATTATATAACAGTCTTTGAAGGAATAGTGCATTGGAATGAGTACCAGACGTAAAGAGTTGTGAATTAAACCTCAGCTCGACTATTGGTGAGCTAAGTGATCTTATACAATTGTGGTATATTAATTATATTAATGACCCCAATTCTTCACTCTTTCCTAGGCTTGCCTACTCTGATTTGGTCCTACACAGGTGGCTTGATTTGATCACTGGAGCATTAAGAAATATAATGCAAGAACAGACTAGTAAAGCACTTTCACTTAGGTTAGTCCTCTCTTTTCCATCTCTGCTATTATCATGAAAATATGTCCAAGTTACCCAACTGGAGGATAAAATGCACATTAAGCAGAACTGAGGTGCCTCAGTTGCCAACAGCCAAGGCCACTTTACATGAGTCAGTCAATCCCCAACAAATGAGTGAGTCCACAATCAGCAAGCCAACTCACAGCTGATTTGAGATATAAAGATAATATAGTTGAGGTCACATGGATCCAGGTGTCTCATAGACTTGAATAAATGTTTATTTTGGTGTACCACTGAGATTTTATGATTGTTTATTATGCTGTTTCATTGTAACAATGTAACACTGATGTAGCAATAAATGGTTTCATCGCCTATCCAACACTGACTCACCTGGTCTTTATCCCTCTTAAAAGAGTCATAATTTTATTCATTTGTCTCTCCTATTTTTATCCATAGGGAAAATATCCTGATGAGTTCAAGCTTCCTACCTTACTTTCTAGAACTTTTACATTTTTGCCTTTCATACTGAGATATACAATCCATCTGGAATTAATTTTTGTGTATGGTATCAGGCAAGGTCAAGATTTATTTTTTACTATGTGTACACTATTTGACTCAATATGATTTTATTGAAAGCTCTCTTCACCACTGCACTACAGTATCACTTTTGATATAAACTAATTGACCATATATGTTTGGATCTCTTTTTGGCCTCTTGTACTGTTCCATTAGTCTATTATACTTATCCTTGCACAAATACTACATTGTCTTTTTAGCTATAGCTCTATATAATAAGATTTGATTTTGGCCCTCTAAATTATTTATTCTTTATGGGTGGGTTAGCTAGTGTTGGCATTTGTATATTTTGGTATCTGTGTATAAATTTTCACAATAATCTGCTGGAATTTTGATTGAGATAGCCTTGAACCTATATTTCAATTTAGAGAGAATGACATCTTTATACTATTGAATCTTCTAATCCATTAATTTAGGTATTTTTAAATTTCTCTCAATAATGTTTTATTGATTTTTCTTATATAAATGTCTTGTCATATATTTTTATATTTTTGATGCTATTATAAATTTTGCTTTAAATGCTATTTTCGACTTTCTTGTTATTGGTATGTAATGATTTTTCTATGCTAAACTGATATTTAGCAATCTTGGTAAATTCACTTTTTTGCAACTTTTTAAAATTTTTAATTGAAGTATAGTTGACATTAATTCACTTTTTAAGTCCAATACTATAGATCATTTGAGTATCCTAATCATAGAGCATTATTCATAAATAGTGACAGATTTGTTTTCATTATTTATATCATTTATCATTACTTTTAGTACTGGTTACGAATTCTGGTACTTAGAGTAACATATTCAGGAGTTGAGACATATAAGGTAAAATGAGAGAATTTTATTTGAAAAATGTATTGGTGCCTGAAAATGGCTAAGGACTATTTAAAACTAGGTTTAGGTTCCTTAAAAATTAAGATTCCTCTTATAATACAAACAAGCAGATTATAGACGACACAAAATATTTCTAGTTCCAAAATACAATTACAAATATAAAGTCCATTTTCTTAGTACTGGGTGTAAATGAGCTCCCAGAAATCCTATAAAATGTATTTCTAATGATTTTAGTGAGACAAAACAGAAGAGAATAAAAATAAGTAAAAATATATTACTCTGATGTCTAATAAATGTAAAGCAAATTAACAAATTTCCAAGTAAATTGTGGAAAACAATTTAGGACACCCTAAACAGCATGGCATGATCTGCCCAGAGATTGTTAATTAATCAATTCCAGATGGGTTGTGTATCTCAGTATGAAAGGTAAAAACATAAAGGTTCTAGAAAGTAAGGTAAGGAGGCTTGGACTACCAGGATATTTTGTTACTTTCTTTACAAGACAGAATGAAAACTGGTTTCAGATTTTTAAAACTCAGTTAAAATCATGAATTTATAATATTGTAATTACTAAAAGAATCTGATTTATTTGGAGTCTATTCAAATATGAAATGCTGATTATCCTTGTTCTTTTTTTTCTTTTTTTTAAATTTTTTTTAACGTTTATTTATTTTTGAGACAGAGAGAGACAGAGCATGAACGGGGGAGGGGCAGAGAGAGAGGGAGACACAGAACCGGAAGCAGGCTCCAGGCTCTGAGCCATCAGCCCAGAGCCTGACGCGGGGCTCGAACTCACGGACCGCGAGATCGTGACCTGAGCCGAAGTCGGACGCTTAACCGACTGAGCCACCCAGGCGCCCCTGATTATCCTTGTTCTATGTAGCTATATAATATTAAACTTTTTCATTCTAGTATAGTATTATTTTTATAACTTTTTGTTCATCTCCACTTATAAGGCATTACATAATTTTTCTTCTCATCCAAGCTAGGACACTTGACAATGAAAGTGAACTATTACTAATTACACCAGGGAAACTCTGCTAAGTAGACTCGTTCTGAGCAAATAAGACATATGGTCACCATTCCAAGGTTGATTCTATTAGGGCCATCATGTTCCAAAGACACAAGATGTTTGACTAGAAAAACAAAAACCAAAACCAAAACAAAACAAACACAACAAACTAAACAAACAAAAACTGGCATTATGCGTTGTTTGTGCCCCAGCTGACAGCAACTACTTAAGTTTTGGTCTGAACCTGATGTCTTCCAAGGTCCAGAAGCAAGTACATGGAGTCATGCTTCTCTGGGACTAAGGATGATAACAAATGTAAGATATAATTCTTAAATGAGAAACAGTGAACCCTATTAACATAACAGGTGACCAGAGCCTAGGGGAGAGACGGATGATAAGGAATCTTTACGAAAGCTCATGGTGGAGGTTAGGAGGTGTGAGATCTGAAGTCTAATTAGGGTTATTCTTTTTTCCTTTTCTGCATTGTCATTCCTTTGTATCTTCCTCAAATCTTCAGTTAGTAAATAGAAGCCCGGAGCTAGCTATAGTTCAGGGAATGAAGGGAATGTAAATCCATGCATGGGATGACACAAACTGGATCAAAATGACATCAGCATTGATGACATTGAAGAACAGGCAGAAATGACTGGTCCTGAAGCCTAAATAGTGGTATGAAACAAGAGATCAGCCACAACCAGTAGTCTCTAAACACTTTCATTTAGTCACCCTTCAGTTATTCTGTCCCCCTCTGAATAGCACATCATTCTCTCCTAAGAAAGCCAACTAAAGTTTACAAATTGCTAGTCTATCTGCCCCCTAAGCATTTTCCAAAGAAGGGCCAATCTGCAATATGGTCATTCCACTTTCTAGGCAGCTGCACAATGACCAAGTCTAAATCCAACAAAGTCAGGAAACCATGAATCAGTGAAACGACTCTGGGGCCATTTTTTAAAATCTTACTTTGTATAAACTGGGTTCTAGCCAGCTTCTCACTGATCATGATGATGAAAGAAAGTAATGCAAAGGAGTGACAAACAGTATATATATATGAACAGTATATATATGATATACATATATGACTGTTCTGGAAAGAAATTCCCAAGAACTCCATCTTGGGAATAAATATGTTTGATGTAAATCAGGCTGTGAACCTGTTATACAAAACCTCTATTGTGGTTTGTCAGTCAAATCTTTCACTACCTCCTTGAGTATGCTGACAGCTCGTGGGTTTAGACAAATGTTGGCTCAGTATATCCTAACAGCTTTGCATATTGGAGAAATTTAAAACATTTTATCCCCCTTATAGTTTCAGAAAGTACACCAATACAAGAAGTCACTCAGGTCTTAGGTCTTTTTGTTGTTACTGTCGTTCGTTCGTTCGTTCGTTAGATAGATATAGGATCTTGGAAGGATCATGAACTTGTGGTTCTCTCAAATTTCTTGAAGGACATTCCCAGAAAATAATTATTTACTACTATTATTACTAAGAAAAATAAAAGATTCAAGGAGACAGAGATAGAAGTAGAATGACAATGGAATAAAGGAGGCCTTTCTTTTGTGATGTAGTATCCTATAAAATGCTCACTGCTGCCTCTTTCTGAACTATAAGGGGAAAATGAATCTCTATTTTACAATTAAAAGTAAACACAAGATTTTTAAAAAATTAAAAGGTTAAAAAAATAAAAATTTAAAATCTAAATAAAAATTAGCAATTAAATAATGTAGAATTTTAAGCAGTGTTTAAAAAGCTGAAGCAATCAAACAAGAGTAAAACCAAGTAACGTAATATCTTAAAGTTTTCTAAAATTCTAAAAGAATCATAAGCTATTATTTCAAAAAAACAGCTCTTAGTTTCATTTATCTGTTTTGGTTTCTTTGGATCCTATATCATTTAGTTCCTCTAATGTTTATTATTTCCCTTATGCTGGCTTTGGGCTTTATTTCCTGTTCCTTTTCTAGCTTCTTTCTTTCTAGTTATAAGATTAGGTTATGTACTGGGGACATTTCTTGCTTCTCAAGATAGGAACAACAGATGATGGCAAGGATGTGGAGACAGGGAAGACCTTTTGCACTGTTGGCGGGAATGCAAACTGATACAGCCACTCTGGAAAACAGTATGGAATTTCCTCAAAAAATTAATAATAAAACTAGTAATCGCACTACTACACATTTAACCAAAGGATACAAAAATGCTGATTCGAAGGGGCATATGCACCCCAATGTTCATAGCAGCACTATCAACTATAGCCAAATTATGGAAAGAGCCCAAATGTCCACCCAACTGACAAACTGATAAAGAAGATGTGGTATACATGTACAATGGAATACTACTTGGCGATTAAAAAGAATGAAGTCCTGCCATTTGCAACAAAATGGATAGAACTACAGGGTATTATAAATTAGTCAGAGAAAGATATCATATGATTTCACTCACATGTGGAATTTGAGAAACTCAACAAATGAACATAGGGGCTCAGAAGGAAAAATAAGATAAGAACAGAGCAGGAGGCAAGCCATAAGAGACTCTTAAAGACAGAAAATAAACTGAGGGTTGTTGGAGTGGAGGTGAGTGGAGGGATGGATTAAATGGGTGATGGGCATTAAGGAGAGCACTTTTCAGGATGAGCACTGGGTGTCATATATAAGTGATGCATCACTGGGTTCTACTCCCGAAGCCAAGACTACACTGTTTGTTAATTAACTTCAATTTAATTTTTTAAAAAATATAGGATATTGTTTTAAAAAAGAAACATAACCTAAATTACTTAAATTTTTAAATAAAAAACTCTGAGAATAATATGATAGAGGAAGAAAGAATATATAATATTAATCATTCAAATCTAATATGAATATTTAAAGTATGAAATTCAGATGAAGAAATAAAATGATAAAAGTAAATGTTTTTAAAGCTGAACGTTACCATAACATAGAAAAGAAATGGAAATCCCAGATAAAAACCAAATGTAAAAACCATCTAAAGGTAGATCCACCATTCCATAATAACAGATTCTTCCTGGATTAGCAACATACTTCATGGATAGAAAGTCAGTGGTACAAAGGAAAAGATATAGCTCTACTTTTATCCATGGATATTTCACTAAGTAGTTATTTTCTTTTAATTTTCAAAAGGCTTTAAAAATCAGTCATTTAATTCCATATCCAAAGCAGTTAGATCCCATGTATCAGAAGGCCTTCAGAAAAAAAGACTGTCAAAGTAGATATGTTGAAAGTAGAAAAGAATAATAACTTAATACCTCATAGGTGGATATGAACAAAAAGTTATAAAAAATTATTATACTAGAACCAAAAAGTTTAATATTGTACAGCTACCTAGACAGAGGACAATCAACATTACATATATGAACAGGCTCCAAGTAAATTATATTTTTTAGTAAATACAATATTGTAAGTTCATGATTTTAACAGTTTTAAAAATCTGAAACAAGTTTTTATTCTGTCTTATAAAGTAAGAAAATATTAAATTGGTTTTGAAAATAATCTTATCAAAAAGCATTTAAAGGGTAACATTGTCCTGTCTGGAAATCTCTCTCACTATTACATTACCCCTCTACTTGCCCTCACGTTCAAGCTCTTGAACAATAAGAAAAAAACATAATCGCTGACTCCTAAAACATAGGCATTTACTTATTTTCATTATGCACTGCACCAAAAAAATTTTTAAAGCTTGAGAGATTTGAGAGATGAATTTGACACAGCAACAAGAACCGACCTATTAGGCTCTTTGGTTTCCCTAATTGATTTTCATATTGTGATTATAAAAATAACCTGTCCCTTTCCCATTTACTTATTAAAAACATTTCTTCTCAATAGGTGTTTTACAGCCTCCTTAACATCTTTGTTCCTAAGACTGTAGATTAAAGGATTAATCATAGGAGTAATAACCCCATAAAACAAGGATATAAGTTTGTCAGTAGCATCCAAGTCCTCTGAATTAAGTGTCTCTTTAGACTTGGGCTTCATGTACATGAAGAGAATGGTTCCATAGAATATTATCACCACAGTCAGATGGGCTGAGCACGTGGAGAAAACTTTGCTTCTCCCCTCAGAAGAGCGAATTTTGAGGATGCTGACAATGATTAATGTGTAAGAGATAATGATTAATAACAGTGGTGTCAATATAAACAGTGTTGTGGCCACGAGCATGATGAACTCGTTGCCTGAGATGTCAGCACAGGCCAGTTTCATGATAGCCAGAATTTCACAGGAGAAATGATTGATGACGTTATTCCCACAGAAAGGCAATTGTACTACAAATGCGGTTTGTACTGCAGAGTTGATGACTCCTATGATCCAGGACCCAGCTGCCATGGGCACATAGGAATCCTTGCTCATGATGACAGGATATCTTAGAGGGTTGCAGATAGCCACATACCGGTCAAAGGCCATCATGCCCAGGAGCACACACTCTGTTGTCCCCATGGCCAAGCCGAGGAACATCTGTATTGCACAGCCAGAGAAGGATATGGTCTTTCTTTCTGAGAGGAAGCTCACCAGTGTGGAGGGAATGGAGGTGGTGGTGTAGCAGATGTCCAAGAAGGAGAGGTTCCCCAGGAAGAAGTACATAGGGGTGTGAAGGTGGGGGTCCCAGATGCTGATTAAAATAAGGGTGCCATTGCCCAGAAGGATGACAACATACATTATTAAGATCAGTGCAAAAAAGAGTAGCTCAAGCCTTGGGTAGCCAGAAAGTCCCTTTAAAACGAATTCCACCAGAATGGTTTGATTTTCCCATTCCATTCTACTGTTTCTCTTTTACCTGTAAAACATTAAAATTTGTTAAAACAAAATGTGTATCTTACGATTACTTTCAAATGTGTACTAGTTTACAAGTACCATATTCTTCCAGAAGGGAAAAATATTTCTAAAGGAGAAGACTAAAGAAAAAAAAGAAGTATACAAAAATGAACCAAAGCAAGGAAGAGGAAACTAACATGTTTTATGCTACATGCAATGTGTCATGTAATTTAGTTAATCTCATCATAGTGCTAAAATAGAGGTATTGTAATCCACATTTTACAGATAAACTAAAGTATAAATATTAAGTAAACTTGACTAAAGGTAAATATATATCAGAGCTAAGTCAGATTCAAACCTAAGTCTTCCTTGCTGAAGCCTGGCCTTTTTATCATATTTATCATCACATATGTAAACTAGAGGTTATAATAAAAACGTAGCATTGTATTTTATGTGTAACTGAACAATAAACCATTTTTACTGGCTACACACCACCACACAATAAATCAATGATCTTGTCACTCCTTGAAATTATAATGTTATGTTTACTATCTGTCTTGACCAGAAGCATGTAAACTTTACAAAAGTAGGTACTTTTGTTGTTTACTTCCACAGTCCAGTACCTATAGTGAAGTGGACACAGAAATAGATGTTCAAAAATATATGTTGAATAAAGGAATAAAATGAAAGACAAAATAATGGCTACTATTTGTCACTCTGTGTCAATCCACTACTAATTGCTTACTTTATGCATTACCTCATTTAGTCTGAATGGCATCCCTATTAGGCAATTACTGTTGTTAGCATCATCATCTTTATTAACAGAGGAAGAAAATAAAGCACATAAAAGTTAAGTAATTTGCCTAAGGTCAAGGTCATATAGCTAAATAATGGTATAACTAAGATTAACCCCAAGCCATATGGCTGCAGAGTATAAATTCTTAATTATTCAATTTGCAGAGAACTTGGCTCATAGACTAGATTACCTTGTAATCTAATTTACTAATATTTTCTAATACTAACATTTCAAAAGAAATATCAAACCAAAATAGATGATTGTTCAGAAAGAAGTAAGATTTCAACATGGAGATTTGAGAGAAGTTCATTTTAATACTTTATATTTTGCTACAAATGTGTTGTCATGGGGTTGCATTTAATCCTTATAATCTGTGCTCTCCCTTGTGAGACGTTCTATCTCCTTTTTCCTTACTATCTTAAGTGATATTTTTTCTGTATTAGTCTCACAAGGCATTTCCCTATATTACAGATCTTCTCAAAAAAGGAAAGGAGGCTTTTGGATAGATTTATCCTTTCCAATCTTTTTTTCCCTGTCTTATGAACTTAAGAAGTTTGTTTGTAAATTTTTTCAAGCTTATTTGGATTTTCTAATTTCATGAAATAAGAACTAAATTCGTTAATATTTCCCTTCTTCCCTATTGCTAACTGTAATTCATGCTCTTAAAATACATTGTTTCCTAAAAACTTAGATTTTGATATGAAATGTTCTTTTCATTAACTTCTAGATAATTATTTTTCCTTTTCCTCTTTAAACCAGGAGTTACCCAAGTGTGTGTTTCTTGAACTCTAGTCATTAGATATTTGTGTTCGATTTTTGTTATTTCCAATTTTATGATATGAGAAATGACTTATAATTCTCTAGTTATGGAGACTTTGGCAGCCAATTACTTGATCCATGTTTTAAATGTTAACAAAAGATATGAATTCTCTTTGAGAGAGACATATGATTTTATATAGATACACAATACATGCATACATGTATACATATAATCAAGTTTATTTAATGTATTATTCAAACCTTTGAAATAATTAACTTCTGTCATCTATAATTAATAAATTATATATAAATATTGGTAAGCATGTTCTGCCTATATAAGTAGGATTTTTTTTATATGCTTACTTCTGTGTTGTTAATGGCTGATAATCTTTATAAACTATGAATGTTCTTAATTGGCCTTTCTCCTGTTTTGTGCTTTATTTTCCACTTTTAGGATATTTCTATTACACTCCTGTTTCCTCTTAGTTTGGGAGCTTTTGCCTACTCTTAGTGCATCCCATTATTTTCAACTTTTCTTTCTCTTTCTCGCTTTAAGTATACTACTTGTAAGTAACATATATCTGGTTTAAATTTTTAATCTCCTTTTACAGTCTCTGTCTTATATGAAAGTATTTAGTCCATTCACTTTATTTTTTTTCACTTTCCCATGATTGGTTTATTTATTTATTTATTTATTTATTTATTTTTTTAATATATGAAATTTATTGTCAAATTGGTTTCCATACAACACCCAGTGCTCATCCCAAAAGGTGCCCTCCTCAATACCCATCACCCACCCTCCCCTCCCTCCCACCCCCCATCAACCCTCAGTTTGTTCTCAGTTTTTAACAGTCTCTTATGCTTTGGCTCTCTCCCACTCTAACCTCTTCTTTTTTTTTCCTTCCCCTCCCCCATGGGTTTCTGTTAAGTTTCTCAGGATCCACATAAGAGTGAAACCATATGGTATCTGTCTTTCTCTGTATGACTTATTTCACTTAGCATCACACTCTCCAGTTCCATCCACGTTGTTACAAAAGGCCATATTTCATTCTTTCTCATTGCCACGTAGTCCATTCACTTTAAAATATAGTTATTAATCTATTTAATTTTCTTCTTTGCATATACTTTATTTTTATAACTTATTTACTTTACATTAGTGCATTCTCTTTTTTTCCCACTTCCTTATTTTTGCTGGTTAAGTTGTCACTCTTATTTGTTTTCATTAACTTGAACACTCTACTCAATTTTACCATTCCATAACTGGATATCTTCTCTTTCTCTACTCTCAAAATTTGACTTACAGGACCCAACCATTTGCTCATAATGATTATTTTTTTCTACTAGAGTGCTGCCTAACTCCTAAACTATCCCTCAAACATTAAATGAAGACAGAACTACAAGAATACTTTTATTCCCCCATTTCTATCCTCAAATTACTAAATGTCAGTCAGTGAAATAATGTAGAAGTATTTATAATTTCCTTACAATGAGCCTTTTTGAGAGTTCTTTCTCAGCCCTTACACTATACGTATTGGATATTCTTCATCAATGTATTTACCACTCTATATTTACTCATTGTTCACTATTGGTTCCTCTCTCTTCTGTTTCTCTTCTATTCTCTTCAGGACCACATGTTAATTTATATTTTGGTTTGGTTAGAGTATATTTGCAGAATTTTCCTCAGATTATAATGTAATAGATTATCTAAATTTCCATAAATTATCAAATATCTTTCTTTTTTAAAATCGCAGATAAAAATGCATGACTTTTCTACCAAATTCTACATTTCAGAATATACCCTAAGGATATAATATACATAATTATGCATAATATACAATATATAGTTATATATCATATACAACAACTATATGTATAACATGTAATATATAAGTATATATTAAAATATATATTGGTAATATACATACATATGTATATATAAGTTGTGCCTGCTGTTAATTGACATCGTTATTTTATTTGGTACATTAAAGGTTATATATAATTATACATATAAGTATGAATATACAAACACTACACACACACACACACACACACACACACACACATATTAAAAAAAAGTTTTCAAGAAACTGAGTGACCAACATCACAGGGAGCTACAGAGAATTTTCCTACATCTCTCACCATGACTCATTCTTTAGATGTCTATGCACTGATCTCATAAGGACAAGGCATGGTTTCACCTCTAATGGCTTGCCTCCTAAGGGCAAGGAGACAGGAACTCCTATATTCTCAATGTACACTCTAATTGGTACATCCTCTATGGAGGACAATTTGGAAATATATGTCAAAATCATAAAAGCATACATATAATCATTGACCAAGATTTACTTGTAAGTAATTATCACTAGTTATGCTAGCACATGTGTAAAGTGATTTACATACAAATTGATTCATTAACATATTGTCTGTATTAGCAGATGTGGAAACAGTTTACATTTCCAGGAAAAGGGGACATAGAAATAATGGAATACTATTCTGCTGTCAAAAAGAATATGGGCCTTTTTGTGCATTGATGTGGAAATATCTTTAAGAAATATTAACTAGAAAAGTAATGCTCAGAATAGTATATATGACACACTAACATTTGTGAAAAAATATTATATATGTATTATGATACACATACATACATGCATTTTTGCTCATATATAGAATATCTCTAGAAAAAGAAACAAGAATAGTTATCACCAGAAAATGAAATGGATAGCTGATTAACAGGAATGGAAAGTTGGCTATTTACAGTATATCTTTTACTACTTTTTGAAATTTTGGCACTCTATGAATAGATTGCTTATTATTTAAAAAGCAACATTAAAGCTCTTGAGATTCACTGCCTGCCTCTCTCTCTCCTTTCACTTACATCACTACATGACATATACTACATCAAACCATCCATTGTCATAGGACACAAGGCTGTATGTTTGAAAATTGTTTTAACTTGTTCAGTATTACACACTACATGAGACTTGGAGACTAATAGGTACTCTAAATATAGTCAAATTTTCAATACTCAATATACTTAAATAGTATCATTAGGATTTTCAGGCCCATAACCATCTCCTGTCCCACCATCAAGCTGTAAACTATTCTTTGACCAGGTTAAGGGTCTATCCTTATATCCTATGTCATTTCCTTTCCATTAAATGCATTATTGCTTTTATGAGTAGTAAAATTCCCCAAACAAAATAATAGCTCAATAAATGCTAGCTATTATTCTTGTTCCATTCTCAATTCCTCTGTCCACCAAATGTTATGGGGCACTTTGCTCTGAAATAAGGATCCATCTTCTCATTTTCAGACCATAACTAGTCTTCGTGGGATCACCCAAAGCCAAATCTGATTTTCCTGTTTTAAAATCCTCTTTGCCCGAGCTTTTAAAATTATTTAATTTTTTAGAAGATTTCTATCTTATAGAATTTGTCATACTTTTCTGGGTTAGGTCTCAAACCACTTGAGACCCCCAAGGGTATTATGTACACAGGGGTCCTTTGAATAGTGAAGATTATATGCACACCTGTAAAAAAAAATCACCTGTCAAAGTCATTGTTCCATTAGCTATCCCCATGCTACATGATATTCTAACAAACACATTCCATACCACTGTCAAGCACACCGACTTTGGAGGCAAACTTAGGTCAAACACTATCTCTGCCTCTTAACTAGATGGCCTGGGCAGGTTTTTGATCATCACCATCCCTCACTACAGGATGCAGATAAAAACACCTATATCATATTATTTGTTGATATGACTACATGAGCTGGTGCATATAACCAATTAGCACAACAGTGGTTCCCATTGTCAGTGGTTTCCTTCATGCTTCTCCGTTCATTTCTTCCTTCTGTTAGAGTCATCTGCATCTCTTTATCTCTTTATCATTTCTTTATCAAGTACATGTAGCTTAAAAGCTTAATCAGATCACACACAATGTTCTGACAAATGGTATTATTTCATCCTACGTACAGATCCTAATACACTTTATCACAGTCACCCCAATCTTCTGGACACCAGAAAATTAGGTGCCAAAATGGCAAAAATCATCTCAAGTTCTGCCTTATATCAAATTCAATTCCCTCTATAAAAAGATAGGGTTGTAGTAAGGTACCAGTGTGTTCCTTGTCCTAAAACACATGACTAACTTTTTTGACTAAGACTACTTTAACATTTTTAGCAAGCCTCTTGACATAAAAAGGAAAAGGAAAAGGAAAAGCTACTCACTTTTACAATTATAACCTAATGATCGAAAAGCAGATATTCAAAATAGTCCCCAATACTGCATGCAAACATACTAGAATAATGCCCAAGCAGGTGTCTTTCTGGCTATGCATTGCTTTGGTAAATTTTCTTTTTCAGTTCACAAAATGATAATGTTCAGTTTCTTTAAAAAAATCCAAATTGGTCATAGGATCCTCTTCGTATGTTATCTCTGTATAAAGAGGCCCTGGAACACAGTTCACCTGGTTCTTAAGTGACTGAACCAAATGGAACTGAGCTGTTGCTAGAGGACCAGCGATGACTTGTTTCCCAAAGAACACATAGTCTACTGTACACCCTATAGTAAGCCTCAATTCGCTCAAGTAAATAACAGTGTCCAAATACTATGTAACACACTAAAAAGCTGAACATTAATAAAAAGTAACTCATCCTGCTGGGCAAATTCCTTCCAGTTGGTTGTGCAGTGGTCTTTGCATACAGAACTGCTCTTTTGGTCTCATAGCTCTTTTCTCCCCACCACATCGCAGTCACTAGACCCTTAAATTCCCTTTCTAACACTCAATCTCTCAATGAGAAAAACATCTCATGTTCAAAACTGACACTTTTAAACCATCAGTCCAACTCCTACTTATCGATGATAAGTTTGTTTCCTGTCTTTGCAGTAACTTACCTTCAAACCAGAGACTGCCTGTCTCTCTAGGTTGCAGCAACAGATGATTTTGTCCTGCTTTTCTACTTGCAGCCAATCTTCATGACTCCACATTAGTAGCTGAGCCTCCAAAGAGGCAGCTACTAGTGAGTAATCATTTGGCCATAGAAACTCACTGAGTGTTTGACATTTATAGACACATGACTGTTACAGGTGTGAATACAAAGATAAATTCTGCTAGTTCAGACAAAGCACCATTAGATTCCTCTAGTTCGAAATAGGAAGGAAATTGATACTTAACCATACATTTTAGGAATGGGGCAATTTCCCCATAAAGCCCAGGCTAAAACACTGCCCCATTGTGGACCCACAAATATCTAAAGAATCTGCTCCATGCTTTAGGACACAATTTAAATGTTCTTAAGGACCTCTCTAAACCTCTATGGACAACTTTAAATTGCTTCATAAATGAAATATGTATAAAACATGAGACTTCAGAAATAAAACCCTGAAGACCTAATTACAAGAGGCCCATTACACTGTTTCACACAAAAATCATAAAGAGGCTCATGTACAGTCATCAAAATTTCCCCAACTGAATTCTCTCTCAATTTTTCAATCTCTTTTTCTCCCTGTCTTACACACATGCAAACACACACAGACACACACACACACACACACACACACACACACACAACCTTTTTGGAAGTATAGATTATTTACTGTACAATTTTATATTCACTTTATAAATTATCTTATAATAAAAGTTGACTTTTTGAATGAACACATTCACATTGTAGACATTCTAAAAGTAATACACAGTCTTTGTACAGGAAAGGAAAATGTTTTTTTAGAAGGAAGAAAGGAGAAGGGAAAAGAAAGGCAAGGAAAGAAAAGATATCCTCAGATAATATATAAAGGTTTAAGAAACAAAGCTGAAAACAACCATAGTTCAGAAAGGAGCCTGATCTTCATTATAAAACAACATAATAAATCAAGCTAAAATCATTTGCCCCTCTAAAGATCCAAAAACGAACGTTAAGGCTGTTTACTTTTGAATGATATTTTTTTCTTTTTCTTTTTAAATCATTTTTAACAAAATTAGTTCAAATCACTTTGTTAAAATCGAATTCAAGAAGTGAAATGATGTGGCCAAAAACAGTGAAGATTTTTATGAATCTAAAAGATAATACTAGTTTATGCTCCCACCAGTATTACAGTACTGCTGATTTTTCTCTTGCTCTTGTCATCAATGATGCTTTCAATAGTTTGGGATTTTTTTTTTTTTTTGGTAATCTAAAGGGCTTAAAATAGTATCTCATCATGCCTTTTAATGGAATTTTTAACTACTATAATATTTAACTTTTGTTGTGTCTTAAATAGTTGTATTGTCTTGTATATGTGTTGTATACTCATGTCTTCTACCCATATTTCTATTAAGTGTTTTATATTTTCTAAAATCATTGTTTATATGATATTTATTATATACATACTCAATTACTCAATGAAGCCGATAGTAAGAATTTCTATGAATATAAAAATGCCCAAGATGCAGTCTCTACCTGTCCTATAGGTAGTAATAAAAATATCCATGTAATCAGATGATTTCAATAAAAGGTCGTAATGCTGCAATTAAAATGATGGTTTATGGGCACCTGAGTGGCTCAGTGGTTAAGTGTCTGACTATTGATTTCAGCTCATGTCCTGAATGATCCTACAGTCCTAAGATCGAGCTGCAGATAGGACTCTGTGTTGGGAGTAGAGCCTGCTTGAGATTCTCTATCTCCCTCTCCCTCTGCTTTTCCTCCACTCTCTTTCTCTCAAAAATAGAAAATAAAGTAAAATGATGGTTTAATGTGCTATGGAAGTATAAGTGACAAGTAACTCAGAATCAAGACACACTTGCCAGGAGAGGTGATACCTGAACTTTTTGAGTGGGATTTTTAGAGGTAAATAATATGAGGAAGGACATCCAGGAAGAAGAAACAATAACACCATGGTATAAGACAAGAAATGGCATGATGAAGGCAGGGAAATAAAAATAACGCAGCATCACAAGAATATAAACAGAGAGGCATATGGGGGTTGGTGGAAGATGAAACTAAACAGACCAAAGCAAAGATGACCTCATATGCCATACGTATCAATCAGGATTAGTTACAAATGATAGAATACACTCTGAATGGGAAAAAAGTATTTCATTTATTATTATTAAATAATAGTATGGAAGTGTTTCTATGCAATAATTCCTTCCCAGAATTGTCAGGAAATTTAAGTTTTCCAAGTCACAAAATCCTAATTAAATGAGAATTGGAAAAACAGAAAAGTCTTTTAAAATAAATTTCCTGAATGGAAAAACCCTGTAGAGGCTGAAGTATTAAATAAAGCATATCGGTATTATAGTGATAACATGTATGCCTAGCAATTTGAACATATGGATACATCAAAACAGATGACTTGTTTTTCTTTTCTTCAGAATTTATTCTGCAACACTGACAGGGAAAAAACTATCTTCATCTTCTCTTCTGAGGAGAAATATGCATATTAAAATTTCTACTTTCAGGGCATCTGGGTGGCTCAGTTTGGTTGAGCATCTGATTTGCTCAGGTCATGATCTCACCGTTTGTGAGTTAAAGCCCCACACCAGGTTGACTGCTGTCAGTGCAGAGCCTGTTTTGGATTTTCTGTCCCTCTCTCTCTCTCTCTGCCCCTCCCCCACTTGTTCATTTTCTCTCTCTCTCTCTCAAAATTAAATAAGACATTAGTAAAGATACAATAAAATTTCTACTTTCTTTAATTAAGTAGATTCAAAAATTTAAAGTCTGATAGAAGACTGGGCCCTAGGTCAGTCATCCCAGAGAGCTTATGGAAGCAGTTTGATTTAAGCTCAAACAAACAAACAAACAAACAAAAACAAAAACAAAAAGTAGAGTCTGAGTATCCAAAATGGCCTGTGGGTCAAACACAATATGCTTGACTCTAGAGGTTTTCTACATACCAGGAATTCTTCAGGAAATAAAAGTCTGTTGAGTGTGTTTATGGAAACTAATAGATTTTTATGTTTGTTTGTTTGTTTGTTTGTTTGTTTGTTTTGAGAGAGAGAGAGAGCACCCAAGCTGGGGAGAGGCAGAGAGAGAGGGAGAGAGAGAATTGCAAGCACACTCTGTGCTGTCAGCACACAGCTCATTGCAGGGCTCCAGCTCAGGAAGTGGGAGAGCAGACCTGAGCTGAAATCAAGAGTCTGATGCTTAACCAAGTGAGCCACCCAAACACCCCACTAATAGGTTTTTACAGCCTATTTCACTAGGGTGTGATTCTAATACATCAATAGTCTCAACCTTTGCCATCAGATTTAATCTGTGCATATCTAGGATGGAAGTTAAAGGGACTTAAATAGAGTTCATGACTGTTTGATATTCCTGCCATTAAAATTAAAAACTGAACTTGGAAAAGTGACATTAATATACCCAAATACCACAAACATTTAACTCTTATTTGCCTATGTAAAATATGTTAATCTCTAACATCTTCTAACTTTACTGTTCCATCAATATAAAATTTATCCAGCATAATGGATTTCCTAGAATGTGGCTTACTCTTGAACACACTTTCTCATTCCTGTTGGCCTGTAAATTAGAAATGTTCTTCAGTGGGGCGCCTGGGTGGCTCAGTCGGTTGAGCGTCCGACTTCAGCTCAGGTCACGATCTCACAGTCCGTGGGTTCGAGCCCCGCGTCGGGCTCTGGGCTGACAGCTCAGAGCCTGGAGCCTGCTTCCAATTCTGTGTCTCCCTCTCTCTCTGCCCCTCCCCCGTTCATGCTCTGTCTCTCTCTGTCTCAAAAATAAATAAATGTTAAAAAAAAAAAAAAAAAGAAAAAAAAAAAGAAATGTTCTTCAGATAGAGTAAAAATTTGAGGAGGAAGCCAAGCAAAATCAAGATAATATCACATCCTGTGTGACATCCCCCCAAATCTACCTTCTCAGATCACTAAGGTGACAAAGCTATTAGTAAGAGAGACAAGACATCAATGCAGGTCCACACTAGAAATCAAGAACTTAGATACTCTTCTAAGTTTTGGAAAAGTATTGGAATGATCTCAGGATATCAAAAAGCCTGGCTTCTCCTAAATGGGCATGGATATGACGCCATCTAACCCAACACTTGTCCACATTACTGTCTAGACCAATAGACTGATTTTTCCAACCCAGTTTTAATTTTGCAAAATTTTCTTTATGCTAGAGCTAACATGTAAGCTGAAACAAAGAAAGAAGATAAAATAAGGACGTTCTGATTGATTGCATAGGCTCCATCCTTAAGGCATTTACCCGTTTCCCTCAATAGTCCCAAATGCTCGCACACGTAGTTCCACAGGAAACATATTCTCCAAGAAAATAGTATCTCCAAATGACTTAGGAGGATTTTGAGATTAATGTGAAACTACAACACAAGGCTCTTCACTGGAGAATGTGGGTGCAGTTTTGAGGATTTTTCTGTTTTGCTTTTCTCACAACAGAGAACTTATTTATTTTGAAGCATTTGATGAAGTGATGCATATGAAATAGGACTATGTATGAAGGTGAACATAAAAAGACATATAATACCCAATTCCAACATTGCAGTATATACAGAACACAAAAGATATTGTTCAAAACGCTTGAAACCCATCTCCTAGTGTTAGAGTAATAGGTGACCTCTTTATTTCCCTCACCCTACGGTCTGTATCTTGCAAATTCTCTATAGTGAGCTTGCCATAATATTGAAATGCTATACGTCATTATGAAAAATTGCTAAATAATATACAAAAGTGCAAAAAAAAAAAGTAAAAGTAACCAAACTTCCAACATAATTCTAAAGTTTCAACAAAGTCCAATGTGTTCACAGTCCAATCACCTTTTGCTTTAACTTGCTAAAGTAGCTGCCTTGAAGCTGCCTCCTTCACATCCTTGTTTCTGAGACTGTAGATTGAAGGATTCATCATTGGAGTCATCGCCCCATAGAACATGGATATCAGTTTGTCAGTAGCACTGAAATCATCTGAATTAAGTGTGTCTTTAGACTTGGGCTTCATGTACATGAAGAGAATGGTTCTGTAGAATATTATTACCATAGTCAGATGGGCTGAGCAGGTGTAGAATACTTTGTTTCTCCCCTTAGAAAAGCAAATATGAGGATGCTGACAATGATTAACGTGTAAAAGATAACGATTATTAACAGTCAATGTACAGTGTTGTGACCATGAGTCTGATGAACTCACTGCCTGAGATGTCAGCACAGGCCAGTTTCATGATAGCAAGAAGTTCACAGGAGAAATGATTGATGACATTATTCCTACAGAAGGTCAATTGTACCACAAATGCAGTTTGTACTGCAGAGTTGATAACCCCAGCAAACCAGGACCCAACTGCCATGGGCACATATGAATCCTTGCTCATAATGAGAGGCTATCTTATAGGGTTGCAGGTAGCCACATACTAGTCTGTGCTGCAGAAAGAGATATGGGGACTCTACCTATAGTTTCCCCAGATTTTCCTCTTCCCAGCCCTACCCTGCTTTGGTAAAACTGTAGATTCAGTCCACATTACTTCACTCAGTCCTCACTGGAACCCTCTTGTCAGTGCCCTGGATAATTAAGAGGTTCTTTATGCAGAACACATAGACACAGATTTCTTATGTTTTCTGTCTGGATTAAGCCTGTCTATGGCCAGCAATGACCTCAGGGCTAGCATCCCACATCTATGACCCTTATGCTTACAAGGCCAGTTACTAGCAATCTGACCTTGGGCAATTAACTTTTATGTCTCAGAATGCTCACCTATAATTAACAGTCTCATTGTGGTGTTCTTGGGAGAATAAATAAAATAGTGCATATAAGGCACCCAGCATATAATAAGCACATTTTGGCTTCCTTCATCTTTCTTGACTTATTTTTTCAAATTCTTTTACATATCCATCCCAAGTTTCATGCTCCTACAAGAGTCACTTTAAATTTTTATCAATCAGGAGAACCTGGGTGGCACAGTCAGTAAAGCGACCACCTCTTGATTTTGGCTCAGGTCATTTCTCATGCTTCAGGAGTTTGAGCCCCACATCAGGCTCTGCATTGACAGTGCAGAGCCTGCTAGAGATTTTTCCTCTCTCTCTGCCTCTCCCCTGCTTGAAGTCTCCCTGTCTCTCTCAAAATAAATAAATGAGTAAACTTTTTTAAAAAATACATTTTGGGGGCGCATGGGTGGCTCAGTCAGTTAAACGTCTGACTTTGGCTCAGGTCATGATCTCGCGGTTTGTGAGTTCAAGCCCTGCGTCAGGCTCTGTGCTGACAGCTCAGAGCCTGGAACCTGCTTCAGATTCTGTGTCTCCCTCTCTCTCTGTCCCTCCCCCACTTGTGCTCTGTCTCTGTCTATCAAAAATATATAAAATGTAAAAACAAAAAATTTTTAAATACATTTTTATCAGAGAGGAGCCAAGATGGCAGAACAGCTTGGAAGTTTTTTGTGTGTCTTGTGTGCATGAATACAGCCAGACCAACACTAAATCATCCTGCACAGCTAGAAAACTAATCTGAGGATTACACAACACTATGAGCAACCTGAACCACACAATTCAGCAGGTACACAACTCAGAGAGGTGAAGTGGGGGAGAGAGAAGCTGCAGAGGGCAGGGAGTCTCTTTTACATGTGGAGAGAGGACAGAGATGGTGGGGGGGAGCATACGGGCAAAGCACTCTCCCCAAAAGCAGCTGGAGAGAAAGTGGAAAAATGGAAACAGTTTTTTTTCCACTAAACTACAAAGGGAGAAAGGAGAAAGGAGAAAGGAGAGGGTTTAAATTCCCTCCTTTAAGACTCTATAAACAGGGGGAGTGCAGAGTCTGAAACTCCACAGCTCCATACCTGGCGGTGCTCTGGTGGGAAGGGCGAATCCGCAGGAGCAGAGTGGAGTCTGGGGTTCTTCAGGCCACACAGGGAGAGGTGGTTCCCCTGCTTGGAGGACACCTGGTAGAGGCTATGTGGGTCCCCAAAGACAAGGCCCCAGTGGACCCAGGAGAACAACCATGTTTTCTGGTGCTGGAACAGTTTTGTTAAGAGTGAAGCCTAGTGCCAGACACGTGTTGTGTTTTTCCATAATCCCTGAAACGCTGCTGCTACACTATCTTGTGAACTTTTTCTGGGGCTCGCTGGCACCCAGCACAGTCTCTGGGCATTGGCAGCAGCACAGTCTCGCAAACGTTCCTGGGTGAGGCCAGCACCTGGCCGTTGCTCAGTGAGACCCTCCTGCAGAGGGGCAGAATGGGTCAAAGCCACAGTCCCTCAGAAGTAAGGAATCAGGAAAAACAGCCGCATCTGAGACAAAACTCAGGACGGCGGTGCTGCTTGGGGCTTGGTCACAGACTGTGTAAAAGTGGGGAGTGGATGGAAGCCAAAGACAAAGGATGGGTGCGCTATTGCTGATGGGGGAGAACAGAGTTCCAATACTAGAGACTGGGTAGCTGGGTGACGCCATTTTCACCGCTCCCACGCATGCACATACACACCTACAAGCACCACAACAATCCACCCTAGTAAGCTAAGCAGCACCATCTAGTGGAGAACGGAGCAGTTACATTAAGCCCCACCTAACTGGGCCAACCTCGCTCGTAAGGAATACAACAAGTCTCTCCGCCTGCTTAGTTTATGGACTATAAAGCACTTCATAGTTTGACTTGCAGGGGAAAATGAAGTATTTTCAGTCACATTTCAGTCTATTCGCCGGTCCATCTATTTAATTTTCTTTTTCTTTGTTGTTTTTTTCTTTCTTTTTTCTCTTTTTCTTGAATACAGAAAGACAAAAAATTCATTTTTATTTTCAATTTTTATTAAAAATATTTTAAATGTTTTTCTACTATATTTTTTACTTTTGTGTAAATTTTTTCAAATTCTATTTTACTTCCATCATTTCATTTAAGTCTACTTCAGTGTATTCATTTTTTTCAAATTTTCAAACGGTTTTCTTTTTTTTCTTTCCCCTTTTTTATCTATCAAGCCCCTTTCAACACCCAGACCAAAACACACCTAGAATCTAACATCACTTATTTGATTTTGTGTGTTTTTTTTTAATTTTTAAAATTATAATTTTTTTTTAATTTTAATTTTAATTTTTTTGCACATTAAGTCCTTTTCTCCTTTCAAAATTACGAAATGAGGTATTCACCCCGAAAGGAAGAGCAGGAAGAAATGACAGCCAGGGACTTACCCAATACAGATACAACCAAGATGTCTGAATCAGAATTTAGATCGTGATAATAAGAATACTAGCTGGAGTTGAAAATAGATTAGAATCCCTTTCTGCAGAGATAAAAGAAGTAAAAGATAGTCTGGATGAAATAAAAAATGCTATAACTGAGCTGCAATCTCGGATGGATGCTGTGGCGGCAAGGATAGATGAGGCAGAACAGAGAATCAGCAACATAGAGAACAAATTTATGGAGAATAATGAAGCAGAAAAGAAAAGAGAGGGAAATTAAGGCAAAAGAGGACGATTTAACAATTAGAGAAATCCATGACTCATTAAAAAGGAACAACGTCAGGGGCCTCTGGGTAGCTCAGTCAGTTAAGCATCTGACTTCAGCTCAGGTCATGATCTCACAGTTCATGGGTTAGAGCCCTTCATCCAGCTCTGTGCTGACAGCTTAGAGACTGGAGCCTGCTTCTGATTCTCTATCTCCCTCTCTCTCTGCCCCTCCCCTGTTCACACTGTCTCTCTCAAATAAATAAATGCAAAAAAAAATTAAAACAACAACAACAAAAAAAAACAGGAACAACGTCAGAATCATAGGGGGTCCCAGAAGAGGAAGAGAGAGAAATAGGAGTAGAAGGGTTATGTGAGCAAATCATAGTGGAAAACTTTCCTAACCTGGGAAAAGATACAGACGTCAAAATCCAGGAAGCACAAAGGACCCCCATTAGATTCAACAAAAACTGACCATCAACAAGGCATATCACAGTCAAATTCACAAAATACTCATGCAAGGAAAGAATCATGAAAGCAGCAAGGGAAAAAAAAATCCTTAACCTACAAGGGAAGACAGATCAGGTTTGCAGCAGACCTATCCACAGAAACTTGGCAGGCCAGAAAGGAGTGACAGGATATATTCAATGTGCTGAATCAGAAAAAAAATGCAGCCACGAATTCTTTATACAGCAAGGCTCTCATTCAAAATAGAAGGAGAGATAAAACGTTTCACAGACAAACAAAAATTAAAGGAGTTTGTGACCACTAAACTGGCCCTGCATGAAATTTTAAGGGGGACTCTCAGAGGGGAGAAAAGATGAAAAGATAGATAGATAGATAGATAGATAGATAGATGATACCCAAAGCAACAAAAACTAGAAAGAACCAGAGAACACCACCAGAAACCCCAACTCTAAAACAACATAATAGCAATAAATTCATCTTTCAGTACTCACTCTAAATGTCAATGGACTCAATGCTCCAATCAAAAGACATAGGGTAGGGGCGTCTGGGTGGCTCAGTGGCTTGGGCGTCCAACTTTGGCTCAGGTCATGATCTCATAGTCTGTGCATTCAAGTCCCGCATCAGGCTCTGTGCTGACAGCTCAGAGCCCAGAGCCTGCTTTGGATTCTGTGTCTCCCCCTCTCCCTGCCCCTCCCCTGCTCACGCTCTATCTCTCAAAAATAAATAAGCCTTGAAAAAAATTTCTTAATAAGTAAATAAAGACATAGGGTAACAGAATGAATAAGAAAACAAGATCCATCTATATGCTGTTTACAACAGACTGACTTTAAACCTAAAGACACCTTCAGATTGAAAGTAAGGGGATGGAGAACCATCTATCACGCTAATGGTCAACAAAAGAAAGCCAGAGTAGCCACACTTATATCAGACAATCTAGACTTTAAAATAAAGACTGTATCAAGAGATGCAGAAGGGCATTATTATATCATAATCAAGGGGTCTATCCACCAAGAAGACCTAACAACTGTAAATATTTATGCACCAAATGTGGCACCCCCAATTATATAAATCAATCACAAACATAAAGAAACTCATTGATAGTAATAATAGTAGGGTATTTCAACACCCCACTCACAGCAATGGACAGATCACCTAATCAAAAAAACTAACAAGGTAACAATGGCTTTGAATAACACACTGGACTTAACAGATGGACTTAATAGATATATTCAGAACATTTCATTCTAAAGCAGCAGAATATACATTCTTCTCCAGTGCACATGGAACATTCTACAGAATAGACCATATCCTGGGACACAAATCAGCCCTAAGTAAGTACAAAAAGATTGAGATTGTACCGTGCATATTTTCAGACCACAACGCTATGAAACTCGAAATCAACCACAAGAAAAAATTTGGAAAGGTAACAAATACTGGAGACTGAAGAACATCCTAGTAAAGAATGAATGGGCAAACCAAGAAGTTAAAGAAGAAATTTAAAAAGTATATGGAAGTCAATGAAAATGATAGCACCACAACCCAAAACCTCTGGGATGCAGCAAAGGCAGTCATAAGAGGAAAGTATATAGCAATCCAGGCCTTCCTAAAGAAGGAAGAAAGATCTCAGATACACAACCTAACCTTATGCCTTAATGAGCTGGAAAAAGAACAGCAAATAAAACCTCAAACCAGCAGAAGACCGGAAATAAAGATTAGAGCAGAAATTGATGCTATCGAAACCAAAAAAACAGTAGAACAGATCAATGAAACCAGAAGCTGGTTCTTTGAAAGAATTAATAAAATTGACAAACCACTAGCCACTTTGATCAAAAAGGAAAAGCAAAGGACCCAAATAAATAAAATCAAGAATGAAAGAAGAGAGATCACAACCAACACAGCAGAAATAAAAACAATAATAAGAGACTATTATGAGCAATTATACTCCAATAAAATGGGCAATCTGGAAGAAATGGACAAATTCCTAGAAACATATACACTATCAAAACAAAAACAGGAAGAAATAGAAAATTTGAGCAGACCCATAACCAGTAAAGAAATCGAATTAGTAATCAAAAAACTCCCAAAAAACAAGAGTCCGGGCCAGATGGCTTTCCAGGGGAATTCTACCAAACATTTAAGGAAGAGTTAACACCTACTTTCTTGAAGGTGTTCCGAAAAATAGAAATGGAAGGAAAACTTCCAAACTCTTTCTATGAAGCCAGCATTACCTTGATTCCAAAACCAGACAGAGACCCCACTAAAAAGGAGAACTATAGACCAATTTCCCTGATGAACATGGATGCAAAAGTCCTAAAGAAGATACTAGCCAACCAGATCCAACAATACATTAAAAAAAATATTCACGGGGCACCTGGGTGGCTCAGTCGGTTAAGCGTCCAACTTCGGCTCAGGTCATGATCTCACAGTCCGTGAGTTTGAGCCCTGCGTCGGGCTCTGTGTTGACAGCTCAGAGCCTGGAGCCTGCTTCGGATTCTGTGTCTCCCTCTCTCTCTGACCCTCCCCCTTCATGCTCTGTCTCTCTCTGTCTCAAAAATAAATAAACATTAAAAAAAATTTAAAAAAATATTCACCACAACGAAGTGGGATTTATACCTGGGATGCAGGGCTGGTTCAATATCCACAAAACAATCAATGTGAATCATCACATCAATAAAAGAAAGGGCAAAAACCATATGATCCTCTCAATTGATGCACAAAAAACATTTGACAAAATAAAGCATTCTTTCTTGATAAAAACCCTCAGAAAAGTAGAGATAGAAAGATCATACCCCAAGATCAAAAAAGCCATATATGAATGACCCAACACTAATGTCATCCTCAGTGGGGAAAAACTGAGAGCCTTCCCCTATTGGCTCTGCAATCAGACAACACATGGAAATCAAAGGATCCAAACAGGCCAGGAGGAGGTCAAACTTTCACTCTTCGCAGATGACATGATACTCTAATGTAAAACCCAAAAGATTACATGCAGATGACATGATACTCTACATGTAAAACCCAAAAGAATTGATCCATGAATTCAGCAAAGTTTCAGGATATAAAATCAATGCACAGAAATCAGTAGCATTCCTATATACCAACAATGAAGCAACAGAAAGAGAAATCAAGGAATCAATCCCATTTAAAATTGTGCCAAAAACCATAAAATACCTAGGAATAAATCTAACCAAAGTGGTGAAAAATCTATACACTGAAAACAATAGAGAGCTTATGAAAGAAATTGAAGAAGACACAAAGAAATGGAAAAAGATTCCATGCTCCTGGATAGGAAGAACAAATATTGTTAAAATGTCGATACTACCCAAAGCAGTCTACATATTCAGTGCAATCCCTATCAAAATAACACCAGCATTCTTCACAGAGCTAGAACAAATAATCCTAAAATTTGTATGGAACCAGAAAAGACCCCAAATAGCCAAAGCAATCTTGAAAAAGAAAACCAAAGCAGGAGGCATCACAATCTCGGACTTCAAGCTATACTACAAAGCTGTAATCATCAAGACAGTATGGTACTGGCACAAGAACAGACACTCAGATCAATGGAACAGAATAGAGAACCCAGAAATGGACCCACAAACGTATGGCCAACTAATCTTTGACAAAGCAGGGAAGAATATCCAATGGAATAAAGACAGTCTCTTCAGCAAGTGGTGCTGGGAAAACGGGACAGCAACATGCAGAAGAATGAACCTGGACCACTTTCTTACACCATACACAAAAATAAACTCAAAGTGGATGAAAGACCTCAATTTAAGACAGGAAGCCATCAAAATCCTCAAGGAGACAGCAGGCAAAAACCTCTTTGATCTTTCCCACAGCAACTTCTTACTCAACACGTCTCTGGAGGCAAAGGGAACAAAAGCAAAAATAAACTATGGGACCTTATCAAAATAAAAATCTTTTGCACAGCAAAGGAAACAATCAGCAAAACTAAAAGGCAACTGACAGAATGCGGGAAGATATTTGCAAATGACATATCAGATAAAGAGTTAGTATCCAAAACCTACAAAGAACTTATCAAACTCAACACCCAAAAAAACAAATAATCCAGTGAAGAAACGGGCAAAAGACATGAATAGATACTTCTCCAAGGAAGACATCCAGATGGCCAACTGACACATGAAAAAAATGCTCAACATCACTCATCATCATGGAAATACAAATCAAAACCACAATGAGATACCACCTCATACCTGTCAGAATGGCTAACATTAACAACTCATGCAACAACAGATGCTGGCAGGGATGCAGAGAAAGAGGATCTCTTTTGCATTGCTGGTGGGAATGCAAGCTGGTGCAGCCACTCTGGAAAACAGTATGGAGGTTCCTCAAAAAACTAAATATAGAATTACCCTAAGACCTAGCAATTGCACTACTAGGCATTTATCCACGGGATACAGGTATGCTGTTTCGAAGAGACACATGCAACCCCATGGTTATAGCAGCACTATCAACAATAGCCAAAGTATGGAAAGAGCCCATATGTCCATCGATGGATGAATGGATAAAGAAGATTGATATATACATACAATGGAGTATTACTCAGCAATCAAAAAGAATGAAATCTTGCCGTGTGCAACTACGTGGATGGACCTGGAGGGTATTTTGCTAAGTGAAATTAGTCAGTCAGAGAAAGACAAAAATCATATGACATCACTCATATGAGGACTTTAAGAAACAAAACAGATGAACATAAGGGAAGGGAACCAAAAATAATATAAAAACAGGGAGGGGGACAAAACAGAAGAGACTCATAAATATGGAGAACAAACTGAGGGTTGCTGGAGGGATTGCGGGAGGGGGGATGGGCTAAATGGGTAAGGGGCATTAAGGAATCTATTCCTGAAATCATTGTTTCACTATATGCTAAATAATTTGGATGTAAATTTTAAAAACTAAAAAATAAAATTAAAAAAAAAAGAAAAAAATTAATAAACTTAAAATACCTGCCTGTGACAACTGGACTTGTCACTTTCTTTTTTTTTTTTAAGTTTATTTATTTATTTTGAGAGAGAGAGAGAGAGCAGAGGAGGGCCAGAGAGAGAAGGAGAAAGAGAGAGAGGGAGAGAGAGACAGAGAGAGAAGAAGCCCAAGTGTGGGTCTCGAATCCATGAACCATGAGAACATGACCTGAGCTGAAATCAGGAGTCAGACATTCAAGCAGACACTCTGGAGGAGTTGTGGGAGGGGGGATTGGCTAAATAGGTAAGGGGCATTAAAGAATCTACTCCTGAAATCATTGTTTCACTATATGCTAACTAATTTGGATGTAAATTTTTAAAAATAAAAAATTAAATAAAAAAATAGTATTAATATTAATAGTACTACTAAGGATAATACCATCCTAACAAACATCATTGATGGTATTTTACTTTGGGAATCTACTATAATTAAAATTTTAAATAAATTAATTTCTTTTAGGCTAACATTTCTTAAAATAAAATGTTCTTATGCTTGAAAAAAAAAAGAAAAAGAATGTTCTCCAAGCTCAGGAAGGCAATTTAAATATTTCTTTCTCTTATGGATTTATGCACTTTTATAAGCCATAGCTTTAAATTGATTCAGGAGAACGACTTTCAAAACTTTTGAAAAGTTCAAGAATAATCCCTTAACGACTTAATTATATTACATCCATACTGTATTACAAATAGCCAGTCAGGAATCTTGAGGATGTGTCTTATACCATTCTCTATAATCATATACTGTTGAAATCCTTAATCCAAATATATTCCAGTTGCTGGTCCATACCTTTGTTCATCCTACCATGTCTTATTGATAATATAGTAGAAAGACCTCACTTAGCTACGTTAGCTCTTAGTTATTAATAGCAAGAGTAAAAACTTACAAATTCCTAGGCACTGTTATAAGAATTTATATATATTAAGTTAATTTGTTAAATTAATGAGTGAAGAGAAAACGTGTTTCATTGTACAAAATAATCTAAAAATTATTAAGTTGAAGATCGGAATTTACTGGTGCTTATGCATGGCATTTTGAAATTCACAAGAAATTCAGAAAATTTGCAACCATACAGTGAAAACCTAGAAGCCATCAAGCTATTCAGTTTTCTTATTGTAAGTCTACCAACTAATTTGTAACTGAATCCCACTCCATACTGTAAGCATCTCCAAAGAATTTGCCTAAATAGATATATACCTATCCCCCACACTAATTGGCATAAAATCACCACCTATCTAATTTTTTTTAATGTTTATTTATTTTTGAGAGAGATAGAGACAGAATGCAAGTAGGTTAGGGGCAGAGAGAGAGAGGGAGACACAGAATCTGAAGCAGGCTCCAGGCTCTGAGCTGTCAGCACAGAGCCCGACGTGGGGCTTGAACTCACGAACCGTGAGACCATGACCTGAGCCAAAGTCGGACACCAACCGACTGAGCCACCCAGGTGCCCCACCACCTATCTAATTTAAACAATTAGGAGGTAATGGTGAAAATATGTATAAAATCCCAGGTACTCTCAGCCATCTTCTACTTTTGAAGGGGGTGCTCTCCTTTCCTTGAAATGCTTCACCCAAATGATGAATACAATTTGTTCACCACAAAACCACTATCCCAGGTAAAAAAGACTTTGACTACAAGTATAATGACAGAGGGGAAAAATAACAGAAATGAACAGTAAACAAGTTAAAACTGAGTACCCAACATCAATGTTTCTGAAGTTCATTGGGCTGACCACAAGGAATTGCTTCCTGGACATACCTTCTTAGGTACTGGTCTGCCACCACGTGACTAAGCTTCCTTCCCAAGAGCAGAGCTCTTTACCCAATCTTTCCTTTCTTACACTGAAATTGTGGCAGAGGTAGCGTCCCTCCCTAAGGAATGTGGTGGAGGCATCCTCAGAACAAGGGAAAGTAGCATGATGCAATCAACTCCTGTACTGTGTATGCACAGGTCTGTCACGAGTTTGTAACTTGGACTGTGTCTGATCAGACTCTATGTGTCACCATATATGGGAGACAAAGAAGTATGAATTGCATAAAAAGCTATACTCCACTGCACTTGGGGCTCAGTTTTTCATTTCGAACCCACTGAGCCCAAGCTGGCACAATGAATAAAGTTGCTTCCTGGACAAAGGAACCCTCGGTGTCCCGTCTCTCTATGCGAGAATCCTGCTGTATCTCTTGGGGGCTCCCGTCTGGGATTTGGAGATGGTGCGTTCCCACCTCCTTTGTCACCGGGGTGCGAACCTCCGAGCACGGGGAGAAGCAACCTCGCCTGGCACCAGTGCACTGCTTGATCCATAGGAGACTAGCCCCTCCCAGTGCGATGGGGCAAGGGTCTGGAAGCACACTGGAACTTAGTAAGGCCCAGGAACAGCTCAGGGAGCACCGCCCCAAAAACTGGTAAGAACCCAGGTTCATTTTGGTAGACCTGCCCCTAAGAGGCAGAAGAGGAACCTGATCACTTCCCAGAGTTGCCCTGAGTATTTCTATAAGAAGTAAGGAACGAAAGGGGCACCTGGGTGGCTCAGTCGGTTAAGCGGCCGACTTTGGCTCAGGTCATGATCTCCCAGTCCGTGAGTTCGAGCCCCACGTCGGGCTCTGTGCTGACAGCTCAGAGCCTGGAGCCTGTTTCAGATTCTGTGTCTCCCTCTCTCTGACCCTCCCCCATTTATGCTCTGTCTCTCTCTGTCTCAAAAATAAATAAACGTTAAAAAAAAATTAAAAAAAAAAAAAAGAAGAAGTACGGAATGAAACCTTAAGGAGCTGGGCATTGGGTGGCAGGTTGGAGTCACTATGTGACCATGTGTGAATGAAATGGACAGCAGAAAGGCTCCGACCTGACCAAGGGGTCAAAGCCAGTGCTGAGTCCCGATCAGTGGTTCCATGGCGACCTCATATGGCTTAAGGTGGCATCAGACTTCCTTGGGAGTCTGATTTGGGTCAGGGCTTAATACTGAACCTACCAATGCTAAGAGGTGCCTGAAGTATCTCCTGGAAGATGGAGAGTCTTGGCTTCCTGAAGGAGGTGTTCAGTACAGTACTGTCTTCAAGTTAGATCTATATTATAAAAGAAAAGCTCCTTATGTAAGAGTTGTAAGGTGTCAACCTCCTGGCCCCTTTAAGGGACCGAGAAAGTCAAGAACTTGCAGACTTGCCCCCCGATGCCTCTTCTCAAGAAAAGCCACCTGTTAGACCCTCAAGCCCTCCTTATCCAGGACTGTGAGGGATGAAAAATCTTCCCCCTAAAAGGAAGGCACATTCAATGTATCTATTGACTAAAATGCCTCATGGTGAGTTTGGCCCCAAGAAGGTTCCATCTTCCTTGCAAGATTCTAAGCAAATAAAAAGGACCTGGCAAATTTTCAGAAAACCCTGATCAATATGTAGAAGTATTCCAAAACCTAACCCAGGTTGCTGGAAAAAAAAAAAAGGATATTTAAATCTGTTTTAAAAAACATGATTTATTCATAATAGATTCATAAGTTTGCCATCTAAAAAAAATTCTGATGTAACAGATAAGTTCACAATTGGTTACTACTTAGTTTTCACTGGAGACTAAGGTTTCTAAGAGTTAAAATTCTGCTAAATGTAATTAGACTGATAAAAAGAAGGAAAGTAACTCTATACGTAGAAAAGTAGGAGATACGTAAAAAAGATACAAGGAATGGGAATACATTTTTGTTGAAAGAAAAAGAAAGTAATTTTGTCCTAAATGAGACTAGTTGTTTGGAGTAAAAAGGGGGTTAGGTTCAAAATCTGAAAGCAAAGAAAAGGTGTAGAAAGTTTGTGAAGGCAAATCTTTGGAAAGAAATTTTATATGTGGTCAGAATGGACTAAGTTTAAAATAAATGGATTTTAAAAGTACACTGGTATATAGAGTGGGAGAGAGCCAAAGCATAAGAGACTCTTAAAAACTGAGAACAAACTGAGGGTTGATGGGGGGGTGGGAGGGAGGGGAGGGTGGGTGATGGGTATTGAGGAGGGCACCTTTTGGGATGAGCACTGGGTGTTGTATGGAAACCAATTTGACAATAAATTTCATATATTGAAAAAAAAGTACACTGGTATCAGATTAAAATTCTTCCTTACTCTCTATTAAAAAGGCAAAGTTTACTTGGATTGTTGGTATGCTTTTGATTTAAAAAAAAGAAGAGGTAAACAAAGGTTTTTACTCCTTTTGTCTGCCCAAAAAGATGGAAAAAAATATTTTAACCAAAGGGCAGGACAGCAGGACAGCATGCCCTTTTGAATTGTTTTACTCAAGCCTTGGTTGAAATTGCTCCTCCTCTGATCCAAAGGCTGGGGAGATGGTGACAATGTCCTTGATGCCAGTCTCCAAATGTTCCACATTTGTGTTCTTTCTATTTAGCAAAGGAATGGATGCCTGTGCCATGTAAGGGATATATGACTATAATATATAAAGGGCTTTTACTGAAATACATAGGAGCCATTTTGCTAAGCTTAACCCAATGTATGCCAATTCATGACAACCTAGATACTCTAAAATGGGCATCCACATGGTTGCAACATATTTATGTGGGCACTGTTGAAAAAGGCAAGGGAATAGACCTTGACTTTGGCCCTTTTAGCCCGCTTGATGACCAATTCTATCCTCACACACACACACAAAATTGGTTTTCACCAGCCTTTTAACATATATTTGTAAAAGAGGATTACTTTTGTGCCAAAATAAAATTAGTGCACCTTCCTACAATCAGGGAAGTCCTGCTTGGTCACAATCAATACCCCCAAAGTCCCACAAGCAGAAAATTGAGGGATAGAAGAAATCAAGGAAGACAAGGTCAGCTCTCAGAGACAGGGTCAAGCCTGGATAATAGTGACTGCTCCCAGCATCTCACAAAACTGACAAAGCTTTTGGCTGCCAGTCTCATAGCCAGCCAAAATGTAGGGCCAGGAGATGAGGCTTCTCCTGGCCAAGTATGGAAAATTAAGTGATGCCTCTTCTTCCTTTTTCCTACAGATGTACAATTCCCTAACCAAGGCCAATGTCTCCTTTGGGAGGCATTCTGAATAATTGGGATGATTTTTGATCCATAAACACTGAAGAAAAAAGAAAGGCAACTCATTAATTATTATGGGGCTGGAGGTCCTTTAGGGCACTTCTAGTTTTCTACTGGGGCCCAGGTAATTCCATACCAAGATCCTAATTGGGATTATGACCATCCCATTAAGAAATGGTATTGTCACCACTTCCGAGTTTGTGCTTTAGAGAAATAAAGGAGATCTAAATTGAAGTCCTTAAATTATGCTAAATTAGCCACTATTTTACAAACATAGAATGAGAGCCCAAAGGCCTTCCTGGAGAAGTTGAGAGAGGCTCTTCTCTCTCAATATATGGCTATCTTCACTGACACCCCTAAGGCTGAGACAATTTTAAAGGACAAATTTGTCACTCAGTTGGCCCCAGATATTCAGAGAAAGCTGTAAAAATTGGCTGTTGTCCTAGAAGGGACCCTGGAGGAGCTCTTACAAGCTGCCAGTCGAGTATATTACAACTGAGATCAAAATCAAAAAAACAAAAAACAGGAAAGGAGGCTTAATAAAAATCTAAGGCCTTAGTTGTGGCCTTGCACACTATGTCAGACCAGACTTCCAGAGGTCCTGGCACCAAATGCCACTTATGTGGTCAGGCAGTGCACCAGAAACAAGACTGCCCTCAGAAGGGACAATAGAAGTCAAAGCCCTGCAAGCCATGCCCCTTATGTGGAGACCATCACTGGAAGTCTGAATGCCCTCAGTGACCTCTATCTGTGAAGGCTCAGACAACCAATGTCCCTAGAATGGACTGATGGGACCTGGGGCACTTCAGGGTGCTCCAACTGTCTATTGGAAGCCCAGAACTCAGGTAACTCTGGAAAACTCAGTAACTAAAAACCCGGTTCATCTCCTTCTTGATACTGGAATCACCTTCTGTCCTCCTTTCCACTCCAGGTCAACTACCCAAATGCAGCCTGACGATTAGAGGCATCTCTGGAAAACTTATAACTAAATTTTTCTCTCAGCCCCTGGACTGAATATGGGGAAAACTAATTTCTTCTCATTCTTTCTTGATAATACCAGAGAGCCTTGCTAGGAAGGGACAATTATAACTGAATTAGAGACTATAGTGCTACTAACTCCAGGACAATAAACAATTGTGTGAGTTTTGGAGAATTACTGGATATTGTAGGCTGTAGATACTGGGATTCAGGAAAATAGCTTGCCCACTATATCAGTTATTAAAGGAGGCTCAATCCCACCTACTCTCCCAAGGCAAGGAACTGGGGTCTGACTCATGGACACTGTCTCCAGCCCTTGGAATGGTTACAAACAGAACAGGGGCAATTACTATTACCTAGCTCACAGAGCTAAAAGATCAGTAGAGCACTGCATCAGGCCTTTAATTTAGGGAGGGATAAAACTTATCAAATGGCCCAAAATATGTTTACTGGGAAGAATTTGTCAAGGAAAGTTCAGCAAGTAGTATCAGCCTGTGTAGAAATAATCCTTTCAGCCACAAACTTGTTTGCCCAGCCAATCAAGGAACTGGAGACTATTCAGGGAAGACTGATAATTAGGTTTCACTCACGTGCCAAGATCAAAGGAATTTCAACATCTGTTGGTATGGGTTGATACTTTTACTAATTGGGTAGAGGCCTTCCCCTAAAAAAAATGGAAAAAGCACAAGAAGTAATAAAAGTTCTGCTTTATAAAATAAAGGTTCAGCTTACCTACAAATGTGCCAATTAATAAGGGTAAACAGCTGCCTCGACTCTTTCTCTGATAGGACTCCCAGCTCTTAAAAAAAAAAAAAGTTTTACACCTCAAAATAAAGCGAACTGTCTGCTTGAACTCAGCAAAACCTTAAATAAAACCACACAAGCATTAGATGCTTAAATAAAGTTAGGGCCGGACTCTTGGAGAATACCATTGATGCACTATTGATTACTTATGGCTCCTCCACCACCTGGGTTATGTGAGATTCCCTGACATGTTATTTCAATATAACTGATAATTCTCACAGAGTTTTATAACTGATAGATGACATGTGGGCATTACTGGACAAAGTTAGGGTCTCTCCTGGATTGTTTGACTGGTTTGGGAACTGGGGACATTATCTTTAAGATGCCATCTTGTTGGTCAGTATAATCTTTACATTGTGCTTTTCTCTTTGTGTCTGCCAATGTGTGTGCTGCCTCATGCCTGCCAGCCTTCCTGTAGAACCACATCGTGGGCCACTCAGCTGAACAACTCTAACTGCTGTACCCCCACACTGTCCCTTATCATCTTGAAGAAGCCAGAATGGTCATTGTCACTGTCCTAACTGCTGTTAAGGAGCCCTATTCCAGGGGATGAATGAAAAGGGAAAGTGTTAACATTAGGCAGGGAGAGATAAGGAACCTACAGGGAGGCAGACTACAGATGCAAGTGGGAGGCTGAAGAAGCAGATGGGGTTCTGCCCTCATGAAATCCTTTATGGGTGCCCTCCCCCCATTATTAAAGGCATAAGGGTGATCTAAATGAGATAGGCAATTTAACCCTAAGGCAACAGATGCGAGCCCTTGGCTCTACCCTAACCACCTTACACCACTGGGTTAGGTTTTGGCTTTGCAAACAATGATGAAAACTAGTTTTTTTTTCTTTCATATAACCATGTTAACATAAATATTTTTGCATTAATGCAAATTCTTCAAAAATATTATTTAATAGTTGTAAAATAGTCCATCAAATGATATACTATGATGATTTCATAATTCCCCCTCATCAAAATAGAAAAGTATGGAAAACTACAAAGGTAGCAGGCAGGAAGATGGCAGTATAGTAGGAGGACACTAGACCTATCTCATCCCACAAACACAGCTAGATAACTATCAAATCATCCTAAATAACCCAGAATCAACCTAAAGACTGCCAGAACAAATTCCACAACTAAAAGGAGAGAATAAGAAGGTAAGAAGAAGAGAGAGCTGGTTTGGGGTGAAAAGGATCTGAGATGCTGCAGAGGGGAGGGAGCCTTGATCATGGAGGAATGCAAGAGAGAGAGGAACACACAGGGAAACACACAAGGAGAATGTTTCCCCAAAGCCATTGGCTGAGAAAACCAAAGGGCCTGAATTTAATAAGTTCTTGCAACCAGTGTGGCCTAAAGCCTAGAGTTTTAAAGGTCAGCAGGCTTGGCTGGGATAGAGCCCAAAGGGTACTGCACTGCTCCTGGAGAGAAGGCAAGAAAACAATCCAGGGACAGATGGCATGGAAATAGCAATCTGAACAAAATCTGGCACACACAGTGAGGAGATTATTCACTCTTCTAGGAGTGCGTCCCTGAGTGGCTGTGTTCATAGTGACACCTGCTTTTCAGAAGAAGGAAAAGCAGATTAGCTATCCTAATACATAGATATCAATGGTCATTATATCAAAATCTCATACTGAGACAAATTAAAAGATCCAATTATATTAAAATTGTAGGCTAGATTATACTAATTCCACTTAATATTCCTCACATGTTAAAAAGGAATATTACAAAAACTGTGAAAAATCACAAAAATATTGCAATAAAGTAGCAAATACTAATCAAATTTATACTATGATTATACTGGTATAAAGAAAAAATAGTGTGTGGTCTAGAATAAAAATATAAAAATAAAAACAGTTCAAAGAGATGGGATGACTAGGATTCTATTAGGATTGATCTAGTATTATTTGTGTAACAAAATGAAAAACAAATTCTTGGGAAAAGTTTAACTCTTCTGCGACCTTTTGGACATATTCTGATTCTAATCCCAGCTTCTGTAGAAGCCATCAAAGACAGCCATACTCAATGAATACTCCAATAAATGTATGGCTGGGGAAGATTCTCTTTAAGTGAAGATAATTGGGTCTTTAGAATCTGCAGAAGTCAGGGATTTTGATCTCTAGAGAATCCTAAGTTTCTGATTCACAACCTTAGGGATTGAGGAAGTTTGTAAAAAAATGGGTGCTAAATTAATTCCAAGAGAAGCTGAATCTCTCGAGTAAGCATCAACATTAGAACAAGTCCTGGGAAACCAGAGTTGCATCATGGATCCTTATTTTTAATATGTTTTCTTTCCTTGACACCTTCTTAGGAAAATTCATATTCAAACCAATTGCCTGGTTGTAGCAATTCTTCCTCACATTTCTTTTTAGGAAGAACAACCATCTTTCAAATTGAAAATCTTCTGGTCTCATCTGAAAAATGCAAATGGAATTCAAATTCCTGGAAATGTTTTCTATTACTTAATAGAATGGAATGGTGAGAATGGCTTTAAAACACAGACAGAAGGTAAGATAAAGAGAAAAGTTTTACTCAAATCATTTCCAAAGGAAAACATCCTATCAATAAATATAAAGATTTGTTTTTGTTGAGGTGATCACAGCTGGTGGGATTTTGAAAATATGTATATATGTGTAAAGGAAAAAAATACAAAATTCCAAGCACCAACTTCAAGAGCAGGATATTATTTAAATTTCTTTAAAGATCCCAAACTACTACATGGAAGAGACTACTGAGGAAGGGAATTTGCCCGTAATGCAAACAGGTCTAATAATAGACCCTTAATAATAAGTGAAAAGCTACTGTATTCAAGTATAAAGTTCAATAAATCTTATGTAAAAATCATCTGGAGAAAGGGTCCATAATAATTTATATATTAATCACAAACTGTGCTCAGTAGGGGTTTGAGGAAACTTGTAATTAAAGGTGTTGATTGTAAAAACAGGATTAGAAACCAAATATATGTAACAGGGTGCTGAAGTAATTATAAGTGTTAATTTGAGCTGTAGGTGTCCAAAGCAAAAGAAGAAATACTATTTTTTTTAATCTCCTGCATATGTAACAAATCAATTCTACCACTCTATGCTTTAATTGTCCACACTAGACCTGAAAGGAATTTTTGGCCTTTTTCACAATTTATTTCATTATTGTGGATAGTGTCTTCATAAGTGGAAGACAATAAATGCCTTCAATGCTTTCCAGAGATTTCAATATATTTTTATGTATATTTTTATCATTTGGATGCTTGAAAGTTAAGTGCATCATATTAAATAGTGGTTTTATAAGAATAAATGTTATCAATAAGTAAATAAAGTATAGTGCTAAAACCGGGTTTTGGAAGCATAAGGTTTTAATTTGTAACGTTTATTTATTTTTTGAGAGAGAGAGAGAGAGAGACAGAGCATGAGTGGGGGAGGGGCAGAGAGAGAGAGGGAGACAGAGAATCCAAAACAGGCTCCAGGCTCTGAGTTGTCAGTACAGAGCCTGATGCGGAGCTCGAACTCACGAACCGTGAGATCATGACCTGAGCCGAAGTCAGACGCTTAACTGACTGAGCCACCCAGGCACCCCAATATAAGTTTTTAAATCATACTTCTGGTATTTACCAACTATAAGGCATAAAAAACCAGGTGTTGTATGGAAGTACTGAATCACTAAACTGTACACCTGAAACTAATATTACATTGTAAGTTAACTAACTAGAATTTAAATAAATACTTTTTTAAAAGATAGTGATCATTGTACTTAACCTTTGAAATTTCAAAGTAATTTCCTCATTGGTAAAATTCATAATAATATTTGGCTTATTTGGAAGATTACATGATAAAAATGATATGAAGTGCCTCATACTAGGACATCACATGAAAATTTTTCTTCTCTTTGTAAGCTAAAATAATACATCTTTCCTTGTGGTATATTAATTAAAGAGTAGAGTCTATAAAATCTATAAATTGAGACAGGATATCCATTCATTTTTGTACAGTATCCATTGTCTTAATTGATATCTTTAGAAGAGCTGGAGAGGATGATAGGATTACTTCCTTTAGTGAGAATTTAGAGTGCAGATAGTATGTGTTTTTCAGTGAAAACTCTTAGTACTTTAACTATTAGATCTTCAAGTAGCTAAGTCAATAAAACAAAATAAAAATTTATAGAAAGTTAGAAATTTCCTTCTAAAAAGTTAGACAGCTTGACTTCTGGCTTGAATAAAATGTCACAGACTTCCTTAGGACTGTTACAACACTAAAACAGTGCCCAGATAAAGTCCCAGCACATTGAACCACAGAGATGTTAATTCTTATAAAACACCAGGGGTTGGGAGAGGGGGATTAGAGGTTGGCTAGGATCCAGGTGTTCAGATCCTTTACAAATAGGAATGTCGTCTTCTAAATGATATTTCCATGCTAGGCATCAACAGACCACAATCTCTTTTGACAAAATATGATTAAGTGAAGAACTCAAGTCCCTCATCTTGGCATACCTCCAAAAAACAAAAAACACTGTTTATTGGAAGATTTTTGAGAGTAGGGATTATAAATGCTCTCTGGAAATCGGAAATACTGGGTTCCTCCCAATAACTGGATAGGACACACCAGTACAGCTTAGCCTCAATGTGTATGTAGTTTCTAGAAAATTAAGATAATCACTATACAACTTAAATTATTTTAGCATACTTTGTTCTGCTTCCTCCTTTTAAATAATATTCTTTCTTTATGAATATCAATTTTAAGTTTTGGGTAATTCAGAAAAGTAGAAGAAAGGTCTCTAGGTAACCATTAATGTTTTAGGTATTTCTAGTCTTTCTACACTGTCTAGGCTATCTTGGTTTAGGTTTCAGTTTTGCAGAAAAGAAAAAAAAATGACTGTTTTTTTGTTTGTTTCCAACTTAATCATTCTAATATAATTTAAACATCTTTGTTTTAATACAAAGTTGTCACAAATGTCATATAAGAAGTGCATAATGGCCCATCAAATTAGTGTGCCATGATTATTTAACAATTCCCCTGCCATGAGTTAAAAATGAAAAACTATTTCAAAAGATAATATCCAATAATGGCAAGGATTTAGCAAAGAATTATCCAATATACATTTTGCATGGAAAGTGATTTATTAGAAACTATCAAGAATCTTAAATTTTTCCATTCTCTTGTCCCCAGGAAACTATTTTAGTGAAGTAAGCTAAAATGAAGAAATCATTTGTCACAATGCTATTAAACAAGAGTGTTTGTCCATTGCTTCTTAAAAGTTGCACTAATATTACACGAGTAATGAAAGTAATTTCCTCTCACTGTCCACTATTCCTCCCCCATCACCACCACCATTTGAAACCACTAAAGCACACTGGTGGTTTCTCTTATAAATGTTTGCAAGTGATTTTTTTTTTTTTTTGCAGCAACTGTCTCTGAACTATCAGTATACCAGATGTACACCATCATTATTTGCTACAAGTCATTTCCAAATAGGAATCACCTTCTTGGTGATGTTCCTAGGAAAGAAAGGAGAGGGCATCTGACATGATTCACATTTTCCCTGAAACAACAGATCCAAGACAACTGATGCTCCTTCAAAGACTCTATCAAAATTTTATTTTCAGGTTCAGAGTAGGTTGATATATATATCTCCAGTCAATCAAATTCCAAACTTAATACCAAATAGAAGTATATCCTGCCCAACCCAGCCCTTCCTACCCTCTTTGTAATGTATGCCTGCAAAGCCTGGTACAGCTTGAATTGCATGAGAACCCTTCTTTCCATAGCCAATAGGCGTATAAATATTGTATTATGCTGATTAACATGATTTGCCATTGTAAACTGGAGTTGTCATAGAAAGGAGCATAACCTGTTGGCAAAAGGTGATCACAGAAAGAAATGGCCAAGACTATATCAGAAACAGGGCCTTCTTTAATTTTTTCAATGTTTATTTGACAGAGAGAGAGAGTGTGGGAGAATGGGCAGAGAGGGAGAGACAGGATCCCAAGCAGGCTCTTCTATGTCAGCACAAAGGCTGATACAGGGCTCGATGCCACCAACTGTAAGATCATGACTGGAGCTGAAACCAAGAGAAGGATGCTTAACTGGGACACTCAGACGCACCACATAGCCTTGTTTAAAAATACTAACTAGAGGGGCACCTGTTGGTTCAGTCAGTCGAGACTCAGACTCTTAATTTTGGCTCAGGTCATTATCTCATGGTTCATGAGATGGAGCCCCACTTCAGGCTCTGTGCTAATAGTGTAGAGGGTGCTTCGGATTCTCTCTTTCTCTCTCTGCCCCTACCTCACTCACACCCCCTCTCCATCTCACTCAAAATAAATAAACATTTTTTAAAAAGCACTAGTAAGAAAATTATCGATTGGATCAAATTTTTTTTTCCTCTAGGGATTGTTTTAAGTTAGGTAGAATACCTTGAGAATGAAAAGTGTTTTCAAAATTATGTTCTTTGATTTATTTACTGTAAAAAGGTCAGCTACTAATATCTACTCTTTAAATTTTTTCAAATTAAAGTTATTTGCTCCATGCTCTATGATGCACAATTCAGATGCTTGAGCTGACCTCAAATTCCTCTTTTGGAAAATATTCACCATAATTGCAAATTCAACAAATGGAAGAGAAAGGACTTTAATATGGACAGAAACAACAGACTCTATTGTATGTAGTTTGATTGCTTGTATATCTAAAATCTAAAGAACACAAAACTGAGTGTAATACACTCACACAGATGTCTCAACTCCAAGTGTCACAGAATGTTCAGTTTTGCATTGTCTACTATTTGATTACAGTCCTACATACAAGGGAAGCAGTAGTGGCATTTTCTGCAATAGCATTGGGGAGAAATGGTCTAAAAGGCCTTGATATTCATGTGAGTTCTGCAGACATAAACAGCATCTGGAAACATGTTAATAAATTCAGACCTTATAATCCAATTCAGACCCACTGATTCAGAATCCTTTACAAAGATTCTCCTATCCGAATTGTGTGTGTACTAAAATTTGGAGGCACTTCACTAGACAGGTGGTTTTTTTTCACAAGGCACATTAGAATCATCTGGAGAACATTATCTAGAAAGATGTCTGATTCCCACTCCTTAGATAATTCACATAATTCTGAGAGGGCAAGAGCATGTTGTTTAAAAAAGGCAGGTGAGGGGCGCCTGGGTGGTTTAGTCGGTTAAGCGTCCGACTTCAGCTCAGGTCACGATCTTGCGGTCCGTGAGTTCGAGCCCCGTGTCGGGCTCTGGCCTGATGGCTCAGAGCCTGGAGCCTGCTTCTGATTCTGTGTCTCCCTCTCTCTCTGCCCCTGCCCCGTTCATGCTCTGTCTCTCTCTGTCTCAAAAATAAATAAAACGTTAAAAAAAATTTTTTTTAAATAAAATAAAAAAGGCAGGTGAGGGGCACCTGGATAGCTCAATTGGATAAACTTCTGACTTCAGCTCAGGTAAGGATCTTGGCAACTTGTTTGAGCCCCAAATCTGGCTTTCTGCTGTCACCCCTGAGCCCACTTTGGATCCTGTTTCCTTCCCCTTCTGCCCCTCCTCCACTAGTGCTCTCTCTCAAAAATAAACATTAAAAAAAATAAAAATACAGGGTGCCTGGGTGGTTCAGCTGGTTAAGCACCCGACTTCAGCTCAGTCATGATCTCACAGTTCGTGGGATCCAGCCCCATGTCGGGTTCTGTGTTGACAGCTCAGAGCCTGAAGACTGTTTCAGATTCTGTGTCTCCCTCCCTTTCTGCCCCTCCCCCATTCACCCTCTATCTCTATCTCTCTCTCTCTCTCTCTCTCTCTCAAAAATAAACATAAAAAAATTTTTAATATATAGATAAAATAAAATAAGTAAAACTGGCAGGTGTTGGGGTGCCTGGGTGGCTCAGTCAGTTAAGCGTCTGACTTCAGCTCAGGTCATGATCTCACGGTTTGAGAGTTCAAGCCCGGCGTCGGGCTCTGTACTGACAGCTCAGAGCCTGAAGCCTGATTCACATTCTGTGTCTCCCTCTGTTTCTCTGACCCTCCCCAACTCATGTGCATGCGCTCTCCCTCTCTCTCTCAAAAATAAACATTAAAAAATGTTTTTTTAAACTGGCAGGTGCTATACAGTTAGAAAATAAATTGGAATAGTGGATCACACTCTGTTTTTATATACATTTTACCTCTATGAATTTCACTTTCCTCAGAGAATTATAGTGATGATAAAATGAGCAATATGTGTGAATATATTAGTAAATTATAAAACCCTGAACTAATAATATTGTTTATGACTTCCATGAAATAAAATCAAATACATAGTTATTTATAACAGATGAAGCATACTCTCTCCAAAATGATGATATTCAAAGTGTAGGCTGTGGGTCCAAAGAATAGGAAATAATAGATGTTTGTTAAGATGCAAATAGTTCTTTCCTGCCTCAGAACTGTGTATCACTATCTCAGGAAATGGAATACAAGAGCCTATATTTTTAAAGAGCTGGTCGATGTAATTATTACACGTCTTCAATCCCTTCCTATATGTACCAGAAGAGAAATTCAAAACGCTAAACTCAGAGCTCTTAGCACCACTCCAGCTAGTGTGGACACACTTGGTGCCCCTCCCCCAGTGATCTCTCACTGCACATGGTAATATGCACTGACGCGTTATGCTCACATGCAGTTTTCTCTTCTGGATTACTCCAGGTATAGAAACATAAAATGGACAGGACGAACTGGACAGAGATTGAGTTCATTCTGCAGGGACTTTCTGAGTACCCCAAAGTGGAAAAACTCCTTTTCGTCATGTGCTTGATGATGTACCTGGTGATCCTGCTGGGGAACAGCACCTTGATCATACTAATTCTCCTGGATTCCCGCCTCCATACACCCATGTACTTCTTCCTTGGTAATCTTTCCCTCCTAGACATTTGTTACACGTCCTCCTTTACCCCCTCAGTGTTGATTCACTTCCTATCACAGAAAAAAACCATCTCCTTCCTTAGATGTGTTGTTCAGATGTCTGTCTCCTACACTATGGCATGCACAGAATGCGTGCTCTTAGCGGTGATGGCATATGACCGTTACGTGGCCATCTGTAACCCTCTGAGATACCCCATCATCATGAGCAAGGCACTTTGTATTCAGATGGCAGCCCTCTCCTGGGGAATGGGCTTTCTCAATTCACTGATAAAAACTATACTTGCAATACGGTTGCCCTTTTGTGGAAAAAATGTCATTAACCACTTTGTTTGTGAAATAATGGCTTTTGTCAAGCTGGCTTGTGCAGATATTTCCTTGAATGAGATTGCTATAATGTTGGGCAATGTAATATTTTTATATATTCCATTATTGTTAATTTGCATCTCCTACATTTTCATCCTATCTACTGTACTAAAAATGAATTCAGCAGAAGGAAGAAAAAAAGCTTTTTCTACCTGTTCAGCCCACTTAACAGTAGTGACCATGTTTTATGGGACAATCCTCTCCATATATATGAAGCCAAAGTCCAAAGACTCTGCTATTGACAAATTGATTGCTCTGTTCTATGGAGTAGTCACTCCCATGCTCAATCCTATCATCTATAGCCTGAGGAACACAGAGGTGCTTGGAGCTTTGAGAAAATTGATGAGTAGACACTGGTTCTGGAGAAAAGGATGAAAAACTTACATCTTCGAGTTCATGCACCAAATAAACTCATATATTTGAGGAAAAGGCTTTTATTTAAAACATAGCAAAAGAAATAAAGATTGTATGTAGGATCACAGAATTTAGGAGTTGGAAAGAAATTTCAAGATACTTATCTAGCTTTCCCTTTTTATGAAAATGACTGTTACAAAAATGTAGACACAACTAGTATAAGTACTAAGAGTAAAATTTAAGGAATAAGAAAAAAGATGTAATTAAATGTTTCCAGGAAAATCCAGTACAGATTCTCTTCAACTGATGGAGTTATGTCCTGATAAACCCATCAAAATTTGAAAATATCATTAGTCAAAAATGCCTTTAATACACCTAATCTACTGAACATCATAGCTTACCTTGAAAATGTGCAAATGCTTACATTAGCCTATAGTTGGTCAAAACCATCTCATACAAAGCCTATTTGCAATAGAGTGTTGAATATTTCCTATAACGTATTGAGCACTGTACTGAAATTGAAAAACAGAGTGGTTGTATGGGTATGAAACAGTTGAGTGTATCAGTTGTTTATTCTTGTGATCATGTGGCTCAGACTGGAAGCTGGGGCCACTGCCACTGCCTAGCGCAACAAGAATATCATACCACATGTTACTAGCCCAGGAAAAGACCACAATTTAAATTTTAAAGTGTGGTTTCTACTGAATGCATATCACTTTCACATCATCATGAAGTTGAAATATCCTATGTCAAACCATTTTAATGTATGGACCATCTGCATGTATGTCTGCTGAACAAGTAAAATATGTATTTTTCAGTTCCCCTTTGAGAGAACTACTTGAATTTTTGTGTTTGTTTGTCTGTTTGTTTGTTACTGCTTTTTATTTTACCCAAGGACTTGACCTGACTCCAACCTAATTTTTCAGGTACATATTTCCCCTTCTTTCCCTCCTCATGTTTCTCCCATGTTTGAACAAGCTGTGCTACATTCACTATTACTTCTCCAATTATATCATGTTCTTTACACCTAAAGACAACAGCATATGCCACTGCATCTCCATCCTCACATTTCTCTTTCTATGGTAACAGCCTAGCAATCTTATTAAGCACAATTCAAGTGTGAGATCTTCTACAAATCCTTCCAAAGTTTGCCCGCTTACTTATTCCCTCCTTTATGCTGTCCTGAACTTTATCTGTTATGGCTATTTTCCTTTTATACTATAATCATTTGTTCATTTCTGAAATCCACCCAATGGCAGAACTCACTGTTCTCTGTATGAAGTCTAATGTCAAATAAAGTTAAACAGTAGGCAGTAACTAATTACTTATTTAACATTTTGAAATAATAGTAAAATATAGTCTAAGTACTTGATTTAATACAGGGATATAAGAAAACTTGAATTTATGTATTATTTCATTGACTAAATAACACATCAAAAAGTTATGGATAAAATATCAGCTAATATTAAATGTACAGAAATGTAAGGGAAGATAAAAGAAAGATAAATATACTCAAGAGGTCATTTGTGGGGTGCCTGGGTGGCTCAGTTGGTTGGGTGTCCAACTTCGGCTCAGGTCATGATCTCACAGCTCCTGGGTTCAAGCCCTGCGCTGGGCTCTGTGCTGACAGCTCAGAGCCTGGAGCCTGCTTCGGATTCTGTGTCTCCCTCTCTCTCTGCCCCTCCCCTGCTCACACTCTGTCTCTCTCTCTCTCTCTCAAAAATAAATAAACATTAAAAAAGAAGTCATTTGGTCTGGGTAAGGCAAAAATCATATCAGTGTATACTTATTCTGTAATGAGCAACTGCTGAAAAAAATATCTATCAATTGTATAAACACTTCTTAAGGAATACTGAGAATTTCACTCTATCAAAAGCAATAATCTTATTTTAAATATTTCCTTTCAAAGAAATGCCCTTGAAATTGCTAGCAAATAATAATTGTACTTTTATTTTTTATGTGATTACCTAACATCTATTTGTATGTAATACAGGTGAGTTGCCTGGTACAGTCCCACAGCCTGAGCTGGATGAGGAGAGTGGCTCTGCTCAAGGGCCACCCAGCAAAGGTTTCAACAACCCAACAGAGTTCAGAAAGGAATCCCTGCTTGTTCTGCCCAGCAGGATGTTTGGGGCCTAATGGAATAAGTAAAAGGTCAACATGAAAGGGAGGCCCAGTTCAGGTAGTCAGAACCCAGTAGAATCAAAAGGACACCCATATATGGAATGACTCAGCTCAGACTGTCAGAGAAAGAGGGAAAGACAGAGAGAGAAAGAGATAACTTGGGGTATTTTATGCTTATATCCCTAAACACTACCAGAGTGATAGGCTAGACTTGTAACACACTCATAGATGTTTCTCAATACATTGAAATCATAGGTAGATTCAAATATTTTTTAATTTTTATTTATCTGAGGGAGAGAGACAGAAAAAGAGAGAGGGAGAGAGACTGTCAGTAGGGGAGGGACAGAGCGAAAGGGAGACACAGAATCTAAAGCAGGCTCCAGGCTCTGAGCTGTCAGCATAGAACCTAACACGGGCTCGAACTCACAAACCAGAGATCATGACCTAAGCCGAAGTGGGATGCTTAACTGACTGAGCCACACAGGCACCCTGAAATCACAGGTAAATTCAAACTAACTGAAACTAGAGTCTAGCAAGAAAAAAAAAAAAAAAAAGATCAAAATCTGACTCTGCCAAAATGATACACCTATCATCCTAGCTA